>NW_023425460.1:0-1200000 GCF_014108245.1 Pipistrellus kuhlii | reverse complement strand
CTTCCCCACCCTTACTCCCACCATCACCACACTGTTGTCCATGTCCATGAGTTCTCTCTCTTTTCTTTTTTGCTCATTTCCTCCACCCACCCTACCATAGCTGACTGTTGCTCTTTGTCTATGAGTCTGTCTCTATTTTGCATTCATTCAGTTTGTTCTACAGCAGTTGTAACATTTTACATTCCCACCAACAATTTTTGAGCCTTCCAATTATGCAACTGTTATAATACTTGTTAAATATTTTTAAAATTATTATAGTTATCCTAGTGGGTTTGAAGTGGAAACTTATTGTGATCTTGACTTGCAGTTTTCTAGTGATTAATGATGTTACCATTTTTTAATATTCTTGTTGGCCATTTGTGTATATTCTTTGGAGAAATAGCTATTGAAGTCCTTTGTCCATTTTTTTCTCTTGGCTTATTTGTCTTTTTTATGTTGAGTTATTAGAGGTCTTTATATTCTGAATAGTAATTTACATATACTTTTTCTTGTTGCCTGGGTTGTCTTTTTGCCTTCTTGATAGTGTCCTTCAAAGCCAAAAAATGTTGTCATTTTACTAAGTC
This sequence comes from Pipistrellus kuhlii, assembly GCF_014108245.1. Lineage (NCBI taxonomy): Eukaryota > Metazoa > Chordata > Mammalia > Chiroptera > Vespertilionidae > Pipistrellus > Pipistrellus kuhlii. The sequence continues at coordinate 1,199,437 of NW_023425460.1, read as the reverse complement.
CAATTTATCTATATTTTGTTATTGTTATTTGTGTTTATGTTGTTATTTGTATATTTATTGCTAAATCCAGACTCATGAAAAAAAAACACATGACTTTTAATGGGATTTTTTATCTCCATGTTTTCTCTCCAATTCTAATTGTATTTTCCAAAGCAAAATCACTACCAAAGAAGAGATAAATGATAATGAAGGGGAAGCTTACAGGGACAAACAGAATGCCTCAGACTGGCCAGGATTCCCAGCCCTTCCCCTCTTTCTTCCCGTTTTTCAGTTCTAAGAAGTTGGACTGGAAAATTGTAACCAAAAACATCAGATGTTTGGCTGCCTGCCACAATAAAAGCCAAACTATATGTAATACTTCAAACAATTAAAAAAAAAAAAAAAAAAAAAAAAGGAAAGAGGTTTTATTAAGGTACCAGGGAGAATGGAAAATTCCTGTCTCGAAAACCATCTCTCCTTACTGCTCTAACCCCTAGTGCTTACAGGGAAGAGTGGGCTTTTCCTATCCAATTATCTTACTAGCATCTGGGCATGCTTCATGCTTGAGCCCTGTCCACTCATTTTTCTAGTTTTTGGTGCTCTTGAGCCTTATCTGTTCATCTTTCCAGTTTTCAGCAACTCAGATCTTGTACTCAATGTAAAAACCTCCAGCTAAGGAGTTGGGAGACTTCCCAGTGATCTGACTATCAGAGCAAGCATGTCAAACTCGAGGCCCATAACAGATATTTTTGCTGCCCAGCCAATATAACGGTATGTAAGAAATGTTTGAATAAAAATTTTGTAACCTAATTTTTACAATATACATAATTATTAATAATGATCTACAATGTTCACTATGACTGATTACTATAACCATGTTGCATTCATTTCCCTTACGTGCCTTTCACACAGGTGCACCATTTCTCTCCACTAATACTTCTTACTCACAGGTGCAACATTTCTCTCCACTAATACTAGCAGCGAGTATTTTAGCAGCCAATTGCCATGTCATTAGTCTGGACTGACTTGTTTGGTGTGCACAACAGGAAATATTTTGCTTTAGGAGAACAAGAAAAACAGGTTTATTTGTGTTACACGTGTTAATTTGTGCACTTATTCAGTGTCTGGTAAGTTAATGTTCAAGAAAAAATATTCATTTTTATTAAAATGTTCTATTATTTTATGTTAATGATGACTTATTTATTTCAGCTCTTTGTATTCAGCATGTTTCTATCTAAATAAACCTACATTTCTATGAAAATGGAAGCTTTTATGTTTTTTTGCAGCCCACATAAACTTATACCTTGTTTATTTGGCCTGTGTTAACCTTTGACTTTGACATGTTTGAACTAGGGTAACAATTCTTCTCTTCAAAACTTTGGATCCTTATAAGGGTAAATGGATGGAGATCTCATCTGTAGAGCTTTAGGGAGTAAAATCATATCATGAGTGTTGATCTTTCCGATAGAACCAGGGTCAGTGTTAGAGAATTTCCATGCATGGGCCTGTTCCTCATCTTGTTATTTGTAATGGGATTTAAATTCTGACAAGTCCACGTGGGAATTAAAGCCCCAAGAAGTGATGGCCCTCAAGTGGCTTGTCTTGCTACTTTATTGGGAGTTGGGTTTCCCTGGCTTATTTGGGAACTGTCCTTCTGATGCCCTGAGCAGGTCATATGGCAATCTAGTTTAGTAGAGTCACTGCCTCTAGCAATTTTAAATCTCTTTTGCATGTTTCATGTACTTATTCCCCAAGGTTAAGAGTCCTCTTTCTTTTCACATTACCAGATGGCATGGACTGCCATGAGGCATATGTAGGATCATGTGGATGATAACATTCTTTCCCTGGGATGATTCCACAGCTCTGCTGAAGCTATCAGTTCAGCTTTTTGTGCTGAGGACCCTACAGCAAGGGCCTGGGCTTCTATTACCTTGTCAATGTTGACTACCGCTTACTCTCATCACTGGCCATTCTCCATGAAGTGCTCAAATCTGTATGTAATTCCCAATGAGGTTCTGTCAGCAGCTGATCCAATAGACCAGTCTGCTAGAATAAACATTGTCAAAGATTTCTAGTCAATCACGTTGAATTGTGAAGTTGTGGTGAATACAGGTACAAAGCAGTATGCTCTTTGACATCAATATCCACATCTGTAAAATCAGTATTGCATTTTATATTAAACATATTCAAAAGTTTGTATGTGGGCAACTCCTCATGGGGTTCAGAGTGCTGTATGCACAGAAGAAGGATGGTTGATGTCTACAATGCATCCAACAACAAGTGGGTCCGCACTAAGACCCTAGTAAAGAACTACCTGTGTCCATTGACAGCATACTCACAGACAGTGGTGTGAGTCCCATTAGGGACTGCCTGAAGCCATAAGAAGAGTGCCAAATAAACTTTTGAGGAAGAAAAAAATTTCAGCAAAAAATGATAAAAGAAAATCCAGAAGAAATATGATAAAGGAAAAAGAATTCTAAAACCAGCAGAGTTCTAGAGAAGCGGTTCCAGCAGGGCAAGGTTCTTGCAGGCATCACTTCAAGACCAGGCCCATATGGTCACACAGATGACAACGGGCTAGAGGGCAAGGAGCTGGAGTTTTATCAGAGGAAAATCAAGGCCCTGAAAGGCAAATAAATCCTCTTCCCTTCTATGTTAGCTCATGTAATAAAAATATTTAGTCTTTAAAATAAATAAATGAAAAACACCTAAAATGCTATGGATATATATAATATCACTATTATATATTATGTAATGTTAATCCTATATAATGAAAGCCTAATATGCCCAAGTGTTCAGTTGTCTGGTCGTTCATTCAACCAATCAAAGTGTAATACACTAATGATTTGTTAAGTCTGCTCAACTGTTCACTATGACATGCACTGACCACCAGGGGGCAGACAGTAGATCAGTTGACCAGTCGCTATGATGTGCAATGACCACCAGGGGGCAGATGCTCCAACTAGTAGGTTAGCTGGCTGCTGGGGTCAGGCCCATTAGGACTGAGGGAGATGGGCCAGACATACCCTGGAGCCCTCCTGCAGTCCCTCCCCAGCTGGCCAACCTCCCCCAACCCTTCCCAGCCCCAATTATGCACCAGTGAGGTCCCTCAGCCTGGCCTGCACCCTTTCACAATCAGGGAACACTAGCAGAATGGCAGAGAGCCAATTTCAGCCCAATCTCGCAGGCCAGGCTAAGGGATCCCACTGGTGCATGAATTTGTGCACCAGGCCTCTAGTATAATATGAAATACATTGATCCAAGAAGATTGGCCAATATATTATTGACTCACACTAAAAATACACTGTATATTATTACCCAAACTACTTTATATTAAAATACAATTTATATGCAAAATATTAAAAATAAATAATGAAATTATTTTTCTTTCAATCCCAGAGATGTCTGATGTATTATCTTGAGCCTATTCTGTTAAATTGGCATTGGCTGAAGTACTTTATTGGGAAGGATTTATGATAGTAATTCATTTATGAGTGACTATCATGGGTGCAGAAGAGTGGCAGCTTAAGTGTTTATTATTCATTGCTATCTCTTATTCTGAAAGCTATTTGAAATTAGAAAACATACTTATTTTTTATTCTAAACATCTAGAGACATACTATAGATGCTAAGACCTTAGTAGATTTTATCAAATGGATTAGTGAATTAATGATTAAATGAATAATATGCTAAATCAAGAACAGATTCTTTTTATAATGTATTTATATACACATGTATATCGTGTGTGTGTGTGTGTGTGTGTGTGTGTATGAGATTAAATAAGCAAATAAAGCCCAGCAATTCATGTAACCCAGGGGCACTCATCAAAATCCCTGGCAGAGCTTGTTCAAACACAGAGTGCTGGGCCCATGCTCCCGAGGTTCTGCTTCAGTAGGCTTTGTTAGGGCATGTGGATGTGCACTGCTAACAAGCTCCCTGGTGCTGCTGCTGAGGCTGCTCCTGCTCCAGGTGCCACCCTGTGAGAACCATTAATGCAACCAAAAAGTTCAAAGATGAGTTATATACAAAGAGAACCTGCTCCAGGAAGTCGGTTTCATGGAGACACAACTTCACTCTGTTTATCTTTGACTCAGCTTTTTTTTATGATGAACTCATTTTCAGGCAAACATTTCCAGAATCACCTCTGAGCCCATGTAACCATTATAGTTGCATGTCTCTAAGAGAAAGAGAACTTTCTTCTTGGTGGTGTAAGCAGAATTGCAGGGCTGATGCTGATTTGTTCTGTTCAGGTCAAATGTTCACCGCATGCAATTGAGATGGCCATCAGATGAAAGAGGAGCAGCATTTCAAAAGGAAATTAAATGCAGTTGGATAAAAGCCGAGGTGTACAGCAATAATCTTAGCAGTCTGTGTAAACACAGTGCTAAACACAGAATCTCTGACCAGAGCTTCTCACCTCTTCCCATCGACCTCCCTTCCTCATTCTTCTCTGACGTGGGTCTGCAGGAGCTCCAGTTCTTACAAGAAAAGACTATCACAACAGCATCTGAATAGTCAGGATAATATTCATTAGAAACCCGTAGAATGGTTTTAGTCAAATAGAAATGAGAAATATAAAATTTTCCAGAACCAATATGACTCAGATAAAAGCTGAGTGGTTAATAGGAAATTTCCTCAAGTATTTTGCTTCCTTAAATAAAATTTAATAAGGAGAGCACAATAAAACCTAAGGCTACTTTTAAGGGAATAGGTATTAAATAAATCTACATAATTATTAGCCTCGTTTCTATTGAAGTAAATTAGAATGCCACAATTGTCCTAAGTGACAGAAGGCATAAGTGGAGGAGCCGAGGGTTAAAACCACAGTTTATATTTGAATGCATGTGACTGTCGTAATTACGGTATGCTAAACTGCTCTGAGGTAGTCCCCATGTATCTCAAGATGGATGCTGAATGCTCCCCTTCCTTGTAATTATACCTGCCCTGGCACAGGTGGATAATAGCATAGACACATCCATGAATTTGCAATTTTCTGACTAGTTAGAATGTGGACAATAATGGTCACACATGTTGGTCTTGTCCTCCACTATATCTCTAGTTCCTCTACCTTCCCAATTCCTGTGCCTCCTGGATTCTCTTCCTTCACTTCTAGGTTTCCCATGGCTTCTGTACTGCTGAGGCCAGCTCTCCTTCTTCCCCTTGAGCTCCTCCTCCTCCTCTTCTTTTTATTTATCTATTTTTTCTTTGCTGCTAGTTGTATTATCTCCTTCAGAACAGCTGTGTCTCTCCACATACTGTTTGAGAGTTTATGGCTCATGAATGTAACCACAATAGACAATCTCAGTGAAGAGAACACTTTAGAGAACCTGGTGAAGAGGAGAGTATGCTTGTCACTTCCTCACCGGAGCGCTGTTCCTGAGCCTACACTGCTCCAGCTAACCTACCCCCCTTATGGGAGCAATTCTCATTCTATGGTATCATGTGTCCACTTTAGTTTTTTCTTATAGATTTTTTAAAATCTTTATTGTGGAAAATATTATACATGTCCCCTTTACCCTCCCTGACCTCTCTTAGCCTGCCCCTGGACCCCTATTTTCTGGGTTATGCTAATAGGCATACAAATTCATTGGTTGATCTCTTTTCACCCACCCACCCTCCCTTGCCTTCCCTGTGATGTTCGACAGTCCGTTCCATGTTTCTATCTCAGATCTTTAAAGATCCTCTGAGGAACAATAATAAAAGCCACCAATCTTCTTCATTTATTTACAGGAGGCTGGTATAATCCCCGTTCATACATAAACCCCTTCCATCTTCCTTCCCCAACACCTTATATGGTGGTTGTAATTATTAGCCTTGTTTTCTGGTGAAGTAAATTAGAATGTCACAATTGTCCTAAGTGACAGAAGGCAGAAGTGGAGGAGCCCAGGGTCAAATGCAGTTTATATCTGAATCCATGGACTGTAGTAACTAGGGTAAGCCAAACAGCCCCCAAATGGCCTATGATGGTAACACATCTGGTGTTATTTTCTCAGGTGACAAAAGTGGAGTTCGAGTTAGTGGGATGCTCTTCACTTCTCACTAACTATGGGATCCGGTATTCTTCATCTCCCAGGACTGATCATATCTGTATCTGCTTGGCAGAGGGTAAAGATCATTGTAGAATGAATGAAGGATTCAATTTTCTATTCCTATCTCTAAAACCATACAGGATTGTCACTTCCATGTTTGCTCCATTGTTATTTTTAGTTTTGAAAAAAAAGTAATGTCTTATTAGACAATATGTCCAAGAATGATCTATGAAATGCAAAGTCAGCATATTAGTACAATATGGGTGGTTTCCATGGGGAACAAATTATACTTAATCATACTTACCCTAAATTTTTAACTTTAATTACCAAGAGAATTAAAAAAGAAAAACAGAAAAAGGAGAAATCTGTTTCTTTATTAAGAGTTGCAAAATGTAATAAAAACTGGATTTTTGTTTTGTGATGTTCTACAAATTAAGAACACAATATATAACATATATTTTCTCTGTGCAGTGGCCTTTCTCTTTGAATAGTTTTAGTTTGCTGCAATAAAGGAACATTATGATTTCATAGGCACTGCCTAAGAAAGAAATGTAATTAACATGAGTAATTTCAAAACCCATTTAAGATCTTGCAATGAAATATTTTATGAACTGTTAAGGTAGTAAATTATTGATTATCTAATCAAATTCTCAATTACTTACTAACAGATAAGTTGCCATCTCTCCTGCAACAGATATTCTCTAAATGCTTTTGCAAGACTAATTGACTCACTCAGCATCTATCATATTCCCTCACAAATTAGGTATTTCTTAAATTGCTGCCATTCATTTCTATTCATAGCCCTGGTTTATGAGTTTCTGTTCGCAGTTACACCCACCCTTCAATAGACTCCATTCATGGATGTCTAACAGGTTTGGAGTGTCAACAGATACCATCAACAACTGCAAAGACTCTGAAACTAATATCAATAGGGTGGTTGTTTCTCTGTCTCATTCCCAATCACATGTAGAGTGTGATGGACTCCCTGGGGACTTGGCCTAACCAATCCTGGAGATTGTAGATTCTTAGGCTGATAGACCATTGGGTTCCCAGTCTTGCTAGTGAATAAAGACTGGAATTTGATGTTCCTTTTACACCCATTGCCTCGTGGGACTAGAAATACACATCTTTATCTTATATTTGATCATAGATTAATTCTTCTTCTAAAGGAGTAAAAAAGTCTTCAAAAAACAAAACAAAACAAAAAAGAAACAATTCAAGACCATGTTTTAGAGTACTAATCATGATAATTCCACCCTTTTAACTTCCTAAGTGCTTATTCATACAAGTTCCATATTTATTGAATCAACAAATACTTATCAGATTACATTTTTAAATTAAATGTATTGGGTTGATATTAGTTAAGATAATTATATAGGTTTTAATTATACATTTCTATTACACATGATCTGTATACTGAATTGTGTGCCCACCAACCAAAGTCAAATCATCTTCTGTCACCATATATTTGGCCCCCAGCTCTATTCCCTCCAGAAATTGGCATACTGTTGTCTGTGCCTATGAGTTTGTTTTATATCCCATATATGAGTAAAATCATATGTTTTTACCTTTTTTCTGATTGACTTATTTCGTTTAGCATAATATCCTCTGGGTATATCCATGTTGTCAAAAATAGAGGTATTTCATTTTTTCTTATGGCTGAGTAGAATTCCATAGTGTATATAACTACACACCTTCTTTATCCTACTTACTATCAAAGGACACTTTGGTTGTCTCCATTTCATTGGCCAATATAAATAATGATATCTTTGTGAATAAGTATTTTCATGTAGATATCAAAAAGAGAGATTGCTGGGTCATATGGGACCTCTATTTGTAGTTTTTTTTTGAGGAACCACCATACTGTTTTCCATAGTGGTTATACCAGTTTACATTCCCATCAGCAGTAAATGAGGGTTCCTCTTTCTTCACAACCTTTCCAATACTTGTTATTACTTGTTGATAATAGCCATTCTAACAGGTGTGTGGTGGTATCTTATCATAGTTTTGATTTCCTTAATAGCTAATGCAGTTGAGCATTTTCTTCATATATCTGATTTCAGAGAGGAAAGGAAGATATAGAAAAATCAATGATGAGAGAGAATCATTGATTAGCTATCCCTTGTATGTCCCCCATTGGGCATCGAGTCCACAACTCAGGCATGTGTTTTGACTGGAAATGGAACCGTGACCTCCTGGTTCATAGGTCGATGCTCAACCACTGAGCCACACTGGCTTGGCATCTGCCTGATTTTTAATTGGATTGTTCTTTGTTTGGTGTTGAGTTGTAAGAGTTCTTTATATATTTTGGTTATTAACCCCTTGGTGGAGCTATTGTTTGCAAATATCATCTCACATTTGGTTGATTGCTTTTTTGTTTTATTGGCAGTTTCTTTTGCTATGCAGAAACCTTTTAGTTGGATATAGTCCCCTTCATTTGTTTTTGTCCTTACTTTCCTTGCCTATGGGGTAAAATTCATAAAATATTCTCTATGAAAATGGTCCATAAGTTTAATATCTATGACTTCTTCTAAGTAATTTATTGTTTCAGTTCTTAAATTTAGGTTTTGATCCATTTTCATTTAATTGTTTTACATGGAGACAAACTGTAATGTAGTTTCATTCTTTTGCATCTGGCTTTCTAATTTTCCTGGCTCAATTTATGGAAGAGGTATTCTTTTCTCCATTATGTGTTTTTGGCTCCTTTGTCAAAAATTATTTGTCTATATTAAATATGGTTTTATTTCTGGGCTCTCGATTTTGTTCCATTGATCTCTGTGTTTGTTTTTATTCCAATGTCATGTTCTTTTAATAATTGTAGCTCTGTAGTATAATTTAAAATCAGGCAGTGTGTATAATACCTCCAGCTGTGTACTTTTTTCTCAGGTTTTTTTTGGCTATTTGGGATTTTTACGGTTTCATACAAATCTAATGATTATTTTTGTTCATTGAAATTTTGATGAGTATTGCATTAAATCTGTATATTGCTTAAAGTAATATGGTAGTTTTTCCTACATTGATTATTCCAATTCATGAACATGGAATTTGTTCTCTTTTAACATGTCTTTTTAAATATTTTTAAATAATGGTTTATAGTTTTCAGTATATGCTTTGTAGTTTTTAGGTCCTACACATTCTTTGTTAAGTTTATTTATAGGTACTTTATTCTTTTGGCTACAATTGCAAAAGGAATTGATTTTTTCATCTCTTTTCTGATATTTCATTGTTAATATACAGGAAAGCAATGTTTTTTTTGTACATCAATTCTGTATTCTGCAACTTTAAAATATTTTTTATTGTTACTAATAGGGTTTTTTTGTGTGAAGTCTTTAGGGTTTTTTATATACAGAATCAAGTCATCACTTATACTTCTTCCTTGCCAATTTGGATGCTTTTATTTCTTTTCCTTTTTTAATTGCTCTGGCTAATATATTGCAAATTAGGAAATTAGGCTAGGGCACTGTAACAGATCATGACCAGGCAGGAGGAGGTTGTGTTTACAGGTGAGGCCCTGAGCAGAGACAGAGACAGAGATGGGGACCAGCCCCCCAGACCTGGAGCAGACATGGACAGACAGGGTAATGGGGGGCCAGCCTGTAGCCTCTGTGGCTGAGCAGAGGCCGGGGTAAAACACTGACAGCAAGTCCTTTCAGTGTAATTGGGGCACTAGAGGCCCACAGAATGACCATTTTCTTTTCCATGAAACACATAACTCTGACACAGTATTTACAATTAAATAAGTTCCATATATTTTGACATTTTACAGGCCTGGAAAGTTATATATAATGAGAAGATGAAGAGCATTTTTAGGTTTTTAAAAATGTAACTAATTTCTGTCTAGATGACAAACCAATTAAAAAAGTGATGGTTTTATTGCCAGTTTGGCTCAGTGGATAGCCTGGGTCTATAGGCTGCAGGGTCCAGGATTGATTCTTATACATGTGCCTAGGTTGCAGGCTTCTCCCTGGCTGGGGCCCAGGTCAGGGCTCATGCAGGAGGTGGCCAATAGCAGTGTCCCTCTCACATTGATGTTTCTCTCTGTCTTTCCCTTTCCCATGCTCTCTAAAAATCAATGGAAGAATATTCTCAGGTGAGGATTGAAAAAAAGAAAGAAATGTCATATCCTATGAAAGGAACACCTTGAAAATACCTAAAAAAAGTTGTCATTTTTTTGTGGTGATGGGACTGGAGTCTGTGATGATAAAAACTCCTTGGCAGTTGTGGCAGCTAGCAGTGGCAGCAGTAGCGGGGTGATAGGGGCGGCACCTTCCCCTCATCAGCCAGGTTGCCTCCTGCAGAAGGAGGCCTAGTGATGGCTTAGGCCTGTGGAGAGTGGGCCTCAGCCATGAGTAGGACATCCCCCTGAGGGCTCCTGAACTGTGAGAGGGGGCAGGGTGGGCTGAGAACCACCCCTCCCCCTAAGTGCACAAATTTTGTGCATCAGGCCTCTAATGTTAAAAAATGGTAGTGAGAGTAGGCATCTTTGTCTTGTTCCTGGTTTTAGAGGAAAGTTTTTCACCATTGTATATGATATTGCCTGAGGGTTTGTCATATATGGCCTTTAGTATGTTAAGTACATTCCTTCTATTCTTATTTTATTGGGTGTCTTAATCACAAATGGATAATGTATCTTATCAAATGTTTTTTCTTCACCTATTGATAAGATCATTTGATTTTTTTTTCCTTTCTTTTGTTAATGTGCTATATTACATTGATCAATTTGTGTATGTTGAAACATCCATATGCCCCTGGAATGAACACCACTTGATTGTGATGTATTATTATTATTATTATTATTATTATTATTTTAATTATTGACTTTAGAGAGAGGAAAGCAAAGGGAGAAAAAGAGAAACATTGATTGGCTGCCTCTTGCACATCTCCTGCACCAAAGATCAAGCCCACTACCCAGGCAGGTAGTCAAGCTTCCAACCCAGGTATGTGCCCTGACTGGGAATCAGCTCAGTGATCTCCTGGTTTTTTGGGTTGATGCTCAACCACTGAGCCACATGACCTTGGCATGATGCATTATTTTTAATGTATTTTTGTATTTGATTTGTTAGTATTTTGTGTAGGACTTTGCATCTATATTCATCAGAGACATTGGTCTATAGTTTTTTGTTGTGTGTGCGTGTGCTATCCTTGCCAGGTTTTTTTGTTTTTGTTTTTTTTTTTAATAAATTTTTATTGTTCATATTATTACATATGTTCCTCTCCCTCCCCCTCCATTGCTCTCCTCCACCAGGTTCCCACCCCACCCTCTACCCTTTCCCCACCCACCATTGTCCTCATTCATAGGTGCACAGTTTATGTTCAGTCTCTTCCCACATCCCCCTCTCCCCTTTTCCCCAAGAATCGTCAGTTCACTCCCCTTCCATACCTCTGATCCTATTACATTCAACAGTTAATATTGTTCATCAGATTTTTTTTAATTTCCTTGTTTTTTAGATTCACTTGTTGATAGTTACGTATTTGTTGTTCATAAATTTTATCTTTATTTACTTTCTCTTCCAAAAGAACCCCCTTCAGCAATTCATATAACTTTGGTTTGGTGGTGATGAACTCCTTTAGTTTTTTTTTTATTAGTGAAGCTCTTTATCTGGCCTTTGATTCTGAGTGATAGCTTTGCTGGGTAGATTATCTTTGGCTGTAGGTTCTTACTATTCATCACCTTGAATATTTCTTGCCATTCCAGTCTGGCCTGCATGGTTTCTGTTGAGAAATCAGCTGACAATTGTATAGGTGCTCCTTTATAGGTAACTACCTGCTTTGCTTTTGCTGCTTTTAATATTCTCTCTTTGTTTTTTGCTCTTGGAATTTTAATTATGATGTGTCTTGGTGTAGTCCTCTTTGGATTCCTTTTGTTTGGAGTTCTGTGCGCTTCCTGCACTTGTAGGTCTAATTCTTTCACTAGGTGGGGGAAGTTTTCTGTCACTATTTCTTTCAGTATGTTTTCGATATCTTGCTCTCTCTCATCTTCTGGGACCCCCATAATTCTGATGTTGGTTCGCTTGAAGTTGTCCCAGAGGTTTCTTACATTATCTTCAATTTTCTGGATTCTCTTGCCTTTTTGCTTCTGCGGAGGAGTATTTTCTGGCTCTTTATGTTCCAAATCTTTGACTTGATTCTTGTGATCCTCCATTCTGTTTTTAGGACTCTGTATAATATTTTTTATTTCAGACAATGTATTCTTTATTTCTTGTTGATCCCTTCTTATTTCTTGTTGATCCCTTATTATTTCTTGTTGATTCCTTATTAATTCTAGTTGATCGCTTTTCATATCCTCGACCTTTTCTAGGAAATTCTTGAAAAATCTCATACGCGTAGATTTAAACTCTATATCCAGTTGCTTTTTGTCCTCCATTTCTTTCATTTGTGATCTATTTTCTTGTCTCAGCATTTTCGCAGCTTCCCTGAGTTGGTAGCCTTAAAAGTCTCTGTGTTCTGCTTAGATGGGGCGGGGTTTCCAGGTGGAGCCTACAGCCTTGGCTTTTATCAGCCCCACCCTATGCAGCTTCTGAGTCTCAGTAATCCCCAGGGTCCTTCAGTACTCATTGCAAGCACCTCTGAGAGAGAGGTGCCCTCGATTTTTGCCTGCTACCAAACAGTCTAGGCTCTCCCCCAATGAACCCGGAACTAGGATTCAGTTCAGTTGGAAGTGGCGTTGGAGGTGGCGTTCAGAGCAGACTGGGGCTTTTGTCTCCTTCCTGCCAGGGCAATCCCATGGCACAGCTAACTGTCCCTTCTCTGCGCGCAATCGGGGCACATCCAGGACCTCCTTTCGCCGCTCCCCCTGGGATTCCTCCTCACAACCCCGGCTCCCTCTGTTTGAGCCTGGGTCCCCAGGGTCTGGCCTAGAACTGAGGTTCAGCGCTGTCGGGTCTGGGGTTCCTTCCCACTAGGGAACACCAGCCAGGCACTCAGCTGCCCCTCTTCTCCAGCTCTGTCCTCTCCATATGTGCAGCCTGTCTCCGCACCTTAGGCTTTTACAGCTCCTCCGCTCTTCCTTCTGGTTTTCTCCTTGCTTCTTGTTGTAGAATTTCCAGTCATTCGACTTTCCTGTAGTTCTGGGTAATGTCCATTTTATATTTTAGTTATATTTTATTGAAATTGTTGTGTGCGGCTGCGGCTAGGTGTTTACCTGTGCAGCCATCTCGGATTCTCCCCTTGTCAGGTTTTGGTACTAGGGTTATGTTGGCCTCATAAAATGTATTATAAGATGTTGCCCCTTTATTTTTTTAGAAGAATTTGAGAATAGGTATTAAATCTTCTTTGATTGTTTGGTATAATTCACAGTGAAGCCATCTGGTCCTGGACTTTTATGTTTTGAAAATTTTCTGATGATTGTTTCAATTTTTTTGTTGTTGATTGGTAAATTTAGATTTTCAGTATAGGAAGGTATATAACTTTAAGAACCTATCTGCTTTTTCTGTTATTGAATTTGCTGACATAGAGTCTTCATAGTATTCTAATGTGATCCTCTCTAAATCTGTGATGTCTGTGGTTACATATCCCTTTTCATTTCTGATTTTATTTTTATGAATTATTTTCTCTTTATTTCTTAGTGAGTCTAGCCAGTGGTTTGTCAATTTTATTCATCTTTGTTGTATTATTTTTTAAATAGTCTGAGTTCATAATTTTTTAAATATATTTTATTGGTTTTACAGAGAGGAAGGGAGAGAGATAGAGAGTTAGCAACATTGATGAAAGAGAAACATTGATCAGCTGCCTCCTGCACACCCCCTACTGGGAATGTGCCGGCAACCAAGGCATATGCCCTTGACCAGAATCAAACCTGGGACTCTTTAGTCCACAGGCTGATGCTCTATCCATTGAGCCAAACCGGTTTCGGCATGTTGTATTAATTTTTATATAGTTATTGTCTCATCTATTTCATTTAATTCTGTCCTAATTTTTATTATTTTCTTATTCTGCTGAGTTTGGGTTACTTTTCTTCTTTTTCTCATGGTTTAATATATAATGTTAGGTTATTTTATTATTTTGTTTAATCCTTACCTGCGGTTATGTTTTTCATTGATTCTAGGGAAAGAGGAGGGAAAGTGGAGAGAGAGAGAGGAAGAGAGAGAGAGAGAGAGAGAGAGAGAGAGAGAGAGAGAGAGAGAAAGAGAGAGATGAGAGAGAATCATCAATTGGCTACCTCACACACAATCCCCAACTCTGTGATCAAACCAGTAAACTGGGTAGGTGTCCTGACCTGGAATCAAATACAGGACCTTTCAGTACATGGAAAAAATTCTCTACCTACTGCCAGGTAATGTTTGGCTATTGACTTGGGATTTCTCTTGTTTCCTGAGACAGGCCTGTTATGATATAAACTCCCCTCTTATTACTGCTTTCACTGCATCACAGAGGTTTTGATATGTGGTATTGTCATTCTCATTTGTCTCTATATATCTTTTGATCTCACCTGTTATTTCTTCCTTGACCCAGTCATTTTTAGTACTATATTGTTTAATCTCCACATATGTGTTGATTTCTTTACTCCCTTTTGCAATTAATTTTTAATTTTTTGGTTCATTTCTAGTTGCAAAGAATATGTGTGGTATAATTCCAATCCTCTTGAATTAGTTGATGCTAGCTTTCTGATCCAACATATGGTCTGTTCTTGAGAATATCCCATGTGCACTTGAGAAGAATGTAAAATCTGATGTTCTTGGATGAAAGGCTCTGTAAATGTCAATTATGTCAATTTTGTCTAATGTGTCATTTAAGGCCAACCTTTCTTTGTTGATTTTGTTTGGATGATTTGTCTAGAGCAGTCCATGGAGTATTTAGGTCCCCAACTATGACTGTATTTTTATTAGTCTCCCATTAGTTTTGTGAGTAGTTGCTTTATATATTTCAGTGCTCCCTGAATGGTTGCATAAATATTGAGAAGTGTTATGACTTCTTGATGCTGTGTTTCCATTTTTCATTATAAAATGGCCATCTTTATCTCTTGTTAACTTTGTCATCTTGAGATCTGTTTTGTCAGATGTAAGTATGGCTACACATGCTATTAAGTGAATGCAAATTGCTTGGAAAATCATTTTCCAGCTTTTACTTTGAGTCTGTCTTTGCAGCTTAGATGTGTTTTTGATCCAATATGCTACTCTGTGCCTTTTATTGGTAAATTCAGTCCTTTGACATTTAGGGTAATTATTGATGTATGAGGATTTCCTATACCATTTTGTCTTTGGTTTTCTAGTAATTCTGTGCCTCCATTTTTTTTTTTCCCTTTGTGGTTCTGTCTTTTATTTATACCTCTTTTCTCTGCTTCCTTTTTTTTTTTTTTTTTTTTTTTTTTTAGTATAATATCTGTGTGTGTGTGTGTGTGTGTGTGTGTGTGTGTGTGTGTGTTTAGCTTTAGATTAATGAAAAACAAAGTTCCATATATAGGTGTCCCTAAAAAATGTATACACAGTTTGAACAAGTATAAGGTAAGTGTTTATTAAAATACAGTTCTTTTCAAAATTTAAAAGAATCTATAGAAATGAAGAATTTTATTTTGTCAACACCTACTTTTCAAACTGATGACTGTTCTGGTTCAGGAATTGCTGATAATATAAAACACTGGAATCACAAACATCAAAAATATTTTTGTTCATTGTTTGTGCACCCTCAATTCATCAACTGTTGCCAGTTTTACACCATAAACTTTCTTTTATGATACCTTTAAAAAATCTAGTGGAGCCTTAGCTGATTAGGATCAGTGGATAGAGTGTTGGCTTGTAGACCAAAGGGACCCAGGTTCAATTCTGGTCAAAGGGCACGTACCTTGGTTGCAGACTCCTCTCTGGCCCAGGTGTTTCTCTCACATTGATGTTTCTCTCTGTCTTTCCCTCTCTCTTTCACTCTCTCTAACAAAATCAATGAAGCAATATCCTGGGGTGAGGATAAACAACAATAACAACAAAAAGTTTAATGGATATATTTTCTATGTTCAAAGTTTAGTCTGGCTTCAACCATTATTTTAAATCAGTTAAACCTGAAAAGGGAGTGAAAATTAAGAGAATAATCAGTTGTTAAAATGTGTATACATTTTTGGGGGTATAAAATGTAATAAAGGCAGCTTTTGTACTTCACTGAATTTCCAAACTTCCAGTAGCATATTAGGGTGAACTTTCTATGTTCAAAGCTTAGTCTGGCTGAAAAGAAAGAAACATCAGTTGAGCTGTCAGCTGTTAGTGGGCATACATAGTTTTGGGACAACCTGTATATAGTAGTCCTTTTTCTTTTGAATGTGTCTGATTTCCATCCTCCCTTGAAAATTCTGATTTCTGCTCCCTCCCCTTTTATGTTTGTTGTCACAAATCCCTGTTCATACTGTAAGTTTGTTGGTGATCTTACTCCTGGTTTGTGACCTTTTATTCTTTAGTTTAGGTAGATTAATCCCTTTGAGTAGCTCCTGCAATGAAAGTCTTCTGATGTTAAATTCCCTCAGCATCTGTATATCTGACAAGGTTGTATATCTCCTTCATATCTAAAGGTTAACTTTGTTGGATATATTATTCTTGGCTGGTAATTTTTCTCTTTCAATAGTTTGAATATTTGCTTCTACTCTCTTTTAGCTTATAAATTTTCTGCTTAGAAGTTTGATGATTACCTAATAGGCTTTCCTTTACAGTTCTCTTTCTTTTTCTTACCATAAAAATTCTTTCACCCCCTCCAATAATTTTTGACAGATTTAATATATTGTGTCTTGGAGAAGTCTTCTTTAGACTTAGGTAATTAAGTGTTCTCTTTGCATCAAGAATTTAGTTCTGCTGGGACTGGTTTGGCTCAATGGATAGAGCATCGGCTTGGGGACTGAAGGGTCCCGGGTTCGATTCCCGTCAAGGGCATGTACCTTGGTTGCAGGCATATCCCCAGTAGGGGGTGTGCAGGAGGCAGCTGATTGATGACTCTCTCTCATCGATGTTTCTAACTCTCTGTCTCTCTCCCTTCCTCTCTGTACAAAATCAATAAAAATATATTTTAAAAAAAAGAATTTAGTTCTTTCCATAGGTTTTGAAAGTTCTCTTCAACTATTTGTTTGAATAGGCTCTATTCCCTTCTCCTTCTCTTACCCTTTTGTTAAGCCTATTATTCTTATTTTGCGTTGTTTGATGGAGTCAGGTAGTGCTCCTAGAATTCCTTTATTTTTGTATGTTCAAGTCTCTCTTTTCTTTCCTCTGCATCATTTCTAGGTTTCTATTATTAATATCACTACTTTTTCCCCCATCTGATCTGCTCTATTTCTTATGCTCCCTTGTTTGTTCTTATTCTCTTTTATTGAGTTCTTCATCTCCAGAATTTCTGATTGGTTATTTTATAAAGTTTCAATCTCTTTAGTAAAGTATTTGTTGTTATTTTTTTCATAGATTTGTTTTCTGAGTTCATTAAACTGCCTATCTATATTTTCTTGCAACTTGTTTAGTTTCGTTAGACCAGCAATCTTTTTTTATTAACTAGAGGCCCAGTGCATGAAATTCATGCATGGAGGGTGGGATTCCCTCAGCCCAGCCTGCACCCTCTCCAATCAGGGACCCCTTGGGGATTTCTGACTGCCGGTTTAGGCACAATCAATGGCAGTCAGACATTCTCCTTGCAATCTGGGATTGCTGGTTTCCAACTGCTTACCTGCCTGTCTGCTTGATTGCCCCTAACTGCCCTCCCCTTTCAGCCTAGTTGCCCCCAACTTCCCTCCCTTAACTGCTAGCCTGATCTCACCCCCAACTGACCTCCTCTGTTGCCAATTTGGTTTTGATTGGTCAGTTTCTATTCCAGTTAACATCAAAAGTTCCACCTCCTAAGCCATTGGTTCCTCACAATTGACCCAAATTTGGTTCTGATTGGTCACTTTCAATGCCAGTCAGTGTCAAAAGTTTCACATACTAGGCAGCCATTGGCTACCCACAGGACCCACATTTGGTTCTGATTGGTTGGTGTCTATGCCAGTCAGTGTCAGTAGCTCAGCCTCCTAGGCAGCCATTGGTTCTTTACAGCACCTACATTTGATTCCAATTGGTTGGTCTCTATGCCATTGTCAAAAGCTCCACCTCCTAGACAGCCATTGAGTCTTCATATCACCCACATTTGGTTCTGATTGGTTGGTTCCTCTGCCAGTCAGCATCTCTAGGCCTATCAACAGGGCCTGATAAGAAAGGTGGGGATGATGAGCAGCCCTGATGGAGGCCTGGAGAGAAATGGAGGCATGGCTGCTGGCCAGACTAGGAGAGAAAGAGAGAGGCAAGTACTGATCAAAAGTTGCCACACAGACAACGGATCAGTCCTTGCCTCTCTCTTCAGGCCCTGGTTCATAGCCCCTTCAGCAATCAGTGCTGGGGCACTGTGCCTGCAGAGGAAGCAGTCAGTGCTGGATTGTCATAGCAACCCAGTGCTGACTGCAGGATTGACTTCCAGTTGGTTGAGTCTCAGTTGTTACTGGTCGTTATGACCCAGGGTTTTTATACATTAGGATATATTATTGATTTTTTTTTAGAGAAAGAAAAAGGGAGAAAGGGAGAAAGAGAAACACAGATGTGGGAGCTATACATCACTTTGCTTTCTCCTACACACTCCCTACTTGGGATTGAGCTTGCAACCCAGGCATGATTCCAGATGGTAAATCTAACCAGAAATCTTTTGGTGCATGGGACAATGTCCAATCAACTGAACCATACCTGCCAGAGCCATAACTATAATCTTGAATTCTCTGTAATTTAAATCACATTTTCTATGTTTTTAAGTTTGTTTTCCATTGATTTTTATTTTCTTTCTGAGCTGCCTCATTAACTTGGTTATTCATAATATTTGATATATTCCTTCTCTGTCTAGGTATCTATATGTTGTTGGCACTTCTGTAATAGATTGATAGGAAGAACTATTTCTTTTTTAAAATATATATTTTATTGATTTTTTTCTTACAGAGAGGGAGAGAGATAGAGAGCTAGAAATGTCGATGAGAGAAAAACATCAACCAGCTGCCTCTTACACACCCCCTACCGGGGATGTGCCTGCAACCAATGTACGTGCCCTTGACCAGAATTGAACCTGGGATCTTTCAGTTTGCAGACTGACACTCTACCGCTGAGCCAAACCAGTTTCGGCAGAAGAAGTATTTCTATTATTCTCTGGTTGATGATAGAATTACAAGGGTTTTTGGTTTTAGCTCCTTTGTACTTCTCTGACTTTTCAAATCTCAATGGGGTGGTGGAAAACAGTAAGGAGAGCCTCCTCTGTGATCCATTCACCCTAGACACAGGAGACCAACTTTATAGAGGAAATGCAGAGGGTGATGGGGCTCCAAATCTGTGAAATCCAAGTGTTGTCCTTCCACAGCCAGTGTAGTCTCAATGCATTGGGTTGGGGTGGGCTGGGGTAACAGTCACCTTCTAAGTTGCTTTACACTCCAAATAATGGTGAACTTGGACCTCTTCAGGGTCCCCCCTCTGTCCCTGATCCCAGGACTAGTCACAAAGTGTGTCCTCTGCTTAGGAAAAAAGTGTTTCATATTTGCAGATAATGTGCTTCACAACCTGACACAAATGTAAAGGGAGATGAGCTCTAGAAGGTGGAGGGGCAGCTAGAATTTAGATTTGTTTCTCTCTCTGAAATGCTGACCATCAGGCAACCACAGCCATATTTCTATGCTATGTCCATGCCCAGGTTACTGGTCTCAGCCATAGCTCTTACTGCTCACTCCTGCAGTAATGCCCACCAAATCTCTTTGCTCCACCCAGTGAAAAGGAGTGCCAGCCACAACCTGATTCCTCCCTTCTTCTGGCTGAGCCCCATTGTGGTTCCTGGCTGCAGGGCTGTATCTGTAGTTTGTCCCAATGTTTCCCCCTTCTTGCATCTCCAGTTTGCTCTCACTTGCCCACCTATAGATGTTTCAATTCATGGATCTCTCTGGTGTGTTTGTGTGTAAGGGAATTCTTTATTAAATTATAGTTGTTCAAATTGTTAAAACTTCAAGGGAGAGCCCAAGGGTATCTCTCCTGCCACCATTCCTCTGGCATCATTTATCACATAAAACTTAGAATGATCTCTGCCTTCACAGAATTTGATACAAGAAAGAAAGGGAAGTATATAATTATATTTATATATTCATTAAAATTAAATTTTAAAAGGAAATAAATAATTTGAGAGATGCAAATAGGAAGAAAGAGAAACACAACAAGAAAAAAAAATAAAGAGGCAATGAACTAGATTTTAGAAAGAGTGAAGACATCTTTCTGGGAAAAAAAATGACATTTCAAACTAAGATACAAAGTTTGGGGAAGAATATTCTAGGTCTGGATTTCCAAAAATTTGTTTATATGCCTACCAAACTCATGATTTTTGCCACATTTATAAATATCCAATAATATTACTTATGGAATACTTATTTTTGATTTATTAATCTTTAAAATTGTTTTGAAATAAGTTTATAATTTTTCCATAAGAAGAAAATCAAATACTATAAGCAGAATGTATCTCTGAAAATAAGTACATTGACATAAAGCATATACTAGTAAATACTTAACTATTTCCTCCTGTAGAAAGTTCTGAATTGTTGACACCTTTCCTTTTTCAGTGAAAATGTGGATAGTAGCAATCTTAATGTTATGTAAAAAATAATAAAACAAAACAAAGAAACACACAGAAATAAATTTATTTATTTATTTTTTAATATATTTTATTAATTTTTAGAGAGAGGGATAGACAGTTAGAAACATCAATGAGAAAGAATCATCAATCAGCTGCCTCTTGCACACCCCCTACTGGGGATGTGCCCGCAACCAAGTATAATACATGCCCTTGACAAGAATTGAACCCGGGACCTTTCAGTCTGCAGACCAATGCTCTAACCACTGAGCGAAACCGGTTTTGGCAAATAAATTTATTTAGGTTTCCTCATAAATTAGGAATCTTAGATTATATTTTGAACATGGTTGTGGGGAGCAAAGTACCAGAATTGGAGAGAAACACATAAACAATGGTCTTGTGGCAGGCATTTAGACATGGGCTCACCAAGGGTGATGGGCCAGTGTATCAAGCCCAGGTGCCTAACAATGAGAA
Organism: Pipistrellus kuhlii; assembly: GCF_014108245.1. Classification (NCBI taxonomy): domain Eukaryota; kingdom Metazoa; phylum Chordata; class Mammalia; order Chiroptera; family Vespertilionidae; genus Pipistrellus; species Pipistrellus kuhlii. Next base: position 1,178,384 of record NW_023425460.1, on the reverse strand, counting down.
AAACTGGAAAACAAGAATCACACCACCAGGGTGACTATTCCTCCCCTACCACATGGTGGTCATGCTGTAACGTGGCTAGTCATGCAAAAGCCCTCCTTGGAGGAGGAACAAGGGCTGAAGAGTGGCCTCATGGGTCTCTAATGAGGGCCCTTGCACCACCACTCCCTTAAGCATTAACCCTTAAACATACCATCAAGGCTCAGTTGTGTTTCAGCTCCTAGTTCAGAAATGAGCGAAAATAGACAAAGGGTGTCATGATTGACATCAAGATCAGCTGCTTTGACCAGTGTCCACCAACCCTGCTGCTGACCAATCAGTGGACACCACAACCCTGAAAGGACACACCAGGAAATCTGATGAATATTTTATGGAGGTCCTCCCCTGGCACCTCTCCTAAAATCCTGATCCTTTAAAGCCCTCAGGATGGATGACCCAGTGCGGTCTCTCTTTGGAGCATTTCTGCGCTTTTCCCCACCTCCTTCTACCAGGCACATTTTCCTTCCTCTCTCTTTCTCCTAAAGGCCCTCTTTTGCCTCTGTAACTTGTTTCCTGATTCCATTTCTTCTACAGCTCACTTCTAGCGCTGTGGCTTTCTAAATAAACTTCCTCTAAGAGTTTGAATCTTGGGTCAGAATTCTTTCTTAGCCAGAACTCAAGTACCGAGGTTGCTGAACTGAGGTGCAATGGCTGATAACATTTGAGTGCTGTTTCACGGCCAACAGTCTCATGGTGCAAGGTTCTTTCAGTTATGTTCAGCTACCTCTTGAGGATCACTGGTACAAAGAGTCATATGTTCCTTTTTAGTAAAATGGCTTGTACTGGAATACAGAGATATTGTCCCAGTTCCTCTCAGTGTGCCCATCACTGCTATTCTGGCTTTGGTCATGCCACAGGCATTTGATTAATGAGGATAACTGTTGTAATCATTTATTATGTGCTGAATGCTTAAGTTATGTATGCAGAATCAATTTTTTTAAACAGAATATTTATGATTTAAATATATTCAAATGTCTTAGGAAAATACGAAGACACCTGCTATTTTATCCCTCTTTGAGCTAAGAATTTCCTCCTAGAATCAAGGGGAAAGCTTTCAACTTAAGAAAGGAGAATTTTGCTACTTAGACTTGTGAATAGTTGTGTCTCATCTGGAGGGTTAGTGAAACAAAAGAGACTTGGCAGCTTCAGTGTATGCCCATGAACAGTTGCATGCTATGGAATCCATAAGCCTAGCCTCACAAACACTACTGACTGTAAAGCAGGATTCAATAAACAGAAATTAACCTTTTCACAGAGTATGTGGCAAAGCTCTCAGTTCAGGATGGATCATCCATTTGTAGAAGTAGACAGTGCCAAAGCCCATGGCAGAGGGTGTACATATATCAGAAGGCATATTTTCATTTAAAAAGCCTTACATTTTCCTGATTATGATATACACATAAATTCATATTGTGTAATGATGATAATGCTTCCAAAATATGGACAAGTGCTTACTAAACAATAATATATTGCACAAAGCACACTATAAGTGTTAATGCATTTAATTCCACAGATTGTTTATATCAGTGGCTTTCAAATGTTTCTGATCACAGCTCACAGTAAGAAACATTTTTGCCTGTTACCAAGGAAACATACGTACACATGGATAAATATTTTTTGTTCTGTTCTTTGATGACTGGGAAAATATTGGTCTTGATCTTCTAAATTACTACACAAATTACACAGGAGCTTGGAAAACCCCATGAAAACACACTACTCTGTATGGTAAATATTTAGAAGTTAGACATTTATCAATTTGATTTTCTGAGTGATCAGCCAGTTATTTGAAATACGTGTGCATGTGTATATGTTCATTCAATGCACAGGAAATACTATATGTATATTTTATATATGTGTAGGTCTGCCTACCATGCTGTGTTTTCATTTCAACTGGCTATATTTTTGGCAAAAGTAACATTGTTATTAAACAGTTTCACATCTTACTGTAAAATGCAAATTAAAATAACAATGAGATACTTTTATTATTATTTTTTTTTACTATCCCTCAGTCTCTGCTGAGTGAATGTATATATGTATAAACTATCTGTAGGGTAATTTAATAGTGTGCATCAATAGCCTTAACAATATGTATAAACAATAAACCAAAAATTCAATTAACTAGAATTTTATCCTAAGGAAATAATTAAGTGTATAATTTTAACATAATTAACTGCAAGGCTGTTTGTTTTATAGTTTTTTGTAGTAATGAAATATTGGAAAAACCAAAATTTTCAACAGCTGCACATTGATTAGATGTAATAGTAAACATTCAGGCCAGTGAAACATGCGTAATCCATTAAAATATCATGTGAGGGATGATTATGTACTGACATTGAAATCTGTTTACTCTTTTTATGCAAAAAAAGAGAAATTCAATGAGTGTGGTGAAAGAAATAGGTATTAATTACCAGACTGAGAGGCTGAAATTTGGATAAACAGAATGGGAAGGGCTGCTGATTACATCAGGAGATAATACCAGATCAGGGGAACACACTGTGTCTCCCAGATACGGGAAATGTGGGGTATAGTGATGCCATGGAGAACAACAGCATGATGTAGAGAAGTGGTAGTGTTGACTGAGAAAGATGAGCTAGAGGAAGGAAGTGGAAAGACGAGGCCTAAGTCCTCCCTAAGTATCGATATTTTGCTTTCTGATGAGTCTGACTTACAGACTTCTTAAGAAAACTGTAGCGAGGCTGACATTACTCACCAAAGCTTTAGGCATGAGGTTGCTGTTTATTGAACTAAAACTAGGCAAAGCCTGATTCATGAATTATGCAGATTTACCTGTATTACTTTAAAAATATTTAATAAAATGAAATGTAATACTATATGTCATAATATGATTGTTGCTTACTATTTCAAACTTAAAACATTTTTCTTGCCCTTTGTTAGGCCACAAATAATAAGCTATATAAGCTGTGTTCTTATCTATAAAAGGAGGCAGTAGCAAATTATTTGCCTGGTTGTGTTGGTACATGCTGGTTAAACAGCTACTGGAATACCTGACATGTATCAAGTCTTAAATCTAAGAAATTTGGTAATATGACTGTTTTATTTATTTTGTTAATCCTCACCATAAATATTTTTTCATTGATTTAACATTTTTTAACTGATTTCAGAGAAGAAGGGAGAAGGAGAGAAAGATAGAAACATCAATGATAAATAGAATCATTGATAGTCTGCCTCTTGCATACCCCTGGTTCATAGGTCAACTCTCAACCACTGAGTCACACTGGGTGAACTCCATTGATTTTTAGAGAGAGTAGGAGGGAGGGAGAGGGAGAGAAAGAGAGACAGGTAGACATTGATGTGAGAGAGACACATTGATTGGTTGCTTCCCTTGTGCCCTGACTTGGGCTAGGGACCAAACCTGCAACTCAGGTATGTGCCCTTGACAAAGAATCTAACCTGTGGCCCTTCAGTTCCTGGGCCAATGCTTTAATCACTGAGCAACACTAGGAAGGGCAGTGATACTACTTTTAATGCATCTTTACTGGAATGTTAGGATTACATGTCTATTAATATTTCTAGTGTCTTACTGTGATATCTAATATTGCATTTAATAACCTATAATGATAAAGGACCTGCCATTTATTCTCAATATTAATAATTGTTTTTAATGTATTTGATTAAAAGTAAAATATTTGGAGTTCCAAGGAAAATCCTTTTGAGTTTGATTGTGAATGTTGGTATTAGGCTTGGGCTTTATTTGAAAAAAGAATAAAATGTTCAGGTTTTACCTATAAGCTGAATAATTGACACTGTCATACTAGTGCTGCATTCTGAACATTGTTTTATTATATGTCCACAGAATTAACTTATCTAAACCCTGTAAAGCCCCATTAGATAGGTATTATTCATAGTTGGAATTGAGAGTTGGGGAAAATGAAGAACAGAGTGGTTAAGTAACTTGTCTAAGGCACAGAGCTGACAAGTAGCAGAATTGGGATTTGAACCCAAGAACCAGAGTTCTATGTCTGTTCTCTGAGACTATACTTATGCTTTCCAACTTTCATGGCCCTGATATACAGAGTGAATATGCATAGATTTTTTATTTTATATAATACTTATTCTCAATATGTATATTTCAAAATACATGTAATTGATATTATGGCTATTATAGTTTATTTGATTTACTTTCATTTAATTTAAAGCTTACTAGAGGTCCAGTGCATAGATTCATGCACAGGTGGAGTCATTTGGCCTGGTTTGAAAGAATGGGGCTGAAAGCAGCTCTCCAATATCCTCCAAGGGGTCCCAGATTGTGAGAGGGAAGTTCTTGGGTGATGCACACTGGAATTAGGCTCCCTCCTCTCTGCTTCTGGGTGCATCACTTGAGAACCACAGCTGCCAAGTTACTACAGCTCAACAGCTCCTGTGTTGAGCATTTGCTCCATGGTGGTCAGTGCATGTCATAGCTACTGGATAGACAATTGAACGGTCAGATGATCAATTAAGTATCCTACCTAATAAAAGAATAATATGCAAATTAACCACCACTCTGCTATACCCACCAGCCAATCAGAGCGAGTATGCAAATAAACCCAACCAAGATAGCTACAGCCACAGAGAGCAGGAGAGAGGCTTGAGTTTCCCAGGCAATGAGGGAAGCCAAGCTTTCTGCCTGATCTTGCTGGCCTATGCCCCCACTCAAGGCTACAAAGTTTCAATTATAAAAGGTAAACAAATATAAACAGAAATGGTGGAAGCCATGGAGCTGGAGAGAGCAGGAAGCTAAGGTTGCGCCTGGCAATGGAAGAAGCAAAGCTTTTCCCACACCCTGGCAGGCCTAGGCCTCTGTTTAAGAATACAAAGTTTCAATTATAGAAGATATATAAATCCCAACAGAAATGGCAGCAGCCACAAAGCGAGCAGGAGGCTTGGCTCTGCTCCAGGCTACAAAGTTTCAATTGTAGAAGGTGAATAAATTCCAGATACCAGGGCCTCTGCTTGGGTCATCAGGGGCCAGAAAACCACCACAGGTTCTTTGCTCAGGGGTGCCTGCAGAAGGCAACCAATTGATGTGGATCTCTCACATTGATGTTTCTCTCTCCTCTCTCCTCCTCCCTTCCACTGTCTCCAGAAAAATCAATGGAAAAGATATCCTCCAGTGACAGTTAACCAACCAACCAACCAACCAACAAACAAACAAACAAAAACCCCTTTCCTCAAGAAACATTACAGGAATTTTTTCAGAGCTCTCAGCTAAAATCACTCAGCAAAACACCTAGAGCAACCCCAGTTTGCTTCTTTCAGAGAGCAATCACAGTTGTGTGAGGAGGCCTGCCTTTTGTAACTGTTTTGTTCTACAAATAAATATATGCTGCATATTGGGCTGCTTGCCAATGGAGATGAATAGCAGCTGAGAGAAGATGGCAGAAAATAGACTGTAAGCAGAGAGGTGGGTCACTGCCTTTTTGTGTTTGACCACAAGCAGGAGACAGCAATGCTGATTAAGTCTGGCAAAATGTGAAACCTTTATGGCTTTTCATGGAAGCTGAACTTAAAGTGAAAGCACAGATTTGCAAGCACAGATCCACTTCTTTATAAATTTTGGCTCAACAGAATAGGAATCTCCTGTTGTTTCCTGCCACATCTGGACCCTAATATAGAAAAACTATTTGTAAGTTTTATGTTTGGAAAGGGAATCTAATTAATCTGGGTTGCTGTATTTTACAAGTGTAATATCTTTGTTGCTTCATGGGCTCAGCAGTTGTGACAATTGGACATGCCATCCTGCTCAGTAAGTGGAATACCTCACGAACGCTGTGAAATAGGCCAATCAGAACCCCATAACAAAGGCTGCTCTGCTGGAAATTTCCAGATTAATGACCTTCCCCCAACTCCTACCTGGATCTCTGATCCCAGTATCAACTTTCAGTCTCAGTGATGGAGCTATATTTTTCTTCCATTCTTTTCCAGATGCTGATTTACACATAAACCATTTATAAAAGGGAAGAAGACAGAATAAATGGATCAGAGAAAGAGAGTGTCCCCAAATGATTCCATTTGCTGCAGCTTGAGCTTTGGAATACCAATTACCTGACAGATGGGCTGTGGTAGCTTGTCGACAAACTGACACTCCACCTATTTAGTCAATTAGTGTTTTAGCAATAAACAAAAATAGCCATGGTCTGTTGTGCTAAATGCTATTGCTAATTGCTTCGCTCTAATTGCTCAGAATTACAATAAAATATGGTATCTTTATTTTTTTCTCCACGAGTTTTCCTGCTGTTCCCTTTCATAAATTGTCTCCTCCTTAAACCTCTACTTAGAGAACTGTTACTAATTTTTTTTTTTTTTTTTGGCAACAACAACAAAAAAAGAAATCCGAAGTCCCTGAGATGCATTCATTGACCTTGAGTTTCACACATTATGTGTCTGCTCCCTGCCCCCCACAGCAGTGATTCCAGCAGGGCTGGGTGCCTTCCCTATGCCCCACCAGGTCTACTATTCATGTATCTCCTCGTACTTGCTGCACCAAAAGGCCACTTGTATAACTATAAGGAACTGTCAAGCTATGACTCTGCTTTCTGGAGCTTTGACCAATTGGAAGCCATGGCAGAAGAGCAGAGGGAGGAAGGAGGCTCATGGGGTTTATTCCCTTGTATTCCTCCTTGGATCACCGTGCTTTTCAAACTCAAAGCAGTACTTCTCTAAAGGTCGTCTCCTATAAACAACTGCCCACTATAGATTTATACTAAATTTTCCTCCCTCTTCTTTTTACAAAGTAGTTTTAGAAGTCTGCTATTCATTAGCGTTGAGTTATGACTTGACCCCTTGTAATCACACCAAAGTCACATTTCTCTAAACAGTATACCAGGAGGCAATATCCCTCTTCAAAAGATCCATTCTGCATAATAAACTTCTCCCAAATTTAGTGACTTTCTCAAAAAACATTTCAGATTTTCTCATAATTTTGGAATTCTGGCAGAACTTATCTGGCCAATTCTGTTTTATGTAGCCCTAGTGGGTTCATTTGGTGGTCTCTGGCTGAAGGCCGGACTGGTCTCAAGTGTCCAAGAGGGCTTCAATATTATTCCTAAAGCATTGCTAGGGCCAGCTGAGACTCATAGTGACTGAGAGAAGATGACATAAAATGGCCCTCTTCTTTTTTAATGAGGCCCTGGGGCATTTCCACCTTGTCTTTTAAGCAAGGTAGTCAGATTTCTTACTGGCTAGAAGAGAACCTCTCTTATCTGGCTGAAATGTACCAAGATGAGAGCTGCTTTTTAAAAAACTAGGCTAGTATCTGGCTGTATTTGTTTTCTATTGCTGCATAACAAACATCTCATCTTGTTGATAAGTCCCAATCACATTCAAGGAGATAGATTTTACAGGAACATGTGCACCAAAGGGAGGAAATCTTGGGGATCACCTTATAAGTTTGCTTATCACAGCCCTTCCAAGGTCCCCAATGATTCATATCCCTATAAAATGAGAAATACATTTACCTCCCCTCCCAAGGTTCTCAAGTGTTTCATTCCATAATAGCATGCAAGACTTCATCATCCAAATCAGGTGAAGATAAAACACTAGGGCACAAGCCATTAAATTCAACTTCTGAGGCAAAATTTCTCCCCATTTGTGACCTGTGAAACTAAAAATGCAAGCTATCTAGCTCTAACAGTCCCAGCATCTGAGGGTCAGACAAGCATTGGATAATGGGGATAGACATTCCAGTTTAAAAGAGGGAGAAATAGAAGGTGGAAGGAGTGATTAGCGCCACTATATTCTGTAATACAGCTGAGCAAATGGAGATTTTTCTTGACTCAGTGTCAACATTTGGGAATAATCCTCTGAGTCTCCAGGCTCTGCCCTTGGGGCCATTCATTGCTTTCTTCCCTTTTTCATGAAAAGTGTTTGTAGCTGAGTAGTTTCATTAGCTCTCTGGCTCTCCATTCAGTTTTGGTGTTCTGGAAACCTCCTTTCATTTCAGATTCTCTCTATCCCTTTCAGTTCAAGCTAGCACTATTTCTGCAGGGAAGAAAAAAAATTCTCAACAGCATTTGGGGGGTGGGGTGTCTTCAATGGATTCTATTGGTTTTTACTCCATTAGGCAAAAGCTAGGCTCACAAAACTTTTTGTTCTTTTTGAGGCTCTAGCAAAAGGGTGTAAAGTCACATCCTCTGTGTACAATTTGCATTTATTTTTAGTTTTCTTTGTATTATGATATAGTATGATGTTTTGACACAGAATGTAGAATCTTTTCCGGCTGAGGAAAGGCAACCTCCCCCTTACAGGGCTAGGTAGTTCTTAGATACAGTGAAAGGCTCAGCCAGCAGAGCCTTTGATGTGTAAACTAGCCAATCATTGCTAGATCTTGACTATGTATGTTATCACCAGGACAATATTCCTCTGCCTTAATCTTCTCAAAGTCAGATGCCAGGCAGCCAGAGACCACACCTATCACCCAAAGTCTGCTGGAATTATTTGAACTAACCACTGAATATATTTACTCTGTCTTGTCTTGTCTTTCCTGCAGAAATCCCAGTACAGGCTCTGGACTAACATTTTCTCTTGCTCCAGGCCTCTGCCATCTGACAAACCCAGTGCTTCTCCTGTGAGCCTAGTGGCATGTAGAGACACCTTTTCTAGGCCCTGTGAGCATAATAAACTGCTGTTGTCCTAAGCCTCCCCTGTATCTCTTCTTGTAATCACAACTCTTATCATCACATAAAAGAACACCAAACACTCTAGCCAGGGGGCTCAGTTCCTTGGAGCACCATCCTAAACAACAAAAGGTTGTGAACTCAATTCCTGGTCTGGGCACATAGCGAGGTTGTGGGTTTGATCCCTAGTCAGAGTGCATATGGGAGGCAAATGTTTTTCTCTCACATCAATGTCTCTCTCTCTTCTCTCTCTTTCTCTCTCTCTCTCATCAATTAAAAAACAAACAGGAAGCATATCCTCATATGAGGATTAAAATATGTTTTTTGTTTTTTTTAAAAGAAGACAGAGCCCTAATCCATTTGGTTCCATGGATAGAGCGTCAGCCTGTATTCTGAAGGGTCCCAGTTTTGATTCTGGTCAAGGGCATGTACCTTGCTTGAGGGCACATCCCCAGTAGATGATGTGCAAGAGGCAGCTGATTGATGTTTCTTTCTCATCCATGTTTCTAACTCTCTATCCCTCTCTCTTACTCTCTGTAAAAAATCAATAAAATATATATTTTTTTAAAAGAAGACAGAACATTCAGCCTTTTTTTCTGACTTTTTTTTGTTTGTTTGTTTAATGTTGAGAGAGCAGGGCAGGGCGAGGCGAACTCCTGACTAGAACCCTGAGTCCACTGTGGGGCAGAGCGGAGTTATTTTCCATTTTGTGCAACTGGACCCTAGCCCTCACCCAACCAATCAGAGTAACCCCGGGGCTTGGCGAAATTCGCTCTCTCTTCCGCTATGCTGCCGGCATGAGTGGGACAGAGCCCATGCTAGCATGGAAGAGGCTCTTTTGTTTATTGCATGGGACTCAGCTCCCTGGTGGTCCTTTGGGATCATGAGGTCTGGGCGTAACAATGTAACATTTTACTTTCAGCATTTATGTTATTTGGAGAGGCTCAGTATTTTCAGTATCATTTAAGTTCTGTTTCTTTTTTGTTTAACAATTCTTCCTTCAGTTTATGTGTGAATGAAAGAAGAGTGCTTTGATCCATCTACCTCAAAGTACTCTCACAGGGTGATCGGATCATAAATCCCTTACTGGGCAGGGCATAGCGGACAGTCATCCCTCAGGCCAATCACATCCAAATGGTTATATTTGCCTTAATGATTACCGTCCATTGCTTTTGTGCTCGTTGGCTAACATGCTTCTGAAATGCCAGAAGTAATCCTCTTTCCAGAACCTGCAAAAGCATAGCCACCCTAAAGAGAGTACATACTCAGCTGAAACCGGTTTGGCTCAGTGGATAGAAAAGTCAACCTGCAGACTGAAGAGTCCCAGATTTGATTCTGGTCAAGGGCATGTATCTTGGTTGTAGGCACATCCCCAGAGGGGGGTGTGCAGGAGGCAGCTGGTTGATGTTTCTCTCTCATCAATGTTTCTATTGATAGCTCTCTATCCCTCTCCCTTCCTCTCTGTGAAAAATCAATAAAATATATTTAAAATAAAAAATAAAGAGAGCACATACTCATGTTGACTATCCAATAACCCAGTTCCAGCCTTGCTTCCTCCTGCTTCATGTAAACTTCCTTAAATTCCCTCCTGATTTCAAAATACATGGGTGGAAAAATTGCAAACTGCCATCCTTCAGAGCATTTGAAACCCTGCTTCAAGGCAATATCATCGGTTTGGGTCAAATAAACTTTTATAAAAATCCTTTATGGGTGTGGACAAAAAAGGGCTACGTGCTAACCTGACAAGCTCAGGGAAGGCCTGCGTGGTGGCCTTGCAAACTCATGTCACTGGAAAAACAATGGGCTGGTGCTGCCTGTCACTACTTGAGCCAATTTAAGCAGAGACAGGGTTGAATTATACATGAGCGTTTTTTTGTTTTTTATTTTTCAGTATTGCCGGCGGTATGGGAGAGCAGCAGGTCATCCACAAAAGTCTGCTCTGCAGCTCACCATAAACCAGCTGCTTAGATAGCAAAAGCACCAAGTAAAAGTAGGCAAATGGTCAGTTTACAGATACGCAGAAGGACTAGGAGTTTTCAAAGGGCTTAGTGATACCCAAGGGCTGGGGTTACATGGGAAAAGAGCCAAAGGGAGTGCCAGATGGGCAGTTAACCAGTAAGCAGGCTGGAGGCCTGCAGAGGCCTGCAGGTGTACAAAAAAGGCTGGGGGTCTTCAAAGGGCTGGAGATTCTGTTTTGTTTTGTTTTTTAGCTCATATTTTAAAACTTACTGGGGTGACAGAAAGAGATAATCATGGTGGACACTTCTATTCCAAAAAAAGGAAGTGGCAGGTACATAGCAGTTACTGACCCATAATAATTTTAAAGCCCACCCAGGCATATCTGGTCAAATCTTAATTAAGCCCAGCCCACCTTCCTGGGAATGATTTTCTGTGTGTTTTGCTCTGCCCTGTGACTGTGAACCATGCAGCCATTTCCGTAGGACATGGCTGGTATTCTCAGCTGAGCAGGTTCTCAATTTAGTGCCTGTCCCTTTGCATTTTGTTCTGTTTCTGTTCCTTTCAAATTAAGTCATTTAAAAAATGTGTTGACTTCCTTTTTTTTTTTTTTTTTTTTGTCAAATTGTAATAACTTTTATTAAACACAACCACACTCACAAATATCTTATAGTCTTTCCCATTCCTGGGGTTTTTTTGAATTTGATACAGGACTGACTGTATTAATTTGCTATGGCTGCCATAACAAAGTACCACTGGCTGGGTGGCTGAAACAACAGGCATTTATGGTCCATAATTCTGGAGGCCAGAAGTTCAGGATCAAGGTGTTGGCAGGGTTTTCTCTTAGTGAGGGTTCTCAGGAAAATCCTGTTCTATGCCTCTCTTCTAACTTCTGGTGGTTTTCAGGCAATCTGGTGGCTATTGGCTTGTAGCTGCATCATCTTAATTTATGCCTTGGCATTCTTATGGTGCCTGTGTGTGAGTCTGTCTTCAAATTTCCCCCTTTTATAGGACTCCAGTCATAATGAATTTGGGCCCACGGTTAATGACATCATTTTAATTTGGTTAATTTAAATAATGTCACTTCAAAATTATCAGGGATTAAGATTTCAATATGATTTTGGGGGAATACAATGTAACCCATAACAGGATACTGTGCTTAATCTCCTCTGAAGCCCCTAGAAACACCTATAAGGCATATCCTTAAACTCTTAGAGAGCCATATCTTTCTGAAGTTTTAATAAGGGTCTTAAAACCACACCCTGACTTTCCCTGTATTCTGAGGTCATACTTTGTTGCTCTGGATTTGAACTTTACCTTGAAGCCAATTTTTACTTTGAAAGACTTTTGCATCTAGGTCTTCTATAAGTTTTCCAATTTAGGGACTTTGTCAAAGCTACATGGAGCTTCAAAGAATTGGTAAGCCTTTTAATTCACTATGGCTTCATAATGATCTTAATTTGAATCTGCCATTTGTTTTCTGCTGAGACCTTGACTGACACAAGTATCAGAAAGGGCTCCAGGAAAATAAAAAACTTTTTTTAAAATTAGATTTTTAATGTCAATTAATCATATATTCAAGGTACAAAATTAATCTACTTTTGGAGGAGATAGTATGTGAATTATCATTGTATAAAGTCACATCATGATTAATTACAATATTACCAGTGGTGACATTAGATGCATTTGATGCAACACAGGTGGAAGGCAAAGTATTGGAGGGTCATCACATGTGACACTTAGGTGCCATGGCAAGAATAGCAATGGTGGAACTATGTGTTTTCTAATATTCCTGGTGAATATCCATACAGGAAAGATAAAAATCAAATCTATGCACATATAACTGGGAATGGAGATTGCCAAGGTGGAGTCATTTCTGCTGAGGGAACCAAAATATAGCAGGGACTTGTCTTATACATATGTGTCCTATCCAGCAGATTGCTCCATGAACTTTTAAATTTGTCAGCTGGGCCTGAATTTTAATCTCCTCCCGACACCCACACCATCTGGGTTCCTTACTTTTGATACCGGAACGGCAAGCTGGAACTCTTCAGGTTCTTGTCTCACCAAGTCTAAAGAATAAATTTCTCAGACAAATGATTTTAAGCAAAAGTGTGGACATTCATTGTAAGCTTATATAAACTCCCGGAAGGGAGAGGCTACCAAATAGGTAACCCTCTGGGGAGGGGGGTCACCAAAATGAGAGAGCCAATGAGTCTCTTTGTTTAAGGGTTTATGAATGTTAGCAGCTTCTTTCTCTGTATATGCTACCTTCTAATTGGTCTCTTCCCTATTTTATGTCCCTTGTGCTTCTCCTAACTGGCCACTTTCCCCCTTGACCCTGCATGGGATCAGTTTCAAAGTTGCAAAGCTCATCTGGTGGTGCCCCCTCTTCTTCTTCCCCTTCTCTTGTAACATTCTTGTAAACAATGGGGTGGCTTGGAGCTGTCTCTGCTCCTCACGTATGCATTCCTCTTCATGGACCCTCTTTTCCCCACTGTCCCTCCTGCCTCTAAATTCCTCTCACTTTGACAGGAGCCAACCAGTTTTGCCAACCAGCATTCTTCTTTTGCATGTTGGACTCATACAATCCCTATTAAGTCAGCCAGAATCCTTCATTTACATCAGTAGGAGAAAACAGAACCACACACACAGCCTGAGCCTTTATAAGATCCAACTTTGAGTTGCTACCTAAATCTGAATCTGTCTCTTCCTTGCAAGCTTTGATCTCAAATAAATGTATTTTACTTCTCTTTTATGTAAGCCCCTTCCTTGGGGAACATAACTGTGAACATAGATGAAAACTTTAGGGATCCATGGTAGCTTTGACAAAATCTCTCATTTCCTGCAGCCACGTGACAGAAATGACTTAGACCAAAATCAGGGTCTGATGAAGAGTTGTAGACAGTAAGACAATAATGGTAAACATTTCACCAATTCAACTCTGACAAATCTCTTACGCTAAGTCAAGAAAGGAGGAAACCCAGAGAAAAGGGATATAATATTTGGGCAGATATGGATAAGGCTGAAAGACTGAGCCTCCAAATTTCTCAATAAACCTCTTGCTCTCTGAAGCAGCTCTTCCCCTCATGTAAGGAATGCAGTTTTCCCCTGAAAAAGAGTCTTCCAAAGGCTGGAAATTGCATGGCAATTTCACTTGTATCATCTCTTTGCCTCTTATCCTTAAAAAAGGAGATTAGATCCCAACAGAGCCCAGGACAAGTAGTGTAAGAAGAGATACCCTGCCCCAGCATGAGTTTTAAGATCTAAATGTAACTGAGGACATCTAGAAGTAATTTTGGCTTTACTGGAAGAGACAGGATTATACTATTTTTTGTCACATTCCAGGTCTATTTCATCTTTCCAATTTCTATATCTTATCATAGTCTGAAATGATATTGATCTTCTAAACACACCATAGAATTTAAGGCTAGGTCATGTCACTGATAACATACCATTTAGATTCTTGTACTAGAATATATTATTGGTCCAAATTTATTTTTACTCTTTTTTTTTCTTCCCAAAGCCCTTTACTGTGTGACTTTTGTGTCCCTCTGTAGAGGTGGAATATGTTTTACTTCCTGTTGACATTAGGCTCATCCCTTACCTTGGCCAATGGAATGGAGGCAGACAGGAAAGAGTGTCTCCTTGTTATCTTGCCCCCCGCTCATTGCCAGGATATGCTCCCAATGGCACCCTCCATGCCAGGAGAAGAACATACCTGTGAAAAAGAAGCTGCACTTTGAGGCTTCAGGTTGACAGAGACTGAAGTGGAGCCACACTAACTGATCTATAAATTTAGTAAGAAATAAAAGCTCATTGTCTTATTTCCTGATAGTTTGTGACTGTTATTAGCATTGTTAAGCAATATTTTACTGACAGACTCAACGGTGAGAAAGAAAAAATTAGGGGTGCTTTCATGTCAATAACATTTCTAAAAACAATACACAAAAATAAAAAATAAAAACATTTCTAGAGGTTTAGTGGTCTGAGATATGATGGAATATCACTTTCAAATGAAAGATAGTTGCCAGACCCTGCTCTGTACACCATAAAGAAAGAGACATAAATACTTAGTGGTCCTCTTAATATTTTAATAGCAACACACACAGATGCTTCTGATATATGGTGTTTTATGTGATCCTAATAAAATATATGTTTTAGAAACTGTGCACTAAATATAGCAGATGCATTTTATTTTACTTAATGTTTCTATTTTACCTTTTACCCACTCCCATCCCCAGTAATTTTTGTCTAGTGTTCCAGTAGTAGATGATTTAAGATTTAGGTGTTGGAAGAATATCATGATTCATCTTTTATTTATTTGTTTATTTATTACAAACTTTCTCCAGATGAAAGAAAAGGTGGGATGTTAAGCAGTAAAAAGCATAAACTACAAAGAATGATTTCTCTTGTGCTCCATGTCTACCCTTTACTTCTCTTTCCCCCCCGCTCAATACCTAGGCAGCTGACTAGCACAGATATATATCCATGGACTCCCTTGTCCTTTGTCTTCCTATTGGCTTCAGGCAAT
This sequence comes from Pipistrellus kuhlii, assembly GCF_014108245.1. NCBI lineage: Eukaryota > Metazoa > Chordata > Mammalia > Chiroptera > Vespertilionidae > Pipistrellus > Pipistrellus kuhlii. Next base: position 1,163,243 of record NW_023425460.1, on the reverse strand, counting down.
GAGGATTTATTTCAGGAATGGGAGGAACAATATATTTTTTATTCCCTGGCTTTCTTCCTTTGGATTCATTTTGGACAGGCTGTTTCACTTCACCAAAGGCTTTTTAAAGGTTTCCTCCTCCATGCAATTCATTCTTTCAATATATGCATTTCTGTACATATTCCTTTGTAAGTATGCCCTCTTCCAATTACCCTAAATTAACTGTCGTTTGTTTTCTTACAGTAATTGGCTGACCCAACAGTCTACTATATGTTTGATACAGTGGCTGTTTGATGACTTAACCGTAAGCTTTTTATAGAAAGTAATTTGGTGCTCCTTTCTTAGTGTGGTTTTGGCACTTAATAAATTAGGATAGCATAAAGGAAAGAAGAAGTCAATGAAGGAAATCACCCAAAGACATTTAAAATCAGTGTTAGGGATAAAAAAAAGTGAAGGACTATAAGCTTTTTTCCCAGGGCTCTGGGTGGAATCCCCATCATCCAGATAAAACTTTCCCTCTAGCCCAGCTGGTGTTGCTCAGTGGGTGAGCTTCAACCTATGAACCAGGAGGTTCAATTCCTGGTCAGGGCACATCCAGGGGTTACAGGCTTCATCCCCAATGGGGAGCATGCAGGAGGCAGCCGATCAATGATGCTCTGTCATCACTGATGTTTCTATCTCTCCCTTCAGCTACTGAATTAAATAAAAATATATTAAAAGGAAAAAAAATTCTTTTAGACTCCTTCTCTTTAGAATACCCATTTCGGCTGGATATTTTCTTGCTAATTGTCTGAATATGGTTGATAGGTAACTATATTCTAGAAAGGCAAAGTCCTAAGAAGCAGCCATTAAAAGTTATTAAAACTCCATGAAAATGACCCCTATTAAGAGAATAGTGTGATTTACACATAAGAGTAGTCATGTCCCTAAGAAAAAGACCCAATAATGTACCTCATAGCTAAGAACAAAAAGAAATATATTTCAAGCTTGGTGGCATTAAATTAACAATTAACAAGAAATAACTGATTGCTCATTGAACCTTTCTTCTCTAACCAGAAAAGGTGTTCAACTGAGGAATGGTTAGATTTGGGATGGGAAAAACTATGGAGAGATGAGAAGGCAGAACCAGCACGGTGCGCTGAGGACTCATTGGCCGGGACATGGGAAATTGAGAAGGAGTCTAGTTAATGCAGACACCCTGAGAAAGCTAAGATGACAGAGAATGTATATGTGAAAGTATAGAGAAGATGGTTGGAAAAGAACTGGAGTGTCTCCTGGGGGGAGGCGAGGAGAACCAAAGGATGATCTTGCTTCTCGGATTTAGTAACAGGGAAGGTAAAGGAAGGTGTGCACACACTAGGATAGAGTCAGTAAGAAAGGGATGTTAACAGAGAAATGGAAACCAGCTGTTGTCAATCATTCTAATAACATTTGGAGAATTTTCAACTCTCTTTGGTGGAGACATTCCGCAGATTGATTATCTGTTGCCCTTTATTTTTAAAATAGGTTTTTTATTGGTTTCCGTTGTCAAAGAGAGCACTTTCTAATTTGTTGTTATTTCTGCTTTAGCCTGTGGTCAAGAGGAAAACAAACAAACAAACACCAAAACTTGATTTTTTAAATGTAATTGAAATAGCATTTAACTCAGCATAACCATTATGGCTTGTTGCAGTTTAGGTTCTTACAAGGGTATTTCTTAGATCACATGATCTCACACATCTAGAGGAAATAATGAACAACACAAACAGACCCAGAGAAAGAGAATCAGCGATCAGACTCTCAAACCTCAGAGGGAAAATAAGGGGGGATGGGGGTAAGGGGAAGAGATCAACCAAAGGACTTGTGTGTATACATATGGGCCTAGCCAGTGGCCATGGACAACGTGGGGGGGATGGGGGGCATATCTAGGGAGGGGTTTGGGATGGGAATGGGGGAATAAGGACAATTATGTGAGACCATAATCAATTAAAAAAAATAAAATAAAAAAAGAAAGTTTAAATCATACCTGTATGACAGTTAAAAAGAACCTTAAATGTTCTAGAATTTGCTTTAAGACTAGTATGTATATTGACAAAAAATATTGAATAAAATTATTATATATGTATATACATAAAGGGTGTCCCAAAAATGTTTACACACACTTTAAATAATTATAAAGGCAGTGTTTATTAAAATACATTTCATTTTACACACTTTGAATAATTATAAAAGCAATGTTCATTAAAATACATTTTATTTTTAAAATTGAGCTATCAGCTGTTATAGTGTGTATACATTTTGAGAAGACAAAAGTAAAAGTGGTATTGCCATAATTAAAAAATAAATTAAAAAATATATCCAGTAACTTGTTTTGACAATATTCTGCTTTTTGCTTTATATCATCCTTAATAAACATTTCATTTACCTAATGAAAAACATATTTAAAGTAATGAATACACAGTGTGTTCATTTGCATATGCAAATACATTTAATCACTAGGAATAGCTGGCAGAAAGAAAGTATATGTATGTAATTATCTCAGTGACTGCCCTTTCCTTTGAGCTTATGAAATTAGAGATTAATACTTCTTAGGAGAAAGAGACTCGATTCTTTAATATGGAAAATGACCATAATGATCATGATACTACCAATTATTGAGTTCTACTTCATGTTAACAGTGCACATATTATTTCTAACCCACATAATACCTAAGCAAGGCAGGCATTATTATCCTCATTTAGAGATAAAGTCACTGAGGTTCAGTGAAGTAATTTGCTGAAGGTCACACAATACCAAAGCTGAGATTCAAAACCAAATCTGTTTGACTCTAAAGTCTCACCTCTTTCCACTATGAAAGCCTTCAATTACCAATTCATGCTACTGAATTCCAAAAAGTTTTCATTTTTAATGTTTTATATTTAGTTTGGCGATAGGTTGGTAAATGCCAATAGAAAGTGTTATTTCAAAGAAAAAATGATTGTTGATGCCACCTGTTTGTTTACATGGATAGTAGGAGTAATCACTATAGCTCCAATAAAATATGAAGAAAATTCTACAGATGTTTTCTAAATAGAACTTGGAATTAAATATTCATAAAATCATAAAAATGGCATCCTCAGCTTCAAGAGAGTATTCTTCAAGGTGTCACTCTAGTGAAGGGAAATGGAATCTACATGGATGGAAATTAGCTATAGCTTCAAGACAGTGCAGAGTGTGCATGTGTGTCTGTGTGTGGGGGGGGGGTGTAGCAGGAGGGGGGGGGGTCAAAATGTGCGCGGGCAGAGTGTGTGGGAGGACTCAGGGGTGTTCCAGTGAGCTCACGCCCATTTAAGAAGCCACAGAGAGTCCAAGGGAACACATGCCATGGCTCCCATACTCAGCAACAATTCTCCTTTTATTACTTTTAGAAATAACAACAAATAATAATAAAGATAAATAACATTAAAAAAATTAAAGCCAAGAAGTAAATACCATACAAACACTACATATGACAAAGTTTATACAGCTACATTAATATCAGAAAATGTAGATTTCAAATGAAAAGTGCTACCTAAACGGTGGAGTACCTTGCTTAGGTATTATGTGGGTTAGAAATAACAACAACACATGTCATTCGTCCACAAAGTCTAGAAACCTTACATGTTTTTAAAACTTGGCCTCCAAATACTTGCCATTGATAAGGACAAATGTTTTAAAACTGTAACAACTTAGAAGACTTAACAATCTAAGGCCCTTGGACTCATTCAAACTCCAGGAACATTTCACACAACAACATAAGTTACAGATATTTTTTTTTCCACTTGCCTACATCTTAATCTCGGTCTTGAAACGATTCCCCCCAAAATTTCAAAGAACTGGAAATCATAGCAACTATATTCCACAATACCTCAAAACAAAAAGCAGTCAGAGAGTTAGAAAAATCCAAATATTTGGATATTAGCAAACTGTTCAAAATAAACCATTGGGCGTGGCTGAGTGGTGGAGCTTGGACCTAGGAACCAGGAGGTCATAGTTCGAATCTTGGTCAGGGCACATGCCCAGGTTGCAGGCTAAATCCCAAGTGTAGGGCATGCGGAAGGAAGCAAATCAATGATTCTCTCTCATCATTGATGTCTCTATCTCTCCCTCTCCCTTCCTCTCTGAAAGTAATAAAAATATTTAAAAAAATAAGCCATTGGCTAAAGAAGAAATAAGAAGACTTTGAGAATATTAAAGTTATAGTTAAAATTTAAGGTATGAATAATGGAGTGCTCAGAGAGCTTTATTGCTTTAAATACGATAAAAACCAGAAATGTATAAATCTAATTGTTTATGGTTCCACCTTCAGAAGGTAGAAAAAGAAGCACAAAGTAAACTATCAATAAATAAATAAATAAAAATTTAAAACAACAAGAGAATCAACAAGGTAGAAAATAAAAAACACGCAGTAGAGAATATGAACCCAAGTTTGTTCTTTTAAAAAGTTTAAAACTGTTAAACCTACAGCAAGACAGATAAAGAAAGATAAAAACATAAAACACCAATATTAGAAATAAAAAAATATTACTGTTCCTTGCAAATCAAGGATAACAAATATTATGAACAGTTTGATGCTAATACATTTTAAAAGTTACATGAAAGGTACAGAATTTTTAAAAGCAACTTATCAAAACTGACACAAGTATACAAGGAATAGATAGCTCTTTATCTATTAAGGACATTGACTTTGTAATTAATGCACAAAAGAACCCCTCCAGGACCAGGCACTCTCACTAGAGCATCGATAAACAGCAATGAAGAAATAGAGCCCACCTTACATAATCTATTTCAGAAAATCGAGGAGGAAGCACACTTGCCAACTGGTTTTATAAGTCCAGTGAAATTCCACAGAATTTCAACATGTGGAAACTATCTCTCCCTCTCCTTCTCCCTTATAGTATAACTACCGTACTATATAGTGATGTCAAATATAGCCAAGGACATTACAGGGGTTGAAAATCACAGACATATGACCCCTCATGGCCACAGATTAAAAAAAATAAATAAATAAACAAAATATAAGGAAATCAATTCCACAATACACAAAAATATATAAAATATATTATCATATAGGGTGAATTCCATAATTACAATTAATATTGGAAATGTATTTAGTGTACTTAGCCACATTAACAAGTTAAAAAAATCATATGTAATCTATTATAGTTAGATGAAATAAAATATCTCATGAGACTAGGAATTAAGTTGAAAGTTTTTCAGTCTGAAACAAAGTATTTGTGGAAAGTCTACAGCTAAAACCATACTTAATGACAAAATACAGGCTTTCTTTATGAGTGATAGCAAGGAAACAATGCCCACTGAAGAAGTCCCAGCTAGTTCAGTATAGCAGGAAGAATAAACTAAGGGAATTAAATTTGAAAAGGAGGAAGCAAAATTGTTTTTATTTGCAAATGATACAATAGCGTATATAGAAAATCCCAAGGAATATTTAGAAAGGGGGCCTACACCAATTAATAATAGTGTTTAGCAATATTACTAGGCACAATGTCAATTACAAAAATCAATTGTATTTATAGATATTAGGAATAAACAATTTATAATAAGAAATTTAAAACTAGTATTCTAAAACATAGATACTTAGAAATAAATTTAATAAAATAGTTCTAAGAAATCTACCTTGCTGAAACCGGTTTGGCTCAGTGGATAGATGTCAGCCTGCAGACTGAAAGGTCCCAGATTCAATTCCAGACAAGGGCATGTACCTTGGTTGTGGGCACATCCCAGTAGGGGGTGTGCAAGAGGCAGCTGATCGATGATTCTTGCTCATCGATGTTTCTAACTCTCTATCCCTCTCTCTTCCTCTCTGTAAAAAAATCAATAAAATATATTTTAAAAAAGAACTCTACCTTGAAAACTATAAAACATTAAAAAAAAGATATTCTATTGATTTTCTACATAGAGGAAGGAAGAGGGATAGTGTTAGAAACATCCATGAGAGAGAAACATCAATAAGCTGCCTCCTGCACACCCCCTACTGGGGATGTGCCCAAAACTAAGGTACATGCCCTTGACTGGAATCGAACCTGGGACCCTTCACTCTACAGGCAGATGCTCTATCCACTGAACCAAACCAGTTAGGGCACTATAAAACATTTTGGATAAAAATTAAAGACAACCTAACTTAAGTATAAATATTCCATATTTATGGTTTAGATCCCAATAGCATAAAGCTGTCCATTATTTTAAAATAGAGGCCTGGTGCATGAAATTCATGCACAGGAGGTTGGGGGGAGGTCTCCTCAGCCCAGCCTGCACTGACTCCAATCCGGGACCTCTTGGGGAATGTCTGACTGCATTGGGACCCGGCCTAAACAGGCAGTCAGACATCCCTCTCACAATCCTAGACCACTGGCTCCTAATCACTCACCTGGCTGCCTGCCTGGTCACAGCTTACTACCCCTCCTGTCTGCCTGGTTAACCCCAACTGCCCCCCTCTGCCAGCCTAGTCACCTCTCACTTCCCACCCTACATGGTGACATGGGGGAGGCCATCTTGTGACATGAAGTTGTAAGGGTCAATTTGCATATTACTTCTTTATTATATAGGAGATATATATATCTTAGCCTGACCCAGGATAAGACATCACAAGCATAACTACCAGCCTCTCAAATTGTGTCTTCCACTGACATCTAATCAGTAATGGAACTCCTGGGTCTAAGTTGCTGAGGCCTAGTTGGCTTTTCTGTGTGGCCCTATTTAAATCGGTCCTGTGCTTTGGGGACTGTGTCTGATATCTTCATTTGTTTGTTGGCCTGGAATGGGCAGGGCTGGGATATAGTGGAACAAGCCGTGGATAATAAAATAAAATTAAAAAATAAATAAATTAGGCAGGTTATTTATCAGTTTATGATACACAGAGGAAACTATAAATACCAGCTCTTATTATAGTTATAAGGTCTTTTGATCTACAAATAATTGATAGTGGCAAAGGGGGTTGCAATGCAAACTAAAGCAGGAGAGGAAAGGAGGACCTCCTACGATAGGACAAACCATTTGGATTTACCTAAGCTCAGTGGGTTTTGAGCAGGAGAGGGTCCTGAGCAGACTTCCCTTTCAGAAAGATCACTCTGACAGTTTTGTGAGAGGAAGAGTATCAGTGTGACAACTGCAGAAACACGGGTGATATTGAAATCTTCCTAAGCTAGTGGCATCAGGAAAGTACAGATGGTTCTAATAATTGCTAGGAGGCAGAATCAATATGACAACGATTAAGAACTGGGGTTGCATAGTGACAGAAAGAAAAGATCTACAAGTGCTTTCAGATCTCTGCTTTGGAGGTTTCACGCCACTGACAGCTTGAGAACGAGCCAAGATAATCAATTTATCTCCGGGCCATTTTAATTTTTAGGTCAAATCAATGTGGGAGCCCAAGAAGTCTTTAAACGTGAGACACCCAAATGTTCGGGAGGCAAATGGGAACGTGACTGGAGTTTTGGAGGACATTCAAAGCTGGTCGTATCGAATTTCTCTTCATTTTTTTTTTTTTTAATTAAGTTGCTTTAGCTCACCAGCGAACTCATAAATAAGACAAATGGTTTCGCCCCATTATCTTACTGAAACCTCTAAATCATATACATATGATTATTAAGCTGTATTATAAGATGCAGTTTCTGCTGATGGAAATCACCCCTTATGAAACCTATCTTTTGTACTCTACTGCTTGCTGAATTCTGCTCTCTGAGAAATATTTCCTAGTCTCCTTCATTGTTCCTGCTCTGTGCCCCTATCAACATTGATGTTCCTGTGCTTATTCCTCTTTTTCAGTTTATACAACTTATTGCACCTCCTCATTTTCCAGTCATCACACGTACAACTTGAGCTCAGTGCTGTGGCCAAAGTTTAGACTCAAACTTGTAACTGATGGTTCAGCACTTCTTCCTGTTTCCCAGGATACAGACTCCTCCCTTGTGGCCTATCTAAAATGAAGCCCACAATTGCCTTCCAAGTCACTTACTCCTATCGCATTTCTAATCTAGGTTAACAGCATTGTCCTAGCTGTCTGAGATAGACATCTCAACATTCATCCATCACCTCACCGCCCACGGGTCATTAAGTTCCTTTCTAGTTTACACCTTAAATCATTGATTTAATCCTTGATATTAACACAGTTTGAAATGTTTTTAACTTTGCCTCTCAGTCGACTTCACAAATCTCAAAATGTGATTCCTGAATCAGCAGCATCAGTTTCATCTGATCACTTGCTGGAAACCTGCTAAATCAGAACCTCTGAGGGTCAAGCCCTTTAACCCGAATTTCAGGTGATTCTCATTTAGGCGAACATCAAGGACCAGCAAGGCAGTGACTAGCAGCACGGTATCCCAGGGTCCTCTGTGAGGATTCAGGCAACCTGGATTCTGAGCACGTGAGTAGGTGAAAGGAGTTCACCTGTCTGTATTTTAATTTCCTCATCTGTCAGTGTAATGGGTTCAACCAAGTGATCTCGAGGACAGCTACAAGACTGTCTCTGAGTGCTTTCCCCAGGATGAGCCCTGCAGTGTTAGCTCCGACTAAACAAGAATAAATTGAAGTACTTGTTATTTTATTCCCATCATATGTACGGTAAACCAAAGTGCAGAGCCATCACTTCCCCAAATCACACCCCACCGAGTGAGTGCATGATTCACATGAAAGCAACTGTCAGTGAGCACTTGCTTATGCTTTACGGTCTCCAACCTCTGAGGCTCTCTGCTCTGTGGCAAGATGGCAAAAGCAAAGTTGCTGTAACCAATAAAACATTGTATGTAGCATAAGTATAACATAATATAGTGATATATATATATATATATATATATATATATATATATATATATATATAACATCATGCCATATTACATCACATCATATCATAACACATCATGCCATGTCATGCCATGTCATACCATTACTTTATTGTATGCCAAGCCAAACCAGGTGAAATAATCTCATGTTTTGATGGGCACTGAACTGTTCAACTCAGAAAATTGGAAAATTGACCATGACGATAAATGGCACCGGGGGCTTAATTCCTGTAACATTTCCCACAGGTAAGTGTACTCAGGGAAAATTTCTTTGGGTAAACATGTCATCCTGCATATTTAAAAAGAACATTTCCTCTCTTCTAGTAATTAGTCTGCAGATGTGCATTTCAGGATTGAATGAGTTTAAAGAGTTTTTAATTTTTGTGGAGAACCAAGGGCAAATTTGTTATTTTCAGAAGCTGAGATATTAAACAGGCATTTTGCAACTCAAAATAAAGAACATTGGGGGAATAGTTCAGGAGAAGTATATTGGCAAAGATAAATAGTTATTTTTTTCCTCATACGCAGCTGTTCTCTCTAGACTCCCTTCTCCTTGGCTGAAAACAGCATTCACTGGTTTTAAAACCCGACTCCTCAGAATGATGGTGGGTGTGTCACTCCCCTCTGCTTGAATGTCTGATGCATCATCTGCTTGGAAGCTCTTACTTCCCAGTGTTAAATCCAAGCACTTCTGTATCTCTATTGTCACCACCAGAATCCAAAATACCATGACTGTAGGCTCTGGCTTTGTTTGCTGTATTTCCTAATGTGTCCCCATTGAGAATTACATTAACTTTTAAAAACACAAACTAGAAAGTAAACTTTCTGGGTAAAACCAGAGAGTAGTGTATTATTGTTGTAACAAATTCAGTGGTTTAAAACTATGCAAATGTATTATCTCACAGTTTTGTTGGTCAGAAGATAGGAAGGACTAATCTTAGTGCTCTGTTGAGGGTCTCTCAAGGCTGATATCAAGGTGTTGGCAGAATTAGGGTGTGTGTGTAGTGATCTGGTAAAGAATTACAGTGTTTTGAGCTAGTGCAGGGACAGTGGTATAAGGCAAAGTTGAAGGATATTTTACAGGAGCACAATTTTCAGAAACTGATAAAGAAAAGATTATCTCTTATAGGAAACTAGAGGCCCGATGCACGAAATTCATGCATTGGGGGAGGGGGGTCCCTCAGCCCAGCCTGCACCCTCTCTAATCTGGGACCCCTCAGGGGATGGATGTCCAACTGCTGGGGGATATCTAACTAAACCAGTAGTCGGACACCCCTCTTATAATCCTGGACTGCTTGCTCCCAACTGCTTGCCTGCTTTCCTGCCTGATTGCCCCTAATCCACTCCCAGACAGCCTGATCAATGCCTAACTGCTCCCTGCTGGCCCAATTGCCCCTAACTTTTCTCCCATGCCAGCCTGGTCAGTTGCCCCTAACTGCCCTCTCCTGCTGACCATCTTGTGGTGGCCATTTTGTGACCACATGGAGGCAGCCATCTTGTGTGAGGGCATGATGGTCAATTGGCATATTACCTCTTTATTATGTAGGACTAGGCAACCGAGCAATGATGCTCAGTTTCCAAAAAAGTGGGTCTGATTTGATTAGGTTCCCGCATGTCATGCTTTCCTAATGGAGTATGATTATAGTCTTTTCCCTCTGCAGGTGTCCCATGCATCTTTCTGCTATCTCCATATACAGTGTACAATCTAGTCATTCCTAACCTTTTTATGTTCTTTTAATAAATCAATAAAGCAAATGATCCCTATTTTTGTTTTCAGGACCCAGGACATAATATCCCACTTTCTTTGCCTGGAAAAATCAGAAAAAAAGTCACCTCAAGTGTTAACTTCTCCATGATCCTTCTATTATTGGCTCCTCAAATGGACTCCTAAAGCACTCTATATCTGTTATCACATGGCTCACAAATAATCACTGATATAAGGTTAAGATTATATACATCTGTACTCCATTGTATTAGTCAGGGTTCTCTAGAGAAACAGAATAAATGGGATAGATAGAGAGATGATAGAATAGATAGATAGATAGTTTGCTGGCTTATTGATGGTAGCCATTCTGACAGGTGTCATTATCATTTTAATTTGCATAACCCATGGACAAAGACAATAGTGCAGTGAAGGCCTTGGGTGAGGGTTAGAAATGGGGTAGAGGAAGTCATTGGGGAGAAGAAGGGGGACAACTGTAATACTTTCAACAATAAAAATTTTAAAAAATAAAGAGAACACTTGAGAAAATACAAAATATTGTTCTCTTCTTTCTCCTCCTTTTCTCATTCTCTCTTTATCTTTCTCTTTTACTGAAATGACTTGATAGGGTACTATGTCAACGTATTAAATTACAGAAGGATAATATCAAAAACATTTTGAGACCAACCATTACTGATTGTCCCATTTATGCAGCCTAGATACTCTCATGAAGGTATTTTTCAAGCTTTAATAATCCTCCTTAAATAAAACTTGCTTTTATAGATTTGATTTAGAGTCAGGCAATTGGCATGCATTATGATCCTGAGATTTAGTGACATAATTATAATCTAGAGTAGACATTCAAGAATATAAATAAAATGAAAAGAGAGATGTAAATTCTATGAATAGTGCATTAATGTGCTATTAATACACTGCCAGGAAAGGCACTACTACCCAGGTCTGTACTGTGACCCAAACAATGAGTCCTTGCCTTTCTATAGATTTGTGGAACAAAAAATATTACTATATCAAAATAACATAGCTACAATGTAGTCCTCATTTGAGAAATATAAAACACCAAGTTTTATTACATTGAGCAAATAATACTAATGAATTTTCAAAATAAATTGGCTCTTCAGCAATTGATGGTTATTCTGAAATATTTACCAACATCATATAGTATGGGAGAAAAGGCATCTACAACTCCTCACAATGGACTTAGCTGGATATATTTTATTTCTTGGTTGATGATGGATATATTTTATTTCTTGGTTGCTGAATAAAATAAATACTTACTGGGTACCATAATGCATAGAGATAAAAGATGACTAGTAACAGATTGATCCAAATCCTCCATGTCATAGAGGAGGAGTCTGAGGATTAGAGCTAGAGTAAGAGTCACTCTAGGTTAAACAAAAATGGAGAATTGCAGGAAAGTGGTCAACAAGTAAAGATTTATAAGTACTAGGGGTATAAGGTATAACATGTTGATTACAGTTACCACAGCTGTATGATGTATATGAAAGTTGTCAGGAGAGTAAATCCTAAAAGTTCTCATTATATGAAAATAAAATGTCCATCTTTGTATTGCATCTATATGAAATGGTAAATAAACACAGTAAACTTATTGTGGTAACCATATTACAATATACGTAAGTAAAAACTTATATTGTACACCTGAAACTCATACAGTGATGTATGTCAGTTATATAGCCATAACACTGGGTAGAAAAAAAATTAACCTTGACATATATATATTAGATATTATTAGATTAGATATATTAGATATATTTGATAATATTCTTATATCTAATATAAGAACTGGTCCCTTTGACAAAAATTTAATGTTATATATCTAATTGCTCAAATGCTACCTTTATTTTGCTTTCTAGTAAAACAATAATTATTGTAGCAAATCTAGAAACAAAGATTGAGAATATAGACACTCAGAAAAGTCAACATTCAGCTCCAGAGACCCTATAGCATGCTATATCTCACAGAAAAGCAGGTAGGGAGGTTAAGGATATTGGTCATTTTGGGGTAGATAGAATAAAAGAAGAAACAAACCTAATAATATCATCCTATATAATAAAAGCGTAGTATGCAAATTGTTCCCTCAACCAGGAGGTCATCTGGTTGTTTGACCAGGGGATGGGGTTGGCTGGGGGGAGGGAGGGAGGCCCCTTCTGGCGGTAGCAGTGGCAGGAGTCTCCACAGTGGTGGTGGCAGGCAGCCTGGGAAAGAAAGGGAGTACTTGGAAGGCAGCCGGCAGCTGCTAGGGACCCTACCAGTACACGAATTTCATGCACTGGGCCTCTAGTGTCAATTATAATAATCAAGAAAAACACCTGATCTGACAATAGACTGAATATGCACTATAATCTTCACACAGTAGAAGAAATAGCAACTAAAGAAAAGTCACAGTATATTCATATGTTATATTCCTTAAGCAAAGGTACATCCGTCCCACTTCTTAGCCAGACCTACTAAGTCAGATTCATTTGATGTTTACTTGTGGTCTGACACCCCAACATACATATGACTGGAGTTAATATCTCATATTTAAATCAATACAATTTAAGATTTCAAAACCAAAAAGCATATTATTTCTCCATAATTTCACTCCCTCTAACTCATCCATTGCCTATGTAGGCATCTATGCAGCTTAGTCCCCTCTCAAGCTCAATGAGTTCTTTCTTACTTTCTCTAAGCCCAGCATATGCATCTCTTACCTCTTCCTTCACCCAGCACTTTTCCAGTTATTTAAAAATGTGAAATAATAAAAATTATGTGGTATGAGAAGAAGGAAAGGGACTATAAGTCCAAATAATTGAACTATTGAGAAAGTTGTCATAGCATGGGACAGTAAACTATGGAGCCTCAATGCCCACTACCATGAGCTCTAATGGATACCTCATTTTGCACATTTCACTGTACCATGACACCTGTTCATCCAAGGCTACATGAAGGGCCCCTTTCTCATAGAGATAGAGTACCATTAAATGCAATGGCTTTCTACACTGTGAGGCTAAATTAGCCTTGCTCTAGGTACAATGAAATAGAATTGTTCCCATCCCTAGTTCTAAAGGGGAGACAGAGAGCAGTCAAACTCCTAGAAAAGTATAGATTTATTTTTTTAAAAAGAATTAAAATAAAGCATGTTGCAATCTAAGCAGTATAGAATCTTGACTTTTAGATTACCATGGGACTAAGTGCCAACAATGGAGATGTAAGAAAATACAGGAGGAATATATCAAAGTTTGGAGGTTTACACATGTGTGATGGATCTGCAGTCCTGGTTACCAGATAAAGTGTGAGATTAGTAGGTTTACAGATAATACACATATTTTGTGCAAAGGTGAGAAAGTAATGGCAGTTTATACTTACACAGCATTTATTGTGTGAGACACTAGTATACTTGCCTTATATAATAGATATTAACAAATTTAATCTTCAAAGCAATGTATGTGTAGATTTATTACTCTGGTTTATAAGAAATGGGATGTAAAAATAGAGAGTTAAGTAATTTAGTTAAAGTCACACAGCTAGCATATGAAGAAGTTCAGATTTGGAAGCAGGTCATCGTTATAGTTCCCCTATGTATACATCTCTTAGCACAAGTTCCCAGACCACTGGCCCTGTCCTCTACAATTCCCATGGGTTTCAGTTGTGGTTGGCACCTGAGAATGAGGATTTATATTCTTTTCAAAAACACCACCAGTTATTGGCAGGACTAATACCTAGCTGGTGAGCCCCCGGATACCTCAACTGGCTGTTAAAATGGAAATCATTTTGGCTGATAGGAACATAGCAGTTGTCCTGAACCTTGAGTGCCTCCCACCTCCTCACCCCTCAGCACCACTTTGAAAGGACTCCCCATGAATCATGAACTGGAGAGCTAACAATGACACAGACCCCACTTTCCTGCTCGGCCAGCATCTGTTCTGATTATCAGTGATTGTGCTATATAAGTTAGAGTAACTGTTTTGAATATACTTGTTTGGTATTAAACAAGGTGAAATCCTTCAGAGGAATGCAATGGTAGGGTGCCTTCCTTGAACCACAAAAAAGTTCCATCTTAATTTCTCAGAGGATCCCCAAAGTAGAGAGAGGTCTACAGCCAATGAATGTGTTTTTAAAGAGGCTATTATTTCTTCATCTCCATGAGTACCAGGGATCTCCTGTGAAATGAATGCATCAGCCATAGGCTTACCACATAATGAGTGGCACCAGCTTGCAGTGAGATACTTCCTGCAGAGAACCAATCCTGAAAGCTAACCTTCCAGCCCTACTTCTCACTGCTATTACTGGAAAGAGTTGACATTTGATGGCCAAGACAGATCAGTGACTGTTGAGAAGGGAGGGTCAGGTACAGAGAAGCAAATTGGTTTGTACATCCCAACTTAATGAAAAGTCACTGGACTAGAGCACATTACAAGGTACTTTCAAAACTATATCACTTGGCAAAAGTTAGGTTGGTTACTAATAGAAATAAATTAGACTTGTTTAATGGTCAAAAGAGCAATTGTTGAAATACTAATCTCTTTCAGTCATGTACTAGTGGCCTGGTGCACAAATTCATGTACATTAAAAGGAAATTAATTAGAAGAAATATTTTAATATATTTAAATATTCTCCCTTTCTCTATAATAGAAGTGTCAACCAAATTCAGTATAGACAATGACAGATCGAAACGCATGCAATTGGTGCCAGCAACAGTTTAATATGTATTGCGTATGTGCAAGTCAACTTAGGCTTTTATATAGAGAGAATAAATTTGCTTAATTAAACCTGCTTTCTGATGTAGCTAAACTTTTTCCAGCCCAGTGAGCACACCAATTTCTCTTTCAGGTATTTGTAAATAACACAGCAGTAAATATCAACACAAAGCAGATTATTATTGTACACCTGGTGATTCATGCATCAGTGGGGTCCCTTTGCCTGGCCTGTGGGATCAGGCTGAAACCAGTTCTTTCACATCCCCCGAGGGGTCTCAAAGTGAGAAGGTGCAGGCCAGGCTGAGAGACCTCCACAGGTGCATAATCTGGGCTGGGGAGGGATATGTGAGGTTGGCCAGCTAGGTAGGGCTCCAGGGCATATCCAACCCATTTTGCTCAGTCCTGATCAGCAGGACTCCAGCAGCAAGCTTACCTACTGGTCAGAGCATCTGCCCCATGGTGGACAGCGCACATCGTAGTGAGCAATTGAGCAACCTTATCATATCATTAGCATATTACAATTTGATTGGTTGAATGGATGACTTGATGAACAGTCACACCATATTAGGCTTTTATTATATAGGATCACACAGGGAGAACAAAGAATAATAACAATAATAATAATATATATTTTTTGTTTAATATATTTTTTGTTTTACATATTTAATATATTTTATTGATTTTTTACAGAGAGGAAGAGAGAGGGTTAGAGAGTTAGAAACATTGATGAGAGAGAAACATTGATCAGCTGCCTCTTGCACACACCCCAGCAAGAGGATGTGCCAGCAACCAAGGTACATGCCCTTGACTCAAATCAAACATAGGACCTTTCAGTCTGTAGGCCAATGCTATATCCACTGAGGCAAACCGGTTTCAACAGGATAAAATATTTAACTGAAGCAGTGTTTGACTATATTCTGTGCAGTGAAAAAACTTGAATTCATTTTCAAGGTGCAAGTTGGGTCACTTCTTTTCAGTCTGGTCAAGTTTCTAAACTTACTAAATCTTGGTTTTTCTGCTAATGAAAATAAAATAGGGTTTCCACCAAGTCTCCTATCTAGCTACTCCAGGACTTATGTAAGGATCAAATGAGATGAGGCAGGAGAAAATGCTTCACAGACATTTGGTTGAAGTGTGAAATGTTTCCATCTGCCAATAAAGAGTCATATACCTGGGGTGAAGAAATTCTGAGGCTTGTACTCACTAGAGAGAGAATCTGGGCATTGCTATGTAATGTCATTACCCATTGTCCACAGCCACCATTTCTGGGCTGGGTTTGTGGGTTGCATTTTGCCCCATAGGGTCTTAGCAGCATCGACTGCAATTTGATGTTCTATAGTTCCAGGGTGGTGGCAGGGCCTGTGTCCCACTTCAGGGAAGCAAAGTGTTGCTTTGTGGGCAGCAGATCCACAGTGCCATTTCTCTGTGCTGGTCATGGCAGCTCCTGAGTTGAGTGTCTGATCTCTGGTTGTCAGTACACATCATAGTGACCAGTCAGACAGGCAGAGAGACACTTAACATATTAGCCTTTTATATATAGAGATTATGAAATATCAGCAGTGGAAGGAATAACAGAAGTGATTTAGACAAACCTCTGACCCTTTAAGAAACTTTTTCCATAGCCATTCTTAAAACATGGCCATCTAGCTACATTAAGTAATTCCAGAAAGAGGGAATCAAAATTTTATGAAGAAATGCTAATTTTTAAAGATGGGAATGCATTAAGAGGTCTTCCTTGGAGTTGTGCAGTGCACTGTAATCTGAAAAGTACTTTCACACACATCATCTCATTGTCTCATCACTACAACCCACATTGGGACTCAAGGCCATCATTTAGGGCATTTTTCCAATTGTCAGAACTTCAGAAATAGGAAATGTAGGCAATTAAGTGAATTTATTATGACTTCAAAAGTGCACTCTCAAGAATTTAAATGAAATATTCCTGTGACTATTTAGTTCCCTTAAATTTCTTACTTTTTAATAAAATGAATGTATAGCAAATTTTACTTCCTACCAGTTAGATTGAAGGTTCAATTAAGATTTTCTGTATCACCCATTGTTTGTCCATGTCCTCTCACCACTCCTTAATCTTATTCATGTTTTAGATTTTGCTAATGGCAGAAAAGAAATATTTGTCTCACTAGGAATACACACATTACATGCACATACACATACACAGCCCCACACATTCATTCTTCAACCTCATCAAACTGAAAACTATCAATTTTCAGTACTTGAAAATTTACCATGTAGCCATGCATTTAGTTTAACATTTAAAGTTCTTCCAGGCTGCCAAAACCGGTTTGGCTCAGTGATAGAGCATCGGTCTGTGGACTGAAAGGTCCCAGGTTCAATTCCGGTCAGGGGCATGTACGTTGATTGCGGGCACATCCCCGGTAGGGGGTGTGCAAGAGGCAGCTGGTCGATGTTTCTCTCTCATCGACATTTCTAGCTCTCTATCTCTCTCCCTTCCTTCCTGTAAAAAATCAATAAAATATATATATTTTTTAAAAAATAAATAATGTTCTTCCAGGTATTTTATGATTATTGGTGTAAACTCTGATAATTTAATAAAAGAATTTATTTCTACTTTTTTTTTTTGTAGATAGCAATTAAATGTTTGAACCTAAATTTGATTTAGGGAGTAGAACAGGCTAAAGAAGAGTAGAGAGAAGTGTGAGTTTTTAGCATAGTCTTTTAGAGAAAGAGAGACCCTATTTGGGGTATCTTTAAGTTTGAAAAGAGAGGATGAGCAACAGAGTTGCTGTTGGGAAAGGGAGAAGTGGAGATAATCTGCCAGGTGAGTTCTGCCAGATTTTATTTTTCATCATTTATTCATCCAGATTTACATTTATTGAGTCCCTACTATATGCAAAACACGGTGCTAATAGTATCTGGAGGGAAAAAGCTATTGGCCAACTAAGCAGAAATAGAGAACATTTTATAGGGAGATGTGGGAAGTCATTGGGATAATTATTTTCAGGTCACATAAAGAACCTTTGAAAACCAGACTAAGTACATAAACTTCCGCTTTTAACAGAACCCTGCTTTGAAACTACATACTTAAGGTGAAGACATTCCTGAGGAAACTGTTATTTCTTTTTAAAAATGTAATGCTTTTTTTCTTAAAATGTTACTTCCAGACAAGATTTAAGTAAAATGAATGTTGCCAAAAGAAATTTATAATTCTCTATGGAAGCAATATTAGAGAAGCATGTGCCTCTGAATTTATCCAATTTCTATTTCATTTTATTGTTTAATTTTTGCAGTTTATTAAGCTATTGCAGTTTGCAAATGGTTAGATTATTACCATCAGATGACTGCTGTGGTTGACAGTACAGAAAAAGATAGAATCTGCTATTTAATAAATATTAGGAAAAAAGTCTTCACCTTAAAACAACAATAATAGGTGTCTTTTACTATGGCTGGCTTTTGTTTTCCATGAGCCCCATAAAAGGTAATAAGGAATAAATCTGTTGGAAGGTCCAGATTGGCCAGGAAAGTCTGTCAAGTCAAATTCCCCGTTGTCTCTAGAGAGCAACAACCCCCGCTATTGTGATTTCTTTTAACAGGCCTGGCTATTATGGACTTTGGTGTTAGGTGGATGTTATAGGGAGAGTTAGACCCCACATGCAGTCAACACTGGCTATGGTGATCATTCATCCCTGTTTGCCCAATATTGTCCTGATTTTATCACTGAAAGTCCCTCATCTTATGAAGCCCCCAAGTTTTGGGCAAACTGGAATAGTTGATCACTTTTCTCCTGGCTCACATCTCACATTCCTCAGAGACCACTGGTGCTAGCATGCAGCACGTGTGTGTGTGTGTGTGTGTGTGTGTGTGTGTGTGTGTGTGTGAACACAGATAACAGGGTCCCAGAAAAGCATGGAAGTCACCCTCCACTCATCAAAAAGAACTGGGCTTCAGTACAACCTTTCAAAAATCTAGAAAGTGCTGATCTGTGATTGTTATTTTATTTTTGTAATTAAGAGCAAGTGAAAGATTTTATGTATGAACTAGAGGCCTGGTGCACAAAATTTGTGCACTCAGAGTGGAGGGAGGGGGTTCAGTTCCTCAGACCTAGCCTGCATCCTTTCACAGTCCAGGAGCCCTCAGGGGATGTCCAACTGCTGTAGAGGTGGGAGAGGCTCCCATCACCGCCATAGCGCTTGCCAGCCATGAGCCCAGCTTCTGGCTGAGTGTACTGACCACCAGACGGCAGCTTCAGTCTTGGCAATAAACTCATTAACTAAGGAGATGATATGAGGAAAATATTAAGTATTTCCAACAGTCCTATCTGGGGCATCTGGTTTATGGCATTACCATTCCTTGGAGATGACACAGTGGGGCAGAGAGATACTGAGTTTGCTTTAAAATGTAAAGACGTTGATACCAATGGCAATGGGAGTCAGTATGTAGGTAGCTATGAGCTACTTACAAAAGATAAGCTCAAGGAATGTCCTGAGTAATGAGTGATAGTGAGATCTACTTACCTGAGCAGTAAGGTGTATGTTCCTGAGAACAGAGAATATGATGAATGCAAAAATAATTAATAAAGGAATTAATAAATAGAAAACTCTATCTTCACAGGGTCTAGGAAAGGTGATGAGGCCCTTTCACATGCATAAGCAAATCTCCATCTTACATTGCATTGACAGGTGAATAGTATTCAGAATGAGGAAATCGTAATATATTCTAATCTGCATTTTTAAACAATTGTTACTCATAGTTGTTGGCTAACTAGCAGCTTTACATTTCAGGGCAGCTTGCTAGAAATGAAGAATCTAGTACCTCACCCTACATAATGAATCAGAAACTGACTTTCCATAAGACCTCCCAGGGATTAAAATGAGTATTGAGATCTGCTCTAATGTCGCCTTAAAAGCCATGTTTTGCTTCCTTATGTGACTCTCTTAAGAAGTTCTCAAACACCTGGAAAAAATTGAGGACAGTATCATAAGAACAGTGAGAGATCTTCAAATACTGCAAAGAACAAAAGGTCTGCCCTGTGAACTCAAGCACTGAAAATAGGACTAATGAATCAAACAAAAGAAAAAAAAATAAGAATGGTGTTTTAACTCAATATAAAGCAGTATCCCTAAGTGAAAAATGTATCTGAGTATTTAAGGGAGGTAATGGTGGTGGAATGTGTAAATTATCTAACACTAGTGATACACAGAAAGGGGAGGAAAGAATGAATCTATTCATATTTTTGTCAAATAATACAAGCTGGGTACCTAATTGTGTTTTGCATGTTTCTCATTATACTGGGTGTCTGCCCTCATAATCATTACAGAAGATAAAAAGCAAACAAAAATAGTACAAACAGCAAAAGATGAAACACTAAAAGCCCAGGCTGGTTTCATTAACCTCTTGGCTTGATTCCATGGCATTTAGAATGGCCACAATGAGTTTTTCTCTTCCATTTTACTGCTGGTATCTGGAGCTTTTTTTCTGAGACACCCATTCCCTCCTCCCAATGCTAATTATCACATTTTCACCCAATTTTTATCTTCATTTCCTACATTTGGCTGCACAGGTTCTCTTCCATTTTATTGGATGGCAATTTTGAAATCTTTGCGTGGTAATGGGATGTAAGCATGGTTTATGCTGGCCATTACACATTGTCTGAGTTAGAAACTGTGCAAGGCGCAGGGTGTCTGCAGGGTCAAGCTTCAGAGCTTTTATTAGCATCGGGTCTCATTTGGTTATCACCTGCACACTGATAGCCTTTCTTCTCTGCGATATTTCCCTTTAAAAGTAGCTGCTTTTTGTATTTCAGACCTCAAAGGTGTACTGCGTGAAATAACAAAGAAATGAATTGCTGGTTTATTACCAAGACTCATTACATGAACAATGGTGGGATTTATAGTAACTACGCACAGTGGTGTTTACAGTGAGTTGACCAGTAAGCATGTGCAACTTCCATGTTACACACTGCTGTTAGGCCATTAAAGAAATAATAGCCTTATAAAAATCAATTGAAAAGCAAATTACATACTGTTCTTTTTCTTCTTCTAATTTATGCTTCTGACTCTGGAACTGAATGTATAAATTTTTACTACAGCCTGATTCATCTAAAAATTCATGAGAGATATCTTGTGACAGTTGATATCTAGTGAAAGACCTTCTCAACTCTAGGTACCCAAGCTTTGCTTTAAGACACACGTTTTTAATAGCTCCCTAGGTACATCATCACTAGAGAGGATCAAAGGTTTGCCTCTTGAAGATTAATGAGAAGAGAAGAAAGCATCTGATACTTTGCATTACCTACTGTATCCTGGGAACCTTAAACATATTCTATTTAATAATCACAGTGACATTACAATGAAGCATTATTATCACATTTAGTGGCTGAAGAAGCTGAGCTACAGTTTGAGAACTGTTTGTTCACTCTGCTTAAAATGCTCTTCATGGATTTTTAATCTTCTCAACAACATGAAAGGGTGATTAGCTGCCATTTGTGGACAAAAAGGTGGTTTATATAAATGGTTAAAAATGTTTTTTTTTTACTTACTTTAGTCTCAGTTATATATATTAAAGGGTCTTTTTTTTATTATCTTGACAGTATTAACATTATGGACTGAATAATTGGGCATTGTAAGATGTTTAGCAGCGTCCCTGGCCTCTTCTGGTACTAGATGCCCATAGCACTCACTCTGCTCGCCGGATAATTGTGACAAGGAAAAGATTTGCCAGGTATCCCCTAAAAGCCCAGACTTGCCCTGCGTAAGAGCACTGACACATGTGGCTAGCCCTTGCAACAGGTGACAATCCTGGGCTTAGCATGGAGATCCAAAAGGCTACAATCCCTTGGTCACTTTCAGAATTTCTAACAAATAGCAATTATAGCTAGCATTAGTTAGTGCACACTTATGAGGTAGATAGTATTATTCATTCTTTGCAGATGGATAAAATGAGGCACAGAAAGTTTGAATCATTTCCATAGGATGAAGGCCTATAGGTGGTGAAGTAATGATTTTAACTCAGCATGAGGTTATCTCATATTTATATTCCCATCTTCTCATTCTCACATGGCAGACACTCCCAGTGGCCTACCCAGCAGCCATCTTAACTCCTCTGCATCATAGGAAGAGCCACTGTTCCATCAGAGGGGCTGTTGACATCAGATACAGCGTTCCCCTTTCCTCACAGCTGTACTTTAAGTCGCTGATCTACCTGAGTCATGGGTTTGGTCTGAGTTGGTCATATGGTTGCTGATGGCAGATGTGCTGCCAAAGGTTTTCTCTTGGTTAAAAGAGTGAAAGTGTTCTAAGTAAGCCCATTCCTTTCCCCACCCCCCAGGTGGACTCTGAGACATGGCATGTATTATGACCATGCAGAAAGCCAGAGCATGAAATCCAGGCCACAAAGACTGAGCGCAGACATACAATACCACTGAAAACCCAACTGATTCTGGGACTTCATACCTCCAAACATGTGTTTTGAACAATAACACCACCTATTGATGAAGTTGTTATTTCTCTTGCAGCTAAAATAACTTTAACTTCATGCCCAGCCAGCAAGCCCTTTGGATAGCGTTTATCTTTATTGAAAACTCAGGTGCAGAAGCCTTAATCACATTGCTCAGATCCTGGCACATCACTCCCTCTTGTGATAGCTCTGCCTTTATTCCTTTTTATCCCCATTTCCTATTCCCATTCCCTATAAGCAATAAATTTGGGGAATTTTGATGTATATTTTGTAGTAGTATGCATTTATTTCAAATGTCAAATGGTGTTTTGTTTGCATGTGTCACTAATTTTTATAATAAAACAAGTTGAGTAATAGCTAGTATTACAGAGCATTTGCTGTATCCAAGGCTTTGATCTAAGTGCTTCTCATGCATTGACTCATTTAATGCTCATGACAACCCTGTAAAAGAGGCACTGTCATTATCCTAATCTTATGGATGAGGAAACTGGGGCAAAAAGAGACACATAAGTGGACATGCAGCCCAATATCTCATTCTGCTTATTACAGTTCTCAATCAGCTCTTGAAGTTCTAGATCCAGTCACACCGGTGCATGCATTGTGTTGATTATGAAATGACATGGTATTATGATCATTCTCCACATGTACCCCTGATGGCCTTTGGATTTCTGCCATCCATGACAAAGGAGCATCCCTCTCCTTGTTCACTAATAGGCCCCTGTCTATGGGGTGTATAGAAAGCTACATATCTAGGAGCAGAGCTACACATGTACAGTGAACTATATTATTTATCTACTTTAAATGAAGTATGTACCTTGATTATGCCTCTGATTGGCTCTAATAAACTTCATGAGCACCTAATATGCATGAGGTTCTTATATTCCCACATCCCTGTAAATGTATGGTAGTAGTCAGTATTATAATTTTTATAAAACTATTAAGACTAAAATGATATCTTATCATGTTTACATTTCCATTTCTGAATACTAATAAATTAAAGCATCTTTTTATGATTTATAATGACATTTTTAACACTATTACTAAAATATAACAAAAAATATTCCCCTTCTTTACTAAAGATACACACCATTTTTTATTTTTTATTTTCAATATGTTTTTAATTTATTTCATAGAGAAAGGGAGAGGCAGAGAAAGAGATAGAAACATCACTGATGAAAGAAAATCAATGATTGGCTGCCTCCTGCATGCCCCCATAGGGTATTGAGCCCCCAAGTTCGGCATGTGCCTTGACTGGGAATCGAACCATAATATCCTGATTCATAGGTCAATGCTCAGCCACTAAGCCATGTCAGCTGGGCAACCATTTTCATTCTATACAATAATCAAGTGGTAAAACTCTTTCATATATTAAATATCAATAACTTATTTGTGAGCAATCAATAGTTGAGTCAGACTTGATATTAAGAAAAATTACAAAACAAGAATACCTCTTATTTTGTTTTTTGTTTTTACTTGGGAAGTTAAAATTGAAAATATAAAAAAAGAAACAGATATTTCATTGATGGGGAGATATACTAAGAAACTCCTGGTCATTACTGTGACTAAGATTCTTTAGTCAATTGAGTAAGAGTTAACTCCTCCCGCAGTCATCTAGCACCTTCACCCTCCTCTCCCCCTGCTGCCTGTTTTCACCATGGAGGGAGCACCAATCTCCACCAAGGCTAACGCTGCTGGAGTGAGGCGGGAGGAAGGAAGTCCTCTGAGAGCTTCTAGGCCATGGTCCGCTGAAGCCTTGGCCAAATTGCTCTTTATTTTTGGTTGCATCAATGTATACTCACACTAGTAATGGAAAAAATAAAGGCTGCAAGGATATAAAACCAAAGTAGTATTACACTTTTTCCTCCCCTAATTGGATAAATGGTAATTTTTTAAGTCACCAATTGTGTTTTTGTTTCTATCAAGGTAAGAGGATATGTGAAGGATCAGTTTGTGTCTTTTTTCTGCATTTTCCCTTCACAATCTATCACCATTCCATTCCCTACTATTCCCTATATTCATACTGTTTAAAATTTATTTTATTTAATTTACATTTTTAGAGAGAGGGGGAAGGAGAGGAATAAAGAGATAAAAACCTTAATGAGAAACATCAATCAGCTGCCTCCTGCACACCCCCAACTGGGAGCACACCTGCAACATGGGCTTGTGCCCTGACCAGGAATCAAACTGGTGACCTGTGACCTCCTGGTTCATAGGTTGAATCTCAACTACTGAGTCATCCCAACCGGACTATTCACACTCGGTAAAGGTTTTTAAAGTATTCTAATCTTGCAGTTTTATTCAGGTGGAATAGGAAAAACACTTTGAAGTCAATACATATTCTTACATTTGTAAAAGCCTATGCTCATTGAAGAGCTTGATATTCCTGAGAAAAAGATCTTTTTGAAAGAAATAAGGATTAAGTGGCTCTTCATTTGAGTAAGAACAGAGTGCCCCTGAGGACCTAAACTGCAGGGGAAGATAAGCTCTTTGGTGGCAGCCATTTGGTAAATTGGCAAGATAGCAGAGGTGATCTACACTAATAAAAGAGAAAAATGCTAATTCACTGTACTTTTACTACACCCACAACCAATCAGAGCAAGTATGCAAATTAACCCAACAAAGATGGAAGTTAATTTGCATACACTGAGGGAGGAAGGAGTGAAGACTGAAGACAGAATAAAAGGAAGAGGGAGGAAAAGCAGAAAGCAAGGTGGCTGCCAGAGGGAAAGCACAGGCAGGGTGGGGCGGGGCAGGGCGGGGCAGCAGCAGTGGCAGTGTACACAGCAGTGGAATGCACAGCCGTGGCAGCAGCAGCTTGCAGGAATCTTTCTGCAAAAAGCTCCTAGTGAATATATAAAGTCCCGGAGACCTGGACCCTAAGCACAGGGTTTCTGGAATTCCCCAAAGAACCCTGTTACACAATATGTTTCACAAAGGGCCCTGGGTCTGCAACAATATGGACCTCCATATTTTTTCCAGTGAGAACTGGTAACCACCAAAAATGAGAAGTTCTCCAAAGTGTTGATGCTCTATGAGATCCCAAGGTATTTCCAGGCCTCAGGAGGATTTGGGCTTCCAATAATAATAAGAAAGTAAATTTGCATTTGTTTACTGGAGTGCAGAGGGAGGTCAGAGTCAGAAAGTCAGAAAGTCAGAAAGTATTTCTGTGAAGCTCTTTTATACATAAGATGCAGAAAACTCCCTACAAGCGGGTGTGTCTGCCCTTTCTCCTTTCCCTACAAGTGCCTTCAGTCAACAGAGACTGTACATGAGCATCTAATGCATAAAACACTGTACTAAATGTCTACTCATTAATAGATTGGTGAAAAGAGTACAAAAAGAAGAGTGTTATTTGGAAATTATGTTCAGAGGTCAATAATTTTAACAAATAACCCTTTGAGGATACTATTTCCTGATTCTGAAATTGCTCCCTTTTATTTGTGTGATCCAAGTTGTGTTTGCACTCAACACATAAAGTCTGTCCTATAGGGACAATAACAAGAGTTAGTACTATCTTTTTCCTTTTTTTTTTTTTTTTTTTTTTTTGCTTTAGGATATTTTCCCCTTTATTACCCAAAGAGAGCTTTCACCAAACTGGTAAAGATTTTCTTGAAGATTGTGAAGATTGGGGGGGAAATACGGAATGTGTAGATATTGAACTATTTCTCTGAACCACTCAGCAGTTAATGTGATTATGAAAACCCAAGTCAGGCTCCAGGGAAACCCACATGAATGTTGTTTTCATCCACCAGTAGATATTTGAGGAAGATAATTCATCTCCTCATAGTCCAGTGCCCCAGGTCTGTCTTTTAAAAGGCATGCCATCTAGTGAAATTGCAATTACTTTTGTCCTATTCAGTCTTGGTTCAATTTGATCAGTAACTGCTTTGAGATATCTAGTGAAAATACAACTATTCATTTTTTTTTTTTGAAAAATGCTGTAAGTGGATTACTTATTTTAGTTGGAAAACAAAATGCCATGTGACTGAAGCTCGATGAAAAGCAGAATTTGATTTAGCTGGAGGATATTAATTGAGAAATTATATATTGTTCTAAAACACAAAAAATATGCTGATCTGTGAGTTAACAAATATTTTTAAGTAATGGACAAATAGTTGTATTTGAAAATCATTATAAAACAACAAAAAGAAAACTAAACTGCTTTTAAGATCCATTACTACTCCTTTTTCTTTCTGTAGTACCTGATGGCTTCTCTCCTTTTTCCTTTCTGTGTAAACTTATTTCCTGAATCTACTTGTCATAGCACCACCCATGAGCCAGTCAGAGCAAGCGTGGAGACTGTTGGGATCTCTCCCAGAGGCTGCTGACCAGGCTGGTACACTTAAGTCTTAGTTGCTAAGGACTGTCAACTGTTCCTTTTCTCTGGGGCACCGCCCTCAGCCTGTGGGCTTCAAAGTGCCCAGGAGGCCTCTGACAGCCAAAGAGTGATTGCTCTGAGAATACAAAACACGGGACCCCTTGCCTCAGGTGGAGATGTGGAACCAGAGGTCTCTGTGCATGGGGACCTTCTAGATTATCTGAGACCCCATCCTTCCTCCAACCTTTCCCCTTCTCTCTACCACTTTCCTCACTCCCTTACAGTTTCCCTAAAAATGCCCCCATTAAAAAGTAATGCAAAACTAATCCATTTCTCTATCAACCAGAGTTGTTATGCTGTAGGAATAAGGTGAATAGGCATTTCAAGGAGAACAAAGCGGGGAAAGCTATTTTGTGCAGAGGGACAGCATACGTACACATTCAGAGCAAATAGGTAAATAAAAACCAACCTAAAGCTGCCATACTCAGGGAGGTGCTATCGGAACCTGTAGTATAAATGGAGGCAGGGCAAGAAGTGGGGTCCTGAGGAAAGCATGTCTATAAAGATGCAGCCAAGTCAGCTTCTGAGGGGCCATCTAACCTCATCCCCACTAAAAACCAGAGAGGCTTGCTCTGGGGTCTGAAGTTGGGGTGAATCCAAATACCTTATGTTAAGGCTAAATCCTTCCTTCTCTGTGATTTCTTGTGCGCTTTCCTCTTTCATGTGTGCGTTCCAGTGAGTGACCACAACAGTCACAGGTGTGGACTTCCTAAGAAAAAGCGTCATTTGCTTTCCTGGGACACGCACAACTCAAAACCAGCACATCACTCTCTGTCATTATTTGCCCAAGTTACTCCACACCTGTCTGACAGTAACATGCATGCCCAAAGTGCTGGATATACATATAAGACAAGGGGGTCATTGTCCAGGATGTAAATACTCAACTCTGCAACATACCTAAGATGTCCTCTGACTCTCCCAAGCCCCACAAGGGCCTTGAGCTTTCATGCTACCTGCAATGTGCCTCTCTCAGTGAAATTCCCTGTGTGTTGCTGACATTCACGTCCCAGAGGTCTTTCTCCTGGGAGCTGTCTGTGGAGCCTGAATAAGTGATTCCAAGAGAAGCTTTCTTCCATCTGAGCAGCAGTCAGACCAGTTTAGACTGGCCTAGTATGAGAGCTGGTCAGGAAATTCTGTGATAGGGACATTGAGTTTTTGAATCATAGATTAGCCCAAATTAGAAAGATTATATTTAAAATGTTTGCAGAGGTTGGGAATTGGTCCTGTGGATCAGCTTAGTTCACCCTGAAGTCTTCACAACCTCCCCTCCTTCCTCCCCCCTCCCCCTGCCACCCCACAACTCTATTCAATGGAGAAATTCAGGTGAGCAATAGTGGATTTGTCTCCAGATTACTAAAGCAGGTCATCCTTCAGAGTACCTGTTGGTGGGAAGGGCTACAGAAGTCAGGGCTGACCAGTGGCTACTCATCTATATCCAAATTCTATCATACTAGCTTGCATTTTATTTTTCAATTACATTCAATATTATTATTAGTTTCAGGTATACAGCATAATGGTTAGACAACCATATATTTTACAAAGTGGTCCCTATGATCTTGAATTTTGGTTGTAGTACATTTTTCTAATTATGATCATAGTACATTCTGAATGCAGAAAATATGCAAAATAGCACATGTAGAGGTAAGGAATTTTATTGTAATGCTATCACCAATAATAATAACTGCTTATAGTGACAAGTTAGGACACCTTGATGTTGCTGATTAGATGTAATGCTTTCATTGCTGGAGAACTTGTGAAATAGCACTCTTGATGCAAGTGTTTTGCTGGATCCTCAAGAAAATACCATTCAAATGTAAAAGTCCTGTGTGCCATAGATAATGACATGTAGATGTGTGATCTTTATCACAGTCCTGACCTCCAGTCCCTTAGCCACCATTTTTCCAACAAAGCAGTTGAGGATGGAAGAGAACCGGACTAGTGTAAGCAGATCTGCTATGCACATTTCTTCAAAATACAATGTGGGTTTCTTTTGGAGCAATGTGGTACTAAGTATCCATGCATTTAATGTTATCAATTTTATTTTTTATTTCTTTTTTTTAATTACAGTTTTCATTCAATATTGTTTTGTTTCAGTTTCAGGTGTACAATATAGTGGTTAGACAATCATATATTTTAATGTTAACAATTTTAAATGTGCATTCTAAGAAGAAGTTTTTCTCTTATAGAAATCAGTCTGTGGGATTATATTAGCATTCTCTCTCTCTCTCTCTCTCTCTCTCTCTCTCTCTCTCTCTCTCTCTCTCTCTCTTCCTCCCTCTAGAAAGTGAGAACAAGTTAAAATAGAAACAATAAACATTGAATAAAGTAAGTAAGATAATGTTCCTGAACTTGAAAAACTCAAAACTCAAACAATGTAAAAATAAACTATCTATCAGTTGGTCTTGTAATTATCTACCATGTACTCTCTCTAAAATCACAATATGTGTGTTTTTAGAAAATTAACAGAATTAGGCCAAATTTCAGTTAAAACCTTAAAATAATATGTTTTAAAACTTTGTTCTTCAAAATCAGTGAATACATCTTCTGATGAAATGTTCATGAAATATTTATAAATTTGACCAAACACTAAGCCACAAATCAAGACTCTGTGTATTTCAAAGTAGAAATAATAGAGATAGTTGCTCTGATTACACTGAGCTGGAACAACAATGTAATAACAAAGTAAATTATTCAAAAGTTCCTAACACTGGAAATTACAAAAAGAAACTTCTTAAAACAGTTTAAAAAAATATCCAAACCCGAGTTGAAGAATGTTTAAAAATCACAAAAGCTATTCATAACAGAAATTATGAGATAAAGTCATAAAGTTTTAATTAAAAATAGGAAAAAAATAGTAACAACAATCTAGGGGAAGCAGAAGGATGGATTTAATAAAGATAAAAGCAGAATGTAGTCAAATAGAAATAAAAAAAGTGGCAGAACTAATAAATAAATCACACCTAAATCTTTGAGCAAACCAATAAACTAAATCATGCAGAAGTAGAAAGCACAAATGCATAAAATAATAAATGGTGAAAAGTAAATCACCACATATTGGGGAAATTAAAATATTAATAAAAGACTTGTGTTGTTAAAATCTGAAAATTAAAAACCCAGGGGGAAGTAAAAATATGTAAAGGAAGTTACACTAAATTAAATTTACTTCACCATAGAATGTCTACAGACCAGTTACTATGGAAAAAATAGAGTTGTGAAAAGGCTATTTATATAAATGCTTCAGCTTTAAGAAAACCACCAACTTTTAAAAAAATATATATTTTATTGATTTCTTACAGAGAGGAAGAAGAGGGATAGAGAGTCAGAAACATCGATGAGAGAGAAACATCGATCAGCTGCCTCCTGGACACCACCCCCCCCCCCCCCGCCTCCACCAGGTATGTACCCACAACACAGGTACATGCCCTTGACCAGAATCAAACCTGAGACCCTTCAGTCCACAGGCCAACGCTCTATCCAAACCAGTTTGGGCAAGAAACCTATTACTTCTAACATACTAATGGATAACAGGAGACAGCCATAAAATCATTTCCATAGGTATTTCAAGGCCTTTGATAACATTTAATATGTATCATAATTTTAAAAAATAAAATATTAATGCATGGATATTCTTTAAACATTATCAGATACAGATACCAAAACCTAAAACTTACTTTTTTTTTTTCTTTTTCTTTTTTTTTGCCAAGGAAACAAACATTAGAAGCATTCTTATTAGAATTCTAAAACAAGGATGGCCAGCACTATCATCATTATGATATCATTTTTGAAAATGTCAGCCATTGCAGACAAGTGAAAATATTTGATAAATGAAATGAGAAAGGGAATCATAACTTTCACTATTTGTCACTGATGTGAATATATAATTGGAAAACTCAAGATTCAACTGATAAAAGCAACTACAATGATGAAATTCAGATAGATTTCTAGATAATAATACAAAATCTATATGTAGAAATCAATAGTTTTCTAATTTATAAAAAATAAAAAATGGAAACAAAATAATTGGAAAATATCTTACTTGAAACAATTTAAACATTGATAAAATGCCTCTTAATAATAAACTTAACAAGAAACACTCTCTGAATGAATAAAGAATATTTTAAGACATTCTCAAAAGATTCAAAGAAAAACTTGGATAGTAATACAGTAATTTTGACCAAAAGACTCATATTTGTACAAATGTTAGTTCCCCCTAATTGAATGTTGCCCCAGTAATAATAATGCATTTTAAGCTACATTTTATATGGAAAGTATTTTTTAATAAAAATCTGAAAAAGATAAGTAATATGAAGATACCTGATTAGCATATTAAAATGTATTCTAAAACTAGACAAAATAAATGTTATACAAAATTGTAAGTAGACAAATTAACAAAAATAAAACCAATGATATACAAAATGTTATTAAATAAAGAGAATTTTAAATAACCAGAACTAATAAATTAAACAATAAATGTGGGTCTTCTTTCAGTTCAAAGTAATCATCTAGAGAAAAAAAATTTACATATAACTTACATTTTACACTAAGATAATCTTCAAATGTATAGAATATATAAATGTAAAAAAATGATCTGCTTCCTTAACTGGTTTGGCTCAGTGGATAGAGCGTCGGCTTGTGGACTGAGGGGTCTCAGGTTGATTCTGGTCAAGGGCATGTACCTTGGTTGTGGGAACATCCCTGGTAGCGGCTGTGCAGGAGGCAGCTGATGAGTTTCTAACTCTCTATCCTTCTCCCATTCTCTCTGTAAAAAAAATCAATAAAATATATTTTTTAAATGATCTGCTAATTGTACTTTAAAAAAGTATATTGACAGGAAAAATGTTTTATAATATAGGAGTGGGAAAGGCTGATCCAATTATAAAGACAATACCCAGAAGCCTTAAAAACTTCATAAATTTTATTATATTAAAATCAAATTTATGAATACAAAAACATAAGAAAATAAAAACATAAATATCAACTGCAAAACATTTCCAAAATCATATTACAAAGAATTAATTGGCTAATTGTGAAAATAATTTCTATTAATAAGAAAAATGAACTAAATGAAAAATTTAGGACAAAAGTTTAATGGTTTCACTGAAAGTAAAATTAAATTGGCTAAATATCACTTAATACAAGAAAAGCAAAGACCCAGAAGTGATGGGTGTCCCAATTAAGCCCCAATTAATTGATTATCTGTCTAGACTTAGTGGGACAAATGCAGGTGACCAGGAATCAGCAATAAGGGCCTATTTCCTGGTATTCCAATGTCTAGACAGCTGAGCCGAACTGGAACACATGACACACAGACAGAATGAGTATGCGATCACACAGGGTTTATTTACCTGTCCCTAGTGGGTCCTAAGCTCCGGCAAAGGCCACCCGGTGATGCACACTGAAGGGCAAAGGCCACCCGGTGATGCACACTGAAGGACAGACGATGAAAACAGAGACAGGCAGGTGGCCGCAGTGGGTTCAGGTTCACAGTAGAGCAGTCAGGGGCTCGTCTCTCGGAGTGAAGTGGAATCCTCCTCATTGGGCAGGAGACCACAACTGAAGCTGGTCCCGGGGTTATATGGTCCGCCGTAAACAACTGTGTCCTTATCGGTGGGCCAGACAGTGTGCCTTATGCTGGGAGCAAGGTGTTTACACTTTAAGGGCTCAGAGCTTTTACATCAAGATATTGGGGAGTTCATTAAATTTGGAAGTTACAGAGAATTGGGGGTTTCCATACAGCAAACATGTCACACAATAATCAGAGGGCTTATATTATTATAAGAATGGGGCTATGTTAAAAGGCCACAGAGACTAGCATGAAGAAGCTCTCAAAAGCCAAATATGAAACTTTTTCAATCAAAAAAAGGAAATAGTGAATCACTATACATAGACTAATGTAAGATTCCATAGTTCCAAACTAATATGAACAAGAGAGTCAATCAATCAATCAGTAACTAAAAAATAAGAGGTGAGGAAAGAAAGCTCCTTGGAGTACATTTCTACCTACTCTAAGTAGAAATGAAGAATTGCCATTTATATTCACCTGTAGATTCTACATTAGTGGGTGAATGTATGATTTAAAAATATTTGCATGATCTCAAAGTATCTTCCAGAATAGATCAGTAGGTACAAAGGGAAAATTACAACACAGTGGAAAATCTGCCAGGGACCAATAAAGCAAGTGATCAAGTTTCACATCCTAAGTAGCTGAACCAAATCTACATCGTGCCTTGCCACTGCAATGAAAGACACACCATTATGACTGAGGTGTTCTTACCACAGAATTTAGTAAAAAAAAGAGACACGAGACAAGGCAAAGTTGGAGATTACACAAAATAACGTGGCAGTTCTCTTAAGGTGATGAAAGAGGGGACAAAGATCTTGAAACTATTCCAGATTAAAGGATACTAAAGTATTATAGCAACTAAATGCAATGTATAGTGCTAAATTTAATTCCAGATCCACATAAAGACACCAGTAGAGTATTCGGTGAAATTTTGATGAGGTGTGTAAGTTGTTATAGTTTTCCAACCATGTTAATCTCCTGGATTTTGTAAAGTATTAATATCTGAGGGTATTGTTGATGTTTACACCAAATTTCTAGTAATTTTTGCATGTCTGTAACATTTTTGAAGTGAAAAGTTAATTTTAATAATTAAAAAATCCCAGAAAAATACTTTAATTATAATACTGGTAGGAAATCAATAGTTTTATAACACAATATTGGCCAGTGTGTGAGAAAACAGAAACCTTAATATATTATTAGTCAGAGTAAAAAATAGTACAATCTCTATGGAGTGCATCAAAAATTAAATCTCTGTAGAACTGAAATAAAAATTTAAAATTCATATACCTTTTAGCTCAGATTTCCTACATACATATGGGATCTTATTCTCCAGTTAGCCTTGCATGTGTGTAACTGGTAAGTGTACAAGGAATGTAGTGCATCATTATTTCTAAAAGGAAAATCCTAGAGACCACATCATTTCCATCCATAGAGGACTGTTTAATTAAAAAAATATAAATTAATATATTCAATTTAATACTTATAAATAAAAGAATAAGTAAGTGTTTATGGAATAATAATATCTACACATAAAGTTAGATAAAAATGGCAATATTCATAAAATTTTACCATTTGTAACCACATTGCCTATATAATAAAAGCCTAATATGCTGAGTATCCAGTTGTCTGTCTGGTCATCTGTCTGGCTGTTCAACCAATCAAAGTGTAGTATACTAATGATATGGTAAGGCTGTTCAACCACTCTTTATGATGTGCACTGACCACTGGGGATCAGATGCTCTGACTAGTAGTTTAGCTTACTGTTGGGGTCCAGCTGGTTGGGACTGAGCAAGATGGGTCAGACATGCCCTGAGACCTCCCTTGGTCCCTCCCCCGCTGGCCAACCTCCCACATGCCACCCCAGCCCGGATCGTGCACTAGTGGGATCCCTCAGCCTGGCCTGCACACTCTTGCAATCCAGGACCCTTTAGGGGATGTTGGAGAGGCAGTTTTGGCCTGATGGTAGAATGGCAAGTTGTCATAACATGCACTGACCACCAGGGGAGACATTCAATGCAGAAACTGCCCCTCGTGGTCAGTACACTCCCAGAAGCCAGGCTCACAGCTGGTGAGTGCACTGGTGATGGCAGGACCCTCTCTCACCTCTCAGCAGTGCTAAGGATATCCAGCTGATGGCAGTTGGACATCCTACAAGGGCTCCCTGACTGCGAGAAGGTGCAGGCCAAGCTGTGGGACCTCCTGAGTGCACAAATTTCATGCACTGGGCCTCTGGTGTGTGTGTGTGTGTGTGTGTGTGTGTGTGTATGTGTGTATACACTTTTTTTGAAAGGAAATGTAAGAAACACTATTTTAATTGATAGCATGTTAACAGTTAAAATAAAAAAAATGTATTTTTTTATTATATAAAGAGAAAATAAACTCAAAGGTCTCATACTTGTTATCTAGTTGTGTCACACTGGTAACTTTAGTACATATATCTATTCTGTTGAGATTAATTTGCACCTTAATATTATATCAAACTAGAGGCCCAGTGCATGAAATTTGTACACCAATAGGGTCTGTAGGCCTGTCTGGCATCAGGGCCTTCTGGCTGCTGGCTGGGGCTTTCCTTCATTCCACACTGTCCCCTGGTGGTCAGCACATATTATAGCAAGCAATCAAACTCCTGATTGGTTGATCTCCCGGTAAGTTGAACTCCTAAGAGGACAACTTGAATATTTACCTTTTATTACATAGGATTATCTGTCAATATTTATCACTTTAATTATTGGCTTTATGTTTTCATTATAATTATTCTGACACTATTATTGTCTGGAATGCTCTAAATATTGGACACATCAAATGTTCTCATTCAAAATAATATGCGTTGCTTTTATTGGCAAAAATGTAAAATGCTTTTATTATATAACAAAAATAAGGTTTTGTTTTAGTACTCATGCTAGTTTAACTACATGGGCTAAAGTGCATTAATGGTTACAAGTAAAATAGGGCTCAAAATTTATTAAAATTCTGTAATTTTAATTTAGTACCATATTTCCACATTATGTACACAAATTTCATAAAATTATTATCTTGTGAACAATTATTTAAAGTGGAGAGAATTTGCCAAGTATGGCTTATAATTAAGTATGACTTGATATAATAAAATGCACTTAACTAATTTCACTAAGCTAAAAAGCTTTATTATCCTTAATCTTTGATTCTAGAAATGGAAATGAAGCAGGAATTTCAATTTAGCATAAAAAGCTATAAGAGTGTGTGCATATACTCACGGGGCTTTTATCTCATAAATTTGGTACTCTCTGCCAAGTCCAACACTATCATTGAAAATTAATTTGATATCAAAAGCTCTAATTGTGTTGCAATTAAAACCCATCATTACCGTCCTTTTTAGGAAGGGAAAGTGTCCAACCCCTACTTGCCAAGGTCTGAGTTCTACAAGATTTTGTATTAGAACAACTACTAGAGACACTTAATAAAATTTGAAAATAAGAGTCATAGCCCAACACAACATATAATAATATGTTGGTTGTATTTACATATCCTCTCCTTGCTACAGAACTATAAGCCACCAAATGTCCCATTATACTTCTTTTTTAAAATATTTTTAAAAAAGGGATAGGAGAGTGATAGAGATCCAGAAACATCAAAGAGAGAAAAACATCCATCAGTTGCCTCCTGCACACCCCCCACTGGGAATGTGCCTGCAACCAAGGTACATGCCCTTGACCAGAATCAAAATGGGGACCCTTCATTCTGTAGGCTGATGCTCTACCCACTGAGCCAAGCTGGTCAGGGCCCATTATACTTTCACAATAAGGAAAAGGGAAATGGTATTAATGAGCCCTATCTCCTACAGGTTATGTTCATTGCTAAATATTTAACAACATGTTCAAAATATTCATGAAGTATAAGGACTATTAAAAGCATCTAAAATAAGGAAGCTGTCAAAGAGAGTTCTATAATCCTATAATTTAGGCTAGGTTAAAAGTGTAGCACAACTCAACCAAAAATCAATTGCACACTGTAGTGTGTGCCAACTGCTTCAAGCAAAGTCTATTTTCTCCCATTGTCCCCACCTTTGCCCACCTCAACCTACTGCCACTCCTGTTTCCCTCTAGCTATTAACACACTGTTTTCTCTATCATATATATATGTTTTCTCTATCATATATATATATATATATATATATATATATATATATATATATATATATATATAGCATAATATGCTAATTAGACCAAACAGCTGAATGTCCTTCCAGACATAATTATCATTCCGGATGAAGCCACCATGGCTGGTACTGAGGCACAGGCAGTTAGGGGTGGTTAGGCAGGCAGGCAGGTAGAGTATTAGGGGCAATCAGGCAGGCAAGCAAGAATTTAGGGGTGATCAGGCAGGCAGGAGAGCAGTTAAGGGCAATCATGCAGGTAGGCAGAGTTATTAGGGGCAATCAGGAAGGTAGGTAAGTGGTTGGGAGTCAGCAATACTGGATTGGGAGAGGGTACAGGCCAGGCTGAGGGACCATACTCCCTTCCCCCCCCCCCCCCCCCCCGTGCATGAAATTTGTGCACCAGGCCTTTAATATATACATATATATTTTTAAATCCATTCACTTTCATTCATTCAGTCCAACACGGTTACACCATTCCCCTTAGACAGCTGTCAGTCTGTTCCATGCATCCATGCCTCTGTTTCTTTTT
The DNA here is from genome assembly GCF_014108245.1 of Pipistrellus kuhlii. NCBI lineage: Eukaryota > Metazoa > Chordata > Mammalia > Chiroptera > Vespertilionidae > Pipistrellus > Pipistrellus kuhlii. Next base: position 1,126,010 of record NW_023425460.1, on the reverse strand, counting down.
TGTTTATCAGTTTATTTTCTTCATTAGACTCCACATGTAAGAGATATCATATGGTTTTTGTTTTTCTCTGAGTGGCTTATTTCACATAACATAATCTCCAGATCCATCCATGATATTCCAACAGTTATGATTTTTTAAAAATGGCCAAGTTTTATTCCATTGTATAAAAGTACCAAAGCTTTTTTTTAGTTTTCTAGTGAAGTCTTTAGGGTTTTCTATATACAATATCATGTCATCTGTGAATAATGATAGATTAACCTTATCCATATCAATTTGAATGCCTTTTTTTTCTTTCTTCTTGCTTGATTACTGTCTGGGACTTCCAGTTATATATATTGTATATATGAAAGTCTAGGCAATTGAAGGACCAAACCAGACCAGTCAACTGATTGCTATAATGCGAACTGAACACCAGGGGGCAGAAGCTCAATGCAGGACCTGGCCCCTGCTGGTCAGTGTTCTTCCACAGTGGGACCACTGCTTGGCTGATTGAAGGGTTCCAGGCACCAGGCTCACAGCTAGCTAGCGCAGCTGTGGCAGTGCAAGCCTCTCCCGCCTCTGCAGAAGCGCTACCAAGCAGCGGTGGTGGTGGTGGCAGACACAGCAGGGTCAGGATGAGTGGGAGCAGCATAGTGCCTGGCCCAGGCTCGGGCTCCTCCCAGCCACCTGTTGATTCCTGCACTACTACATCTTGACAGGTGGCCTGTGGGGATCTGGTGGAAACCAGCAGTGCAACATCCCCCTAGGGATCCTGGATTGCAAGAGGGCACAGATCAGGCTGAGGGACTCCACCAGTGCATGAAACTGTGCACTGGGCCTCTAGACTATAACAATAAAAGCATAATATGCTAATTAGACTGGGCATCCTTCTAGATGCCCTTCTGGATGACCTCCAGGACAAAGCTGGGGCTGCAAGGGAAGCCTGGTACTCAGGTGCCTGCTGGCAGCTGGAGGGAAACCTGGGTCCCGGGTGTCAGCCCCTGCATATGAGTGTGGGTGCCAGCCCTTTCTGCATTTCTGCCCTTCTTACCAATCTCTCTGTGTTTTCTGCAACTGCAATAATATTTCAGTTCCCCTTCAGTTGGTTATGCAAGTTTATTGCCTTATGATTTAGCTATAAATCCAGTTTGGTGCCAGGAGCAGGTAGGTATAACGTTCACCTCCTTTGCAGCCTTCTTGAAATCCCCCTTCATGTCTTTCCTCTGTATGCCTCCTCAAGCTCAGCGAGTGACTGGATGCAATTAGGGTTTATGCTCTAGTTTGGAATAATTATTATAAAACTGTAATGTGCTTATGAAACATGTAGAGACCTTGTTAAAATGCATATTCTGATTTAATAAAGCTAAGTTCAGAAATTCTGCATTGCTACCAAGTCTTGGGTAATATCTATGCTGCTGTTCTGTGGGCCACACTTTGAGTTGCAAAGCACTCATGCCTTCTCCACTTTTTCTGGGACGTGCTGGCTCCAAGCTTATTAAACATCCACCATGCCGATTGCTTTTCCAGAATTCATACTGTGGCCTCAACAGTTGGCTAGTTTAAACTGATTCTAAACTTTGCTAATATTATGGGTCTTTCTTCACTATACAAGTAGTGTATCTTTGTTATAACAATCAGAAAATAAATACAAGCAAAATTGAATGTTAAATTATAACCATTTACCTGATAACTACATTCAGAAAGAAAAAAAAAGGACTTAGAAAAAATGTTGCCATATGTTTTTCCAGAATTATAATGAGCACACAGCTTAATATCTTTGTGGAACATTTCTTAAAATATGTTTGTATTGATTTCAGAGAGGGGAAGGACGAGGGAGGTATACAGGGGTAGAAACATCAGTGTTGAGAGAAACATTGATAGGCTGTCTCTGGCCCACACCCTATTTGGGATTGAGCTTGTAACCCCAATATGTACCTTGACTGGAAATCAAACCAAGATCTCCTGGTTCATGGCTTGATGTTCAACCACTTAGCCACACTGGCCAGGCTGGGATTTATTTATTTATTTATTTATTTATTTATTTATTTATTTATTTATTTATTTATTTGTGTGTGTGTGTGTGTGTGTGTGTGTTAATAAATATACATCTACCCCATCATAAAAGAATCAGAGAAACTTGTTATATTCCATGCAAGCCTACAACTTGTAAATCACTTTCTTTTTCTGGAACTCAGTTTTCTCACCTGGGAAATGAGTGAATCAGGCTAGCTGACAGGTCGTTTTCCAGATCATTCACTAGTGAAAACCACTGGTCCTTACATCTTTATCTTGATGTTTTGAATTGCTGCACACCAATGATTCTATCACAACTTGTCATAAATTTCTATAAGAATAAGGGTAAGAAAATAGAAAGCCTGCACTCTCCACTCATCTCAAAGATTTAGCCCTAAAGGAATCTGCAAAGAGTAGCAATCAAATGAAGCCTCCAGAGCATGACCAAGGTGTGCAGGGCTTTTCCATGTCTTCACCTGCTGCTGCCTGAGCAGTTGAAAGCCATCTATGCCTTCCACTGAAGAAAACTTTTTGCTTGGATGTACATGTGTTTTGAAGGACACATAAAATGTGCAGAATACTGTGATGAGTTTAAACATCTGCAAAAACAATATATCTGGTTATTCATGTATTCTTTTTAAGTTAATTAGTTGATATTTTGCATGTAAATAAAAACGCTATCATTTCATTTTCTGTCAGAAGTTATTCTCTTTAAGTACAATTAAACCCAACTAAAAATAAGTGACATGTTCTCATGTACACTTGCATGAAGCAAAGATCAACCCTAGATAAGAAATTAACTGAATTTGGGGATGGGTGGATGAGAATCAATTACCTGAGATGACCTCCACCTCTCTGCAGATACTGAATGGCTCTCCTATTCAAAGTGTACGTTCATTTTCCTAGATTCTCCTGTAAGAAGGTAGGCTTTTCACCTGGCTGATTGATCTATCTATTTAATGAATTTAGAATCTCTCTCCATCATGTGCCAGTTGGTCACTCTGGACTCTCACCTGCCCCTTGAACACTAACTGCCCAGTTAGCCCCTTCTTAAACCACCTCCTCATGGAGCAGATTCTCCTTCCTCTTCCCTCCCACCTCCCTTTCTTTCTTCTTTCATCTGTTCCTGCCTCCTGCCCTTCCTTTCCTAGGGCCATGCCTTTTGCTCATCACCACTATGCATCACTCTTGCTGCCTTTTAATCTTTCCATTTCTTTCTAATTTAAAAAAATGTTCTTTTTAATTTTCCATTTAAAACATTGTATTTATTTTTTTTCTTTCTTTCATTTGTTCCTTCCAGTTTTGCCTTAATTTCTCATATAATTTATTCATTATTCATCTTGACTTCAGTAATCCTCTGATTTTTTGCTAATTATTCAATTTTCCCTTCATGTCCTGAATCCTTTTAATGTCTTTTAGTTCATTTTAAAGTAATGAGCAATAGCATCATTTTGTTTTGTGGGCAAATCTTTATAGCTTGCTCCTAAAGCCTGTAAAGAATTTTGTCTGCTCCTAATTCTCACTTTTATCTAAGACCTATGATTAAGATTTAACTTCACAGTTATTTTATTGCTCCAAATCTGTTTTTCCCCCGTTATTGTTATCTTTATTATTCAACCAGAGAGAAATAAGCAGTATGGTTTATGGTGATTTGAGGCCTTTCTGTTTTTTTGTGTTTTTTTTTTAATGTTAATATAGTTTTTCTGATCTTTTTGATGAGGCAATGCTCAATTTTAATCCAGCTCTCAGAAGTTTCTACTGAATGGGGACACACACAAAGGGATTCTGGAATCTTCTTTGCGAGTTCTAAGGGGCAAGGCTCTGTGGTTCTTTAGCACTTCTTCCCCTGGCCCCTAACATGGCCAGGTTTCTGGGGAGCAAACCCCTCTCCAGTTTCAGCCGCTCTTCTCAAGTCGGCCCATGATGCTGTACAGAGAACACATGATGACTCTTTGAGGCGACTTCTCAGTTCCAGTGAATCCCACCCTCACTGCTTCCTCTGTCTTCTTCCGGTATAAACAGTGGTGCAAGGCCTGACTTGTGGCTATTGTATTTTGCAGTTCATGGAAATACTTTGAAACCTATGTCTATGTGTAAATATTGTACATGTATTTTTCGTTTCCCTATGTAGTTGCCGTCTGTTTTACTGCAGGAATTCAAGAGACTGAAAGATCTTGCAAGGGTCTGATGACATCAGAAGAATGTAGTCTCTTTTACAAAGCATTGCAATTGCAATAAGTGTGTGGCTTAGGTTTCTTAAGTTGCCTTTTAGGGCCTACATCATATAGTAGCATATTTGGCCAATTTTTTTTTTTCTATCACTTGCATCAATAGCAAGTAGTGGATTTTAGTAAGGAAGAAATGTCACTAACCCTTTAGTATATGGAATTTATGAGTGATGTTGTTTTTATTTTTGGGAAAATGGTGTTTAAGCAGTATGAAAAAACTAAAGCTGTCTATACAAAGTCATGACCAATCTAGTGAGATGTGAGTTAGACACAAAATGGAAGTTACAAAATCTGAATCACTCCAGAAAAAATGAAGAGACTTAATCAACTCTGATCAGTTTTTCAACTTTAAACATCTTATGAGGATAGGGACACATTTGCAGACTCAAGTCTTGAATGAATGACTGCCCTTCCTCTGAAGGGCCAGCTTTCTCCTCCTGGTATTTAGCTAGCTTAATTAACACCTGTTATTACAATTTAACTCTCCAGTAATCATGCATTCTAATGAATATGTTGAAATCACAGAATCTGGTAGCGTTTTTCCTGATATGCTTGACAGAAATAAACCCAGAATAAAACTAAATGGTTGCTAATGGATTGACTGAATGACACCATGCATTGTGTAGCACTCTTTGGTTTGTATCAACATGCCTCAATATTGTATACCCTTCATTCCATTCAAGACAATAGTGTTAGAAATTTTATAGAAAAGGAACTTGAGGGTCAGAGAAGATATAGCTCACTTCCTGGTTCATGTGTTTTGCTGATTCTACTATTCAATAGTTTCTAAACGGATGACTATTTTTATGGAGATTTTGAAATTCATCTCTCTTTTTGCTGGCTTAAGAAAATTATGCTTTATGTGTAGGTATCATTTTCATAAATGCATTTATTTCTGCTTATGTTTCCCATATGCTTATTTTATCATGTTTAGTGATTCTCTGTCTAATAAGGCTGGCTTCTAAGAGATATGTTCAAGGATTTTCTCTTTGCAGTGAATGTATTATAGAAAGCTATAATATATTACAAGATAGATGGCCTGACATGTGCTAACTACTCTGCTAAATTCATTCACAGAGTGTTCTTTTTGATAGCCATACCAACTCTGTTACATTTTTATGGACTAACCACTTTATAGGTTGGAGAAGTTAAATTACTTTCCAAAGGTCACAAAATTAATTAAGAAATCAGAATTCAAAACCATATCTGTGCTCTAATTAAAGTGATTTCATATTAAAAAAAAAATTAAAAAGCCTTGCTCATTGTGGCCTCACTCCCTGTGTTAGGATGTAATGTGTGAAATATACCACATTCCATTTTCCCACCAAGGTCTTCTTATTGGGAATATTCCTTTTCTTTTCTTTTCTTTTCTTTTCTTTTCTTTTCTTTTCTTTTTTCTTTTGGGAGGGTAGGGGATGTTGCTTTTATTACTTATGCAGGTATGTTTTTCTCAATTAGATTTTTAAAAGAACTAACATTTTTATAGTATCATAGATATTGTCATCATATCAATTATAAAGAATAACTGTGCTAAGTAATCAAATGTTTGGCATTGAATAAAAGCTTTTTTTTCTCTGACAATGATTTAAAACCCTTATTTTACAAGTGGTGCTCTTTAAGGATACAAGTGGTGCATGTTTATATCCTAGTTAGCTCTGAAGCATTACTGTATTGGTATTCTGGGAATCAGAGAGCAAATTCTTCAGGGAAAATTTCACAGAGAAATACTTGGTATTTCATGGGCTAGAACTGAATGTGAGTATGTAAATGAGTCCACTAAGTTCCAGGAGAGGATTCATCTGAAAGTAAGAGTCACACCTGGCCAGTATTACCCAGTGGTTGAGCCTTAACCCATGAACCAGGAGGTCACAGTTCAATTCCCAGTCAGGAAAAGAAAGACAGACAAATTGATGAAATAGAAACATTGATGAGAGAGAAACATTGATCAGCTGCCTCCTGCAGGCTCCCTAATGAGAATCAACCCTGAAACCTGGGCATATGCTATGACCAGGAATCAAACTTGTGACTCCCCAGTGCATAGGGCAATGCTCAATCCACTGAGCCACACTGGTTGGTCAGAGCTCTTAATATTTTGACATATTTGCTATGAGTCATATTTTAAAGAGCTAAACATATCTGCAAACATAAGCCCCAAAACAATTTTGAGTACCAAATATTATGATTCAGAATATATTTTATTATACCATATATAGAATTAAAATAACTACAAAATTACTATTGTATATAACGTTTATGGATTCATAAATATGTGCTAACCTACCAAAATGTTCATTGGAATTATCTAAGTAAATAAGAAATAATGTTTATATATAAAGCTGGGTGATGACTGTGTCAGGTACAGTTTCTGAAAAAATAATTTCAGACAGTGATTTATGGACCCTAGAGAACAATTCCTAAAAGAAGTGAGGAAAGAAGGATTGAGCAGAAGGAAAGATAAACTGCAGCTCAGTTACAACTGGGCACCCTGTGATGGTCCTTAAAGAGCCGAAGACTCTTTAGAGGTTTCCAAACTGACATAAAGGTGTTGAATATTGAAACTTTTGCCTTGTCCAGTAATAGGTTTTAGGCTGACCCTTTGAAGAAGGTGAAAGCTTTGGCAAGTCAATTTAGCCAAGAGCAATTCCTGTAGTGATACGCAGCTCTGAGTCCTGGCTGCTAACAGGGTCAGCAATGGGGGATGTGTGAGCGCCTTGGTTCTGCAGGCGGATCTGTGTAGTATACCACAGCATCCACTACCTGATGCACCCTGTGCTGTTTTAGTATTGTCTATTGGTATCTTGGCATTCAGGGGGAAAATGAAGAGAATAAACATAAAAAATAACCTTCTGATTCCTAGTAAAAGAACTTCTCCAAGTGTTCTTCCAGCACATACACACACCACATGCAATATGAGCCCCAGCTGTAATATATAGTCACTTAACAATTTTATTTTCTGTTTTCTCTGTGTTTAGCAACTGAAGATTATCTTCTCTGTCTTTCTCTCGCAGGTTTTAGAATGCCTTGTTATGTCTTTTGACAAAAGTACAATTTATTCAGCGTCATTAGGTTTTTGTTTCAGGGGAATTTCAGTTGGCCTTCTTGCAGGAAGGTGGCTTTGCCCCCTCAAAGTGTCAATTCTGAAGTGATTCTAAAAAAAAAAAATTACCTCAGCCACACGAGGGGATAGGGTTAGGGTTAGGGTTAGGGTTAGGGTTAGGGTTAGGGTTAGGGTTAAGGACCACCAGGGAGCAGAGTCCAATGCAATAAACAAAAGAGCCTTTTCCATGCTAGCATGGGCTCTGTCCCATTCACACCACCGGCAGCATGGCAGAAGAGAGCGAATTTCGCCCAGTCCAGGGGTTTTACTCCGGTCGGTGGTGATGTCACTGCCTTGGCTAACCCTGATTGGGCTGAGTCCAGTTACAAAATGGAGGATAACTCCGCCCTGCCCCACAATGGAGTCAGGAGCTCATCCTCGCTCCGCCCTGCCCTCTCAGATATAGTACTCTTTTCTTTAGTCATCTACATTTTTCCTCCCTCTGCTCCGGTATAAAAAGTTTCAATTCCATAAACCACTGCAAAAATCCATTTTGCTTTTTGTTTTTCTTAGTTAGACCACATGGTCCATATGCTTGCTAAATAAGGGTCAGCAAACTATTGCCCCAGGGACAAAACTGGATTGCTGTCTTTGTCACCCAGTGAGGTACCTTCGTTTACATATTGCCTGTGGCAGCTTTCCCTACAGCAGCAGTGCTGACAGGCAGGACACAAAGCCTCAAAGATCACCACCTGGTCCTTTACAGGGAAAGTTTGCTAAGCCTGCTTTAAAAGCATTGCCCACTTTTACATTTGCTTTGAGAAAATCTGTATGTGGGGATAACATGCCTGGCCACTTGACCTGTGTTTACTGTTTTCAAACAGAAACTTACAACTTACTAAAGCCAGTTGTCAGGGGCAATGCTTTCTTAAATCCCTGTAAGGAAAATCTTAAGTGTAAGAGGCTCCTACAGGGAAGCCATATCTTGGTCTAAAATATGTCTCCACCACAACAGGGAACAAATTGGTGTTCAGCCATGCTTTTACAGCTTGCAGCAATCAAACCTTACTGACAACTGCTCAGTCGGTGTGGCTCAGTGGTTGAGGGTAGACCTATGAACCAGGAGGTTATGGTTCAAACCTTGGTCAGGGTGGATGCCCGGGTTTCATGCTCAATCCTCAGTAAGGGGCATGCAGAAGGCAGCTGATCCATGATTCTTTCTTATCATTGATGTTTCTATCTCTCTTTCCCTCTTCCTTTCTCTCTGAAATTAATAAAAGTATATTTAAAGAAAAAAGTTACTAATGACTTAGGCAATAAACATAAGTGATCTACATATGTATACAAACATATATGTGCACAAAAACAGGCCTGATATTATTTCCTCCATATGAGCTGGCTGCTTGCCTTCTGCAAGGACAGATCCCATGAGAATGTCACCCAGAGCATCGTGTTTTGTGCTGATAAGTATTTGTCTTTGTACATTTTACTAATAATCTCCATATTGTTCTTTATAACCTTTTCTAATAAAGTCTAGTTTGAGAAATATCATCAGCACACAAAATCTGAATAAGGCAGGCAACTTTTATAATTTGATCTAGATATATTAGATATACATATACATATATGAAAATATACATATGAATATGGATATGGGATTGGAGATGCATAAACACATACCTATTCTTTTGCATCTTTCCAATTACATAATTCTCCCTCTTTATTGATGCTGACTTTTTCCTGGTTTTATGCCAGTTTCTTATTAAATGGTTACTCTGAATAAATGTATCTCCATCCAGATCACTTAGGTGTCTGTCCATCTATAGAGTGGACTAATTTTCCTTATTTTTTTTTTCTTGTAGTACTGCTTGGTTTCTAATAGTATCCTTTGATCAGACCCTAACCTTAACAGTTGGTTGGTGCTAATTGACATGGTGAGTTCTGAGGTCCAAAACTTTGCTGCAGGAGCAGGCCATGTAAGCTGCTTAGCTAGGGCATTTGTCTCTATTCTGATTTGCTTGTTGAAAAAGTCTCTGAGCTGAGATGATTTCTCTCTATGACTTTGTTGCTTGAACAGGAAAAGCATCTCTTCTGGTCAATTGCTGTCACAACAGAAGAGAGAATCTCTCCATCCTAGGACTACTTCCTGTGGCTGAGGATGCAGCTGGAACCTTCACTGTCTCCAGACAAGGACTCACCAGTATTACCCATCAGCAGTGCCAAGAGGGATTCCAAGTACTGTTTCTTATCTTGCCTCTTTTGATGAAAAACCATAACCAGATTCTCTAGAATTTCCTATATCTAGCTCCTGGTCAGTGTGAGGTGCAAGTCAGCCCCTGGTGAAAGTTATCTCTCTGTTAGACCTATTCTATACATAGGGGAATTTTTGCTTGAAGCCTTGGCATGAACAATACATCCCATGACTATATAAAATGTTTCCTTTAGCTTTAACTATAATTTAATGGTGAGAGAATAGGGAAGTGGGTGGCTAGATGCTTTGTTTATACTTTCATCCTATAACATAGACTTTAATTGTGAGATTTCCTCCACTTTCTGCCTTATAAGCCAGTAATTTTCAAAGCATTATCTCAAATAGGAACATAAAATTAAGCTCTCACAAGATACATTTTGGTAAAATAAACGCATTAATAAAAAGAAAAGAAGGAAAGAAAATATACCTTTACAGCCTCCGTCTAATTTTTACTGATTATATATGGTGATCCCTTTTAGACAATCAGTTTGTGGGTTTATAGTTTGAATATATGATGGACTGGAAGAAATAAATAGAAAACATATCTTCTTGTGATTCAGCAGTATCCCTAATTATTTTAACAATTTATATTTTTATTTTTTGTTCTCTTAATTTCTTGGAGGGACAAATACTTCATTCACTCTCCTTTACATCAATTTTAATAACTATATGTTTATAGTATATAGAATGAACATTTTATCCTTTATAGTCTCAATATTCAGATGCTTGCTCTGTCTTACACAAAGCTGTTATTTTTCATTCAGTAGATCTGGGTAATGCAGATAAATGAAACTTATCTACAAATAGCCAACCAGCACTTATGAAGAAACAAAAATATTCTGACCTACACAATGTACACCTGAAACCTGAGTGGACACATCCTTTTAGATCTGAGGTAAAATTTAAAAATGATACTGTTGATTGAAAAACAGCTGAATTCTACTTCTTAAGCATTTTCTGTGAACCAGCACCATACTAGGTGTGTGACATACATTTTATGCCATCTTTAATTTACCTTGTTAGATAATGTTTATCTTCCCTGCCTTCAGAGAAATGATTCATATAATGTCACTTACTGGAAAATAGCAGAATTAACGTTTTAATCAAGGTCTGCCATACTCCAAATTCCAAACTCTTAACCACTGCTGTACATGATCTTACTCAATTGAAATATGCTTGCATTTACTACTGAGAGATTCCCTTCCAGGTTTCAGGCCTCAACTCCCCTGTAAATACCAAGAAACCTATCATTTCTGCACCAGTGCAATCACACGAGACACCCACAGTGTCCGAACCTGGCCATTCGAGAAGGATTATATCGCATATATGAGTCACTTTTTCTGTTATTGGCATTCAATTTCATCTCCTTTTCTGCCATTTATCAAAAAGCTTTCAGCATTTCCTACTGCACAATGCCATATAAGTGCCATTTGACTTTAAAATTCCCAATTGCCCTTCAGGTGGTATTCATCTGCTAGCATGGCCTTTGCTTAGAAACAATGTCAGGCAGGCACTGGACGCCCCATTACCTAGGAGTTCGGTTTCGATTTTCAACTTACCATTTGGTAAAATGTAAATAGATGGACCGAACTTCACTGTTTTGAGCACTGGCCCCGTAAAGTAGCCTGCTTCTTTAAGACTACAATCACTGCGATTTAGAAACGAGATTTTGCTCAATGTTCGCAGGCATGGAGTAGTGGGTAGGGGAGTTCACTCTACCTGGGGATGCAGAACTTAGAGCAGCTGTCATCTAACAATAGGATAAATGATGAACAGGAGAGCAGTCTTGTCTTGAAAGGTTTACTGCAAGCCTTAGAGCTAGAGAAATCTGACTATAAAACAACTAGTAGACACGGCACATTTTGAGTCCTCCATGGGCAGTGACCTAGAACTGCTGGTTCTAAAAGCATGAGTTTCCTTGAGAAACCTGATGAGAAGCCTGTGCAGTGCTTGTGGAGGCAGAAGCGCAGCATGAGCTTATGCTTTGTTCAAACTGTTAATTTCTTTTTAAAAAATATATATATTTTATTGATTTTTTCAGAGAGGAAGAGAGAGGGCTAGAGAGCTAGAAATAATGATGAGAGAAAAACATCAACCAGCTGCCTCCTGCACACCTCCTACCGGGGATGTGCCCACAACCAATGTACATGCCCTTGACTAGAATTGAACCTGAGACCTTTCAGTCCGCAGACCAACGCTCTATCTACTGAATGAAAAATAACAGCTTTGTGTAAGACAGAGCAAGCATCTGAATATTGAGACTATAAAGGATAAAATGGAACCAATAAGTGTGGATGGCTACATCTTTCTTTTCTTTTTGGTCAGGTTTATTGTGTTATAATTTACATAATAAAATATACCTTAGTGCATAATTCTAGTTTGGAAAGTTTTGACAAATATATAAAGTCATCTGAACACCACCACCATAGTAAAAATATAAGCTACTGCTTTCCCCCACTACATGGAAGTGGAGCATGTTTGTAAAAAACAAACAAACAAACAACCCTCCTCCCCAAACTTTTGTAAGCCAAAATGGTGCAAAGTGAAAGAGCAGTTATCATTAATCTATGTGGAAATAATTTGTAACCTCCTGAACCCAAAACTCAAGGCACACGCAATGTCTTTCGTTCACTGTGATAAAAACAATTATGCTCACTTTTATGCTAAACATGAAACGCTTAAGGAACTCCCTTAGGCCTTTCTGGTAATGTCGGGCCCATCTTGCTGACAGATGCACAAAATGAATGGAGATAGAGTGCAGATGCTCACAGACAACAGCTCACTGTGCTGGCGGCTTAATGCTGAGTGAGGTTCCCAGAGAAGGAGCTGGGCAGGCCCCTCTCTCTGCTCCTGGTGCTGGCTCTGTAGGGGCCGCTGCAAAACAGACACCCAGCACTCTTTGTGCTTTATGCCTTTTGTCGGAAAAGAGAAAATCCTTTTAGATCTCTCTTGGTTAGTAAAAACAAGTTGTCATGTAAGTCAAGCAAAGTGACTAAAGCGTGAACTTTAAAATTCAGCAGAATACCTGTATCACAATCACCCCCTATGCTGGCTTCCTTTCTTTTTCAGTCAGTCCTCTTCACCAGGTATCTCTGGTTCACAGCAAACATTGTTCTGATGTCTCTTCCAATAGTTTGATATTTTCCAGAATGCCATTTAAATGGAATTATATAATATGTACCTTTGTGCAAGACTTGAGGTTCACCCATGTTTATGTGTGTATGTTATTGCTGAGCAGTGTTTCATTATATTGTACCACCATTTGTTTATCCAATAACCAGTTGATGGACATTGGAGTTTTTATCAGTTTGGGGTTATTATGAGTGAAGCTACGGTAAACATTCTACTAATTTTAGTACAGGTTTTGTGTGGCCCTATGTTCTACATTTCTAACAGGTCATTTGTTGAGTTTTTTAAGACCTGGATATCCAGGAAGATAAAAGGCATGAATGAATCCAAATAAACCAAGGATGACTCAGCCTGGGATGAAAAGGCTGAGTATTCCTGAGACATTTCTTCCATCTGCATTCAAACATTTTGCTCTGGATAGAGTCTTGTTTGACTGGCAGGTAAATGAGATCACAAACATGGGAATCATAATCTCAGCTGTCACAATCCCAGCCACTCTCTTCCTTACCCCTCACCAGGGATGTGAGTTCTTTCTTTAGCAGTCCTTAAAATTACCCCTTTCATGATAATCATATTTATCAGTAATCTCAATGGGACATACTCAGCCCTGCAATTGAAAAATCCATTTTTCAAATTAATGCTCTCAAGCTTTTACATAGGGATTGCTGAGGCAAAGGGCAGGTGCAGTTCTTATCTTGATAGATTCCTTTTACCTTGGAGCATCACCATATTTAGTGCTTGAGTCCCTACGTATTGCAGGGAAATAGCACTAGGTGTTAGACCAGTAGGGTTGGACCAGAGCTCGGTTCCCTTGAGTTTCGGCTAAAAAAGAATTTAGAGCCAGTACTCAAATACAAGCAAAAGTTTATCTAGAAAGTCTCAGAGATAGAAGTGAACCACAGAAGTAGAAGAATTAACTCAGGAAACAAGTTACAGAGGCAAAAGAAGGGCTTTTAGGTCTAAGGAGGAAGAGAGAGGCAAGGAAAATATATTTGGGGTAAAAGGGTGGGGAAAGAGGTGGAGAAAGAGAGAGAAAGCCACCTAACAAGCTTATCTTTATAAGCCAAATGATCTTCCCAGGTTGCTATACCATTTTGCATTTCCACCAGGCATACATAAGAACCCAGTTGATCCATGTTCTTGCCAACACTTGGTATTGTCATTTTTTTTTCTATTTCTGTCATTCTATTAGATATACATGCACCTGCTATGGTTTTAATTTGTATAAAGTAATTGAAACCTAAATGCAATGTGATATGGAGCTTTGGGTTCTTGAACAATGACAACAAAGGTCTTGATATGGCCAAAACTGGTTTGGCTCAGTGGTCGAGCATCGGTCTGCGGACTGAAAGGTCCCAGATTTTATTCTGGTCAAGGGCATGTACATTGGTTGTGGGCACATTCCCGGTGGGGTGTGTGCAGAAGGCAGCTGGTCGATGTTTCTCTCTCATCGACGTTTCTAGCTCTCTATCCCTCTCTCCTTCTCTCTGTAAAAAATCAATAAAATATATTTTTAAAAAAAGGTCTTAATCTGGAAAAAATATAAATTAAGTCTCTCATTGAATAATAGTATTCTACCATTGTTAATTTATTAGTTTTGATAAATGGTTGTGAAAGATATTAACATTATTATGTAAACTAGGTGAATTGTAATGGAAACTTTCTATACTATTTTGCAACTCCTCTGTATATTTAAAAATTATATCAAAACAAAGATTTAAAAATCACACATTGGGGTATTAGAGATTAGTGACTATTTTAATGACTTAAATTTTGACATGGGGGTACTCATAATAGTCCCATTTAATTCATATTCTGGCCCCTTCAAACACAAGACATATTATGCCAACTGTTGATACTGTGCTCCAAACACAACCAAACAGTAGCCTCTATTGCAGTAACTTTGCCAGAAGGATTTTTTTTTTTCTGGAGCTAATGGACACTGTAATAGGGGAATAACTAGCAAAAACATCCAATCTCCAGCCATTTGGGGATAGAGAATAAAAAGTGATTCACATGAATGTGGGATGGAAATAATATACATTACAGTCTTGTCCTAAGAGTATATAAACTCTCTATGCTCTAGCATAACATAGTCTGAAGGGAACTGGATCACTTGGATATCATGCAGATGGTCTACTTCATTGATGGCATCATATTAATTAGACAAAATGCACACCAAGTGCTAAATACATTGGAGACCATTTTTGTGTTTCATGTGCTTCAGAGGGTAAGATTTAAAGTAGAGAAATGTTAGGGTATGTGCCACATCAGTGAAACTTTTACAAGTATAGAAGTTTGGAGAATGACATGATATCCCTCCTTAAGTAAAGGGCATGTTATGTCATCTTACTCTTCCCACCACTGAGAAGGAAACACTTTCTTGGAAGGCTGCCAGGTTTGAATAGGACCCAATGCACAAAAGAGCTATACCCATGGCCCATATTACCTGGAATATTCTACTCTGATTATAAATGTGCCATGTGGCACTTATTAAATTCCCCAAGAGAAAAATTACAATTAGACCGCAGGAGATCTGAAGCAAGTTCCTGCCTTGCAGTGGACAACTATATACCATTTGACAAATAGTTTAGCAGCTGATCTGCTAGTGTATCCTTACCCTGTCTGACCATGGATATCATTTGACCATGTAGCCATAGCTATACCCTATGGTTGAATTCATAAAGTCGTAAGTTAGACCAGTCCACTATAATCCATTGTAATGTGAAAGTGGTATGTCCAGAGTGATGGCTTGGCTGCATGAGCAGATAACCTAGACCTCCATATCTTTTATTAATGTTGCACTGTGCTTCTTCAGCTCATATCTGATACCACATGAGGGGACTCCTTTTGAGAAGCTGATAAGATGAAAAAGTCCAAGCTTCAGACATCTGGTTACCTACTTGTGTGGAAAGGGAAGTGGTCTAAAATAAGAATGCTAATGGACTAATGAGCCATGGCAGATGACTATGTGAATTTCTATGGGCATAGGAGAAGAAAGTTGGAAGATTGAGGACAAAAAAAGCTGGCAAAGAGGCATGTGGATGCACCAATGGAAGTGGTGAAGACATTTTTTTGTATACCTATACCTACTAGAAAACATACTCAATAGAATAAGTACTGAACTACTAAGTAGGCAAAGCAACTCACCATTTGGCATCAGTCAACCATTGCCAACCAGTACCCCATTTCTAATACAATGAGCTCATGAATAGAGTAGCCATTGAGTCAGAGAGGAAAACTTCACATGGTCCTTTTAGCACGTGTTTCCATTTACTAAGACTGATACAGCTACTACTTCTGGTAAATATTCAAAATCTCACAGCATAAACCAGCTCTATATCCCAATAAGTTATCTACCTATAAGACATTTTGGTGGTAGGCTTATTACATTGGATTTCTCTACCTTAAAAGACAGCTATTATCTTGACTAGAATCAGCATACATTCTGAATATAAAATTTTCTTTCTTGCTCACAGGGCTTCAGTCGGCACACTATCTAGAGATATTTGATGTAGCTACTCAGAATCCTGCTTAACAACTCAGTAAAACAAGAGATCAACTTTACACCAAAGGAGATATGTCAGTGAACAAAGGACCACAAATATCATAATACATATGTACATATACTACCTTAAAGCTGCCTTGACCCAACTGAGGTACCAGTTTGGAGATGGAAGCATGTGAGGTCTCCAATAAGTAGAATATGTGAGTCAAACAACTAAGGAGGTTGGAATAGGAGTAGCCTTAATTACTATCGCTTGCCAAAACCCATGTCAGAAATTTGTACTTCCATTCTCTATTACCTTAGATTCTGAGGATTTATGGTTTCTGGATTCCACAGAGGTAACACATGGTTAGAGTCCCATTCAACTTTATTTTTAGGCTTCCACCCACTCACTTTAAGTTCTTTGTACCAACATATCAGAAGCAAATAGAGGAATAAACATTCTGTCAGAGGTAATTCATTCTGACAATCAGGAAGTGGTAGGGCTTATGGGGACAGAAATAAATTAATTTGGCACATAGGTAATCCCTTGTGAGTCAGTTGGTACTTTATTATCAATTTTGATTTTAAGTTGATAAGTACAGAAGCCAGGCATGAGAAGTTCTCAGTCATGAAGATAAGGTTCACCCCATCAGTTATCCACTTAGACTAGAAGAGGTGCTAGCCAAGCTCAATGAGACTATGGAAGGGATTGTAAGAGAGAGGAAGGGTGATGAGCATATGGGTGATTTCATGATCTACTAACTAACCTTCATCTTCTAAGAGACCACCTGGAATTCTGGAGGTATCTGTCTCAGGTGGGGTGAACTTATTATACAAAACTAGTGAATCTGGGCAGTAAATGTGTGGACTGCAGTGTATGTCATGCTGCACTGCCCAACTCTCGCCTTTCATGACTAGGACATCCACTGCCCTGGCTTCTGGAATTGTTTCCAGCTAATGGCTCACAGGTGAGACTTCCCAGATCTTTCCTTCTGCTGAAGAAAGCTACCTTACCAAGAATATACCCGAAATCATTCTGGTAAACCAGTGCTCCATTGATTTCAGAGAGGAAGGAAGAGAGAAAGAGAGAGAGAGAGAAACATCAATGATGAGAGAGAATCATTGATTGGCTGCCTCCTGCATGCCCCATACTGAGGATCAAGCCCACAACCTAGGCATGTCTCCTTGACCGGAATCAAACCCGGACCCTTTAGTCCACAGTCCAATGCTTTATCCACTGAGCCAAACTAGCTAGGGCCTAACATAAAATTTTTATTTTAGGAAACAAAAGTTAAATTATTATAGAATATTTTCTACCTGCTTAAAATAGCAATAAAATAGAGGATAGTAGATTGGAAATGTCACAGCTAAAGAGTAACAAAAAGTGATTTAGAGGTCATGTTAGCAGTTCAAATGCCCCATGTGCAGGTGGTAGACACACTCTCCATCTAAGACTCAGGCTATTGGCCTGCCAGGTTACATTTCCCTTTCTAGGTAGGCTTATATAGAAGAATATTTAAGTATTCCTGGAGCCCACTTTTTTTGAAAATATAGGCATCATCATCTAAAATTAAATTTGTAATCTGGTCATAATGTTTATTTTACAACAATATAAGAGTTTCATAGAATTTTTATTCTGAATTTCTAAGGGAATCAAACTAAAATAAATAATTTTCCTACATTCTGCTCCCATCAACAAAAATCTAATTTTGCCAATACACTATGAGATGCAAAATTAAGTTTTTTGGAAGCATTTGACTGACAGATACGGCTAAAAACTGTCAGATGCCTGTTGGCTAATCTCAAATTTCAGCTGTACAGTATATCTAAATGTGACATTAAATAATTTCTGAAGAAAATAGATTTTCTATCCATCTGTTCTGAATAGATATCTTCTAACTTCTCATTGCTTAAAAAAATTCCCCAGATGTTCTACCTAGAAAAAAATATACTACTGAATAGAAATTTCTCAACTGTCAGACAAAATAATAATGAGCACAAGTAATGCTAAAGTAACACTGAAATCATTCTGTACAAACTCCTTAATATGCTTCTATAGCAATATTTCTTGTATATAATTATAAATAGACGTACATTTTGATATTATTTTACTGACCAGTTTAAAGGGGAAGGAAGATATCTACAAAGAGAACAATCAACCTCACTTGAAAATAATTCTGAAAAATTTACACACTTCATGATGCTCATTTGAACATCTGAGACCCTGTCCTGTTTATGAGGATAAAACCTAAAACTGTGGTAAGTAGGGCATAAGAAAGAAAAAATAATAATACCAATTGAAACTATAATATTACAGACACTATATTATACACATTACAAATGTTATCCCATTAATATTTACCACAACACTGTAGGCTGTTCTATCTCATCTTATGGATTAGGAAAATAAATACCAGTAATTTGCCAAAATCAAATAGCTATATCATTCCCCCTTGCATTTGCTACTTAAGTACTAATAGGCGTTAGGCATCAGATCCTTGATATTGTGACTTCTCTACCTACCTTCACTTTCTAGGAGTTTTCCCAAGACCAGTGGCTTTAAACACCATGTTAGTGGTTGTCTATCAATGCATAACAAAACTAGTAGCCTGGAAACACAAACTTTTATTATTTATCTCACATGGTTTCTGGGGGTCAAGACTTGATAAGTGGCTCAGGTGGATAGTGGCTTAGGTAGATAGTTTTAACTCAAGGTCTCATGAAATTGCATCCTAGCTCTCGGCTAATGTGAAGATGATCAGAAGCCTGAACTAAAATTGAAGAACCTTCTTCCAAGATGACTTTCTCATGTGGCCTCACTTTCTTCCTGGATCATGGAAGAAGGCCTCAGTTCCCTTGGCAAGGGAAACTGCACCATGCTGAGTGTCCTCACAACATGGCACCTGGATTTCCCCAGAGCGATGTTGCAAGAGAATTGGGCAGAATACATGATGTCATCTAACATGTCATCACTTTTGCCAATTTTTCTATTGTTCACACATACCAACCTAATACAAGGTAGAGGGGTCTAGACAAGTGCGTAAACACCAGAAGGCAGGGATTAGGCGCAGGTATAAATGAAGCTCTTTGAATTTAAATGCTTAAATATATCTTTTCCAGTTCAATTCCTCTCTAAATTTGAAGTCCTGTAAAACTGAAGTGATAAGTCATTTGCCCCACACATTAGACAAAAGAATTACTGACACACCTCTCTGAAATAAACTCTACTCTACCTTGGGTTTATGCTGAATTGGCTGAGCAACAATGCTTTCAAGCTCCTTAGAAGCTTGATTGTTTGAGTAGAAGTGTCTGGGAGC
Organism: Pipistrellus kuhlii; assembly: GCF_014108245.1. Classification (NCBI taxonomy): domain Eukaryota; kingdom Metazoa; phylum Chordata; class Mammalia; order Chiroptera; family Vespertilionidae; genus Pipistrellus; species Pipistrellus kuhlii. The sequence goes on along the minus strand of NW_023425460.1, from coordinate 1,106,566 downwards.
CTCACCCTCCTAACTCTTACAGGCCCTGTAATATGACAGGATGATATTCTGATGCCCCAGTTTTTATTTTTCTGAGGCCTGAACATGATTTTACTGTCATGTCATAAACTTCACCTTTGGTACATGTTTGATCCTAGCATGTTTGATATGGGTCTGATCATTTTTTATTTATCTTATTATTTTATTGTTTTAAATCTATTTTATTGATTTTTTTACAGAGAGGAAGGGAGAGAGATAGAGAGGTAGAAACATCTATGAGAGAGAATCATCGATCAGCTGCCTCTTGCACAATCCCTACTGGGGATGTGCCCACAACCAAGGTACATGCCCTTGACTGGAATCTAACCAGGGACTCTTCAGTCCACAGGCCGATGCTCTACCACATGTGTCAAACACAAGGCCCACGGGCCAAATCCGTCCCGCCAGGCCTTGCAATGTGGCCCGCACCACGCTGTCATCACTGCACTCCGCTGCGTTTCCATCACAATGACAGTTTATGATTGTTCAGTAAACCATTCGGCCCGCGATTTAGGCTGGATTTTAGATTTTGGCCCCTTCTCTGATTGAGTTTGACACCCCTACCTGAGCAAATCCGATTTCATCTGATCATTTTTTAAAAGCAATTTCTTCATTTTAGCATTATTTTCTCACTGGAGAATCTGAGAATTTTAAGCCCCATTGAATCCCAATTTCCTTAGTATAAGAGTTCTGTTAGCCTCTCTCTCACGTCACACTTTACTATGAGCAGCAAGGTGAAAACAAGGAGTACCTCTAACACTTTGGCTGAAAACCCAGCTCATTAGAACACTTCATAATGTCCTTGTGAATGTAGGGAATGATGTTGCTAAACATTCTGCCCCTACATAAAGGTATCTCTTTTTCTCCAGTTTCCAAGAAGTGTTTCCTTACTTTTATCAATCACAGACTCTTTTTAAACACTCTCTCACAGGAACCAAGCCTGATAAAACTTGGGAGGGGACCAAACAAGCTCATGAATATTAGGGGCCAGGAGTCATTTGGGCCCATTTTAGAGGCTGGCTTCCACATCTATCAGCAATTTGATGATACTCTAATTTTTATTTTCAATGACAACTTGTCAGAGCCAGCAGCAAGAGCAGCACACAGCTCTGCCGGTCTAATGGGCTTGAGTATCTATGAGTGGCTGTGAGTTCATGTATTCTTCTAAATTCTCCTATCCAACTATGCCAAGGCTGGTTCTTCTCAAACCCTGACCACTGTACTAACTTTTGGGAACTTAGTCCAAGTTCCTCCTTTATCCTCTGCTCACTAGTAACAGCTGTTGGGTCTGAACCCTTCTGCCTGGGGCTGGACCTCTTAGGACACCGGGTCATAGACAGAGCAGCCATGAGAGGTTGTGGGTATATAAGAATGAGTGTTTCTTGCTGAATCCAGAGGCCATATCACCATCAGGCAAGAATAGTCCTCACAGCAAAGTCCATATGGTGAACATATATCTTTCCCATAAAAGTCACACGCTGCCTCCTAGACTCACTGCCTCACATAGTGGTACCTGAACTCTCTGGCTCAGCAGCTTCTCCTGACTCTCCTGCTCAGCTTCTTTCTCTATCAGATTTCTTCACACACTCCATCCTAGCTGCGCTCTCTCCATACACCAGCAGACTTCTTCTCATTCCCACCTCAGCCAATTAGCTGGTCAGTTACCTATTTTTATACTATTGGGTCGGCAGCTAAGTAATTGCGTATTTTTAAAAGAAAATCAAAGACAATTTTTTCATGGAACTAAATAACTTTATTCTGTAATGTATTGCCCATTTTGATCAATGACCTTTTGCCATCTTTCAGGCAGCATCATAATCCCACGTTCAAAAAACTTCTGGTTTTTATTAGCAAAAAACTGAATCAGGTACGATTTGACATCATCATCATTATTGAAATTTTTACCATTCAAGGAGTTTTGTAAAGATCGAAACAAAAAGTAATCAGATGGTGCAAGGTCAGGACTATATGGCGGATGTGGCAAAACATCCCAACCAAGCTCCATTAATTTTTGCCGAGTGACCAAAGATGTGTGTGGCCTTGCATTGTCATGATGGAATACAACACCTTTTCGATTTGTCAATTCGGGCCGCTTTTCTTCAACTGCATTGTTTAATTTCGTTAGTTGTTCAATGTAGACATCAGAATTGATCGTTCGGTTGGGTGGTAAGAGTTCAAAGTAGACAATTCCTTTGTAATCCCACCAAACTGATAACAAAACCTTCTTTTGATGAATATCAGCTTTTGATGTTGTTTGAGTTGGTTCACCTGGCCTGCTCCACGATCTTTTCCACTTGATATTGTTGTAAACAACCCATTTTTCATCGCCAGTTATCAGTCGTTTTAAAAATGGATCATTTTCATTACATTTCTTTAGCAAATCGCAGCTGCTAATGCGTTGCGTTAACTGTGATTCTTTCAGTTCGTGAGGAACCCATGTATCGAGTTTTTGAACATAGCCAAGTTGTTTTAAGTGATTTTCAATGCATGTATGTGATACATGAAGCTTCTCTGCAATCTCACGTGTTGTACTGTGACAGTCCGAATTGATTATTGCTTTGATTAGGGCGTCATCAACTTCAACTGGACGACCAGAGCGTTTTTCATCTTTGAGTGAAAAATCACCAGAACGAAATTTGGCAAACCAATTTTGACACTGCCGTTCTTTTAAGGCTTCGTCACCATAAACAGCACATAACTTTTTATGAGCTTGCAATGCGTTTTTCCCTTTGCGGAAATAAAAAAGCAAAATATGACGAAAATGTTCCTTTTGATTTTTCATTTTTCAAGGAACGCCAAACGAAAACTACAAAACAGATCAAAAAACTTTTTTTACTGATTAACAGCTGAATAGCCAACTATCAAATAACAAAATGTGTTTTACATTTGTACTACGTCTGCAAACCTAAAAATTCAACTGAAGCCATATATGTGTAAAACCCGCAATTACTTAGTTGCCGACCCAATATTTAGACAAAGAAGGCTTCAAGCCAATAGTTCATCAATCATGCTGGCTAATGAAGGGCACAGTATACCTTGTGTCCTTGCAACCTGTCATGGTTTCTTGGCCTGATTAGGATTCCCAGGCTCAGAGTCCTTGAACATTCCATTGAGGCACATGCTCAGAGTGGCCTTTGCTAACTCTGGTGTATTGATAACAAAACCTCTGTGCTCTTATTGACCTTGACCATCTGGGGACCTCCCACGTATGGTTCCCACACAACTTCTGCCTTGAATTATAGATTTGTAAATCCAACTGCAATATACAGATGATGTATTATAGAATTGTACACCTTAAACCTATATAATTTTATTAACCAACTAGAGGCCCAATGCACAAAATTTCTAGGGGTGTCGAACTCAATCAGAGAAGGGGCCAAAATCTAAAATCCAACCTAAATCACTGGCCGAATGGTTTACTGAACAGTCATAAACTGTCATTGTGATGGAAACGCAGCGGAGTGCAGTGATGACAGTGCAGTGCGGGCCACATTGCAAAGCCTGGCAGGACGGATTTGGCCCGCGGGCCTTGTGTTTGACACATGTGGAGTAGGCCTTCCTTCCCCTGGCTGCCAGCACCAGCTTCCCTCTGGCACCCGGGACCCAGGCTTCATCTGAAAGGTCATCCGGAAGGATGTCTAGTCAAATTAGCATACTATGCTTCTATTATTATAGATGTCACCCCAATAAATTTAATTTAAAAAATCCAACTATATACTTGACATTTATATTTAGGTATAAATCTATAATAATAAAAGTGTGATATGTTAATTAGACTGGATGTCCTTTCAGATGAAGTTGCAGCAATGATGGGGGGCCAACCCCCTTGCATGAATTTCATGCATCAGGCCTCTAGTAAGCAATAAAAGTTTAAGACAATTCCTGACTCCCTGTCCATCACCATCACCTAACCTGTTAATCCATCTGTGTTCTCAATTACAGTTAATAGCACCACAGATTGTCTTGCTCCTCAGGCCAAGCTTTGATTTCTAATTTGACTCTTCTGTTTGTCTTATACACCACATTTGATTCATGAGTCTATCAACTCTCTTTTCAAAAACATCCTGATAGTAATTATTTTTCACTTTTTACAGCCTTCATAACTATCACTCTCAGCCACTATTGTTACATGCAAATGGAATCATAGATAAAAAACAAACAAAAACATTTTCTCTCTTTTATACTACCATCAAAAAGGACCTAAATTTGTCAGTAAAGTTTGGAATATAATATTTTTAAGATTTAAAAAAATTCTCTTTATGGCTGCATATATAAAATGCATATATAAAAACATATGGTTTTGGGGGACACACAAATTTTGATAAGAGTCTCTGAATATGACCCCAACATGACTTGATGTATTAGATATGTCCAGATCCAAAGTTTTTACACAGATTTCTTCCCTGTGCTTTGTTTCAGTCCCTCTTGAACTCTTTGTCTACAGGACTTGGCACTTTGAATGGAAAGGTGTCACTGTTCATCAAATTTAATTACACATACAAATGCATTTAATGTGCAATGTACACTAAAAAGCCTCCTTCAGAAATTATATGACTCAGCTTTACAATGTAATTTTTGCATCAAAACATTTTATCACAATAGAATTATCAACTCTAATTTATTTATTTCTTCCCCCCCACACATAAATTAGTCTTCTCCCAGAACAGCAAGTACTTTTATCCTTTATTAATAGTACAAAGGGAAAATAATAACAAAGATGGGCATGCTTTTATATGTCCTCGAGTCAAACTCTGTATGGGGCATGGAGAAAGACCCTCCTAAGGGGTCTTTATGTAACTCAGCCTGAGAAAGACCCCTTCTAAAAAGTATTCATACTTTATGATACTATTCATAACCCAGGACCCTTTTCCTCCTTTATAAGTTTATTTATTAAACTTATAAATGAGAAAAAAATTAATATTTAAAGAATGTTGCCCTCTTTAAGCTCCTGTTACATATTTCCTTTTCTAGATAGGTCAGTATATTAGTTATCTGTAGATATGTAAAAATTACTCCAAATCTTAGCATCTGTTTGTTTGTTTGTTTTATTAATCCTCACATTAGGATACTCTTCCCATAGATGATTTTTTTAAGAGAATAAAAGGGAGAAAGAGAGACAGAGAGAGAGAGAAATATAGATGTAAGAGAGACATTGATTGTTTGCCTCCCTCATATGTCCCAACTGGGGCCAATGATTAAGCCTGCAACTGAGATACATGCTCTTGACTGGAATTGAACCCAGAACTCTTGAGTCCACAGGTTAATGCTCTATTCATTGAACACTAAGGCTAGGGTCAAATCTTAGCATATTTTAAAAAATATATTTTATTAATTTATACAGAGAGGAAGGGAGAGGGATAGAGAGTTAGAAACATCAATGAGAGAGAAGCATTGATTAGCTGCCTCCTGCACACCCTCTACTGGGGATGTGCCCACAACCTTGGTAGATGCCTTTGACCAGAATCAAACTTGGGACCCTTCAGTCTGCAGTCTGATGCTCTATCCACTGAGCCAAAGCAGTTAGAGTCAAATCTTAGCATAAGCAACATTGATTATCTCACTGCTTCTGTGGAAGGGGAGTTCTAGAGAAGCTTAGATGGATAGTTCTGCCTCAAGATCTCCCATGAAGTCAGAATCAAGCTGTTGGCAGGCCTGCAGTCATGTGGCCCTGGAGGACCTGTTTCCAAGCTCACTCAGTTGGTTGCAGGCAACCCTCAGTTCCTCACTGACTGCAGGCTGAGTACCTAAGTTCCCTGACACATAGGTCTCTCTATAGGACTCCTCACAACTTGCTTCCTCAGAGCAAGTGATCCAAGAGAGAGCCCCTAACTTGAATAACAGTCATTTTATAAATGAATCCAAGGGAAATGCCATCAGTTATGTTTACAGAGGTTCTCAAATAATGGCATTTCATTCAACTTCCTTTGGTTATACTACTGATGAGAAAAAAGGTTGATTTCAGGTTGGGGCCATTGTCTGTGTGAAGTTTGCAAGCTCTTTTTCATGTCTGTGTAGGTTTTCTCAGAACTCTGGTTTTCTCCTACACCCTAAAGATGTGCACATGAAGTAAATTGGCATGTCTGCATTGTGCCAGTCTGAGTATGGTGTGGATGTGAGTGTGCCTTGCAATGGATAGCTCTTTTGGAGAATTCTCTTGTTCTTTGGTTTGGGTTTTTTGTTGTTGTTGTTTTGTTTTGTTTTGTTTTTGTGCCACCATTTTGGTTGTGTGTTTGAGTTTGTGTCTATGTAGTAGGTAGATCTGCTACAACTCACAACTGGTGCAGGACAATGTCAGATGCTGTTTGTGACTGGCTCTGAGCACCATGTTTGAATCTATTAGCAATCCACTGCTTGCGGCTCCCCCTGCTGGAGCTGGTTGCCTTTGGATGTACAGCCTTGTCTGCTTTTCATAACCCAGGACCCTTAATTAAATCAGGCAAAAACTCAAAACCTCCAGAGACCCACCTCTTCCTTCAGTGTGATTGTATACAATCTTGATTGGCCTCAGGGTGTCAACCACAGGGAGGGGCTAGAGTTTTTCCCATAGGGTTCAGTAACTGCTTCTGCTTGTAGGCTGATTGTTATTCTCAGTCTCCTAATGGGCTTCAGAAACTCCAAAGGGTAGGGCAAGTGTTTTCCAATAGGGTGTGGCAACTGCCTCCACCCCAGGCAAAAACAGCCTGGATAGGAAGGGTCTGCTGAGTAATGATGTCTTCCACAGTGTGAGGGAATGGCTTAGTATAGGAGACATGGTTGTCTATATTATGAGGTCTAATCACAAAGTCCTCAACCCTGGCTTGTGCTCACAAAGCTCCAGTCTACTCTACACTCCCTCTGATGGAGCCCAAAAAGTGAGTGGATACACACAAAATTTTGTGTGTGGCCCTTTAAGAGGGTAACTGACTTTCTAGCTACCCTGTTTCCCCGAAAATAAGACAGTGTCTTATACGTATTAATTTTTGCTCCCAAAGATGCGCTAGGTCTTATTTTCAGGGGATGTCTTATTTTTCCATGAAAAAGAATACGGTACACATTTATTGTTAAATGAAAATAAAGGAAATTTATTACCTGTATATGGTACGGTAATATAGTAGTTGTCAACACAAACCAGACAAACTGTGAATCCTACACTATCAAGAATTTACTCATTTATTCAATGACAATCATGTTATCATTCTAGAACATCATCATAACAATCCAATTCCTGAATTTCCTGGTGAATTTCTTGTGACTCCATTTCTTTCAGAATCAGTGGACCAAATCTCTCATGTTTAGCAATAGCATTCTGAGACAGAGCCTGGGGGGGCCTTATTTTCAGGGGGATGCCTTATATTTCACTCAGAAGGAAACCTGTAAGTAGGTCTTATTTTCGGAGGATGTCTTATTTTCGAGGAAACAAGGAGCCTCTCCCTGACAGATAGCACTCTGGCTGATTTTCACACTCAAATATTAAGTGGGTACATCTTTCAGTTCTGGTTATCTGGGCTGGGGAGACCATTTTGGGATTTCAATGGGAATACCTCACAGCTGAGATATTCCTATGGAACTTCAGCTGCTGTCTATGGGAGCCCCATCAGCAATTTTGTGACTTCATACTTCTTTCCAGTATCTATGTGCTCTCCACTTTCCATCCTTGGTTGTGAGGGTTCTCTCTAGTTAATTATTCAAAGTTGTTTTTCTGTATTTTAGTTGTAATTCCAGTTTTGTCCTGGGAACATGTCTGTATAGTTTCCACTTACTCTGGTACTATTGTGTAATCTATCATTGCCGCTTTTAAATTCATATGTTTGATATTGTTGTTGTTGTTGTTTCCCTTTTAAAGAACACCCTTTAACATTTCATCTAATACAGGTGTGGGAAGCCATGTTCCGTGAGGCCTGAGGGCAAGGATGGAGCATAGGGTAGGGACGCCTACCTGCTCTCCCCTAAGCCTTCAGGGTCAACTAGGGACAGGGCAGACCATAGCCCCATTGTTAGAGAGTGCGCGTGATGCATGACTTATCTGGATGTTCTCAGCTAGGCTGTTCTCAATGATATCTAGCCAGATGCTTGCTCTATGTATCTTTTTCTAAGAATGTCTTGAGGAGCTGACGGGCGACCTTGTCCTGGGAAAGGGGCACTTGGAGAAATGCCCAGAAAGGCTGCATAAATGTACGCCTGCAACTAATAAAGCTGCTGCAGTCTCATCATGGACTAGCAGTCCTCCTGAAGCCCCGCTTTCTCTTGTCTTTATTTCTCTCAAACCTCCTAGCCCTACCTTCAGGACCTGTGATACCGGCTGGATCCGGTATACAGGCTTGGTGGTGATGAACTCTTTTAGCAGTTTTTGTCTGGAAAGCTCTTTGTATGTCCTTTGATTCTCAAGGGTAGCTTTGCTATACATATAGAATAATCTATTTTTTTAAAATCCTCACCTGAGAATATGATTTTAGAGAGAGAGAAATATCAATATGAGAGAGAAACATTGATTGATTGCCTCCTGTGCACACCCTGACCAGGGATCAAACCTGCAATCTAGATATGTGTTCTGACAGAAAATTGAACCACAACCTTTTGCTGTGTGGGATGATGCTCCAAACAAAGAAACAACTCAGTCAGAGCTGGGTACAGGAATCTTGATTTATCATCATTAAGTACATTAACTAAAGACATTTTTTAAATTGTTGACAGCATTACAGATGTCCCACATTCCCCCCCTTATATCTCCTCAACCCAGACATTTATTGTCAAGTTGAAGAAATTATATTCTACTTCTAACTTACTAAGAGTTTTCATTATAAATGAATGTGATCTTCTTTTCAGTATACTCTTCTTTTCAGTATTTTCTTAAATCTCATAATTTTGGCCTTGAATGCAGTGATTATATCAAATTATTTTTAAAATATTGACTCAGTCCAGAATGCCTACAATAAATTTTACTTGGACATGGTATATAATTATATTTACTATTGTTGTATTCTATTTGATAATATTTTGCTGAGTTTTGTATATCTTTATCTGGTTGTGGTGTTAGGATAATACTGACCTCTTTAAATAAGTTAGAAGGATTTGCCTTTCAGGTGTCTTCAAACTACGGCCCGTGGGCCACATGCGGCCCGCAGAGGAGTCTGATCTGGCCCGCCAGGTTTTTTGAGCAGTGAGCGCAGCCGAGGTGTTACAGTAGGAATTAGTAGTTCATATAGTCCGGCCTTCCAGCTCTCTGAGGGACCGTGATCTGGCCCCCACTTTAAAAAGTTTGAGGACCCCTGTATGGACAACATTGTGAAGAAGTGGCATTTTCTCTTCCTTAAAAGTTTGATAGACATCACCAGTGAAAAGCCATCTGGGACTGGTGCTTTCTTTGTTGCAAGGTTATTATTAATTGATTCAATTTATTTAATTCAGATATTTATTTTATCTTTGTGTGAGCTTTTGACTGCTCACATCAACTATGCCCTGTATGATTTTTCTGCTACTTGAAGCATCAATTATTTAAAGAGTAGTGTTGAGCCTGGCTGGTGAGTTTCAGAGGTTGAGCATCAATCAACCCATGAACCAGGAGATCATGGTTCAGTTCCCAATCAGAGCACATGCCAGGTTTCAGGCTCAATCCCCAGTAGACGATGTGCAGGAGGCAGCCAATTGATGAGTCTCTCTCATAATTGATGTTTTTATCTCCCTCTCCCTTCCTCTTTGAAATCTATAAAAACATATTGATATAATAAATAGATAGATGATGATTGATAGATAGATAGATAGATAGATGATAAATGATAGATAGATAGATAGATAGATAGATAGATAGATAGATATAGATAGATAGATAGATAGATAGATAAGAGGAATGTTGAAGTCTCCAACTAATCTGTTTAGGAGTTGGTCTATGCTTAGAAGTACTAGAGCAAGCATGTCAAACTCACTGCCCGTGATCCCCAAGCCTCATTTATTTGTCATGAGTTACCTCTGAGTTTGACATGCTAGCACTAGAGGCTTCAAAATCCTTCTGTGCCCTTGGTTTTTGTTCTTTCTATATTTGGGCTTGCCTGAAAACTCTTTAAATAGAGTTTATAATCACTTAGGCTGTAATCCACTTCGTTATGCTGGTGCCTTGCTGTGGTGGTGGTTTTGTTTCTGAGGAAGAAATGTTCTATAGTTTCATGATTGAAACTCCAACTTTTAGTGGGCTGGTATCCCTGGCTCTGATCTTAGCAAGTGTGTCATTTCCTACTTTCCTCTTAGGTGCTCAGGAAGGTTAGAGAGGGACTCGAGTAAGGGTAGAGCCTTTCACCCAGGTGGGACTAGGTTCCCTGATAGCAGGCCTTTGTGATAGAGAATGGCCTGAGCTTATATCACAATGATTACCCTGCCCGTTTCCTGTCACATCTACACAGTGCATGGTGTAGGCTTCCTGGAAGTAAAGCCCACCAGCCCTTCTTAAGACTATAGTCTTCAAGAGCTTCTCATTCTCACAAAAATTCACACTTACCATCAAGCGATTCATTGGAAAGTAGCACTAACATTTATCTGGTTTATGATGCCATTAGTGTCTGCCTGGAAGTTCTCTGAATCACTTTCAGTTTTAGGTGTATAGAGAGGGCCCTGATAACAATTTTTTTCTAGATTTGGGGATTCATCTTCCTACATCAAACCTTTTATTTCAAGAGCAGGATCATTGTTCATGGGGAACAAAAGCAATTACCCCATCAGTATGGGTGAAATAATTTATGATCAGGATAAAGTGGCATCAGAAGTCATGGCACTTTGGTCGTACTGGTATAGCTTCCTGCCACACTGCCAACCTTGATGGTATCAATCATGGCATATGCTACGGTAAATGTTGAACTGTTTGCTCACTCATTTCTTTCTCATCTGTATTATCTTACCAGGAGCAATTTTCCCCCAGCAATATATTTATATGCTGAAACAGACTATACTTTAGAGCACCATTCATAAAACTTTCCTCCTGTCCAACTGCATGAACTATGCACTTAACCTACCAGTGACAGGTAATATGCATCCTATCTAATAAAAGAATAATATGCAAATTAACTGTCACTCCATGACAAAAATGGTGGTGCCCATGGCCACAAGATGGTGGTGCCCAGTACTCTCAGACCTGCTGGAGTTTCCCAGTCTCAGGGAGGGCTGTTGATGAGAGCCTGCTGAGTAAGCAGCCTGGAAGAATGCTGCCCAGAGACCATTCTGACCCTTTATAAAAAACAAAAACAAATTCACTCCCCACAGACCTGATCCCCTCCCAGCAGTGGCAGCCTGGGGTCTCAGCCTGGGAGGAGTGCACACCCCCACAGCATGATCCCTTGCCAGCGGCAGCAGCCTGGGGTCTAACCCATTGAGTCACACCAGCCAAGCAGATATGAAGGTATTTTAAATGTTTCTTTTTAAAAAATATGTTTTATTGATTTTTTACAGAGAGGAAAGGAAATGTATAGAGAGCTAGAAACATCTATGAGAGAGAAACATTGATCAGCTGCCTCTTGTACACTCCCCACTGGGTATGTGACCCCAACTAATGTGCATGCCCTTAACTGGAATCGAACCTGGAACCCTTGAGTCTGCAGGCCAATGCTCCATTCACCTAGCCAAACCAGTTAGAGTTGTTCAATATGTTAAAGAAAAAACACTATCTAATAAAGAGGGAATGTGCAGGGGAGGGCATTTGAGCATGACTGAATTGTCAGTGGAGGGCAGTTGGAGACAATTGGGCTGGCAGGGGAGTGGTTAGAAGGTGATCAGACTGGCAGACAGAAGCAGTTAGGGGCATTCAGGCAGGCAGGCAAGCAGTTGGGAGCCAGCAGTCCTGGGTTGTGACATGGATGTCTGACTGTCTGTTTAGGACTGTGGGGGATCAGTCCTAAACAGGCAGTCGGACATCCCCCAAGGGGTCCCAAATTGGAGATGATGCAGGCTGGGCTGAGGGACACCCACCCAGTACACAAATTTTGTGAACTGGGCCTCTAGTTTAATTATTAATGGCCTGTGTGCATCACTCATTAAGAGCTAGAGTGAGTCCTCATTTGCTTATAAGAGCCCTGACAGGAGATTTTATAAAACAAGATAAATTTCACTAAGGAGGAGGCCACCTCTTAATTTCAATGGAAAAAAGAAAAAAAAAAAGAAAAAAAGAAAAAAAGAAAAAGAGAGAGAGAGAGAGAGAGAGAGAGAGAGAGAGAGAGAGAGAGAGAGAGAGAGAGAGAGAGAAAGGAAAAAAGGAAGAAAACAAATGAGGGGGAAAAATCTAATGTTTATTTCATGCAGCCCAAGTTCTAAATATCTTTATATTTTTTCATTAAATTAAGTCCACACATCACAGTAGTCTATAATATGTATGATTATTCCTATTTATAGACATAAAAAAACAATGAACAAGTCCTGGCTGGTTCGGCTCAGTTAGTTGGGCACCTTCCTGTGCACTGAAAGGTTGCTGGTTAGACCCCCAGTAAGAGCACATGCCAGGGTTTCAGACTTGTGGCATGTGCCCAGTGGGGGGCATGCAGGAGGCAGCAGATCAATGTGATCTTATATTGATGTTTCTCTCACCCTCTCTTTTCCTCTCTATCTAAAAATCAATAAATTGTCCTAACTGGCTTGGCTCAGTGGATAGAGCATTAGCCTGCAGACTCAAGGGTCCCAGTTTTTTTGTTGTTTTTTTTTTGTTTTTTTTTTAAATATATACTTTATTGATTTTTTTACAGAGAGGAAGGGAGAGAGATAGAGAGCTAGAAACGTCAATGAGAGAGAAACATCAACCAGCTGCCTCTTGCACACCCCCTACTGGGGATGTGCCCGCAAATAGGGTACATGCCCTTGACCGGAACCGAACCTGGGACCTTTCAGTCCACAGACTGACGCTCTACCACTGAGCCAAACCGGTTTCGGCAAGGGTCCCAGTTTTGATTCCAGTCAAGGGCATGTACCTTGGTTGCAGGCACATAGCCAGTAGGGGGTGTGCAGGAGGCAGCTGGTTGATGTTTCTCTCTCATTGTGTTTCTAATGCTCTCTCCCTCTCCCTTCCTCTCTGTAAAAAAATCAATAAAATATATATTTGAAAAAATAATAAAAAATAAAAATCAATAAATTAAAAAATCTTAAAGATATTATAAAAAATCAATGAGTAAGACAAAAGAAAGTAGTAAATATATAAATAAGACAATCAGAAAGCTTGCTGTAACAGATACATGCAGCACATTGTGGAGAGAATATTTAGAGGACACATTCTTTTTTGAGCACATCGACAACATTTACTAATATTATTATGGTGTCGGGAACAAAATAATCTGCTCGCATGTTCCCCATCTTCACTCTCGGCAGGTGCACTGCTTCCTGTTTCATAAGAAAAGGTCAGCCAGCCCTGAGATGTTCCACAGGGTCTCCACCTCTACTGGACACACCCACAGGGGTCTGTGCTCCCACATTACTTTCTGCCACTATCAATGACCTTTACAGTCTTTCCAAAATCAACCTCTCCGCTTTCGCATTACATGCCACCCCTTGCAGATTTTCTCCTTTCTCTGCACAACCATTGATTTCTTTTCTACCCTTTATTTCCCATCAGCATATATGCATGCTTATTTTTTTCATATTTTTAAAAATAGCAGAAATGCTTTTTGTCCTATTTCTATAGCTACTGTCCCACTTTGTCTCCTGTCCTTCAGAGTAAAATTCTTTAGAAAATATCTATCTGTATTATCTAAAATTCTGCTCCTCTCCTTCTCTCTAAAACCTACTCTGATTGGGCTTTTATAGCCACTCGCTGCTTAGAAAGCTTCTTTATATTCTTTCATCAAAGCAGCACTGGAGCTAATCTGTTTAAACTGTGGTCCACTTGCCCTTGATGTGCAGATAGAGAGGAAAAGTCCTGACAGTCTATCAGTCTGCTCAGTTCTTCCCTAGTAAGACAGTCATCGCTGTCTTCAGTTTATTCAAGTAGGAAGACACTTTAGCATTACATATGGTATTGACTACTGGGATGAATTCTGCTTTTTTTTTTTTATCATTTTAAGGAAAGACTTCTCTTCCTGGCTCACTAAGCATTTTCTCCTTTTCATATAGATATTGAATTTCATCAAAATTTTATCAGACTGCATGGATGTAATACAGTATACCTTTTGCACTCTTGAGATAAGAAATGACAGCAATTATTCCACTCCTTGTTTGGGCCCCTCTTGCAATGTAACTTAGTCTAGACGTAGGGGTGTCGAACTCAATCAGAGAAGGGGCCAAAATCTAAAATCCAGCCTAAATCGCGGGCCGAATGGTTTACTGAACAGTCATAAACTGTCATTGTGATGGAAACGCAGCGGAGTGCAGTGATGACAGCGTGGTGCGGGCCACATTGCAAGGCCTGGCGGGACGGATTTGGCCCGTGGGCCTTGTGTTTGACACATGTGGCTAGAGCACAGGATGAGAGCCACAGAGCAGCCGCTAGCCTAGCAATCCCCAAGCATGCAAGGCTGTGTCCTCAGTTCAGCAGTGCTGCCTGCCCCACCGACCTTGGGCCCACTGACTCCTGAGCAATAATAAGAGTGTATTACTTTAAACAAATACACTTTGGAATTAGTTTTACACAGAAAGCTAAATAACTTTAGGATAATCCTATATAATAAAAGCCTAATATGCAAATTGTCCCCTCAGGTGGTTGTTCAACCCAGAGTTCAACCACTTGCTATGATGTGCGCTGACCACCAAGAGGTAGCACGGATCATTGTGGACTTTGGCAATGTGTGCTGGCAGTGGGTGGTAGTAGAGGCGCTGCTAGCCCCAATGGGCCCAACAAGAGTGGGACCACAGAGGGATGGATGGTGGAGCAAGTGAGCAGGTGGCACTAGAACAAGGCAGGTACAAGAGGGGGCCTAATCACCCCACAGACAGCAACCAGCAGCAGCAGTGAGGGGCAGAGAGACCCGACCTTGACTGATCATCCCGCAAGTAGGATGATGGAGCAGGTGAGGGGGTGGCACCAGGTTATGGCAGGGTGTCAGGCTGGGCTGCAGGGCTGTAAGGCTGGGGGCTAGAGCTGGAGCCTGATCCCCACAGGTCACCCCAAGGGACCCCACTTGTGCACAAATTTATGCACTGGGACTCTAGTTAACCATACAGTATATTGCTATAGTTACATATACATACATGTTGCACAGAAAATTATCTAAAAATATATGCAAATTGATGTCAGCAGTTACCCCAGGATAACATGGATGTTTCAAATCCGTATATAGTCAAATCTATAGGTATCTTAAGGTGTGATTTATTTTTTAATGAAATGCTTATTTCTTTCTACCACCAATGTTATATAAATAACCTTAGTTTCTTTAATTCTTACTATGATGAATTATATTAATAGAATAATCAATGTTAAACCATATGAACTATATTTGTTTTTGTTTTTTTAAATATATTTTTTATTGATTTTTCACAGAGAGGAAAAGAGAGGGATAGAGAGTTAGAAACATCAATGAGAGAGAATCATCAATCAGCTGCCTCTTGCACAGCCCCCACTGGGGACGTGCCTGCAACCAAGGTACATGCCTTTGCCCGGAATCGAACCCGGGACCTTTCAGTCCACAGGCCGACGCTCTATCCACTGAGCCAAACCGGTGCCGGCATGAACTATATTTGTTATTACTCTTTTAATACAGTGCTAGATATTGTTTGATATATAGCTATTTTAGGTTGGTCTTGACACTAAAGGACAGTTTTTTTGGTTTTCCTGTTCTATGCTATTTTTTTAATCTCATTTTGGATTTTAGTGTTTTTATAAAGAAACTGAGAAATATTCCGTCTTTATTTTATGCTACTTACTAATTCCTTGTAGGACATTGTATTTCTCATTTTCTTGTTTTTTTGTGTGTTTCGAAATAATTGCCATACATCTATTCTATTCAGTTTTACAAATGAGGGGTACTTATATTTATCTAGAAATTTTACTATATTTTTCTTTTATGATATTCTGCATTTAAAGTGTACCATTTCCTCCCCTCTACTTTGCTCAGGTGTGTCTTACTTTTCTCAAATTTATGAGGCTGTGCTGCAATTTTGAGTTCAGAGGGGCGGTGTGAGTGGGAAGGCCTGGCTTTGGGGCAGTATGAGCACCTTAAAGTCTCCATGTATAAATATGAAGGCAGACAACACAGTGATGAATGATCAAAATCTCTTGTAATCTAAGCAGACAGTGTTGTGTAGGAGTAATATTTTGGAGTGGTTATTAATACCAAGAACAGCCAAACACATTAATAAAATGATTACTGTATAATCATGAAACAACTATATGTCAAGGATCTAATATGTTTTAGTCTTTGTAATAGCACCAATGAAAAAGTCATAGGTAAATAAGAAGCACTTTTGTTTATATATATCCTATATAAGAAAAGCCTCATATCTTAAGTGTCTGTTCGTCTGGTTGTCTGTTCAACCAATCAAAGCATAATATGCTAAAGATATGCTAAGGCTGCTCAACCACTCACTATGATGTGCACTGACCACCAGGGGGCAGATAGTCCACTGGCCAATCAGTCACTTTGATGCATTGACCACAAGAGGGTAAATGCTCCAACCTATACGTTAGCTTGCTGCTGGGATCTGGATGATCAGGACTGAACAAGATGGGCCAGAAACACCCTGGAGCCCTCCCACAGTCCCTCCCAGGCTGGTCAACCTCCTGTATCCCTCCCTGGCCCTGATTGTGCACCCGTGGGGTCTCTTGCCTGGCCTGCACTGTCTAGCAATCTGGGACCCTTCAGGGAATGTCAGAGAGCCAGTTTCAGCCTGATCCTGCAGGCCAGGCTAAGGGACCTCACTGGTGCACAAATTCATGCACCAGCCTCTAGTTACTACCCTGTTTTCCCGAAAATAAGACAGTGTCTTATATTAATTTTTGCTCCCAAAGATACGCTAGGTCTTATTTTCAGGGGATGTCTTATTTTTCCATGAAGAAGAATAGGATACACATTTATTGTTAAATGAAAATAAAGGAAATTTATTACCTGTATATGGTACAGTAGTACGGTAGTTGTCAACACAAACCAGACAAACTGTGAATCCTATAGTATCAAGAATTTACTCATTTATTTAATGACAATCATGTCATCATCTTCTGGAACATCATCATAACAATCCAATTCCTGAATTTCCTGGTGAATTTCTTGGACTCCATTTCTTTCAGAATCAGTGAACCAAATCTCTCATGTTTAGCAATAGCACTGTCTTTAAATGAGTACTTCTTATCAAGGTAGCCTGCTTGCAGTGCATTTGCAATGCAACTGTCAGTGATTTTCTCCCATGAATTCTTCACCCAAGTCACAACTTCTTGCAGTTTAGGTTTCACAAAGTTTCTGAGACAGAGCCTGGGGGGGGGGGGGCTTATTTTTGGAGGATGCCTTATATTTCACTCAGAAGGAAACCTGGAAGTAGGTCTTATTTTCGGAGAAACACAGTAGTGTGTGTGTGTGTGTGTGTGTGTGTGTGACATATATATATATATATATATATGTATATATATATATATACATATATATATATATATATATATATATATATATATATACACTTTATATTTTTTATAATGATGAGAGAGAATCATTGACTGGCTGCCTCATGCACACTCCCCACTAGGGATTGAGCCCGCAACCCAAGCATATACCCTTGATTGGAACTGAACCCAGGACCCTCCATTCTGCAGACTGATGCTCTATCCTAGGGGTGTCGAACTCAATCAGAGAAGGGGCCAAAATCTAAAATCCAGCCTAAATCGCGGGCCGAATGGTTTACTGAACAGTCATAAACTGTCATTGTGAAGGAAACGCAGCGGAGTGCAGTGATGACAGCGCGGTGCGGGCCACATTGCAAGGCCTGGCAGGACGGATTTGGCCCGCGGACCTTGTGTTTGACACATGTGCTCTATCCACTGAGAAAAACCACCTAGGGCAGTATGTTTCTATTTAAATCACAAAACCTTAACATCTGGTGATCTTTGGAAATACTGTATAAACTTTTTGGCCTGTGTGGCTCAGTTGCTTGGATTTTATCCTGTATACTGGAAGGTTGCCAGTTCAATTCCCAGTTAGGACACATTCCCAGATATCAGGCTTAATCCCTGGTAAGAGGCATGCAAGAAGCAGCTGATAGATGGTTTGCTCTCACATCAAAGTTTCTTTCTATCCTTCTCTCTTCCTCTCTCTCTAAATATCAATTTTTAAAAACTTTAGAAAGAAAAAAGAACTTTTTATCTCTAAAAGTATCACCTTAAAGGTTGATGGTGTCAGTAGTAAGCATACAAGATTTACGTTTGCACATACAAGTTCTCTTTGGGATCATCTCCACAGAGGAGGGTGTTCCAATGCCTTTAAAGGGGGAAGGCACAGAGACCCCGAGCATATCAAGGTGGCATCAGGCTTTCTGATCAAGTATAGAAAGCGCTTCATAGCCAAGGCCAGGATTTCCACACATGTTATGTATTCCAGGCTGGGTTCATCACATCCTCAATGTGGGTCATCCTGTCTGGTCCAAGGCCTGATGCCACCAGTCCTGGCCCAGGCTCTCCTGGGTTTCCTCCACAATCACAGGAGTCACTCAGAGTTTGCTCCTCAGCTGCTCTTCGTGCCAACTTCTACCAGCAGAGGCTGCAGTGCCAGCATCTCAGTGTAAAATGTGGCTACATGGCTCCACAGAGTTCCATCTACACTTGAACCTGGTAAATCCAAAATTGGAAGAGCCCACCCCTGTGTAAGCAGTAAATGGAAGCCAGAAGAACTAGTGAGCAAGCTCAGAATAGGGCGGCTCCTAGGGGAAAAGGGATAATGTTTATTGTTCCAAGTTCTGTGCCAGGTGTTTTGTATGCATTACTGTATCTCATAAACAACACTGCAACCTACTTTTTACAGATGAATAAACTCTACCTCAGAGAAGGCAGGGGACATGTCAGCTAGCTGCTGATGGAACACTGATTTGAACTAAAGTCTGTCTACGGATACCTTCTAATCTTCCTGCCACCGCATCTTACCCTGCTAGGAATAGGTGAGCATTTACTTAGTCACTGGATTGCTTCCAAAATGAGGTGGTGTGGTTCAGCCAGGCTCCAAGGATGCGTGGTGAGAAGATTCTTGGTGAACCATTGCAAATTTTCCAAATGGCTCCCAACGCTCTAAGGAGGTCATCATCCACTTTCTAAGCAATTTGTTTTGTATTCATTGACAGATCTTTAAAGATTTGAATGCACTATAAAAAGCACCAGCTTCCAGAGAAAAATAAAAATTAATCCCTGATGTATTTAATAGTCTATAAAACTCAGTGTGCCCTGGACTACCAGTCTCTTCTAAGCAGTTTGTCCAGGGTGATCCTTACATGTAATTTCCCACATTTTCTGCCATTCAACCCTGTTAGCCTGGCTAGGGGAGGGTTGCACCAGGAGTCTAAGAAGAGTAGTGATGGGTCCATTTTATGGGCCAGTTTAAGGAGTAATTTTGCACAAGAGTAACCAGTGGATGTGCTCTGACAATGAATGAAAAGCATGCCTCATCAGAGGCTCTGTCTTGAGGAATTTGAGTTGTAAAAGAGAGAGAGAGAGAGAGAGAGAGAGAGAGAGAGAGAGAGAGAGAGAGAGAGAAGAAGAAGAAGAAGAAGAAGAAGAAGAAGAAGAAGAAGAAGAAGAAGAAGAAGAAGAAAGTAAGGCAGTCATGAAAAATAGAGTTATGAATGTGGTAAAATTATTAGAGAGTATAGGCAGATTCTTCCAATAGTATGCCAAAATGAATGACAAGGTCAACAACACTGCTGTTCAGTACCTAGAATTTTGTCATCATCTGTAAAATGCCAGCTACTCTTGGCCAAGTTTTCTTGTGCCAGGCACAGTGCTATGCTTTGGCACATAGTCTCAAATATATCACAGTCACTAAGTTTTGTTGAGTTTCCTTGGAGCTGTTCTGGTACCTGAATGGTGATGAACATCATTTTCACTGGTGTGAGGCCTGACCTTGGCATTACTGACCCACATACCTGTGCTTGCTGACTTCCCGGGCATCCTGACAAGTCTCCATCACGGGAGCCAAGAAGCATATGTTCACTCTTGAACTTGAAATATACTAATACTGGAAATTGACAACCTAAAAAAAATAACTAAAGCACGTGATGCTTACTTGGTTGTTACCACTGTCCCCTGTATCAGTAATGAATTGGTTAAATCCTTCGCTGTCTCAAGAAGTCGCCATCTGTTGTTTAGTCTTTAATTGATGTAAAGAGATGTTTCAAGAAATATCCAACGGGAAACAATTCTGGCGCTCACAAACACTGGCTGGCAGATTAGTGGGTCAGCCAAGCAGATGGTGCCAGGGCAAGTTGGCAGCGTGGGCAGCTGTGGCCCTACCTGGGCAAGGTGGCCATTCCCTCACCACATGAATCACAGAGCTGCCAACACCACTCAAGTCTTTGCATCAAGAGTTTATTCTGGAGATAGGGCTTGGGAGCTGGAAAATGAAGGTGCCTGAGGCACAATATATCCTTCAACTTTAGCAGTATATAGTGGGCACAAACAAGGGACCAATAAAGATAATGGCAGGACATAATGAGTGAAACAGTAAATAGTGAGTCAAAAATAAAAATATCCAGGAGCAAGTTCTTTGAAAAAACTATACAGTATTTTTTTAATCACATGGAAGTCTAATTAACAGCAAATATAAGATTATACAAACCTTTAACATTAAAAAATTTAGTTAATTAGTAAAGAATATGTTCTTAATATCATAAAGGATACACAAAAACTCATAAAATGAAGGAAAAATTTAGATCCTCAGAACTATGGTATATTCCAGAAAATATTCTGGAAAGTTAATTTAAATTGTATAATTCAAACCTATATTTAGAAATCAAAAACGTTTATTATTTATGTGGTTTTACATATACATATTTCTATAATATTTAGTATATATTTATATATTTTAAATAGCAATGAAATGTTATGCTTTATAATCTAATCATATAAATATGAAAAGGTGTTCCTTGCATATAAAAGGAAAATGTAAAATATATAATTTAATTCCTGTTAAAATATATATACAAGAATTTTAATATATATATTACATATATATATATAATTTAATTCCTATTAAAATTCTTGTATATATATTTGTATATATATAAAATATATATAAATGTTTGTGAGTATATATAATGGTGAGATGATAATAATGGATACTTGTATAGAATTATATATAATTTTTACAACATATGTAATACAGAGCCCTTAGAAGATTATTGTATCAAGGGCCTTAGTCTCAGTTTCAAGCAAGAAGTAGATCAAATGGAACATGTGGTTTGCTTCAGTGGCAAATAATCCTTCCTTACAAAGTACAATTAGCATTTTCTCAGATTTTTATATATACATATGGCTTCAAAGCAGCCCCTCCCCCGACCTTCAACCACATAATGGCTTCTCTTATGTAGAAATTCTACCCCTGCATTTTTGTTATCTATGTTATCTGTTTTATTTCAGTGCATCACTGACATGGCCCATGCATTGCCTTTCATCAAGGTAAAAATATGTACTGAATTAGATGACTAGAAATGAAATGCTGATGGCTTTTCTCTGGTAGAGATGCCCATTTTTCCTTTTGCCTCCACTCTGTTCATGTTGCAGAGAGTATTTACATGTCCTCCCCATGATATTCTGCAATCACAGGAAAGCTGCTACTACAGTTATATAGCCCATCCCCTTTGGCTGAAATTCAGTGTGCCAGGCCTGCACGTCTGACCCAAGCTACACCAGTTACATCCAGCTGGTAACTGAGATTTATAGCCTACATAGAGATGCCGCATCTCCCCAGGTGGTTGAACTGAGAAGATACTTTGGTGCAGCTGAAAGCATCATTTTTCTTAAAGTGCAAAGAGAAATGCACAGAACTAGGAGCTTTGAGCAGCTGAGGGCCATGAAACCCCAGACAAGAAGATTGCCAAGGAGGATAAGCTCTTGTTCTGAAAAGAGTATGTGGCAGAACAGCTGCAAGCAATGACAGCTATAGAAACTGTCTGCCCTAGCCAGAATACTCCGTGGTTAGAGGGTTGGCCCTGGAAATAATGGGTTTCAGGATCAAGTCCCAGTCAAGAGCACATTCCTGGGTTGCAGGTTTAATCCTGGCCACAGTTTAGGCACATGTGGGAGATTACCAATTGATTTTTCTCTGCCCACCCCCAACCTTCCCTTCCATTCTCTGTAAAGTCAAACAAACAAACAAACAAACAAAAAACAGTGGGAAATTATCCTTGGGTGAGGATTAACAACAACAATAAATTAAAAGCTATAGAAACTGTCAAGGAGATAGTAAGACCAACCTCTAAAAGATTTATGGCTTAGAATCCACAGAGACCAGCTTGGTTTCACCTTGCAGAACCCCTAGCCTCAGTATAGCTCATTGTCATAGGTAAGCAAAATAAACCACACACCCAGAGCCACCAATGTTGGAAATGGAAAACCAAATAAGGATGAAAAATGGCTCACTGGGGCTCTTCAGAGGTCTCTTCCCCCTTTCCCATAAAGATCCTGAATATTCCTCCCCCTCATTGAATATCCCACCTCTTGAGCCAATGAGTGGCAATAAAAGAAGTAAATCCCCGTAGGGAGAGGTGTTCTATCTGCTTTGTCTCTGTCTCATGGATTCACTAATAAACTCTCATTTTCAACTCTATGCTGTCTTGCTTTGAATTCTTTCCTGAGCAAAGCCAAGAACCCACAGTAGGTTTCAGACCCTTCTGCTCCTGGCATCATCTCCTTCTTGTATAAATTATATCTTCATATTTTTTTAAATCCCTTCTGAGTCCTAGCTGCATTTTCTGATTTTGGTTTATGAAAGATACCACTCTGCTAAACCAATGCATTTCCATTGAGAGTTGCTAGGCTGAACTAAGCTTCCACAGTTGTCTCTGCCAATGACTGGCCACTGCCCTTCCACATCTGTCTTTCTTTAAGGAGAAGGTGCCCTTCTCTTGTTGAATTTCTGCTCCTGTGCATTTGTGGGGTTAGAATTTTTAAACACATTAACATCTTAAATAGCCACAATCACCCTGTTAGGTGCTGTTGGCATGTTACTTGTCATGAAAATAATGACTTATAGCTATAAAACAATAAGTGATTAGATTAAGTCACATTTATACCGAGAGGTGCAGCCAGGAATTTAGTTTAGGTGTCTTTGACTCCAAAGCCAATGGTCTCTCCTTAATGAAGTAATGTTCTTATTCCCTAGTGCAGTGACAATAATTATAAAAGGTTCACTACTCTCATCCACAAAATAGCCTCCCACAGTTCTCATCTGTGAATTTGCCTGAGGTCTAGGATACTTAGAAGATTGTAGGAGTAGCTATGGTGGCCTGGACTTCTTAACCCACAGGAGGTAAACTCCTTAGAATCTAACTAAAGTCTAAGGCACTTGACAGCCACCACTCGTCTCCTATGTGACCTTAGGTGACACTGTGTAATAATTTTTCTATTCATAGACAAAGCATACATCATTTTTATGAGCCTGGTGTCATACTAGTAAGACTAGTTCTCTCTTCCCTGATACATCACTTTTTGTTTAATTTTATGGGCAACTAAACTTGTTTTCTTCAAAATAGTTCTCTTTTTGAAGAGTATGTCTTTGAAAAGGGATGAGCTTTGAGGAACCTTGGGTGGGAATTCTCACTGGACCTGAACAATTTAGACACACAGGTGTAAAAGCAGAGCTAAGATGATGTGGGATGGGAAGACAGTGGTCCTGGTAGCCTAACTCCCATAGAGCTGGTTCCTACACCATCCTCCAAGACACCTGTGTAATCTAATGTGAGGATGCCAGTCACCCGAAACGTGGCTCAGGCAGGTGCCCATTATTGAAAAGATACTGAGTGCCAAAGTGAGGCTCGGCCTCACACTGCTGGAGCTCAGCCAAGCGGGAGAGCCTGCTGATGTTGGAGCAGCCCATTAAAGCAACAAGGAGCCAGAATGAAGACAGCACTGCCATTTCAATCACCTGCTACAGTAGTGTAAGCTATTAGCTAAACTTGCACAATGTACCATCTTCCCCCATTTTATTTTTCTCTAATGACAGGATACCCCTGGTGGAGTGTCAAGTGGGAGTCTTCTATTTGTTGAGAGAGCCCCACCAAAGACCCCATGCAGTTTTCTGGACCAGAGTCTGGGGAGAGGAAAAGAGGGTTGGATTAGGAAAGGAAGAGAACCAGGTAATGAGTCTGAACAGGGAAAGTGTCTTCAAGGTTTGACTTCCCTTTCTGCCTCTCATAAGGATATCCTGGCAGAGGCAGGCACCTGGAGAAAACCTCTGCCTACGGCCTCATGAGGAGCCTAGGAATGAGGGTGCCTAGGGTAGGCATGTGCGACCAACCAGAGTGCCCCAGCCACTGATCACACCTCTCTGCAAAGACTGCAGTGCCTCCCATGCACCAGGAAGTCAGCTTGGCCAGGGAGGCCTACTGCCTGAATCCTTTGTACTGCCTGGGGTCAGGCTGGGAAAATCACACACACACATTTTTAACAGGAGCCATATTCCTGAACCACCGGGCTCCCGACAGACAGGGCCAAGCAGCTAGGGCCAGCACAAAACTTGGAAGTGATATACCATCCCAGGGAAAAGTCATACAGGCGGGAAGTTGAATCCTTCACAGTCTCATTTTGTCTCATTTTCTACCAATGTTAATGCGTGCTATTGTCAAATTCTTTCCTCCTAATGAGCATTTCTGCCATGGTTTTAAGCTTATTTAATTTTTAGGTACTGACTTTATAAAATTTACCTTTTAAATTGATCTGCGTGGCTTATAATGTCCCTGATAATCCTACTTACTGAGTTTTGATGGTTGGCATTAGGGAATAAACTGTGTATGAGGCTACGATATATTAGGCTTCTTGTTTTAGTTCATAAAGGTTGAGTTTCTACAATAAGGTTCAACTGGACTGCATCTGACTGGGAGGCAATGTTCTTACAGGAGCAGATCACAGAAACTGCTTACACAGTGTGTAGAATTGTTCCCAACTAATGTGGTAATATAGTAATATTAGAGGCCTGGTGCACAAAATTCATGCACTGGTAGGGTCCCTAGTGGCTGATGGCTGCAGGGAGGGGGGCTCCCTTCCCCAGGCTGCCTGCTACCACTGCAGGCTAGGGTGGGGCCAGCCAGGGAGAGGGGCTGAGAGTGGTTGGCTGGCCGGCCCTGCCCCCTGGTCAAACTCCAGGTAGAGAGGACAATTTGCATTTTAAGCTTTTATTATATAGGATTTTTTACTTCAGTTTCTCCCACCATTAGAATTTAAGATCTCTGGACAGTTTTCTGTTGTTGTTTTGCTTTGCTTTGTTTTTGGTTGTGTGTTAATCGCTGCAGTATCTCTAGCACATAAAGTAGAGTTGGTACATTATAGGTGCTTCTTTCATCTTTGCTGAATAAATACATTGGCATGATATGAAACAATTTGGTTTTTCCCTCAGTATCTAATATTTCCTTCTATAAGGACATCACAGATGAAATGGCAAATATACACTTCACATTCACATTGTGCAGCTACATTTGAATGTAAGAGAAACAAGTTCAGATGCTTTCATAGCAAGACATACTTTAAGACCCCTGGTCCTGAAAGCACCAGACAAGCTCCTGTAGTGACATGGCAGTCCCTGATAAAGGACTCCCCTGAGAACCCTCACTGGACATCTCATTTATGACTATAGCTCTGCTTTCCCGTGCAGCTTTTCTCACTTTCCAGGGCTATTTTAGTTTGTCAAATCATTAATTTTATTACAAGAATATATATTCAACAGTAGCAATATTTGGGTATGATAAAGAGAAATTGAGCAATATTATTCTTGGACTTGCCTGGATCTCGGAGGTCTTACTTGACTCATATATTCCTATTTTCAAGAAGGTTGCACCTGAAAGAACAGCAGAATTGATG
This sequence comes from Pipistrellus kuhlii, assembly GCF_014108245.1. NCBI lineage: Eukaryota > Metazoa > Chordata > Mammalia > Chiroptera > Vespertilionidae > Pipistrellus > Pipistrellus kuhlii. The sequence continues at coordinate 1,080,639 of NW_023425460.1, read as the reverse complement.
CCCCATGCTGATTTTATCTGGCACCCTCACAGGTGCTTGGGTTCCTGTGCTTATGCCTACAGACTTTACATTGGAAGGCTCTGAAACTTAATAAAACTTCAGTCCTGGAATAGTTCCCTGTAAAAGTTATGTATCCCCTCTATCCTTTATACTGCCAGGGTTTCTGGAAGGCAAGTTTTAGAGTCCTGGGTAGTTCAAAGAGGCTTCCCAGTTGATTCTCTAACTTATTGTTTTCAAACAGTGACATTCTCATTTCTGAGGGTACATGATGACTTCCCAAGAGCAGTGTGGTTTCTGAGTCACAGGAACATGACTACCAAAATAACTAGATAATGTCACACAGGATTCAACATTTTCATAATAGATGTTCATAACATTACAAAAAGCATTAAAATGGTTTTCTAAATATTTGTTGTTTATATAGATATATAATTGATTTTGACATGATTTTCCACCTACAAGTCATGATTAATTGTAATACTTTTTATGCAAATTTAAAAAAATCTCTATGTATATTCAATTATGAAAACAATAAGAGGTTGCTTCCTTTTTTTATTAAAATATTTATTTTTCTTGTCTTATTGTACCATCTATATTTTCTAAGCGAATGTACATTAAATGTGGTAAAATATGTATTCTGCTTTACTTCTGAATTCAAATAATGTTCTTAACATTTCAAAATTAAGAATATTTGCTATAGGTACTTTTTGTTTTAGTAGGAATGGTGAATTTTATCAAATGCCACATCTTACTGGCAGCTGAGATTATGCTAATTTTTCTCAATCCTATTAATGCGGTAAATTTTATTGATTTGTTTTACTTTTAATATTAATTCATTAAGATGATTGGTCAACATGAACATATAGGCCTCAGGTGTGGGTTTCTGTGTTGCAAGATATGTATATTGCACCATATGCCCATCCCCCGAAGACAAATCTTCTCCTGTCACCTTATATTAGGACCTTCTTTCCCCAACCCCTTCCATCTGGCAACCACCACACTGCTGTTTCTGTTCACAAGTTTCAGTTTTAAATCCCCCATATGCATGAAATCATACAATTCTTAGCTTTGTCTGTCTGATTTCTTTCATTTAGCATAATATTCTCAAGGTCTATCCATATTGTTGTGAATAGCCCTATTTCATCTTTTCCTGTGGCTGAGTAGTATTCCGTTGTGTTTATGTCCCACATCTACTTTATCCAGCCCTCAATAGCAGGACACTTTGGTTGTTTCCATGGCTTGGCCACGTGAATAATGCTGCAATGAACATAGGGGTGAATATATCTTTGTGATTACATGGTTTTGAGTTTTTCGGGTATATATCTGGAAGAGGGATTGCTGGGTCATATGGTAGTTCTGTTAATTTTTTGAGGAATTGCCAGGGTGCTTTCCATAGTGGTTGTACCAGTCTGCATGAAGGTTCCCTTTTTCCACAACCTCTCCAACACTTGTTATTGTTTTTCTTGTTGATAATGGACACTCTAACGGATGTGAGGTGGTATCTCACTGTAGTTTTAATTTGCATTCTTCTAATTGCTAGTGAATATGAACTTTTTCATATATCTATTGACTGTTCATGTATCTTCTTGGAAGAGGTGTATTTTCATGTCCTTTGCCAAATTTTATATTGGGTTGTTTGGTGTTGAGTTTTATGAGTTCTTTGTATATTTTGGAAATTAAAAACTTGTAGGAGCTATTGTTTGCAAATATCATATCTCATCTGGTTGGCTGCCTCTTTATTTTGTTGTCAGTTTCTTTGCTGTGCAAAACTTTTAGTTTGATATAGTCCCATTTGTTTATTTTTGACTTTACTTCTTTTGCCTTTGAGGTCAAGTTTTTAAATTTTTTCTGTGATCAAGATCCATAAGTTTGGTACCTATATTTTCTTCTATGTAACTTATTGTCTTGAGTGCTATATATAGGTCTTTGATCAAATTTTAATTAAATTTTGTACATAGAGAAAAAGTGTAATCCAGTTTCATTCATTTGCATGTGGCTTTCCAGTTTTCCCAGCACCATTTACTGAAGACACTATATTTACTCCATTGTGTGTTTCTGGCTCCTTTGTCAAAAATTATCTGTCCATGTGATTTTAGAGCTTGGCTCTCTATTCTGCTCCATTTGTCTGTGTGTCTGTTTCTCTGCCAGTACTATGCTGTTTTGATTATCATAGTTCTGTAGTATAATTTGAAGCCAGGTAGCATGATTCCTGCAGCTTTGTTCTTTTTTCTCAGGGTTGCTTTGGCTATTCAGGGTCTTCTGTGGTTCCTTAATAATCTGATGATTTCTCTTTCTATTTATTTTAAAAAATGACATTGGGCTTATGATGGGGATTGCATTAAATTTGTATATTGCTTTGGGTAATATGGCCATTTTATCTATGCTAATTCTTCCAACACATGAACATGGAATATTTTAAAATCAATAAAGCAAAGAGCTGGTTCTTTGGAAAGATTAATAAAATTGACAAACCCTTAGCTAGACTCACCAAGTATAAGAGTGAAAAGACCCATATAAGCAAAATCAGAAGTGAGAGAGAAGTAACTACAGACATCACAGATATTCAAAGGATCATACTAGAATATCATGTAAGACTACATGCCATCAAATTCAATAGGTAGAAGAAATGGATAAGTTCCTAGAAATATATAACTTTCCTAGACTAAATTAGGAAGAATTTGAAAATCTAAATAGACTGATCAGCTGTGAGGAAATTGAAACAATTTCCAAAAAGTACATCCAAAAAATAATACATCACAATAGAGTTCATTCCAGGGATACAAGGATGGTCCAACATACACAGGTCAATCAAAGTAATACAATACATTAACAAAAATATAAAAACAATATGACCTTATGAATAGATGCAGAAAAAGCATTTCAAAAGATACAAGATCCATTTATGATTAAGACACCCAATAAAATAGGAATAGAAGGAAAATACCTCAATGTAATAAAGGCCATATATAATAAACCCTCAGCTAATATCATACCCAATGGTTAAAATCTGAAAGTTTTTCCTTTAAAACCAGGAATAAGACAAGGATGTCCACTCTCACTACTCTTATTCAACATAGTGCTAGATGTCATAGCCAGAGCAATAAGGCAAGAGGAAAAAAAGTAAAAGGCATCCAAATAGGGAAGGAAGAAATCAAACTTTCACTTTTTGTAGATGACATGATTCTGTATATAAAAAAACCTAAAGACCGCACCAAAAATGTATTAGAAACAATAAACAAATACAGTCAAGTTCCAGGATACAAAAATCAATGATTTATTTTAAAATGTTAAACTTATTTTACCAGAGTCAATCCAACCTGGTTGGCACATATTACCCTTTTAATGTCATTTGTATTTGATGTGATAATAATTTTATGTGATTTTTACATATACTCCAGAGTGAGATGGTGGGGAGAGGTGAAAGCTGCTGGTCTCCAGAGAAACCAGCCATGTGATTCGAGTATTGGATGAAAATTCCAGCTTCACTTCTGAAGGTTGATTCTAATCACCAATGTCCATGATTTAATCAAGCCTGTTTATGTAATGAACCCGCCAAGAGAGGGAGAAAAAAGAGAGAGAGAGAGAGAGAGAGAGAGAGAGAGAGAGAGAGAGAGAGAGAGAGAGAATACAGGATGGGGTTAAAGGGGCTTCTGGGCTGGTAAACACATCCAGATGCAAGGAGGGTGTTGCGCCTAGGAAGAGCTTGTAGGCTCTGCACTTCTCTCTCCCAATAGCTTGCCATATGCATCTCTTCCCCTTGGCTGTTGTACCCTTAACATAGTAGAGGGGCATGTTGTACCCTTAACATAGGAGAGGGGCATTATATAAATTAATTAGCATCAAACAAAGTTCAGTCAGAGGCCTGCTCAGTGCTGCCTGACGCAGAACTCAGCTGACTAGAGATTCAAGCAGACCATGAGGTGCCTCTGGATAAAGAAAATTCCTGTGAAGATCCCATACTTGATTGTTTACACATACCATGGAAGAAAAACAGACCACAAAATATACCCTGTAAAGGTTAAAGTTAATCCCAACATATTTTTCCACTCTCCATCTCCCCATACCATACCAGCAATTTTCCATAGAAACTACAAACAGATATAAGCTCGACCTCTAGAGTTGGTTGGATCTCTCTTCTCTTGTGAGGAGAGTCCACTACTCTGTCTGTGGAGTGGCTTCTATCACTTATTCTCTCTGCTCAATAAACTTGCTTCCAGTTCAATCTCTGGTCTGGCTCTTCATAAATGCTCTCCTGTTCGAAGTCAAGAACCATCTTGGCTTGGGACTTGGGTCTCCCTTAAGGACTTGCCCCTCCATCATCATTTTTAAAAAAATATATTTTATTGATTTTGTACAGAGAGGAAGGGAGAGGGATAGAGAGTTAGAAACATCAATGAGAGAAAGTCATCGATCAGCTGCCTCCTGCACACCCCCCACTGGGGATGGGCCCGCAACCAAGGTACCGGTACATGCCCTTGACCGGAATCGAACCCGGGACCCTTCAGTCCCCAAGCTGACGCTCTATCCACTGAGCCAAACCGGTTTCGGCTCCATCATCATTCTTTATAATAAACTGAGTTGCATCCTTTATAATGAATTAAGTTGCATTCTTTACAATAAATAATAATATTAAATAAAGCACTTCCCTGAGTTCTGTGAGTTGTTCTAGTAAATTATCAAATCTGAGAGGGCACAGGTGTGGGAACCCCTGAATTTGTAGTTGGTCAGGCAGAAATGTAGGTGGTTTGGGCAGCTGTTGTCTGAATTAGGGACAATCTTGTGGATCTGAACCCTTAACCCAGGAGGCTGGCCTACCTCCAAATAATGTCACAGTTAAATTGTCAAATGCCCAAGTTGGTGTAGGAGAGCCAGAGAATTGATTAGTGTAAGAAAAATAACATCCAAGCCAATAAATGTTAAATATTTCCCAAACACATGGCTGAATCAAATTTACTTTGCCACCTCTCACCTTCTTAGCTTTAATTAGATTTAGAATATTTTGTTGATGCTGAGTTGAGAAGAAAGGGACCTCAGAAAGGCTAAGCAACCTCAGTTAAATTACTTAACCTCCTAGAAACACAGTTTCCTCAATTGTCACATATGGTTTTCCTTAACAGTGAAAAATTGATGAGTTCTAATGATGGCAAAATGAGAATCCAAATATAAATCTTCTGAAATATTTGGTAGATATTAAATATACCTCTTTTTCTCCATTGCAAAAATAAGTAATTCTTGTTAGTGGTGTGTAGATGAACTGATGGTTATAGGATATAATTAAAATAATAATTTCTTAAATGTTTTATATACATATATTGCATAATCAATTACTTTTTTTCAAGTAAATAGGTATATTCATACATATATAACAACTTTAGAAAATATAAACCCCAAGATTCTACTTGTAAGTTCTTCATGGAAGGATAAAAAAGTTAAGTATATCTGACCATAAATACTTGTGTGTTTTTCTTTTGTGATTGAAACATTGTAATAGAGACATGAAAACATTACAATAATGCAAGTAAGGAAGTTTTCAGCTCTGTTAAATTAGGACAGACTAAGGGTTTTGGAAGAATGAAGGTGGTAGAGAAAGAACTTCCATAAGGCTGAAGTAACAATAGTGGTTAACATTCTAAACACTTACCTTGTATTTTTCAGACTTTAATTTCAGAAATTAAATGCATTTTGTATGACATATTGAACACCAAGGGGCAGTAGTTATTTGGAGTTACTATAAACACTTGTTCTGTGAAGATGTCCTTATGGATAGTTCCCATTTTAAACCCTAGAGATCCATATAAGAATAAAACAATCATAGTAACTATGTTGAGTGCTCCACCCAAAGACTCAACTTCCATATTGAATTATTGTGTATCCTTATATTGGAACGAAAAAATTGCTAAGATATTTTTAGCATGTTATCTGATTGAAAAAATAACAGAATTTGTGATTAAAAAAACATTTGTGGTTTACAAAGACTGAAATATAAACTATCTAGTCCTTTATAAAAAGTTTGCTAATCCCTATTTCAGATCATTACATGTATCAAAAATGTTTCAAAAACTTTTCACATTTGCAATACAAAAATTTTTCTGTCTTTATATTTGTGTATGACACTATAAATTGGCCATAGTTGAAATAAAATAAGGGAATCATAGATTCCTATTTTTATATCATCTTCGGTAGCAATAATGTCTGACACTCAAAAATAGTTTGGCACCATTCACATTATACTAGATCTAACTGACTAAGTCCGTTCTCCTAATTGTGTTTTGAGATTTGTTCTCTGTGTGATACATTGTACTCTGTCATATAAACCTACCATATTGCATTTATTTTTGAAGATAATTAAGAAGCAACTAATTCTTGTGTATGGGTTTTAGGATATGTGTATTTTCAATTTTAAGATGATCACTAAATTGTTCAAAATTGGAATAATTTTACAGTCTCAAAATCAAGCATGAAGTTTATTGTAGATTTTTGGTAGTCATTATAATGTGAAGGAAATTTTATTTTATTTCCACTTTTTCTATCCATGCTTAGACAGTTATATATTTTTTAATCTTAAACTCAGCTAACTAATTTTAAGATGCATTGTTTGTTTATTCATTTTTAATGTTAAATAATCTTTATCTTTAATAAGTCAAAATTGGCCATGAAATCCCAACATAAACAAACCTCTAATTCTATGGATTCGAGGTCTATTTTATTTACTTGGCCATAAGTTTCCTTATATGTGCTAAGGGTCTCATCTACTAGTCATAATGTTTATACATTTTTGTTTTGTGTTAATAACAGAAGCATAATTGTTATTTTTAATCCATATTTAATTTTTGGTCTGATTACATGTCAATGAGATATTTCTTCAGAACATGGTTCATATTTTTACTATCCATCTGTCACTGAGGGTGTCTATATTTCATTTGCTATCTTCTTCTCTATCTTAGATTGATCTATTTATTTCAGTATGTTTCCCAAAGTTAAGCTGGATCTCTATTTTACATAATCACTTTAGCTATGGGTCATGGATCCTGGTGAAATCTAAACTCAGTAAATCCTTTATAAATATTCCTAAAATTAAATGAGTTTATTCTGTGCATGAGGATAAGTAATCTTTACAATAGTCCTTTAGATTATGTTACATTATCATTCCCCTTTTACTGATATGACAGCTGAAGGTCCAATAATCTATGGCATCAGTAAGTAATATTATCGCTCTGGGTCCATTTCTACAACTAGTCACAGCCATCACTGTTGTGACATTCTTAGTGGCAGGAGAGGGCAGTTGCCTGGACAATAAGGACCAGTGGTCCCTACACTGCAGTTGGGTCTGTTTGTGTTGAGGCTGTTGTCTGGGTGGTGACCATTCTTCTTCATGTAGTTAGTTTGACCTGTATCCCCTACCCATGGGGCATCCTGGATGTCTGGAGAGAAGAGCAGATATTTTCTACTGGGCCTGTTTAAGCATATTTGTCTGCTGATAAAAATGATGCAGTAGCAAGGCAGAAAGTGGAAATTTATTAGATAGATTGAACAATTGCAGGAGCAATGGGCTTGCGCATGGAAAAGAAGTTGGCCTTGGATGTGAGCTATGCAAATCAGCAGGACTGAGGTTTTAACAGGTGAGTGAGTTTTTCTGAGGAAAATTTATATTTGGAGTTTCCATAGTAAAGAAGCATAATGTCCTGAAAAAGATGAAGAAAAAGAAGTGTTATGTCCCTTGTTATAAGAAAAACAGATTATGAGGTTAGTATCATACAATTTGTAATGTCTGATAACATTAAAATATTTTTTATTTGAAGTGCAAGATTCAGTAAATTTGAAAAATAAAAGATAGTCAGCACGGGGCTTACCCAAATTCTAGATTCTAGAAATGACATATTAATTAATGATGGCAAGGCTCAGGAAACAACTATGGGGCATGCTGGCTGAAGAGTGATATAGAAACAATACAGATGATTGCAGCTGTGAAGTTCAAGGGTCTATACAGCCTGATTTCAGATTGTTTCTTTTCTCTGTTAAGACTACTACATCATTCCAATTGTTCAGGCCAAAACCGTTGGTGTCACCATTTTCTCTTTTTTATTGCACTCATAGGGAGAACAAATACATCATCCTATCAATAAACCCTGTCTTTTCTATCTTTAAAGAATATCTTAATTTCTACCACTTCTTTCCATCTTAGTCAAAATCACCATTATCTCCTGCCTGAATTCTTTCATAAGCCAATAGTAGATTTCTCCATTTTTGCCCTTTATCACTTTCCATCTACTCTCAACATTGCAAAAGAGTGAACCTGCTAAAAAGGAATCATTCAGATCAGGTCATCTTGTGTTTCAAGCTTTCTAATGGCTCTTCATATATTTTAGGGAAAAAATAAGCCAAAATTTTACTATGTGCAGGACTGAGATTTTAACAATTAACTGTTGTAACAATAATGCTGTGCACAAACAATGCCAAATATCAATAGCTTAAAACTATCTATGCTCATGGCTGTGGGGTGGTCGCTGGTGGTCCAGGCTCAAGTACACTTGGTTCAAGCTACAGATTGGACCCAGTTCTATTTCATGTCCTCCTTGTCTTTGGTCAATGCATGCAACATGAGAAGCCAAAATCAATGTACAGAAAGTACAATATAACAATATGAAGCAAAGCCAACTGTATCTGTTCAGATGCCCTAAAAAACAGATACTATAAAGGAATGTGGAGGTCTATGTGTGGGAAGAACTTTCAGTGCTGACTTGCAATGCAGGTCTGATAAACTGTAAATGAAGAGGGGGAAGGCAGAACAAATACCTAGGGAGAATCTTAGATTGCAGGGCAGTTCTAAGAAAGTTTTAGCTAAGCCAATGTGTAACCCTGGTCCCAAAGTTGCTATACAAGGGGGCATGCGTTCTACAAGTGGTACCAGTGCCCATGCAATGCTCAGTGATTGGCTAAGAACAACCCAGTAGAAGTGAACTTGGTGATGAATCAGGGATACAGTACTGGCAGCTCTTGGTCCCATTGTGCTGTCTGAAGCAGGCTCCTCTGAGGGACATCTGAGCAGAATATCTACATGGTTAGAGTGCTAGTTACATTGCCAAGTCAACAAAATTGGGGAAAGGCATATATATATATATATATATATATATATATATATATATATATATATCCTCCCAAGGAAGTAGGAAAGAGAGGATGATTGAAAAATAATCTAATTAACAACAAGACTTTCAATCTGGCCTCATTCATTCAAACTTTCCTCTCATTGATTCCCCTCTAACCCACCCTTCTTCATTTTTTGCCACAGTACACCAGGCATGCTCCTAACAGGAGAACTTTGCCCAGAATGCTTTCAGCCCAGATGTTTGAACAACAGCTTCATTTCTTTCTGATGTTTATTCAAATGTCAACTTGTCAGTAAGACTTTCTCTGGTCACAATTTCAATCCCCATCAACATAAAGCACGCTCCATAAACTGCTTTCAGAGTTGAGCTTATTCCCACTTCCAAATACAGACTAGATTGGTCAAGGAAAAATGCACATAAAGCATAATAAATTCTCATATTTTGGCACTAAAGTCTCCAAGCTGATGTAGGCTGCAGGTAATCTAATTATTCTTAGAAAGTAGTACTATGAATAATTGAACAAGTATTTGCCTCCAAGAAAACACTGAATTCAGGCATTTTGAAAATAATTCAATAAAGAACAAATGCTCCAATAGTTACTTTTTGAGGAAAAATGTGCAGATGAGGAAATGCAGTGCTTCTTACCTCATAGCTTCCCATGCCCCCTTTGAAGATAATCTATAAATACTAATACGGTAATAGGGTAGCTCTTTGATTATCAATGTGATAAAATGGTTCAGGCAAGTTTCCTACTGCTGCATAGTGTGATGAACAACCTCATGAGTCAACATGCCTAGGCAAGAGCACCTAGTTATTTAATCAAACACTAATCTAGGTGGTGCCCTAAAGGTAGTTTGTAGATGTGGTTAATATATACAATCAATTGGCTTTAAGTGAAGATTATCCTCCATAGTTTGAGCTGAAATCGGTTGAAAGATGTTAAGGGGAAGAATGAAGTACTCTGAGACAGAAGAAATTCTGCATGTGTACTGCAGATATTCATATGACACCTATACATATATGCATTATAATATAATTTTAAATCTTACTATCCTATATTTGTACAATTCATATAATGTAATATAAATGCCTCCACCCTACTGGTTCTGTTTCTTTCATACAATTCTGATGGTACAGGCACCAATAAAACCTTTAAGAAAAACTTTCTACAATGGGCCAGGCACTATACTTGTTATTTTACACATATTATTTACAATTAATCCTTTCAGGCAATAGATAATCTTGTTTTACAAAGAAGTTAGTGGAGGGTCCTAATGCTAAGGGAAGGTATTGCAGTGTTTAGCACCATGATTAGGAGTCATGCAGATATGAGTGTATATCTCACCAACTTCTTGTATATATTAGATATGTGCTTCAGACATCTTCAGTTGTCTGACACTGTTTCCTCTTCTCTGAAATGGGAATGGCAAGAGATCTCTTTCTCTGGTGCAAGTAATGAAAATTAGATTAGCTTGTGAATGCCTGGTCATGAGTCAAACTGGATGGATGTTCAGTGGGTATTCAACACATCTGCACCCTTAATATTCTAGAAATCAAGACATCATCCCTCAGCTGCTATTAGGCATCCTGCTTGTTTCCTTTATAAAGGCACAGAACTAGCCCTGCAGCTGCCCTCACCATGGGAGTAATGGCTACTCCATCTGTGATGACCAAGGACCACTGTATGGAGAAGTTCTATGCAGTGATATCTAGAACTGCTTTAATCTCCGCCTTTCTAAAGGTAGTTTATAAAGAATCTATTTAACTCCTTTGTAATTTTAACCAAATCAGGACACAGACACACACACACACAAACACACACACACACACACACACACACACACACAAGACAACACAAACAAAAAAACACAAAAGATCCCTGAAAAAAACAACAACATTCAGTTGGGAATTATATTGCAACATCATAAAAGTGAGGTTAAAACAAAAGGAAACCAATTTATTATTATTTGATAATAAGTTTTCTTCTCCTTCCTTGTTATCCTCCAAGTGCAGTCCAAGTTTACTTTTGAAATAGATGCTTTCTCCTCTCTCTCTCTCTCTCTCTCTCTCTCTCTCTCTCTCTCTCTCTCTCTCTCTCTCTCTCTCTCCTTTCATTTCTATTTCTCTGATGATTCAACAACAGCCAGGTTTTCACCTGTTCTCTTTCCTCCTCAACATGAAGCAATTGGATTTACTGGTGAACAGAGAGCACTTAGGAGTTGCAAAAGCATGCCTTCTGATGAATACTTCATCATCTATGAAAAAGAAAAACAATGAGAAAATGCATGGAATTCTGTTTTTATAGGAAGAAGCAGACTAACATCTTGTGATACTGACCTCAAAGAAAAGTGCCACAGAGCTGAAGTGGCCAGTCCTATGGCACTGGAGTCACAGACAGCAGGCACCTGCTGTTCCTCCAAGCCTTAGAGGTTTATCCAGCCAGCCTCCTCTGCCCCTCCTCCCCTCCCACATTGGTGGGAGGAACAAACACATAATCCCTTAGTGTAGAGAAGCATTTAGCATCAGTGGAGCAGGCAGCCTGGGGGCTGTGGACCCAAGTTCAAGCCAGGCATCCAGGAGTGCGAACTATTTGCCTGTGTGGTACAGACAAGCTGTGTTACCTCTCTGAGCTGCTGTTCCCTCGTTTGTAAAAGAAAAATCACACATGGACCTGGCAGGTTGTAAGAATGAAAGCCACATTGGTGAGGCATTTAGACAAAAGGCGTGGCCTGTTGTATGTGCCATGTTAGCTACTTCTATGACTGACATCACTAATTGCTTTTGAGGTCTTTAATATAGTGTTTGGGGACTTGGGTTCTAGTGTTAGACAGACCTGATTTCAGGTTCTAGATCCAGCTGTATGTGGCTTTGAGCAAATTCTATAATCTATGTTTCAGTTTTCTTATCCTATGATAATAGCAATTCTCTCATAGCATTGCTATAACAGTTTAGATGTAAATAGAGTTTAACACACTTAAAGCTCTTACTTAGTTTTAACCCTAAAGACACACTGATGTGTTAGATATAATGTTCACTAACATACCTAAAGAAACTGAAGCTGAAAACAATAAGAAATTATCCGCAGCCACTCAGGTTGTAGAAGACCTTGAGTTTTGTTCTCTCTCCCTCCCAGCCTAAGTAGTTCCATGACAGAACTCAAGACAATGGACTATAGAGCTGAAACCGGATTGGCTCAGTGGATAGAGCACCAGCCTGTGGACTGAAAGGTCCTGGGTTAGATCCCAGTCAAGGGCATGTACCTTAGTTGTGGGCACATCCCCAGTAGGGCATGTGCAGGAGGCAGCTGGTCAATGTTTCTCTCTTATTGATGTTCCTAACTCTCTATCCTTCTCCCTTCTTCTCTGTAAAAAAAAAAAAAAATCAATAAAATATATTAAAAAAAAAAAAAAAGAATCTGAGTTTTCTTGATTTCTTTTCTCATACCACAATCAATCCATAAGCAAATTTCTCAGTTCTATCTTCAAAATAAGTTTGGAATCTGGCCACCTCCATCACTCTTTCCCACTCTAAGCCATCACCATCTCCCACCTGAACAATGCAAGAAGCTTCTGCCTTGTTCCAGGTCTCCCTGCACTAGAGTTTGCCTGGAAAGCTCATTCTCCCTACAAGAGCCTGATTTATTCTTAGAAAACAAGAATGAGGAAGTACATTAACCTTTAGTGTTTTTCAGAATAAACAGCAAAGTACTTTGCATGACCTAAAAGCCCTAATGGCTTGTCCCTTGTGTCCACCTGACCTTCTCTTCTGCCACCTGGATCGCCATCATTCTGTTCCAATCACCCCAGCTTCCTTGTTGTTCCCCAAACATACCAAGGGCGCTGCTGCCTCGAGGACTTGCCCCTCTATGTTCCCACTGCCATGAAAAGTTCCCCCAGGTACCAGCTTGATGAATGTCTTTGCTTCAAGCGCCGTTCAAATGTCACAGACTACTACATATATGTAACAATCTTTCCCTCTCTGTCTTGCCCTCTTTATTATTTTCAGCAGTACTTGGTACAACTTGACCTCTCTTTATAAGTCAAATCCCAGAAGGGAAGCCTTTGTTTTGTTCATTTTTCATGCCTAGAGTTAGTGACAATGGCTGACACATAGTAAGCAACTTATACATGTGTATGGATGAATGTAATCATTACCTGATGCTCTGTGTGAGTATATACCCTGGGAAAAGGTTGACCTAATAGGTGTTTTTTTTTATTCACCCCAAAGAATCAGTGGAGGGAGATTGAGGTACTAAAAGCATAAACTTCTCAAGGGGATGTTCTCTCTCCAAGTAATTCAGATGTCCAGTGAGTGTAACCTCTCCTTCCTGGAGCCTCCCCAAGGGCAGCAGAGCAAGGTAGGCCTGTCTCTTCTCAACACCTAGCCAGTTCTGACAGTCTAATTTTTAATTCTGGTTAAAAGGACTGGGAAGAATGAGGTGCATAGAATTAAGGAATTTTTAGTCAGTTGACTAATTTTGGGTTATTCATTCTAGAGTATAAAAAGATACATGAAATAATGGTAGCTGGTTGCAGTAATGTTGATGAAGTCAAACAAAAATAGATAACCAAGTGAATTCTTTATTAGTTTTTATTTATAAGAATTTTATAAGCAATGACATAGAAAAGAACCTATCCACCAGGTAAAAATTTGAATGCATCAGATAGCAATGTTTTAGTCACCAATCAGTGTCCCTTCCATTTGCTGGTCTTTTAAGTTGGATGCTGAAGCTGCATAAATCCAGTCTGTCATCTTAGACCATCCCCAAAGGGATGGAAGATGGGAGGTGCCCCAGAGCTTCTGTAAGGGGAGGAATGAGAAATCCCTCTTATGTGTGCCAGTGGTCTTTACTAACATATAACCAAAGTAATTTAATTTTTAAAAGTACAGGAAAGTATCCTGGACATTTTAAACAGGAAATAATTGCTTTGTCAAATAGTTATCTCTTCCCGCCCCCCCCCAAAAAAAAAAAAAAAAATTCTTCCATCAGAAGACTCAGAAAATAGCCAGATGAGAACCATGTCTATTAAATTCCATTTGCCAGATAACTATATAATAGTTTTTTTGGTGTGTGTGTGTGTGTGTGTGTGTGTGTGTGTGTGTGTTTTCCCCTGGGATTTAATTCAGCTCTGGAAGCTGAAGGGATCTCAGCAATATGCCTTCAAATGAGGAAAATATTGATTTCAAGATTTACCTGAGCCTTGTTGGTGTTGGCTCAGTGGTTGAGCATTGACCTATGTATGAACCAGGAGGTCATGGTTCAATTCTCTGTCAGGGTACATGCCTGGGTTTTGGACTCAATTCCCAAAGTGGAACATGTAGGAATCAGCCAATCAATGATTCTCTCTCATCATTGATGTTTCTATCTCCATCTCCCTATACCTTACTCTCTAAATCAATAAAAATATATTAAATTTAAAAAAATATTTACCTGTTTTTAAAGTACCATATGATTTAATTCACATACAGAACCTAATGAACTAACAAGGAATATAGAGACAGACTCATAGAGAAAGAGAGCAGGCTGAAAACTGTCTGGGGAGTGGAGGGATTGAGCAAAAAAGAAAAAAGAGATAGAAAAACCAGTGGACATGGATAACAATGTGGTTATTGCCAGGAGTGTGAGAAGCTGGGGTGTGAGATGGAGAAGGATTATAAGGAGATAAATGTGTTGGAAGGAGACTTGACTTGGGGCAGTGAACACACAGTACAGTGTGCAGATGATATGTTGTGGACTTGTACATCTGAAACATGTATAATTTTGTTAACCAGTATCATTCCAATAAATTTTTAATTACCTGATTTTACAGTAAATACAGGTTGATGTTGCCATACATCATGTCATTAAGATTTGTGTTGGTTAGTCAGTCAAATAAATAGAAAAAAGAAAAAATGAAAGATTAAAAACACTGGTGGAAAAAAATAACATAAAGGAAAAGTCAATCTCCTACCTGCATTGGTGGCTGGAAAGACCCTTAGGAATGCCAGGGTAGTGGGTTTAATCCCAAGGCTTGTTCGATCACCTAGGGCATCTGTAAACATATGGAAGTCAGACCTTCCCTCAGAGATTCTCAGGGAAT
Organism: Pipistrellus kuhlii; assembly: GCF_014108245.1. Classification (NCBI taxonomy): domain Eukaryota; kingdom Metazoa; phylum Chordata; class Mammalia; order Chiroptera; family Vespertilionidae; genus Pipistrellus; species Pipistrellus kuhlii. The sequence continues at coordinate 1,065,452 of NW_023425460.1, read as the reverse complement.
GAGCTGGACTGGACAGGCCTTAGCATTTCACAGACTTGCATGGTGACTGAATCACAGAAAAATGCACAACCACTCCATATATCCAGTCTCGGAAATTTAGAGGGTTGAGTGATAGTCCAGAATCACACAAAATAAGACGGTAGCCCAAATTTAATCTCTTAATTTATGATCTTCTCCCCCACTCAATCCCACCATCCCTGGATCTAACCTGAAAGTCTGATTATGATTATAGGACCAAAATTAGGCTGCCATGACATTACCATATCCTCTAAAGTTTTAAAGAAAGCCCCCCCAAAACAACTGATCTTGGGTAAAGCTTTCAATCACTGGGGATCTCATTCTTAAATCAGCAAATTGCACAGGTTCTAAATATCGATATAAATAAAAATAAAAAAAAGTCTTATTCTCAACAACTACAGGCTGTATTATAATCATCACAATATGGTGCCTGCTCTTCTTTCTCTAATGCCAGGACTGTCTGTTCCTTCTAATAGTAACTCAGTAGAAAAATATCAGGTACAGACAAGCTGACAGAGGGAATGATCCTAATTGAGGGAAGGCTCACTCTGTGATAGCCCTAGACTTTTCTGTCGTGGTCCAGAGATCATTTTTTTTTTAAATGCAATTAACCATTCATTTATTTCACAACAGTAATATGTTTATTGTTGTTTGTTTTTATTTACTTCATAGAGAGGAAGATGAGAGGGAGAGAGAGACTGAAACATCAGCAATGAGAATCATTGATCAGCTGCCTCCTGCACATCCCCTACTGGGGATCCAGTCTTGAAATCTGGGCATGTGCCCTGTCAAGGACCAAACCTAGTTCATAGGTTGACAACTTCTGAGCTATACCAGTTGGGCCAGAGCTTTCATCTGCATTAGTATTCACCTACACACCGCAGGCTATTTGGGAAGCCACATGATCCAAGCCACAGTCAATCTTAAAATGTTAACTCAGAAGCAAAAATGTGCTAGAAATGAATTTGATCTTCTTGCAAAGACCTAAGCATAAGATATGGTTGGAACACTAGTCAAGGAAGCAGACAGATGGCTCCCCACATGACTCCCACCTATGAGTTCTTTAATCCTAAATAATAAAACGCTAATATGCAAATCGACCGAGGGGTGGAAAGACCTGCAGAACGACTGGTCACTATGATGTGCACTGACCATCAGGGGGCAGACTCTCAACACAGGAGCTTCCCTGTGGCAGTATTCTCTATCTACACACTCACCCTGGGCTCCTGGTGGGTCTTTCCTCACCCTTGACATTGGGCTTGTCTATGGGAATTGAGTAGGTTAATTCAGGGGTCCTCAGCAAAGCACTAAAGTGTACTGTAGCCTGAACAATTCTTCATTGTGGAGTGCTTATGGTTATCAGTATCCATAGACTCTACTCACTAGCAGCTAATAGTACCCCTGCCTTTCTCCAAGATTCCAGATACTTAAAAATGTTACCAGATTTCTCCCCTGGATAGGGGAGAAAATTAACCCCTTGGAGAACCATTGGGTCAACAAGAAGTAGTGGATCTGATTACAAGACTTTAAATTGTCTGATGATTCTGTTTTCCTTCTTGCACAACAGTGTTCAAGCATGAGAAGTCTGTCCCCTGGTTTTCTTTCCCTTCACCCTGCGCTCCAGAGAAATGCCCAACCCAGAGCTTGAACAGTCAGCCTGCTGAGCCCAGCCTAGATCAGCAATGCTATCACTTTCATTGCCTTGGAGTTTTCCATTCTTTGGCAGGAATATATTCTCTGGTAATGTTTGCAGGAAGAACATATTTATATTTTCATCATCATTAAAAAAAAAATCTCATTCTGGGTTGGAAAATTATTTTCTTCTGTAAGCTTGAAGGTGTTATATAAACCTAAGTCATCATTTCCCAGCATTCCAGAAAATTCACAGAGTTTTAAAGCACTCTGAGAAGTCTGCTTCCTTCTGTTTCCCACACTGAGACTTCTGGAGGACATCTCTTTATAGTCAGGGTGCTGGAATATCATGATGAGTTCATCTAATATGCTATAGCCTTGGGTACTATTCTACATTTATCGAGCTGGACAATTTGTGTCTTTCCACAATAATCTTGAATTTGTTTTTTATGAAAAATTGTCCAGTGTTATTCTTTTATTTAATCCCTTTACTCTTTTTTCTTCTCTTTGTGAAACTCCTGTTAGTCTATTGGGAGACTTATTTTGTTTTTGGTCTACTCCATATGGTATTTTTTATTGTCTTTCAATCTTTCTACTGAATCAAAAAATAAATAAAAAATATATTTATATATATGTGCTTGTAATAACTCTTTCTTATTATTTTTATGGTATTCTATGGTTTCTTGTTTCATAGTTTCAATATATTTTATTATCTCTCTATTGACAATATAAATAAATAAAATATAAATCTAAATAAATAAATATAAATAAAATATAAATATTTTATTATCTCTCTAGTGACAATATAAATAAATATATAATAGACAAGATATACTTAAACTGCTATTGCTATACTTGTATTTTCTGCTTTCTTTGAATTGCTTTTACTTTATTTATGACAAGATTTAAAATATTAAACCATGATTTCTGCTTTTCTGAACACATTCTGCAACTCTCACAGCCATACCTATATGACTGATGACTGCCTAGCTTGGTTTGCTATGAAATGGCTAAATGTCTAAACCCCTGGCCTTTGCAGCATCAGAATCATTAAAATTATGACATAGGAAAGGCTCATGAAGTCAGTGACAACTGCCTGTGGCATGTAATGTACAGTGACTTTCCACTGAAAGCTAGAACAGCTCCAGTGCCCTTCCTGACAGCCACACAGCGGAAGAAAAGCAGACGGTGCTCATCTAGCCTCGGCTGTCTTGGGAGATGGCTCTCTTCACACTGAAACAGAAGGCACAGTTCTTCCCGGCTGCTCCACTGGGAGAGGGCAGTGTTAGAGAGCCACATACAGGCTGGAGTGACCAAAGTCGCCTCTACACCTCTGAGGCTCTGACAGGCATAGGCATGTGGAGAGACCAGCCTAGCATGGAGGGGTGTGATATTGGCATGAGAAGGGGGAGAATGAAGCCAGATGGATGTCATTTGCAAGAATCAGGCCCAGTGTGGGACCACTGCAGGGTGTAGAATGTGCTTAGTGTTTGCATCTTAATAGCATCTCTCTGACTTTCTAAGGTCCCATGTTGCAGACTGTCAGGCCTGCATGGAACCAGTTTGAAAACGGTTACTTAAGAGTCTCAAGAGTTCCCTCAGTTAACACCATGCAAAGTAAGGCTTCTATCTGACTGATATCTGAGACATTGCTTTTTGATTCTAGGATGATAGTAACAGCTCTGTCACAGGCTCAGAGTGCAGAGGGAGGAGCTGGTGTTTTGATTGCAATTCCCTCCCTTCGTCTTTTCCATTAGCAACTTATCAGCGTTCTGAGGTCATTCAGACATCAGTAGTGAGTGAGACTTATGGTATTGAATAAACTGCTTTGGACTTAATTTCACATGTACTATCTCATTTCTACCTTAAACCAAGTATTGGTTATGTGTTATTCTTATTCTTATTTACAAGAGCAAAGACACAATGACCAGAGGAATTGATTACACTTCATTGGACAAATATAATTAGTTAACAGAAATTGGACTTTTACAAAGCTATCTGCGGTCTCCAGGGCACCTACAAATGTCTTCTAAAGGTCAGTGGGCACAAAGCACAGATGATATTCCAGGTGTTTATATTTGTAAGCAAAGAAATGAGGCCTCATGTTAACTGGAAAATTCACGTTTTCTGAGACTCAAAGCGTTTGTGTTGTGTTCACTGGACCCCTCTCTGCGTTTTGTCTAATGGGCTTTAGTAGTAGAGGGGCATGAAGACACCAAGGAGCCCACAGGTAGGAAATGACAGACTCTTTCCCAAGGACAAGGGCATTTCTGTAACAGAAGGCAGGGGCCTGAGCGCCTGGGTGCTCCCTGGCCTTATGGGCCCCTGGTGTGTTTAGCCAATTCCATCCGCTGGCTCTTGAGCTCCCAGTGAGGATGCAAATGGATCACCCTCACCAGCGTGGGAGCAGGCAGCAACTGCACAAATGACAACACCATAGGGTTTGAAATAGAAAATTTCAGACACAGAATGTGACAGCGAGGAACGATCTGAGGACACGGACATGAGGATTGTCCTCTGGAATGTGGAACGTTCCGAGGTCAGCGGGACCTGCCACTCATTCTAGATTCCGGTGTGGTCTCTGAACACCTAATGATTGCGCTTCATTGTCACTGTCCTCTGCGATAGAGCAACATTATAAACTGATCAATTGATAGAAAGCTTTGGCTTCCTCAAGATGTCTCAGACATGACCGAAATCGAATGACATGAAGTGTCCTTTTATTTTTCGTGGACTGTCAAGCTATCTGCCACCTGTGGCTGTTTTAGGACTTTTTGGGTTCTGAACAGGATGAGGCTGCATCTCCAGGAGCAGGCTGAGCAGGAGGAGTGCGCATGCCACTGACATTAACTGAAGCACGTAGTTATTCAGAAAGAGGAGGTGAAAGGGTTCCAGGCAAAGAAAATATCCGGAAGACTTGCTTTGCTATATTGTCACGGTGTAGGGATTGGCTGATGTGGGTGAATCTGTGCGGGGACAAACTAGAACATACACAGCTGACTCCAGGCACTTTGCTTAAGGTCTCTGGGGCCTCATTTCTTACAGGTGGAGGGGAGAGAGGACTGGAGAGGCAGAGGGGGAAGCTTCCGAACCCCCAAGGCTGTGCTGTTCTGTGGTTACCTCCCAGGCCCGAGACAGGCTGCTCTCCCCTTGTCTCCGATGTTCTGTCCTTCCACAGGGATGCCTACAGGGACATCCCCAGGGGCAGAGGCGAGTCTCACACTTGGGTCTGATGACAGCTTGAGTGCTGTTGCTACTCAGGGCTCTTGGACTTGGCTAAAGGAAATTGATTGTCTATACCAGAGATGGAAACCAGGATATATCTGGATATAACAGTCTATAACTTTTACATTACCTAATGTAGAAGAGTTAAACAACATCTAAGTTCAGTAGAATTCAGTTGAACTCCCAGCTGACTCTATCTGTTGCTCTCAGCTTTAGCTGCACATTAAACTCTCTCGGGAATGGAGAGCATTATGCCAAGTGAAATAAAGCCAGTTGGAGAAAGACAAGCACCATATGATCTCACTCATACGTGGAATATAACAAACAAAATGAACTAACAAGCACAAAATAGAGACAGACTCAGAGATAGAGAGCATACTGACGGCTGTCAGTGCTAGAATCATTGAGCAAAAAAAGAGGAAAAAACACATGGACACAGACAAGTATGGTGATTGTTTCAGGGAGGCAGGTAAGGGAGGTGCTGGAAGGATAAGGGGCGAAAATGGTGATGGATGGAGGTTTGACTTGGGGTGGTGAGACCACAATACAGTGTACAGATGACGTGTTGTGGAATTGTGCACTCGAAACCTTTGTAATTTTGTTAACCAATCTCACCCCAGTACCTTCAGTAAAAAGGAAACAAATCTCCTGCAAAGTTTTTGAAATCCCCAATGCCCGGACCACATCCCAGTGCAATTAAACCAGCATCTGTGGAGCTGACACCAGCCCCTGGCTGCGCACAATGCACCTGAGTTCCCTGTGCAGTCTCGGGTGAGAATCACTGCCCTAAACAACCTCCAGGCAAAGATATTTCTACTTTTACAAGAATAATTAGACCAAGAAAAATCACCAGAATTAAAAAAGCTACTGTGATCCGAAACTATAGGCACACCTGGAGGAAACAGGAAAAAGCTAGCTGTGGGTCTTGGATCTAAAAATTTTACTTTTATATATGACATTCTTTTTTTAAAATTGATTTTAAAGAGAGGGAGAGATAAAGGGCAAGAGATAGAAACATGATGAGAGAGAATCATCCACCAGCTGCCTCCTGCACGCCCCCTACTGGGGATCGAGCCCGAAACTTGGGCATGTGCCCTGATATGGAATGGAACTGAGACTTCCTGGTTCTTGGGTCAATGCTCAACCACTGAGCGACACCAGCCGGGCAATGTATGTCATTCTTTAGAAAAATAATGCATTGTTAGCTCTGAAATTCTTTCCCGAATCAATTATGGTTTTCATTCTTCACCTGATGAATAAAGACAGTAGAATATTTCAAGGTGACTTTGCCTAGTCACCAAGCACAGCGTGCAGCAGAAGCATGAGGCCTTAGTTTGAAGAATAGTTTTCCTTCAGTTATGTGAGAACCTAATTCATTTGTATCTAATTATCTGTATTAAAACAAATTGAAAGAGAAAAAAAATAAAAAACGAAGTTCTCAGTCATAAGCAGCCCAAATATAGCATAAAGCTCTAGTGTGTCTTTACCCTCATTTAGTCAGTGGATAAACCTGTGAGGAATTTTGAGAAAAAAAAATACATTTTAAAATTGCTTATGAAATATTTTAAACGTGCCTTTCAAATTTGGGACTCGTGGTTAATGTCAGGAGAAATTTTAAATGATATATTCGGTTCTCTGAGGACTTATTAAATGTAAGTCTGCCTTTTCAAATTATACATGTCGAACTCAAGCGTATTTTTAGGAATTTGTGATGTATGAAATTAAGGAATGGGGTAAAATTCAAGGAAGCAGGAAAATAGAAGATAGCATTCCCAAGGCCATTTTAGGCAATGGCTCATGGATTGAGTGTAAGTAGATTATTGGGGATACAACACCAGGAAGCACTGAGAGGGAGTGAGGAAGAGAGACAAGGACCAGGAAGAAGCCACAAAGCTTGCAGCGTGAAGAGTGACGTGTTGAGGAATTGTGCACTCGGGCAGCAGGCCTTAGTCACGGTGGGGAATCTCTAAGCGAGTGTAGAATGTGGGCCTCAGAGTTTTCCACCCAACAAGCAGGTGAGCGTGAGCGGTGTCTATCCACCAGTGAGGCCCGCTCCCAGGGGCACTAACTCCTGGGCTTTCGGCCAGGTCCAGCCCAGGGCACAGAGAACGGGGCCCCATTCCCCACATCAAAGAGTCACAGGTGCCAGCAGCTGGATAAGCACAGAGCAGGGCCAGGACAGCATCTGCTAAAAGTATGTTATGTTTTTTTTGTGTGTGTGTTTTTTTTTAAAAAAGGTATGTTTTGATATAAAATGGAGCAGGGGTCAGCAAACTTCTGTTGTATAGTACAGATGGTAGATACTTTAAGTTTAGTGTGCCACATATGGTTTCTCTCACGTATTTTTCCTTTCTTCTATTTAAAGATGTTAAGACATTCTAGCTCCTATAAAAACTGGTGCTGGACCACATTTGGTCTACAAGCTGTAGATTACAGACTCTTGAAATAGAGAATTATTAAAAAAACAACCAAACAACAACAACAAAAAAACACACCACACACTAGTTCAAAAAAATGTATGCACCCACCCCTATGTTCATTGCAGCATTATCTGCAATAGCCAAGATTGGAAGCAGCCTGAGCGTCCATCAGTAGATACAAAAGCTATGGTCCATTTACACAATGGGATACTATGCTGCCATAAAAATGAAATTTTACCCTTTGCAACAGTTTGGACCTGGAGAGCATTATGCTAAGTGAAATAAGCCAACGAGAGAAAGACAAGTACCAAATGACTTCACTCATATGTGGAAGCTAATGAACAAATAGAACTACCAAACACTATAGACAGGCTCATTGTTAGAAAGCAGGCAGACAGCTCTGGGTGTGGGGTGGGGATGTGAGGTGGACAGACTGAGCAAAAAGGAGGAAAAAGGAGAAAGAACTCACAGACATGGGCAAAAGAGTAGTGATTGTGGGGGGTAAGGGAGGCAGGTGGAAGAGGGCATAGAGGGGATAAATGGTGATGGGAAAATAAAATTTTAATAAAAAAATTAAAAACACTAACAATTTAATATATTTGATAATATGATCAATTAAAATGAGTAAAATCTTTCAGATGAAGTAAATCTTTGTATGAAAAGCATTTCTTTTATATTGTTTATATAATACACTTAAATAAAATGATTATTTTAGAAAAATAATTGTGCAGATGTCAAATGTTATAACACATATAGAGAAGGTAAGAACAAACCAGATACAGATTAAGACATTAAAAATATGAATCCTTTTATAGCAGTCAGTGTAGTAAAATGTGAAATCCACAGTAAAGACTTTGTAGCTACAGTCTTTTATTCAACATGTATATATTTAAAAAGAAATAATGGAAGATAAAATAAAACAAACAATAACATTATTTAAAATAGAGATAAACAGAAATACTATTGAAGTGGAAGGGTTTAGTACATTATTCCAAGTCTTTAACATATCAACTATTAACAAAATTCCAAAGAATATAAAAGAACAAGCTTATTAAATTATAAGAAAATAGTGGTTATCAATTTTAGTGTAGAATTCAAAATTTAAGGAAGTCTTTATTACTGGTGACATAACTATCTGTGATTCCTAGCCTTCAGCTGCATGGGCTTCTAGCCTTCAGGGTATGGAATTCTGGGAACTTCTCTCAATAAGCCGGGAAGACTTCTCTGTCCTCAGGCATCAAGCAGCCTGACAACCATGATCTCCCCAGTTCTAATTGTATTCAGATCCATAGATTATCTGCTGGAGGCCAGAAAACTCATCACTGCCCTTCCCTCCCATCCACCCCCATGAAAAGGAACCTACATCTCTTTCAGACTCTTTACACTCACTCTGTTCTGAACCATGCCTGGAAGTTCCATATAATCGCCTAAACAGATTTAAGATTTTTAAAACAAAAATAAATAGGAGAAAGAAAACTTGCAGGTGAATTCTGCTCTCTATCCCACATTGTTCTTGCTTAGAGTATGCAAACACCCATTCCAGCAATGTGTTTCTGAATTTGGATCTTTATAAAAAATGATACATCAGACTAAATCCAATGAATGTTAGATCAAGATTAAAGACCATTTACTTTCTCTACATCCAGTGAGTTTCAGCATCACCTTAACAATGATTAAGGTCTTGAAACATAATTTTTATTCTTAATTAAGTTTTATAAAGTAATGCAAGAAACATAATAAATGATTCTAATAACTGCACAAACACTTCTGTCCAAAGAGATTGATAGTGCTAGAGCTGATGAAAGAGAAAGCTCTGCATAAAAGATCATGGTGTGTGTTAGACCGCTAGTCTAGGTAGGTGTCCATTTGGTGTTAGAGGTGCAGTTCAAGGGTAACAGTGTGTGTGGAAGCAAAGTGCTGAAAGTACATAAAGTCAGAAAATCCCAACAGGACTTAATACCTGTGAGAACAGCTTATACCTCATTAATATGTTGTTACTTTAAAATAGAATTATGCAGCCATGGGCAGTATTGCTCATTGGTTAAAGTGTCAGCCCACAAACAAAAGTGCCGCAGATTCAATTCTGAGGAAGGGGACATACCTGGGTTGCAGGTTCCCTGCTCCAGTTGGAATGCTTGTGGGAGGCAACTAATTGTGAGTCTCTCACATTGATGTTCTCTCTCTCTCTCTCTCTCTCTCTCTCTCTCTCTCTCTCTCTCTCTCTCTCTCTCCCCCCTACCTCCTCCTTTCTCTCTTCTACTCCCTCTAAAATCAATGGGGAAAAAATCCTTCAGTGAAGATTAACAAAAACAACAAGAAAACCAAAAACAAAACATAAAATATAATTATGCAATATCACTTATTTTTCAAAATAAACATTAGAATTCTTTATTTCTAAAAAAGAATGCTGATATAATTTTATAGCTGAGTTTGATAAGAATGTATATTTTAAGTTATGTTTCCTAAATTTCCATTGTTTCATCATATATGGTTCAGTAATTTGTTTTCTTCAGATAGTCACTATGATTTTCTCTTAAATTTATTCCTACATATTTTCTTATGTTTTATCACTGATTACTGCTACACATAGAAATATAGTTGTTTTAGTAGTCATTTATTATATAAGCTGATAACCTACTGACATTTCTTACTGTGGTTAATACTTTTTGTTGATTTATGCTCTTAGGTTTTCATGATAGAATCATCAAATTTTCAAATAATGATAAATTTCCTAGCCATTTTCAATTATATTTCCCTTTGCTCTTTCTTTGCAAGTTAGATTGAATACAATTTCCAGAAAATTCGTTAAAAGGCTTATATATGACATCTTATGACCTGATTTAATGAGAAATAATATTTCAAACATTAAAGTTATTATTAATTATTATTATTATCATTATTATATGGTTTCAGAGTGAGATTTTTCATTTATAAGAAATAGTGTGTCTCATAGTATTACTAGAAGGAATAGTTTGCTTTGTATTGTTGAATGTCTTTTTCTTGCAAAACTAAATAATCACATTTGTTTTCTTCTTGATCCAATAAAATATTGTTAGCTGTTACCAGATTTCTGAGTTCAACCACTAGTAAACCTTTTATTTATTGGATAAAAAGTACTTGGTTATGATATTTTGTCCTTTTAACATATTATAAAAATATTTGGCTTATTTTTAAATAATTATTTAGTCTCTAAAAATAATGAGAAATGTTTTAGATTTTTCTCTTGTTTTATCTTTCCCATATTTTAAAGTGGTATGCTCATTTCTTACAATGAATTGAAAAGCATTTCTTTTTATGTAATCCATAATGTCTATAAACTTATTAAATATTTGGTTTTCAAAGTTATAATCAATTTTTGTTTAACTTAACTATTTGGACTGGGCAAATTTTTTTTTAATGGTCATATTTTGAAAACTAAAAATTGCTCTCACAGACACCTGGTAAATTTTTTGGGGGGAGAGGAGAATGAGCTATTTATTTAACCTTCTGTCTTCAAAGTCATACTTTTGAATAAGTATAAAAAGTATTTGAATAAGTATAAAAAGTATAAAAAGAAAAGTAAAGTACACAGTAGCTTTAAAATAAAGTGATGAAAATGCCCAGGTGTTATAAAGGAAGAGGACTTTAAGAATTAGGGTAAGGATTGGAAGCTGAAGTCAGCATGGCTCACAGACTTATACAATTTGAAGCTAAAGAAACTATGGGCAGAGGCTTGCAGATTATAATTGAGTAAGGTTAGAAATATTAAAATAAAAAATAAACATGCTTTACAAAGACTAATATATCAAATAAATATTGGCTATGAGTGAAGTTTCAACCAATTTCAAAGAATCAATACCATCCTGACCATATTATTATATTATTACTTTTTTAAATAAAGGTAGGGGCAAAAGTAGGTATACAGTTGTGATTATGCAAAATAGAGTTTATTCTTGTATCATTATTAATTATTGTATTACTTTCCATAAGAACAACTGTAAACCTATTTTTGCCTACCCGGTTTGATTATGCTAGATCATTTATTTTTCAAAATTCATTTTTAATTTATTTAATTTTGATTAAAAATAATGTTACATTAACTAAAATAATATTGTCAATAACTATTTATGATCCCAGGTGGGTAATGGACATTTTGGTGGGGGACTGGGAGAGCACTGTGGGAAGTGTGTGATTGACCACTGGAAACTTATTACAAAAAATATTGTGCACAAACTGTAACTTAAAAAAACAATATAATAAAAATATTCAATTAAATGACAAGCTAAATTTAATATTGAGCAGAACTATAAAGGTATACCTTAATTATTCCACGGTTTAAAAAGAAAGTGTAATAGGAGTTATAAAATTTCCCAATTTAAATGATAACATAAGTAATTTATGCTAAAAGGTTGTGATGTGCACCTGAACCAATGCATATACATTTCAACATTAATTCAGTTCAGAAGAAAAAAGGAAACTGCTAAAAGGGTTATATTCATCACTCCCCTTATCTCCACTTAAAGATGTGTAAAGAAAATGATAAAAAGTGGAATTTGTACTGTAAAATAATTTTTAAAACATTTAAAATACAAAATAATAAAAAATTGAAAAACCAAACAAATTGAAAAAGGAGTGATACACAAAACTGAAAACTTGTTTTTGAAGAATTTAAAAATGTACAAACATTTGGAAAGACTGAAGAAACAGTTGAAATAAGGAAAATACTGTGAATGAAAATGGTATCCAAAACTATGTAGAATAAACATCACAGAATTTAGAATACAAATATATTTCAATATGTTTGAAAATAGATTGAATAGAACAGTCGGCTTTTAGGACACCTATATATATAAAAGGGCAGCAGCAGAACGCCATAACAACCGGAATGACCGGTCCCTATGAGGCCTACTGTGGCCAGTGAACTGGAAAGTCAGATAATTGGGCTGGCCGGCCAACCCTCCCCTGGCTTTTCCCCCCTGCCAGCCCCCATTGACCCCCACTCCCTCCCTCCAGCCAATCCCATCCCTGATTGTCCCCCACCCCAATAGGGGGTGGGACCAGCTGACCAAACTCCCCTCCCCCTTCCCCCAGTCAATGACCCCGATCGGTGCTCCCCGACCCCAATCGGGGGCAGGGCCCACCAGCCAATCACCCAGTTCCTCCCCACAGTCAGCCTGACCCTGATCAGGTCCTGATTGGGGCTGGGCTTGTCGGACCACACACATGCACAAATTTGTGCACTGAGCCTCTAATAAGTAATAAAAATGATGAAGTTTAATTTATAAGAGAAATAGAAATATAATACCAGAAAATATCAAGGTAATTAACCTTATTAAGGTTTAAGGAAAATAAATATAATAATAAGAGAAGAGAATAGAATGCTAAGAATTGTTTTATAGATGCCCACATACTGGTACAGATCATCCTAGTACAAAAGATTAATTTGGTCCCCTGTCTCACATCTCACATAAAAATTCAAAGTCCATCATAAATGTAAATGTAAAGGTAAATCTGTAAAAGTTTTAGAAAAAAATATAGGAGTAAATCATTATCTTGCACTAGAGAATAATACCTTATTTATGACATCAAAAGCAAAAGTTACAAGATTGGTAAATTTGACTTAATAAAAATTGAAAACATTTTTGCTTCAAAGAATACTATCAAGAAAATAAAAAGACAACTCACAGAATGGTAAAATTATTTGCAAATTATATATCTGATAAGATAATTGTATTCAGAATATTCAAAATCTTATACTTCAATAATAAAAATAATTTAATTTTAAAATAGGAAAACTATTTGAATAAACATTTCTCAAAAAAAGATTAAATATGATAAACTAGAGGCCCATTGCACAGAGATTCATTCAATAAGCCTTCCTTCCCTTGGCTTCCAGCACTGGTTTTTCTCTGGCACCCGGGACCCAAGTCTTCGCTCTGGCCAGAGTCTGCCCTCTTTGTCTTTGCTGCAGACTCTGGAGTCTGTAGTCTTCTCTTCCTTGTGGCACTCCGCTCCTGTAGAACCCTTCACCCCTCGCTCTGCTCTCATGGCAGGCGTCCTGCCCCGCCTGGCCACTCCATGCCTGGAATAGCTGGGCAGCCGCCATCTTTGGCCTTCTAATTTGCATACTCACTCTGATTGGCTGTGGGCGTAGTGGAGATACAGTCAATTTACATGTTTATCTATTATTAGGTAAGATAAGCACATGAAAAGATGCTCAATCTCATCAGTCATTAGAGAAAAATAAAATGAGATGCCACTTCATAAGCACTAGGATGGTTATAATAAGGGTTTTGACCAGGATGGGGAGAAATTGGAACTTTCTCATACATTGCTGGTGGGAATGTAACACGATGCAGCCATTTAAGCATGGCGTTACCATATGGCCCACCAATTTCACTACTGTCTCCCTTCAAGATAAATGAAGATGCATGTGACATAAAAACTTATACACAAATGTTCATAGCAACCTGTACTACAATAGACAAAAGTGAAAATAATCCAAGTATCTATCAATGAAGAAATGAATATATAATGTGTAGAATGTATAATCATGAAATGTACTTGGTAATAGCAGAGGATGAAGTACTGATACATTCGACACCATGAGTGAATCTAACAAACATAAAATATTCTGCTTGGTGAAAGCAGTCAGCCACAAATATAGCATATTATGTGATCTTATTGATATGAAATGTCCAGAATAAACAAATCTATAGAAAGAAAAAGTATATTAGTGGTTGCTTAGGGCTAGCAGGAAATTTTATGGGTGGAAGAGAAAGTATTTGCTTAATTTTAACAAATTAAAGCATTAATGGGTACATGTTATTTTGGGGGTAATACAAATGATCTAACATAACTGTGGTGGTGGTTACACTACTCTGTAAATATATTAAAAAGCATCAAAACACTTTAAAGTGAGTAAAGCTTATACAATAGTATGTAATTAATATCCCTATAAAGGTGTTTATTATTTTTTAAAATAAGATCTATTTTTGGAAATTTGTTATAGAATCTAATATTTATTAAAGTTTTCTGCTATATGACACTGAAAATGATCAGTAATGGTATTTTTTTTAACTAACTGCTGGTTCTGTTGGTTGCATAAATTAAAGAAGCCCAAGGTTAAATATACATAATATCATTTAAGGGATAGTTATCATTCAAAAACATTCTCAGAAAACAAAGAAATAGAACAATTCTTTAACCTGATAATGTATATCTCATAAAACATATTTATAAATATCTTTCTAATTGACAAAAGAAACATCAATAAAGGAATAGATAAATGTGCTATATTCATAAAGTGAATAGACTTAATTTAAATAATTATAATATAACTGTTTTATGAATTTAAATTTATCTCAAAAATATGTTATGCCCGAGACCGGTTTGTCTCAGTGGATAGAGTGTCGGCCTGTGGACTGAAAGGTCCCAGGTTCTATTCCGGTCAAGGGCATGTACCTTGGTTGCAGGCACATTCCCAGTAGGGGGTGTGCAAGAGGCAGTTGATGCATGAATCTCTCTCATCGGTGTTTCTAACTCTCTAATCCTCTCTCTTCCTCTCTGTAAAAAATCAATAAAATATATTTAAAAAAAATGTTATGAGAAAGGGAAACTAAAAATTCCACACAGAAAAAAAATTCACAATTTTTTTTCACACACACACACAGAGGTATTATCTATGGGTTGAATATATATAGTAACAGTTTTAAAACATGGACCAAAATTATGCAAAACATGGACACATCAGTATTTGCTTTTGAGTTAAAAAAAAAAAAGGAAGGTAGAGTGGCTTCAGATCCATCTGTACAAATCTGTTTATTTAACTTAAAAGTTTAAGGTATAAAAATAAAAAAGCCAACATCTACCAATTTTTGCAGTTATACATGAGTATATGTCATCACCTGTAATTTACTGTGGTTTCAATTTTAGAAATTAATTCTGGATGGTTTTAATATTACCAAAATATTTTAGATTGGTAAATTGTATATTTAAATAATTGTGCTATTTAAAATTATTAAATTTCTACGTTAAAGGTTTATTAATGAGTATTATTAATCTAAATACCTGTGTGTATATATTTCCTCATATAAGCATAACATATATTTTATTTTGGCTCTATCACATTAAATCACAAAAATATTCAGATAGTATAGTATTTTACCACCAGGCACATTGATGACACAACTTTGATAAATCATGTGTAACTAAGTGCATCATGTTCAACCAAATGAGCCAAATCGGCCAAAAGCAATTTCATTCTTGGTATTTGCATTTAGTTATTAGACAGCAAAATTCAGACATTTAGTGTTTCCCCTTCCCTCCCCTCGCCCAGCTGCTGCATTCAAGAATTCAAGGCCTGCTTGTCTTTGTGTCTTATCCTTAAGTCAGGCATTGTGTTCTAATATTGTTCTTTTCTTCCCCCCCCATTTTTTAAATTTTATTTATTGATTAAGATATTACATATGTGTTCTTATTCCCCCATAACTCCTCAACTCCACTCATGCCCCCACCCCCCTGTTGTCTGTGTCCATTGATTAGGCTTATATGCATGCATGCATGTAAGTCCTTTGGTAGATCTCTCCCCCTTACCACCACCGTCCCCTAACCTTCCCTGAGATTTGATGTTCTGACAAAGGTTTCTGTCTCTCGATCTGTTTTTGTTCATCAGTTTATGTTGTTCATTATATTCTATAAATGAGTGAGATCATGTAATATTCTCTGCCTGGCTTATTTCACTTAGCATAATGCACTTCTAATATAGTTCTTTTAGGATGTTCTTCACCTACTCCCCCAATCTCTGCTGCTTCGTACGGAAGCAAATGTGCATGAGCCTGACTGTCCTATTAGATCACATTGCCTCAGAAGGACTACTTCAGGCAAAACATTTTGATGCTTGTGGCATAGGCAGGTTTTTTTAAAAAATAATATAATGCAAGAAAGTATTTTCATAGCACCTCGCATATATTAATCAACACAAGCATTTTGCTATTGCTTTACTAGTTGCTTGAAAGATCAGAGAGAGAGAAAGATATTCCATGTAATTTAGGCTCCTTACTTTCAAAATGTAGATAACGAAATATCTATTGTATGTACTTGATCGAAGATGAAATACATGCAGGAACAGATTCAACACAACTTTCCACAACACTGGGCGGGAAACCTATACCCTATTGTTATGTTTAATATGTGCAGGCTGGAACTGGTCCCTAAATGTCTTAGGATTTAGGAATAACATAAGTAGTTATATTTAAACAGAAATCTAGTGTTTTATTAATGCCTACATGTATTAGAGACTGCATATATACAATGTAGCTCAGCACCTTCCATTATATCTCATTGGATTCAAATACAGTTTTCTCTCTTTCATTCTCTAAAAGAACCTAAAAGGATCCTCTAGAGCACATGTGTCAAACACAAGGCCCGCGGGCCAAATCCGTCCCGCCAGGCCTTGCAATGTGGCCCGCACCGCGCTATCATCACTGCACTCCGCTGCGTTTCCATCACAATGACAGTTTATGACTGTTCAGTAAACCATTCGGCCCGCGATTTAGGCTGGATTTTAGATTTTGGCCCCTTCTCTGATTGAGTTCGACACCCCTACTCTAGAGATTCTGGAAAGACTCAAGCTCTATTGTGTCTACTGTTCTGTAGTGGCCTCCAAAAGTAGTGTATTGTGGATATCTTTTAAATAAAATAATGACAAAATAAAATTTTGCAAAGGTTGTTAAGTTTAAGATTTAAGTCCTTTTACAATTGCAACTCTGTGGAGAATAGCTTTGCTGAAAATTCAGCATTTCAGCCAGAACTTTCTAGGGAAGAAGTTTTATAAGTCACACTCAGATGTGTGCAACTACACCTAATTTAATTGCCACGCAACTGCTGTGTGTTGAATATCAAATTTCAGTATGTTATTAACATATCTTCAAAATAAAAATATTTTGCATGGGTTGGGTATACTGACTTCTAAACTCAAGTCATATAAAAGAAGTTTCAGTAATTGCTGAGTTTTGTTGTTGAGGCCCTTTGAAAATCCTTATGTAAAAGTATCTAAATGTCTGAAGTAAAGTTGCCTACAAATGGAATGAAATTAGATGTCAAGAAAGGAAAGAGGTTTGATTATTCTTACATCTCACCTACCAAATGCCTACCTAGCTTTTCTTACATTACTTCCCATGTTCCATTAAATCCAAGGTATATATTTAGAGAAGGTTTGTGATGCAGTACAAAGCAAAGATGATGGAAGTTAAAACCCTCTTCCTGCTTTCTCTTCATTAAATCCTAGTTCCTGCAGGAGGTTACAGAAAGGCGGTGGTGGGGGGGGAGAGAGCTATGAAGGGAGGCGAAATTCCTGGGTTCACTCACCTTTCTTCTCAATTACTTAAGCACAGCCTTTTCCTTATTTTAATTGTTGACGTTATTCTAGATGTCCCCATTTCCTCCCCCTGTGCTCCTTTCCCTCCGGCCATCACCGCACTATTGTCTGTGGCCATGGTTATGCATACATGTTCTTTGGCTAATCCTTTCATCTTCGTTCACCCAGGACCTGCCTCTCCCCTCCTCTCTGACAGCTGTCACTCTGTCCCAAGCATCCATGCACTGGTTCTATTTTGTTCATCAGTTCATTTGTTCACTAGATTCCACATACAAGTGAGAGCATATGGTACTTATCTTTCTCCGACTGATCTGTTTCACTTACTAGCAGCATAATACTCTCCAGGCCTGTTCACACTATCCCAAAAGGTAAACGTTTCTTTTTCGTTATGGCCATCTAGTATGCCGCTGTGTAAATGTACCACGGCTTTTTTATCCATGCATCTACCGATGGGCATTCTGGATGTTTCTAGACCATGGCTATGGTAAACTTTGCTGCATAGAATCTTTATGTGTCTCAAAGAGGGTAAAACAATCAATCAGTGTTATGCTAAACTTAACAACCATTGAGAATAATTACGTGAGAAGTGCATTAAGGATGGATTGTGTGTGGGAAAAGAGAAATGGAAAGCGGAAAAGGAATAGAGATCATGCATTGATCTGAAAAAGATGCAGAACTATGGCCCAAGGGCCAGCCAGACACTGGAGACGTGTGCTCAGGTGAGGGTCAGAGGACCGACTGAGCCAGGTCAGCATGTCTTGCTGAGGTCTAATGGGTCATGATGCAGTGTTCATGGCAGAACATGTTCATGGTGGAGTCCCTGTGTGTATGGAGAAGCTCCAGTTGTGGGCTGTGGGAATACGGCTAAATTAAGTTTCCCCAAACTAACCTCTTTTTTCATGTCAAGTATTCAATGTACTTTGTATTTTGAACTATAAAGTGCCTGGGTGGCAGGTCCAAAAAACAAAATTACTCTAACAAAATACTAAAACCTGAGGAAAAACAAACAAACAAACAAACAAAAAAACTCCTAAAGAATCATTTTACCCATACCCCTACCTAAACTTCCTTGTCAAATCATCTGACACTCTCAACTCTCAGGAAGTCTGGGTGGGTTGTTTTCTTCTCTTACCTCCTCCGGCCATATTTGATAAGGAAGGTGGTTGTGGAATCATTAAGAGAAGCATAAAAGAAGCTCTAAAGACATTTTTCTTTTGGATCTAAAAATACTCTCCTTTAAATCTGTACATTTCCCCAGATCATAATACTTCCCTCCCCTCTTCCCTGTCAAAGCCACCCTTTATCAACAGATCCACTTGCTTGGGAACTGGCAGCTGAAACTATCAATAGAAATGCATGAGATTCTAAGCCCCATTAGCTGGAGCAGCCAGACATTTAATAATATCTGTCGTTTTAACTTTGTTCTATGGCTAGCAGCATGTCTGACATAAGAAAAAAAAAAACAGTGGAATGGAATTTTAAAATAGACAAGCATGATGTATTGTACAGACATACTGTGTTATTGGACCTGGTTTGATATCTCCTGTAAAATTTCAGTTAACTTTGGAAAGTCCTACCTAAAATATATCTCAGGAATGTGCCATTTAGTATACAATTTGAAAGCAGAAAGACTTTAATTGATTTTTCAGTTTGGTTTGCAATACTTAATCATCTACACTAATAAAAGAGAAAAATGCTAATTGACAGTGCCTTCACTACACACACAGCCAACCAGGAGTGATATGCAAATTAACCCAGCAAAGATGGGGGTGGATTTGCATATGCAGGCGGTGGAGGCAGAGGCCCTATGTGGCGGATGGAGTTGGGGACATGGGCAGGCAGAGGGGGCAGTGCCTGAAGCCACCAGTGGATCCAAGCTGAGATGGGGACCTGGGCAGGCGGTGTCAGGCGGCTTGGACCAAGCTGCCTCGTGATCACAAAGTGAAAAGTCTGAGTCCAAGCCACCCTATGATCATGGGGCGAACAGGCCAAGTTGAGCTGCCCCACGATTACAGGGTGAAGAGCCTGATCCAAGCCCCCCCCCCCCAATCACAGGGCAAAGAACCAGGGTCCAAGCCACCCACAATCATGGGGAGAAGAGTCCAGGTGAAGCTGAACTGCAATCATGGGGTGAACAAGAGTCCAGGTGAAGCTGCTCTGCAATCCCAGGCGAAAAAGTCGCTCTGCTGACCAACCTGTGCTATGGGCCTGTTTCCCTCTAGCCTGTAGCCATGGGAAGTCTCCCTCACCCCAGAGTTAAGAGCACTATCCCAGGTCTACCCAGTAGCCTGGTCCTGACTGTGGGGGTGAGTTCCTGCAGGCTGGGGTTTGATCCCCACACATTAGCCGTAGGAGACCAGTGCCTTTGTTTTTGCTGTGTGTCCGAGTTTTAATTGGACAAATGCCTGGTGGTCCCAGTGGCCAGCTTAGAAAAATTTTTTACGAGGAGAATTCTGTCTGGGTTTCCTCAAATTCCCTCAGCCCCTACTCACCCCCCTGTAAAGGTGCAGAACAAGTGAGGCCCTTAAATAAAAATAAGCTGCTTCATGAGTATGTCATCCCTTCCTATTTTAAAGGAAACTGAGTTCCATGTGTACTATGATATGATATCTGAGGCACAGGACAAGCGAGGCCCTAAGTGTACTATTCTTTGATATTCTTTGTTGTTCTATGTAATTTATTTCTGTACTCCTCAATTTTGTAATAGTTAAGTAACTAGAATAATACATCTTGCTATAAAATATTACTAGAAGATCAAATGATCAATTTGTCTATTATCTAAGAAAGTAGTGTGAATATTTCAAATTCATGTTTTTAAAATCATGTAATATATGAATTATGAACACTTAAATTTTATGTAAGATTAGTATACAATGAATTGCAAAATATATCATTTTTTAATGTAAGTTGGTTTCACTATTCTTAAAAGCTATTTATGAATATTTAAAAAAAATGTTTGTACCCATATCCATTATTTTCACCACTAAAAATCATTTATAAGAAAATAGTCAAAGATGTTCAGAGATTTAATATTTAATAAAGCATTTATAATAGAAAATAATTTATAAATATTTTTAAAATCTCAAGTTAAAATAGCATGATTTTGTTTTATAAATATATAAGTAAAACATTTATATGCACCAACTTTAATGATAAACTTTTATAAATATTTTAAAAATCCCAAGGTAAAATAGTATGATTATATTTTGCAAACACATAAATATATGCACATATACTAAAACATTGGAAATGTACAAAAGGTTAAGAGTTCTCACGACTAGGTGGTAAGATTACAGGTTTCTCATATTCTTTTATATTTTTAGTATTTTAATAAGTATAAACAAAATCTATAATTAAAAAATGTAAAATAAAAAAGAACCACATAGGTGATGAGAAGGCATTTGAAATGGTTTTAAAGATAATATATTCTTTAATTAGATGGTTGATAGTTGAGTATTTGTTTTTATGATTACATGTATTACATAAAGTGCTTGAAGCAATTTATAATATTTTTGGAAAAAGTCATTTCATGAGGAACTTATCACTCTTCTTATTTAAAATTAAGCCATCTGCAAAATTAGTAGAAAATGTGTATGACCTTAAAATAATATTATAATTAATATACCAAGTGTTATTTTTGAAATATTAAGTATTGTTTAAAAATATCCTATATAATAAAGGCTAATACGCAAATCGACCAAAGGGCAGAACAACCAGTGTCTATGATGTTCACTGACCACCAGCGGGTAGACACTCAATGTAGAAGCTGCTCTCTGGTGTTCAGTATGCTACCATAGGGGGAGCACTGATTAGCCAGAAGCCAAGATCATGGCTCGCAGGGAACAGGCCTAAGCCAGCAGTCGGACATCCCCCAAGAGCTCCTGGATTGAAAGAGGACACAGGCTAGGCTGAGGGACACCCCCCTCCCCAGTGTACAAATTTCTTGCACTGGACCTCTCATAGTTAATAATACTGTATAGCATATTTGAAAGTTTCTAAGAGAGTAAACATTGAAAGTCCTCATCACATGAAAAATATTTGTTTTGTAACTATGTCTGATGTCTCAGATGTTAACTAGACTTATTGTGGTGATCATTTTGCAACATATACAAATATTGAATCATGTTGTACACATGAAACTAATATACTGTTATATCTCATTTATATCTCAATAAATGTTTTAAAATTATTTTTTAAATTATAAATGATATAGTCTCTGAAACCAAAATCTACGTAGTTATAAAGAACAAACAAAAATGGCTATTGTCTTCACTAATATTTATCAACACTTCAAGCAGACAAATGTAAAAATTAAAAAGTAAATATACATTATAAAAAGATGTTTTTAGTACTGCTGATGCTATTAATATGGACCTTAGAAATTCAAGAGAATTAGTTGAAATTTTTTATAAAAGAAAATCAGTAAAGTGCATGTTGATTGGCTCAGTTGGTTCCCTACATAAAAAATGTTGCCCTTGGGTTCCAGGTCAGGGCACATACCTAGGTCTTAGGTTCATCCCTAGGTGGGGCACATATGGGAGGCAACTGATCTACATGTCTTTCTCAAATCTCTCTCTCTTTCTCTTTCTCTCTCTTTAAAGTTAGTAAACATATCAGGTGAGGATAAAAATTTAAAAAAGAAAGAACATCAATAAGAAAATGTGTTGATTTGGTGGGCTAATATTTTAATTATATCTCTGGCCAGTGTGACTCAGTTGGTTGGGTGTCATCCCAGGCACAGAATGGACTAGGACTTGATCCCCTGGTAGGAAACACACAGGAGGCAATCAATCAATGCTTTGCTCTCAGATCAATGTTTCTCTCTTTCTCTCCCTCTCCCTCTCCCTTCATCTCTAAAAATCAATAAAATATTTTTTAAAAATTTTAATACCATAATATTGGTGGTCTTCCTAGTGTCAACACTAATTAGTTGCTAGAAATTATGGTGCAAGGCAGAAAACTATGATATTTGACATTGGTAATGATAAGTACTATAATAATTTTTCTGAATTTTTTGGTTTGCCTAGACTTTTGGTAGAGGAATTGCTCTATAACAAATGCCAGTGAAGTTTTGGCTGTTGAAAATTTAAGAGTCACAAAATTTTTATAAACATGTAGATTACAAAAAAGCAACTTTTGTGGACTTTGAGGAAAATCAGAGGTGTTTTTCATTAGTTTTCTTGCTCTACTTAATTACTATCTAAATTATATTCACTTTGTACACTTGTCATTCATTTGCTTTATGTTTTTATTATAGAAAATTTCCATTGTATACAAAATTAACCATACTAGTTTAATTAACCTCCAACTACCCAACATCCAGTTTTACAATTACCAACTTATGGCTAGTTTTGTCTTTCCAATACCCCCAACTACTTATCCTCTTATGAAATTATTTTAAAACAAATTACAGATATATTTTATCTGTACTTATTTCAATAAAAAATAAGAATTCTGTTTCTAGCATACCATTAAACCATTATTCAATTAAAAATAAAAGAGTATATTTTTATACCACCAGATATCTAGTCAATTTGTCCAATGGATTGATGTCTTATATTTTAATAGTTTGAATCAAAATCTAAATAATCTATATGTGCTTCTCCCCAGTACTTCTCATTCTCTTGCAATTTTAAAAACATTTCTGTAAAGATTGTAAAGTGATTGTATTATCAAAGTGTGAATTGATATGCTCCTCTGCCTTCTAAATAACATTTGGGTCAAAAGGTTTGACTGGAGGCAGTTTCAATATTTTTGATAGAGTAAAAATACTTAAAAGATGTATTTCTCCATCAAAGCATGCATAATGTCTTGTTCTCACTTACTTTGTGATACTAGCAGCCATTGAGAAACAACACTTCGATCCTCTAATAATTTATTAAGTGTGGCAAAATGGGGATAACCTAGTTTTATTACTTTTCTTCATGCATTGCCTGGTATGCTTCTATAAAGAACCTCCCCGCCAAAACTGGTTTGGCTCAGTGGATAGAGCATAGGTCTGCAGACTGAAAGGTCCCAAGTTTGATTCCAGTCAAGGGCATGTACATTGGTTGCAGGCACATCCCTGATGGTTGGGTGTCCAGGAGGCAGCTGGTTGATATTTCTCTCTCAT
The DNA here is from genome assembly GCF_014108245.1 of Pipistrellus kuhlii. Lineage (NCBI taxonomy): Eukaryota > Metazoa > Chordata > Mammalia > Chiroptera > Vespertilionidae > Pipistrellus > Pipistrellus kuhlii. Next base: position 1,041,688 of record NW_023425460.1, on the reverse strand, counting down.
CAATATTTCTAGCTCTCTATCTCTCTCCCTTCCTCTCTGTAAAAAATCAATAAAATATATTTAAAAAATAAAAAAATAAAGAACCTCCCCACTTCCATTTGGTTATTTACTGGTATATTTGAATTAAAAAGTGTAGACAAATTTTCATTCTTTCCCATTAATTTCCTATGTTTCAAAATAATAATTTGATTAATTAAAATTCTCTCAAAATGACCAGTTTATTTTTAGCTTACATTTTATAACATTACTTTTTAAACTCGAATGGATTTGGGTCCATAACTCTTAATATAAGTCAATATATAAATTTCTCATTTTATGACCTGCTTTTTAAAAATGTGTTGTAATTAATTCTTCACCATTATTTATTGGCCCAAGGTATAACTTTATAAAAGCTTCATCAAAATAGATTTAGTCAATCTATCAATATTAAATATTTCACAAAGATTTAATTATTAAACATATGATGGAATACAAATTATTTAATGCAAACCTCTTGTCATTTCTTATTTATTTATTTTTTAAAGGATAATCAGAGAACAGTTTGTTTCTAAATCAAATGTTATAAGCAATTTATGTCAAATGAGGTGAAAAATAGTCAAATTTCCCCTAAGAAACTTTGTACCACTTTAAATTCTCAGGTGTAGGGGTGAGAAATTTCTTGTTTTCCAATATATAATCAATATATTATTTTTAAATCAATGCAAAATGAAATATGTGAAAAATAAGGTCACATGATTAATACAAACTTTGGTTACTCAAATAGCTAATTTTTCTGAGCTTTAGCATTTCAGCTCTAATTGTGATTTCTTCCATAAATGTTTGTGAACACTCATGATGGTAAAGGTATATGTTCAAGTTAATATTAGATAAAATTTAGGTCTTCCAGATACAATTCTGCACCCAATTTCAAAGTGTTTTGTTGTTGTTTTTTCCCCACAACACCAAGCAGTTCAACATCAGTGAGGTATCTGCAATTCAACCTAGTGCTGAGATTATCTGCTTGGTGATAACATCAGATTTTAGGGTAAGGGCTCAATTCTATAAGACCGCCCTTCACTTCAGCTGCTAATTGCAAATCTAGGTGTTACCTGTGCTGACCAAGTGGCTATAAATCAGAAGTTTTCACACCCACTTCTTAGATGCAATTAGTTTGCTAGAGCAGATCAGAGAATTCAGGAAATAGGTTTACTCACCAGATTACCACTTCATTACCAAGGATATTAAAGGATACAAATCAACAGCCAGGTGAAAGGATACATAGGGTAAGGTGTGGAAAAAATGTGGAGTTTGACACACCCTTCAATGCCTCTCTCCCTGTATCTCCAAGTGTTCATCAACCTTGAAGCTTTCAGAACTCTTTGGGGTTTTAATGGATATTTTATAATCTATGCATGATTGATTACGTCATTGGTCATAAGTGACTGAACTCAATCTTCAGCCCCTTTCCTCTCCTAAGAGGTGAGTGTAGAAAGAGAATGGGACTGAAAGTCCTACTGACAACAAGATACTTTTATTGGTCTCATCACAGGACATTTCAAAGGACTTAGAAACCATGTGACTGTCATAGGCATGGAGACCAAACATATATTTCTTATTATAAGTCACAATATGAACCAGCCAAAAGTATGTTTATGCCATATCATGACATGGATTCTTGCAGAAATGTTCTTATAAGTCTTGCCAATGAGAGGTAGCTATGAAAGAATTGTCATGTAACCCCTGAACCGGGTATAAGTGGAGAAGCAAAAATGATAGAATGTTATTAATTAGAGTGACTATAACTAGCTAGTTTAAACCATTATGGACTTATTTCTCTAATGTGTATAAATGGTGTATGACTTTCCCTAGATCTCTGTCTACATACATTTCATAATGTGAGACTCTTACATGGTTCACTACAGGTATGTCCGTGATTAAGTCAGAAGCTGGATAAGTCCATTGGTGCTGACATAGGGCTCAAAGCCTTCAGGGAGATAAGAACTTGGGTAGGTTGACTCTTGCTACATATTCTAAAGCCATGGGAGGCAGTCACTCTACCACATTTTATTAGTTATTGACCCAGTGGAGGGGGAGAGGGCAAGATCCAATTGGATATTTAAAGAGTGTTTAATAAAAATCCTGTTAGCAAACCTGTCACAGAGTTGTAGGGAAGCCAATAAGAAATGATACAATATCCCAGGGTCAGTGACAGCAGGAATGTACCATCATTCCCTAAACCTGAGTAGGTTTCCTTTCTCAGTAATATTAGTTATTAATTCCGAAACTAATTTCTATATATTCTAGGACTGTGCAAATGATTATATACTAAGAATAATGGCAGTCAGGTGGTAGAAGGGAATTAAACATCTAGAAAGGGGAAAACTAAAATGAATGCTATGGTCTTAGGTTAGGTATGGAGTTGTCAGTATACTTTCCTTGAGTGTATTTGCTGATAGTGCCTAGATGCATCACTATAGTAATAAGCACCCTGAATCACTAAGAGGAACTAGATCTCCATAGAGAAATGACCAATTCTAGAACTAGGGCGCTAGTCACAGAAGAGGAATCTAGAATGTTGTATTGAGCTTCAAAGTAAGGAGGGACATGTCAAGAGGACATGAGAGCTTGAAGGACCCTCAAAAGCCAAGATTCTAAGAATACAACTAGAGAATAAATACGATGGTAGCAGATTATGACCCCATTGAATAAAATTAAAAGGCTTGACCAACACTGGTGTAAATGATGAAAAAGTAAATATATGAGGGGAAAGAAAAAGGAAGAAATGGCTGAGAAAGAAGGAAGCTGGAGGCCAAGCATAGCTCAGCAGCAAGCTCTTCACCCAGCCAGTCTCCTGCTGGGCCTCCTACTGATGTCATCTCACCAAAACCAAGCAGCCATGGCAATACAGTGGATGTAATCTATGCAGGACAGATTCCTGGGACCTGGGGAGCAGGATGACAAAATGGTCTGTGGACTTGCAGGACCAAAAGGACATAATCTAGCAAACTCTTTTTGATCTGGTTGCCACAGAGATTTTTTTCTAAAATAAATATTTAGCCTATTTAGTCATTTTGTTTTCTTTCATTAAACATGTGTTGCAAAAATAGAGTTTCATGAAAGTCAAAGCTTTTCACAACTTGGCCCCTTGGCCCCAACCTTTTTTTTTTTTTTTTTTTTTTTTTTTTTTTTTTTTTTTTTTTTAGCTTTTCTACTTTTTAAGCTATTCTGACTAATTTTCCCTCATAAATGAAGCTCCAATCCTTTCAGACTATGTGACACTTTTGAAGCCACTCACCCACTCACCACTGTGACTTTATCTACCTATGCTTCTCTTTGTATGGAACACTCTTTGTTTACTTATTTCTCATAAAATTTCCTACTATTTCTCTTGTTGCTTTTTTTAATCCTCACCTGATGACATGTATTTTTTAAAATTATTTTTTAGAGTGAAAGGAAGAGAGAGTAAGAAAGAGAGAAAAACATCAATGTGAGAGTGAAATTGATCAATTGCCTACTTCATGCACCCCTCCCAGGGATCAAACCCACAACCTGGACATGTGCCCTGACCAGGGATCAAACTGCCACCTTTCAGTGTATGGGACAATGCTCAAGCAGCTGAGCCACACTGCACAGGGCGCAATTTCCTACTATTTCTTAATAGTGTAGATCAATTATAACCTCACTTCTCTCTCCCCAACCATCATTAGACAGAGTGAAGTTCTCAGTGACTTTCATTAGGCAGAGCTAATTGATGAGGTATTTGTGCTTCAATAACACTAATTCAACAATCAATTAGCACATACCCTGCAGTGTTTTATATATACTGAGACTTTTCTATTTCTGCCCCGTTGCTGATATATAGTTCAGGCACACTACAAGCAGTTGTTGAGGTGAATATATGAAGTCTCAAGCTATACAGAAATCTGATTTTCACATTGTTCTTTATGCATTTAGTTATAGGGCTTAACATATAAATTCCTCAGATCATCCAGCAGGAAATCACCATACAGCTAATTCAAACAGACCAAACACTCTCTTATTTATTTAGAATGCAATATTTTCTTTCAACAAAAAATTTCACATCCAAAAAATATAGAAAAGTACTAAGACACCACAGGATATTTTAGGACTCTCTTGCATTTATATAACTAACATTGAAAAATTAGACATAAGTAATTATATATATTATATATGCATGTTATATACATACTAGTAGCATGCACAAAAATCTGTGTGCCAGTAGCTTTCTGTGGGACCTGGCTGCTCCATGCCCGCTGCCCAGAGGCCCATCCACAGCAACGAGGTGTGGAAGGCTTGCCTCATCACCATGGCAATGAAGCAAGCATTCTGCCAGGCCACTCATGCTGCCCACTCTCAGTGGCCACCCCCACAGGACTGGGGGACTCCAGAAGAGCTGAGAAGACAGGGTGCCGCCATCTTGTGGCAATGGGCACCAACATCTTTGTGACAGAATGATGATTGATTTGCATATTATCTTCTTATTAAATAGGATATACTGGCATATTATATATGTTATTGGATTTGATTATGGCATCCCATCATATAGGAGAGATGACAGGCTTTTATGTAAGTAAAGAAATAAAGAAGCAGAAAGACTAAACCACTAGCTTGAGGTCAGATATCATGCAATGAGGCAGGACATAGTGTCTATGGCAGATACTACTTTCTTTAGAGAACTTTATGGAAAAAGAGAGAGAGAGAGAGAGAGAGGGAGAGGGAGAGAGAGAGAGAGGGAGAGGGAGAGAGAGGGAGAGGGAGAGGGAGAGAGAGAGAGAGAGAGAGAGAGAGAGAGAGAGAGAGAGAGAGAGAGAGAGAGAATGTTAATAAAGAGACAGACTTTCCTAACAAGGGTCTTGGGAAAAAAGGCAAACTTCCAGAATTTAAAATAGGAATATCTCTACATTAAACCTCTTCTTATCCTCCCTAGAGAAGCATCAGCAAAGATTGCCAATTCTGCCTGTGAAAACGCAGGACCAACTTCTGTGGACGTGGCTTCTTCCCTTCATACAGGTCACGAGGCAATGACCCTTTTCTGTAGAGGAAGCGCCATACTGCTTGCCTGAGGAATCAATGCACAACCTAATGGGAGTCATCTGCTTTCCCTCGCTGACCAGCTCCGACTGGAGAAGAGAGTTGCTGACAATTTTATGCACAAAATACATGGTTCCTCTTAGAGATTGAATTGGAGATTTGTATTTGCTACTAAATACAAATGATTACTACTAAAAGTCTTTTATGTTGGCAACTTGAGTTGAATTGCAAGCTGGTTCAAAGGGTAGGAAAGTTCATTGTACATATCTACATGAAAGAGGTGACTTGCATGGAAATTTAAGAGCAGATACATTGCAGGAGGAATCTGAACCCCTGGAACTGGAAGGAGAGTCTGGACTTGGGGTAGCTACAGGCACCTCAGTTTCAGGAGTAGTCAGGAGTTTCTATAGAAATAATTGGTCATGAACATGAACATACTTATATTTTGTATGTGTCGGTTTCTTTCCAGTTATTAACTCGCATTTTTTCCACGTTTCTTAACTTAAATTCTCAAGATAGTCAAACCTGCTAAAATTTAATATAAATGTGAATCATCTGGGAGTCTTGGTAAAATGCAGATTGATTTAGGAAGTCTTGGATAGAGCCTAAGATCTTGCCTTTCTAACAAGCTACCAAGTGATACCAAAGATACTTCTCCATAGATTATGGTTTGGGTAGTAAGATAGCATTGCCTACCAAGTCACACGGTAGGTGTACTAGGCCATTTTAAAGGCTTGCCTTAGCCTGTGTGGCTCAATGGTTGAGCATCAACCTATGAACCAGGAGGTCACTGTTCAATCCCTGGTCAGAGCACATGCCCAAGTTTCAGGCTTGATCCTCAGTAGGGGGCATACAGGAAGCAACCAATAGAGGATTCTCTTATCATTGAACTAGAGGCCCGGTGCATGAAAATTTGTGTACTTGGTGGGAGAGGAGGAGTGTCTCTCAGCCCGGTCTGTGCCCTCTTGCAGTCTAGGAGCCCTTGGGATATGTCCAACTGATAGTTTAGGGGGAAGCGGGCCTAAGCTGCAGTCTGGCCTCCCTCTAAAAGAGGACCTGAGGGCCAATTGGGGGATGGTGCCAGTCAGCAAGTGGCAGACCTCTCCCCCCATTGTCCTGATGCCACTGGTTGCTGCTGCCTTCTGATCGCCATCTTCTCCCTCTGCCCACTGGCACCCACGTTGGCTGGCCTGGCTCAGCCAAATCACTGGCCCTGCTCCCCCCACTGACCAGTCGTTCTGCTGTTCAATTGATTTGCATATTAGGCTTTTATTATATAGGATATTTCTATCTCTTTCTCCCTCCATCTCTTTGAGATAAATAAAAACATGTTTAGAAAAACAATAAAGGATTTATTTTCCAGAAGTCATGCGCCTATCATTTGCCCATTACCTGGAGATAGAGTTTGGGGATAAGTTTTTTGTTTTCTTATTTTTGTTAATTCTCTCCAAAGGATATTTTTTTCCCCATTGATTTTTAGAGAGATTGGAAGGGGGGAGGAGAAACAGGGAGAGTGAAACATTGATGTGAAAGAGATATATAACATCACTTGTTCTCCTCCCCCACAGATGGGGCCAGGGATCTATTCTGGAACTGAGGCATGTGCCCTTGACTGGAATGGAACCTGAAACCTGTGGGCTAATGCTTTAACCACTGAGAAAAAACTGGCTGGGGCAGGAGATAGGCTTCTTATTGTGCCAAATATACAGCGGCTGTGAGAGGGGAAGTTTACCAAAGAAGGGGCTAGCATTGGGCTGACATTCTAAATATGCCTTCTTTAAGCAGTTCCTTTCATTAAGAACTGGTTTTCGTTTAGTATCTTTGTTTGATCATAAGTATCATCACTGAAGATCAAAAGAGAGTCAGACATTCATAGCACCCTACTTACCATATTACCTCTTGCTCTAATTTTAAGGTATAAAAAAACCCCTCATTTTCTTATAGCCAACTGTAGAATGGAGGAGTGTACTCATCAACTAAAACCTTGGTAATTAATGTGTTAGCAAAAACTATGGTCTCAAAAATTTTTTTCTATATCTTGTAAAAAAAAATCTAGAATCTTGGATTTCTAATAGAAATAATCTATCATCAACTGGAGTGATTATTCTGGAATACACCCTTCATTTGACTGCAGTCACTGGGGATTCACCTCCAGAATAAAGACCAAGCTCTTCCACTCCAGCTTCTTCAGCATCTGGTCTCTCCTTCTCTTTCTGTGTCATCTCCCACGGCTTCTGCCACATGTCATCCCTATGTCATAACCAATTATTTGTCATTATCTTTTTCAGATAACCTTCCAGGCTCTGCAGTTTTTCTCTAGCTCTTTCTATAATTGCTTTATTATATATTTACAGTTTATATTTCTCCTCATCCACTGATTATTTTACCCACAATTAATTATACCACATTCTGCTCCAATAGCTATCAAAAGATACCCTAAAAAACAGCACTTAACTCAGTACTACATTTATGTATTTGTCTAATATAAATTATTTTAACTATTATATCTCCACAGATGAGCAGAGTATTCACTAGCCACTCAGTGGATATTTATTAAATGAGTAAATGAGGAGAATGAAGGAATCACTTGGTCTGTAGGGGCAGAGTTGGAAGTGCAGTGGTTGGAGGATTCCTAGCAAAATTTGGGCAGGGAAGAAACAGGCAGCTAACAAGAGGCAAGCCACAAACCCACCACAGTGTGTACCCACCGTTTCTGCCATTCGCTTCTCGCTGCACTGCTGTGTCTGTTTGTTTTCAGCAAGTTAGCATGATATTTAAATCCCGAGTCCACAGCTGCTGGAATAAATATTTATTTCTAAACGAAACTATTCTTTTTTGTTCATAATTCAGGATTCTGGTGCTGCAACAGCAGTTGAATTGGAAATCAACACCAAAATGTGACTCATCAAAATGGCAAGGAAAGTAAATCAAATATCGGATAAAGCCAAGTCCTCATTCTCCTCTCCGATTACATTTCCTTGAAGACAAAACATTTAATCTCTGCTAGAGCTATGGGACCCAGAGGCTCTAACCACCGACCAGCCTATGGCAACACATTAGGTGTGTTCATCTTAGCACTCTGTGGTGTTTGCTGGAAAACAGTTGTGCTCAAAGGCCATTTGGCTGAACTTTGTTGACTGATATTCAAGAGAAAATAACTTTTTCCAGAAGTAGCTCAGTGCTCTTCTACTTATCCTGCCATCCTTGATTTTAAGTGATTATAGTTCTGGCCCGGAGATTCTTATCTCTATGTGCTTACCTTTCCCACTGGAGGGTGTGATGTGAACACATTTACTATGTAACATGTAGTACTATTATAAAGAATGATCTAATCTAGTCAGCTCGAGGAAGTGGTAATAGACATGAGTGAATTTCAGGACATGCGATAAAGAGGGGGAAGAGGAAGAGAGAGAAAAGGAGAGGAAGACAGAGAGTGAGGTGTGTATGTTTCCATTTGGGTGGTCTGTGTTTATTTCAATAGAACCATCTCCCCTCTCCAACAACAACAACAAAAATAAAAACAACAACAAACAAATAAAAAAGAAGAAAAGACAGCAAGTCAGGGGAGAGGGAGAGGAGGGGTGCCCAAGGGGACACACACCAAGTCAGCCTATGCAACCTCCCAGGTGGATGGAGTGGCTGGCCTGGCAGCCAAGGTCAGCTGCCTCTCCAGTGGCTCTTGGCAGCCTTCCACAGCGGAAACTCCATGGCTGGTACAGAGACAATGTTTGAAGGCCCTGGAAATGCTAGATACCACTTATGTGGACACACCGAGAGAGCTCTGTGTCTTATGTGGACACACGGAGAGGGCTCTGTGTCTTATGTGGACACACGGAGAGGTCTCTGTGTCATATGTGGACACACAGAGGGCTCTGTGTCAGGGCGTCCTTGGTCTCCATTCATGCAGCCTCCAGCCCTGGGAGCTGTGCACCGCAGCAGCATGTCTTTTTCCTTCAATTTCATTGGCAGCAGCTTGCATTGAGACCTTGCAGACACCCTGATAGACTCCAGGGAGCTTGTGATTGTCATACTCCATATGAAGTACAGTGAGCACCACTGGGCCTTCCAGATTCTTCCAGATTCTTCCAACGTTCCATCTACTGAGCCAAACTGATTTCTGCATGCCATAGATTTTTAAAAATGGGCCTGGGAATTGATGGGAACTTCCACATTTCCTCTCCTGTAGAAATAACTTACTTTGCAATGAAAGAAAAAAAATCAAGGTGAAAATCCACAATAATCTGAAATAAGAAGAGTGTACAGATTTTGGGTTCCAATTCTATTCTTCTGATCCTATAGTTGCTCATCCAATTCATCCTTAGAATATATGAACCAATAATTTCCCTTCTTACTGAAATAGGTAAAATTGAGTTTCTATATTGATGATATATTGGTAAGGTAAAAGTCAAGTTTCATAACAATTCAATACTTTAATATAATTTTTGTAAAATTTAAAAACTTACATTTATATAAATTATATAGAAGACTCCTCAAAGTGATTTATCCTTGGAGTAGTAGGAAACAGGAGGAGAAAATTCTTTTGCTGTAATATTATATACTTTATATATTGACTAAAATTGTAATACTACACTCTATTAATTTTATATTTGAAACATATTTTTATAAGCCCACAAACTAAACACTTCTGGAAAGACCATATAAAAAACAAGTGCTTTGCAACCACTCACTCTCCAATGTTCTATGCCAGTGCACCTGCATTGATTGGTCCCACGGTGAAGCCCGGAGAGAATTAGGAATGCTTCTGAGAGCAAGCCAACGATGCACAACGAAATCCCAACTCACAAATGTCTAATTTATGAACACCTGTCACATAAAGAGAAAGGCTACTGGCCCATGCTAACTTGCCAGGGGACCGCATAGCAGTGTGGGAAATGCTTGAACTTTGCAGTCAGACTGCTAAGTTTTGAAATTTGCCCCTCTACTTACTAGCTGTGGAGTACCCGGTGAGTCACTTAGCCTTCCTGCACCTCAGGTACTTGTCCATCAAATGTTCTGACAGCGGTTCTTCACTCAGAAGATTGCCATAAAATTTCACACAAGTAGTGCATCACCAAATCTGGCACACACTCTGCCTATACAAGTGTTGCCATTTGTGTTGTTAGAGGCAGACTGTCCTCCGGGTGCTCAGGATGGCATTGCATGGCTGTGCTCTTTCCCTAATGGCAAGCCTGGTGTCTGTCACTAGGTACCGACAGCAGATCCCTTAGAATAATGATTGTCCTGTCACGGTGACAAATTTGAACTTGTTAGAATCAATTTCCTTAGAATTAATTACTGTCCCACATATCCGCATACCATTTGATTGAAGTGGAGCTGCCCTTAAGTCTATTAAATTCATCACCATAAAGGCAGAAAGCATGTTCTATTTAATAATATGTGATATGTATTTTTTCATATGGAGCAAATTCCTGAAATCTGATATCTCTCAGAGCCCATGGAGTGTTTCAGTGCATATAGGCCATGCAGCTGACCAGGAGGTACCTGTGTTGTAGGTTGCTATTGCTTGGTATGGACCAAGTTTGCTGTAGCTATCTGTTAAATACAGCTTTGACTGTGTAATATTTGCATTGCTGGTTTGAGGTATGTTCAGTTTAGTTGTGATTTAAAAGTTCCTAAAAACAGGAACTTGAAGGCCCTGGAAATGCTAGATACCACTTATGTGGACACACTGAGAGGGCTCTGTGTCTTATGTGGACACACGGAGAGGGCTCTGTGTCTTATGCAGATACACGGAGAGGTCTCTGTGTCATATGTGGACACACAGTGAAACAGAATAGAATGTGTATTCAGAAAGTTATAGAATAAACCAGCATGATATACATCAAAGCACTAAGTCTAAAATAAAATTTTCATAAGAAAGCATTGTGTTGAAAGCTAACTATATTTCTTCCTTTGTATTCCATAAAATAGATAGTAACTTAAATTACAATAAATATGGTAATTGGCATCAAGAAATATATGGACCTCTTCATTTCTGGGGTTTCCCACTTGGCTCGCAGTCGACAAATGTAGTATCTACTGACCATAAACCATGTGCCAGGACTACTGGTGAGTAGTGAGCACAGAGGTCAGTCTATCCTACTGCACTTTATCCAAAATGAAGACATTCCTCTCACCAATATTTGCAGTGGCTGTAATTTTGCTTATAATTCCTAGACTTTTACTTATGAGTGAAAACATTTAGTGATCAGGCTGAAGTCTGATTCTGATTCAATGACCTTCACAAGTGGATCCTGCCCCTGAGATAGAGGAGTTGATTCCTGAGAAACAGTATTTTTATTGTTTCTATATAATACTTATTCTGCATTAAAAATGTGCAACTTGCTATGAGTTATAAGCATCATCTGGTCCTCAGACATCTATTAAACTCACAATGTAGACACAGTGCTAATATCATGTCTCTTGAATGGAGATGTGTACAACCTGGGTATAAAGGGTCAAGAAAAGCACAGACAGAAGACCAGACCAGTGCTGCCCCAGCTGCTGACTCAAGAGCAGAGAACACAGCAGGGCCACTCAGAGTGTTGCCATAGAGTTCTGGTTGTAATAAGAATCCAGACATGGAAATTAGGAAATGTCCCTCAAAGAGGGAAGTGACAGTTTTCAGGGGGAAGCAGAGAGATGTTCACACTGGAAAATCCATGCTGATTAGAGAAAAAGCCAACAGTTCCCAAGAGATTAATTATAAGTGAAAGCAGCTCCAAGAGATGGAACAGAGGCTCTGGCTTCCATCTGCAGAAGGACTGCCCCACAATCTTCTGTGCATCTGTCACTCAGAAATCCCCATCAGCAGTGGAGACAGGTAATGAAGGGTCGGTGCATGGAGACCAAACCCACTGAAGGCACTGGCCTCACGCCATCATCTCATTGATTCACTCCTGGACACAATCTCTTTGAATTTAGTGTCAGATAAGACTAGAAAAGAGCAGAATATAAGACCCAAAAACATTCCACTTTGGCATGTAGCTTGTTTCGAACTGAAGACCATTGAGACTCCCTGGGCTCAGAGAAACTTCCAACCCTGCCTTAACTACCTAGAAGATTCAGGGTCTTTTCCAGAATGGGAATTATTACCAGAGATATATTTCAGCCGAGTAATCCGTCTGTTTGATAGAACAAGCATCTAATTCCCAACATCTGCTCTTCTTCGGGTGAATTACCCTCCTCTGCTTAAAACCCCAGGCCTTTATCCTATTCCGTAGCTCAGGATGTCATGTATTTTACCTTTTTATCTCTGAATTTTTCATGTATGTGGGGTTTCTGACTTTCTCATGTATGTGGATTCCATACATATGAAATTGAATTTCTCCTGTTAATCTATCTCATGTTGGTTTTATTATCAAACCAGCTTTTGCTGAAACCGATTTGGTTCAGTGGATAGAGCATTGGTCTGCAAACTGAAAGGTCCCAGGTTCGATTCTGGTCAAGGGCATGTACATTGGTTGCGGGCACATCCCAAGTAGGGGGTGTGCAAAAGGCAGCTGGTCCACGTTTCTCTCTCATCGATGTTTCTAGCTCTCTATCCCTCTCCCTTCCTCTCTGTAAAAAATCAATAAAATATATATACTTAAAAAAGAAAAGAAAAAGCTTTTGTAGGATAGAGAAACATTCTTCATCTCCCGCGGGACCAATGGTTACTATTAAAGTTCCTCCTTATTTCTGCCCCATTCTAACTTCTCCCCTAGTGTTGTTTAGTTGAATTTAATCCAATTAATGCTGATTTTCTAAACCAGAGCCCTCTGGACATCACGGGAAGATTCATTGCATATTTGTAGTACCACTGGAAGTTTCATTCCCTGCTGCATTGGGGTTAATGAGGTATTTATGGACAAAACATTGAAACTTTTGAGCATGCAGAACATTATGTGTTGTAGGAAATGTGATTTGTTTTAAAGAATTTATAACCAAGCTTTGTAATTGCCCTTCTCTTAAAGTGAGTTCTACCTGTGTGGTGGTAGGCTTGCAGAAGCTAATGTGAGCCTGAGGATTTCACATTCAGGTAAGCGGAAAAACAGGTTCAAGTTCTTAAATTTCCTGACATTCCTGCCAGGAGCTTCCTTTCACACAAAAATGTTCTCTTTCCTCCTCTCTATTTTTTCTGTTTCCCCAACACTTAACAACAACAACAACAAAAGGTGGGAGTAGCGGAAACCGGTTTGGCTCAGTGGATAGAGTGTTGGCCTGAAGACTGAAGGGTTCCATGTTCCATTCAGGTCAAGGGCTTGAACCTTTGTTGTGGGCACATCCCCAGTGGGGGGTGTGCAGGAAGCAACTGATAGATGTCTTTCTCATTGATGTTTCTAACTCTCTATCCCTCTCTCTTCCTCTCTGTAAAAAATCAATAAAATATATTTTAAAAAAAGAAAAGAAAAGGTGGGAGTATCTTTGACCTTACATGTAATAAATTTTCAAATTTTAATGTTGATTAAATAAATAAATACTGTACATCAATGATTTACAAATGAAACAATGAATGAATGAAAATTAATTAAAAACTTGATTCTTTGGCTTAATTAGAACTTACTCTTTTATTTAAAGCATCAAGGAACATAGTCCCAGTGACACTGCTGTGGTCCACAGGTAGCATTTCTTCACTTCATTTCTTTAAGACAGGTAGTAACACTCCACCCCACGCTTCCAGGACCTCCTCCTTCTGAAAAGCTTTGCTTCCAGAAAATTGAAGAGTCAGCCTACCCTCCTGATTAGCCATTCCCCCTTACTTTACTGCCTTTTGGATATACATGACTTTGCAGCTTTCCCTAGAAAAAGAAGACTAAATCAATATTTCATTCATGACTAAATCAATATCTCTCCTTTCCTCCCCCCACTTTCTTTTCCTGCCTCTCCCACTCCTTGTCTTTCATCTTTCTCCTAATTCCTCAGTGTAGGACCTAATCCTGCTTCTGACTTTTCAACCATAGCCTCATTATTTCTTACTGATTCAATCACACACTTCTTCACAACTTGTTTCTGAATTCTATGAATGTCCTTTACAGCCTCTGAAATCTCTCCACTACATTAAAAAATGTATTTTCACAATATTCTGTGTTACAAGTGAACTTGCTTTTATGCCACTAAAGCATAGTGACTATTTGCCATTCATTTAGCTGCCTATTGTCATTTCTGTGTGTTCACTTTCCTGGTGAGATGCCCAATTCTAAAAGAAGGTCAATGCCAGGGGAGAGCTGCTGGATAGTTAATGTCCAACACACACCGACTCCACTTTAGGTTTAGTCACAGAGACCAGTAGTTGGAGTAAACTGACATGTATTAAATGTCCATTTTGTGATTTCAGACACACACAGTAAGATTTTTTTTTATCAAAACAAGTCTATACTTTTGACACTAATATGCCATTGATACTAGTCCCTGAAAGACATCTTCCACAGATCTTACTCTCGGAAGCACAGGATGAGATCTAAAGCCTCTCCACTTCCACTTTGTTTTGTTTTTGTTCAAGACAACCTCTGCCAAGCCCAGTGGACAGTGTAGCTCAGTTGGTTGAAGCATTGTCCCGTGTATTGAGGGGTCAAGGTTCAAGTCCTGGTCAAGCCTCATACTCAATTTGATCCCAAAATTGGGGCATAAGGGAGGCAACCCATAGATGTTTCCCTCTCTCTCTCTCCCTTCTTTTTCCTCTCTCTCTGAAATCAATGAAAATCATATCCTGGGTGAGGAGAAAAAAATGCCAAGTCTACATATACCATTATCTAGTTCTAGGATATTTTTTATGTCAAATGGAAATCCTGTCCCACTTAGCAGTGACTTCATGTAGTGGGATCCCTGTGAATATAATAAACTTTAAAATGATTAAAATGAAAATTTTATGATTTTTTATTTTACTATAAAAATCACACACACACACACACACACACACACACACACACACACATTTAAACAGTTCCACTCCCCACTTTTTCTCACAACTCTCCTTCCTTAAAAGTTATGTTAATAATTACAGAGTACAGGATTAAATACCCAAGCTGGTTTCATTAACTTAAAAGATTGCACACTATTTTCCTTTTATTTTCTCCATTATGACTTTACCTGGTTAAATATAGATTTTATGGCACAGGGACAGAGATAGTATTGTCACTAATCAAAAGCTGCACTTCACAGGGGGATTGCAATGAGTTTTAAAATACTAAAGTTTTCTAATATATGAATGCCATTCCTCGAAGAGAAATGTACCATTTGCACACAAAAAATTTCTGGTATTTATTTTCCCTGTTGTATATAAAATGAATCTTGGAGCTTTCACTTGAATTTCCATCTGACAAGCCTTTGGCATGATGTTGACGACTTTCCAGTCTCTTTTCCCAGTCCACACCTCCCTCCAGAGCACTGGACCATGTTTCTAACTGCCTGGTAGACATCAGCTTGATAGCCACCAGACACCTGAAACTTAACTTGTCCAAAGCTGACTCATTATTTTGCACTCCCAGACCCGCTGTTGTTTCTGTACATTTAATTTTGCTGAAGATCTATCTCTTCAGATGTCCAAACAAGACATCTAGTCATCTTTCTCAAATTATCCTTCCCCACCCACATCGTACTAATCATCACATTCTTTGGAGTCTATCACAGTGTTTCAGGACCTATTTAAGAGGATCAGCCTGCACACACTTACACATGCATGCACAAGCAAAGCCTTCCGTTTTGATTGCTTCCTATGGCACATTCAGCTATCCATTTGCTCCAGTAAATTGATCGCTGTAGCAACCGAATCGGCCTTGGGTCTCAGTCAAAAGAAAACTTGGAAAGTTAAATCACTTGAAAGATAAAGAAAACAGCACTATTTCCCTGAAGCCTTTAGTACAAGCTTTAACTCTCTGATGTTTTCAGTTCTTGTTATGACAATGAATATGTAAATGGCAGCAGCCAGTCCCAGGCTCTTTCTGCCTTATATAATATTAGGCCTTGATAGATACCTTCCCCCCAACTCTCTTGCTCAGGACCTCTTGGAAAAGCAATTGTAGACCATACAGAGAAATGATTGTAAAGTACAGATTTGTTTATCTAATATCTCATTAGCTTTTACCCATAGGCTGAAGAGCCATTTCTCTCCTTCTCTTAGCTTCAGCAGGATTTTCAGAAAATCCAGAATATTACACTATCAAAATTTTGCCTCTTACATTACAGAGCCTGTGATCTAGGTATATTTGTAAGAATACTAGTACGCAACAATTTTCCCAGATTTGTAAAACAGTTTTGAGAACTTCTCATTTAAAGTTGAGCATGTAAAAATAGCCTTTACTTCATCGTCTAATGGGAAAGCATGAAATAATAAGGTTAATGAGAAACAGCCACTCCACATTATCATCCAAAATTTTGACATTTGTGAAAAGGCTTTCCATAGCTTTGGATGAATTAAAAAGAGTCCATAATCAATCCTCAACATCCTGCCTATCTCCATTTACTAGTGAAAAATAAACCCAGATATAATATCTTTGTTTTCTTTATAATTTTTAACATTTCTTATTGTTTTTTATTTGTTTGTTTTTTAAGGAGAGGAAGGGAAAGGGAGATTTAGAAAACATTGTTGAGAGAGAAACAAATCAGCCGCCTCCTGCATACCCCCTACTGGGGATTGAGCCCAAAACTCAGGCATGTGCCCTGACCAGGAATCAAACCAAACTGGTGAGTGACCTTGTGGTGCATGGGATAACTCAACCACTCAGCCGCTCTGGCTCAGCTAATATTCTTATTCTTAAAGAACACTCCTTTTACCATGACACAGAGGCTTGACCTCTTCTTCAATGAAACTTGTGAAAATAATGGTTTCAGAAAATAAATTACTTATTCAAAAATATTTAATCAAAATGTAAGAGCCACAGAATCAAAGATGGTACAAGAAATAAATACTAAATAAATCAAAGGACATGAAAAGAATACTTACCATAATAACAACAGTAAAACAGAAAATTTTAAAGTATTCCACCATGAGTTTTAAAAATATCATAAAGCATTGAATAAAAACAAGATAATATCAGCAAAGATCCATGAATTTAGGACAAGGTGATAAATTAGGATATGATGAAATATGTGTATAAGAACTAGGAAAAGAAATGAGAGAACAATTAAAAAAACAAACACAGAAATAAAGGTAAATTGTCACTGATAACAGGAGAATACGTATTTCTAAGTAAGATCCTAAAAGACAGGATTTAAAAATGCAAGCAAAATAAAATGGATATAAACACGTGCTCCTAAAAGAATTTTGAGAAAAGAAAAGGTAAGGGAGAATGGAATTGTGTAAATTGTGTAACTAAAGAAAATATTTAGAATAAAATCTATCTTTAAAGGTACTATTCAAGAAAGCTTTCCAGAAACAAAGTCTTCAAATAGAGACTAACTTTATTCTGTGTGCCAGGAAAACTTGCCATGATGGTAACCGCAAATAAGTGCCCTGCAAAAACGGAGGTCTGGGCAGGCAGACAGATGAGAGCAGAAAGATGAATTTGGCTTCAGACTTCTCCATAACCACAATCAATGCCAGAGGACAAATGAACAATTAAAAAGTCTCAAGGAAAAAAAAAAAACAACAACAGCCCTAACTGGAGATTTATATACACAGTTCATTCACATATAAAGATAACAAAAAGCATGTTAGGAATGTGCAAACATTAGAAATATTATTACCTCACAAGCATCTCTAGTTCAAGAGTGAACTAAAACTGGACCAGTGTGGCTCACTGGTCAAGCTTGTACCTATGAACCAGGAAGTCACGGTTCAATTCTTAGTCAGGGCACATGCCTGGGTTGTAGGCTTGATCCCTAATAAGGGGTGTTCAAGTGGCAGTTGATCAATGATTCTCTCATCATTGATATTTCTATCTCTTCCTCTATGAAATCAATTTAAAAAATAAATGAACTACATTTTATATGTGTGTGTGTGGGCATGTTTATATTTATTCTATGCAATTTTTCTCATGTAGACTCAGAACAGTCAAGATAACGAATGGTTCTATCACTACAAGGATCTGTTACATTGATTTCTCATAACTTCACCCACAAGCCCCCCTACCCTCTTACTCTCAACCCTGGCAAACTTTAATATGTTTCATTTAAAAAATGTTTCCAATTCTCCATATTAGGAGTTTGAAAGTCAACACTCCACCCAAACAACAGGTAAAAAGCTAGCCGACTAAAAATTTATAACTTTTGTAGGATCTGTAAGAGAGGTAAGGACATAGGACAAAGTGCCATCCCCCAAAGTGGACAGACAGGGTGACAGAGGGAGCCATGACTGCTAGAGCAGAGATTTATCAGCAGAAATCACTGTGGGAACAGTGTCAGGTAGACAAACCTGAACTGTAATTGACAAATTGCTGCAGGCTCAGTGTGCACAACTCTGAAAGTTAAAAACTCTAGGGGGAACCATTCATAGCAGGGCCTCTATAATATTTTAAGATTTACCTCCAGGAGCTTGACCAGATCCCTGCAGTAAATGTCTGAGAAAAACCCTTACCTTGTTCTGAGAGAAGAGTAGAAATAAACTATTTTGAAATACAGTCATATGCCACATAAGAATGTTATAGTCCAGGACGAGCCACATATACAACTGTGATCCCATGAGGTTACATGAAGCTGAAAAATTCCTATAGTCTAGTGACATTGTAGCCATGGAAACGGCATAGTGTAATGCATCACTTGTGTTTGAAGTGAGGGTGGTGCTAACAAACCTACTGCATTACCAATTGTATAAAAGTACAGCACATATAGTTATGTACAGTGCATAAGTCTTGATTATGGTAATACATGACTATGTCTCTGGTTTATGTATGTACTATACTGTACTTTTTTCTTAATACTTGACAGTGTACTATCTCTATTTAAAATATTTTGCTGTAAAAGTTTGCTGTGTTAGGCTGGCAGCAGCCTCATGCATTTTCTGTTTACCATGTTTCCTGATTGCATCATTATATCTTGTACTTGATTTAATTTCATGTTGTTGTATAAATTTAGTCTAGCCTATGTGTATAGTGTGAATATAGTCTACATTAGTGACATTAGTATACAGTGATATCCTAGGTCTTCTCATTATTGACTCATTACCACTCACTACTGACTTACCCAGAGCGTCTTCCAGTTCTACAAGCTTCGTTCATAGTTAGTAGCCTGCACAGGTGTACATTTTTTTTTAATCTTTCATACTATATATGTACTGTACATTTCTTTTATCTATATAATAAAAGCTTAAGCGACTGTTACAGTGGAACAACCAGAACCACTAGTTGCTATGATGTGCACTGACCACCAGGGGGCAGATGCTCAATACAGGAGCTGCACCCTGGTGGTCAGTATGCTCCTACAGGGGGGGTGCTGCTCAGCCAGAAGCCAAGCTCATGGCTGGTGAACACAATGGTATAGTAGGAGCCTCTCCCACTTCTGCAGCAGCGCTAAAAAGCAGCGAGCCAGGCATTAAGGAGCAGTGATCAGGTGGGTGGTAAGAAGTGATGGGTCCCAGACTGCGAGAGGGTACAGGCCAGGTTGAGGAACATCCCCCCGCCCCAACCAAGTGCTTAAGTTTCATGCACTGGGCCTCTAGTATTTAGATATGTTTGGATACACAAATACTTACCATTGTGTTATAACTGCCTGCAGTATTCAGAACAGTAACATCTGTACAGGTTTATATCCTAAGAACAATAGGCTATACTATATAGCCTAGGTGTGTAGTAGGTTATACCACCTAGGTTAGTGAGCGCACTCCATGATGTTTGCACAATGAGAAATATTGCTTAGCAATGCATTTCTCTGCACATGTCCCTGCCATTAAGCAGCACATGTCTACACCAGAGCAGTCTTTTCTTCAGAAATAGTTCTGCTTTGAGAGAAAACTAGTTAATCAGAGCCCAAATGACCTGCAGAAGGGAAACACCCAACTTCAACCCACTCTTGCCCATCTTTCCCAAATAAAAGATGATTTAAAAAAAAACCCTAAGAAGCATTTATAAAAATTACTATCCAGGACATAAGCTTACTAAGAGACTGATATCTAATCATGGAACTATATACTTCCCCTGACACCTCACCACCACAAGACTAAATGCCTTCTTATAATATATATTTCCCCCATTACATCATACCTAGTTGTCAAGAAAAATCAGCAGGTATATCAAAGGCAAAAAACACAAATTGAGGAGACAGAGCAAACATTAAAACCAGACATGGCAGGGATGGTAGAATTATCAGAGTGAGAATTTAAAGCAACTATAATTAATATGCTAAGGGCACTAATGTATAATATAGAGAGCATGCAAAAACAGATGGACAATATAAGCAAAAAGTTGGAAACCTTAATAAAGAACCAAAATAATTCTTGAGATAAAATGCACTATAACATAAAACACAGGTGTCAAACACAAGGCCCGCGGGCCAAATCCGTCCCGCCAGGCCTTGCAATGTGGCCCGCACCATGCTGTCATCACTGCACTCCGCTGCGTTTCCATCACAATGACAGTTTATGACTGTTCAGTAAACCATTCGGCCTGCGATTTAGGCTGGATTTTAGATTTTGGCCCCTTCTCTGATTGAGTTTGACACCCCTAACATAAAAAAACGAATGCCCTTGATGAGCTTATTTGTAGACTGCACATGGCCCAAGAAGTTCTTTAGAGAAAATTAAAACAATAGCAATTTGAAACTGAGATTCACATAAAGAAGAGCATTGAAAACAGAATAAATAAAGGCAGAATAAAAACTTTAATTTTTTGTATGGTGTATTGATATAACAGATAACACTTTGTTTAAAATAATACTGAAAATTTATTTGATTATATATGTTATGTAAATATCTATCTATCTACTTATATATTTTTATACTAGAGGCCCAGTGCACGAAAATTCGTGCACTCGGGGGGTCCCTCAGCCCTGCCTGTGCCCTCTCGCAGTCTGGGAGCTCTCGGGGGCTGTCCAACTGGTAGTCAGACATTCTTAGTGCTACTGCGGTGGCAGGAGAGGCCACTGCTGCTGCACTCTCCAGCTGTGAGCCCAGCTTCTGGCTGAGGAGCGCTCCCCCTGTAGGAACACACTGACCACCAGAGGGCAGTTCCTGCAGTGAGCACCTGCCCCTGGTGGTCAGTGTGCATCATAGCGACCGATCATTCCACCATTCAGTCAACTTGCATATTAGTCTTTTCTTATTTTTATATATAAGTGAAATGAATGACCATACTAACACTACTCAAAAGAAAGCAGGATTAATTTCAGATAGAGCAGTAATCAAACCCAGGGAAGTAATCCAGAATAAAGAAAAGCATTAAATAATGAGGCAGGATCAATTCTCTAAGAAGGCATAACAGTCCTCAACATGTATGTAACTAACAATAAAGCATCAAACTGTGTGCAGCAAAAACCAATAGAACTGTAAAAGGAAAACGCTGTGTCTGATGTCATACTTGGGTAATTCAACACCCATCTATGAGAAATGGACAAACTCAGCAGGTAGAAAATCAATGAAGACATAGTTAAATTCAATGATGTCATCAAACAACAGATCTAAATTGGCATCTATAGATTACTTGATTTAACAACAGGAAAATACACATTTTTTCTCAAGTTCATATGAAACATTCAATAAGATAGACCACATTCTGGGCCATAAAACACACCTTAGAATTTTAAAATATAGAAATTCTAAAATGTCCTCTCTCAAACTAGAATGGAATTAAGCTAGAAATCAACAAAAAGAAGATAGCTGGAAAAATAAAAGTATGTAAAGACTAAAGAAGACACATCTAAATAACCCAGAGGTCAAAGAAGAAACCACAAGATAAATGTTTAAATATTGTGAACTAAATAAAAATGGAAACTCAACTTATTAATTGTTATGTGATAGAGTGAAAGCAGTACTTAGAGGGAACTGTATAGTAGAATGCATATATTAGAGAAGAAGAAAGACCTAAGAGCAATAGTCTAAGTTTCCACATAAGGAAACCAGAAAAAGAAGAGAAAATTAAACCCAAAGTAAGTAGAAGAGAAAAAATGGTAAGGATTAGAGAATAAATCAATAACATTAAAAAAGAATATGGCTATGAATATGGCTAATAATTATCAAATATTAAAATAATCTTGAAAAATAACAAAGTTAAGAGAACTCACACTACCTGACTTCAAGTTTTCCTTTAAATTGACACTAATCAAAAGAGTGTGACAGCTAAATAGGATAGACACATAGAAGAGTAATAATGAAACCCCAAAATAGACTTGGACTTATAAAATTACTCTTAAGAAAATAAATAATTAAACCAGAAACTAAAAAAATACATATATCTGAGAAAAGACTAGTGCCCAGTATTTATAAATAATCCATGTGACTACATATTGGATTGATAAAAACCTCAATTAAATAATGGGCAAAATATTTAAAGAAAGTTCACAAAGCAACATACATGAACAACCAATACTTATATGGAACATTTCCAATGTTTTGTTGGTCATGGAAATGCAAGTTAAAACTACAGTGAAATCCAGAGCACGGTCACCAGAACACTTTAAACCTAACAGGCTGACAATACCAAAGGACGGCGAGGATGTGGAGATACCACAACTCTCACACTTCTCTGGTAATAGTGTGACATGCTGGACAACCATAACTCACACACCAGAGAAGTAAAAAAGAACAAACCACAGGCTTTCGCAAATGTTAAGGAGCATGTGCTACAAACACAGCTTCCATCCATTGTTGGCGGGCTTGTCACTGAGTATAACCAGTTTAAAAAACTGAAGCATGTGCCTTATGACCTAGATATTTTCTCCAAGGAATAAGCTCATATAACTAGGAAAAGATGTGTTCCAAAATGCCCATAATGGTAAAATTGATAATAGTATACAAATGCACATACACAAATGACCATTAACAAGAGAAAGGGAAACGCTGACAAAAAAAAAAAAGTTTGAAAATAAAAATTAATGAATTACAGCTACACACAATTTCATGTATAAGTCTCAGAAACATAATGTTGAATAAAATAGGTTAGAAAATATCAGAAAATATACAATCTACATTGTTAGAAGTTAGAGAGTGATCACACTTGAGATTTGCTGAAAGTGGGCACAAGAGGTGCCACTGGAGAACAAGTGATATCCTATTTCTTTATTGGATTGCTTGTTAAACAGGTGTAATCAGATGAAAAATCATCAAGCTCTATACTTACACTTACTGCACTTTTCTGAATGCATGATTTTCCCCAATAAAATTTTACTTAGAAACAAAGCATGTCAGCACAATGGTTCAATAGGCAGCCTCAAGGTCTCATTCCCCTTTCTCCTTGAAACATCACTAAACAAGCAAAATTGTCAGGAACAACTTTGTCAGAACTCCAAGCAAATGGTAAATCACAAAAACGGCAACTCTAAATGGTAGAAAGCAGTGTGTGTGTGTGTGTGTGTGTGTGTGTGAACTTGCCTCACAGCCTCTCCCACATAGCAGGTTCTGAAGCAGCAGCAGCCCTAGATGGGACCCTGTTTTTGGATCTAGAGGTAGCAGAAAAGATATTTGAGTTAAATTATTATGTACTAGAGATCCGGTGCACAAATTCATGCATGGGTGGGGTTCCTCAAGATCAGGGCCATCTTATCCAGTCTCAATTGGGGCTGATTGGGGCTGATTGGGGCTGAATGGCCAGCCAGTTGGCAAGGGGGAGGAACCATGAGAGGTTTGCTGACCATGGGAGGTTGGTTGTGGAAGCGATCTGACCACCAGAAGAAAGCTTCTGATTTGAGCATCTGCCCCCTGGTGGTCATTGCATGTCAAAGCAACAGGTCAACTGGTCATTCAATCAACTAGAGGCCCAGTGCATGAAATCCGTGCACTGGTAGGGTCCCTAGCAGCTGCCAGCTGCCCACCAGGTATTTGCTCCCTTCCTCCAGCCAGCCCACCCCTCTGGTCAAACTGCCAGACAAACTCCTGGTCAAGGGGCCAATTTACATACCGTATTTTCCGGCGTATAAGACGACTTTGAAACAAAAAAAAAGTCAACAGAAAATCGGGGGCAAAAGACAAAGTTGCACAAAAATTACCTGCAGATCTTGATGGCAAAGTAAGTCTTTTCTTTGAAGTGGGGAGTAGTCTTATACAGCGAATATAGGCATAAACCTATGTTTTAACTGTAAAATTAGGGGGTCGTCTTATATGCCGGAAAATACGGTACTATGCCTTTATTATAGAGGATATCTGTCCAAACTTGTTGGGAAGCTACCTGAAATAGTGATGTGAGTTGCTCAGATTTTTAAATCTAACTTGGAACTCAGGGGAGAGAAGTGGTAAGAATTGCTCAAAAACACTGCAAAGTAAACTGCAACCTGCAGGTGCCTAGGGTGAAAGATTATGGCTTTAAACTCTATTTGGCTCTCTCAAGCCCTGGAGAAAAAGCTGGGGAATTTTTGGAAATTAGAATAGTAAAAAATACCCAGGTATAGATTTTTAAAATCCATATACATGCTCACAGCAAAACATACACTCATAAAAGACCTGAGAAGACCCCAAGTTTCACCCTGAGCTGATATCTGGGGTTAGTGCAAGCCTGCTGAGTGTTGGAGTCCCTAGCATAGAGACAATTCTCTATCAAAACATTAGCTTAACATAAGGTAAGCAGAAAACTCAGCAACTACACACAGAAGGCATACCATCTTCATAAAAATAGTTTGGAAAATTCACTAAACAAATGAACTCCTATAGTCTTCAACAATCAATGAAACAGACAAATCTGGAGTGGAGGGTGGGGGTGGAACTTGATTTCCAGAGATAGCACATTGTCATATTCAAAAGTCCAATTTTATGCACTTCAGTCCTCAGACAGAGGAGGTGGGAAGTTCTGAGGGCAATGCTGCCCTGCTGACCCAACAGGACCCAGATGTAGTCTTGGCCAGCGCCAGCTTCAGCTGCCGTAGAACTAGGTGATCTGCCAAGGTGTTGGTTCTAAACCTGGTGGTGCTGGAGAACCCAAGCCCTTACACATCCCCCTTCCAGTTCCAGATCAGCTGTGAGTGCAATGAGACTCTGGTGTTATCATTTATGTTGGCTCAGCTGAGAGTGAGGAGTTTGATCTAACCCTAGACTTGGTGCTGGTTGGTGGTGCAGGGAAACGCATGTTCATCTTTCAGGCTGATGTCCCCAACTCATCTCTCCTCCATGAGAGCGATGCCATTGGACCTCATCACCTGCACCTATCCATGGACAGGAGTTCATCTCCAGGGGCTATTAAGTCAATAATAAGTACCCCGACCCAGAGATACAGGAGCACCCAAAGCCAGACCTCTCTCAGTTCCAATGGAACATCTTGGCCTGGAATCCCTTGGTGACCCATTTCTATTATACATCCACTGGGACAACCACACAGACAGCCTGGAGGTCATAGAAAACTAAGACCCATCCCTAACCTCAGCCTCCCTATCAACTGCTCCTCCTGTCAAGAGCTTGGGGCACCCTGTGTCATCTCTGGCCTCCTCCCAGAGAATGCATGGACTGCATCTAACTGGGGAACTCCAGGCCCTACTCGGGCCCAGCTGGGACTAAGACCAGTCTCCAACCCACCTGGAGAAGGCAGTCAGGCCTCTTGGAGAGTCCTGTGGAGTCATCTGGAAGATTTTGGGGCCATCAACTATTGTACATTCAGGCCTGTCAAACTTGTCAGCAAAGAAAAAACAGGCCTCAGATCTCTCCCAGTCTTATCCCAAAAGGATTCTCTCACCTTTACTGCTCAGTCCTATAAAAAGTAGGTACCTGTACTTCAGTTCTTAATTCTCCCTAACTTATGTTCTTTCTCTCTCTTCCACATGCAGGTTATTGTGTCACCATCCTCCCTATATGAGTTCCATTGAACCAGAGCACTTCCCACAGACTTCCATGGCCTGCCTTGAGGATTTCTTGGTTAATGGCTGGGAAGGATCTGGTCCTGTTGGGCCAGAGGCTCTGTCATTTCTTTCTCTTCCCAAACATCTGAGTGGACCCACTCAGCTTTCTGGATTCACAAAGAATCTGGGGTAGAAGGTGGATTCAGACACAATTTCTATCCTCTTCCCAGGATGATCTTTAGTGTGTTTTCTTTTTCAATCCAACAGCCTCTGGACAACTCTTTTCCCCAAAGTGTGATCAGCGGGTTGCTGAGGAATAAATAAAATCAATTAAAGCCAAAGACCAATAGAAATCTTAAAAACAGAAAGAGAAAAAGAGATGTTCAGTAAGATTAACATCCAATTTCTCATCAGAAGCCATGAAAGCAGGAAGGCAGTATAATGAAATATTTAAAGTGCCGAAGGAAAAATAAAGTCAAATAATCCTATGTCTGGCAAATCTCCCCCCAAAGAATAAAAAACAAATTAAGACATTTTCTAGGGAAGTAAAAGCTGAAGGGGTTCATTATCAATAATCCTGTCTGATAAGACACCTTAAAGGAAATCTTTCAAATTGAAATGAAAAGATAGTGGACAGTAACTAGAAGGCATCTGAAGAAATATAAATGTATCTCGTAATGATAAAAACATGGGAAAATATAAAAGCCTATATCATGTATTATTTGTAACTCTAGTTTTTCTAACATGATTTAATATTTGTATTATTTGTAACTCTACCTTTTCCTCACACGATATAAAACACAAACATAAAAATAATTACAAATCTATAATTACTGGGCATATAATGTATAAATAGGCATTAGTCCAAAGATCTACAAATGGACAATAATTACAGGAAATTATACTAAACATCTTTAGGTAAATGCAAATCAAACCCACAACGAGATACTATTTTCCACCTACTAAGGTGGTTAGGATTTTTTAAAAATCAGGTGCTGGTGAAGATGTGGAGCAGTTGGGACCCTTGTGCCCTGTGGTCGGAGTGTGTAATGCTGCCTCAGCTCTAGAAAGCAGTTGGGCCCTCCCTCCTCTCGCTGCATCCGTCATTAATATTGGCCCGTAATATATAACATTTTCTAATACTTAAAATGTAATACATGCTTTTTCCTTATTAGTAATAGGTTTTTAATTTTATGTCTATCGTGTTTGGCAAATATACAAAGAAGAAAAGTCAAACCCCACTGAGTGAAAAGGAAGGAATAGGCGACTACTAGGAACCAGCTGTAGATGATCAAATGATGAAGCCAGAGCTGGAAAGTATATGAGCAGACACCCGCAGTTCTATTATTTCATCAGTCCTTCTCCTCTCCATCATAAAGATTGATTTAAGCCATTACCGCCTCATGCTGGAATGCAGCCCATCCTCCATTCTTCCTGCTGCCTTGGCAGCTTCCTCCATAGCATTGCATTTGGAAGAATCTCCGAAAAATAAGTCTTAAGTCATCGCTGCTTCATAGCTATTCATATCTCCCCTGAAACACGAGGAACACTCAGGGCCTTAGCACACTCTGGACCACCACAGAACTGTCCTCATGTCTGGTAATTAGTAAAAAAAAGACTTAATCAATGGATGGTCATTGTCTTCTGACAAAGTATAAAAAAAGAAAAATCAAGCATAATGATGGGAGGAAGTTTCCTTACTCTATACATATTTTCTAAGCATTATTTCTGTGTAGGAGACTGAGAGGAGAAAGGGATTTTTAACCGCAATTATATGCTTCTTCTACCATATCTCTTGCCCCAACCTTTAAGGATTTGAGGATCAAGCAGGGAGTGTAAGGCTTGCACAGAAACTGCTATGTGATTAGGATTTGATTAATATGCTGAGGGAATTCAGCGAGAGGAGATTTATTTATTCATGCTGGGGGACTCAGAGAAAGTTACAGACATTTGATCTGGGCCTTGCTGAAGGGAGCAGGGCAGGTGGGAAGAGACAGATCTCCAGCCCCTGGAGGAGGGCCCCCTGGTGTGTGAAGGTCAGAGAAGGACATGCCATCCTGCTTGTCAATTATAGCATGTGCAACTCAGCAATCAACATTAAGGTCAGAACACCAGAGTGGCTGGCTCTGGGAGCTCTTGATTGCGAGTAAGAGGAATTGTAAGTTGAGCCTTCTCCGTGGAGATTCTTGAGGCCCCAGCTAATTCTCTGCAGAGCCTGATCCCTGCTGCTTTCTCTCGCAGCCTGCCCTCCCCACCTGTAATTTATTCAGACTCATTCTGCTCTTCTGTATGCTCCTGCCTCCAACGCTGTGACAACAGGCTTCCATCAGCTTTATAGGACAGGGACCCCTCAAATCATCCTTTGCATCCCTCTGTACTTCCTTAAGCCTGTGTATTTCTCCCCAGCAGGCTAAGGAACAGGAAAAAAACAAAACAAACAAACAAAAAAAAAAACACAGCTTGCCTATAGACAGATCTGCATTCTAATAATGGCTCTTCTACTCGTAGATATGTGACCCAGGGCAAATTATTTAACCTCTCTGCGCCCTATGTGAAAAGGTGATAATTATTCTTATCTTAAAGAGATGTCATGAGGGTAAAACAAAATGCTTAAGCTTCTAATGCTTAGATGCTTCAGGAAATAGTAGTTGGCTTTCCACTCTACTTTCTAGGCTCAATCAGGTCAAGCTGTGGGCTCCAACCTCTTTTCCTCAGTCCTCAATTAAGGCAGTTAATAAATTCTCTGCTGTCATCATTACTAGCTCTGCCAGTTTCCCGCTCAGAGACCAAGAGACTGCATTGCACATCAAGGCTTAAAGGCTCCTCTTCCTATTTCCACTAGGCCCCTTGGGAACCTGGAGGTTAAAGATTTGACCTGCTCTGGCATTTGAGCTGATTCACATTGGAACTGGAGGGACAAGAAGAAGGCTCTAATCAGTCTGAGCCTGGAGGGAATTGCAAATTTATGGAGACAAAAACTGGAGTGGGGATGGGGTATGCTGGAGCTTACACTGTCTCCCAGGATAAGACAGGCTTAGGAGTATCTTGGCAAGTTTGTATCACAGGAAGTACAGTATTTATTCAGCACACAGCTAGTCAGTGGGTGCCCTGGCAATTGCAATGCAGGCTCTCTGACTTGATTTGGGTTGGAGTGTTATTTAGAGACTTAATCACATAATGTCCAGGGGTCCCAAGTCCTGGTGTGAATCTGATTGACTCCTGCTAGTTTCAGGGTGCAGATAACTGAGGGGGGCTAGTAGAACATCTGCTGACTTGAATTGAATCAAAACAAGGTGTCAGCTCCTGGCTGAAGAGATGTATTACAATGAGGACATCCCTGCACCCCGGCATAGAAACAGGCTTCAGTCAGCGTTATAGGACAGGGGCCCTGCAGATCTTACCACTCTGTGGCAACTGTTTATGGGTCAGCCTGGGCCGATGGTACCTGCCAAGGTGTTCACGGAATATTAGAGTGGAGGGAATACGTTTATCTCATTTGGGAGATGGAAAAAAATGTGTAGCTCATTAAGATCACAGAGATGGTTATTTAAAAAGCCAGTGTGAGAACATAGGTCTCCTAATTCCCAGAGTTACTCTTTTATAATCATCACCAACATACATTAGTAGGCAGTTATTAAGTTAATTAGTTGCTCTGCTATTGACACAGACAGTAGGACTACTTTTTCCAAAGTTCTCATCTATGGGTACATACAGCCAGATCGTAATTTCCTACATTTTTCCTGAGCTTCTAATAATAAAAGGTAAATCCTTCAAGGCTCAGTTCTCATATTCTTTATAGCTTACCTTTATAGCGTTAAGAAATAAAGAACATGGGAGGGCTTTGATACACACTGAGGGAATAAGCAGAGGACTGTCATGGACACAGCTTCATTCATAAAATGATTAAGAGGAGGCTCAGGAATATGACTAAAGTCTTAGCACAATAAAATATATAAGAAATCAATTTCAATTATTTTTTCAAGCAATTGGAATTCAAAGTCTTTGGTTACATCCCTAATATTCTCTCATGTGATACTCAAGCTTCAGATATTGAGGAGCTCTATGGGTCTATTTTGATGAATAGACAGTTGTTCCTAATAATTCTTTGGCCGGATAACCCTGAAATCCTTCTTTTTACATTTATCAAAATTTTTCTGGCTTGCCCAAGTTTACTCTACTTAAAATACCATTTAGTATAGCAAGAGAAACACCCAATAGCTTTTAGTACACGTAAGTATGAAGAACTTTAGGTGTTAAAATTCCTGGATAGCTTCAGAGATGAGTAGAAGATTGGGAGCAATGTGAGGAGATAAAGGGCAGCAGCATTATTTCAATCCTCCTTGATTTCTTATCTTGCACACTAAGTATATGAGGGATCTCAGAGAGAGGGGGGGAGGTGGGAAAAAGAGATTAACTAAAGAATGTATATGCATACTAGAGGCCAGGTGCATGAATTCATGCATGGATGGGGTCTGGCTGGCTCGCCTACCCAATGGAGGTTGATCGGGGCCAGCCTAGCCAGGGAAAGGGCTGTGGGTGGTTGGAATGATTGTTCAGGTCATTCTACTGTTCCAGTCCCTTGGCTTTTGTAATATAGTATGCATAACCTATGGACACTGACAAAAATGCTGTGAAGGCCTGGGGGGCGGGGGAGGGGGAGAGGGCAGGTAGAGAGGGCAAGGGAGTAAATGGAGGGAAAAGGGGACATCTGTAATATTTTCAACAATAAAGATAATTTTTTTTAAAGTATATGTCTGCAATATCTGTCTGTTTAGGTGTCTACCTATAATCTCTATTTACTTTGCTATTATATCTCAATCTAACAAGGAAATGTGGGCAGAGAAGGAAGTAGCCAACTTTCTGTGGTCATGTCCATTCACTGTAAGAAGTATATCCCCAAATACCCGGCAACAGTCCCTGGTGTGAGTACAATGCATGTCATTACTATTTATATACCACTACAGGCTCAGTGATCCACATTGAGCACTTGGGGTGGCAGGGAGGTGGGGGGATGGGGGGAGAGAGGATATACCCTCAGTCCAGCCTGTGCCCTTTTGCAGTCTAGGAGCCCTTGGGGGATGGATGTCTGTCTGTTGGATATCCTTAGTGCTGCCACAGAGGGGGGCCACTGCACTGGCCAGCCATCAGTCTGGCTTGTGGCTGAACCACCATAAGCATCTGCCCCCTGGTGGTCAGTGCATATTTTGTCTCCTGCCTTTTGGTCAATTTGCATATTAATCTTTTATTACATAGGATTAGTTGCTTTCTGCTGTGCTCCTGGCTCAATTGCTTTCATGAGACAAACTTTCATATACTAATATATCTTTCAAACTAGCTGGATACATAACAGAATTCTGTCCATAAGCAGTCTCATTCTTACAATGTTCTCACCCTTCTACCCTTCCCCCACCTATTTTTAGAAGAAAAGAGCTGCTTCATACTGGTTCAGCTTTCCCAAGGAGGTAAGACCATTCCTGCTTAAGTACCCTCTGTTAATGTTGCTACACCAGAACTAGAGCTTATTTCTCCTGGATTTTAGCACCCAACAACTAGAAATCAATACAGTGTGTACTTCTATGAGGCTTAATTTTGGTTAAAAAACAACTTCAGAACTTTTGTATAACTATGCCATGTTTTTCTAGTGAAATGGTTGAATGAAAGCCTGTTATGTGCTCACATTTTCCCATTTGCTAAGGTGAGACCATTGTAGCAGAATTCAATAACTTTGTTCTATGGAAATTATAACCTTTCTTAAATTCTGATTAAATAACATCACTTTGTCTTTCCACTCTAAATGTTATTCTTTCACAGCCTCATCCAGCATTATGGCTTTCACTCCCATTTGTATAACTTTTAAGTCATTATCTCTAGCCAAACAGCAATCTTTGTTTCCATGACTCTGTGTCAAGTTGCCTGCTGTATGTCTCCACTTAAAAGGATCCACAATACCTCAACACTAGCATGCCCAAGGATGAACTCACCATCTTATACCTTTTCCCTCTCCATTACATGCATACACACATTCTCTCTCTCTCTCTCTCTCTCTCTCTCTCTCTCTCTCTCTCTCTCTCTCTCTCTCTCTCTCTCTCTCTCTCTCTTTCAGATGATCTGCCTCTGGTGCTTCCCATCTCAACGTATGTCACCATAACCCAGGTTAGAAATCAGAAAGCTGCCTAGATTCTCTCAGAAATGATTGTAGCCTTTTCTCTCAGTGTGGCCCATTTCTATTGCTTCAGAACAGAGTTTCAACTTATAGATATGAATTCTCCTTAAGTTCATGCTTATCTCTCTTTTCAGGCAACCCTCCCTCCCCCCATAAATGAATTCCATTCTCTTAGGCGTGCTATGTTCTAGCACAATTCTCTATGATAAATAGTTTTGGTTTTTTCCCACCTCTCAAGTGTTGCCCTGTGAGCACTTATGTCTTAACTCAAATATCCATTATTCCTCTATGATATTTTCTTTCTGCAATTATATTTTGTTTCTTGCACATCTCTCTTGTAGCACTTCACACATTATATAGTGACCATTCAATTTTACCTCCCTCTGGCATGGATTGTAAGATGTGTAATCATGTTTTTCTCTTTCCCATTTCTCCATTACTTAGCATGTTTGTACTAGGTTTCCAGTAAATAAATGGATAATCAAATAATAAATGGTAGTAACAAAACCCTGAAAAAACATGTCTAATGGGTGGTCATTGGTGCGAAGAATAGGAAACCATTTTCCTGGATGACAGCTCAGATAGATTGAGGGGAGTAGTTAATTGGAAGCAATATGCCCTACAAGATCACTCAGTCCTGTAGACATCTGGTCAATGGTAGGTCTTCCCTACTTGAATAAAAATTGATGCCATGGTCCACCTGGTGTTGCTCAGTGGTTAAGCATCCCCCAGGGATACTGAAACAGGAGGTGGTTCCATTCCTAGTCAGGGCACATGTCAGGGTTGCAGGTTCAATTCCCAGTGTGGGGTGTGCAGGAGGCAGCTGATCAATGATTATCTCTCAACATTGATGTTTCTATCTCCCTTTCTTCCTCTCCTTTCCTCTCTGAAATCAATAAAAATACATATTTTAAATTAATGCCATGATTCTAGTAAAATAAGAAAAAGTTTTAACACCAAAATGTAGACTAAAATACCTTGCATCAAATATATGTTTAATCTAAGAAATGAGCATGGTCTGAAGACAAGTAAAAAGCTAAGTGATAGATCCTCAATTGTCTGTTCCCCTGAAGATATCATTATACTAATATCCATGAATTCATATACATTTTCTAAAATGTATCTCTATTTTAAAATTTGCTACTTATTTCTTTAGTGAATTGCAGGGTGCCTACCAGTTCTATTACTCTAAGATTGGGTGAACTAGTCACCATTCACCTCATCCATGTAATTATAATTTTATGACTTATATCATATGGCCTTTGCAATTAAATGAGGGGCCCAGTAATTTCTCAATTTCATCCTTGAGTACCTTTCTAATTCTTCAGTAGAAGCTAGTTCGCTTCCCCCAGTAATTTTTATATAATTTCTTTATTAGTTACATGCAGAACCAATGGAATACTAATATCAGGAGGCTAGTATTATTTAAAACAACAAAACAAAATGAGAGTAAAAAACTTACATAATAAATATAGGAGTGATTATTTCAATTCCCACTTATTCTTTTATTATCCTTGAATATTTTTTATTTGTTTGTTGTTTATTTTTACTTGTTTGAATTATGGTTTCACATGCTCTATAATTTTTCTTTTGGTCCAAGAAATAGTTTGCTTAAATGTCTTGCCTTTTTTGAGGAACAAATTGAGGAGAAACAAATGAGAATGTTCAATAAGGATGAAAAAGTTGAGTCCTTGACTTTGCTATATACAGTTTTTTCTACTCTCTGCAAGGAATTGTAAAATGTTGGCTGCATCACAGTAATCAAACCCTTACCTAATAAAAAAAACACACCACAATAATAAACATGCACAATAGGGTATAAGGCATTGAGTTAAGCATAATAAATAAAATTTATTTGAGCCAAACAATTGCATGTGTCCCAGGTGAGACTCGGTAATCCAGGAAAGCCTCTCTGAAGAAAGGATACGTGAGAGGTAAGCACTGAATAACACAGGGGAGAACAGGAAGGACTGCACACCAGGCAGGAACCGCCTCCAGGGGCAAGACCTGCCCCAGGAAGAATCTTGCCAAGCGACACAGAGAACTTCAGTGAAGCCTCAGGACTGAAGAAAGGAAAGGAGAGGAGAAGAGACCAGATGAGAGGAGGAGATGAGATGAGGTTAGATGAGATGACATTACAAAGTTATGTCATGGGCAGAAATGCTTTTTAGAAATATAAATTGCATAAAGGATTTAAACCTGTTAATGGCATGATTAGATTTACACTTTAAAAGACCAGTCTGGATGCTTTGGAGACCGTTGGTAAATAGTGTAGTGAAGGGAGGGCTGGTAAGAGAGGGCTGTGAATATTATAAGTTCATAAGATGAAAAAGATTATGTGAGATTATGCCTCTACAGCACAAAGAACAGTCTGGCACATAGAAAGCTTATACATGTTTATTATTAATACTGCCACTTTTATGACTACTACAGTC
Source organism: Pipistrellus kuhlii (assembly GCF_014108245.1). Classification (NCBI taxonomy): domain Eukaryota; kingdom Metazoa; phylum Chordata; class Mammalia; order Chiroptera; family Vespertilionidae; genus Pipistrellus; species Pipistrellus kuhlii. Next base: position 1,007,239 of record NW_023425460.1, on the reverse strand, counting down.
ATTTGGTTTGGGTTAGAAAAAAAATTGATAGAATTATATTATGGTGTCCTGTCTTAGGGGATGGTATTGAGAATGATGGTATGTGATATTTAATGAGTATTAAAAGGAGGGAATGAAACAGTTGACTTTTAAAAAATCTAATGATTCACTGACTGGGCACCAATAGAGCCTCGCTATCTTGCTCATTACTTCTCTTCCCTCCAAGAAGTTTCTTTAGTATTTTTAAACCTTAGAGACTCATTCTCTGAGAATTATACAAATGTCATGGTAATTCACTACTGAGGTTAGAACAATTTTTTTTTTCATGGAAATTGTTTTAGGACCTCTTTTAATGTCAGAGCAAAAAGGAAACCTGGTGGTACTTTGACTAGTTTTCTCTTGGTTACACTGCAGAGAGAGACTGAGAGGGGAATCACTGTGACTCTCAGAGGTACCGGATTGTGTGTTGCAAATGCCCAGGACTGGGTGTCAGGATGAACTGAGTTTGAGTTCTGTATCTATCATCACCACATGATATTGAGCAAATTGCTTAGTCCTGAGGCTCCATTTCCTCCATGTAAAAGGAAAATCCTCTTTCCTGCTTAGCTGCAGAGTTGCCATAAGGAATGAATATCGATGTACATAAAAGCATTTCATGAACTATAAATTTATTATCATTCCTTTGCCATATTTACAATCACCAAAGCAACAGATGAGCATATTGACTCTGTTACAGGATTTACCAGGTGACCAGAAAATACACACAGGAGTATTCTGAGATTCAGGAAAAAACCATTTATTTCCAGATGCTCTAGGACTGTGACTTAGGGAAGCCTGTTCCAAATCCTGAGCAAGCCAATATGGAGGAAGCTTTCTTTATATTCTTTTGTTTCTTTGTCCCCCAAAGATGGATGGGACTTCCAGACCTTTCTCGGACTTTGCAAAAAGCCCCCGGTGTTGGGATGGAGGCCATCAGACCACAGCTAAAGGCCTGGCCTGGAGCCAAAACTGATAACCCCCTCCGGGGGGTTGTATATGGTTCATGGTTTATGGCCTCTGTAAATGGGAGTATTTAGGTAGACAGATCTTGCAAGACCAGATAATTAAGGAAGGGCAGTGACTAGACTATAGGCTAACAGGAATGTGCATTGGGGACACTGATTAACGAGGGACAGTTAGGCTGCTAGTCACCTACATTCTTTCACAAATGGAGTTAGTTATCAGCTAGCAAGAGTGTGTGGTGGAAGGCAGGTTAGTGGCGCAGAATCAGATTGCTAGCCCCCCCAAAATGTCTTATGTTCCCCATCAACTCAACTGTTTTCCTAGAGGTAGATAGTATAGCTAAAAAATTCCTCAGGTAAATTTGTTGGGAGGCAGTGTTCTGAGTACATGTATAACTTCTTATGTAGGTCAGCTGAAATTTTTCAAGCGTGCATTTTATGAATTCTTAAAATGCTTAAACCTCAAAACAACCTTTGGCTACTATTGTTATTTAAATTGTACTATGAGAAAGTAAGTCCAGCCTCAGAAACTAGATTAATTAACAAAACCTATATAAGGTCATACAGCCATTAGGCAGCAGACCCTGGTTTCAAGTCTAGAACTGACTCCTTTAAAAAGCCATAAAATGTTAACTATTAACAGGGAGGTTATAAGATACACTGATATTATTTCTGGGGGGGGGGGAAATCCTTAAATTGACCAAAGTTGATTAGGAAATTAGATGCACATTTTTGTTCTCCAGCATGTGTTGAAATGCAGCTCCTATGCTATTGCAATTGAGCAATTGGGTGTGAAAATCACTGGTAGAAACACAATGCAGATGGCAATTAATTACCGCACCACCCTGCTCTTTTACTCAGTGAATGATTGACAAAGATGCTGAGACTGAACCAGGAAACGAGCACATGCTTGAACAACTGCCCTCTGCTGGTCAAGCCAGCTCCCCGTCCTTGTTAAACAGGGACGTAATTCAAAGTTGCAAATGAGGTATTTTGAGCACTTTTATATTTATGACTTTATTACGCTGAGACGGTTGGGAGCTTTAATTGTGTGGTTAGCCCACCTGCTGTTTCTTTATTAAAATCTTTGTTCTGATTAATCAAAAGTGCTCTTTGCAGTCAGGTCACATAGATCCCATAAAAAGGGATGCAGTAGTTTGCCCAGGATTTGTGTGAGGTTTATCTTTGAAAGATGCACCTGTGATTTATACGTGTGCTCACAAATGTGGCAGTGAATTAAAATATGATGGCAAGTGGGAAAGGTTCATGGCTTTCTGAATGTGATCATAAATATGGGGTTTCATGACCATGGTGCTCTGTGTAATAGCCTTGTCTCTCTTCACCTATGGGCATATTGGGGTCACTCTATTGGTGGCATCCATGGTAAACTAGCATTGGTTTTGCATAGCTCTATAAAATTGGCATAAAAATCCACAGTCTATCTGCTGCCATATTTTTTATACACACAGCATTACAGCATGGGAATTCTTCTCAACAACATCCATACTATTTTTCCATCATCACACAGATTTTTGTTCACTGGATGCGGTAAGAGAGCTGCTTTGAGCTTTCTTCTATGAATCTTGAAAAGCAGCAGGGATGGAGCCTGGACATGAGAGTCAGAGAGAGCGTAGCCCAGCATGGAAGCTGTTCAGCAGATTGAGTAGAGAGACTCTAAAGAGGATGGAAGAGGACTATGTATTTTCAAAGCACACTTTAGATCCTATTTTACCCCACAGATTACTTATTAAATGCCCATGTGAAAATGATTTTCCTAGAGATTTGATATGCCAATTTAATTACAAAAGTCTTTGTGATAACTTCCATTATCCACCCATAAAAACAAAACAAAACACACACACACACACACACACACACACACACACACACACAAATATTGCTTCAGACTAACACATAATGAAATGTAATTTAAAGTCTAGAACTATGAGACAAATGAGATAGCCAAGATTGAAAAAGCGCTGCTGTTTATGTGGAATAAGAGACTTTCCTCATGACTGCCAGATGCCAGGAGACTCTCTGAGGGAAGAAATGTCTGTAACGACAGAAAGCAGCAAAGGAGAGGTGCCTCCCATTGCTCAGAAACCATAGCTCTGTCTACCATGTGTCCTTGCACGTGTTTCTCAACCTGTCTGAGCCTCGGGGTGTTACGGGCATAACACCTTCCCCACCAGAGTCTTTTGAGAATTAAACTTCATGTGTGAAATGCCTAACACAGTAGACATAAAATAATGTTAATGCATCTCTTCTTTCCTGAGCAAACTTAGCTGGCACTATTCCTCAGTGCACTAATTCCTCTAGGCCAGTGGTCGGCAAAACATGGCTCGCGAGACACATGCAGCTTTGTCCCCTTGAGTGTGGCTCTTCCACAAAATACCATGGCCTGGGCGAGTCTATTTTGAAGAAGTGGCATTAGAAGAAGTTTAAGTTTAAAAAATTTGGCTCTCAAAAGAAAATTCAATCGTTGTGCTGTTGATATTTGGCATTGTTGACTAATGAGTTTGCCGACCACGGCTCTAGGCAAATGACTTCATTTCTTCATTACCCCATTTCCTAAGTGGGGATCCTGGGTTCTGTGAGGTGAAATGGTCAGGCCTAGAGCCTCTCCACTGCACCCTGGAAGCTAGCAGGTGACTGAGTGTTCCCTGGCTTCTGGTCTCCTGCATAGCCTGCTGTGTAGGTGTCTAAACCGCTGCACAAACTCACTCTGCCCCAAAATAGTGCAGAGCGGCCCTGGGATTGTTTCCCACATGCTGTGACAACATTTCTCTTGAGGAAGTTGCCATTGCTGCTCTCTGGGAAATAGCATTGGTCTGCTGCTCACTGCAGTCTGTCTCCGCAGGCCTCACTGCCACACTGTTTTTTTTTTGTCTCTGGATATTTCCATGCACACAGTGGAGTCCTCACCAGCCAAAGATGCATGGAGCTGTGTGGTAGGAGAAGCTGAAGAGGTCTGACAAGAAATGGCCCTCGCCAAAGCTGGTTTGGCTCAGTGTATAGAGCATCAGCCTGCGGACTGAAAGGTCCCACTTTCGATTCCAGTCAAGGGCATGTACCTTGGTTGTGGGCACATCCCCAGAAGGGGATGTGCAGGAGGCAGCTGGTCGATGTATCTCTTCTCTCTCATCGATGTTTCTAACTATCTCTCTCCTTTCCTCTCTGTAAAAAAAAAAAAAAAAAAAAAAAAAAAAAAAAAAAAAAAAATCAATAAAAATATATTTTAAAATATTGTTAAAAAAAAAAAAAAGAAAGAAAGAAATGGTCTTCTTTGGTTCATATTATATATGGACCAAAATATAGATTCTGTGTCCCCATCTTCTGCAGAGGCTCCTGAGAATTGCAGGCCAGGCTTACTAGTGACATATCCCTTCCCTGAATGTGCACTGGATCTGTGTGTCAGCACCCTACTCTGCTGCTATAGTACACTGTATTGACAACCTGTAATCTTTTACTGACAGAGACTTTCTTACTGGCTCAACTTATTGCATCTGTTTGATGAGTTACATTCTCAGAGGTTGTGCAAGGCTTCACTGTCTTTATATCCTGACAAAAAGGCCCTGCTTTACCCTCAACCTAAGATAATTTGAATTTGAAACTAAGAACACAATAACACTTATATTAATATAAACAATCAAGCACTTAGGCATAACAAAATATGCACAGGATCTATCTGAAAAACAAAAGCAAAAAAAAAAAAAACACACAGCATACAATATGTTAAATAAAGAAATAAAATGAGATCTAAATAAATGGAGAGCTATTACATGTTTGTGAAAGGAATATTTAATATTTTAAGTGTAAGTTCTTCTCAACTTGGTCTACAAATGTAACATAATCACAATTAAAATCTCAGCAAATTACTTTGTGGATATTTACAACTGATTTTAAAGTTTATACAGAAAGGCAAAAGACCAAGAATAACCAGCACAGTACTGAAGAAGAGCAAAGTCAGGGGACTGTCCCTATTCAACTGCAAGATTTACTCTAAAGTTATAGTAATCAAGGCAGTGCAGTAATGGTGAAATAATAGACCAAAATCAATGGAATAAAATACAGTGCTCAGAAATAGGCTCACAGAAACAGAGTAAATTCATCTGTGACAAAGGAGTGAAGGCAATTTGGTGGAGAAAAAAGCAGTCTTCTCAACAAATGGTGCTATAACAACTGAACATACACCCATCCCCGGTGAGTCTAAACATAAACCTTCCTTACACCATTCACACAAATTAACTCCAAAGAGATCATAGGCCTAAATATAAAACACTTATAGAAGATAACAAAGGAGGATAACTAGGTGAACTTGAATTTGGCAAGGAGTTTTTATTTTATTTCTTAATCTTCTAAATCATTTTTTAAAAATTTTTTAATTGCAGTTGACATACATTATTGTTTTAGAGTCCCGGTGCATGAATTGATGCACAGGTGGGGTCTGGCCAGCCTGCCCTGTTGGAGGCCGATTTGAGGCTCGGCCAGCCAGGGGATGGGGGCACCAATTGGGACCCAGATCAGGCTGGTTGGTCATTCTGGTAGTCTGGTGTATTGGTCACTGGGCTTTTATATATAGATTCGTTTCAGATGTACATTCCAGTGATAGCACATTATGTAAGTTACTAATGATAAATCACATACCCATTTGCCACCATATGTAGTTAATGAGTTTTTAAATGCAACACCAAAAACATGACACATACAAGAAATTAAAATTAAAACATTTCCCACTCTATGAAAGACACAACTAAGGGGAGAAAAAAGCCATAGAGTAGGAGAAAATATTTATAATATGCATATCTAATAAAAGACTTACCAAAATTCAATAATAAAAAAACAAGCAACCCAATAGAAAAAATGGGCAGAAGATCTGGACACCTCAACAAAGAAGATTTACACAGGGAAAATTAACCATATGAAAATATATTCAAAACCGTATGTCATAAAGGGAATTGCAAATTAAAACTAAATGAAATACCACTATATATATCTATTAGAGTGGCTAAAATTCAAAGCATTAACATCACCAAATGTTGACAAGGATGTGGAGCAATAGGACTAGCATTTATAGAACTTTTGGAAGACACTTTTTACATAGCCAAACACGGGCTTATATGCAATGTCACAATCATGTACTTATGAGTTGAAAACTTATATCCACACAAAAGCCTGCACATAAATATTTATAACAGTTTTATTCAGAATTGCCCCAAACAGGAAGCCACCCTTCGCTTACCTATCTGACTTTATAAACAAACTTAGGTGCATCCATTCAATGAAACATTATTTAACAACAAAAATAAGTAGGCTATAAAGCCATATAAAGACATGGAAAATCTTAAATTTATATTACCAAATGAAAGAAGCCAGCCTGAAAAGGTTCCATTCTGTATAATTCTAATAATATGAGATTATGAAAAAGGTAAAACTATGGAAAGAGTGAAAACTTCTATGGTGTCCAGGATTGGGGGGAAAAGGGATGAGGAGGCAGAGCATGGGGGATTTTTAGGGCAACTATGAAAATAGAAACTATTCTGTATAATACTGAGCTATTGGATACATGGCATTAGGTATTTGTCAAAAGTCATGCAAATGAATGGCATGAAACATGGGTTTTGTATAAAGTACAAATTTTAGTTAATAATAATATATCATTATTGGTTCATCAATTGTAACAAATATAACACACTGATGAAAGATTCTAATAATAGAGAAAACTGGCGAAGGGGTGATTGGAGAGGGAGTATCCGGGAACTCTCTGTACTGCCTACTCAATTTCTCTGTAACCTAAAACTGCTATGAAACTGAAGTCTACTTAAAAATAGAAACTGTCACCTCGAATGATCTTCCATTAATCTCTGGCAAATAAGGTCTATGATATCACACTCCATATGACAGCACTGACCTAAGCTCAAATATTAGCAATAGAAGGAAAAAAGTGAACATTTGACTTGTATTGAAGTACCCATTTGCCTATAATGTCTCAGAGAGGACATCCAGTAAAGGATTAAAGCCTAGTGGTATATGGACAAGCATATTCCAAGACTCTAGAGCAGTTTAATCTAATGTGGTTGTTACTAGCCATTTCTTTTTTTTAAATATATATTTATTGATTTTTATTTTTTTTTTTACAGAGAGGAAGGGGGAGGGATAGAGAGTTAGAAACACCAATGAGAGAAACATTGATCAGCTGCCTCTGCCTCTTGTACACTCCCCCCCACACACACACATACACTGAGAATGTGCCCACAATCAAGGTACATGCCCCTGACTGGAATCGAACCTGGGACCCTTCATTCTGCAGACCGGCGCTCTATCCACTGAGCCAACCGGCTAGGGCACTAGCTGTATCTTTAATGGCCTGTCGCAAGGTGTTATCAGACCACAGAGGTTAGAGAGCTCTTTTGGGGAGGAAGAAACTTATAAAGCCACCAAGAACCATAGATGAAGAACACTACTGAATTTTGAAAGATTAAAGCCATTGGTAACTTCCTCATTTTGCTCTTTTTGTTAGTCCCCTACTTGCAGTGTTTCTCAGTTTGGAAAATAACGTGAATCAAATTCTTGTAAGGCACTCGTAAACAATGAGTACTTCTGAGTCCCAGAGGAAGACCAACATTTTCATTCTCTAGGAGCTGTTCTGGGACTCTGTGCTAAACTAGTTCCTCAAGTGAGCCTTGCATACAGTTTAAAATCCCTTCTTTAGCTGGAGAGAAGAAAATCTAAAAGTAAAAAGTATACATTTATTTGTTTTAAAGGTCTTTTTGCTGATGGGAGAGGGGGATGTCCACACACCAAAATGTAGAGTGGAGGATAGGGGCATTAATGTGATGAAAAAATACCTGAGTCCCTGGACTTGTACTGAGGAAGAATATTTCATTTTGTGGTTGTGAGGACAAATGTGGTTTTATTAGAAATGAAGAAAAAGAACAAAAGCCTTTGGAAGTGCATGATAATATTGGGTTATCTAACAGTTCTTTATAATGCATTATTTTTCACATTGACGTGGACACTCATCACAATGAAGAGGAAGAAAAAGGAAAGAATTGTTTTAATTGATGCTTTATCTCTTAAAATTCAGGTACTAATGGCCCAATCATTTAAACCCACTAAATGTTTATTTCAAATGTAAAATCGGTTAGTGATGAGCTTCACTGTATCACAGGGTTATACTAGTGAATTCAGTTAGGTAATTGCTGGAATACAACATTAAGAAGTAAAAAGTGAGCCCTAACTAGTTTGGCTTAGGGATTGAGCATCAGCTTACAGACTGAAGAGTCCCAAGTTTGATTCTGGTCAAGGGCATGTACTTTGGTTGCAGGCGCATCCCTAGTATGTACAGGAGGCAACTGATAAATGTTTCTCTCTCATCAATGTTCCTAACTCTCTATCCTTCTCCCTTCCTTTCTGTAAAAAAAAATCAATAAAATATGATTTAAAAAAAGAAGTATAAAGTGATACTTAATATTGTAAGTTCTAAAATGATTACTTCGGTTGAGAAATAGCAACAGGATTTGAAAGAATATGGAAGTAAGAGTTCAGGGTTCATCCTTCCATGCCAGCATCTTTGGCTTTGTTGATGCCCTTCTTAATAGCCATAGTACAGGGAATCACATTATGTCTCTAATTACCTCAGATTTAATAATGCAATCAAATCATTTTCCTCCATTCCTAATTACCATTTGTTTCTAAGGGATTGGCTGTACTGTGGCACAATGCCTCAGTACAGTGGGGAAAATGAAGCCTGGGTGAGGCATCCTACAAAGTTCCTTTTTCCCCACACTTTTCGTGGGTCTGGAGCTTTCTAACAATTTAATAGAAAGCATCTATTCAGCACTTCTCACTTTCAAAACTGTGGATTTCCTCTCAATGACCCCATAAAGCCATTTTACATTAAATGCTCTCTTGTGTGGAATCTGTAGAGATCACATTATGGGACATTCACAGAGCAATTATTTCCAGTCCGGCTTAAATAGTGACCTCTTGTCTACTTTAGGGAACCATTGTGAACTTCATTTAATTCTACTTCTCCAACCACCTTCAGCTGTCACCCTGCCCCTCAACATGCATGTGGCCTGAAAGACAAGTTAGTGCCTCAGCACCTGGATACCTTGTATTAATAAGACCTTGGAGAACTGCTACTGCTTTTGAGGAAGAAAACACTGATATTCCAAGCTAGGAACCTGCTAGAATTTGCTTGCTCATTGTGGGTCAGGTGGCATTCTCAAATATTCTTCATATGCACTCGCATTTATGCTCCTTGCGGTTCATGAGAAACAGCATTTTCTAAGGCACTCTTTCTCACAGGGATGGGTTAGGTCCTCAGAATTCTCCTCATAACTGTACTGTATTCAGCCACAGTTGGCATGAGACTTGAAACATTTTTACCATTTTGGGTTAAATAAGTTTTATAGGCTTTAAAATCAGGCAGGTTTATTATAACTAGTAGTTCTGAATACCTACTCTTATTCCTCAGATGGGATAATACCGGTAATCTACACTTATAAGGAGGTAATATGCAAATTGTCTGGAATGCTATAATGTCACGAAAACTCAGCAGGAGGCTGCATACACAGGTAGGCAGGAGGGGACCGTGTGCATGGTGAGGCAAGCCACAGATGGTGCAGGCCCACAGAGAACAGGGCCTGCCAGCTGCAGAGAAAACACCTTTTCTAACAGCTCATTGGCTAAGCTCCCTGTATGTCACTTGCTGTTCTTGGTAACTTGGGTAATAAGGATCCAAGTAGGTGATCTGGGGGTTTTCCACCTCACTCCTGGAGGAAAAAATGAAGGGCCGCTGCTGGAGGGGCAAATAAATGTCATATCTTGCCCTAGGCATTTCAGCTCAGTGGATATACCCTCAGCCTGCCGACTGCAGGGTCTGGATGGATTCTTTTCAAGGGCATGTACCGAGGTTGTAGGCTTCTCCCTGGCCAGGGCCCACATCAGGGTTCATGCAGGAGGCAACCAATCAAAGTGACCCTCTCACATTGATGTTTCTCTCTGTCTTTCCCTCTGTCTTCCATGCTCTGTAAAAATCAATGGAAAAATATCCTCAGGTCAGCGATGGGAGTGTCACCTTCCTCTGATCAGCCCGGTCGCCTCCTTCAGAGGGAGGCCAGGCTGCAGCTTAGGCCCTCTCTCTATGGGGAGTGGGCCTAAGCCATCAGTAGAACATCCTCTGAGGGCTCCTGTATTAGAGAGAGTGCAGGTTGGGCTGAGGGACCTCTCGACCACATCCACAAATTTTGTGCACTGGACCTCTAGTATTATCTATAATATAATGTTTTTGTGAGGAGTTGATGACTGTGTCATACACACACACACACACACACACACACACACACACACACACCAGGACTCACAATGAAGCAAGTGTAGTGGAGTGACTCAGATATTATTTCATCTTAACTGTACATTTCAGCAGAACATTGCTGCCAATATGGTCATTGTGGAAGAAGAGGCCAAGCCAACAGCCTAGCTTGCCCTCTCAGAGTTCCTAACATTCTCAATGAAACTGGGCCCTGATGTCAGGTACAGTGACAGTTACCAAATGCAATCTTCCTTTTAAGGTATTGCCCATTCTAGTGATGGATAAAGCAGCAGCACCATTTTTTTTAAATGAATCTTGCCTTGTTAAATGACTCAATTCCCAGGACCCACAGAAGAAGAAAAGTAAGATAGCAGATAAAAGCCAGGCTCTATAGAAGAGTTATTTACACACCACCAGGAGGAAAAGAGATAAGTCCAAAATGTGAGAGATTCATCCAAGCAGCTGGCCTGAGTCTTTCAAAAAGTCAATATTGGGGAGAAAATAAAAGAGATGGGAAAAGAGTTCTATTTCAAAAGACACGAAGGAGACATCCAGACCTAATGTAACAACATTTATTGAATCTTGATTAAAAACAAAAAAAGCTCTAAAAATAGGTCTGACAGCAATCAGGAAAATCTAGACATGAACTGAATATTAGCTGATGTGATGTAGTCTTAACTTTCTTAGGTATATTACTGGTGCCATCATTGTATGTAGACTATACCTGTATCTAGAGTTGAAATTTCATTATGCCTAAAACTTATTTTCAAATTAGTCAACAGAAATGTACAAAGCAATTTGCAGTGGGTATATAGATGTTCATTGTACTATTTTTTTTATGTTATCCTTCCATGTACTTAAAAATTCTAATAATAACTAATTTAAAAACATTGGAGTTATACTCTCCGGTTTTAATGCTGGATTGGTATCTTATGTGCAGGGCTTTAGGCAAATGACTTGGCCATGTTGTGCCTCTGATTCATCATCTATGGATGTAGAATTGAGAATGCAGTTTATTAACATGGGTAGAAATACAAGAGTCCATGCCTATTCTTTCCTATAATCCAGAAACATGTATACAAATCTTACTGTATATCACCTTTGGATTGCACAAACACAGAAATCAATATATCACAAATCAAAATCACTCTGTCTCGGCCTATCTCCCCTTGTCCCCCACCGAGTTTCTCTCCTCTACTATTCCATATCTTAGTGAATATTACTATTGTATATTCAGTTTCTTGTGTAAAAATTCTCAATTAAAGATGGGAGTAGACCCCCAGCCCATGTGGCTCAGTTGGCTGGGCATCACCTCGTGTGCTGAAAGGTTGTCATTCAATTCCCAGTCAGGGCACAGGCCAGGGCGGCAGGCGTGTTCCCTGATACAGGGCATGCAGAAGGAAGCCAATCGATGTTTCTCTTTCATCAATGTTTCTCTCTTGCTCCAGAAAATTTTTAAAAAATGGGAGTAGATGATGAGGTTTGAGTTTCTAAAGGACTCATTCATGCAAGAGGGAGAGCAGTTCCATTTTCTAGCTCCCACAGCATTCAGTTTATGGAGATGAAACAGCACGTGTCTGAGAGGAGGAAGGGAGTTATTTTGTTATATTTGTTTAAACCAGCATTTTCACTACAAAGGCTCTCCCGAGGCATTAGCGGCAATCCCCATGTCAGTCTCACAGCTTATAGAGGAAGTACTTTTTTCCCAGCTACAGACAGCAGTTGGGTCTTACTCTTGGGGCTGTCTTATTTTTACCTTTCTCTGATGGTCCATAAATATTGAAGTAGAAAGTACATCCACAGACAGCTAATTAAATGTCCATTCAAACCAGAAGCCATCTCTAAGCTATTTCTTTAACCTAAATAGAACTTATCTGCTTGGTAAGTTTCCAAATAAATTGATTAGGATATCAGTTGGAATTACACTATGTCATAGTAAATTTTGAAATATATGGTTATCAAAATGGACTGATAATGTCACTGAAGAAAATTCAACAATCCAGGTACAGTGTAATTTTTAAAATAATAATAGAATAAAAAAGGATATGAAATCATTTGCATAAAGTGGAAGAAAGCACAAAGCAGTCTAAAAAAGGGTACAGTTTCTAAGATCCCAGGCTATCCTGTGGGTGTATACAGCTCCTTCAGGGTGGCAATCCTGGCTCCCTCCCTCCCAGCCTCTCTGCTGTCTCAGTACTGCCTCCTGCTCAGCAGGTGTGAGAAATAGGGTCACAGCAACCCCAGGGAGTCGCCCTCAGTGTTCCTGGGAGATGAGGGAAGGAACTATCTTTCTCAGGAGTCTCTTCAGCAGTCAAAGCTTGAAGAAGTTAAAATATGTATTTAGTTTTCCTCTTCAGAACAGATCTCCACATGGTTCACATCTGTCAATTCTCTTCTTGAAGTGGTTGTTTCTGCCTTCTCATAGGCTCTGTATTTCTCACTTTAGTTGTAATCGGGGAATGTGTGACTTTGCACCAATTTCAAAGTGATTCATCCTTCCTAAATATCTTGCAATGGAATATTGATTTTCCTCACACATGCTTATGAAATGTAAATACCCCTTTTCAATTATTATATGACATATAAAAGTATTTAACAACCCACTGTCCCCTCAATCAAAAATCTTCACTATAATTGTTTTTACTATTTCTCCTCCTAACACTGGAGGTAAGGCAGGAAGAGAATAAGCAGTAAAAGTGGAAAATGTTTTGTTTGTTTTGTTATTTATTTATTTATTTATTTAAAAGGGATTTGTCAGATACAAAAAAAAAAGGATACAATTTTCTTATACAAAAGGTGATGGTGTTCATTACCACTAGACCTGCCTTACAAAAATGCTAAACGGAGTTTTTTGAATGGAAGTAAAAGAATGTTTATCATCATAAAAACACAAAAAGTAATATAATCTCACTGGTACTGGTAAATATAGAGCCATACTTAGATTCTGCAATATGGTAACAGTGATGTATAACTCACAAACCTAGTATAAAAGTTTTTAAAAAGCAGCATAAATAATGTATTATGTTGCAATTGCAATAGCAATCACTTAAAATGTGAGGGGGATAAGTAGGATAATGTAAAGTATACATATTCTATTGAAGGTATCAGTTTAAAATAGGGTGTGACAAGTTTAAGATACTTTAGGTAAGATATATTTTTAAATATATTTTATTGATTTTCCATAGAGAGGAAGGGAGAGAGATAGAGAGCTAGAAACGTCGATGAGAGAGAAACATGGACCAGCTGCCTCCTGCACACCCCCTACCGGGGTTGTGCCCGCAGCCAAGGTACGTGCCCTTGACAGGAATCGAACTTGGGTCCTTTCAGTCAACAGACCGACGCTCTATCCACTGAGCCAAACCAGTTTCGGCTAGGTAAGATATTTTATCATGGTAACTACAAAGGAAACATTTGCAGCAATGGCATTGAAGAACATGATAAAGAAGTGAAAGCCCAAACTAGTCCCGACGGAGAGACCACAGCGAAGGAGAGACCACCCCTCAGCCATCGGTCTCTGCTCCAGCCCCACCCGCCCAGCTGCTGCAGCTCCATGCACCATGTGGCTTGCACCGCCTTGAAAGGCTGTAAGCCCAAACTACATGACAACACCTCCCCTAATTCCAGATTCAGAGTAAGCATGAAAGATCTTAAAATCCCCGTTCTTGCTTTAAGCCACTACGTTTTAAGGTGATAGGTTAGTAGCAACACATAACTGGAATACAGTCAGCCCTCCATATTGAGAGGTTCCTTATCTGCAAATTCAACCATCTACAGATTAAACATATTTTTTTAAAGTTACATTATTGATGACATGTGCTACATAGTTAGGCCTACAATGGTTGCGCCTGTATTGAACACGTACAGACTTAGGTTTCTTGTCATTATTTCCCAAACCATATAGTATAATAACTATTTACCTACTATTTACATTCCCTAGGTATTATAAGTAATCTAGAGATGATTTAATGTATATGGGAGGATGTATAGGTTACATGCAAATACTATGACATTTACATAAGAGATGTGAGCATCTAAAGATTTTGGTATCAGGGGTAGGCCCTGGAACCAATCCCCTGTGAATACCGAGGGACATCTCTACACATAAGATAATATTTACCTTGTGATTATATATTTCATATAGAAATAATATATAAGTATATGCATATTTCAAAACCACGATTCACCAATCTATGTATTGTTAATCAAACAAAGTGTGAACAGAAATCCTTCTAAAGAGAAACCAATCACAGAAAAGGATTTCCTCACAACGGAGAACTTTCCTAGCTCTACTTCAAGGATACAGGTTGCCTCTCTGCTCAGCTAGTGCTTAAAGATCGAGATTTTGCCCACACAGCTTCAAATAATAGATCTCTATAACCAATTCTCTATGGACTTTAATTCTTTAGCCAAAGAAATATGTGTGAATATTAATAAAGACCTGAATCTATATACACAGATTAGATGGTAAATTCATTGATATGTTAAACAATCCTATAATAACGATAAAACAATTCGGAAAGCCCACTTCTGGTACGTTTCCATCCACTATTCTACATCAAAGCCCATAAAAAGAATGCAAAGTGGTTCCGTGGACCTTATCTTCATCCTTACCTCTGTAAAGTCCAGAATCAAGAATACGCTCAGTCACTATTATTCACTTAAATTAATTCTTCAGATTTCTATACTCTCTGGAAGTTTTGATGGGTATTGTAATGGAAATTAGGAATGATATTCCCCCACAGATTCCCAGGCAAGCAAGTAGAACTGCATTCCAGTCCTTTTCCTTTCAGTAGCTTTGCTCTCTCTTCTCCCACAATAGTCATCTCCCTAGGAACATTTTCTATCATCATACACACACACAGGTATGCAACACAGGTAAAACGCTTTCTTGGCCTGGGTCCTTTTTTCTGTTTGTACTTTTTTTGGATGTTGTGGTTGTTGCTATTTTCTTTGTTTGTTTGTTTGTTTGTTTGTTCATTCTCCAAAATACTGTTTGGCCTGTTTGTCTTTATAACTTCTCACTTGCAGAAAATACATAAAATTATGGCTTTACAAGTTTGATGGGCAAGTGTAACACTATTTTTTAAATGTCTTTATTGATTATGGTATCAAATAATTGTCCTCATCCCCCCATTCCCATCCCAAATCACTCTCCACATATGTCCCCAAACCCCTGCTGTCCATGACCACTGCTTAGGCTTATATGCATGCATACAAGTCCTTTGATTGATCTCTCCCTCTTACTCACACCCTCTCCTACCTTCCCTCTGAGGTCTGACAGTCTGATTGATGCTTCCTTGTCTCCGTGTTTGCTTTTGTTCATCAGTTTATGTTGTTCATTATTTCCCCTAGATGTGTGAGATCATGTGATACAAGAAATACACTTATAAGAACCAAAAATGAGACAAGCTATAATGGTTATGCTGAGAGGCAAATAAATCATTCTGTAGTGAGTTTCTTTCTGGGCCAACAGTTCTTTTGAGTCCCAATTTCAACATCAAACAATTCCTTATGTGTACATGTCAGCAATGACATTTCAGTTTTGGATGGTGAACAAATGGCGGTGATGCAGGTCTGACCTTCTCTGGTTTGGTCCTGGGCATCCCTCAGAGACACACAGCTGCTGTCTGCTAGTATGGCAAGGTGCTGTCAGCATCTTCAATCTCTGGACTGTTTCTCTTCTGTCTTCATGGCTGGATAATACTATTTTATAAAACAAAATTGTGCTTTTCTGACTGGTAAGAGGTAACCAGAGAAGCTAGTAGGGGAATAAAAGTAGGCAACTCCATAAAATAAAGCACAGATGAATCCTAAGAAGTTTCCAAATAAGTTCCCACATAGAGAGCCCAGGGGAAATCAAATAGCTATGGACTCAAGAAACTCTAGAGGAGCAGTAGGTTCAGGAGAGAGGCTTTCTCCGGGGCATAGAACAGGTGTGCAGAGTTCCAGGAAGTTAATATCTGAAGTGTCAATAACTTATCCCCAAATAAAAAGGAGAAAGAAAAGGGAAAACCAAAATTCTTTCACAATATTAACTTACATCACAAGTCACTGTTCAAAAGAGCAGAACACTTCCTACACCTTGGATAGGGGCTGGAAAACAATATAATGAATTTCCGTTGCTATTTGTGCTGTAGGCCCCATGTGATGGGTCATGTGGCTCAGGTAGTAAAGTTTGAGCACAGAGACTGTTTAGTACTAAAAGGTGCTCAAAATCAACTGAACTTTCACACAAAATGTCTAAATACAAAGTGATTAACAAAGTGGCCACCCATGAAGATACTGATTTATTTGGGTAACTAATGATGAAGATACTAATTTTCTGAACCTCAGGGTCAGATTTAGAAATATGGATATGTCACTTACCAACTAAACCTGAGAAAGTACTATGTGAGAATGCCAAACTCATTATCTTACCTTGTGTTAACTTTAATTTCAAAATTATTTTAGATTTATAGTAAAAAGCATTTTAATATTAGAGAATGCACAATAAAAGTGATCCACTAATTTCCTCCATTTCCAATTTTCAAGAGCTAAACTTTCACCTTTTCACTGAGTTTCTGTGTAGTATGTTCCTCTGTGTGTATGTGAGACAGACAGACAGACAGGTAGATAGGTAGACAGAGAGAAGAAATCTAAGAGTATGTTATTAGTTTTTGATGGAAATATATATCAAATTTGATACTTACAAAAATAAATATGCCGTTATATTAAAGTCATCAATGTAGGATTTATAGATTTGCTGCATTCATTTTAATAATTGTCATTATGCATTACATTAGGATATTTTTAAATTAACCTTTGTCATTGGTGTTTATTTCCAATATTAATACAGTGATCATCCCTGTGCATTAAATATGAAATTGCACTTTTAAGTTCTGAGAAATGCTGGGAGATTACTTTCTAAACCATTTCCACATTCATCTATATGCGTCAGGTTGTACTTTTTAACCTATATCCTCACCCACAGTGAATATTTTAGCTTGAGAAAAAGCCTTAAAAGCCCCATTATTAGATTTTTTTTGATATCAGGAATATGAAGAGGATGCTTGTTCAATGTGCTTGTTTTAGCTTGCACTGGAGATCTTGGCTACTGAAGCAAGAAATCTATCATTCTCAGCAGACAACAATTTTATCATAATAAATCCACAAAATCTACAGGAACATTAATAAAATTAATACAATAATATACCAAAATCACTGAATACAAGGTCAGCATAAAGCAAAACAAAGTGTAACCTATTTAGCAGGACAAATAACCCCTGAACTATAAAGAAGCATCCTAGAAGAAATTAAAAGCTAAGATTAAATCTAATAAAGTTATGCTGTTTTCAACAATAAAAATATGACATAATTCAGAAAAGCTTAAGAAGACATAAATAAACAAAAAATTCATCATTTTTATTGTTGGAAAACTGAATATCTTAAAGTTATCAATTCTCCTCCCTTGATCTATAAATTCAACATAATTAAAATAAAAATCTCAGCAGACTTTTTAAAGTCAAAATTAACAGTTAAATTTAAAATTTATATTAAAAAGCAAGGCCCTAGAATAGCCTAAATAATATCTTGAGTTAAAGGAACAAATTTGGATAACTTATATTACACTACTACTATCAGGATATTTATAAATCTATAGTGACAAAGGCTGTATGGAAATGGACAAGAATAGAAAAACAGACCTCATTGAAGTACAATGCAGAAAGCCTGGACTTTTCAGTAGCTGGTGCTTGGTCACTTGCCCGTGCTTATCAGAAAGATAAAGTGCTCTTTATCCCAACCTCACAACATACACACAACTCAATTGCAAGGGGATTAGAGAATAAAATGTAATACAATAATGGTTTTAGAAGAAAACATAGGAATTACTTTGGAATTGGTATATTTTTCTTTGTCAGGATACAAAAAGTATAAACTTCTAAGAAAAATGATAAATTATACCATCAAACTTAAGAACATGTGTTCATAAAAGACACAAGTAATAGATCCACACAGTGGATCTAGTCATTTAAAGTTCAAAGGGATTGCATTCATGATTTATTTTAAGTCCTGATATTAATAGAAAAAATGACAGATCAGATAGTAGAAAAAACTAAAAATAAAAATAAAAATTTTTTTTAAAAATTGGCGAGACTACTGACTGAAGGATAGATACACAGTACTGCTTCTTGAATGGGGTACTGGTTACCTGTATGTGTCCACTTTGTCAAAATTAAAAGCTGCAAACTTCTGATCTGTGCACTTTTTCTACGTATACTTTAATATGATGGTTATATAAAACATTAAAATAAATAAATTTTTCTTCTTCTAAAAAAGAACAAGAGGTACCAAAACTTTCATTTAGTTTTCATTTGACAAGCTGAAATATAATATATTTTTATCAATGTGTATTTCCTCTAGAAATAACATAACCATGTCTTTTATTTATTGTATTAATTATTGTTTTATTATATTATACATTATTAAAGTTATGAATAAATATACATAATAACTATGTATTCATATTATAAATACAATAAGATTATTACTTTCCTTTAAGAGTTGCTGTGAAGCTAAATCTTAAAAAAATGTTAAGCAGTTAACACTTGTATTATATACTTTATAATATTACAAATTCTAGCTATTACTATCAATATTATTGTTCCTTTTAAAAATATATGTATATACATATACAGATTAGACTAAAATATTGTACACATTTAAGTGATAAAAGTGAAAGTCTCTGAGAGCTATGATACATAAGATGAGGTTATTGTTGTTGTTCTTTATCTACATTTTCCAGCTTTAAAATGTATCCCACAAAGCTCTAGGCAGTTTTATTCAGTGGATAGAGCATCAGGCTGCATACTTCAGGGTCCCAGTTTTGGTTCCTGTCAAGGGCACATGCCCAGGTTGTGGGCTCAGTTCTCACTCAGTAGGGGTGGGCAGGAGGCAGCCAATGAACAATTCTCTCATTGTTGTTGTTTCTATCTCTCCCTCTCTGAAATCAATAAATATAAATATTTAAAAATAAATAAATAAACATATTCTACATAAATATGTAAAGTTGTAAACATCCTAAAAAAATGAAACTCAAAGAATATAGAGCAAATGTTAACAAAGTTAATATTTAAATGAGAATTTTATGATGATTTTGTTTATACTTTTATATTTATCATTTTGCATTTTAGTGCATGAAATGGATTTGCATTTATAATACATAAAATGAATTTATGTGCTTATTTCAAAAGTATGCATGATACAATATTGTATAATTAAAAGTGTTATATTTACATATAGAAAAAAGACTGTAATCCATTCTCTTTAAGTTTATTATTTCATTAACTGTGATTCCCCCCCCCCAAAAGACTATTTTATGAAACTAGACAAAGTAATTATAAACTCTATCTAAAAAAAAATATGTTTAATTTGGTTAAGAAAAAAATGGAGACATATGCAATGAGAAAGAAATGTCCATATATATTAAAATTTACTATGCAACCATGGAAATAAAAACAAATTTTACTATGCAACCATTATCAATACAAGTAATTGATGAATGGAATAGACGCAGAGTATAAAAATAGATTTTTTATATATGTAGATTCAGTATATAACACAGAAGAATTTTCAATGCAGAAATGAAAAGATTTCTTAATAAATGGTTGGTGACAATTGGTTAAACACTTGGAAAAATTAAATGAAATAATTAAAAAATAAAAACAAATTTTCAGAAATATTAAAAATATCTATGTAAAAAAAAAAAAAAAAGCAACCCAGATGGCATTGCTTAGTGCTCTACCATTGACCTCTGAACCAGAAGGTCACAGTTTAATTTTTGGATATGGCACATGCCTGGGTTTCAGGCTCAATCCTCAGTGTGGGGTGTGCAGGAAGCGCAGCTGACCAATGAATCTCTCTCATCACTGATGTTTTTATCTCTTTTTCTCTCTTTCTCTCCTTCTCCTTTCCTCTGAAATCAGTAAGAATATATATTTTTTTTTAATTAAGCAAAATTATTTGGGTAGAAAGGACTCCCGGAATTGAGAAATACAGAAGCCAGTAAAGACTGAAAAATTGTGTTAAAATTTCAAATTTTTTTTCAGAACAAACGAAAAAAAAAAAAAAACAAAACATAAAATTAAGCAACCAGCTTAGAGAAAATATGTGCAACATGTAATTGTCAATTCAGAACTTACAAATCATCAAGAAGAAACAATGCACAAAAAATTGAAAATTGAGTGAATGTTCAATTCAGGGAGCAATATCAATAGCTAATGAACATAATAAATGTTCAATCTACAAGCAATCAAGTAAATGAAAATTAAAATACATTAGCAGTTGGGGAAAAATAAAATTCTACCTTATAAAAGAGTGAAATGCAAATTAACCATCACTCCATTCAAGCCATGTCCACCAGCCACACCCACCAGTGAATCAGAACAAGTATGCAAATTAACCCCAACCAAGATGGCTGCAACCACAGAGAGCAGTTGAGAGGCTTGGGTTTTCCCAGCAATAGAGGAAGCCAAGCTTTCCACACATCCTGGCTGGCCTAGGACTCCACTCAAGGATATAAAGTTTCAGTTATAGAATGTAAACAAATTTGCCGAAACCTGTTTGGCTCAGTGGTAGAGCATCGGTCTGTGGACTGAAAGATTCCAGGTTCGGTTCTGGTCAGGGGCATGTACATTGGTTGCAGGCACATCCCTGGTCAGGGGTGTGCAAGAGGCAGCTGGTCGATGTTTCTCTCTCATCGACGTTTCTAGCTCTCTATCTCTCTCCCTTCCTCTCTGTAAAAAATCAATAAAATATATTTTTTAAAAATGTAAACAAATTCAAACAGAAATGGCAGCAGCCATCGAACAAGCAGGAAGCTTGGCTCTGCTCCAGGCTACAATGTTTCAATTGTAGAAGGTAAATAAATTTCAGTTACCAGGGCCTCTGCTTGGATTGCCAGGGAGCGTAGCTGGCCTGTGAACCACCACAGGGCCCTTGCTCAGGCCACCCCACACCACAAGGGAGACTCCACCCTGATCCAGGACACCCTTCAGGGCAAACCAACTGGCCTCCACCTATGTACCAGGCCTCTATCCTATCTAATAAAAGAGTAATATATAGGTTGACAATCACTCCAACACACAAGATGACTGTCCCATGTGGTCAAAGATCCTGCCTCCATGTGGACACAAGATGGCCAGCAGGGGAGGGCAGTTGGGAGGGACTAGGCCTGGCAAGGGAGGGCAGTTGAGAAAGACCAGGTCTGCAAGGGAGGGCAGTTGGAGGTGATCAACCCTGTAGGGGAGTGCAGTTAGGGATCGCCAGGCCGGCAGAGGAGAGAAGTTGGGGGTAAAATGGCTGGCAGGGGAGCAGTCAGACATCAGTCTTGCATGGAAGTGGTTAGAGGGTGATCAGGCTGGCAGGCAGAAGTGGTTAGGGGCAATCAGGAAGGCAGGCAGGTGAGCAGTTGGGAGCAGCAGTCCTGGATTTTGAGAGGGATGTCCGACTGCTTGTTTAGACCAGATCCCACCTAAATGGGCAGGTTAAGATCCCTTAAGGGATCCCAGATTGGAGAGGGTGCAGGCTGGGCTGAGGGACACCCCACCACACCCAGTGCACAAATTTAGTGCACCCAGCCTCTAGTGTAATTAATAATTTTCATGTCAGGAATACCTATTTTATTGAAGTTATATACTTGATTCTTTAGGACAAATGCTATTCACACTTTGTTACAAAATTACTGTATTTCTTTTTAAAGTGCAGATTCTGAAACAGCAGAGTCTAAGGAAGCTTTGGGACAACATTGGCATTATAGGGATACCAGAAGGAGCAGAATCTGAGAAAGAAATAGAGAACATTTTTTTTTTTTGCATTTATTTATTTATTTATTTATTTATTTTTATTAAATTATTATCTTTGTACATATACCATCGCCCCCTCCTTCCCCAGAGTTTTGTGTCCATTGGTTGTACTTATATGCATGTATACAAGTCCTTCGGTTGATCTCTTATCTACCCCAGATCTCCCTCTGCTCCCCACTGTAATTTGACAGTCTGTTTGTTGCTTTACTGTCTCTATATCTATCTTTTGGTTCTTCAGTTTATAATGTTCTTTATCATCCATAAATGAGTGAGGCCATGTGGTGTTTCTCTTTCATTGACTGGCTTATTTCACTGAGCATGATGTTCTCCAGTTCCATCCAGGTTGCTGCAAATGATGAGAATTTTTTCTTTTTTATGGCAGCATAATATTCCATTGTGTAGATGTACCAAAGTTTTTTTATTCAATCATCTGCTGATGGGCATCTAAGCTGTTTCCAAATCCTAGCTATTGTAAATTGTGCTGCTATGAACATAGGAGTGCATATATCCTTTCTGATTGGTGTTTCTAGCTTCTTGGGATATATTCCTAGGAGTGGGATTACTGGGTCAAATGGGAGTTCCATTTTCAGTTTTTTGAGGAAGCTCCATACTGTTCTCCACAGTGGCTGCACCAGTCTACATTTCCATCAGCAGTGCACGAGGGTTCCTTTTTCTCCGCAACCTCGCCAACACTTGTCGTTTGTTGATCTGTTGATGTTGGCCATTCTGACAGGTGTGAGATGGTACCGCATTCTTGTTTTGATTTGCATCTCTCAGATAATTAGTGACTTTGAGCATGTTTTCATGTGCCTCTTGGCCTTCCTTCTGTCTTCTTTTGAGAAGATTCTATTTAGATCCATTGCCCATTTTTTAATTGGGTCATTTATCTTCCTTTTATTAAGTTGTATCAGCTGTCTGTAGATGTTGGAGATTAAACCTTTATCAGTGATAACATTTGCAAATATGTTCTCCCATACAGTGGGCTTTCTTCTTGTTTTGTTGATGGTTTCTTTTGCTATAAAAAAGCTTTTTATTTTTAAATATATTTTATTATTTTACAGAGAGGAAGGGAGAGGGATAGAGCGTCATAAACAACGATGGGAGAGAAACATCAATCAGCTGCTTTCTGCACACCTCCTATTGGAGATGTGCCCACAACCAAGGTACACGTCCTTGACCAGAATCAAACCTGGGGCCTTTCAGTCTGAAGGCTGACTCTCTATCCACTGAGCAAAATCGGTTAGGGCTATAGAACATATTTGAAGAAATAATGGCAGAAAATCTTCCTAACCTGGTAAAGGAAAAAGTCACTAAAGTTCAGAAAACACAGAGTGCCAATCAAGATTAACCCCAATGATCCACACCTAGGCACAAATTAATTAAAACAGCAAACTTTAAAGACAAAGAACTCAACTTCCCTCTTCTGCCAACCTGGTCATCCTTACCTGCCCTCCCCTGCAGGATTGATCACCTCCAACTGCCCTCCCTTGTAGGCCTGGTCCCTCCCAACTGCCCTCCCCTGCTGGCCATCTTATGGTGGCCATCTTGTGTCCACATGGAGGCAGCTTTCTTTGACTACATGGGGACAGTTATTATGTTTTGGAGTGATGGCCAATCTGCATATTACTCTTTTATTAGATAGGATAGAGGCCTGGTACATGGGTGAGGGCCAGCTGGTTTGCCCTGAAGGGTGTCCCAGATCAGGGTGGGGGTTCCCTTGGGATCCCCCATTTATCATCCATAAATGAGTGAGGCCATGTGGTGTTTCTCTTGGGCGAGGGGCCTGTGGTGGTTTGCAGGCCAGCCACATTCCCTAGTGACCCAAGCAGAGGTCCTGGTATCTGGAATTTATTTACTTTCTACAATTGAAACTTTGTAGCCTGGAGCAGAGTCAAGCCTCTTGTTTGCTCCATGGGTGGCAGCCATTTCTATCTGGATTTGTTTACCTTCTATAATTAAAACTTTGTAGCCTTGAGTGGAGACTTAGGCCGGCAAGGACAGGTGGAAAGCTTGGCTTCCTCTGTTGCCTGAGAAACCCAAGCCTCCCTCCTGCTCTCTGTGGCTGTAGCCATCTTGGTTGGGTTTATGTGCATACTTGCTCTAATTGGCTGGTGGGCATGGTTGGTGGGTGTGGCTGGTGGGTGTAGCGGAGTGAGGGTTAATTTGCATATTACTCTTTTATTAGGTAGGAGATATATATGAGGCCAAATGCATAAAATTTGTGCAAGAGTAGGCCTTTGAAGCCACTGCAGCTGCCTTGATCCCTCCCTCACAGCTTTGGTGGCTGCCTCCATCACACTGCTGCAGCCACATCCTGAAGGAAGTCCGTCTAATTAGCATATTATGCCTTTACACACACACACACACACACACACACACACACACACACACACCAGTATGGTGATAACAAGAGGAAGTAGAAATAAGTAGAAGAAATGGGCAAAGGGTGGGGGGGCGGGAGGGAGGAGGGGATGAATGGGAAAGAGACTTTGCTTTGGGCAATGGGTGCACAATGCAGTGTGAAGATGATATTTATTTGAGTTGTACACTTGAAACCTATATGATTTTGTAAACCAATGTCACCCAATAAATTTAATAAAAAACACGCTATAATGCATTTTCCCTTCTGACTGAAGCATATGTGCTCTTGCCATAAGTTCCCCATTATTCTGAATGTTTGTAGGAATGGTAGTGTCTCCAGGCACATGTACAATGTGAGTCTCTCCCATTGTACCTCTGTGCTCTGATGACCCCAGATGCTCTGATGGAGGGCAGGAACACAGGGGCCTCCAATCATAGATGTGACGCTGTGACTCTGCGTTACACCATGAGTAATCTGAATGGGGAAGCTCCAGGTGCTCTGTCTTTGAGCAGGAGTAGAATAGACTCCAAGCACAGGTATAGCACCAGGCGCTCTGAGTACAGCAAATATACAGTGGCCAGAGATTCCCCAAGTGTTCTGACAAAAGGCAGGAAGAGAAGAATCTCCAAACACCAATAGGGACAGGTCCCTCTGTCTACAGATGTGCTCAGAACAGAAAAGCCCCAGGTGACCTGACCACAGGGAGAAATGTAACTATCCCCTGGCACATGTTGCTTCTCAGCAGTGCTGTTTCCTCCAATAGTAGGTGGCTCTGGATGAGCATAGGGGGATGAGAAGGAGCTCTAAGTGTCTGACCAGAGAAGGAAGAAAAGTGCCTCCTGAGACAAATTTGCTTTTTATAGACCTGGCCTTTCCAGTTGCCCTGAAGGCTCAGGTTAAGCCTCCCCAACCTTAGCAGTGTCCCTCTCAGCTCTGAGTGTTCCAGAGGTAAAGCTGGGATCAGAGGCAGCCACATTGACTCCAAAGCTCCTGTTACCCACAGGGGCTACAGATTCCCAAATGCAAATGTAGTTGAAAGTTGGATGCAGGTTGGCTGGGGATATCCGCTCCACACTTCAATGGGCTGGAGCAAAGGGAAGGGAGCTCACCTCAGACCTGGGAGACCTGGGGATTAAAGCCTGGGATGGGGATGGAGAAATTATGGCCACATCGAATACAAAGTAGATGGGCTGGCTGAGTCAGTGGGCTGAAATTGACTGGGAAAGTAGAGCTGGCTTCCATGGTGAAGACAATGGAATACTGGGTAAGAGGTCTGTAACAGCAAGGGAGAAGAATCCATACAGGTGCTTCTATTCTGCAGGAGGAAGGCTTGAAATGTTAGGAGGTCAGAATTAGAAGTTGCTACAGCTATGACTGAAGGACTAGAATGCAATGGACCTCCATGCTTGTTTCTCAGTAGAACCACAAATATTGGCTTAAACCTGAAGAGGAGATTCCATAGGAAGAGCAAAAGAAGGGGAGTTAGGAAATGTGCATCATCTCATTACACAATTAATATCTGGTGTGGGGGAAGGTACAGGAGCAGACAGGACTAGGAGTCTGACAGGCAGGTCAGCCAAGTCAGTGACTGGTAATGTGGTTGTGTGGTCTGCAAAGAAAGTGGCCAAGAGCAGGGTGTCTGCCATCCCAGGTGCAGGCAGGTAGGAAGATCAGGTAGGTTGAGTGGCACTGCAGTTTGAAGGGATCTCCAAGATTCCTTTGGCCCTCAGCTTTCTTCTCCAAGCCTAGGTCTCCAGCAATGACAATACAATTAAGTTTGGGGGTAGGAAAGGGAGGAGGTTAGCTCACCTTGGCCTCATAAAGTGGCCAACCAAGACTGTATCAGCAACACTGAAATTTCCATTTACAGGGCCTTCCATTTACAACTGGAAGATGTGAGTGAACAATTCCAGCTCAACAGCCTCTGAAAGCCCTCCTTCCTGTGTCTTCCTCCCCAACATCAGTGAAACTGGAGCACTGGGCCAACAGAGGCTTTCATGCAGCACTTCCTATCCACCACTTGGGCAGCAGGAAGTGGGATGTGGCTCACTACATAGTCCTGCAACATGATCACTCTTGCAACATGTGGGCTTCTGGCATGGCTGTAACAATCTGGGGGTAGCAGGGTCATTTAGACTATAAATAATGCACGTTTTTGAGGACTTTTGGAGAGTTTCCATTTGGGCAAGGCACACTTTGCCAACCTGAACAGCTCTCTGAAGATCTGAGACACTTGCTTCTGCTTTGGCCAAGATTACTCTTTTGTGGGCAGGGTTGCTACATCATGCAATGTCCCTGTACTGATAACCCTCATAGGAGCCCAGCCCCATAACTAATACCCATGCCTTCATCCCCTACCCAGGTGCTCTAGCAACAAGGGACTTTTATTTCCTCTAGCAGTTGGAAGTCTGCTTACAGCTGTTTAAGTTATCTTTCCAAGTTACCAAATCCATATAAAAAGATACGCCTCAGTTAAATTTGGACTTTTCCCTTTATCGCCCCTTGCCTGGAACAATATTATAATTTCTCTATCATTGCTGTGCAGCATGTTATTTATTTGTTAGCTTATTAAGAAACATTATTCTGTATGCTATTGGCTTGTGAAATTATCATAATTCCCACAGCTAAGCTGTGCTAAATAAATTGCTGGTAGACAGAGTCAGTCTTTGCATATACTAGTAACTTTACCACCTCTCCCCAAAACAAACAAACAAACAAACAAACAAACAAACAAAAACTAACATTATACACATATGAAATTTGTATGAGGAGGGATTAGTACATGTATGTTTAATATATGCAAAAATATATTAAAGATATATATGGTGTAGATAGAACTGTACATTAAAACTATAATATGGGAGAATCATTCTAAAGTTTATATCAATACAAATCACTGGCTTACATTCATCCTGATTTTTTTAAAAAGTGAATGCAATGTTTTATTTAGTGTAAAATTGAATCTAATAATGTGCATATTTAAATTAGTGCTTTCTGATGTTCTCCAATGATCTGTTTACTATATTCTAATAAGAAAACCAGCAAATGAATGATGCGTGTGGGGAGGCCATCATATTGGCAAATATCTCTGAAGTACTAGACTACACAAAGTACTTAAAAGTACTTTAAGGAACGGTAATCTAGTTTATATTCAATTTATTTAATTTCCGTACAAAGACGTGAGGAACATACTTCATTTGTTGCACAAAAGCCAATTACAGTAATGGGCTGTTCAAACGAGTCTCTAGCTTTCGGAATTAGTTCTTTCTACTGAATGCTATATTTTCAGATGGCTATGAGGCTAATCATTTCTAATTCTTCTGTAACTATTTCTACAGAATTGACATAAATACTGTACCTTTCTCTTAGTATTCAGAGTAGATCAACATGAACAACTTAACAGAAAAGGAAAAGGACAAAAGCTCTTGGTTTATCATGAAGACAGAATCACAAAGAATAATTTAACAATAACAAGGTTTCATGGAAGGAATATAAATGTTCATACAAAATGCTTTTACAACTTTGGAAGAACAACTCTACTTTAAAGATAGTTCACATAGAAAAAAAAAAAGTTCATTGATAAATTCTTAGCTCCAGGACTCCCCATTTACCTTTTTAAGTGAAATTCACTTAGAATTGAAGTATGTTGTTGAGTTATACACTTGAAATTTATTTTATTTGGTGAACCAATATCACCCCAATAGATTCAATTAAAAAATAAATAAAAAGGGGTGGGGAGGTTCCTAGAAGTTTGCTCCTAGGCCTTGCCTTCTCAACCTCTTGAGAGATGCTACTCTTTAGCTCTGTGCCTTTGAGCAAGTTATTCTCTTTCCCAAATTTAGGTTTTTTGTCTATGAAGGAAGACAATCTTCCCTTTCTTATAAGAATGTTAAACAGATTGAACTGTTCAATGTAAAAAAGTCAACCAATATCTGTGAGTCATTGTTCATTAAAAGCTCCTTTCTTATCCTTAAGCCTGAAACCCGGAAGTCCTAAAGAAGATATCTTATTTTTCTGGGTCCAGTAATTTCTTGTCCTGATCTTTGGCTCATGATTATCTATTATAATCCAACCAAATGAAGCTTTTCAGGCACTATTTTGTCCCTGGAGATTTTGTAAATATCCTAGTATTTGTCAGTGGAAGCATTAGGGGCATTTAAGGTGGGAAGATGTGTAGAGCTGTGTAGAAACACCTTGGATCCTTGTATATCTAAGTGCCTCCCACTAAATGCCAGAAGCAATTTAGGTTTTGTGACAACCCAAAACAAACTAATCAAAACACACCTATACCTCTGAACCCTTCAGAACCCTTCAAAACCCCAAAGGGTTTTTTTGCTATATCTGTGATCTCACACAGTTGAATAAAGTATATCTATTAATTAGTTTTCACAGGGTAGACTGGACTTGAGGTTTACTTGAGGTAAAACTCATCTTTACTTATTATTATAAGCAAGATTTGACCCAGGTTAACTAGAAAGTGAACATGCAAGCATCATCAACCCTTCAGACTGTAGATATTTAATCAGCTTTGAGAATTAAAATATAATAGCTAAGTAATCACTTTACCAACATTTAGAGAGAACTATAAATAACTCTATCACAGGATATGAACCATCGCATATTAAAATCTTCAAACCTGGAAACAGAATTCCCACAATCCACAAGTCCTTTTGGGCAGACTTTCAAATTTACCTAATTAGCTTTTCGAATTAGTATATTAACCAGAATATCTTTTTTAAATAATTGTGACTAAATCTTACCCTCCTCATATACCAAAAGACCATGTACTTCATTTAGAATAAGGGACACCTGCATATTTATTTATTTATTTATTTATTTCATGGAGTTTCTCAATTCCTCTTACTAGATATTCAAATAAATTGATGTTTGGTTTTTCAGATTGAACAATTTGTTATTTCTTTTAACAACTTCATCTTCTGCTTTAAGACTGATTTTTGTGTCCCTTTCAAGTCTAAGTGGCCTCTTTTGCTATTGGCTAATTAGCTATTTCTGATCCTGGGCCACTTCTAATTCTCAGCTGATTTTTAGTGCAAATGAATGACAAGCTTCTTTTGAAAGCAAAACAAAAACAAAAAACTTTTAAAAAGACCTACCTGCTTTAGTTGCTTGGCTCAGTGACCAGTGTCAGCCTATGAACCAAAAGATCCTGGTTTCAATCATGATCAAGGGCACTTATCTTGGTTGTAGGCTCCTCCCCAGCCTGGGCTCTGATCAGAGCTCCTGAAAGAGACAGCCAATCAATGTGTTTGTCTCACATTCATGTTTCCCTCTGTATTTCCCTCTCTCTTTCACCCTCCCTAAAACTCAATGGAAAAATATCCTCAAGTGGGAATTAACAACAACAAAGAACCTACCTGGCCCTAACCTGTTTGGCTCAGTGGATAGAGCATCAGCCTGTGGACTGAAAGGTCTCAGGTTCAATTCCTGTCAATGGAAAGTACCTTGGTTGTGGGCACATTCCCAGTAGGAGGTATTCAGGAAGCAGCTGATCAATGTTTCTCTCTAATTGATGTTTCTAACTCTCTATTCTTGTCTCTTCCTCCCTGTAAAAAAAAACAAACAAACAATAAAATACATTAAAAAAAAAAAAAACAACAACACCTACCTGACTCAGTTTAGCAGCCCTGCCACCTACCCTTGTCTCTGAACATACTAGTATATGGGCCCTATCCCCCAAGCACTTGGCATCCTGAATTGAGCTCCTCATAGCAGGAAAATCACATCCTCCCCTACCAGGGCAATCACAAGGGGCCTTCACCTGTGAGACATGGGTGGCTGGTGTGTGGGAGCTTTGTGCTTTGTTGTGCCTCATTTGGCAGTGTAATTCACCGCTGTCCCCAGTCACTCCAAGTCAGAAAACCACAGACACACTTGGAGAAGCAGCAGAGCCACGGTCCAGCTGCCCAAGGCCTTCGCTGAAAAGCTGTCAGAGAGAATCACCAGTGCTTTCTCTCTGAGGTTTTGGTGACAGCTGCTGCTGTCTGATTTGGCTTCTGATAACAAACAGAGCCACTGAGAGCTTTCCAGCAAATCTCCAAACCCCACAAATGAGTCCCTGTAGGCTCTGCAGGATGAACTCCTGCAGTCCCTAACTCAGAGAGAAGACAAGAAAGCCCTGCGGCTGTTATGCTGCTCCAATAATCCCCAGGATCCAGGGAATAGCATCCTCCTCCTCTCTCACCTGGTTCCTCACAGCCCAAGAAAAAAGAACAGAACTCTGACTAAGATAAGGAAAATGAACTGATACAAAATATACAACAGTAACACATCCTATATATAAAAGCCTAATATGCTAAGTGTCCTGTCATCTGGTGACCAGTCAACTGTTAAACCAATCAAAGCATAACATGCAAATGATAAGCTAAGGCTGCTCAACCACTGGCTATGGCATGCACTGATCACCAGGAGGCAGATGTTCAGACCAGTAAGTTAGTCTGCTGCTGAGGTCTGGTCAATGGGGACTGAGTGAGATGGGCCAGATATGCCCTGGAGCCTTTCCACAGTTCCTCCCAGGCCCCAATCACGCACCAGTGGGATCCCTTGGTCTAGCCTACATTCTCTCATAATCCAGGACCCTCAGAGGATGTCAGAGAGCCAATTTTGGCCTGATACCATAGGCTACTTCCCTCAGGGGATGCCAGTTGCAGGGCTCATGGCTGGCAAACACTGCTACAGCGGCACCTCTCTTGATCAGGGCTGATTGGGTACAAGCCCATGGCAGGTGCAGTGGGGCCAAGAGGAGCAGGAGTGGCAGGTAGGAGCTACAGGTGGCATTGGACTGTGAGTTTCAGCCCGATCCTTGCCACCCTGAGGGACCCTACCCATGCACAAATTCATGCACCGGGCCTCTAGTAGAATATAATGTTGTTTAATCCCTAACATGGGTTATAACAAAGACATTAATTTTCCATTGCACCATGATTCATGATCAGATAAATACTAGGTGTACTGGTTAATAATAAAGATTTTTTTCAATACATGGAGTTATACATATGTTGATATATATGTGATTTGATATCTATGCTATAATATTTTGTTGTATTGACAACAAGCTTCAAAACTTCATGTCAAATTTGCTGAAGATGTCAACATCATAGATATTTTTACACTTAAAAATACCAAGTTTCATGAGAGAGAGAGAGAGAGAGAGAGAGAGAGAGAGAGAGAGAGAGAGAGAGAGAGGGAGAGAGAGCGCATTTGCAGGAAGTTATAATTCATTACCAGTACTTTATTTTGAAGAAAAGTGATGTTGAATACTTCAGGAAGCTTATGGTGAATATGCTCTGTCTCAAGATACTTGTGAATGCTGGTTTAAACACTTTAAAGTGATTATTTCAATGTGAAAGACAAAGAACATCCAGGTCAATTGAAAAAGTTTGAAGACCAACAATTATAAGAATTATTGGGTGAAGATGCATATTAAACTAAAAAAAAAACAACAAACCCCGCTCCCCCGCACACACACACACACACACACACACACACACACACACACACACCAACTTTCAGAAAGACTGAACGTTGCTCAGCAAACAATTTCTGATCATTTACTAACAATGGGAAAGTTTTTAAAGGAAGGGAAATGGGTGCCACATCAACTGAATGAAAGGCAAATGGAAAACCAGAAAGTCATCAGTAAAATGTTGCTTCAACTGCACGAAAGAAAGTCTTTTTTGAATCAAATTATGACTGGCGATGAAAATTGGATTTATTTGGAGAATCCCAAATGCACAAAGCATGGATTAATCCTGGTCAACCATCAACATTGACTGCAAAGCCAAATCGCTTCAGAAAGAAGGCAATGATCTGCATTTGGTGGGATCAGGAAGGTGTGGTGTATTATGAGCTTCTAAAATCATGTGAAACTGTTAATACTAATTGTTACCAACAACGAAGAATCAATTTGAAGCACGATTTGATCTTAAACCAAACAGAATGGACCAGAAGACATGGCAAAATAATTTTGCTTCATGATGACTCACCATCACATACTTCAAAACCAGTTAAAGACACATTAAAAGATCTTGCCTGGGAAGTATTAACCCACCGGCTGTATTCACCAGAACTTGCGTCTTCAGATTATCAATTGTTTGATCAAAGGCACACACACTTTCTGAGCAGCACTTCAAAAGATACAAAGAAGTGGAAAATTGAGTCTCAAAACAAGAAAAGTTCTATTGGGACGGTATCCACAAATTACCTGAAAGATGGGGGAATGTGTAGCTAGTCATAGACATTACTATGAATAAAGCACTTTTGCTGTTTCTCTTGAAATTACTGTGTTTTCTTTGATTAAAGAATCTGCTATTATTAACTGGGATAGCTATTACTGTTTACATCTGTTTACAGAAGATAAATTTTGTGGACTTTTGTCCCAAACATAGGGGAAAACAGACCAGCATGCCTCCTGTCATTTTTTAGGTCTTTAAATTCTATAGGTTTTAATGAATTACCAATTTGCTTCAGTTATCCTTATTCTTCCCAGGAGTGTTTTGTTTGCTTATTTTTAAAACCTTGGGGATTTGATTCATTTGAAAGGTAGCAAATGAAATGAATCCCAAGATTCATGGAAAAATATGAAACTCAGAATTGTCCTCTTAACTATTTAAATACCTCTATCACTCAATGAACATGCCATAGAAAATGCAAATTATTGTACCACATGCTCCTTGAATTTGGGGGGAGGGGGAGAGAAGGTGCATTACAGACATTAGTCTAATGACAGGAAGCCAAGGGTCAGAGAGGGAGTGATCTGGTGTTTCTCTCAAAGGAAGGCATTGCTATTGTCCTAGATGTGCAGACAATAGCCTGTGTCCTTGGGGCTCCTGTGAAAATGCCTATTCAAAATCTAACAAGGTCAATAGGATTAGCAACTGACATCCAGACCCCATTTAATTTCAGATCTCTAGTTTCTCTGCTCACTCACCAGCAATTTCTTGGACCACACAGAATACCCTCCACATAAGAATACCACATTCCCAGATGATAATCTGTTGTCTTCATTTTTCAGGCTCTTCAACTATTGGTTTCCTGCTTCTCACTTTTGCACAAATCACTGTCATTCAAATAAAGGGTAATAGTCCTGTAAGCCCTCCCATGTCTCTGTACCTGTAGAGCCTATAGCATCCTTATGGGCAGCCCTGATGAGGCATATTTCAGCCTTGCAATCTCCTAAACAAGCATTGTGCAAAGGTGTCTGATGAGTCACATATGGACATAAAGCTGACCTTAGTTACATTTAGAGAGATTCTGAACTATAATCCTAGCAGAAAGAATTATTATTAAATCATAAACATCCTCAGTCTTGCTCTTCCCCCTTGTTAACAAGAGAAATTATGTGTGGAAAATGGGAAAGAAAAAAATATAATTTATATATACATTTATTGTCCATGCATTTACAACATTTGTATTATACTTGAGTTTTTCCAACTTTATTCTTATTCCAAGACTTGGTACTGTTCATTTAAAAAGGTACATTTATCTAGATTTTTAATAGACCCTATCATGTCTGTGTAAAAATCATCAACTACATCATATTGCCTTCATTGGAGGTTTTGCCTTGTAAATTACTTAGGAAAATACTATTGAATATTCTAATAGAAAAGAAGCACTTTTCATAATTGATCAAAATGTAATTATTTGAAATTTGAAACTTGTATAAAATTGAGTTGATATTGGAAACAAACTGCAATTGAAACTCGAAAACTATATTCAATTGTTAGAGTAACACTGAAGAGCCAGCTTGTGAAATTCACATAATTTATATTACTATATTTTAATAGTATATAGATCATGTTTTAATAATATTTTTATTGATTTCAGAAAGGAAGAGAGAGAGATAGAAATATTAATGATGAGAGAGAATCATTGATCAGCTGCCTCCTGCACATCCCCTAATTGGGATAGAGCCTGAAACCTGGGCATGTGCCTTTAACTGGAATTGAACCTGGGACCATTCAGTCTGAAGGCCCATGCTCTCTCTATCCACTGAGCTAAACCAGCTAGGGCTACAAATCATATTAAGAAAATATTTTAATTTATCAACATGATGCTTTATAAAATGCAGCACAGAGATGAAAAATGTTAATTGTGTGTATAATATAAAGTTTTACTATTACTACCAATATTTAAGGAACAAAATAAAGGGGAAAACAAAACATCTAAAAACAATATTAAAAATCCATTGAAATTAGGCTATATGCATTCATATGTAATGTTTTACAGCTGGCTGAACTTCTGAAATTTAACATT
The DNA here is from genome assembly GCF_014108245.1 of Pipistrellus kuhlii. Lineage (NCBI taxonomy): Eukaryota > Metazoa > Chordata > Mammalia > Chiroptera > Vespertilionidae > Pipistrellus > Pipistrellus kuhlii. The sequence continues at coordinate 972,466 of NW_023425460.1, read as the reverse complement.
TTTCTAGAATAGTCTCTAAACCAGTTATTGAAAGTTAGCTCCATAAACCAATCATTCTCACACATTAAAATATGTTTTTCTCCACATTCAACAGAAAAGATAACTGTATTCCTAATTGCTCCTAACTTCACAACTTTGTTAACTTTAACTTCTTATATAATCTCCTTAATTTCATCTCATTAACTCTAATTATGTTGCCATACATAACACTCCCCACTTCCACCCACTGTTGTTTATACCAACCTGTTTGGATTTCTTAACAGGTTCGTTCCTCTTTCATTTGACTCTTAGGCAAACTACTGTGTTGCTCATAAATCATTTCCTACTAAAGTCCTTGTGCTTGATTTTTTGGGACACTCTAGAACACTAAAGGTGTGCATTTCTACAACAGTCTTTAGTAACAGTGCAGTATTCACTTTTTTATCTGAAAATAGGAAAATTGGTCCTCTCTTGAAACTTTTTAAAATTGCAATTTGATGCAATCCTATATAATAAAGAGGAATATGCAAATTGAACCTTACACCCTCACAAGATGGCTGCCTATGACCAGGCCGGCAGTGGGGTTGGTGTGGGAAGACCAAATGACTTAACAAGCAGGCTGCATGGAACGATCAGGCTGGCAGGGGTGGGGGCAGTTTGGGGCAACCAGGCTGGCAGGTTAGCAGTAAGGATGACCAGGTAGGCAGACAGGTGAGCGATTAGGAGCCAGCTGTCCAGGATTGTGAGAGGGATGTCTGACTGCCAGCAGTCAGACATCCCTCAAGGGGTCCTGGGTTGAAGAGGGTGCAGGCTGGGCTGAGGGGACCCCCCTGTGCATGAATTTCATGCACTGGGCCTCTAGTCTATAATAATAAAAGTGTAATATGCTAATTAGACTGGACATCCTTCTGAGTGAAACCATGGCAGCAGGGGACGAGGCAGAAAGCACCTGTAGTGGTGGTGGGAGCTGAGCCCCTTGCAACAAACTTTGTGCATCAGGCCTTTAGTAAATATACAATATATATAAAATAACTCTGTAAACTAAATGCCACCACCACAAACAATGCAAAATAACAGTATTGCGATTATCTTTATTATTGCTTCCAATAAAACGTTAAAATATAAAAATACAAAGATCTCTTTCCTTGAATGTTGAAAACTTTACCAACCTCTAAGCTTCATGCAAACCAGTGGTTTTCCAAGGTTATATGAATAGAGAATCTATCTGGGTAAAAAACTGCAGTTATTGCTACTTGAAATTTTAGCTAAATCCTCAATGCCATTGCCTGCTTGATGAGCTGATTTGCATCATCTCTTAAGCCTAAAGAACACAGTTTCTCTTAAGCAGCTAAAAGCATACTTTTATGCACTTACCTCAATACTCTATACTGCTTGTGTTCCTGTTATGTTTTTATGTAAAGGAGGTTACTCATACTATCCAATTTGAAGAAAATTCAAATTAACAGTAATCAAGACTGAATTGTATTGGAGAAGAAAAAGTACTGAAACAGAAGAAAGTCCCAAGTAAAATCACACAAATACAATAAATTAACTTTTGAAAAGGTAGCAAAGTCAATACAATGGGAAATAAGTCTTTTCAACAAATGATGCTGGAATGCTTTAACATTCATAAGCAAAAAAATAAAAGGAAAACCCATCCATAAATCTCATAATTTGTGATAAATTGTATTTCCACAAGAGTGGCAAGACAATTTAATTCAGAAAGGACTTTTTTAAGAAAATATGACACTGAGCACTGAGACAACTCTATATCCACATATACAAGAATGAATTTGCATCCCTTCCTCACACCATACACACACACACACACCACAAATAATGTAAAATTGATTATAGACCTGAGTGTAAGAACTAAAATATTAAAACTCTTTGAAAAAAATACAGAATTCTTGTGATTTTGTTAGGCAATGTTTTTTTATTTTTTACATCAAAAGTACAAGGGAAAAGCAGACTGGAAAAAAATATTTCCAAATCTATCTGATAACAGTCATGTACCCAGAATATATAAAGAATCCTTATAATTCAATAACAAAAAAAGAAACAATTAAATTTTGCATGGACAAAGGTTCTGAATAAAATTTCCCAAAAGTTTTATACTAGAAATCACCAATTAGCATAAGAATTATATAGATAACATCATTAGTCATTAGGTAAATGCAAATAAAAAACAAAATAAAGTACTATTTCATACAGGCTGAGATGACTAAAAACAAACGTATAATAATAACAAGTGTTGGTAGAGATGTGAAGTTAGAACCCTCATATATTGTTAATAAGAATGTATAATGTTGTAGCCACTTTGTAAAATAATTTTGTAGTTCTTCAAAATGATAAATATAGAGTTATTATCTATGACCCATCAACTTCAGGTATATACTAATTTAAATGGAAAAATAGATCCAAACAAAAATTATACATATATGTTCGGTTATGATCATGGCTCTAATCTGTATAAATATATTGAAAAAGCATTTCTACACTTTAACTTGGTGAACCATAGGGTAATTGAATTACAGCTAAACAAGCTGTTTCAAAATAAGTTGAGCCCTGGCCAGGTGGTTCAGTTAGTTGGAGCATTATCCCACACACCAAAAGTTCCCAGTTTGATGCCTGGTCAGTCAGGGCATATACCTACATTGTGGGTTCGATCCCTGATTGGGGAGAATATGGGAGGCAACTGATCAGTGTTTCTCATATCAGCATGTCTCTTTCTCTCTCCTCTTCTCTCTCTAAACACATCCTGCAGTTAGGATTTTTTTTAAAGTTGATATTCACTTCGTGAAATAATGGGTATGTCCCTGTCACTAGTACTTAAAATGGTATTTTTTTAAGGGTGTACATAGAATCTGTACCAATGAAAATAATAATACTATATAATTTTTAAATGTGTGCATCTTTTCCACCTTGTGTTATTGCTGAGAAGCAGCTTTCTAGATAGGGACAGCATTTGCCAACTTCCTGGTATGTTCCTGTGATTAGTACTAGCCCCGTGGTAGGCAAACTGCGGCTCTCAAGCCACATGCGGCTCTTTGACCCCTTGAGTGTGGCTGTTCCACAAAATACCATGGCCTGGGGGAGTCTATTTTAAAGAAGTGGCATTAGAAGATGTTTAAGTTTTAAAAAATTTGGCTCTCAAAAGAAATTTCATTTGTTGTACTGTTGATATTTGGCTCTGCTGACTAATGAGTTTGCCTACCACTGTACTAGCTCAATAGGTCAACAAAAGTGATGTTTATCATGTTAGCTCTGGGTTTATAAAAAGTATACATATCCTTGCTCTCTGTTCTGACTTCAGATAGCAAACAAAGCATTTGACTGCTATATACCCTCAAAAATTGTATTGTAGAAAATGTCTGGCCCTGGCCAGATAGATCAGTTGGTTAGAGCATCATTCTGGTATGCCAAGGTATCACATGAGAAAACAGAAACATAAAAAGCTACTTTGGGCTGTTCATGCACTTCTTCCTCTAAAGAAGTAGGATAAATTATATATTTGCAAAACACACTGAAGTTAATCCCAAAATTCTCTTAAAATGTTATCATGTACTTACCCAGATTTATTCTCTCTTGCTCAGTTTCAAATTTGTTCTAAGAATTTTCTACAAAACAAAAACACTTCAAAAATAAGAAAACCAAAATTGCTCACTGTGTAATCATAATATGGAAATAACTTTTGATAGTATAGCTCACATTTTTTGAAGGAGTGTACTATATGGATACTCTGTTTTGTTTAGTATTTTTCTCTAAGTTGATAAAAACATAATATTTCTGTTAAGAATAGGAAATTAATCTCTTAAGACTAGAAATATAAATTAGCATTTTTTTTTTTTAAATTACAGAGTGTATCACGTTTCTTTGCTTGGAGTAAAACCTTTCAATTTCCCATTAAACTCACACATCGTGGGTCTGGATACTAGGTAAGTGGATATTATCAAATGTCTCACCTCCATTAAATACACCCATTCATCTGCTTTTCTAAATATAATGATGCCACACAGTCAAACTTTCTTCAGTGTAGCTGCAAAGGATATAGCCCATGGTCCAGCATAAGTGGTGGATCCTGGGAATCATAGGTTTTTATTAGTCTTTGGTTTATTCTGTTCTCCACGGCCTCTGAAGGTGTTTAAGGAAATCTTTAATCCTCAGCAAATGAGTCCTTTAAGAATTAAACAAGAAAGGTATATGGGTTCCTAAGTCTTAAAGACTGGTAATAAGCCAGGTTCATGTGGCTCAGTGGTTGAGTGTCATCCTATGAAACATGTGATCAGGGTTCAATATCGGACCAGGCACATACACTTGTTGTAGCAGCCAATAGATGATTCTCTTTCATCATTGATGTTTCTGTCTCTCTTTCCGTTTCCCTTCCACTCTGAAATCAGTTTATGTATTTATATATGTAAAATCCTAATATGCAAATAGTTTGAACTACAGAACAACCAAACAACCAGCCACTATGATGTGCACTGACCACCAGTGGGCACACATGGAATGTGGCGAGCATCAGCTTTGGCAGGATAGTAGACCAGGTGAGCGGGGGCACCAGACCAAGGTTGGGCACCAGTCACTGTTATTGACAATTTTTTGCTCCTGCATGCCATGGTCCTGCCCAGCACTCACATCCACTGCCTGTGCCAGAGCCACTGCTCGCACCCGCTGCCAGCACCCAGCACTGGCCCTGATTGTTCAGCGCCATTAGCAGGTGTGAGCGGTGGCTGCTGGCCCTGATCGCCCCTCAGGAGCAGGGAGAGGTCCTCAGGGGCAATCAGGACCAGCAGCCACCTCTCGTACCCACTGTCAGTGCCATCCCTGATCACCCCTGCTACCAGGGCCCAGCATAGGCCCTGATCACTTGGCACCATCAGCAGATGTGAGCAGCAGCTGCCAGCCCTGATCATCTCTCAGGGTTTCTCCACCTCAATTTGCTCCTGTGGGGCAATCAGGGCAGCAGCTGCCACTAGCACCTGCTGATGGCACCAGCCCTGCTTGCACCTACTGCTGGCACTGGCCCCAATTGCTCCACACCATCAGTGGGTGAGAGCAGCAGCGAGAGCAGGGCTACCAGAAGACAGGGGACTGGGGGCCACAGTGGGAGGGTCCAGGCAGGATTGTGGAGGATGGGCCAAGGCCCACCTTTGTGCCCACCACAGCCTTGGGGCCCATAGTTCCTTTCAAGGTGCACAAATTAGTGCACTGGTTCCCTAGAAAAATAATAAAAATAAAATAAAAAAAGACTGGTAATAGGAAAACATATTCCATTAAATATATAAAATCCATAGTCCATGAACTGTTTAGGTGTTTGACAGAAATTGAGGACTAATATACTTTGAGGGTTGTAATTTCCATACAATTCATCTGTTCAGTATGTTAGAAAAATTATTCAATGAAGAAGGAAAATATCTTATTTCTGACAAAGAGAAAAAAAATCTCAGCTCTCTAAGGACTGAGAATTGCTCATCAGCATACTCCTCAGCTGCATATATAAAAAAAGATTTTGTCCACATTTGTTCAAATCATACACCACATTATACCATATCCCTTAATACATACTGAATCACATAATCAGTATATTACATGCATGATTATATACTCATACATCCAAACACATACATGTATATATATTTACACACACATACACACACAATAAGTTATGAACAATAAAATAATACAAACCTCATGTAGCTTTGTCATTAAAATATGGATGAGAAAAAGCATCTTGTTTTGTTTTATGACCCCAGGATTGAGCAGAAACAAAAATCAAAGGCATCCTAACTAGGAAAATTACAGACCAATATCTTACATGAACAAAAATTCTCAATAAACTTTCAATAAATAGAATTCAACAATATAAAAAATATGATATATCCAAAGGTTCTGTTTCTGGTAATAAAAAGTTACCTTAATATTTGAAAAACAATTATGTAATTCAGAATATTAATAAATTTAAAAAGAAAAACCAAAACCAATTAGTCTTTTAAATAGATCTATATCACATGTGTCAAACACAAGGCCCGCGGGCCAAATCCGTCCTGCCAGGCCTTGCAATGTGGCCCGCACCGCGCTGTCATCACTGCACTCCGCTGCGTTTCCATCACAATGACAGTTTATGACTGTTCAGTAAACCATTCGGCCCGCGATTTAGGCTGGATTTTAGATTTTGGCCCCTTCTCTGATTGAGTTCGACACCCCTAATCTAGATAAAGCATTTAATGTATGCCCAAAATTCTCAACTAATTGGGAAATTTTCTCAATCAAACTAAGGACAACTATGAAAAATCTATAACTAATATCATACTCAATTATAGAATGTTCAATGCTTTTTTTTTAAGATTAATAACAAGGCTTGATGTTGACTCTTACTGCTTCTATTTAACATTAAATTGGATATCCTTACCTGAAAAATAAAGCAGAAAAAAACTAACTAAAAGGCACAGAGGTTAATATAGTCCCATTAATTTATTTTTGCCCTTACTTCCCTTGCCTTTGGGGTCAAGTTCATAAAATGTTCTCTACTACTAAGGTCCATAAGTTTGGTACCGATATTTTCTTCAATGTAACTTTTTTTGTTACAAGTCTTATATTTAGGTCTTTGATCCATTTTTAAATGAATTTTTGTCATTCATTTGCATATGGCTTTTCATTTTCCCCAGCACCGTTTATTGAAGAGACTGTCTGTACTCCATTGTGTGTTTCTGGCTCCTTTGTCAAAAATTATCTGTTCATTTACATGTTTTATATTTGGGCTTTCTATTCTGTCCCATTGATCTGTATGTCTGTTTTTCTGCCAATGCCATACTATTAAAATACCAGTGGCATATTTCAAGATTTAGAACAAACATTTCAAAAAATGATATGGAACCAAGAAAGACCCCAAATAAACTCATCAACCTTGAGAAAGAAGAAAAAAATTAGAGGGATTACATTACCTGATAGCAAACTACACTACAAGGTCATTCTATTCAAAACAGCCTAGGACTGGCACAAGAACAGGCATATAGATCAATAGAACAGAACAACCCATGCCTTTATGATCAATTAATATTTTCTAAAGGAGACAAGAGCAAACAATCTCTTCAATAAAAGGTGTTGTAAAAATTAGACAAGTACATGCAAAAAAATGAAACTAGACACCACTAATATCATTCTTAAGAATAATTTCAAAATGGAAAAAGACTTAAATGCAAGTCTCAAAACTATAAAAACACTAAAAGAAAACATAGGCAATAAAATCTCAGACATCTCACAAGCAGTATTTTTGCTGAATCGATGACTAAGACAAGGAAAAAAATGGAAAAAATAAACAAATTGGACGATGTCAAACTAAAAATCTTCTGCCCGGCAAAGGAAACCATCAACAAAATGAAGAGAACCCACTGTATTAGATAACATATTTGACAATGATGCATCTGATAAGGTGTTAATTTCCAAAATATATAAAATACATTTACAACTCAACACTGGGAAGACAAATAGTCCAATTTTAAAATGGGCAAAGCACCTGAATAGATACTTTTCCATAGAGGACATACAGATAGCTAATAGACATATGAAAAAATGTTCAACACCACTAATCATCAGAGAGATGCAAATTAAATGCAATTGAGGCATTCATCACCTCACACCTGCTAGAATGGCTACCATCAATAATTCAACAACAATTGAGGATGTGGAGAGTAGGGAACCTTAGTGCACTGCTGGTGGGAATGCAGACTCTTGCAGCCACTGTGGAAGTCAGTATTCAGTTTTCTCAAAAAATTAAAAATGGAACTACCATTGTCCCAGCAATCCACTTATGGGCATATATTCTAACAACCCTGAAACACCAATCAGAAAGAATATGTGCACACCTGTGTTCATAGTAGCTTTATTTACAATAGCCAAAATTTGGAAACAGCCCAAGTATCCTTCAGTTGATAAATGGGTAAAAAGGCTGTGGTACATTTACTCACAATGGACTACTGCCCAGCTATAAAAAAGGAGGAAGTCTTACCCTTTGTGACAGAATGGATGGACCTGGATATTTATACTGTTAAATGAGCCAATAAGAGAAATACAAATACCATAAGATCTCAATAAGTGAAATCTCATGAAGAAAATTACCTGACAAACAAAATGGAGCCAGAAGCATGGGTACATGGAACAGACTGACAGATGTCAGAAGAGATAGATATGAGGAGAACTGGATGAAAGAAGGTGAAGAGCCTAGCTGGTGTGGCTCACTGGTTTAGTGTCAACCTATGAAACAAGAGGTCACAGTTCAATTCCTGGTCAGAGCACATGCCCAGGTGCAGACTTGATCCCCAGTGGGAGCTGTGCATGAGGCAGCTGATCAATGATTTTCTCTCATCATTGATGCTTCTATGACTCTCCCTCTCCCTTCCTCTCTGAAATCAATAAAAATATTTTAAAAAACATATATGTTATTAGCCAAAGAACATATATGCATAGCCATATAACAGTGTGGTGAAGGCCAGGGGAGGGGAGTGTGGCTGAGTGGTGGTGGACAAAGGGGAGGAGAGGAGAAATGAGTGACATCTGTAATAGTGTCAACAGTAAAACAGGAAAATATCAAAACAAACAAAATTAATAAGTAACAAGATAAAAAGATAGCTTCCATTGGATTAAGATTTTTTGCAATTATAGCCTTATATGTATCCCATTCTGTGTGGGAAATGTTTGTGGGCTATGTAGGTAGGTGGTTGAAATGAGAAGACATCATATTAACAGGATGGAAAAATAACTTGTGATGAGTTTAAAATCCTGGACCAAAAACTTTGTAGTCTTCTGTTAGATTAAAATGTGTTCCTCTTCAGAATGGGGGGTGGGGGTGATGTTGAATTTATATGTTAATCTTGGAGGATTGCTGCATAAATTAAATAAAAATTTCTTGTAACATCCTTATCAAACAGAAGATACTTTACTGTGCCAATTTTTTTTCTTTTACTCTGGACTGTAAGTCCCAAAGTGTATAGTTTGACTAATTGCGTGTGCTCAATTCATTTACCCACAGGCACTGGAAAATTATTTAGAAAAGTAAATCTTGATTTTCTGCCACTCCTATATGTATGTACACACAGGCACACAGTCACTGCTTAGAGCTAAGGAAAATGCCTCACACATGTTTTTTATAGACCCTGAAATTGGATAGGAAATGAGCTGATACAGTATTTTGGAAATCATATTGTAACATGGAGCTCACCAGTGAGCGAGGATGGTCAGGAGTCTTGGTACAAATTTGAAATAAACAATAGAATGTTAGGTGACTATTTGGCCTAGCATACAGTTGAAGCCTGTAGTTAATTTAATTATCAGCAGCTGCCTGATATATTTCATATTTTCCCATCTAACTATTTGTAGGATATATAAAATGAATGAGTGAGACACTCACATGGGGGTAAACAGTCTCACTTCTGATCAACTCCCCATAGTAGTCAGCTACTCCTCTGGCTGATCATGGACTTCAATAGTGAAACTAGTGAGTTAAGAAAGAAGAAAATTTTAAAAATAGGGTAATACCTTTATATGAGAAGGATAAAATTTTGTAGTGCAATATTTTAAATTATTTTTTAAATTTCATTTTTCAATTACAGTTTGCATACACTATTATTTTGTATTAGTTTCAGGTGTGCAGCATAGTGGTTGGACAATCATATACTTTACAAATTGTACTCCCAATATTTCCAGTCCCCATCTGGCACCATAGTTATTACAATATTATTGCCTATATTCCCTATGCTGTACTTTACATCCCACGACTATTTGTAACTACCAATTTGTACTTCTCAATCCAAGCAGGATAATTCTTGAAAGAGCTTAGGTTCCAACATTTTCACTGCTGTTTACCAGTGTGTGACCTTGTGTAAATCACTTAATCTTCGTAAGTCACATTTTATCATCTTTAAAATGGTGATATATGGCAGTGTTTACCTCAAATGACTGTCGTAAGAGTAAAGTGGCATAATATATAAAGGTATTTTTCCTACTATCTGATACATAGCATGTATGAAAAAATGAGCTGCCATCATCATTGTTTTTAAGCAGAATCATGCATTTCATTCATCTTCTATTTACCTTATTGCACTTTCCTTACAACCAAATCATCGCAATTAATTTTCTGCATAGTGCATTTATGATGTCTTTGTTTATTCCTGCTCCTCCATTCCTTTAATGCTCATAAACTCCATATGTTTGCTTGGGTAAAAAAATAGACCCTCTGTGAATGTAAACTTCTAACCTCTTTCCTCCTTCATGTTCCTGTTGCCTCACCATATGGCTCACCCATTCAATACCCAGCAGGTCATTACTTACTGGGTAAGGGTTTTGCATGCTAACCTACCTCTCAGATAATTATAATAAAATATTCATGCCGAAGCTACTGAAAAATTAAACTGTGCATGATCTTCTTTGGAATTATGCAGCAATAACTCTGACGGTAAGCTCTTATTGCCCCAACAATGTGTTACAGTAAGCTGCTACAGCTCAGAGGTGGCCACAGAGAGGGCACTCATACTTCTTGGCCTTCCCCTTTCATTGCTTGGCAAGCAAGGCCCTTGGCACCCATTTTGGCTGGTGGAAAAGTCTTAAGGGCAGGGTCTGAACAAGCTGCTTTAAGGCTGGTTAATCATCTGATCTTCCCATCCCTTTGGATGCTCTTTGATTTTTGTAGATGAGAAAACCGAATCCCAGAAACAGTGTAACTTGCCCCAAATCTTATATTAAACAGTATGCTGAGCATGTTTCCCAAACTCACCCATTTCCCTTTTCATTCTGTAGTTCCTCAGTGTTGTCCACAGGCATTTTACCTTCACCAGCTCACTTTCACACCCCTAAGCACCAGAGGCCCCAAACATAAAAATGACCTGGAAATATGGAGTGGAACGCTTTGTACAGTACATGATTATCTAACCACCATACTGTATGCTGGAAACAAACACAAAATAATATTGACTCTAAACTGTAATTAAAAAATAAGACTAAAAAAAATTTTAGCACCAGTACAAGTTTGAAAAACAGTAGTTACTGTGAGGTTCTTAACACCACTTTTAATTTATTTTTTGTTTGTTTTTATTATATATATATATATTTAAATATATTTTATTGATTTTCTTACAGAGAGGAAGGGAGAGAGATAGAGAGCTAGAAACGCCGATGAGAGAGAAACATCCACCAGCTGCCTCTTGCACACCCCCTATTGGGGATGTGCCCGCAACCAATGTACACTCCTCTGGCCGGAATCGAACCCGGAATCTTTCAGTCCGCAGACCAACGCTTTACTGCTGAGCCAAACCGGTTTCGGCAGTTTTTATTTTTTTATTATGTATTGTATTTTCCAACCGCATTTATCTCCTCTATGCCCTCTTCACCTCCACTAACCCCACCCACACCATCACCACACTGCCGTCCAGGTCCATGAGGTTCTTCTTCTTTGCTCAATGCCTCCAGCCCCGCAATAACCCCTAAAACTGGCACTACTTTTTAAATGATAATTTTCTTGTAAAAATGAATGCACATGGAAATGAGCAATACATCCTAAATATAGAGAAGCAAAACATATTAAAAGGATCTTATAAGTATTTAAAAATAATAGCTATAGTATTGTAAAAATTTTCTTTAGTTTTCAGGCAGGTGATCAAAATAAAGAATATTATTTTGTCTTTTCTGATAATAAAGGGCATCTTACAAGTATGTATAAAGAGATTTGATTCAGGAACAGATGTCAGACTTCTCAGTAGTTGTAATATCTCTCTCTTGTTAATATAACAATCACCATTTATGTAAAGCTACCCATTTTCTCTAAGCCCTTTGTTATGCTTTATGTGAATTTTTACACATTAAAAATATGCAGCAATATGTGAATATTTTAAAGTGTCTTTCATGCTAAGATCAATCATTTACTGTTTTCCAAATGGTGACTTACAATGGAGGAGAAATGCAAATGTCAAAATGTGCTCAGTGAGGATTTTGACTAGTTCAATGCCTGGGAGCAAACTTCCTCAAATAACTTGTCTGACAAGTCCAAGAGGATTGTGCCATTGAAGAAGTTTGTAAATAAAACTGACTACTGCCTCTCCCTCCTGACTTCATAATAGTTTTTATTTGAAATATTGAATTATTTATGGAATATTCACCAAGGGTAAATCATAGACATTTTATTTTTCCTATGTAGAAGTTACCTTTTTTCCTGTCACTATGATACCTATGTGAATTCACCTTACATTTTGTCAAAATACTTTGAAAGTGTTGCCAAAAAGCTGTCTCCTCTAATAAAGCCATTTATTCTGGTAAAATGCATGTTCCTTATGATTTTGTAGTCTCCTACTTTTTCTTTTGAAAGCTTATCTTTCTCAATATTTAAGTTTCTTTTTATATTGATTTTTAATTTTTTAGGTAGAAAAGCTAAGTGAGAGAAACATTGACCAACTACCTCCTATCAGGAATCAAGTCTGCAACCTGGGCATGTACCCCGACCAGGAATCAAACCCGCACATAGGAGTATGCCCAACCAACTGAGCAACACTGGCCAGGGAAGAATTAAGCTTCTTTTTAAATTAATGCTTCTTAATATAATGTACAATATTTTTTTATTTAAATATCTTCTTGGGAATACTAATTAAAGTAGATTTAATGGAATTTATAATTACCCTTGAGAAATTGTATTTTCCTACCAAATACTTTATCTCTCTCTCTCTCTCTTAATATATATGTATATATTTCATTATATATTAATATGATATAATATAATATTTATTATATATAACATAGCATAGATAATAGAATATTTAATTTTTGTTTATATATATATATAAACAAAAATTATAAATTACATTATATAATGGAATTTATAATTTACCTGGCATACACACACACACACACACACACACACAATATATATATATATATATATATATATATATATATATATATACAGAGAGAGAGAGAGAGAGAGAGAGAGAGAGAGAGAGAGAGAGAGAGAGAGAGTTTACTTGGTAGAAAGATAAAGTTTCTCAAGGGAAATTATAAATTATAACACATATATGTAAATACACACACACACACACACACACACACACACTATCTACTTTATATTTCTAGAGAATTAAAATGTTTCTAATCATGAAAAAAAATGATTAAGAGAAAAATGTACCTGGCTAATAATTCCTGATTCAGACTTTTCCTATTTCATATATAATGATGAAGACAGAACAACATATGTTTATCCAGCTATTGCTAGACACTGAGGGCTTTTTCACTAACTGCCAGACAATGAATTATACTATGGAACTCCATCTGTGGGCTGTGGAAAGAAAAATAGCCTGGTCTGGAAGTGCATAAAATGTTTCATTCTTTTTCCACCATTTCCCCTTGCTCAGAAATTTAAGATCTACTGAATAGCCTGGCCCGTGTCACCCAGTGGTTGAGTGTCAACCTATGAACCAGGAAGTCATGGTTTGATTCCTGGTCAGAGCACATGCCTGGGTTGCAGGCTTGATTCCCAGTGTGGGGCATGCAGAAAGCAATCCATCAATGATTTTCTCTCATCACTGATATTTCTATATCTCTCTCCTCTCCCTTCCTCTCTAAAATCAATAAAAATATACATATTTTTAAAAAGATCTACTGAACAGAAACTCTGGGGCAGTAACTCTACTGCAAGGCTGTTCCTCTGTGAGGTGGAGGGAGAGCTGTTCTCCAGAGCATCCCTGAGGACCTCCTCATACACATCTCTGTGGAGCCCAAAATCGAAAGAGCCATGGGAGCTGGTAATGGCATGCCAAATGCTGGGAAATAGAGTCTATCTTATTAAAATGTGGAAGAATAATATAGACAGAATAAATTTCAAGTGCTGAAAAATATTAATTTTAGCTTTTTATGTGCTTAAAATGGAACCAGAAAGCCAAGGAACTAAGCACAAGAGGTAGGAAAAAATCTCTTCTCGGTCCAACAGAACTGCATCTGCTTCAAGTTAAAATTTGCTTAGATTAAGAAGAAGAAAGTTCAGTAATGAGCTAAACTACCTTCTCCTACAATACATGTAAATAAGATTTTGCCATTAACCCATTGAACCTATCTGTGCATGATAGGTGAAGGGCAAGTCACCTATCAGGTACTGAGAGAAAATATTTGGTTTTATTTTTTATCTTTCAACAATGATTAACAGCAACAACAAAAATCTGACATCATTTGACATATATAAAATGTATCCGTTCACCAGCTATGTATTCTGCCAAGATTTGTTTTTGGCCTTGGGTATGCTTTTAGGGGAAGTGAAAGCAAAAATGGAAAGGCAAAAAGATAAGATTAAAAGACAAGCATCAGAGATACAGAGTAGATTAAGATGACATAGAATGAAAAATTTGAAAAGCCAAAAGACAGTAAATCATAGGTCTGACATGACCCCCTTCTCATTATTCTTTCTAGATCCCCCTTTGTTCCACTTACTGCTTTCATTCTTCCATCCAAGTTGTTCCCATGGAAAACTCTCCCTGCTCTCCTTTCTGGAGAAAGCACTAGCCCTACTGAGGACACTCCCAGGACCACCAACTTCGGTGCTTGGATCAGCAGGGAAACGCCTCTGCTCTTGTGATCAGGTGTTGAAGAGGGTTTCTTTCAGCAGAATTTTTAGGGTCTTAACAATGTAAGAGAAGTTTCCCTTTTATACTATAATACACAAGGTGTCCCCAAAATGTATACACACTCTTACAGCTGATAGCTCAATCTTGAAAATGAAATGGATTTAATGAGCACTGCCTTTATAATTATTCAACGTGTGTATACATTTTGGGGACACCCTTTAGTGTCTGCTCTAGAGTAAATAAATAGCAAATAAGCTTGTGGAGAAGGTAGTTTATTATGGATTGAATTGTATCCTCCTCTAAAAAGTTATGTCCTAATATTTCAGGACAAGACCTTATTTGGAAATAGGATCATTGCAGATGTCATTCATTAAGATGAGTTCATGCTGGAGTATGTTGGGTCCTTAATCCAATGACTGGTATCCTTTTAGAAGAGGAAATGGACATAGAGGAATGATGGTTTTGTAACACAGGAGGACAATGCCATGTGAAGTTAGAAGCAGAAACTGGAATGATGCATCTATGAGCCAAGGACCACCAAAGATTGCCAGCCATCACCAAAGCTAGAAGGGAGGCATAGAATAGGTTCTCCCCCAGAACCCTTGTAAAGAACCACCCTCTCTGTCACCTTGACTTCAGACTCTAGCCTCTAGAACCCTGAGAGAATAAATGTGTTGTTTTAAGCTACTAGTTTGAGGCACTTTATTACAGCAACCATAGGAAACTAATGCAACAAATTTTCTTGAAGAAATAGTCTTTTTTTCAAGTCTTTTCCTCTCCAGACACTCTTAATTATGGAGAAGATTCAAGTTCTCCCCATAAGAATACAGAAAACCAAGCCTTTGTTGCCCAAGTTTCAGTATTCATGGCAAGAGCTATGCTGCCTAGAGCACACAAACATCTTCTGTGTGGATATTCTTAATGTTACATAGCACTGTAATAGAGACATATTCCTAACGCAGAGAAATAATTTATTATGTGTATTATTATATATTGCATGCATATACTATCTAATAAAAGGGCAATATGCAAGTTAACCATACTCCAACACACAAGATGTCCACTCCAATGTGATAAAAGATGGCTACCCATGTGGACATAAGATGGCCATCACAAGATGGCCAGCAGGGCAGTTGTGGGTGATTAGGCCTGCAGGGAATGGCAGTTGGGAGGGACCAGGCCTGCAGGGGAGGGCAGTTGAGGGTGATCAGGCCTGCAGGAGAGAACAGTTGGGGGAGGGGGAATCAGGCCTGCAGGGGAGGGCAGTTGGGGGGGGGGGGCCAGGTCTGCAGGGGAGGACAGTTGGAGGGACCAGGCCAGCGGGGGGGGTGGGGGGGCCAGTTAGGGGACCAGGCCAGCAGGGGAGGGCAGTTAGGGGGACCAGACCAGCAGGGGAGAGTAGTTGGGGGGGGGGGGACCCTTGCCTGCAATGGAGGGCATTTATGGGTGATCAGGCCTGCAAGGGAGGGCAGTAGGAGGTGACCAAGCTGGCAAGGGAGGGCAGTTAGGTGTGACTGGGCCAACAGGCAATCAGGCTGGCAGGGGAGCAGTTGGGTGTTGATCAGGCTGGCAGGGGAATGGTTAGGAGTGATCAGGCTGGCAGGCAGAAGAAGTTAGTGGCAATCAGGCAGGCAAGCAAACAAGCAGTTGGGAGCCACAGTCTTGGATTGTGAGAGGAATTTCCAACTTCCCTTTAGTCAGGCATTTCTTGAGGAGTCCCAGATTGGAGACGGTGCAGGATGGGACCCTGCACAAATTCCATACACCAGGCTTCTAGTAATATATAAAGGTAACATTTTATTTATATGTGTTCTATAGTGCTTAGAAGACAATTATAAGCACTAACTATCCCAGAAATGAAAGAATTGTTCCTGACTTTGTAAGGATTTAATTTTTTTCTTTCTTCTACATTAAAATTTAAATGAGGGTTCAGTTTGCTTAAGAACTCCAAATATTCTTATGTCTTTTATCCAAGTGATATCTAAAGCTAAAATTATTTTTAAAACTATAAATTTTTGTTTCCTAAATTGAAATTGGAAAGAGCATGCTGACTCTAAAAACTAAGGTTTCATGGCGACTGCAAAGAGGGAGACATGGGAGCAGCAGGGCTGCAGGTAATGGGAGAAACTTCTTTCACTAGATCTTTAATCTAACAAGTTTCACCTCTATCCTGGCTCGTTTGTTTATTTGTTTGTTTGTTTCAGCTGTCTCTTGTTCTACCTCATAAATTTATTCTACATAAGCCAATGGTTTAAAAAAATCATAAATTTTTAAATCTATCATATTTTTAAATCTAGAGTTTGTTTTTGGTGGCGGTTGTTTTCTTCCTATAAGCAATGCTGCAATGTAATTGTTTTATAAGTTTTCTCTGCACATGTATTTTAATATCTCTAGAAATTGTTTGACACAGAGAACCCTTTTTATTTTCCACCTCAGTGCAAAACTAGGTCACATTTTAGACACTTCCCATAGGTGGAGTCATGTCACTCAATTGTGAACAATAGACTCTTAGCGGCAATGATAGAGGACCATCCTGGCAAGTCCATAAAACATCTCATGCAGTCATCCGTGTTCTCCTTTCAGCTCTCATCACCCAGCCAATTCATGTAGCTGACACAGGCAATAGGAATGGCAAAATGTTGGATGAAAATGTTCTCATCCATGTGAATGACATATGGAGCAAAGCTCCTGTCCCACTTTCTGACTTTGATCAGAGTGTGGCATAACTGAAAAAACATGTCTATAATTTTAGGCCACTGAGAACTTCTTGTTATTATTGTTATTATAGTGGATAAAATATACTTCTAAATTATGTATTATCAGGCAACTTTTCAATAACTTAATCTTCACTTATGCCTACCAAGGCCACTCTGGCATTCTCACCAAAACATTTGATATTTTCAAATCTGTGATAGGGCATATTGTTTTTCCATTTCCTTTGTTACCAAGGAGGTTGAGCTTGAGCTGTTTTTGTTTTTGTTTGTTTGTTTTGTTTTTGTGTGTGTGTGTTTTGTTTTTTTGTCACACACACACACACACACACACACACACACACACTGGAATTTCTTTCTCTCTGTGTGTAAATTTACCTATTATTTTATCTATTCAACTTTCCTTGGATTTGTCTTCTTTGGTATTAAGCCTTAAAAATATCTTATACATTCTGAACAGTAACCTCTTACCTATTACATTTGTTCTGAAAACTTTTTTAAAAATATATTTTTGTTAATTTCAGAGAGGAAGGGAGAAATAGAAACATCAATGATGATAGAGAATCATTGATTGGCTTCCTCCTGCAAGCCCCACACTGGGGTTAGAGCCCACAACCCAAGCATGTGCCTTGACCCTGGGACCCTTCAGTCCACAGGCCAACACTCGATCTACTGAACCAAACCAGCTAGGAAACTTTTTAAAAGTCTAATGACTCATCTATTTTATTGGAATGATACATACTGCATAGTAATATAATTAATAACTGATGATATAATATTCTATAACATATATGATAATATGGCTTACAAAAAATAATAAAGCCCATAAATAACAGATGAGATTTGCAGACAAGGACATTAGAAATGTTATTATAAATATGTTTAAGTTGTACAAAGATTTAAAAGATACATAAATACAATTTTAAAATAAAGAACATTAAAAAAAGTAAAAGACCATCTACCTATATATGTACAAAAAGTAATTTCTGAAAAAAATTTAAATAGATGAATAGCAGATTACATAACACCAAAGGCAAAGGAAGTTGTCTTTGAAAACACAGCAAACTAAATTAATTCAAATGAAGACAGAAAAGGGGAAAAAGATTGAAAAATAATTCATCAGGACCTCAGGAATCCACAGAGCATAGCAAGCTGCCTAATGTAAATAATTGGAACCTTAGTAAAAGAGAAATATGGTTTAAAGAAAAAATGTTTGAAGAAAATATCGCTGAAAACTTTCCATATTTGATAGAAACTCTAAAGCAACAAGTCCAAAAAGCTCAGCAAATACTATAGTTACACACACGTGTTTGCACACACACAGACCTCACATCAAGGTACATCATACTCACATTTCTGAACATTAAATATAGAGAGAAAATCCGAAAAGAGAGCAAAGGCATATCTGTACAGAGAAGCAAAGGTATAACTTAGGAAGGTTTTGCATCAAAATTATGAAAGCCAGAGTTTAATGGAATATTTAAAGTGTTGAAAGGGGAAAATCTTATATCCACTAAAAATATCTTTCAAAAACAAAGTGATATAAATACCTTTATTGATGAAAGAAAGTGAAAGAATTCAACATCAACATATCTACACTACACAAAATGTTAAAAGAATATTCATCAGAAAGAGGGAAAAATTATATTAGGAGGAAATAAATGTATCCTCACAAAGTAAAGAACCAGAATGGTAAATAGTGGGTAAATATAAAGGATATGTTCAAATTTCTTTAGAAGGTACTTTATTAATTGAGAGAGTACAGAAAAACAACATATTGTGTGGATTAAAACATAAATGAAAAATGAATGATAACAGCAGCACAAGGAACAGAAGGGCAACAAAAAGAAGTATACTATTGTGAGGTTCTCACATTATTTGTGAATTTATAATGTTATTTGAAGAAAAACTGTGCTAAAGTACATACATATTCTAACATTACACAATTGTTGAGATACCACCTAATAAATCAACAGTGGTGATAAAATGGAACCCTAAGGAGAATAAAAAAAGACATCAGAAAGAAGAACAAAATAGAACAAAAAAAAAAAAAGAAATAATATGGCAAGATAAAAGATTTAAACTCAAATATCTTGATTTTATGTTTATTATGAGTGATAAAAATTATCAAAGTAAATGGCAGATATTGCCAGACTAAAGAAGAAAAATCAACCATATGCTATATATTTGAAATTGGCTATAAATATAAAGGCTTGGATATACTAAAAGTAAATGGATGAAAAAATAAATAACATGCAAATAATAATCATATGAATGTTGGAGCTACTGTGTTAATGTCAGACATAACAACCTGCAGAACGACACTTATCACCAGAGATAAAAAGTCTATAAGTTATACAAATTACCAAATACCCATTTTATTTTATCTTTTAAATATATTTTTATTGATTTCAGAGGATAAGGGAGAGGGAGAGATAGAAACATCAATAATGACAGAGAATATTTGATCAGCCTCTTGCACATGCCACACTGTAGATCCAGCCTGGCTGGGCATGTGCCCTGATCAGGAATGGAACCATGACTTCCTGGTTCATTGGTCAACTGAGCCAAGCCAGCCAGGCCAAAATGCCCATTTTAAAGATAAAAATAGAACTTTAAAATACATGAGAGAAAAAAATAAAACAGAAATGAAAGAAGAATCTACAAATGAAAGAAGAATCTACAAATCTAGTTATAATTAAAGTTTGTTACACTTCTCTCTCAGTAATTAATTGAAGTAGTCAGAAAATCAATAGATGTATAGAAGACTCCAGAATATCTTATTGATATTTGCAAGGCCAGCCCAACAAGAGTGAAATACAGATTGCTTTCAATTGCATGTGGAACATTCACCAAGTCAGACCACATGCCAACCTGTAAAATGAGTCAACTAATTTTAAAGAAATTGTGATAATGTGGTATTGACATAAGAAAAATTGTTACAAAAAAAGCAATCCAGAAATAAACTCAAATGTATAATTGCTTGATTTTTGGAAAAGGTACCCAGGTAATTTAAGGTAAAAGACTTTCAACAAATAGTGCAGCACAGCTAAATATTAATATAGAAAAAAATCAACTCTCAAAATTTAATACTAAATAGTGCAAGTCAAATGTAAAAGATGCATCTCTTAAACTTAAAAAAAAAAAACAATAGGAAACTTCTAGCTACTTTGGTATAGATGAAAAATTCCATACATCACAAAAAGTGTCCTACCTAATAAAAGAGAAACATGCAAATTGACTGTACTTTCTCGATGCCCACAAACCATGCCCACCAACCAATCAGGGTAAGTATGCAAATTAGCCCAACCAAGATGGCGGTTAATTTGCATATCCAGGCTGGAGCAAAGACTGAAGACAGCATAGAAAGAAGCCAAGTGCTGCAGAAGGGAGCCAAGCTGCGGAGAAGCAAGCAAGCAGGTCTAGGGGAGAAGAGAGGGAAGCAGGCGGGGCAGTGGTGTCCGCAGCAGGAACCCCTATTGCAGGAATCTTCCTGCAACAGGCCACTAGTAAAACAAAAGAAATATACTGATAGATTATATTTTATCAAAATTAAAATATCCAGTTTTTAAGACTCTATAAGAATATGTCCACTATATAATAAATTAGAGGCCCAGTGCACAACATTCATGCACTGGTGAGGAGGTCCCTCAGCCCAGCCTGTGCCCTCTCACAGACCTGGGCCCTTTGGGAAATGTCTGCTGGCTGGCTTAGGTGGGAGCAGACCTAACATGGCAGGTGGACATCCCCCAAGGGGTCCTTAGCACTGCTGTGGAGGTGGGAGAGGCTCCAGCCACCACTGTTCTCCACCACTGCTGTTGCACTTGCCGCCCAATGCTCCCTCTGTGGGAATGACTGGCCACCAGGGGGCAGCTCTTGCATGAACATCTACTCCCTATTGGTCAGTGTCTGTCATAGTGACCAGTCATTCTGCCTTTCAGTTGATTTGCATATTAGGGTTTTATTATATAGGATTGTTAAACTTTATACTTACATTTATGCACTTTTCTGTATTATATTTCCAAAAACTAGAGTTTAAAATGGGGCAATTCCTATTTTATCTTCTATAATTATTTCACATTTATCTGAAGCAAATATTATTTAAAATTTTAATGTGTGTTAATTCTTTATGTTGACATGTTTGTTGTATATTATCACTAAGTTTTCTGGCATTCTTAGAATTTTTCATAATTAAAAAATATGTGAATATCATATAGCAATATAATGAATTGCATAGGATTGTATTCATTAGAAAATATAGGGTTTTAAATGATATATATACTATATCACCATCTACATTCAAACAAAGATGTATATAAAACGTCCTAAAACTAAAATTGCTATCAGTATTTTATAATGGAGGGAACTATAATTTATACGTACTTTATTTATAAATGAATCATCAAAGCCTTGATGGTCAGATATTCATTTTACAGTGTCCCAAGAAATTAATTATCTGACTAATTCCTAACCTATAACAATTAATCTGAATTAGGAGTGGCAGCTCAGAGGAGAAAGTAGGAAGGGATTAGGACTGGACCATGACAACATTTTTATAAAGAACATCATAATTACTTAGTTTAGCATCCTGGCAAATTGTGACGTTGGCCAGAGTTGGCATCATATTACAGAAAATAAAAATAATTATGAAGATTACTTATGTTTTAGGAAAAATACATAACTATGTGTGCATGAGTGTTATTTTGTGTGCAAAACATTTGAATATGTGATTGTTGAAACAGTGTTGAGACTCTGGTGAATTTAAGTTTGTGACCTCTGGGTTCCTGGATAATGGTGGGCGAATGATTTATTGTATATAACAGAGAACTTCACCTGCTCAGATTTGGGTTTTCAAGAAAGCTAGACCTTCAATAGGAGCATTATGAACAGAATAAAAGTCATAAGAAAAAAACTGTCTCAAAGAAGAGTGACATTTTCTTTCTAGAGAAATAATATCTATACATAAATTGTGATTCTTATTTTTTTCTTTTAAGTTTTGATTTTTGTTTGGTTTGCTTTTTGTTTTGTTTTTTAATCTATCTTACAGAAGAAAGAGGAAGTTTATTTTATCTTTTAAAAATATTTTTATTGATTTCTGAGACTAAGGAAAAGGGAGAGATAGAAAAACCAAAGATGAGAGAGAATCCTTGATCAGCTGCTTCCTGCATACCTCCTACAGGCGATGGAGCCTACAGCCCAGCCATGTGCCCTGACCAGGTATCAAACCATTAGTTTCTGGTTCATATATCAATGCTCAACCATTGAGCCACATCAGCCTGACTGGTTTGGTTTTTACTGTCATTTTAAAAAAATAAGTAAAAGCAATTGTTCAGAGGCAGCTATGCCTTTATACATTGAGCTGCAATCTCAGTATTTTTATAACTTCCACTTCCTAGTACATTGAGAAGATTTAAAATGTTTCTTTTTTTTTTCCAACCAAATTTTGGTAGATCTCTTCTGTTGTGAATAAAAGAAAAAAATGTTTTTATAGAAGTCTTGATTTTTGGCTATTATTTTAAAAAATATTCACTATTTAATATAAATTTGCAAATTCAGTGTTAAGTTTTTCTTTCATAATTGAGATTTAATTGGTTGCTTTGAATATAAGTACACAGACATTTCAATTTGTAGACAATTCTTTTTTTGGTGCACTTATATTTTAAATAAAATTATCTTCCTAGTTCTAGAAAATTTGAAGAGATATAACATGTTATTGGCATTTTTTCATATTTTTTATTAATTTGAAATGTAATTTTTAAATCCTTAAGGCAAAATTTTATTATGAATATTAAAATAGACACCTACTTAAAAAATTCAAATTAATATTGCATGGATTTTTTCCCTAAAAGTTCTGTGTCTTATTTTCTTACTACAATTCATGTAATTAGTATACCAGTATACTAAATTTGACACATACTTAGAAAAAAATCTAATGGGCATGATAAATACAATATTTCAAATCTATTCAGGATAGTGACCTGTTTCATGTAATTAGTATACCAGTATACTAAATTTGACACATACTTAGAAAAAAATCTAATGGGCATGATAAATACAATATTTCAAATCTATTCAGGGTAGTTACCTGTCTTGTCTTTTTTTTTTTTTTTTTAATCTTCACTAGAGGATATCTTTTCCATTTATTTTTAGAGACTGAAAGGGAGGGAGGTGGGGAAGAGAGAGAGAAATATCAATGTGAGAGAGACACATTGATTGGTTGCCTGTCACCCAAACCTTACCAGTATTGGAGAACCTGCAACTGAGGTACCTGCCCTTGACCAGAAATCTAACCTGCAACCCTTTGGTTTGTGGGCCAATGCTCTAACCACTGTTTTATTTATAAACTAGTAGCTGGTGCATGAATCCGTGCACCAGTAGCTCGGCAGTAGCTTGCTGCTGCCCTTCAGTATCTCTCTGCCTGCTGCATCACCATGATATAGCTCCCTCCGCCTTCCTGCCCTCCATAGCTTGCTGCCCTGCCCCCTCCTGTAGCTCTCTGTTGCCCACTTAATAGCTTGCTGCCCCACCCTCTTGCTGATCTGTGATCCAGTCATTACATGGTCCATTTGCATATTACATCTTTATTATATAGGATGGATATAGCTCTAAAGTGATGAGCTTTCTTTGGGATCTAGACAAGAAACTCATCAGCAGTTTGCATGTTGCTAACAACTGATTAACTCAGTGTTCATTGATGAAACAGTTTGGGTGTCTTAAACTATTTTAATTTTTTTTTTCAATTTCCAGCCCAGTTTTATTAAGTACCATCAAGTCTATTAACATATACATTTAACTTTTATAACTTTCCATTTATAGTTCACATATATTATTATATTAGTTTCAGATGCACTCCCCAATGATTAGACATTACATAACTTACTAAGTGATCATCACAATAAATCTTACACCCATCTGACATTATATATAATTACTAGAATATTATTAACTATATTTCTTATGCTGTGTTTTACATCCCCATGACTATTCTGTAACTAACAATTTGTATTTCTTAATCCCTTCACCTTTTTCACCCATCCCCTCAACCCCTTCCCATAAGAAACTATTTTTAATGTTTCATTCAGGTAGCTTTACATCATTAGCTACTGAGACTCATATTTGTGTTTGATTGGCATGTTGCCATTTGTTTTTAATAATTTTCTCTTTTATTATTTTCTTTTTATTAAAGTGCCAATTCATAAAATGCATAGATGAATCAAATCTGACTAAAATTTTCATTAAAATATATACTAAGAATTCAAAGGGTAAAAAGTCAACTGAAAACAAAAACACCCCCCGCCCCCCCCCCCCCCCACAAAAAAGCTATGGTGAAGAAAAAAAAAGGAGCCCATTTACTCAGATTAGAATATTTATTTGTAAAACTTGGTTTTGGCCTTTGGTAGTTACTAAGAAATATAATGTAATATAAGGTTTTAAAGCTCTGCAGCAGCAACTGTGGCAGGAGCTGCATGAGGCATGTAAACATCAGAGGGAAAAGATGAGGACCTTCCTTTAGAGCACACTTCTGCACATGCAATGTTTGTAGTCTGATGGTCCATGTTGAAAATACCACATGTAAGGTTAAGTGAGCTCCAACTCAGCCCAACTTAGCTTCAGGGGCAGGCCACTAGAAGCTGTGCTTACCGCTCTGAACATGTAGAAAGATCTCCAAAATCACCTTGCTGGCTTGAAATTACCAAGCTTTCTGAGTAACTACCAAAGGCCAACGTTTGTTACCAAATCCAACTTAATGGTATGTATTGGCAAGCCCTGTGACTTCTGGGGTAATGAGCTTCCATAGAAAAAAGACGAGAAGAGTATAATATTGAAATCTGAATTATTAATGAAAAGCAAACAGGGAGGTTACCATTCTGGAGAGATGGAATAGGCATATTTTCCCTATTCTCGCCACTAAATGCAATTAAGAAATATTACATATAAAGAGAGGGAAAGATAGAAAGCATAGGCAGATTAGCCAGGGGCCTTGGAACCTGGGGAAAAATACAGTGGTGATTTTCTGGGTTTTCCTTTTACCTATGAATCTAGACTTGGAGCCTGAAGAAACTCGTAACCAGAATACATCAACAGGTTAAGACCCCAAACCAAACAAACAAAAAGCCTGTTCTTTCCGCTCAAAGGACCCTGACAAATGCAACACAGCCAGACAAGTTTGCGGCCATAAGGGTTTTCCTTCAGCCTATAGCACAGAAACCACTGTGGCCCCGCATTATCCCTGCCAGCAAGGCCAAGTGAGGAGCCTCGGCATCCATTCCCTGGACACTGCAGTGAGGACCACTATCCTGGTCCTCAACCAGAGGGATGCAGCCAGAGGAGGACCAGTAACAAGGTAGCAACAAGCAGGAGGAATACTGGAGGACTTGTGGGAACCCAGCATTCCCCACCCACCAGCTTCAATAAGAGTTCCCTGCTGGGTTGTTGCCAGAGGGCACATAGGAATCTTACCATCAACACACCAACAAACAACCGGTGCTGGTGAGGATGTGGAGCAAAGGGAACCCTGGTGCAGTGTTGGTTGGAATCCGGATTGGTGCAGCCACTGTGGAAAGCAGCATGGAGTTACCTCAAAAAATTAAAAGTAGCACTGCCTTCTGATCCAGCAAATTCACTTCTGGGAATTTATCTGAAGAAACCTGAAACACGAATTTGAAAGGATATAAGCACCCCTATGTTCACTGCAGTGTTATTTATAACACCAACATTTAGAAGCAGTCCAAGTGCCCATCAGTAGATAAGTGTTTAAGAAACCTGTGGTACATTTACACAATGGAATACTACTCTGCCATAAAAAGGAAGAAAAATTTACCCTTTGCAACAGCATAGATGGACCTGGAGAATATTGTGCTAAATGAAATAATCCAGTCAAAGAAAGACAAGTATTCACATGTGGAATTTAATGAACAAGCTGAGTAAAGAATGAAATACTATTAGGCCATGAAAAAGAAGGGAGTTCTGCCATTTCTGAAAGCATAGATAGACCTTGAGAGTATTATGGTAAGAGAAACAATCAGAGAAATGCAAACATTGTAAGATATTCCTAATATATGGAGTCTAAAAAAAAGCTGAACTCTTAGAAACAGAGAGTAGAATGATGGTTACCAGGGGCAGAGGGATGGGCGAACTGGGATGGTGTTACAAGGCACAAACTTTAACTCAAATGTAAGTGAGTTCTGGAGATTTAATGCATAGCACAGTGATTATAGTCAAATACTATATTACATACTTCAGAGTTGCTATGAGACTAGATCTTAAATGTTCTCATTACAAAACAAACATTATAATATATGAAGTCTTAGAGGTGTTAGCTACTGCTACAGTGGTAATACTATTGCAATATATAAATGTATCAAATCAGTATGTTGTTTACCTTTAACTTATACAATGTCATATGTCAATTATGTCTCAATTTGAAATAAAAATTGAAGAATCATGTGGGAGAAATCAGAGCCTCTAATTCTCAAATTTATTATATAGCAAAAGCTGTCAAGATATTGTGATACTGGCAAAGTAATCAGAACACAGATAAATGCAACTGAATAAAGAACCCCAAAATGGACCCATACAAATATTTCCAACTGATTGTTGACAGAGGGCACATAGGCATAATTTTTATAAAGGCATAATATAAATTCAATAGAAGAAAGATATCTTTTCAATAAATAATACTTGGTCAATTTGGTATCCATAGGCAAAATAAACATGCAAATAATCTTGCCTTACATCTTACATGAAATTTAACTCAAAATGTACCACACATTTAAATGAAAAATGCAAACTATTAAATTTTAGGAAAAGAAGTAGCAGAAAATATTTAAGATATAGGCCATGTATTTATAGTCTTGATAACAAAAGCATGATCAATAAAGAAAAAAAGATACCTGATGATACTACAGATTGGATGAAAAAGTTTATAAATTACATATACAAGAAAGTCTAATATCTAATATATTATATATATAAAGAGACCTCAAAATAGTAAAAACTAATACAATGAGAAAAATACGTGACTAGATATATCACCAAAGAAGAAAAATGGCAAATAAGCACATGAAAAGACATTCATAACCATTAGCCATTCAGAAAATACAAAATAAACAAGATATCACTATACACCTATCAAAATGGGTAAAATAAAAAAATAATGAAACCACCAAGTGCTGGTGAGAATGTTGACAAACCAGATTACTCAGATATTGCTGCTGAGAATGTAAAATAGTAAAGCCACTGTAAAAAAGAATGCTTTATTTGCTTTTACTTTATTAAAAAACTAAACATACAATTAACATATGACCCAACAATTGAACTCCTGGACATGTATTCAAGGCGGGTGAAAACTTATGTTTACACAGTAACCTCTACATTAATATGTAGAGCAGATTTATTCAGAATAGCCCCACATGGAAACAATCAAGATGTCCTTCAGCAGGTGGCTGGTAAAATAAACTGTGGCATATTCATACATAGCCCTACTCACAGAAAAAGAAAAAACAACATAATATTGCTCGGGTGATCACAGCAGCCTATGTAAATTCCCAGGGAAGTATACTCAGTAGAAAATATCCACCCAAATTACATAAAATAAATTCCATTTATATAATGTTCTCCAACTGAGAATATTATAGGCTTAGAGAACAGATTAGTATCCTTGAGGTTATGAAAGGAGATGAAAGAGGGTTATGGCTGTGACATTAAACATCTATAAACGTTTTTTTCAAAGACATATTTAAGCATTCCACATTGCTCAAGGACAAAATAAGTGGAGGAGCCTAGCGATGCATTTGCTCACTTACCTTGGTGTGTGCACGCTATTGAACACAGAACATCTTATGAGTCATAGAAGAGCATGACCTATTTTTGACAAATACTTTGTACATTTCATATGCAGTGGTTGAAGAATATTCTAAACTCTAATTGAACTAAGCCATCTCATTACCTGGCTTCACTAACTGATGAGCGTTACCATGGTGATGAAGCAATCAAGTTAGCAGGTCCTACTGTGAGAATTTTCTATTTATATGCTTTATCAAGTTCCATCTTGCTCACTTTCAAACACTTTCTAATCAGCAGGGATACAAAAGCAGTGGTTTAGTGACATAGAAAAAGGAGCCACCAAGTTGGGGGGTGCGGGGAAGGAGAAATTTCTTGAACAAATCTTATCCCAAAATATGCTAACACATAACCTACAAAGAAAGCATTTTTGGAAAAGTCAATAACACTTTAGGCTCTCAACAACAACTTAAAACCTTTCAAGATATAGGTATCAATTTTAACATTTTATAAATTTTTATACATATTCAAATAAAAATCAAAACTCAATCAAATATTGTGTCTGCACAATTGGTCTCAAAGATCACTATAGCTTGTGTGATGAGCTGAATTGTGTCCCTTCCAAATTCATGTGTGTTTTAGAGATGCGTTCTGGGGAGATAATTAGGTTTAGATTAGTTCATCAGAGTGAAACTCCCATGATGGGATTTCTGTCTAGCTATCTCTCTCTCTGTCCACTAAGAGAGGACACAGTGAGATGTCAGCTACTGTAAGCCAGGAAGAGGGACCTTACTAGGAGAGCCAATGAGCTGGCACCTTCATCTTGTACTGCCCAGCCTCCAGAACTATTAGAAAGAAAATCCTGGTGTTTAAGCTACCTAGTCTATTTTGTAATGGCAGCTTAGGCTGACTAATATGGCTTGCTTAAATGAGAGTTTTGGATCCCAAATACATCTGACAGCTGGTGGAGGTCACGTGTTAACAAAGTACAGGTAACTTCCATGCTCAAAAATAAAATGTAAGAGCAAGAATTCAAAGAGGTTTCAATTGCATTTGAAATCAGAAGTATAAAACAGTGTTAGAGACTATAAGAAATTTAAAATTTTTATCACTCCTATATATTTATTATTGTTGCTATCTTTTTAGTATAACTGTCAAAAAAATCTCAAATGCTAAAGCATTATAAAATTGTGTTTAAAAGATAAAAAATGGAGAAGAACCAAAAGCACTACAGTCTTTTTTTTTTTTTTTTCAGTATGGGAGGAAAACTGCATGGAATAAAAATGACAGGAGTCCTGGCCAGGTGGCTCAGGTAGTTGAAGCATCATCCTATGCACCAAAAATCTGTAGGTTCCATTCCCTGTAGGGCACATGCGTAGGTTTCAGGTTCAATCCCCTGTCAGGAAGCGTAAGAGGCAACCAATCATCAATCAATGTTTCTCTCCCACGTGCATGTGTCTCTCTCTAAAAAAAATAATCAATTAATAATAATTTTTAAAAAATATCCTCAAGTGAGGATTAAAAAAAAAACAAAACACACAATTGTTTTCTTGTCCACTTATTTGAAGAAAAATGTTAGGACTTAAAAAGAAAAAATTCTGGATAAAAATGACAATAGATGAAATATGACAATGTGTGTCTTCTAAATTTCTCATTTATATTTTCCATGCTAAAATACAACACAAAGATGAACAACATACTGTAAGCCAAAAGTAGGAAAGGGCAATATACCAGAATCTGGAGTTCATTTATACTAACTCCATTCTATGTGCTACAAAGGGAGGAGTCATTTCTGTTTTATTCCACTAGTGTATGCCCAGGGTCTAGGGTAGCCCTTGACACTCATTAGGTGCGCATTAAATATTGGTTTTCATCATTAACTGGATATTTATTGAGAATTGATTAAAAATAACAATTTGAACCACATATCATATTCCCTTTTCTTTGAAAAACAACACCACAGATAATGTTCCTAAAAGTAGGCAAACCAAATTCCCCATCTCAATGTATACCCAGTGATACAGGGCTGTTACACTGACCCCAGAAAAATCTACATAACAGTGGGGTCAGCTGGTCAAGTCAGAACAAAAGTAAGCTCCTTATTTCCTTTTAACAGCTCTTCTTACATACAATACATCTGGCTCCACAAGTCCCAGGATTTCGCATTAAAGGAACAAGAGAGGAGTGTATGGTAATGAATGTGCTGCCACTTGATACATATGGATTCCTAAGAGAGCAGAGTTTCAATTTAGGAGCAATTTATTCTGGATTATTCAGACATTCATATTCTACATGATATAAAGAGAATTATAAGTAACATTACTTATTTGGCTTTCCCTCTTCCCCCCCCCCCCCCCCCCTAGAATTATACTGTCAAAGTAAAGTAGGTTCAGTTGGAATTAACTCCAGCATACAAAACCAAATACTCATTTGCCTGGCAAACTAGAATGGATTGAAATGCTTGTCCATCTATATGAGTGGGAAAAGGTGGCAGCATCTAAGTGGACAGTGAGCGCTGAAGCTAGGGTCCCTCCATCCATGCTTTCTGAAGGCCAATATCAGAAGTGAAAGCTTTGGTTTAAATAGAATACTCACAAAAGCAGTGAAAATAAGATTTGTGAAATATTAACACCTGGAAAGATTCCTGGGGGAAACATGATTCAAAAAAATTTATAAAACGTAAATATATATTCAATGACTGTATGATTTTCTTCTGGTTACCATCACCCACTAAACATAAAGAGATGAGTTCATTCAGTAATAAAGTATAACCTCTAGTGTAAAATTGAATCTTCCTCAAAATATCATTTTAGCAAAAATGTAGTCTAAAGCTTCAGCGCACTGGTTCTTTGGTCACTAATGAAATTCCCGTCACTACCTAATTAGCATTGCTATTTATTTATTCCATGGGAATTTTAACAACATTTTATAGCCTTTTAAATCTTTTAATTTTTTTTTTTTTTTGCTCTTTTTAAAAAAATATCTTTAGCACAATCTGGTGTACCTTGAGCAAAAATTACTTGAGATTTCACTAAATAATTAAATTCAATAGAAGAAAACTGATGTTTGAACAACACAAGTTTCACAAGTTTGAACTGTGCCAGTCCACTTACAGGTAGATATTTTTCAACGAATACATCAACTTTTCCTATCCTGAGGTTTCCCATCCACAAGGTTCACATCGGCAGATTCAACTGAGGACTAAAAGTAGTATTTTTGCATTGCCAACTATGAATTCCCAAGTGCCAATGGAAAACACTGTTTTTGATCCCAGTTGGTTGAATCTGTAGATGCAAAGGGCTAACTGCAGAGTCAAAAGTTACATGTGGATTTTTGATAATGTATGAGGGGGGATGTTTGGCACCCCCAATAACTACATTGTTTAGGGGTTAACTGAATTTATATTACTAAGATATTTTACCAACTACTGGCCCATGGCCCTGAAAGTTGCAATAATCCCCTTTAATCCACAGGGGATACATTCCAAGACCCCCAGTGGATGCCTGAAATCACAGATCGTACTGAACCCTACATATATTATGTTTTCCCCATAAATACATACCTATGATAAAGTTTAATTTATAAATTAGGCACAATAAGAAATTAACAACAATAACTAATAATAAAATAGAACAATTATAGCAATATACTATAATAAAGGTATAATATTAAGGTGCTTACTCTCAAATTATCTTATTGTACTGTACTTACCCTTTTTTTATGATGATGATGATGTAAGATGATAAAATGCCTTATTAAGGTGAGAACTTTTGCCTTCTCATTTTACAGCTTCTCTTTGGTGACTATGAATTCCCAACATCACTACTCTTCTGCTTTGGGGTCATTACTAAGTAAAACACAGTAATGGTTACTTAAACACAAGCACTGCAGGACCCTGACCGATGGCCTGATAATCAAAACAGCTACCAAGGTGACGACTAATGGGCAGGTAACCTATACAGCATGGAGACATTGGACAAAGGGATGACTGAGCCCCTGGTTGGAATATGGCAAGATTTCATCACGCTACTCAGAATAGTGTGCAATTTAACATGTATGAATTGCTTACTTCTAGAATTTACCATTTAATATTTTGAGGCCTTGGCTGACAGTGGTTAACCTGAGAAAGCAAAATACAGATAAGGGAGCCCACTCTACATATCAGTCCCCTCCTAACCCCCCGCCAGCTGATTTTCTATTCCTCTCTCTGGCAGTCACTGCTCCAACTTGTTTTTCTCTCTCCCTGTCTCCCTTTATCTGTTTCCTGTCTCTCCAGCCAAAAGGAAAGCCTGTGTGTGGTTTGGATTAGGAAGTATTGATAGAACATGTAATAAAGAGTGAAATCTTAACGAACCAAGTCAATCAGTGGATTCTTTGTTCTCTGACCTTATTTTCCATCTGGGCTTCCTTTTCCCCCCTATAAACTCAGACCTCCTCCTAAATTATTATTATACTGTAAATCCTTATCAATTAATCTTTTCATTTTCTTTATCTTTCTGTAAATCTCCAAAATTTGGGTTTCCTATTATACTTGCTAGTTCGTTTATTTTTCTGGCCTATAATAACATATGAAATAAGTTCATCCAAAAATTTCTGAATCACAAAGCCTTTATGCTAGATATTAAATGAGGTTGTTTTGGATTCTTATTTTGCTGCCTTTACCTTGCAAAGCATCAAAAATATCTCTACAAAAAAATGAGATAAAAAAGATTAGCTGTAAAAAGTACAATTTTTCTTCTTTTCCTTATTCCTTTCTCTGAGCCCAAAAATCTGTTAGACTACATTGCTCTTACAACACCAGATGCTAATATTGCAGTAAACAAAATTTTTTAACGTTTCTGGAATTAGTTTTATGAATCATAAAATTGGGGGTCAAGTGTTCCTTTAGCATCCATAGCCAGCCAGTCTCCCTGATTTGGTAAAGTAGAATCCCATCCAGTCACATGACTTCAAGTAATGACTTTGTGGCAAGAGCTGTCAGATTCCTAATTAGCCCACTTGTCATAAATGTGTTCTGTGGATAATTAGTTTATGTGGTAGGGATGACTTGCCAAGATAGAAGATGTGACTTTCAGGAATGTGAATTCTTTATGATACTGTCTACTGCATTAAAAAATGCAAACAAGCATTGCTTATGACTCAACAAAATCTGTGGCTCCTGTCTCTGACTTGCAGCGAAATCCCTGGTTCTCAGACTTCCTGTCTTCCCTTGCACACCCTTTATTTATTCTTTCCATTAGCGAACTCTCCACTGCATCCAAGAGCTGGCCTGGGCCAGGCACCGTTCTCAAGGCCATCTCCCTACTAATTTGTCTCTCCTGTCTAAATCCAATGGACCTTATAAAATGCTGTCTGCATAATTTTGAACTTAATCGATTTCCTTGAGACCGGAGCTCGCATTAGGGACTTGGCTCCCCAGATGCTGAGGCACATGCTTTCTCCTTCTGGATCCGTGGGAGGCATGAACTTTGCAGCTAAGCCAGGCAGCTGGAGTTTCTGTAGCCATATATCACTAGTTTTCTTCAGATCATGGCAGTGTGCAAATGCTCAAGCATTTGTCTGCCAGGGCAAATGAAGAAATTTCCTTAGGCCCATGCATGCGCTGGCCTGTCACTCACCAACGCTGCCTTTTCTATAAGATCAGAGAGAATAGTCTGTGTCTCTGATGGGCCTCTGGTTGGCACAGGACCACACGTCATCACTGCAAGTTTCTTTCATGAGCTACACAGCCTGATGCTACAGCTCAGGGTTTCCATATTCATTACATTTGATATGTATTTAATATGAGCTACTTAGCGTTTCTCAACAAATAATTGAAAAAAAGGAAAACTGCTTTTTCTCTTGAGTAAATACTATACATTAGGTGTAGTACATAAGCAATATACCCATGTTAATACAATGACCATAAAAAATAGGAATACAGTTTTACAGATGGAAAAATCCAAGTTTAATGAAGCTAATAACTGATCCATGATTACATCACTTCTCCCTTTGAGTATAGTTTCATTGAGTTTTTACCATTTTTAAGGCTCCGTCATCCTTTTTTAACATTTACTGGGGACTTTAGAATCTCATTAGCTAACAGTTTCCATTTTTAACTCAACTCCTGCCATCATTTTGGGACATATTAAGATTTATGTGATTTACCCTCCAACCCGATTCTTACAACCCCTTGACCTCCCCAACTCACTAAATACGTGCTGAATGAATAAATAAAACGTTCCTCCAGTTCTAGACTTTCTAGATATCTCCAACAAGAACAAGACTAGCTAAAATAAAAAGATGGCACATACTGGTGTCAGGCCAGCCACGGTGGGTGCAATGTGATTGTTTGGGGGCTCCCGCCATAGCCCCATGATCACCTGGCAGAGGGGGGCCCAGGCCACCACCTGCGTGGCAATTGATTGCATAGCCCCAGCCAGGGCCTTCATTTGATGGGTGATGGATCGAGGAATCCCATAATCAATCATCCTAAAGAGAGAGGCCCAGCCTACCCAGCCTGTGGCATTGCAGAAAAAGGACAGGGCCACCCAGCTGGCAACCACAGAGGGAGGCCCAGGCCACCCGTCTGGCAGTGCTGCAGCAGGTGGGCAGGACCTCCCACTGCAGGGCGATTGATCTGTGGGTCCCACAATTGATCATCCCACAGAGGGAGGCCAGTCCAGCCAAACAATCGCACCCTATGCCTGTCGCCTGCAAAGTGAGGCAACTGGTGGAGTGGGAGAGCAGCACCGCACAGATGGCAAGCAGTGGCAACAGTGGGGTGGGGCCAGTTGCCCCGATAGGCCCCCATCGCTGAACAGGACTAGGGACCTTTCACAAGGGGTCCCAGATTGCATGAGGGCACAGGCTGGATTGAGTGGCACCCCCCCCCCCCCCAATGTATGCATTTCATGCACGAGGCTTTTAGTCTATATATATAAAAGCCAAGTATGCAAATTGCCCCTCCAGGAGTTCAGCCGAGAGGCTGATCACTTGCTATGACATGTGCTGACCACCAGGGGGCAGTGCAGAATGAAGAAAGGCCCTCTTCAGCAGCTGTAAGGCCCCAATCAACCAGGTCTATGGATCCTACTGTGCACAAATTTTGTACACTGGGCCTCTAGTATTCATATAAGCACAAAAACAAGCAAATCTGTGATATCAAAAGTTGGGTGTTTGCAAAGAAACTGGGAAGGGCATGAAAATGCTGCTGGGGTCCTGAATCCTCTAATTCTCAATCTTAGAGGCTAGGAGACTGTGTTCATTTTGTGAAAATCCATTAAGCTATCACATGATTGGTCCACTTCTCTGTGTATATATAATACTAAAATAAGACAGTTTGTTTAAAGAAAAATTCAAACCCATGTGTCTCAATTTTATTACATAAGCATCAATTGAAGCCACAATTTTCATCCATCTGTCCTCAATTCAATCTCTCATCATCTCTTACCTTCGAAATAGCAGTGGCTTGCCAGCTGCTCCCATTCTACCCAAAACTATGTCCATGCAAACATCTGAGAAAGCCCTCTAATGGGCAAAATAACCACCTTAGTGGCCTATTTAAAACCCTTTAATATCTGCCTATTTATAAACTTAATGTTCAAGCTCCTTGCTGAAAAATCTTCCATTATTTCTATTTGCATCAAATCGCACCTATGTCCAGTGATCACTATCCTATTGGTATTCTTGGTGTATACTAGTAAATTGACATATACTAGTTTGTGATGTTCCACAGGTAATAATAATCAAGCTGGCATCTGATACCAGTTATGCATGACTTCATAACCTATATTCTTTCCAAAACATCACCAATGCCCATTATAGTATGTTTGGAAATAACTTACTAATTACAGAATCAGTGTTATTTAGTTTAATAATGTTTAGCATGGAAGAGCTGAGTTAAAAAAAGAAAAGGAAAGAAAAGAAAGAAGACAAGTTTTCCCCAGCTGTTCTCCCATCTCAGTGTCCTTAAAATCATAAGAACTTTTGACATTGTCATTTATCCTCAGGGAAATGGCAAAACACTGAAAAAACTAATCATGAAAGGAGAATAAAATAATTGTATTACAGTTTTCAAAAATTAGAATGCAAGTGGTGGTGAAATAGATTGAAGGGAGCAAAACTGAGAGTAAACATGACAACTTGAATCTGATGGACACAGATCAAAGCCACTGACAGCTTGAAGACACATTAAGTTTGAAATAAATACTGGAACATTTTAAATATCATGAAATTTTCATTCTTAGATGTGATGAGAAGACTAATAAATATAAAAGATACTAAATAATTACTTCCTTTAAAACAGGTTGAAAGAGATACTCTTTTGAGCACATGATTTAAATATAAGATTCAATAAAAGTATCTGGAATCTTTGGAAACCGGTTTGGCTCAATGGATAGAGCGTCAGTCTGAGGACTGAAAGGTCCCGGGTTCGATTCCGGACAAGGACATGTATATTGGTTGCAGGCACATCACCAATCGGGGATATGCAGGAGGCAGCTGGTCGATGTTTCTATCTCATCGACGTTTCTAGCTCTCTATCCCTCTCCCTTCTTCTCTGTGGAAAATTAATAAAATATATATATTTTAAAAAGTATCTGGAATCTAATACTAATTAAGAATCAATTATACCCATATATATGGCCAGAAAATCTTATTTCAAGATGTTTTGTAACTGACCAGTGAGTTCAAATATTCATGGATTGAGAAGTTATAGTATAAAATAAATGATGGAGAATCATAAAATGAGAAAAACTATAGTTATAATATTTAATTATTAATATGGTGAACATCATTGGCAAAATGTACAATGTAACAGATATATATATATATATCTATATATATATATATATAGATATATAGATATATATATTATTAATAATAATAATTTAGGTTTAAAATCTCAACTTATTAAAAATTGGGGACAAGGAAATGACTGAAATGACATGCTTTCCTGCCATGTGAAATGTACTTTACATACTATTGTAAGTAATACTGTTGTTTCTTAAGGTAATCTCTAATAATAAAAGTGTAATAAGCTAATTAGACCAGTTGTCCTTGCAGATGACCTTTTGGACGAAGCTGGGACTAAGAGAAAAGCCTGGGTCGGGTCCCGGGGCCAGAGGGAACATGGTGCCAGCAGCCAGGGAAGGAAGGCTGCTGGCACAAATTTCATGCATAAGGCCTCTAGTAGAGAACTAAAATTTTGAGCATGTCTACTCTTTAGTATGTGTAAGATTCACAACACTGAAGGAGCAAAGCATAAAGGACTTGTTTAATATTGGCCAAGCTAGGAAAGAGGAGTAAGAAAACCTAAAAGTAGAAATCCTATATAATAAAGAGGTAACATGCAAATTGACCCTCATGCCCTCATGTCACAAGATGGCCCTCATGTTGTCACAATATGGCCAACAGGGGAGGGCAGTTGGAGTTGATCAGGACAGCAGGAGAGCATTTAGGTGGCATTCATGCTGGCAGAGGAGTGGTTAGGTGTCAATCAGGCCAGCAGGGGAGAGGTTAGGAAGCTATCAGGCTGGCAGGCAGAGTGGTTAGGGGCAATCAGGCATTCAGGCAGGTGAGTGGTTAGGAGCCAGCACTCCCAGATTATGAGAGGGATGTCCAACTGCCAATTGGTGGACATCTCCCAAGAGATCCTAGATTGGAGAGGGTCCAGGCTGGGCTGAGGGACACACCCCAAGTGTACAAATTTCATGTACCTGGCC
Source organism: Pipistrellus kuhlii (assembly GCF_014108245.1). Classification (NCBI taxonomy): domain Eukaryota; kingdom Metazoa; phylum Chordata; class Mammalia; order Chiroptera; family Vespertilionidae; genus Pipistrellus; species Pipistrellus kuhlii. Next base: position 934,699 of record NW_023425460.1, on the reverse strand, counting down.
TCTAGTTATAACATAATAGAGCAAAAGTACTAATTAAAAGTACTAATTAAATAATGCCAACTATCACAGTTATTGTCAAAGCACTAAATTCTTTTTGTATTGGTAAAAGTACCTAAACCAATGATATGTTCATAACAGACACAACAAAGCAAAATGAAACAGAAAGTCTACACATAAAAAGATGGACAATTATATACGGTACCAGGCATTTACAAATGAAAATAAAGCAGCTTTGGAATATCAGTATTGTATACTTCAAGGCAAAAGCTTCTAATAAGAAAATGAGTTTGCTTTATATGAATAACAAATAAATAAAGGAAGGAAAATATATATATATATATTTTCCTTCCTTCATTTATTAATATATATATATATTTTTTTCAATATATATATTAGAAGCCCAGTGAATGAAATTCATGCACAGGTAGGGTCCCTTAGCTTGGCCAGCAATCAGGCAATCAGGGCTGATCAGGGTCTTCTTTCCCCCTATTCATATATATGGCTATTCTGAGCTCGTATGGGGTAAACAAAAGTAGGTTTATAGTTTAATTATATTAATAATATAATAACTCATAAATATGATACTATTTTATGTACTCACAACTGTAAACCTTTTTGCTCAACCACTAAATGTTTCAAATAATTTCATATTAATATATTTAAAGCAAAAATGTAGAAATTCAAGGTGGAGTTGATAAAATTAGAGCCACAGCCCTAACTAGTTTAACTCAGTGGATACAGCATTGGCTTGCCGACTGAAGGATCCCCAGTTTGATTCCAGTTGAGGGCATGTACCTTGCTTGTGGGCACATCGCAGTTGAGGGTATGCAGGAAGCAGCTGATTGATGTTTCTCTCTCATTGATGTTTCTAACTTTCTATCCTTCTCCCTTCCTCTATGTAAAAAAAAAAAAAACAATAAAATATATTTTAAAACATTAGAACCACATTGAAGTACTTCAATATACTTCAATCTTTAATACAAAAAATAATTAATAGAGATAAGTGAATTGAACAAGATAATATAATGAAAACTAATATCTACATTCTTATTGTGTCAGACACTGCCATATTTGTTACATGTATTATATTTATTATCTCATTTACTGCTCATAACAACCTTCCAGAAAGATATTATTATAATCTTTTTTACATATGTGGTAATTAATACAAGCAAGATTCAGTAGCTGTACTAATGTTACACAGTTTGAGATTGGTTGAGCTAAATATTGAACATAGGCAATCTGTTAACAGAGCTTTAGCTCTTAAGCACTTTGCTGTAGTCTCTTAATTAATAAGTCAGACTGAAGGGGCATAAATAGGTTTGTGTCTAGACACATTATTTTAAATGTGTATAATGCATTTACTATATAATTAATACATTTCAAAACATAGAAAATATGGGAATTGGATTATTTTGCCTCAAAGTAATAAATACAAAATGTAATAAATCTAACCATATAAATAGAATAACAGTATTCTTTTATAAATACATTTGGGCCAAAAATAAAATCATAATGAATATTATAGACATTTTATTATTAGAAACCAGTAAAACTTTGGGAGTTAGATGTATACATAGGGAAAAAAAGAATAAACTTAAATATAATATTGTATTGATATAAGAAAGAGAGTAAAATAGGAAGAAAAACAAAGGAAGATAAAAACAAAAGAAAGGAAGGAATAAATGAAGAAAAAGAGAGAGAAAAACGGAGAATACATCAGAATAGAAAAAGAAAAAAAGCATAAAGAAGGTTGAAGGAAGGCATATTTAATGATTTGGAAAATAGAGTATAATATCAAGTAAATAGGATGAGTTTGTAAGTCTATAAATGCATGATCTTGATTGTGTTTCTATAAGTAAATAATATATATAAAATTTTTAAGTAGGACAGAAATAGTAAATTCAATGTGGTAATATTGTTAGTGAAATTATCAGTAATTATTATTTTTATGATTTAAGATCCATTTTAAATGTTCTACAGTGAATAGTCTGTCTCATTCCATTTGTATATAGATTACTACTTCACAACACTATTAGCACTGAGACACACAATGATGATTGAGAAGTGAAACAAAAGTTAGAATCTAAAAAGACAATAACAAAGAAAACCAATAGACATTTAAATAAAATATATACGCCCAACAGTATAGATCACTCAGAAAAACAATGTTAGACAAAAGAGACAGACATTGATTTATTATAATACGTTTATCTACAATCTCACTAAAATTATTTACAGTGTTAAGAATCAAAATGTGGTTTCCTGAAAAAATGAAGGATGGTAAGAAAAGAGGATCCACAAGAAGACCCAGGAAAAGTTTCTGATTGATGGAAACGGTTTACAATTTTTGGCAGAACACGTAAGAAGTCTATTTTCCCAATCCTTTCCTGAAGCCTGGCTTGGCTTTATCTGCTCTGGCCAATAACATGGAGTAGAAGTGCCACAGTGCCACTTCAGACTCTAGGCTTCAGAAGGCATGGTTGCTGTGTTTTTGTCAGAATCCTGTTGCTGCCACCTGAATAAGCCCAGATTAGTCTTTTGGACAGTGAAAGGTTATTTGAAGGAAGGCTAACTTTTCTCCATTTTCCAAACAGTGGTCATCTTAGACTAGATTGCTCACAGTCAACTCCCAGCTGACCAGAGACACCTGATTCCTGCTGAACTATGCAGCAAACCAATACACCAGTGAGCATTCATAAATGCTTATCGTTTCACTCAACTCTAGGTTTGCTTGTAATGCAGCAATAGCTAGTTGATAAACATGAGAACAAAAATTTTTTTCTAGTTTCTTTGCAAAGAATAAGTGACATAATGAAGTTAAAAGAGCATTGAAAAGTACTGCAAAATATAATCAATTGATTAGACATCCATCTCTTTACAGTTTTCCCTGAGTCATAAAAGTTACTAAGAAAAATAATCATAAAATGGTAGAGCTATACTTGAGATCTGCCATTTAAAAGTGAGGCATGGACTTTATATCTTATACAAAATATCATTAAATAGCTATCACAGCCTGAGCGTGGCCCATGAAAGATTGTGTCATTACATCTGTATTCAGGGGGAAAGATGACTGACTTATGCCTGCATTAGTTATGAAACACATAACTGGATCCTATGTGGATTTGTCCAATCTCCTCATTTTGAGATGAGAAACTGAGACCTTAAAAGGAAAATCTGTTGAAAGAGTAATTAATAAAATTTATTGATAAATGTAAGTTTTTAACCCAGGTTTTTAAGTAAGACAATCCCAACTATACCACTCTCATGTGGTACTGATAGAAAAAAGATGAGAAGAGATATGAAAGAACCTCTTCCCTATTTGCCCTCCCCAAGTAGGTTGTATTGATACAATGATCCATTTCTGAAGACTATTAATCCAAGACTTACTGTGATCAATGAATTTGCTAAAAAGAGAGAGAAGCCCATTCTAATTTATGTTGAATTTACCTGTAGGGGATACTGTGTCACCACAAGGTCACAGCTGCAGGTTGAGCTTAGTTTTCATCCTGTAAGTAATAGAGTCCTTGCCAAACAGTAGGAGAGAGGCTTATGGAAAATCAGTGATTCTGGGGTGGGTGGAAACCAAGGATAATTAGTCAAAAAATCAAACTGATTAGAGACGAGACAGTTTTAAATTTGGAGGGAAATGTCAATAGCATGTGCATCCTTAGTGGTGTCCTCAAAACATATGCAACAGAAACTGGCCTACTTTGGCCAATATATTGATACTCAGGCTTAAGAGTTATAATAGTGGACATAGTTTGTTTTCCTAGTCAACATATTAGATCCAGGACAAATCCTCTGTGTATGAACAACCTTTTACATCAGTGCTTACAGAGAAAACCATGCCTAGGGGATCATTGAAGTTCTCTTCACCTCAAAGAACAGTACAATGTCCTATTGGGCTTCCACACCTGGATGAGATCAACCCTGAAGCAGAAGATTTTAATTATATTATTCTCAGCTGCTTGTTCTAATCATAGAAAAATCAAGTCTTTCAGCCTTATCACATCATCTCATACTGGGATCATCTCATTCATCAAAGTTATAGATTATAGATATGAAGATATTAAAAGGAATATTTAGGCTCCTGGGAAGAGCCATCAGCACATTGTCTAGTGCAATGGTTGGCAAACTCATTTGTCAACAGAGCCAAATATCAATAGTACAACAATTGAAATTTCTTTTGAGAGCTAAAATTATTAAACTTAAACTTCTTCTAATGCCACTTCTTCAAAATAGACTCGCCCAGGCCATGGTATTTTGTGGAAGAGCCACACTCAAGGGGCCAAAGAGCCGTATGTGGCTTGCGAGCCGCAGTTTGCTGCTGACCATGGGTCTAGTGGATCTGCCAATAGGTGACAGATATGTTCAGTGTCTAGCCCTGGCATCCACTCCTGTTCTTGCTTGAGTTCTTGCATATGTCATGTACTTCTCCAAAATGATGTGGTAGAAACACTTTCAATTTAGGATCAAACAGATTTTGGATTAATTCTAGATCTGACACCATCTGTGTGACTTTGCTCAAGTGTGTTAACCTCTTGGTACTTCCATTTTCTCACTTTTACAATGTGGGGAATACTTCATAGGGTTGCTATAAAGGTCAATAAATTAATTCAATTAAAGTAATGTGTAAGTATAAGTAAAATTCCTAACCTATATTATGTGCTTGCTCAGTAATGCCATTGCTGTTCCACCGAGAAGGCAAAAATCATGCCTCTTTCATGAATGTTCCCATTGATTAATAGAATGGAAGGCACTCAGTAAATGTTAGCAAAATTGATTTTTCTATTTCCAACATTGACACAGTCATTTGAAATGAGAAGTTTATCTTCCTGAATCTCATCCTATATAATAAAAAGCTAATTCACCAATGGTCGTCACACTCTTGTGCCCTCCCACTGGTACTGGGGGACCTGAGGCTACACCCCAGACTCTGATAGAAAGGAGATTTTCATATACATTTTACTTTTTTTTTTTTTTCATCTGTGACACTTCTAGTACAAAGAAAGGGCAAATATCAATCCTATCTAATAAATGGATAATATGCAAATTGGTTGTACCTCCTCTATACTCACAAGCCGTGCACAACAAACAATCAGAAGTGAATATGCAGATTAATACAACCAAAATGGCTGCGGCCACAGACAGAGCCAGGAGGCTTGGGTTTCCTTGGCAATGAAGGAAGCCAAGCTTCCTGCACACCTTGGCTGGCCCAGGCCTCTACTTAAGGCTACAAAGTTTCAATTATAGAAAATAAATCCCAGATCTCAGGGCCTCCACTTGGGTCACTACACGTGTGGCCAGCCTTCAAATCATCACAGGCCCCTCATCCAGGTTGCCCCACGCCCCAAGGGAATCCCTACCCTGATCCGGGACACCCTTCAAGGCAAATCAGCTGGCCCCCACCCATGTACCAGGCCTCTATCCTATCTAATAAAAGAGTAATATGCAAATTGATTGTCACTCCAACACACAATATGGCTGCCCTCATGTGGACACAAGATGGCCACCACAAGATGGCCAGTAGGGAAGGGCATTGGGAGGGGTCAGGTCAGCAGAGGGGAGCAGTTGAGGGGGATCAGACATACAGGAAAGGACAGTTAGGGGCAATCAGGCTGGCAGTGGATCAGTTAGGCATCAATCAGGCTGGCAGGGGAGTGGTTAGGAGGAGATCAGGCTGGCAGGCAGAAGCAATTAGGGACAATCAGGAAGGCAGGCAGGCGAGCAGTTGGGAGCCAGTCCTGGATTGTGAGAGGGATGTGTGACTTCCCTTTTAGGCCCAATTTTGGCAGTGGTCCCAGATTGGAGAGGATGCAGGCTGGGCTGAGAGACACACCACCGGTGTACAAATTTCATGCACCAGGCCTCTAGTATTAAAATATTTCCTCTAATCAATTCCCTTTTAATATGCACAAATTTTGGTGCACTGGGTCACTAATAAATTATAAAATCAGTTACTTGGAGTTTCACCTTAGACTCTAATTTGTCAAATCATTGGACATAATCATGCTATCTGTGAGCAGGATATTTGTTATTGCTGAATTTTTAAAGTTGCCAACTTATGAAAATACCATGTATGTTTGGGGTATAAATCAGAAATCATCCTATAGTTTTCAGGACAGACAAGCAAAAACAGAAATAAATTTAAAAAAAGATAGTTTTAAAAAAAAAGGGAAGAAGAATTTTCCATTCACAATCTTCTGTATGCTTTGAAAAATAGACCAGAATTCACCCTGTCATATAGTTTCACAGCATGATAGTCTCATTTATCAGAGTTATAGATTTTCAAGATGAAGACACCTAAAAGAATTTGTAGGCTCCTCAGTAGAAGCCAAGTGTATATTATTCAGTCCTACGTACATTATGATAGAGTACCTCTGTCAATCTTTAGGAACAGAAGGAGAGTGAATAGTAGCCAGGCTAGCATTCTGCCAAGACCAGGACCCCCTGACACCTGGATTCATTCCATTCCTCCCACCTAACTTCTCCCTCCATCTCCCTACCCTAGAGCAGTCTGCGGTATGTCTGCTGCTTTCTAATAATCATGGATCTTTGACCTTTCTTATTAATCTTTTATAAGGAAGGGTAATTTTAACTACCAAAAAATCAGGCTAGATTTAAGATTCATTGACCATCTTTATTCCATAGCTTTTGGGGTCACAATGAATAAAGCAATTAACTTATCTGACCTAGATCATTTCTCCTTTCTGAGCCTCAGTTTTCTCAAATGTAATAAAGGGAAGAAGACTAGATGAAGTCTTTAGTGTAGACCAGTTCTAGGCCACTTATGATTCATTCTCATCTCCATTTATCTACAAGATAAACAGTCATGGATAAGCAGCTGAGGGCAGGCACGGAAAGGCAATTCCAAGATCATTTCCTCTCAGCTTCCCCCCGTTTCTTGATAGTCAGTTACTATCAAGAAACCCCACCTTCCATTTTCAGAACCCAGACACTCTGCCCTTCTGCCCTTCACCACCTCCCTTTGGTAATTTCGATAATTTCTCCACTTTGAAACTCTGGGTTCTGTCACACTTCTATTTTCACTTAGGTTGGCCCCAACTCTTCTTGCACCCCACCCCTCCTCCTTGCTCCAGTACAAACTGTGCTTAAAAACTGTTCGGAAAGCTCTGAGTCTACTGTTTAGGAACAGCTGTTTGGAGTCAAGGTCATTTCTGTTTCCAGAAGAGTGATTTAGCTCAGACTCGTTCTTCTCCCCACGATTGTGGGCTCACTGCAGCCTTCCTCTGGGACCTGTGCCTGGCAGGGAAAAGGATCTAGGAGAGGATATGAAACAAGCCCACAGCCCCTGGATGACAGCTCTCCCCAAGAGAGCCTTCCCCAGCTGGAGGCAGCCAAGCCTAGCCTTGCTGCTGACAGATGCTCCTGCTTCCAGCCATGTGTCTCCTGACATGTTTGAAAAGGCCTGCGAGGTAGCTCTGTGGCTTCATTTCTCTGAGGATCTCCAGGGAAGCCAGCTTCCTAGTGACTGCATGATTGATGCCCCTCCCCTGCTGCTGAAAGGCTCTCCCAGGCTCCATATCACCTAAATAATACAGCAGTACCCCCTTATCCATGGGGAACTTTCTAAGACCACCCGTGGATGCCTGAAACCTATAATAAAGTTTAATTTACAAATTAGGCACAGCAAGATATTAACAACAATAAGTAATAAATTAAAATAATTATGAGTATATTATAATAAAAGTTATGTAAAGGTGCCTGTTCCCAAACCAGTCTGATAACTGAGACAGCTGCTAACTAACCAATGGGCCAGAAACATGTACAGCATGAATACCCTGGATAAAGTGATGATCCATGTCCCCGGCAGGACAGAGTAGGATTATCAGAGATTTCATCATGCTCATGCGGAAAGGCATGCAATTTAAAACTTATGAATTATTTATTTTTGGAATTTTCTACTTAATATTTTTGTACCGCAGTTGCTTGAGGATAACTGAGACCATGGACAGTGAAACCACAGAAAAGGGGACAGTACATAATATGTAAACTTCTTAGCATAACTCGCAAAGCCAGTGTTCTCATCTGTAAATGGAATAATACTATCTCACTCACAGGGTTGTTCTGAAAATTAAGTAACTTATTAATATGTCTAGGTTATAGCATGGTAAGCAGTGGTACTCAAGAATTTTCCAGTTTTCTTTCATTTCCTACTTCCTTATCTGGTCTTTATTGACTTTATAAGTTTATTTCCTATTATTCTCATTTCTGAGTTATCCAGACTGAGGAATAATGTTTAAATTTTGTAAACATTATTCAAAGTCTATATATTTTTTTTACATACAATCTATCTTAAAGCTACCCTTTCTTTTTTTGGGGAAAAAAAAAACCCTTATAATCCAAGCACTTCCGTGAAATCCTCTCTCATACTCCCTCTCTCAAATACTCTTCCTATCCCTCTCCTAACCTAATCCAGGCCACCAATGACCCTGATAGGGTTCCATTATTATAGTTATGATTACCGGAAACTGGATGGTTTACTTCACAAAGATTATTCTTACTATTCAAAGTAATCCTACTGCTTTAGATGAGGAAAATAAAGTTGATAAAGGATTATGCTGGCATAATATTCAACCCAGTCCCTTTTTTGTCTCCTTTTCTAGACTATCCTATATAATAAAAGGCCAATATGCAAATCAACCAAATGGTACTTTATGATGTGTACTGACCACCAGGGAGCAGATGCACAACACAAGACCTGCCTCCTGGTGGTCAGTGCACTCCCACAGAGGGAGCGCCACTCAGCCAGAAGGCCTGAGCCAGGCTCATGGCTGGCAAATGCAGTGGTGGTGGTGGGAGCCTCTCTCACCTCTGCAGCAGCATTAAGGATGTCCTACAGCTGGAGCCAGCCTAAGCCATCAGTTGGACATCCCTTGAGGGCCCCCAGACTATGAAGGGGGCACAGGCCCAGCTGAGTGTTCCCCTCAACTCCTATCACCCCAAGTGTATGAATTTCGTGCACAGAGCCTCTAGTATTTAAATAATTGTGTGAGAGAGCTGGCTCTCAATACATGACTGCTCTCCAAAGATATGAATAAAGTCTCCTCTTTGGCCCTGATTCTTTTCTTACCCATGTCATAGGTGGCTCCTTTCTTTAAAGACACGGTTCTTTAAGCCAGTTGTGTTTCTGTATATACCTCCAAAAAATTACTAAGAATTGGATATCATTCAAGAAAAATATTTCTCCTTTCACAGGTGTGAAAACAGCTTCAGAGCTGATGTGCAAACAGCATTAGGAACATTCAAACGTTTCCTGAGGTTAACAGTGAGGTGAGGTGGGAGCTAGTACTCTACAGACACGCACTTTGTTTCCAAGCAGGGGTCCTTAGCCCAGCACGTTCAGCAGGCTTGGGGAAGCAACTGATTCATTTTCAAAGCTGTATCAAAATTTGAGCACAACACAGGCAGCACTTCCTCTGTGAGGCTGTCTGGTGAGAGCTGATCTACTCAAGTTGGCAGGTTATAGGTCCAATCTTGTCCAGAATTAGAGGTGAGTAGAAGATATAAGTCTGTTCTCCCTTTAAGCTTGGCTGGGTAGCATATCATTCCAGACCAAACACTGCCACCCAAAGGGACATTCATTAGCTAAGGGCATATCACAATGTTATCACCAATTGTTGTAAGCTTGTTGGGAGCCCTGATTGTTGAGCACAGAGCCTTCACATTAAGCCACAGTATGAAAGGCTTGCATGGCAGGCTTGCCCCAAGGCAAATGAAACCAATAATTAGATAACATGATCAACTGTTATTCTTGGAAGGCCTAGTGGCAGAATTTTCTGTTAATTGGGGGACACAAGATCAAATATAATTCTAGTTCTGAGGCACAAGTGCAAATGGTCGAGGTGCCTGGTTCATCAAATTCTTATTGACAAATTATGCAAGAATAGATGTAAGTTCACACTTTATTCTAGCCAAACATCCAAGCACAAGTATTAAATACCATACATTTTCACTAATAAAAATTGTTTCTGCCTTGGCTGGGTGGCTCAGTTAGTTGGAACATGGTTCTATACACCAAAAGATTGCACGTTTCATTCATGGTCAGGCCACATATCTCAGTTGCAGGTTCATTCCCTGGTCGGAGAGTATATCAGAGACAATCAATTAATGTTTCTCTTTTACATTGATGTTTCTCTCTCTCTCTCTCTCTCTCTCTCTCTCTCTCTCTCTCTCTCTCTCTCTCCTTCTTCTGTCTATAAAATCAATAAACATAACCTCAGGTGAGGATTTTTAAAAAATTATTGCTGGTGCATATGTAATTGGCAATCCCCGTTGAGCATATCCTAACACTGATATTTGAAATGCGTACCTCTAGAGTGTGAACCTCGTTGGGTAGAAGTAACTTACTACACCCAGGCCTGAACTCCTCACCAGAAATCTTTGAGTATTAACAGATTCTCCTAGGGTGTCACTTAAATGTATTAAGTCATCTAGAGACACTAACACTGCCTCCTCTGCCATCCTGCTCCTACCCCATATCTCTCAGTGCATGTTGTTTAGCTAATGTCTGCCATTGCCACCCGAAACTTTCATTTATAGCCTCTTTAGCACCCACCTGGCACCATGGCTGGCATAAAGTGAACCTACAATAAGTGTATCTGATCTCTGAATACGTGACTGGACTAGTGAATAACACAATGAATAAAATCAGAATAAGCAGCTTTAGAAATGACTGCCCTTGTTCATCAGCTCAGACTGTGATAGCAAAATACTGCAGACTGGGGGACTTAAGCAGCAGACATTGATTCCTACAGTTCTGGAGGCTAAAAGTGCAAGATCGGGGTGTCAGCGGGTTCAGATCCTGGTGAGAACCTCCTTCCTGGCTGGCAGATGGCTGCCTTCTCTTGGTCTTCACATGAAAAGAGAAAAAGAGCCTGCTGTCTCTCTTCCTCTTACAAGGACATGGATCCCATCATAGGCCTCACTCATGACCTCATTCAAACCTGATTAACTTTCTAAGGCCCCACCTCTGAAGACCATCACCTTGGAGCCTTAACATCTGAATTTGGGGGGATATAAATGTTCATACCAAACACCAGTCTCCTCTGCTGCCTCACTGGGACCATTCTGACCTAAACCAAAGAAAATAGTAGGGAAGGCATCCTTCTATCTTAGAAACAGCCCATGAAGCAGAACTGAATAGGAAAGACTGGAGTTCTGTCTTTAGTTAGATTCCGCTTCCATGGGAGGGGTCCATATGTCCCTTGAAGAGGCAGGGCTTTGATGTGGGCTGATTTCACTAGGGATGGCAAAGCCTCTGTGGGCAGCTTTGATATGCTCGAGGTGTGCAGGGACAGATAGGATGCCAGGTGAGTCGATAACTGGTCCAGCTTTGTCCACTCTTGAAAGCTCCCAAAGGCTTGATTCTGTTGTCACCCAGCACAGAGACTGGCCTTCAGGGTCTATTGCATGTCCTGATATGAAGGGTTATTGTTTTCTAAGTTGCCTTCTAGTAGGTGCACTATTGATTCACAACACCTTGGTGCTGCTTAACAGGACAAATGAATCATTGCTTTTGAAATTGCAGGGAGCTTTGACTAGGCAGCCTGGGTAACCACAGAGTTTCTGGCTCAGTGGAGGAATGCAAACAAGCAGCCCTTGGCTCTGGAAGCCATCTCCATCTGACTGGTCAGCGCCATCATCCTCTGACAACACCCAGGGGACCAGGGATTAGCATGCTCCAGCCAGCACATGGCACCCATCTTATTAACTCAGTCATGAACTGCAGCAAGCTGTTTCCAAGATAATGTGGACCCCCGTGAACAGCCATCCATCGCCTCAGCCCCTGAGAGCCCTGGGAGGGATGGTGCACGCACAGTCCCTTTGCCCAATGGGCTCCAGAGCAATTTTGCCAATGTTTGCCATATCTGCGAAACCCTCTCTAAATAACACCCAGACCACTGGAGCAGATTGAAGCCAGGAAGCTCAGTTCCACATGGCGGCTTCTCCACAAGTCATTTTTGCAGCTGGAAAGGAAGACAGACCCCTGAGCAAAAAATGCATAGCCATCTTAACTTAGACTTTTAAATGGCTGTTTATGGAAGGTCGTTTTTACTTTTATTTTTGAAGGATAAAGTGAATTCAGCTTCTCTATGGGATCACCTCTTTCTTTTCATGCTGGTCAGTGATAAGTGAAAATAATAATAAAAAGAATAAAAGTAGGTTTTAGTTTCCAAGTCAAACATGCAACCTGGTCTCTATTCAGGCAAGGACCTTGCTCCCTGACCTCCATCCATGTCTCTCCAATCCTTCCAACCATGAAGATCAAGATTTGCAGGAGATTCTGCAGCTAACCATGCCCTGGGAAACATCTGGTCTGGAAAATGAGAAATATATTAGAGATATATCATCGAGATTAAATGAGAGGGTTTATTCAACCTTCAAAGGGCGTATTTGTGATTGATTCCTAAAAGTAAAAAGGGATATCGGTAAAGTACCCATAGGGAGAGGAGAAATCGGAACCCAGAGTGAAAAACTAATATTTATTTATTAAATACCTACTTATGGAAATAAACACAGACCACTCAAGTGAGAGGCAAAGGCTATTTACTCAGAGCTCCGTAAAATGGGAGTGAGCCACCATCACTGATGCCTGCAAATGCTCCGAGGCCGGCAGAGGAGAGAATAACTCTTTAGGAAAGTGGGACAAAGGGCAGGCTTCAGCTGTGGGTGGCTGGAAGCCTGAGCTGGCTAACTAGAAGCAGGTATAGCCTAATGTTATCAGTGGGGGGCAATGTCCCCACCTGTTAGCAGTGGAAGTGGAGTTCTTGGGGTGTTGTGGGGAAAATAATTTCCTGAGGCCCCCGCAGGAGGTATCTTGGAAAGCTTTCCTGATGATGTAAAACTAAGAAGGTTCTCTTCCATGCCGAGACTGGTTTTGCTCAATGGATAGAGCGTGGGCTTGGGGACTGAAGGGTCCCAGGTTCGGTTCCGGTCAAGGGCATGTACCTTGGTTGCGGGCATGTTCCCAGTAGGGGGTGTGCAAGAGGCAGCTGATCGATGACTCTCTCATCAATGTTTCTAACTCTCTATCTCTCTCCCTTCCTCTCTGTAAAAAAATCAATAAAATATATTTTAAAAAAAAAGAAGAAGAAGAAGAAGGTTCCCTTCCAAGATCTGGTCCTAAGCAGGGACAGCATTAAATCCATTGTCCCCAATTTCTGCTCCATGTTGGAGTCTAGTCCAGCGTCTGGCTGGTTTAGCTTGTGTTCCCATTGCTTTTCATTGTATGTGGGGCCCTCATGTCCATGAGCCATGCAGCCGCATCAGAGGCACATGAGTGAGTGTGTGTCCCAGAGTCAGAGAGTACAAGAAATCAGGAGCTAAACAAGAAAGGGAGAATCCTTTGCCTGGGGGATTATGGCTGGCAATGAACCCGTTAGGGTTTTGCACACTTGTGTTGGATCCCCCCTCCAGCCAATTATCTTTTTCCCAAGTTAGCTTTTCTGTGTCCTGACTTCATTGCACATGTGCTCATCACCCCCTTTCCTTACTTCCGATTATTAGTATTAACAAACTAGCTAATTATTATATAATGATAACACTCTGTGATTCGTAAAAAAAAAAGCGTGTTTGTTTTTTTTGGGGGGGTTGGTCCTGAGTGGGAAGCAGAAGCAAAAACTAGGAGAGCTGGCGGTGATTACCGAAGACCCGACCTGACTGAGCTGATGTCTCCAGGGGCCAGGGTCTGGCTCCTGGGACTGGTGGCTGAAGAGGTGTGGGTCAGAGTTCTTTGGTCTTTGATTTTGTCCATTTGTGATGGCATGTCCACTGTCATATTCATTTTCTCATACGAGTGCCAGGTATCAGAATTTCACTTGATCTTGACAATAATCCTAAAGAAAAGGACAATGTTTCACTGTCTCACAAAAGAAGTAACTGAAGCAAGTTCTCAGGGTTACAGAACTGACCAGTAAGTGGCAAGACTAAGTCCTGGATGCTGGGAAGCCTAACTAGGACCACACTCTTTCTGTAATTCCATGCAGCCTCATGGTCTGAGGTGGAGATGTGCATCCCTGGAGGCCAGTGTTGGGAGCATTTGCAGGGATCAGGGAGATTTAAGATTTAGTCAGTTTCTCCATTTCTATAATGTTTGTTCCAGCCTGGCTTCAATGTGGCATTTGCTTCCATCAGTTAATAACTGGAGACTTCTCCAAAGTTTATACTAAGGTGTCAGATTCCAAATTATAACCAACTAGGAGCCCAGGGCACAAAATTGCATGGACCCACCCACCACCCTGCCTTGACACTTGAAACTCTCCACATTAAGCTCCAGCACACCAGGCCCAGCCTCCTATCCCTCTGGCCTTTTCTGGCCTCTTCAAGTCCCAGTCCCTGGAGTCGCCTCAGGCTGGTCCCACCTTCTTTGGGTGCCTCCCACTTCTGCCCTGAGCAATGTGGTGACTCTGCCCCATTGTAGCACCAGAGGAGAGCATGAAAGCTTCCCGCCTGCTGCACTGTGCTCCTTCCCCTGGCAGGTAGGTGGCAGGGCACTCTGAGTGTGAGTGGTGGGTAGTGAAGGACTGGTGAGGGGGGCACTATGGGCTCTCACCCCCACCCTCCCTGGCACAGGATGGTCCTGCTTCCTCTGGGCACCACCCCCTCTGCACCCACCTCCCCCATCCTGTCTCCAGAGCAATGCCCCGCCTTGCAGGAGCAGGCAGCCTCCTGGGATGGGTTGTTACATCATCCTAACATTAGCCTATTACCTATTTATTGTTATGTTATTTAGCCAAGTAGGGGATGCCTCTTATTGAGGTCATTTTCTCAAATAACATGTGCCATTAACATGTTGTTTTTTTAAGTTGAACTTTTAGAAACTGAATCATGCTTTACGTTGCACTAGGAGAAAACAATATTGAACAATGGTGTCCCTAGCTCCAGATTGAGGGAATTTAGAGTGAAGTCCATGGCTGTTCTATTAGTATTTGAATGTCTGGGAAACTAAAGGATACACTTGAAAGATATACAACATGCATGCATTTTTCCCTTGGGTAAAGTGTGGATACTCATAAGATTTTGACAAAGTTTGTTGACCTCCAAAACCAAAGGCCTAGCATTTGTAATTTCAAAACAAGCAAACAAAACAAGCCCTGCATAGTCTATGGTGCTGTGTAAATGGGGTTGTGACCTGCTGCTCCAAAGAGAAGAATCTCATGTTAAATGTGGTTGACTTTGCCATGTCTACCACCTTTGCTTTTATTCTGAATGCTGCAAGCGTATCACCTCCAAGACACCCACGGGAGAACACCAGCCATACTGGTACACTGTTGTCGTCAAAAGCACCTTCTTCCTGTCCCCTGTTCACATTCCGTCTGGCCCTAGACACCTGGGAAAGTCTGCAGCTTCGCAGTTTATTTTAAACCTCCGAACCCATGGTGGCTAAGGGGCCATGGAGTTATAGCTGAGTTAATTGCTAGCTAGAGGGACTTGGACAAGTTACTTCCTCTTTTTTGAATCTTTATTTTACTTAGTATTCATATAGAGATTGGCTGCATAAAGGGTTTTTGACATTGTCCAGTCACCCGTAGGTTTGGGGCACATTCTCAATAGTTGCAAGAGGGGACTCTTAACCTTTCATCAATTAGAACTATATCATATTTATTGATCTTTAAGTTTTAGGTAAGATTTCATTTGTCAATGGTGATAGTAAAATTTTGAAAACTATTAAACAAAATGAGCTTTAAGGAGTATTTTAACTCTAAGAAATATTGAATTTCATCGGAACCTTTTTTTGTGTGTGTGTGTTACCCACTGAAGGACCATATGAGAGACCTTTCCACAAAAGAATATGCATGGTGTGCCCATTCCTCCTCCCTCTTCCTAATGGTTTGCACAGACAACCTCTTTCCATAATAAAGAAGGGCAAGTTAAGGGTTAGATCTTGACACCAGGTCCTTCTGATATAGCAATTGTCAGATAATGATGATTTTCATGGACAGAACTACTCTCAAAATTAGGGAAAGGCAAATTATGTCTTTTATTAATTTATTTCCTCTTTTCAAGTACTCCCAATATCCAAAAACTCTTGCCCTCCCAATGTGAAGATTGTCAGGGGACAAAATAACTTCCTGGGAGAGGTTAGAGAATCACAGACTCCACTTCTCCAAACCCCATCACTTTCACATTGCTTTCAAGCTGCCTTGGCATCTACCCTATGGATGCCTTGTGTCCTTAGGATTACTTTTATGATTTTTGTCTTGATATTTTGACACTAGACTTGAGAGCTCCGAGGTATAAATATTATTTTAAATATTATTTATTTTTTATTTAATCCTCACTCAAGCATGTTTCTTAACTGATTTTTAGAGAGAGAGGAAATGAGGGGGTAAAAAAGAAACATCGATCTGTTGCCTCTTTTATGCTTCCCAATTGGGGATCAAATCCAGAACCTACATATGCACCCTGACCAAAACTTGGACCCTCAATTTTTTGGGGGTTTCTTCATCACCTATAAAACAAGTATTATTCTCATTAAAGGTTCTAATAGTTGTAAAAGTTCTTTGATAAGACTTAATTGAGATAATTCCTTTAAAGTGCTTAGCACAAAGTTTAGAAATGGACATTTAGCATAGCCCATGGACACAGACAACAATGTGGTGAAGGCTAGAGGTAGCCAAACAGGGGAGATGGGGAACATCTGTAATAATGGCAATAATAATTAAAAAAAATATATTGCCATTTGCAACAACATGGATGGAACCTTGAGAATATCATGCTAAGTGAAATAAGTGAGTCCGAAAGTTAAGAACCATATGATTTCACTCATTGGTGAGATATCAAACGGAAAGCAACAAAAACAAAAACTGATAGATACAGACAACAGTATGGTGGATACCAGAGGGAAGGGGGCTGGGAGGTAGTAAAGGGTAAAAGGGTGTCAAATATATGGTGACAGAAGATGACTTGACTTTCAGTGATGAGCATACAATGCAATATATAGATCATGTATCATGGAAATGTACACTTGAAACCTATATAATCTTATTAACCAATGCCATTCTAATAAACTTAATAAAAAAGTTGTACAATGTTGAAATATACAACAAACGCAGTTAAGATTTAGCCAAGTTGTAATGTGTATCAACAGTTTATTTTTTACCTATTTCATTGTTAGTTTTGTGGAAGGTAGATAGCAGCAGAGCAAGGACAATGGGCCAACTTATGGAGGTCACCAGGATGGAAAGCACTGGGTGCCTTGCAATGGGAAAAATTGGGCAAACAGGGGCCTGACCTCCAGGGTAACCTTTCTTTTCCCAGGTCATGCACTTTAGACCCCCTGGCCTTTCCTCCCTAAAGATAACATCTAGACCTCTGTTGTATTTCAGCTCCAGGCCCAGAGAAACAGCAAAACCAGACAAGGGACACCCATGGCTGACCTCAGGACCAATTGCATTGGATAATGACCCTCTGCCCTGGAGCCAATGAACAAATCAGTGGAGACTCTGACCCCGAAAGGACACACCTGGAAAGCTGCAGAATATTCTACTGAAATCCTCAGCTGAAACCTCCCTAAAATTCCCACCTAAAAGAAAGAAAGAAAAAATCTTCAAGACAAAGGACCCAGTTCCTGTGGGACATTCCTTCTCCTTTCTCCTACCCCCACAGCCACATATCTCTTAAACTCTAAGGGACCCACAAGATTTACCGTCAGTGGAGCGATGGGCAGCAGCAGCCCACCCCAGGCTGGCCCCCTGAACCTGTCTCCAAGGCTCCTTTCCTCTGACCTCTCAGGGAGCCAAAGCAGCCCAGCCTGGGCTCTCCTGTTGTTTCTGTGCTGAGCCCTCCGCGTCTCCCTGGCCTGAGTGTACTGTCGTTGTGGCCAATAAATTCTTGCTGGCTTTGCCACCCTTTGTGTCTTGACTGATTTTTTTTCCACCAAGAAGACAAGAACAGAGGTCTCGCTATCTATAAGATAATAGTTGTCCACAGTTTATCTGTTGCCCACCGAAGATCATTTGAGTTGTTTCTCATGTTTAGTGATCATGTGTGATGTTACTAAAGACATAAAAAAAAAATGTACACAGGTTTTTGTATAGACATAAGCTTTCATTTCTCCATATAATTACCTCGAAGTAGGATGGCTGGATCATATTGTAGGTGTATGTTTAACTCAAAAAGAAACTATAGCCAAAACTGGTTTGGCTCAATGAATTATCTCAATTAAGCCTGAAAGTTCCCTTCAAGGGCATGTACATTGTAGCGGGCATATCCCCAGTGGGGGGCATGCAAGAGGCAGCTGATCGATGTTTCTAACTCTATCTCTCTCCCTTCCTCTATGTAAAAAATCAATAAAATATACATTTTTTAAAAAGAAGAAAAAGAAGAAACTGTCAAACTTTTCCTGAGTGTGCAAGATCTAAGCAGCTCATCCCAGGATCACCCCCTGCACCTATCTCCAAGGCCCCACTTCCTCTGACTTCCCAGTGAGCCCAAGCAGCCCTGAAGATATATGCAACAAACCTTCAGATCAGTACATCCCACAATGACCTAGGCTTTTGGAAGATAACTCTTAAGTCATTTTTTAAAGGATATCCCTTGATATTCCTCCATACAGAATCCTCATCCTTCCCTACCTCCTAAAAAGGATGCTGCTGTAATCTCTCCAGGTTTCTAATAATGAAAATATCTACAAGTCATATTAAAAGATGAGAGAGCCTAGAAAAGCTGCTTTTAATGGGAATGTGGACAGACTCTTAAAACTCATAAAAATAAGTCAGTTAATAAATAATTCCTACTTCACTGGATGGTTACAAGGAACAAGGATATGAGGCATACAAGAAAGAGCATAATGCCTCCCACATAGCAGAGCTCAGCAAATGAAAACTTCCTTTTCCTGTTCTCTATGACAACAGAGGCTGCCATCACTGGTAAAAGGACCGTAAGGAAAGCAAACAAATAAGATGGGAACATGGGTACTGCCCTGACTTGCAGTCTGGCAGTCAATCCCCAATTTTGAGAATCCTTGCTAAGAAGCCTTGCTTATAACTTTGGAGCTATAGCTGAGTCCAGCAGCAAGGAGCCTCTCCTCTCTGGTTGGCAAACATTATTTAGGCCACTCCGGTGTGCCAAGCCTCAGTCTGGTTTATATCCCAGATCTTTCTAGGTAAGCTTTTTTTTTTTTTTTTTTTTTTAATTGACTTTAGGAAGAGAGGGAAGGAAAGAGAGAGAAACATCAACTTGCTGTTCCACTTGAAAATTTACGTATTCATCGGTTGCTCCTTGAATGTGCCCTGACCAGAGACCAAATCCACAACCTCGGAGTATTGGGATGGTGCTCTAACCAGCTGAGCATCAGGGCCTCTAGGTAAGGTTTCCAAACACTATCTTAACAAGAGCTCCGTTCTGGTCAGGATAGGGCCTTTCAGATGGGAATCCAGTCAGGTTCTCTGCAGACTCTTCCTGGTTGGAGGACTACCCATAGTTTGGTGTGGACTTTCTAAGTCAGTGCTTCTCAAAAGCTAAGTGCACATCTAGGGACATTGCTAACAAGCAGATTCTGATTCAAACTAAATCTGCATTTTTAACAAGCTTCATGATTCACACTTTGAATAACTAAGCCGTTGGCTCTGAACTGTTTTTGAACATCAGAATGATGGCTTGTTAAACACAGGCTTCTGAAACTCCCACCTCACCCTGGGACTATGTGACAGTAAGTAGGTTTAGGATACAGCCTAAAATTTTGCATTTCTATAATATTAAGTTCCCAGGTGATGCTGATACTGTACTTTAAGAACCACTGCTCTAAAACAGATACAAAATGTGATGCAGAATCTTCTATTCATCTGATTCACCTGATCTGATGGGCCTACCCTTCGGCATTGTTCTAGCTTCCTGTGCTCTCAGTCCCACACATCTTCTATTATATAACCTCTGTCTTCTACTTTACTACCTCCACTTCCTGCTGCTTTTTTAGTACCTCCATTTACTGCTGCTTCTGATTCAGAGTATCATCTCCCTTGCCCCAAATCAACAAAGTGGGAGGGTCTACAGAGAGCACAGATACTGGATGCTGGGTGGCTGTGTTTACAGACTAGCCACCGTCATGAACCTCTGTCCCAATTACACCTCACAGTGCAATGCAATTCAGCAGAGATGCCTCTTAGAGAAGACATGATCCTGTTATTCTGAAACAAAAGATGGAATGGACTGCTAGAAGAGGAAATAGAAAGGTAATTCCATTACACCACCCATCAAGAGCCCTGGCCTGCAACCCACCCCAACCACGATGGCCTCCATGTTTGCATTATTTCTTTATTTGTCAGTGATACTGGGGGAGAAGATGAAGTGGGTACATCACATGTCCATTTATTGAAATGAAGCCAACGCTGTTCTCTCCCTTTAATCTATCCCCTCCTCACACCCAGAGGGCTCCTTCTGAGCCCCCTCTACAGCTCAGCTTCAACATGGCCACAGACACGTCACTGTTGCACCAGACAACTGCTGACAACTACTGATAGGAGTGACAGACATGGCTCCTCCAGGCTTTTAATGTGAAGCTGCTCCATTCTGTCAGATCTGTCTGTCTGCACTTGACCTTTCCACAGAAAGCAGGCAGCTTTGTTAACAAGCCTCTCTGAGGAAGAGCAATGAATGCACTCCCCACTCCCGCTGCTCGCTGCTAGGCTTCTGTGCTGGGGGCTCCACTCTGGATGCCTGAGGACACCATACTGGCTTCCATTTCAGGCACACCGGGGGCAGGCTTTCTTCACACTTCCCATGCAAATTCAACTGGAGTGAGTCCTCCATAAAAGAAGCATTTCAAAGTGTAAGATTTGGTTCTCTGCTATCTCTTAATGATTCTAATTAGTCTGTTTCCTGGCGAGCCAAGCTGAGTTGGTAATTACAGAAAAGTGATAAAGATCAACTCTTTTCCCCACAAACCTTCTCAGCTAGCTGATTAAATCTTCACTGGGAGCTCAGGCTCTCAATGCCATCACACCCATTTTGAGGGGATTATATATTAATAAAACATGCTAGTAATTTCTATGAATTATTAACATTTTGGAGTCAAATGGCAATTGCCTACATTTCACCTAATATGTGCCAGGCAGTGTTCTGTTTAAATATAATAACAAATTTAATTGTCACAACAGCTAAATAAATTTGCCACTTGCATTAGTTCCCTTCCGCAGAGGGAGGAAGCATTCTGCCAGGATCTACTGAGTGCTAGAGGCAGACTTCGAGCACAGGTTCTCTGACCTAGCATCTTTGCATTTTCCATTTCCCAAATGGCTTGCCTATGATTGACCTGCTTTGGAAGACAGGGAGTATTTTCACATTTTGCAGATTAAAAAAGATGACCTTGTTGCCGAAACCGGTTTGGCTCAATGGATAGAGCATCGGCCTGCGAACTGAAAGGTCTCAGGTTTGATTCCGGTCAAGGGCATGTACCTTGGTTGTGGGCGCATCCTCAGTAGGAGGTGTGCAAGAGGCAGCTGATCAATGATTCTCTCTCATCGATGTTTCTAACTCTCTATTCCTCTCCTTTCCTCTTTGTAAAAATCAATAAAATATATTTAAAAAAAAAAAAGATGACCTTGTGGAAGGCTACCTGATGTCCTGTAGTTTTGTGTAGGTCGCCCTTCCTTTAAGAACCAGTTTAAGGCAATTCTGACTTTTTGAAGCATGCCTCCCTCCTCTCCTTCCCAGGACAGGACAGAAGTCAAGACACACCTGCGTGACCAAGGCATTGCGCTTCCTGCAAGGGCTGGGATCAGTCCCACACGTGGTTAGATGGTTAGACCTGGAGAAACTCAACAGAGGAACACGAACTATATTTACCCCAGAGCTTTGAATTTTTGATCTCCCAGTGATACTTTTCTTGCACCCTGACACATCTGGCCCCTAGGCCCTTGATCCCTGGCCTCTCTCTCATTAAGTGATTACATGGAAAGTCTCAAAGTCCCTACCCCTCCATTACATGCCCCTGGAGAAGTCAGCCAAAGGCAGCGGGGTGGGGCAGGTAAGTGTGGCTTCCAGGCTTTCCCGCCCTCTTCCAAACAGCTCATTGATGACATTTAAACATCAATCACCTTCCTGGAGGACTGACAAAACCAGTGGCAGCCCTCCGTGCCTGGTCTCTGAGACAGTCTGAGGGGGCACTTCTGCCAGGGCCAGGCCTGTGGCACAAAGGGCCCACCCCAATAGCACTTGGTACTACAGCCTACAAGATAATTTTCTGAATTGTTTACTTTTTAAAAAAAAAATTTTTTTTATATATTTTATTGATTTTTTTATAGAGAGGAAGAGAGAGGGATAGAGAGTTAGAAACATCGATGAGAGAGAATCATCGATCAGCTGCCTCTTGCACACCCCCTACTGGAGATGTGCCCGCAACCAAGGTACATGCTCTTGACCGGAATCGAACCCGGGACCTTTCAGTCCGCAGGCCGACACTCTCCACTGAGCCAAACTGGTTTCGGCAAATTGTTTACTTTTAAAAAATATGTTTATTGATTTTGGGGAGAGGGAAGGAGAGGAGTAGAGATAGTAACATTGATGCAAGGAAAACATGGATCGGCTGTCTTTTACACGCCCCCTACTGGGGATCAAGCCTGCAATCCAGACAGGTGCCCGGGTGCAGAAACTAACCATGATCTCCTGGTTCATGGGCCGATGCTCAACCACTGAGCCACACTATAGTCCAAGCCTGATTTCTTGTTTTTATTTTTTACCTAAGTTAATTATTTTCTCCTCTCTGGTTAGAATACAGGCTCCACAAAAGCAGGGGTTTGGCCATTTTTGTAATTGATGCAACTATCTAGAAGAGTTTTTAGCACATCCCAGAAACAAAATAAACACAGCAAACTGATAAATAAATGAGCAAATGTACTGCTTTCTCAATATTACCTGAATCTGCCACAAGCATCTCATATTTTAAACATTAAGTTAATTATACTTGGCTAAAAGTACTCATGTGCAGGTGGCTTGAGTGGGCCGGTGGTGTGCAGTCACCCACTTGATCTCTTTCTGACTTTATCTCTTCTCTGTCCCCACTGTCAGCTCCTCTGGAATAAAACTCATGGCCTGGTCTCTGCTTGGGTCACTGCTGGGGGCCATCAGCCTCTTTGCCTGTGTTCTGGCATCCATTCAGTGCCTCCTCCCCAGTCGGCCGTGGAGATGTTTCTGCAGCCTTTATATAACCTTGTCACATTTTTGCTTACGATCTTTTCACGATAGCCTGCACTTTCAGGATCATAGACCTGTACCCCCTCAGTGTAGAGAACTTTGTCCCTGGTCTGCCCTGTGCTCTGTTCAGCTGCACTTCTCAGCTGTGGTTTCTCTCTCCCGCCACATGTGACCACCAGCCTGGTGCGCCACTGGCTCAGGAGCTCTCTTCCTTCCCTGACTTTTACTGCTTTTCCTCTGCCCTTCCTCAGCAGCTGCCTCCTCGCCAGTAAGGCACAACCCACGCTGTCAGCAGAGCCTGGCACAGGATGAGGGGTAGAGTCCTCACTGGAGAACTGTTTAACAAAGCGACACAGAAGGAGCTGGGCAAAGGCTTGTACCTGTGTCTGTCCCCATCTCAAGCTGGTGCCCGTGAGCTGGGAAACATCTTAGTAAGATCGCACTTTGGCAATTGGGTGCCTGGAGATTCTGAATCACTCCAGGGCCAGCTAGATCAGGGCAAAAGTGTAACTTTTGCAAAATTATATGTTAGAGGTTTGGACTGGAGCCAGATAGGTTGTTATTTTGTTCCAAATAGGCTTTTCCCCCCAGGAATTTTATCACATTTAAAGCATCACGATAACAACTTCTAAGTAACAGACTTACTTAGACATAGTGTTTGATCATCACAGAGCAGATGTAAGTTCTTTCCTCTCCCCTCTCAGCCCCAGAGCCTGGATGGCCAGCTCATTCTCTTTGGTTAAGGTGAAACTGTATGGGCATTGGCTTCAGTTTAATTAATGCTACAGGCACAAAGAAGATATTGAAACTTTTTACAAATACTAAAATTGTAAATTGTGGCTGCATAACCCACACTCTGGTCTAGCCTAGAGCAGGATCAGAGTGTTGAGAGGGGAACAGAGTGGGGAGATATAAGGGTGACCACCTCTTCTGTCTCTTCTCTGGACCTCAATCCTTCCCGGGTTGGCCCTGTACTTGAAAACAGACTGCTGAAGTCAGTGCCTGTAATCATACAGTGTGGGGACTTCCACAGCTTCGTCACTGGGTTCAGTCTGACTAACCACTCACAATGTCAGTCCTTTCTCTAATTGAGTCACGAGCCAAAGACATCTGAGAGAGAATAAATTAGTAAGAATGAGGTTTTATGTGATGCTAATTGGGGAAAGAAAGATAAGAGCCCAGTGAGGCAAATGGGAAAAGGGTAGCTATTGGCAGCAGTGGGTATCCTGCTAGGTCTGGACCAGAGCTTGGGTCTGCCAGGCTAGCAGTCAAAGCTGAGGGTGATTTGGTTGACGATATATACAGAGCTCTTTTCTATTCTACAGGTGGAACTTTTCAAGTTCATTGTGTTGGCATCTGGCTGGCCTCCTCTGCTGCACACCCTCTAACATGTACACACACACACACACACACACACACACACACACACACACACACATACACACACCCTGAGGTGTTGGGTCTCCAGCTTCCTTGAGGAAGAAAAAGAGCAGGTTAATTTTGTTTGATCTATCCAACAAGTATTGATCCTTTGCCCAACAGAACAATATTCATTCATGGGTCCCAGGTGACTTGCCATTTCTGGATGAAGTCTTTACCTACCTATTAGCTGAGGTCTGGATCTTGCACTAGAAGACAATAAATGGATTGGAGGTCCAATACTTGCCTCCAATGAAGCCCTGGGCAGGTGACAAGAGTGGCCCAAAAGCAAAACTGTTGTTTGCTGTGTGCATACCAGAAACACAGATACTCTAACCCAGTGGTTGACAAACTCATTAGTCAACAGAGCAGTAAACATATGGCTCGCAAGCCTCGGTTTGCTGACCACTGATCAAACCAAAGGTAGTAGCAAAAGTGCTCCCAAGCACACCTACTTTCTCGGTGGTGGTGATGAGCACTTTGAAGTCAAAGGATGGGTGGGTTCTGTCCTGAGATGAGACCAGAAGTGCCTCCCGAAAACCTAAACAGTGGGGATTAAGCAAAACATAAATAAAAATTAACTATATATACTAGAGGAACGTGCACGGAGCCCGGGGAGGTGGGGGGTGGGAGGGAAGTGGAAGGGGTGGGGAGGAGAGTGTTACCTCAGCCCAGCCTGCACCCTCTCCAATCTGGGACTCCCCTAGAGGGATGTCTGACTGACCATTTAGACCCAATCCCTGTGGGATAGGGCCTAAACCTCCAGTTGGACATCCCTCTCACAATCCAGGACTGCTGGCTCCCAACTGCTTGCCTGCCTGCCTTCCTAATTGCCTCCAACCACTACTGCCTGCCAACCTGATCACCTCCTAAACACTCCCATGGCAGCCTGATTGATGTCTAACTGCTCCCCTGCCAGCCTGTTTCCCTCCTCTGCAAGCCTGGTCACCCCTAACTGCCCTCCCCTGCAGGGTTGATCACCTCCAACTGCCCTCCCTTGCAGACTTGGTCCCTCTCAACTGCCCTCCCCTGCTGGCCATCTTGTGGTGGCCATCTTGTGTCCACATGGGGGCAGCCATCTTTTACCACATGGTAGCAGCTATTGTATTTTGGAGTGATGGTCAATCTGCATATTATTCTTTTATTAGATAGGATAGAGGCCTGGTGCATGGGTGGGGACCAGCTGGTGTGCCATGAGGGTGTCCTGGATCATGGTGGGGATTCCCTTGGGATGAGGGGTGGCTTGAGCAAGGGGCCTGTGGTGGTTTGCTGGTCAGCCACACTCCCTGGTGACCCAAGCAGAGGCCCTGGTGTCTGGAATTTATTAACCTTCTACAAATGAAACTTTGTAGCCTGGAGCAGAGCCAAGCCTCCTATTTGGTCCATGGCCGGCAGCCATTTCTGTTTGGATTTGTTTACCTTTTATAATTGAAACTTTGTAGCCTTGGTGGAGACTTAGGCCGGCAAGGCAGGTGGAAAGCTTGGCTTTCTCTGTTGCCTGAAAAACCCAAGCCTCCCTCCTGCTCTCTGTGGCTGTAGCCATCTTGATTGGCTTTATTTGCATACTCACTCTGATTGGCTGGTGGGCATAGTTGGTGGGCACGGCTGTGGATGTAGCAGAGTGAGGGTTAATTTGCATATTACTCTTTTATTATGTAGGATATATAATACAATTTATATATATATAAATTTCGAGAACCAATGCATGAAATGTGTGCAAGACTAGGCCTTTGAAGCCATTGGGGCTGCCTTAATCCCTCCCTCGCAGCTGTGGTGGCTGCCTCAATCCAACTGCTGCAGCCACATCCTGAAGGATGTCGGTCTAATTAGCATATTATTGCCTTTACACACACACACACACACACACACACACCAATATGGTGATAACAAGAGGGAGTGGGAATAAGTGGAGGAAATGGGCAAAGGGGGGGGATGAATGGGAAAGAAACTTTGCTTTGAGCAATGGGCGCACAATGCAGTGTGAAGATGATATTTATTTGAGTTGTACACTTGAAACCTATATGATTTTGTAAACCAATGTCACCCAATAAATTTAATAAAAAAACACGCTATAATGCATTTTCCCTTCTGACTGAAGCATATGTGCTCTTGCCATAAGTTCCCCATTATTCTGAATGTTTGTAGGAATGGTAGTGTCTCCAGGCACATATACAATGTGAGTCCCTCTCATTGTACCTCTGTGCTCTGATGACCCCAGATGCTCTGATGGAGGGCAGGAACACAGGGGCCTCCAATCATAGATGTGACGCTGTGATTCTGCGTTACACCATGAGTAATCTGAATGGGGAAGCTCCAGGTGCTCTGTCTTTGAGCAGGAGTAGAATAGACTCCAAGCACAGGTATAGCACCAGGTGCTCTGAGTACAGCAAATATACAGTGGCCAGAGATTCCCCAGGTGTTCTGACAAAAGGCAGGAAGAGAAGAATCTCCAAACACCAATAGGGACAGGTCCCTCTGTCTACAGATGTGCTCAGAACAGAAAAGCCCCAGGTGACCTGACCACAGGGAGAAATGTAACTATCCCCTGGCACATGTTGCTTCTCAGCAGTGCTGTTTCCTCCAATAGCAGGTGGCTTTGGATGAGCATAGGGGGATGAGAAGGAGCCCTAAGTGTCTGACCAGAGAAGGAGGGAAAGTGTCTCCTGAGACAAATTTGCTTTTTATAGACCTGGCTTTTCAGTCACACTGAAGGCTCAGGTTAAGCCTCCCTAACCTTAGCAGCATTGCAGAATGTCCCTCTCCGCTCTGAGTGTTCCAGAGGTGAAGCTGGGATCAGAGGCAGCCACACTGATCCCAAAACTCCTGTTACCCAACAGATCCCCAAATGCAAATGTAGTTGAAAGTTGGATGCAGGTTGGCTGGGAATATCCTCTCCACACTTCAATGGGCTGGAGCAAAGGGAAGGGAGCTCACCTCAGACCTGGGAGACCTGGGGATGAAAGCTTGGGATGGGAAAGGAGAAGTGGTGGCCACATCAAATACAGCACAGTACAAAGCGAGATGGGCTGGCTGAGTCAGTGGGCTGGAATTGACTGGGAAAGTAGAGCTGGCCTTGATGGTCAAGACAATGGAATACTGGGTAAGAGGTCTGTAACAGCAAGGGAGAAGAATCCATACAGGTGCTTCTATTCTGCAAGAGGAAGGCTTGAAATGTTAGGACATCAGAATTAGAAGATGCTACAGCTATGACTGAAGGACTAGAATGCAATGGACCTGCATGCTTGTTTCTCAGTAGAACCACAAATATTGGCTTAAACCTGAAGAGAGAGATTCCATAGGAAGAGCTAAAGAAAGGGAATTAGGAAATGTGCATCATCTCATTGCACAATTAATATCTGGTGTGGGGGAAAGTACAGGAGCAGACAGGACTAGGAGTCTGACAGGCAGGTCAGCCAATTCAGTGACTAGTAATGTGGTTGTGTGGTCTGCAAAGGAAGTGGCTGAGAGAAGGGTGTCTGCCATCCCAGGCGCAGGCAGGTAGGAAGATGAGGAAGGTTGAGTGGCACTGCAGTTTGAAGGGATCTCCAAGATTCCTTTGGCCCTCAGCTTTCTTCTCCAAGCCTAGGTCTCCAGCAATGACAATACAAGGAAGTTTGGGGGTAGGAAAGGGAGGAGGTTAGCTCACCTTGGCCTCATAAAGTGGCCAACCAAGACTGTATCAGCAACACTGAAATTTCCATTTACAGGGCCTTCCATTTACAACTGGAAGACATGAGTGAACAATTACTGCTCAACAGCCTCTGAAAGAGCCCTCCTTCCTGTGTCTTCCTCTCCAACATCAGTGAAACTGGAGCGATGGGCCAATAGAGGCTGTCATGCAGCACTTCCTATCCACCACTTGGGCAGCAGGAAGTAGGATGCGGCTCACTACATAGTCCTGCAACATGATCACTCTTGCACATGCGGGCTGCAGGCATGGCTGTAACAAGCTGGGGATGGCAGGGCCTTGGAGCAAGGCAAAAATAGATATCTAGGGTTTCTTAGCTATGCTGTCTTCTGGAAGCTTGGAACTGAAGCTTTCCTTCAGAGGCCCCAGACTGCACTCAAGGCAGTGGAGACCCCTTCAATCCCTAGGAGCCTACATATGGATGGTATGTTCTCATTTTAATGGGGGAGACACTATTTTGATTGTCCTCCTCTATAGCTATGCCTTTCTGACACTTTCCTGGAGCCTCAGACTCAGTTTCCTTTAGTAGAGGAAGTTTGGAGTGACTGGATAGCATGGCCCTCATAGAGGCATTTGGCAACTCAGAAGGCAGTGACCTGAGCCAGACAGGGGAACACCACCAGTGAAGTGATTGGGGGTGACATCCATTAGGTGTGCAGCAACTGAGGAAGTTGTCCATGAAGTGCAATTAGTATGTTTTTCGACCTTTGGAATGCTCATGAAGCAAGCCTCCAGTTAACAAGCAACCACTGATCTGTTAAAAGTTTGTGACACATTTTTGGCACCTAACTAGAAAGAATTCCAGAGTCAAGGACACAAAGAAATCATACCAATAGGCAAGGGCCGAGAGAATGGGGGAGGGAACAGGGTGGCTGCAATAGGGCAAGTGCTAAGGTGGGAGGGAGATTAAGCAGCATGGGTCAAGAGATCTCTCAGTATCTTCCCTTCCTCTGTGACCTCAGGTGACATGACCCTCCTTTTAAAAGGATGAAAATGGTTATATCTCAAATACATTTGTGGATACTCAAGGATATACATTTACTTTAGCATTTTAATTTTTTAAAATTTACTCTTCAATTACAGTTGACACAATATTTATTAGTTTCAGGTGTTCAGCATGCTGATTAGACATTTATATAATATAATTTACAAGTGATGTTGCCATACAGATATCACAATATTATTGATAATATTCTCTAAGCTATTCTTCATATCCATGAATATTTTTGTAACTGCTAATTTGTACTTCTCAATTCCTCCCCCATTATCCTTGATACCAAAACAAGTTGTTAGTCATTTTTCATTATTTTCCTGACACTGTCCCCTGGCCATACATCTCTACTGGTCCTTGATGTATTGTTTCTCCCCAACTGCAATAATTTATCCCCTATTTTTTTTCAATAAAATCTGTCTTGTTGTTTTTAAATTTTTTTCAGATTTAAAGGGAAACTTACATCTTAGAGGAAATGAAATACTAAAAAATTAAAAGGGGATTAGACAACTGGTTTTACACATTTATACTGAAAATGATGATGTTGACTAAAATAAAAGTAAAACCTTATTTTATACTATAGGTAAAAATGGTTGTAAATTTATACCATAAATAAAAAATAAATTTCATTTTAAATATGTTTTTTATTGATTTGAGAGAGAAGGAGAGAGGAAGGGAGAGGGAAAGAGAGAGAAACATGGATATGAAAGGTTGGCTGCCTCCTGCACACCTCCTACTGGGGATTGCGCCTGCAAACCAGTCATGTGCCTTGACCAGGATTCAAACCAGAGATCTTTTGCTGACAACACTCAGTCAATTGAGCCACACCAGCCAGGACAAGTTTCTTTTTCTTTTTTAATATATATTTTATTAATTTTTTACAGAGAGGAAGAGAGAGGGACAGATAGTTAGAAACATCGGTGAGAGAATCATCGATCAGCTGCCTCCTGCACACCCCCTACTGGGGATGTGCCCGCAATCAAGGTACATGCCCTTGACTGGAATCGAACCTGGGACCCTTGAGTCTGCAGTCCGATGCTTTATCCACTGAGCTAAACTGGTTTTGGCAGCCAGGGCAAATTTCAAATGAAATTAAAGTACGAAAAATGGAAACTTAGAAATTTCAAATGCATTATTAATTTAAGTTATTTGAACAGAAAGCATAATTTTCGGTATTAGGAATCTTGAGAGGCTATAATATTGTAGAGAACAGGAAGTTCTGGATTAAATATTAGTCTTAATGCATGTAAATAAAAAAATTCAGTAATTATTTATGTTATATTATAACTAATTAAATTTAGTTTTTGCCTTAGACTGTTTCTTAAAAGAGCCAAATCACTTTCTTAATATCATAAAGTTTGTTTTTAAAATGGCAAGGACTGTTGACTTCTGACTTTGCAATTGTAAATATTTAACATAAAAAGCTATGTGTCAAAATATTTGTTAAAAAAATGTGTTTATCTACATAGAATTGTAGATTATTTTCAATGGGAGCTTACTGATATACATTTTGTGATGTGTGCTGATTATATGCTCACTAATCTTAATAAAAATATCTTAATCAATATAAAAAAATTATAACTGCTTGTAAATTAGAAAAGTCTATAAAAACATTTCTTCTTTAAAAATGATTTTTACAAGTAAATTTTAAAAGATTCAGCCAAAACCGGTTTGGCTCAGTGGATAGAGTGTTGGCCTGCAGACTGGAAGGTCTTGGGTTCGATTCTGGTCAAGGGCATGTATCTTGGTTGCGGGCACATCCCTGGTAGGGGGTGTGCAGGAGGCAGCTGGTCGATGTTTCTCTCTCATCAACATTTCTAGCTCTCTATCCCTCTCCCTTCCTCTCTGTAAAAAATCAATAAAATATATTTTAAAAAACTCTAAAAGATTCACTAAAAAACACAATGCAAATACTTGGTTTTCCATGAAAAAAAAAAGTAGAAAACACATTTAAAACTCTGAGAATATGTAGGATAGTATTTTTTCATCCTACAACAAAAGTAATATAAGAATACACACACACACACACACACACACACACACCATAAAAAAAATATCGATAAAACAAAAAACTGTATAGCAAAATCATCACCAAAAAATAAATATATTTTTAAAAATGTATTTACAACATATGAAACAGTCATATTTAAGGACATATAACAAACATTTAAGTTTTAATTTAAAATGACAAGCATCAATTAAGAATGACAATCATCATTTGAAAAAGCTGGACATATGACATGAAAAACAATTCACAAAGCTAGAAACCAAATAATCAAAAAACATGAAAGAAAAATCTCACTAATGATGAGAAGAAAACCAATTATTTTTAATTGCTTTATTACCATTCACAGAGAAAAAAAAAAAACTGAAATATTTAAATTTTACCAAGACTTTAAATAACAACAAAAAAGTCTTCCTACTTGTGGAAATACTATATTACAGAGAATATTAATTGGTCTAGTAAAGTAAAAAATGTTACTGTAACTTCATGGTAACCCCTTTTTACCTACATCTGGGATGTATTTTAAAGAAATTACACATTTAAAAAAAAAAAGAAATTACACATAATCAATAGTAGACTTATTAAGAATATTTGTTGTAGCATGATAGATATTTTTTAAAACTTGATTGTAATTAAATGATCATCAATAAAATAAGTAAAATGTCGAATATTAATATGCTGAAATACCATATAACATTTTTTTAACTTCTTTTATTTTAATCCTCTCTCTAGGATATTTTTCCACTGATTTTTAGAGAGAGTGGATGAGAGAGGAAAAGACAGAGAGAAATATAAATGTGAGAGAAAAACATCAATTGCTTACCTCTTGTATGAACCTGACCAGGGCCTGGGCCAGGGAGAAGTCTGCAACTGAGGTATGTGTCCTTGTCTGAAATCAAACCCAGCACCATTCAGTGAATAGGCTGATGCTCTATCCACTGAGCCAAACTGTCTAGGGCACCATATAACACTTAAAATGAATAGACATATCATATATAATAAAGAGGTTATATGCAAATTGACCATCACTCCAACACAACAAGATGGCCACCCCCATGTGGACAAAAGATGGCCATCACAAGATGACTGGCAGGGGAGGGCAGCTGTGCACACTCAGGCCTGCAGGGGATTGCAGTTAGGGGTGCCCATCAGAGGAGGGCAGTTAGGAGCCATCTAGATGGCAGAGGAGCAGTTAGGCATCAATCAGGCTGGCAGGGGAGTTGTTAGGGGATGATCAGGCTGGCAGGCAGAAATTGTTAAGGGTAATCAGGAAGGCAGGCAGGCAAACGTTTGGGAACCAGCAGTCTTAAATTGTGAGAGGGATATCTGACTGCCCATTTAGGCCCAATCCTGGGCAGTTGGACATCCCTTGAGGGGTCCCAGATTGGAGAGGGTGCAGGCTAGACTGAGGGACATACACCCTCATGCATAAATTTCATGCACCAAGCCTCTAGTCCTAAATAATAAAAGCCTAATATACTAAGTGTCCAGTTGTCATGTCATCCGTTCAACCAATCAAAGCATAATATGCTAATGATATGCTAAGATTATCCAACCCCTTTCTAGATGTACACTGGCCACCAGAGGGCACACAGTCAACCGGTCAACCAGTTGCTATGACATGCTATGACCACCAGGGGGCAGACTTCTGCCAGGTAGGTTAGCTTGCTGCTAGGGTCCCACCAATCAGGACTGACCTAGATGGATTGATATACCCTGGAGCCCTCACACTGTCCCTCCCAGGCTGGCCAACCTCCCAAGTCCCTCTCTGGCCTCAATAGTGCACTGGTGGGGTCCCTCAGCCTGGCCTGCACCCTCTTGCAATCTGGGACCCCTCAGGGGATGTTGGAGAGCCAGTTTCAGCCCGATCCCACAGGCCAGGCCAAGGGACCCCACTAGTTCACGAATTCATCCACCAGATCTCTAGTTTATATATAACAGTATGGAAAGAATTCAAACCTAATGTTAATCAAGAAATGTAATTGCACAAAATATAATAATTGCTGTGAAATTTAAAAATGGATATACAGAAAGCAAATTATATATTAATTCTTCCCAAATATAGTAAAAAAGTATACAGTGCATGTGCTGCTTAATTTTATGTGTTAACATTGCTAGACCATAGTACCCAGCCAGGTACATGGCCAGAAAAAGAAAGATGAGAGAGATGGGGGGAGAGAGAGAGAGAGGGAAATGGTTTGGGAGAAATAACAGAAAATTTATTTTTTAAATGTATCATATACATAATTTTCTATAATATACATGTTAATATTTGAAGAAGAAAAATGTCAAAATGTAAACATTAATTCCAGGAGATAAGATGATTCCCATTTACTTTTTTATGCCTTGAAGCACAAAATAAACAAACAAGCACTGCAGGAGAGAGCAATTTTATGGAATCATTGAAATGCTGGCACCTGTTTCCCACGGAGTTTGGAGTCACATGGCCTTGGTGAATGGCGCCTCAATGATATGCCTCGCATGCTCCCTGCAACTGTGCTTTGATTCCTTTCATTCAGCAGCATTCAGCCTCTCACGGCAGTCACTGATACCAGGAAACATGCCCGGGATTGAAAATAAGCAGATTTGGAGAACTAAAATTAAGATTGCAAATCAACAACATAACTATTTCTTCCTCAATCTCTATAATCTTCTAAAATAAACAGATTTTCTAGGATTAAAAAAAAATTAGCTTTTGATCTAGCCATGCAAAGAGTGACATGCTGCTGTGCTGATTTTGTTCTGCACCCACAGGGTCAAACCCCGTGGTGCAAACCAGCTTTCCTACACTCCCTGAGCACATTGGAGGCCATCTCACAGAGCTTGTCTACCACACTATTAAATAAGTGTTCAGGCCTGGCTCGTGTGGCTCAGTGGTTGAGCGTCAACCCATGAACCAGGAGGTCATGGTTGGATTTCCAGTCAGGGCACATGCCAGGGTTTTGTGCTTTGATCCCCAGTGTGGAGCATACAGGAGGCAGCCAATCAATGATTCATTCTCATCATTGATGTTTCTCTCTCTCTCTCTCTCCCTCTCCCTTCCTCTCTCTGAAATCAATAAAAATATTTTTTTAAGTGTACAGTATAAAAACAGGATACAAGAGCAAATAAGTTTGCAAATTACTGAGTTAAACAAAACTAAGTGGACTTTCCTCATGGCAGGATTGCAAAGAGCCTTTTGTATAATGATATAATTGATGAATTTCCTAAAGAAGACTATGACATGCCATATTTTACCCATGCCATCTTATTCCATAGAGTCTCATGAGATTAGTGTCTAGAGGTGTTATGGAATATGCCATATAAAGTCCTTCAGTATCTGTGGAGGCTGAAACATTGTAAAATATAAAGGAAGTACTAAATTAGTAAAATATTTCCTCATTTTTGTGGGATAAATAAATCAGATGTGTCTGATGTGATGACAGTCAACAGCTAGACATCATTCTCTGTTTGACAAGCTGTCGAGAACTTGAGGCCACCATTAAGTCACCTAGGTCCCTCCTCCCCTGGCTAAGTGATTCAAGGACTTCCTCAGAGGACTGCGCACCAAAGACAAGCAGAATATACGGGAAATTTTGGCCTCACAGAAAAACAAGTGCGACAGGCAGTTTTAAAAGCAAGTTCTTTCCTCTCTGACAACTCCAAGACAACATAGGTCTTCATATTTGTGGAGACATGAGGTGTCTCTTGCTCACAACTAAATTGCACACACACATAGTGCATTCACATACACTCATATGCATACCCATCCTCCCTGCACCATAACACCTAATAAAATTAAGAACTTTCAGAGTTATTTGTTTTGCAAAAGTTGGCAGCTCACCAATTATTGCCCTGAGCAGTGATTTTCATACTTAAACAGCTGTAATTACAGAAAGTCCTTTCCCCACTCTCTTTAAAAAAGGGCATCTGGTGGTCCATCAGCCTTGTCTCCATTTAAAGCCAGACAGCATTTCTGCAGCCCAGTCCAGCTACACTGAGCTTTTCAACCTGAACTTCTTTATTCCAGTGCATATGAAGCAGTGCGAAGGTCAGGGAGAACAGGGATAATAAAATGTTCTTTTTAAAGTGGGTTGCTCCCTAAGTTTTGAATTGGAAAAAAATACTAAAGAAAGGAAAAAAATAATTTTGTAACTTCTAAAAAGTTTTTTTTTTGTATTTAATTTTCTATTACCCAATGTATTCATAAGTGATTTTCATGATCAAAATTTAAGAAAATCAGAGGCAGCTATAATGTTGTAGGGTGTTAAACCAGAATCCAATTTCTGATCCCAAAACACCTCATGTGGAACCTTGGGAGAGCCTCAGATCTGCTAATTCAATTTCTTATTTTCAAAGAGGAAAGTAATAAATGGCAGATGCCCAAAAATTGGGTTCATGTAATGCCGACTCCAACTTTCTCCTCTGGATCATCTATTATCTTCATCTCCGACCAGGCCCATGCTGAAACTAGACCTTCCACTTGTGCATCTGGTGGCAAGTGTGGCCATGTGTCATGATTCGGGACAATGAGACATAAGGGATTTCTCTGGTGTTTGTGAGAAAGACTATACTCTTCTGACTCAGCCTGAGAAGAACAGCATGAGCTTCTGTGTGCCTAACAATCTCTCAGGTGATGGCAATGCCTCCATGGATTGCACTTTGAGTAGCAGGGGTCTGGGAGGCAAGTAATGAGGACCATGTCCTTTATTGTGGTAGGAAAGGAGAGTACATACAGGGCTGTTTTGTTATATACATTGAGTGTCCAGATTATTATGATCTCTGAATGCATAATAATCTGGCCACTCAGTAATAAAAGGCTAATATGCAAATTGTGCCCTCGACCAGGAGTTTGACCAGCATGCAGGCCGGTCAACCCCCATGTCCCCTCCCCCTTGCCAGACTGGCTGGACCCTACCCATGCATGAATTCCAGTACCGAATGAATATACTGAGTGGCCAGATTATTATGCATTCAGAGATCATAATAATTTGGCCACTCAGTGTATATGAAGTAAAAAGATTAATTTTATTTCTTTTGCTTCCAAAGAGGGAGGAAAGAGAGAAGAAGGGAAGTGGATTTAGTAGCTTGGTAGGAGACTAGAATTTGTTAATGAAAATGATTTAGGAGGGGGACAGGGGCGGGGTGAAGGAGGTCAAGGGGAATAGGGTGGGGGAGCATCTGTAATCCTTTCAATAATAAAGATAAAAAATTTTAAAAAGAAAATAATTTAGGACCTTTTTGAAAGACCAGAAATATCTAACACTCACTTTTGAGTTGCATTTAAGATATATCTAAAAATTACTAAAGTCTTCTACACACCAAAAGTTCTTTGGTTAGTAGAGAATGTTTGCTTATTTATTTTTTAATTTTTTAAAGTATAATAAATTGGATCACATGCACAGACCTTTGAATGAATTCACACAGTAACCGAATAGGGGAAACAGGTGTATGAGCTAGATATCATAAAACTGGAGCCCTTTAAAAATGTTTTAAATCTTTGAATGGACATTAAGCTTCTCACAAGTTGTAGAATATGAATCTGAGTCAGTGCTATCTATGTATTAAGGGGCAGAAAGGCCACAGCTCTCTCTTGGGTTACAAATGAAGCCAGTGCACACGTGAGAAGAGGTAAAATTATTAACAAATAAGCAAAAGCATCAAATGAATGTTTTCCAAGTTGGTACGTAAGGAGCTTGGAAGAATTCACTCCTGTCCTCACAACATCAGAAAGAGCAAACAAATTTAAAATAAACAACTCTTCTTGTATTTGACAGACAACTGAGGTCCTGGGGCAAACAACCCCTTTCCAAAATTAGAGAGACAGGCAGGCAGGTTCTACGAATCACAATTTACAGGAGCAGACACCAGAATAAAACTGGGGGAACCAGGACCAGAAAAGGAAAAACTTCATTTGCAATTGGTGAGTTGTTGGGGGCTCAATGTGGACAAGTCTGAGAGTTAAAAACTCCATGGAGGCCTAGTCCTGCGGACCCACAGTCTGCGTTTCACCTCCATGAGCATCACCAGGTTCTCAGTGAAGATCAGGGGGAAATCCCTTCATGTTTCCTTCCAGCAGAGGCAGGGGACAGTTGTTAGGAAATTTGCCTGAAGCATTCTGCTCTTCTTAACAAGGCCTACCTCAAGAGAATTGGTTTTTTGTTTGTTGGTTGGTTGGTTGATTTATTTGTTTTTACCAGAGCATAATTCACGGTTGTATTTTCAGAGCCTAAATAATCTGAGGGAAGGGAATGCTCCCTTTAGCCTTGCTGTCTTACCTAAGGACCACAAAGCGAAACAAATTGAGAAGCACTTGTGAAGGTCACAGTCCACAGGCCCAGCCTCACTACTGGGACCCTCCAAAATTAGGGAAGAAAATCTATTTTACTAGGTTTCCTGACTAAGTTTTATCTCGTTTAGGAGCTCCCTCATAAACACCCAGAATAATCCTGGACCAAATGTCTGAGTACCTCACGGCCCAGTCAAATTGTCAGAAACAACTGACCATCGCACACTCATTACTCCCAACACAAGCACTGCATACAACCCTTCAAGGGTTCACATAATAGAAATTCTAAGCAATTGATCAAATCTTCATGATCTGTCTGTTGGCACTGAGCCCTAAGTTCATGGGGCAACCACCCATCTCTGTTCATAACATCATGTTCTTGTGGCACTGCCATTGAGGGCAATCCTGACCCCATTATTATCCTTTTGGTCCACTGATCTAACATCCTGCTAAATACAATGTGATTATCATTAACTTCTAGTCTCAAAGGCAATTGCAGAAAAAAAGAAAAAAAAAAAAAAAAAAGAA
Source organism: Pipistrellus kuhlii (assembly GCF_014108245.1). Classification (NCBI taxonomy): domain Eukaryota; kingdom Metazoa; phylum Chordata; class Mammalia; order Chiroptera; family Vespertilionidae; genus Pipistrellus; species Pipistrellus kuhlii. The sequence goes on along the minus strand of NW_023425460.1, from coordinate 896,643 downwards.
AAAAAAAGACTTCTTCAAATCCTAAGAATAACATAGGTCCTCAAGGTAGAACATTAAAAATAGAATCAGCCCTGATTCTAACCCCTGACTGGTGTGCTAAGTGGTTGGAGTACATGCTGGAGGCACTCAATCAATGTGTCTCTCTTCCATTGCTGTTTCTCTCTCTCTCTATCTCTCTCTCTCTCTACCCCCACCTCACCTCCTATCTACTCTCCCTAAAAACTAGTGGGAAAAAAATGTCATTGGGTGAGGATTAACAAAAATAATAAGAATAATAATAATGAATATAATAAAATAAAATAAAATCAAGTCTTTGGTTGTTTAAGAATTAACTGCCTGCTTATCTTTCCATATGGAGTAGGGATGGGTGTCATTCTTCATGGCCAATAAAATGGAAAGCCCTGCCTCTAGGGATCAGGCTCCCAGGAACCTCCCCGTCATATTCATAGGAATGGCTCAATAATTGTTGGGTACCTGCCCAATTTTATTGTTTGAGAGTAACCAACCATTCACCTCTTAAAGACCTTGAGCTTTGGGCTCCCCAGACTATAAATTGTGTTACACAATTCATCTGAAGAGACTGTTGTCCAATAATGCTGATCTGTTTCTTTTTTTTTACTCAGCAAATGGATTGTTTGATTTTCTCCTTCTCCCAATTAGCATCAATGGTGAATTTCCTAACAGTGTGATTTGAGCTTGAAGGTTAAACATGGCATGCCTCTCTGTTATTCAAATCAATGCTGCTCTGACATTGCTATTCCTCACCTTAACTTCCATCAATGATTTGACTTAAACCAGCTGTTTTTGCTAATTCAGTAATTAGTGATTTGGCAATTCAGTAATTAGTGATTTGGCAATCCTATTGGGAAATATAAAAACTCAAATTTACATATGTAATGAAATTTCAGGTGAAAGGTCATTCCAAAGAATGATAATATCTAATATGAAACTCAAATTTAGAAAAAAATAAAAATGAAAGAAATTATCAAATGCTTTAACACCACGTTGTTGTATTTCTCCATTCTGTGAACACTAACTATGTGGTAGGGATGTGCCAGAGGTCTTACATACATGACCATAATCTCCACGGTGATGCTAAAAATAGCTACCAGCTCCACTTTAAGATGAGGAGCTAGAAACCCTCACACTCAATGTTTCTTCCAAGGTTGCATGGCCAGAAATGTAAAAATATTCAAAATTAGTTCTGACTAATTCTAAATGGCATGTTCCTTAAATCCTTTTGACAACTTTCTCTGAAAATGATACCATCCCAATTCTGAAAAGCAGGTTGTTTTGTCCTGATTATTCACATGAAAGGCTGGGCTGGGAGGTTGTGCCCCATAGCTCTGCAGACAGGAGCTGGGTATGTGAGATCTAGGTCTCCATTTAAAGATCCAAAATTGTCTGTGTATTTGGTCACATGTTAGAAATTCTTTAACAATGATCAGTCTTCTTCTATTAATTGTGTACAGCAACTTATATTACAGGTCTGAAAATACCATAGCTTTGAAAATCAAAAGCTAAATAGTGACCAAATGTACAATATTATATATAGGAAATCACTTAAACATAAATAGATCAGTTCATTGAAGGAAAAAATATGCTTATTGCATGAACAACTCTCAGGCAGGATAGGTTGACCAGCAGTATGCCATTAATCTTCCCAGGAACCACGTGAGGCAAGGCTTCAGGAAAGGCCACGGTGGTGGTGAGAGTGAATGCTTCCTTATCAGAGCGCTTAGTCTCTGCCTCCGGGACTAACACAGCTAATTAACCAGCATGCCCTTCGGCGCTAAGCCTGGAACGTTTTTAGAACCCACTCTCCACACTGAGTGTCCCCCTCCAAGAGGAACACGCAGCCCACTCAGTACTCACCAGAAGATTGACAGGGAGTGGCACGCACTTTTTTTTATTTATTTATCTTTATTGGTGAAAGTATTACAGATGTCTCCCCTTTTTCCCTCCATTGACCCCCCTTCCCCATTCCCACCTCTTCCCAGGCCTTTTAAACCTAGTTCTAACCTTACCTGTAAGATATTAATGTGGAGGTAAAGCCTTTGGACATTAAAGGGAATGAGACAGGTAGCCACACCAGGCTACTGCCTCGTTTTGTCAAAGTATTGTATCATGTGTGGTTGGTCCCCAGGCCAGCTCTCTAACAGGTCATCCAGGCCCAAAGGAAAGGGAACATGATTACTTAGGCCAACTGCCTTCCCTGAAATAAACACCACGCCCAAAGCTTTATCATCCTGGGGCTGGGGGTAGGGACTGGGACACTATTTATAAAATTCAAGTTTCACTTAACTAGGAAAACACATTTTAAAATGGATTTTCTCTCAAAATGCACTTGGGTTTTGTAAATGAACCAGAAAGTAGTTTTCTGAAGTTAAATAACAATTCCCAGGAGAATTTCCCAAGCAGCTTCAAAGTTAAACATGCAGATATAAACTAAACTTGGTTTCTTCCCACACCAGCCAGCCTCTTTCTCATTTAAATTAGGTGAGTTGAACTATGCAGAGAGCTCTCATCTTTCCTTCTCACCTCCTTTCTCTCTAAAAATCCCTTCTCTGGCATTCCTTTGCAGATAATTCACAAAAACTTTGAACTAGTGGAAACCCAATCTTTTAATTAAATGACAAGTCATGTCAAAAATAATTTTTACATAAAATCCAAGTATTGCAAACACTATGATTTTAATTATATGTAACTAATCTTTTTGTTGTTTTAAACTTTTGAGTTTATTTACTAACAGGTAAAAAAAGAATTTAAAAGGGAAATATATTTCCTTTCAGAGAAAACTTTCAAGGAGACTATAGGAAGTCAAAAAATGTAGAGTACATAGTAGGTAATTTTAAATAATTATACAGGGTGTCCAAAAAATGTACACACATTTTGAGTAATTATTAATTCCAATGGGTTAAATCTAACAAGAAAGAAACATCAATTGAACTATCGGCTGTTAAGTGTATACATTTTGGGGGGACATCTATATTTGTAAAAAATCAAAAAGCTAAGGGACAAATTAAGAAATGATATGGTTGATTAAACCATCCTACTAGAGAAATAAATTATATTTGATACATAAATCTACTTAAAATATTCATTTCTAAATAAAAATTTGAAAAATGTTAAAAATCATTTATAAAATACATTTTAATCTCACAATAAATAAGTAGTTCTTGCTAACATTTTTTTTATTTTCATTCAGTAATTTTTCCATATATTTTAACAAGCTTTTACATGCATTTATTTCCATAAGTTAAGGATCACATATAAGTGGGTATAAATATGTTTTTACATGTATAGGTGTATATGGATATGGATATATACGTGTCATTAAATATGTGTTTATGCATATGTGAATACATATATCTATAGAAATGCAACTGTATGGTGTGCCCATGTATGTGCATGTTTGTATATGTATGATTTGTGTATAATTTGTGTGTGTACACATATAATTATTTATATATGTGTACATGCCATGTGTGCATATATGATGATATATATGATGATATATATGCTTGTTTCTGTATATCTGCTTGACAGTATATTCAAATGTATATAAATGTATGTATATATATATATATATGTGTGTGTGTGTGTGTGTGTGTGTGTGTGTATATTAGTGTGTGCATGTATATTTATGTTTGTTAACCTGAAATTATTTCTTTCTTTATCTTGCTCATTACTGAAGAACTTGTGTTTATTTTAATTTATGAAACATTCTACTAATTACCTAAGTATTTACTTCCTTCTGAAACTTTTAACAGATGTGTGTGGAAACATGCATCTCAATTTTTTGCTTAAAGTTTCCATATTGTTTTATTATTCTTTATTTTAAATTAATTTCTTAATTGTTATTTCTTTTTAGGAACTTGCTCTGCAGTGATGCTTCTCCTATCTATTATAATTATTGATTTTTGTGATATTTACAGTTATAGTTTTTCTTTATAAAATTGCTATTTTAATACATGTATGACAAGATAGAAATATTTTTGGATATGATAAACTTCTATACTTTTTGAAAGTCTTTTCATTATTCTGTAAATCTGCCATCGTCTTTTTAATTAATCATTTTCTGAGGAACCTTCTGGTCTCGTGTGAGTTGTCACCTGTTGTTCAGGCTTCCTGTAAGCATGTGTGTGAGTGCTGTAACTTAGGAATGCCCCTCTCCTTCAGTGACTGTAAGAAAGTGGCAGAAAACAATTTTCAGCAGTGTCCAGAACTAATTTTCAGGAGGTAGTGAGGACAATGCCTGAAATCTCCAGCCTTCTAGGACATCACTCTGACTTTCAGCCCCACGTCCTATCTCTGTAATTGTCTGCTGCTCATACTGCTTTGACCCAGAACTTGGCACAAAGGACAGTAGAGGCAAGGGGTCAAGAATTCCAGACGATTGAGTGGATTATTTGGAGGAACAAGTAATTTTAGCGAGTATATAATTTTAGTATGTGTATAATTTAATATTTTATAATTTGAAATCTGTTTAACACTGTTAGAAATTTCAGTATGATGTTGCAGTCAACATTCTTTGTCCCTCTGTATTGCCTTCTAAATAATTTTTATTACTCTTTCTAATTGTATAATTCTGTTTGCAGTTTTGTCTACTCTGCTATTTTATATTATTCTTTTCGATATTTAAATAATATTTCTAGACGTTGTGTTAGTTTCTTTTAAAATCTAATTTTTTTTTTATTTTTATTGTTTTTGCTCCTTATCCTCTATGTTATGTAAACATAGTAAGAATATTGTGTGGAAGTATACCTTTCCCAAAAACTTTGAGGGTATGAGTCTACTCTTGGATGCTTTTACTCGCTTCTATTTATCTTGCCTTTTGTTGTTTTTTGTTTGTTTATATTTTTCTTCTTAATTTGGCTTCTAATTATAACATCATATATCCCTCATACTTTGCTTATGGGAATTCTTTGAGATGTTGGATGAAGGTAGATTATTTCAAGAGTATTTACATTTGCCTCTTCCAGGCTCTGGAGGATAATGCCAACTCAAAGCCACATTGACCTAAATTCTCAGCTTAGGGTTTTAATGGCCATCCAGGCAAAGTGTGGGCTGTAAGCCCACATGAGTCTTTCCTGATGGCTTACCTAGTTTTAAGAAATACTACTCTCCACGGTATCAGCAGTCAGAGACCTACACATAAATTCATTCTTTACTTTACTTAAACACAGTAAAATATTGTGTTTAAGTGTCCTTATTCCTGACATCTTTGGAGGTGCAGGGCAGCTGACTCATTTCTAGTTCACCTTGACAACCATATGTGGGCCCTCCTAGACACTCATTTGAGAATATGTTTTAGGTTTTAAAGCCCTGCTTCCTGGACATGGGTCATGAAAACCAAGCCCAAGGTTACTAAGACTCAGTAAATGACTTATATGTAAAAGTGCTTATTGCTTATGTGACATAGGCCTCTAGAATTTCTTATACGTTTTGTCTACACAAAAGCATTTTTAAAAAATTAGCATTTTTAGTTGGTTCTATTACAAGGGTCCAGCAAGCTACCTATTTTATCATACTGCTGGACTGTTTTCCTAATCCGAAAGAGACAAAACTAATCTTAAATTAATTACTGTATTTTTCGGACCATAAGACGCTCCGGACCATAAGACGCACCAGTTTTTAGAGAAGGGAAATGAAGAAAAAAAGATTCTGAAAAAAATAGTGTCCTAAAATATTTTATGTGCATTAAAACCCAACATCACAGTCATAAACACATGTAATCAACCCTGTAAAGTAAACAGCAGCATTTAGAACCATTTTAGAGCCGGGCAAGCACACAGAGACCACACAGAGCCGGGCAAGTAAAAAAACTATTTTTTTAAAGTATATGTGTAGGCTATATTTGGACCATAAGACGCAGGGACTTTTCCCCCCCACTTCTGGGGGGAAAAAAAGTGCGTCTTATGGTCCGAAAAATACGGTAATCGATATGCTCCAAATACAGAGCATGCAGTATCACAGGTCCACCTTGTATATTATTGTTTTTTGCAGTTCACTCACACAAACTGTGCCCTGCATCCCTTCTTCATAGCCAAGTTCTAAAACGGTCTTCCATGCTCAAGCTCTGCCTCCAACTTAGTCTGTCTGAGTATTCTGGCCAGAATTAATTAAAATGTTTCTTACTTACATAACAGATATGTAAGTAATATATGTCATAGGGTTTCAAATAAGATAATAAATTATCACCTCTATTTTATATGCTGGGAAACTGAGCTTTAAACTTCATAAGTAAGAAGCACAAAAATTGTGACTCAACCTTTCTTCTGATGCCTCACCTTGAGGCTACAATAATGCACAACATCAAATGGTATTTCTCTGCTGCTCACAATTGTATCTCCAGGATGTGAACAGCCAGGTTCTTAAGGTTGGCTTGGGACAGAGGCAGCTTTAACCACCTGACTTTATTTATTAGTATTCCCATCACACAGAAACCCAAAACATGCAATCTAAGTAAAAAGTGGGCCTGTGTCACATCTTATTTCAACTGTGGAATAAAAATAAGGTTTACCCAAAGGAGCCATAAAAGGCCCAGGGTGCTTTATGGTCCTGAACAGCCTAACTACTTAGGCTGTTTTTTATTTATTTTTTACCCGAGCTTCACCCTCAGGAGCAGCAGCCATAGCTCAGTGTCATGCTCCCTCTTGTTCCAATGCTTGGTTGCTGAGAGTCGCTGGAGAATTTAGATGATGTGCCTGTATGTGGTAGAGTTTGGTTGGGAGAACTCTGCTCTCAGTAATACCAGTGTGTGGGAGCAGCAGCAGCGGGAACAGGGCTCCTGTCAGTCAGGGAACCAGGGTCCGTCATGGGAGGGGCCAGGTGGGGTTGCAGAGGATGGACCAAGACCCGCTCCTGTATCCACCACAGCCCACAGTTTCTTTCAAAGTGCACAAATTCGTGCACTGGGCCCCTAGTCTACAATAAACCAATAAAACAACACAAAGCCAATAACCATCTGCCATTATTCCCTGGCTTACAGAACCCACTCTAACAAGGTAGGATTCTCACCTCTTCTTAATTTATTTTTCACTTCATATAATGTAGAGTGTACATGATTCATTTTTACTACCTAAGAGATTTCTCTCATCTATACAGTACAAACCTGTAAACTTTCATTTGTTTTTACTAGTATTTCATAAATAAAGTACTTTAAAAATAAAACAAATAAAAACTAGCATCTACAAACCCTGTTATAGCTTTTAATTCATTTAAGTTCACTTAATAACAATGCTGCATGTAAATAACATGAATCTCAGTTTTCCAGATGTTGGAAGCAGGATTCAGAAAAGATAACATAGCTCTTTAATGATGGGGTCAGGTATCCCATGAATTTCTATGATTAAAATACCACCCCAGCCCTAGCTGGTTTGGCTCAAGAGTCAGAGTTTCTGCATGTAGACTAAATGATTCTGGGTTTAATTCCAATTAAATGCACATGTCAGGGTTGTGTGCTCAATCCCCAATACGGGTTGTGCAGGAGACAGCCAATGATTCTCTCTCATCATTGATTTTCTATTTATCTCCCTCTCTCTTCTTCTCTGAAATCAATAAAAACATATTAAAACAAGCAAACAAACAAACAAAAACCATTACATCACCCTCTGGAATATGGGCAGCTTGCAGGGTGTTGCTCAGGGGAAGAAATAAGAGCAGGTTGCCAACATTTCCCTCCCAAAGAGCTCTAGCACCAGCTCTGTAATTCCTCTGGGTAATTGAAATTAGGCATTTCAATTTGCAGGCTTCTGTGGGAAGCACAGAAATGCCTGGGCTGTGTCTGTGCTTGTTTCATGGTCTTAGGTGTGTCCATGGCTCATAAGACACGATGTAAACGATGTCTGAAATAGAAACATATCACTTCTGCACTCCCGGCTTCACAGGGAGAGCTCACATCCCACTGGGCACCAGGTATTGTGCTCAGGATCCAATTTAGACACAGTCAAAGCCCTTGCCTCTTACAGCCTTTCCACAGCCTGACACCAAAAAATTATACAAAGTAATATTTGAGCCAAAGGAGTTTCATATTTGCTTGTTTGGAAATAATAAAAGAGCCAGACGGATTATTTTTAAAACCCTATTGGCCTCCTGTTTCTGCCTATTCAGTTGCTGCAACAGAAAACCATAGACATGATGGTTTATTAACCACAGCAATTCATTTCTCACAGCCCTAGAAGCTGAGAAGTCCAAGATCAAGGCACCGGCAGGTTTGGTGTCTAATGAGAGCTCCCTTCCTGCTTCATAGACATCCGCCTTCTTGCTGTGTCCTCCCCTGGTGGGAGGAGCAAAGTAGCTCTCCGGGGTCTCTTTTATAAGAGAAATGCTTTAACCCCATCATAAGGGCTTGTCTCATAACCTAATTCCTCCCAGAGGTCTTACCTCTAATACCCTGACATTGGAATAAGGTTCTAAAATATTAATTGGGGGGACACCAACATTCAAATCCATCTTATTTGAAACAAGAAAAAACAAAGTCTAACAAAAAAAAAAATCTATTGTGAAAACCGAAGATACAATTGTCTGATTGTTGTTGGGAAACACAATTTAGTGGAATTAGAAACTAATTAGAAAGTTATGGAATAACAGATTCATTTTCTGGAATTTGTCTTACACCTTCCCACTCTGATTCTTCAACCTGTTTGGCATAAGGATGCTTCTTATATGCTATTTCTCATCTCTCACTTCTTAATTGTTTCAATTTAGTCCAAGGATATTTTACACATCTCTGAGATGTATAGGTTTGCATCAGTGGCTCAGCATTCAGGTACCTAATTTACTTGTTACCACAAATCCTGTGAAGCAGGTATTATTTCCAATGAGAAAGCAGGGGCCCAAAGAGGCCATACCCCTGCCCAGACTTATGGAAACATTAAAGGACACAATAGATGAAAACCGGGCAACTTAGCTCAAAAATACTGGCCCAGAGTGTTTCTCCAGTACATCGGCCTTCCATGGTTATCAAATGCCAGCTTTCCCACACTAACAGTCTTCAGAAAATTAATGAGCATGAATCTGTTATGCGTTCTGTTTGCTTTCAACATATTTACTGATGAAATATTTTAAGGAGCCTCAGTTTTAAATATCAAAAAATATTATAACTTAATCTATAAGATTGCCAGTTAATTATTTTCAATAGAACGTAAATCAGACATCACAGAATGTTCAGGATCAGTTCTCCACACTTTATTGGTTTAATAAAACCAAGCGCTAACACTTATAAAGCACCGTCTAAGAAATATGTCAAGTGGGTAATAAACACTTTTGCATGTTTTGCCCCAGCCAAGTCTCCCAGCAAAGCTATCACTGGCTGTATTTGACAGATGAGAAAAGTTGAGTATTGGAAAGTTTAAGTCAAGAGTAGAGCAAGGCACTAACTTCAATACGACCTCAATACTTTCATATAACCTTAAACTGCCTGTAAAAAAAAAAAAAAGAGAGAATCAGAATTCATAGTGATACATTGTAAACATGTGGTTATCCTATATAATAAAGAGCTAATATGCTAATTAAAACAGAGGGCAGAATGAGCTTTGGGAATGACCAGTGGGCAGGGACACAAGGGCCGAGATAGCTGGGGCCACGAGGACAGAGCCCATTGAACAAATTTCATGCATTGGGCCTCTAGTTATTTAATACCTGGGGGGGGGGGGGGGGGGAAACAACAACAAAAAAGAGAAGCTGCAATTTAGATGCTTGACCAATAAGGTGTGAGTGACATAGGAAGGAGCTTAGTAGTCAGTCATACCTTGCAACAGGGCATTGGCCAGAATAGGTGTGGCTGGTGAAAGTTGGAGAAAATTTCACATTTAAGCTGAAAAAAAAAAAAAAAAAGATTTCTCTCTCTTAATCTCTGTGCTCCTGGCTCTCCTGTGTGTGGGGGGTGCACTCTCCTCATCCCCACAGGTGACTCAAGCCATGTGCCACCTACACAATGGACTAAGAGACTGGCACTAGCCTGATGCTGAATTGGACCCAACTCCACCATGGAACAGAAACTTTGGACCCTGGCTTTGCTTCTAGCTTTGCTGAACCTCTGGCTGCACATTTCCCAGGGCTGGTTTAAGGAAAATGGGACTTTGGAAACCAAGGGATATCTTTTCACCTGAATAAACCTTTTTACTGCCTCTCATTCTCCCATGCAAGTCTTAGAAAAATCTTTTCCCCAAGATATTGGAAGAACCCCACTCCCACTAGCAATGGAGAAATCTCACTTGTCCAATCCACCAAAAACAGTAGAACATGCACACGTTTTATTACTGAGTGGGAGAAGCATGCATGCCTCCACATGCCTATGGCCAAGAGTGCTTTGTTTCAGATATCTTAGTTCCTCGGTGTATCTTTATGATGAAACTGCCAAATGCTAAACCCAGTTTATGAAGGAGGTGCCTCCCATTTGCTCCTTTCCAGCCCTGGCGTTTCCACAGGCCTCCTGGGCTGGTTATCATTTACAATGACCTCTTAGCTGTGCTAATTTCAGGGCTAAGTAACAATAGTAAGAATTACAATAAAAATGATTGGTTATGATGATGGGGATGATGATACTGATGATGAAGTTACCACTACAGCTTTCATTCCAAGGGGTCTTGTTTATCAGAGAGGGTGAGCTGAGGGGAGAGCAACTTGGAAATCTGCAATGAAAATCTTAGCTGGTAAATTACCATATGTGAATCTGCTTTGATTTTTGCATTTTCTGTAAGACAATTTGAATTCTAAATGGCACTTCAATCCAGAAAGTGTGGAATGTGAAATCTGTACTCTTAAAGTCATAGAACTGAGCTCTGATAAATAGCCTCAAGTCATTTGAGACGTAATGCACCATTAAGACCATTTCTGTTCCTGTCCCCTGTGGGCCACATTCCACCAACAGGTTTCCTGTTAGGAAGGCTGAGATCCTTTCAGCTCTAAATGGCAGGCCTACACCATGAACTGTGAATGCTACCAGCAGTAGAGGGTGACCATTATTAAAAAAAACAGTTTTGATGGAGCTCCTCATTGCATCTTATTTAACTGTCACGTCCTATAAATCAGTTAGGTGGAGATTTCGAGCTTTGTTGACACATGAAGGAGGATGAGGGGGTATGTTTACGGCCTCCTCTCCTCTCCATGATCTTTCTCAGGCTCCATTTCCATGAGGGACAAATTTTTATTTTTCCTCTGGGACATTTTATGAACAGAATAGACTTGCCTCAGCAGAAAAAAGCTGATCTTTACAAAAGAAGATTGAGTCTACATTCCAAGCCTAGAAAGGCTCAGGGCAGCAAATTCTAGGCAGGGAGTTGGGCATCATGCAATGTTCAGAACTCCACCATACAAATAAAGAATTATTTTAAGAGCTTAACCTTTGACATCTCTATTTGCAATACAAAGTCTGACACTAACAGGAATTGGCTTCCATTAAAATTTACTTGATATATACCATTTAGCTTGTCACCCAAAAATATTTTTGAGCACCATCCATGTATCAGGCACTGTGCCTGAGATCGTGGCCATGGAGAACAGAGATTAGCTATCCAGACATAGGTCCTCGGTGAAGAGTGAGGATTAGAGAAGGAATGTGAAAGAGAAGCCAAGATACTAAATATAAACTTTACACCCCTTCAGCCTGGCTGATTCCTACTGCTCTCACTCTTCACTTCCATCCGCGACTCTCTAGGTTTGAGTCTTATTGTCTAATAGTATTTTCAGAGATGGTGCCAATTTTTAATAACTGCACAATACAATACTGTAGTCATTAGCCATGTGTGGCTATAGAGCACTTGAAACTTAGCTAGTATTCCTTAGGAAATAGCTTATAATTTATTTCAATTTAAGTAGGTGCATTGGCCAATGGCTGGACTGCTGGCCAGCACAACTGAGGGACCCACTGTCAATTATATGGTAACGTTTTGGACAGTGTTAGAGTTATACATTTTGATTCCCGCTCTTCCTCATCCTGGCTGCCAACCTCAGGTAAATTACAGAACACTGCTATGCCAAAATTCCTCATCTTTAAAGCTGAAGTAACAATAGGTTCTTCACCAAAATTGGAAGGATAAAACAGAAGCAAGTAAATGACCTAGCTCAGTGCAGAGCTGGAAGGAGTTTCCAGTGAGTCTGTGTCCTTTCCCCCAGAACTCTTTCCTTCCTTGCACACTGCTGGGAGTTTTGTAAAAAGCCATGATAAAATAACAAGATGGATTCTTTAATCAAAACTCTAAAGACTACTGTGTGTAAATGACTTGGACTCTTTCAAAGTAGTTATGTTGTTTAAATAACACTGTCATTGCTGAAGTGACTTTAGACTAACTCTCTTTCAAAACTGTTTCCAGAGTCATTTTCCAAGCCGTCCAGGGAAGCCATGGCTAATGTTTGGTTGTGTTTATAATTTCAGAATCATGTTTATATTTTATTGTTTTATAATACATTTTCTATTAAAACATAGAAGAGATTAGAAAAATTTTTTTCCAAAAACTTACCAGCAGGGATTAAGAAGCATTAACATATTTATTAAATATATGGTAGCCTTTTTTAAAAAGAAATATTTTTATTGATTTTTCACAGAAAGGAAGAGAGAGGGAAAGAGAGTTAGAAACATCTATGAGAGAGAATCATGGATCAGCTGCCTCCTGCACACCTCCTACTGGGCATGTGCCCGCAACCAAGGTACATACCCTTGACCAGAATCAAACCTGAGACCTTTCAGTCCGCAGGCAGACGCTCTATCCACTGAGCCAGACCGGTTTTGGCATGATAGCTTTTTTTGATATTCTTTTAAAAATACTAGTAAAACACATAGTCATATTTTATATACACCCTGGTATCATAAATTGTTTACAACATTCTCACCTAAGCATGTTATGTCAGTTTTCATTAAAATGTGATTTTTAAATGGTTACAAAGTACTTTACCATATGCATGTATCAAGCTATATGATCTACTCCTATGTGGCTATTTGTTTTAAAAATAAAGGAAATAATTACTAATTTATAAGTCTTGATTTTGAATGCTTTTTTCTCTCTCTACAATATAAACTTATTTAAATTAAGGAAGGATAGAAGAGAGTAGCAATTATTAAGTAGCTGCAATACTTATTATATACATTATCTCATTTAGTTCTAGAAATCCCAAGATATGCAGTATCATGCTCCAAATTTTTGGCAGTTACTTACAAAATTTCAAAAATGTATAAATTGTCATATTTAGGAAGTACTTGAACCAGAATTTGAATTCAGGAGCATCTGAACCCCAGGCTCTACTTTACATTCGTAGGTGACAGCCAATGAGTGATTTCTACAGAAGCATAATTCAATTCTAAAACATGCGTGTCATTTTGTATAACTTGCTCAGTTTTCAGAATATTCATATTGGCTGCTTTGGCAGAAGAGAGGCAAAGGGTTAAAAACAATCTGGTTTGTACTAACTACAAAATGTAAAACCCAAGTCTTTATTTTTCTTTTATACGTTATCACCTTTCACCCCTCTGAAACACACCTAGCTGTAAGATCATGTGTGTGTGTGTGTGTGTGTGTGTGTGTGTGTGTGTGTGTCAGGGGGGTTGTCAGGCAGATGGAAGAGGGAGGGATCCAAACCACACACATTCATTTAGCATACAGCTTTGGAGAAATAGACTTTTCTTATAGGGTGAAGTATCAAAAGAAGCTCTCGTTCCACAAGCACAGACAATATTAAGTGTTTTGAATGGCATCTCTGGGAGTTCCCAGCAGCTGTATTGTTTCTTTTCTGTTCCACATGGCTCCAACTAAAAGGAGCTGGTGTGTGTCTAGACTAGATCCAGTGGTCGGCAAACTCATTAGTCAACAGAGCCAAATATCAACAGTTACAACGGTTGAAATTTCTTTTGAGAGCCAAATTTTTTAAGCTTAAACTTCTTCTAACGCCACTTACTCAAAATAGACTTGCCCAGGCTGTGCTATTTTGTGAAAGAGCCACACTCCAGGGGCCAAAGAGCTGCATGTGGCTCGTGAGCCATAGTTTGTTGACCACGGAACTAGGAGAACGGAGTTTCAGGACATTACTCACATGAAAGTCTGAAGCTGGAACTTTGTCTTATCAAAACCACAGCTAACAGGCGGGGCCACCATTTTTACTTCACTGAGAACAGCATAGCAGGTAGGAACATCCTCTGTGGAACCTGAGTCTGCTTGGGTTTGAATCCTGGCTCTATGTACCCACTGGGTGATCCTAAGCCAATCACTTAGCCTCTTTCTGTCTCAGATTCTTCATCTACGCAGTGGGGTTATTCAGAGTCCCTACATCTTAGGGATATTAGAAGATTATTAGAAGATATTAGAAGATTAGAAGATAAAAACAACTATTTGTAAGTTGTTTCTAACAATATCTGGAACATAATAAGCTCCATATAAGAATGCACCCAAGAATATGTTTATTGAAGAGAGAGAGAGAGAGAGAGAGAGAGAGAGAGAGAGAGAGAGAGAGAGAGAGAGAGGACATTGATGTGAGAACGAAACATTGATTGGTTGCCTCCAGTAGGAGCCCTGACCAGGGATTGAATACACAACCTTGTTGCTTGCTATACAGCATGATGCTCCAACCAACTGAGCCACCTAGCCGGGGTTACATAATTATTTTTAAGACATTTATTCTCTGGTCCTTTTTTCTCAGGTGGCCAATAAGCAGTGAGCAATTTGGGGCAATATGGACATAGTAGTTTCATTAGACTGAACATCCCCAATTTCCTACCCCTCTGCTTACATGCTCATATGTGCTGGCCACCATCCTGTAATCCAGGAAGCACATGAAATGAGATGACTCTCCTTTTGTTCAAGGTGAACCTCTCCTCCTTCCCTTGTTTCACATTCTTTTTGGGAGCCCTGCATTCCTCTCTTAGTGTCCGTCCTGTTCATTACACTTTTTGTGTATTAGCAAGTTCAAATTCTATAGGCGTAACAAGAGTCTTCTGTCTCCAGGCCTTCTGTCTATGCCCATGGTCGGCAAACTGTGGCTTGAGAGCCACATGTGGTTCTTATGCCTCATGAGTGTGGCCCTTCCACAAAATACCATAGCCTGGGCGAGTTTATTTTGAAGAAGTGGTGTTAGAAGAAGTTTAAGTTTTAAAAATGTGGCTCTCAAAAGAAATTTCAATCGTTTTACTGTTGATATTTGGCTCTATTGACTGAGTTTGCCAACCAATGGTCTGTGCTTTCTCTAATCTCCATCACAGCCATCGTTCAGATTGGAAGATTTTCTGTAATTTCTTTACAATGCAGATTTTGAACTCCTGCCAGCCCCCCCCCCCCCCCCCCCCCCCCGCCCAACCCCTGGTTGAGAATACCCTTCTCTCCCTCAACCTACCTGGTTATGGAAAAAATTTTAAAAATAATAATAAACAAAGATAAGTAAATTGCTTGTTGCAGTCACTCAGAGATTTGAAAAATATCAATCCTTAGCAATGCAAAAGGTATACTTCATGAAAGAATATTAGAGTTCTTAACATAGGTAGCCAAATACCTGGAAATTGAGGACTTTACTCCTTTTCTAAAAATGTTTTTAACAAGAAAGTATAGAAAAATACTTTTCTTATTTATCCTGAAAATTTCATTAACCAAATTATTTCCTTCCTAAATCTTCTTGTTGATTGCAATTTTACCCTGATCCATAAAACCAACCAATGTCTAGTGATATTATAGAAATAAAGAGCCAAGAAATCACCACAGAGAATGTGAATTATTTTCTATGTCTCTTGTCAACATTTGAAGATATTTTCATCAGAGAACCGTCACTTTTATAGACTGCTGAAGATTAATTTTTGAGGCATCCATTATTCAACTGGGGAAGAGATGAACAGAAGTGACAGATTGACCAATGTCATTACACAGGTAATTATCAACAAGTGAAAATATCCTGAAGTCCTAGGTGGTTTGTTATCCTACACAGAAGTAAAAGGAAATGGGGGATCAGAGCATTACCTGCCTAATGTAATACAATCGTTCTTTTTAAAACTTAAACGTTAGACGCCCAGCGCACAAAATTCACCTAGCCTGCGGTCAGGGCATCTTCTCTGGCTGCCAGCAGCTGGCCCCACCCCCTGCTGCCACCTACCTAGGCTCCCAGTTTGCTATCAAGCATTTGGAGCCTGTCAGCCAGCCAGGGGGAGGGACTGAGAGGTCAGCCAGTCCCACCCATTTGTGGCCTGCCCCCCATTGTGCCTTGCCCTCTGTGTGTGGGGTAACTGACAGGGCATTACCCCACACACAGCACCACTCACATCCCCCACCACTCACTCCCTGGGTCCCTGTATACCATTAGCAATCAGAGCCTGTGGGCTTGGGGTAGGAACCGAGAGGTGGTCAGCACACCTCATAGTGAATGATGGAGCAGTCATTCTGGTCATTCTGCCGTTATGGTCATTGGGCTTTTATATAGAATAGGGTACTGTTTCGTGGATAGAATTCTCAGAGCTCATCTTAGCTCTTATGGAAGTCAAAGGTGAAACAGACCTATAGAAATAGTCATAATTTTAGGTGATCTTAAAAATTATTATAATTTGTCTTTGCTGCATCTATTTGGAGGATGAAGACCATGCTCAGAAGATTGTGAAATCTCATTACTCTGAAGGGATGCACAGTTATTGTGGAGGCCCCAGAAGCACCTGCGAGGGACTTCAATCACATCAATGCAGAATTCAGTCTCTTTGGGAAAAAAAATAATAATAACCTTTGGGATGACAAATGGTGGGGATATAGAAAGGATCTGGCTACAGCTGGCAACATCTCCAGTCATATACAGACATGATCAAAGTGTTACCCTGGCCTTCCCTTACAAAATGGGTGTGTACACTCACTCCCCATCAACATTGTTACTCAGGAGAATGGTTCTCATGTGGAAATCAGAAATTTCTTGGGTGAGAAATATATCCACAGGGTTTGGATGAGGTCAGGTAGTACTTGTTCAGTATCTCAAGCCCCCAAAAGATGATTCTTGAAGGAAACAACATTGAACTTGTATTAAATTCAGCTGCTTTGATTCAGCAAGCCACAGCAATTTAAACAAGGATAACAAAATGTGGGGAAAATGTGGGATGGTGTCTGTGTTTCTGAAAGAGGAACAGTTCAGCATGAACTATTGAGCACGTTCTAAGCTGTTTAGTTATAGAAACAGCCTGCTGCCAGATGATTCCTCCAATTTATCTGTGATATTTAAAGATGCAATTAAAAAAACACGTATTAAAAAATAAGATTTTAAAATTTCATTATACTATCCTAAACCTTCATCAAGTTTACCAAGATTATCTTACCTGTTGTGCTGCTGAGCTCCCCCTGGTAGGGCCCTTTCACCATCGCTATTTGGATCTTGCTGGAGTCAGCAATACAGACCTGTTTTCAGTGATTTATACCAGAGATCAGCATTACCAGTCTCTCAGACGCACTTCTCATTCCTAGCTCCTCTCATACCTTCTAACAGCGTGCACAGAAACAGACCCCCTCCCCCAAAAGCCCCACTCATTTTTCAAGGCATTTAACTATGTATCTCAGCAGCATGCCTGCGGGCTTCTCAGCGCTTAGGGCTGCTGCATCATATACCATGCAAGAACAAAGAGGGAAAGGGTAAGGACTTAGGCCAGAGGGCCGCTGTAAAATCTATTGGGTGGAAATTAGCACTCGCTTTGAATTACCTTTCCATCTGCAGGATGAGCAGAGCCTGTTTGATGCCATGTGCATCAGTGTCCTCAGGCACCTTTAAAGGGAAGCGTCTTCTGCTTGGCTCCTGAGGTCCTGAGGTTAGTGTCAGGCACGGGTCACACTGCTTTTCCATTCACTGTGTTTCCACCTGAAGGAGATGGGCTGATCTACGAGGTGGAAAGTCCTGATTGATGAATGAACAAAAGAAAAAAGGAAAAAAAAAGCACGTGATCATACAAATCAAGTAAGGCTGCTGAAACTAAAAATTCTCCTCTGGTTGGGCTGACATTAGACTTTTAAATTGGAGAGCACTGATTAGCCAAGTAGTGCAGGAATTGGTCAAGTGCAGTTCTGCTGTGGCTGGGCTGGATAAACACAGTGTCAGCCAAGAGGTAGGGAAGCAATGGGTCTCCCAGGCAAGGGAGTGCAGACGAAATGAAGAACGAAGTCTACTGCAGTGAGTCCGTGAATTTCTGAGCTCATAGCAAATGGTTGCAGTTCCACTACATACCAGAACACAAAACCAAAACATGGGTAAGTGCCTTTTATCCAGTCTATTTTGGTGAATGTAAGCATATTTTCATATGAAAACTTTATTTCTTATTGTGCACAATCTCTCTCTCTCTCTCTCTCTCTCTCTCTCTCTCTCTCTCTCTCTCTCTCTCTCTCTCTCTCATTCCTGAGCCCTCTTTATTTTACTGACACCTGCATCGTGAGTCATGGCATGGCTCTTCTGCAGGCCTAGGAACAGTAAGTGATCTCCCTGCACAGTGACTTTAGCGACTCCTTTCATAATCCGTAGGCTCTGACACTTACTTCTTCTTCCCCACATTCAGGTAAAGCACCCCTCCTGTTTTACTAATCTGACATTTTGGGACATAGCCATATTATCTGGACCAGAGATCACCATTCCCAGTCTCACAGACTCACTTCTCATCCAAGCCCCACTCATTTAACCCAAACACAGAAATGAAACTGCAGGTGCTGTATTGTTACTCAAGGCTAAGCTGCTTCTTTCTTTCCCTCTCTCTTCTCAATTGTACAATAAAGAATTGGGGAAGGAATTGTTCAAAGAACATTTTTTTCGTGCCCTTCTCCTTAAGAAATGCATAACATTTGATAATGTGGACTTGGTTCAAGTACTGGCTCTCACATCTTCTATCTGTGTCTTAACCTCTCTGACTCCAGTGTTCTCATCTTCGAAGAGAGGATAATAATGATACTATTTCACAAGGTAGTTCATGCAGTCTGTACGTATTTATTGCACTGAGCCTAGGTCAGGCTTCCTTTTAAGCCCCTTACCTGGTTTCACTCAATTTATGCCATAGCAATATTTAAGACAGGTACTATTATAATTCTTATTTGCAGATGAATAAAGGAAGAAAGCACCATGTTATTAAAAGTTATGGTAGTGACCAGTGCTGCAACTCAGGATACTAGTCTTGGAGCCTGGCTCAGGCTCAGGCTCTCAGCAGATGCTCCAATCTCTCCAAATTCTGCATCTACATCTCCAGATGGTACTGCTCACCTGCAGGTTGTATGATGCTGACACTAGTGCACATTGAATCTTCTCTGGCAGAATAAATACCTTGCAAGCTAAAACATCATTTCAGAAATGGCTACCCTCTTGCGAGAGGACTAGAAGCAGATGAGCGAGGAGGCAGTGATGCAGTGCTTATCTCCCTTCCAATCAACTTTGGGTAGAGAGAAAGGGACTCTCACATACCGCTTTCCCCTATTCATTTGAGATAGTTGGTTTTACTATCTCAAATTAATAGGGGAAACACCCAAGACTCTAATTAGTAAATTGTTTTGCCCAAGGTAATCATCAAAATAAGTGGTAGTTACATTTCTAATTTTGTTCTAATTCCAAAGAACAAACTCTTTTCACTGTACTGCCTTACACTGTTATATTGAATAGTAGTCTTAAGGATGCTCACTGATTCCTTTTAGCTCTTCTTCTTATAATACATAATAAGCCTGCCTCTGTATTTGGATTGAACTATTTTTTATTTGTGTATTTTTAATTATATTTTCCTCTCACTGTTATTATCATTTAGACCCCTGGACACAGAGGAATTGATAGTAAGGAGGAGGTATGCTAGTACATGAGAGTCATATAATTTGTGATAAATTATTTTCTTTATATAAACATTACACATGCAAATGAGTAAGAATTTATTGTGAATTAATTGATAAGGGAAGGGCAAAGTAGCATAATGAAACAAGATCACCAAATCTCTATCCATCTCTAGACTGAGTAATGTCATTAAGAAATCTTGCAACTTTGGGTAAATTACATCATTTCACTGACTCTCCATTACATCAACTGTAAAATGAAACTATTATTTCACATTTTCATGCCAGAAATTCATAAGTAGAACCTCAGTTCTCAAAGTTAATTCATTCTGGAAGGCTGTTCAAGAAGTGATTTGTTCAAAAACCAAATTATTTTTCCCCTTAGAAATAATTTAAACTGAATTAACCCATTTAGGACCTTCAAATGATCCCATTTTTTCATCTTTCCTATATATAGTGCATACCTAATGTACATTTTAATCTATAAATAAACATGTTTTTTATATTTTTTTATTTTTTATTGATTTTTTACAGAGAGGAAGGGAGAGAGATAGAGAGCTAGAAACGTCGATGAGAGAGAAACATCGACCAGTTGCCTCTTGCACTCCCCCTACCGGGGATGTGCCCGCAACCAATATACATGCCCTTGACCGGAATCGAACCTGGGACCTTTCAGTCCGCAGACCGACGCTCTACCACTGAGCCAAACCGGCTTTGGCTAAACATGTTTTTTAAAAGGACATGAAATGTAAATGAAAATTTAACCAAAAGGAAAGGAAACATAGAGTAAAAAAAAAAAAAAAAAAAAAAAAAATATCCGTACACACTGGAACTTACTTGTAATGTTGAGAGCTATTGATGTCTGAATATGGAGAGGAGTGATGGAGGAAGGAGGATGGAAGTTCTCCCACACAACAATGCCCGCCTGTCCTGCACTAGCATGGGTCATAGCGATGACTTCTCCTCCTGTGTGATGTAGGTCCTCTTGGCATTCTCTTCCGGAAGAGGCCTGTCTCTTCACAACTGAACACTTGGGGAGCAAGTCCTACAGCCTCTACATGTTCTTGAAATTCTGTCATGAAATTACCACAGCTACTTTGTTGTAACTGCTACACTCAGTGTATCTCACTACAGTTCTTTTCTTCAATCTGTCACTCTCAATGGCTTTTCATTTATCCAAATCAGTAACAATTTTTCTACCTCTTCAATGGCCTGTGATCCTTGTTTTGTGAGAACTTTCCCCACCCTTGGCAACATCAGCACTTTTGATGGCATCTTTATGTTTCAAAATTGTGCTAATCATTGATTTCACCATGCCATACTCTGTAGCCAGATCAGACATGTGAACACCTTTATTATACTTTGCGATTATTCCTTTTTAAAATTCTATCATTGTTCTCATAACTTTCCTTTTCACTTTACTGCTATCACTAACCTTATTAGGACCCATGGTGACTTACTATTTAATGATAATAAGCAGGAACAAAAGCAAAAACAACAACAAAAAACACAAAAATATTCACAGCACAATTTCCTGAGGTGTTAACAATAGGTGGTTGAGCAGGAAAGGGACTCATACTCTTGAATTCTCTCCTTTATTGCCTGAGAAACTTGTGCCTGATCATTCAGGTATCAACAGGAAAGATTTGTCAGATAGACAACCAAAGTTGTGTTCCAAGCCTGAGAAATTTTTCCCATAAACAACTTGGTTGAGAACCATATTGTTAGAGATAGGAAATGTTATAAAACAGAAGTTAGGCTGTATATGAGATGGACAGCGGGGCCATTTTTACCTAAGAAACCAATACTTTACATTTTTCTTTACCATTCAAAATGTTTGGTCTGTTCCATTCTCCTGAATCCACCTGCAAATTTCCAAACTTGAACAGACACTTTCTGATCTATTGTATAAGACCAGTAATTAAGAGCGTGGCATTGCAGCCTTTTACTGGCATGGTCATACACTGGTAATGTATCCATCAATATCTGTGTTTACTTTCAAGGATCCAATTTATATTTTCCATTCTACTTAAACGGCCACTTGTCTGCTCAGTTCTGAATCAGCTTCAGGGTAGTGTCCAAATTGACTAAATGGAAGCAACCCAAAGAGTTAAGACCTTGAAATACCTAACTGGACTTTGTTCAGGGCGACCAAATGTCCAGGGCAACAGGCTTGAAATCAGTGGTTCTGATGTGGGCAATGGAACGAAGCCATTAGGATCCTCAACCCTTCCAAACTCTGCACATCTCACCTTAAATTCAAAGCGGAGGAAAAAATTGTCACAAAATTAGGTACCACGTTGTTCGAGCATCTAAACTACTTCTTTCTTAAGGATGGAGAAGCTTTTTAATGTAACTCAGCATTCTTCTCATTCTAAACACATCTAGAAGAACTAAATTTCTTACTGACTTAACATGTTCCTCACCAGTTAGAGAAAAAATTCAAGAGGGTGGGAATTATGGGTATCTTATGTCTTTAGGGCCCACTACAGAGCCTGGCATTAGTTGTAAATTAAAAACAAACAAATAAAAAAAAACACTTTAAATATTTGAATTTTTTAAAAATATCTAAGATCATGTTAACATACATTTTTACATTCATTCCATTGTAGATATTGTGGGCTTATACGTGTAGCAGGCAATGAGGAAACAATGATAAATAACAGATATGAAGCTTAACTTCTGGTGGGTAAAATAAATACTAAATTATCATTTACACAACTAGATATTTAATTACAATTGCTGGTATTTTACTGAAAAGAAGAAATACAGTTTACCAAGAAGACATATTACTTGATCCATGCTGTGTGAGAGAAAGATTGCCTGATAAAGTGACACAAGATAAGATGGAAAGAATGACAAATAATTAATATGATGAGTCAGGGAGAATAAAGCACCTTCCAGAGGAAAGCGTCTGTTTTAGGACCCTGAGAGGTAAAGGCTAAGGCTGCATTCAAGGTCCTGAGAGAAGCCAGGGTGGGCATGGTGGGAAGAGGGAGCAGAGTCCTACATGATGCATTTGATGAGGCGGCAGAACCTAGTCTTCCAGAATTTACAGATAATGTTGAGATTACTATTTTTTGTTAATCCTATGAAAAGAGAAAATTCTTGAAAACTATAAAACACATTTTTTAAAGAGCATTTTGGCTGCATTAATGACCATAGATTGCAGAAATATAACAGTGGGTGCAGAGAGGCCAGTCAAAATGGTGTGGCTATTTAAATCCTGGAGGAGACAATGGAGCTAGAAAAAAAAAGAAATTCAGGTGATTTTAAACTTAGAGAGAGACTTAACTAGTAATTCTGATGGGATATGGTAATTGAAATGTGATGATCGAGAGAGAAAATGTTAAAGATAAATCCCAAATGTCTGGCTTGCACCATTCAGACAGATTCAAGCTAATTCAGTCCCAAATTACCCATCAGGCTCAGTGGACATAGTGTCTAGGGCCCACAAAAGTGATTTAATTCTTTTTAAATCATAAAAGCAAAATGAACCTTTAGTTCAAAGGAAGTGCTTAAATGCAAAATATTAATAAATCCATCTTTATGCCAAAGCTGTAAGAACACTAGGGCCCATGACAGTTACCCTGGGGCCCTTGGCCAGTTGTCATTGAAACAAACAAACAAACAAACAAATACTGGAGGGAGACCAGGTGAGAGCCAAGAGGGCTGTGACAGCACCACACAGGTCTGCTCTGACATTGGGTTGAGTTTTTGAAGGAGATGCAAACATCCACGGGCAAATGACAAAAAGTCCTTTAGCTATACAGCTTTAAAATTACTATGGTGCCCTTGATGTCTAGAAAGAATGAAGCAAGGTTAGATTTGGAGTCCTCGAGTATGTGTTTCAGTCCCAGCCCCACCTCTGTGGTGGACTTTTATTATTGTGATTGCATAAAATAACACCACCTTTCTTCTAAGAAATGTTTCAAAGCATGTGATTGTGTTGGTGGTGGTCCCACTGCTGTAGGTAGGGGTTACCTGACTGGAAATGAGCAGTTCAGAGCCCACAAGTAGGATGTTGTATCTAACGGTGATTGGGGAAACCCCTGTGCCCTTCAAAGCCATTGGAATGTACCCTCAAAATTGTCAGAGGAGGGATAAGCTACCCTGTGGAGAAATCTGCCTGAGAAAAGGAAGCCAGCCTGAAAAAAGGGACAGAGCAGGGTAGAGAAAGTCTTGGGCTCTAGCCTACTGTTTCTAATGCTCCTTTTCCAGGTGGTTAACCAATAACTGATCATTCTGTTTAGACTCACTCCAGTTTGGTCATTTTCAAAAATCAGTGTGCTGGCCAATAAACTACATAACACCCATGTGATCTTGGGTAAACTCTATAATCTTCCCAAGCCTCAGTTTTCTAGTCTGTAGAATAGATATGGTAAAACTTACATGAAAGTGTTGGGATGATAATTATAGGAGAAAATTAGATAGGAGTGCTTTAAAGGTCAGCATAAAATGCACATATTTCCATTTTTACATAAAGGAAGGGAGAGAGGTGGGAGGCTTCTAGACTTGTCAAGGTGTGAGTTGTCAGCCCAGAAAGGACTCAGTTACTGTGAAGCCGTCAAATGTAACTTAAGGAGGCCTCAAAGAAGTCTTGTTATTTTTCTGTAGTGCTCTCTATGTCATGTGCATCTTTACTCATTTGCTAATACCATGTTTCCCCGAAAATAAGACATCCTCTGAAAATAAGACCTAGCGCATGGAAAGATAAGACATCCTCTGAAAATAAGACCTAGTGCAACTTTGGGAGAAAAAATTAATATAAGACACTGTCTTATTTTCGGGGAAACAGGGTATTTTCAAAAATTAGTTAGATCACTCCAAAAGAAATTCACATAGGGTTAGATTGACCCCCCCTCCATCCACCTCATTTCAATGTTCATGGTAAAAGCCTCCTTCTCTCTGCCCTCAAAGTGCCTTGTCCCAACTCTACTGACCTTTACTGATGACAGCATGAATTGTTTATATCTGTAGATTTCAAAGTCTTCAAGGACTAACTCAGTCTCATTTACATGTGCTCCAGCCCTAAGCATAGAATAGGTACTAAATAAATATTACTTCAATAAATTGATGAATTCAGGTATATTATGTTTAACTCATTAGTATCTCTGAGGCTAATAATCTGTGTTATTTTATCTGAAATAAAATTCAACCACCTGGATCGAGGTTTGAAAATGTGCTCACGGATGGCCTGGAGCTCCTTTGTGATCAAGCAGCACTGTGTAACTTAATAGGGATCATCTTTAGCTCAACTGGTGGCAGAATGAGGGTGCTTCTGAAGCGTAACCCAAAATCACCTATTGATATAAGACAATTGGCTGCTCAAGTCACCGCTTCAGAGCCCCTGGAGCTTGTTTGGAAGGTCTATTCTTAAGGCATGTATACCACATTTCTGTAAAACTGTGAACTAAGTGAAAAGGAGCCTTTGGTGGCAACAACCCATTTATAAATTATAAAGCATAAAAAAACATCGTAAAGGCTCATAATTTTTCACATTCCAATAAACACAGCATCAATTCAAAACTCAAGGCCAAGAAGCTTAGCCAAGTTTGTATCCAGATAGAATTTATAATAAGAGTTATTGATCCCTGACAACTAGAGATTCTAGCCAAACCAAGGACAAGCTATAAAAGGTACACAGCTTCCTAATATGACAAAATAACACCAAAAACACGGTATCTAGTTTGCCAGAAATTTTGTTTTTGATCTTTCAGTAAACATGTATTGAGAGCCTACTATGTGACGAGGAATGTTTGGAGGCTGGGGTGATGAGTGGGCCTCTATAAAGTTGAGGAGATATATTCAGACACACAAACACACGGAGGATCCTCCCCGCCCCCCACACACACAGCATGTGCAGTTAGTAGTGCAAAACAAGTCAGTCTAAAGCAGTATAACTGATTATATGATTTCTTCAAAACTATAATATCTGTTTTCCCCAAATTCCTATGTTGAAGTGTTAACCCCAGTTCCTCCAAATGTGACCTTATTCATAAATAAGGTCATTACAGGTGTGCTTTGTTAAGATTAGGTCCCTTTGGTTATGTGAAAATCAAAGTCCAGAGCAATATGTCTCACACACACACACACACACACACACACACACCAATCATACAAATTGTTAGTAGTTTTGTGGCTTAATTTGAATTCTTCTGGCATCAGAATTTAACTATTCCATGTTCTTGTGTTGCCAATACCAATAGTCAGTGAACAGCTTTATGTTCTGTCTCAGGCACAAAGATTGCTAACACCTGGTCTACAGCCACCAAGTACTTACAGTGTAATACGAACTGCCTTTCCAGGAAAACAATGAGTTTCTCCCATGCAGGTGCCATATTTTATTCTCCAACTTCCCAGAACCTAACACTATTCCCTATGTGTAGTAGAAACTTGGTAAATATTTTTTAAATTATTACTTTGCTCAGAAGAATTCAGTATCAGCAACACAATTTTTAGTGAGTAGCATGGCATGGAAATCACATTTTTTTCTTCAACAATCCCAGGGTCCTAAATTTCTAGGTGAAGCCATCTTTCTAGAAACGAAAAGAAAAAAATCTCAGAAAAAGATCTGATGGGTCTACTTAGTCTTCATAATTTCCCAGATCTTCGAGGCCAAAGGCCTATTGGGCTAGGGGGATCTTGGTGGAAATTACTCTTCTAGTACCTTCAATCAGCCTTCAGAGATGGCATGGCTCAGCAGAGCTGCAGGTTTCCACACTCCAATGACTCATCTGCTTCTCCCTTGAGCCTTTATTATTGTATTTTGCACTTAGAATCTACAACCCTGTACACTCCTCTTCACACCTGCCCCCATCACCAGCTACTCTGTTGCTCTTTGCTCCTTTTTGATGTAGTGAAAATCACCAAAGAAAACCTCCAGAAAGTGGGTGTGCTGTCCTGTGATATATGATGAGGCAGCACAAAGAACAGATCCCAGAATCTTCAAAAGTTCAGGAAGGTTGTTGAGAAACCAGATTAACTACAAAAGCCAGATCTGGTGCAGAAAATAAAGATACAGGCCAGCTCCAGTCTTAAGGGTTTCATCCATGTAAGACAGGATGCAGCCAACTGAGGCGGCAGCCTTCAATGATAGGCTGCCATGGACAGGGTTCAACCCAGGACCAGAACGGAGTCCTCATTCTGAGGATGCATGACAAATGCAGGACCTACCAAACCTTAAAGAAAAAAGAATCAAGAAGATACCCTTGATATCCTTCTGGAGCCTTCTTGTAAGTGTCTCCTTGCACAGGGATCCCAAGTTATATGCCTCTCTCACCTTACCAGAAGGAAAAAAAAAAAAAAAAAAAAAAAAAAAAAAAAAAAAAAAAAAAAAAAAAAAAAAACTAAGAGAAATAAGCCAGTCAGAGGAAGATAAGTATCACACGATCTCACTCATATGTGGAATCTAATGAACAAAATAAACTGATGAACAGAATAAATCCGGAGACATATAAACATGGAACAAACTGACAAATCTCAAAAGGAAGGCAGGGGCAGGAGAATGGGGAAAGATTAACCAGGGTAACGCATATGTATACATGCATAGTCCTTGCACACAGACAATAGTGTGGTGAAGGCTTGAGAGAGGTGAGTGAGGGATGGAAGGGATCAATGGAAAAAAGAAGGGGGAGGACATATGTAATACTTACAGTGAAAAAGATAATTAAAAAAAAACAAACAGCATATAGGAAACAGAGATGAGAACTCTTAGCTAAATGTAGAAAAACACACACAATATTAACATTTTAAATATGTTTCCTTTCAGTCTCTCTCTTTTTCCATATATACATTTTTGGGACACCCTGTATATATACTTAAAGCACATATCTCTGTATATATACATTTTTATTTATTTGCTTAAAATTGGTATCATGCTATAAGTAGATTTGTACTCTGATTTTTCACATATATTATATGAATTAGTCCATGTCAGAAAATGTTCTTTAAAGTATCACTTTTAATAGAAGACCAATATTTCATTATATATAAGCTCCATGATTTATTTAACACTCTTTGTAGTCATTATTTTGTGATAATGAAAATACGTGATATGTTACAAGAAGGCCTGCCATTAATATCTTTGGTCATAAATCTTTGTCTCAGTTGCTAAAATGTCCTTAGGTTTATTATTGAACATAAACATTTTAAAGACATGCACTACATATTGTCAAACTACTTTCAAGAAAGTCTCAACCAGTCTGTAACCCCACTAAGAAAGTGGGAAATGCACATTGTAGCTAAACTTCCTCAGAAAATTTGAGGTTTTCTATTGTTTTCAATTGTTTGCTAATTATATATGCAAAATAATATCTGATTTTTGTTTAATATGGTTTCTTTTACTATAAGTAACAAATGGTTTTTTAACATTTTTTAAGTATTTTATTTTTTTTGAGAAATGATTATTCATATTCTTTGCCTATGTTATCACTATACTAGAAGCCCGATGCACAAAGATTCATGCTAGAATGGGCCTTCCTTTCCCTGGCTGCCAGCATCGCCTTTCAACTCCTGCTCATCCCTGGAGCTGTCTCTTTCCACTCTGACCCCGCCTTCCCACACTGCCCAAAGAGACCTAGGATAGGACACCTGTGTATGTACAATAAATTAACCGCCATCTTTGTTGGGTTAATTTGCATATCACTTCTGATTGGCTAGTGGTGTAGTGGAGATATGGTCAATTTGCATGTTTGTCTTTTATTAGGTAAGATTAGGATCTGTCTCCTACTACTTATAATATATATTGATATGTTAGTCCTAGATACAATAAGGATATCAGCATTTCTTTGGTTTGGGGGAAATATTCTGTCTGGCTTTTTGTTTTGTAGTGCTGTTTAAATCTTTTTTAAAATATATTTTATTGATTTCAGAGAGAAAGAGAAAGAGAGAGAGAGAGAGAAACAACAGTGATGAGAGAACATCATTGATTGACTGCTTCCTGCACCACCCACACTGAGGATTGAGCCTGCAACCTGGGCATCTCACCCAAGTGGAAATCGAACATGAACTCTGGTTCATAGGTAAATGGTCAACCACTGAGCCACATAGGCCAGGCACTTCAGTATAATCTTCAGTATAATCAAAGCCATCATCTGGTCTTTTGGCAATTACCTCCACTGTTTTGTGTGGCTAGAAAGTATATTCCCTCTAAAGTTCAAAATCCTTTCCTCCTTTTTTGAAAAATAGCTTTCTTATATTAGTTAAATTAATGCATTTGTAAATCACTTTATTGGACACTCATCCATGTAAAAAAGCCATTTCTGACATCAAAATAGATTATAGATTATATTACAATTGAAGAATGTTAATATATAAGAAATTTGGTAACTCACCAGCTTATTCTTAAGGTGAAATTCTATGTTGCCTTGAAAATCTGTTTCCTGCAGAATATGTTGTAAATTAGAAAACTGTTTATCACAGTATTATTGTAAAAAGACAATTAAAATAATTTTTATAGTTTAATCCCCATTTTATAAACACAACTACATTTAAAGTTTCAACCATATAAGCAGCTATAAAATAAAAATTAATATAGGTAGGTTCCAAAATTTTAGATTGGTTGTCGCTAGGTTGTGAGGTTATTATTAATTATTATTTTAAACACTTTTATATTTCCCAATTTTTCTTCAAAGGGCATTTATATCTTTTAGAATAAAATTGAAACAAAGCTATTGGCTTTTCTATTAATGTATTAATAAGAATAAATTTTTCCATAGATAGTTCTATTTTTCAGTGCTTTCTGTTCTAATTTCTTTCAGGGATAACAGAAAATAGATGAAAAATAGTTTCCTTGACCTGGCTGGTGTGTATAAGTTGGTTGAAGCATCATCCCCTGTATCAAAACATAGGCAATTCAATTCCCGGCCAAGGCATACCCAGGTAGTGAGTTCAGTCCCTGGTTGGAGGCAACTAATATTTTTTTTCTCTCTTTCTCGCTCGTCCTCTTTCTCTAAAAAAAAAAAAAAAAAAAAAAAAAAAAAAAAAAAAAAATAGTTATCTTAAAGCATGCTTCAAGGTCTGGGGTTATCTGCTACCTTCTTCCAAACTAGCCCCCCATTTAGATAATGTTATTTATTGTAATTACCTACCTAGATGTAGGTTACACTTTTTCAACCAATTTGTGCTATGATATGCAATGTTCTATTGCTTCATAATACACTTTCCCCTTCTGCCCCTTTCCCACCAGTTTCTGACTGCTGACATTATTTTATCTCCTCAAGATGTCTGTCTTGACCTCCCCTTCCCCCACTCTCTCCTGCTTCCAGCACCCTGCAATGTCATGGTCTATATTCCTTCTAAATTATGACATTACATATTCTTTGAAAGTTATGAGTCCTACACATTTGTATTTTTTGAAAAACATGAGTCTTACACATTTGCAAGACCCAACTCAATGAAAATGTTATATGGGCTTTTCAATAAACTAAAAGCAAAAATCAACTCATTTTTCAATATTAAATTCATTTATATTATAACATTCCTCAAATGTTAGAGTTCCCACATGTATCAGTTCTACTCCTAAGCATATACCCAAGACAAATGAAAACATATGTCCACACAACAACTTATATGTGAATGTTAACAGCAGCATTGTTTATAACAGAAGAAAAGTATAAGAAACCTAAATATCCATCAACTGAGTAATGAGTAAGAAGATATGACACAGTCCCACCATGGAATAACATGGAATAAACACATATGGCATAGTCTCACATTGAATAAAGAATAATGAAGAGCTGATACATGTAATAACATAGATGAACCTCAGAAATATTATACTATGTGAAAGAAGCCAATCACAAAAGATCATGTTAAATAAACAAATCTATAGAGATTGCTTAGGGCTGGTGAGGGACAGTTTTGTGTATATGTGTGTGTGTGTGTGTGTGTGTGTGTGTGTGTGTGTGCATGTGTGTGTTTTGTGTGTGACTAATATTGAGTATAATATTTCTTTTTGAAATTATGAAATGTTCTTAAATTATGGTGATAATATCATGGAAAAGACTGATGTTAGTTGTATACTTCTGAAAATATACTAAAAACTACTAAGTGAACACTGTAAATGGGTGAACTTTATGATGCATAAATTATTCCTTAAAAATCAATAAATATATAATATTACCCTTATTATAGAATATATGTTAGAAACATAAAAATCTTCACCTTTCAACTCATCCTCAAACTATATATATAATTAGGGTTATATCCACTATCCAGCGCTGAGGAAGAAATTTGAAAACATGTTTTAGGGACATTTATTATGATTATTTCATAAGATGTGTACAGTGTTTTTATATTTTGAAGCATCAAACTGGCTGCATCAAATCATCCCAAGGTCAAAACAGCCTCATTAATTTAGTTGCATTGAAATGTGCTGCTTCTTCACCTTCCAGCTCCTTGGGACTCAGTGGTCAGCAATGTGATCCTCTGACCTTCCAAAGACTCGTGTTAATGACCCCATTGTGTTGTGGTATTATTGGGTTTTGTGTTAAGTTCTCCTGAAAGGCTAGACTAGCTAAACTATTAGCCCATAGACCATAATGGATTTATCATAGAATTGTGTATTTAAAAATTATTTGGCAAATAGTATGTTTTATTTGGGTTAATGTATGTTTATTGAATGGAATAAAGGGGAGGTAAAAAGATAAGAGATGACTTCACTGCTATCTTTAAAAGTGTGTATTTTCCACAACCATCCCCAGCAAGGTGTAAGCAATCTATTTGATATACTTCAAAAAATCATCTGTTAAATAAAGCAAGAGAAACTATGATTAGATATCAAACTGATCCTGCTATACAGCATGGTAAAGACCCAGTGGAATTTTAAGGAGAATTTTAAATCATGTCAGTAGAAGAAAACTAAATATTCCAGGTATTTTAATTTTACCTGAATTAAATCAAGGGCTAGGCAAGCTGATCTTAAAGATCCCTCTTTCTGGGTTTTATAAATCTGAGATTTATGAGCAAGTCTTAGTGCAGTGCCCTACACAGGCTCACACTGCACCTCCACACCCCACATTTCCACAGCTGCCGGGGAGATGACAAACGACGATGAAAAAAATCGTCAGGAGACAATGGCCCCACTGAGATGCATATATTTCCTTGGTCTGCATTGAAATGCTCAAACTGGCAGACCCACTCTCACCCCCTGAATGTGAGAAGGGAGCATAGTGAGTGCCAAGATAAATCTGTGGAAAGCCTGTCTTATTTCCAGGCAGATCCTGTAAATTTTTGCCCGGTTCTTTGCAGCTCTTCTCTCTGATTTGTAATGTCCAACAATACTGTCAATGACACACAGAAAGGGTCTGCAGGTCCTTTTCCTGCAGCTGAGCAGAGGTCAAAGGGTCCTGGCCTTCCATTATCCCCAGAGTGTGGCTCTGCAGCACTAACACAGAGCGCTAAGCCCTCCTCAAAGAGGAGGATAAGCTTGTCTTCTCAGTAAAGATTTTATCTAAAATGTGGCAGATGCTGAGTTTAAGCCTTTGTCAGGATGTGTTTGATGTCAGAGTAGACAAAGATTGAGAAGAAAGCAAGTCCTAAATAGAGAGTCCTCCTTATACTTAGGAAAGCACCCCAAAATATCAATTATCTGGGGAAATTTGTGGTGAACCCACTCTGAGCCAGCACTCCCATGGAAGCTGGGGAACCAGAAGTGAACAAAAAGAGTCCTTGACACCATGGAGCCTACATTCTGCTCCTTTGCTTTATTCATTGAATAAATAAAGAGATGAATGAATGATTGAATATAATCCTTGACCTCATAAGAGATTGGGAATGTCATTGCTGTCTAAATTATACCCTCTGCTTCAAGGCAAACTATACAACTCCTATAGCACAACCCAAGCAATTAGTAAAATCAAATCAAATCAAATGATATTTGAGATTCTTTCTCTGTAGCTTTACTCACATGCAACACTTGCTCCCCAAATTCTGATTTCCTTTGCTGACTTCAAGCCTTTTCTATGAACCAGTAGGGTTTTACTAAATCTCTAAACATCTTGTTTATTGGCTTCAGTGTTCACACTTCATTTTTCAGATTTATTTTCTCCTCCCATTTTTGTGATTTATAATAATTGCGTTTAGATCACGTCTAACCCAGGGCAACACAGAAATGCACCTACTCCTTACTCAAGCATCCAACTTCCCTCTGCCAAACACTGTCCAATGAATGTTTGATTCCATGGAACCTGGAAGAAAGCAAAACAGTGGGAAATTAAGAACTTACTTTCTTCACATTCCCCAGACAAGGCACACATAATGCTAGCTATTTACTTAAAAAGATTAAACAATAAAACTGAGGCACTTCAGTAGAGTGTGGAGTGAAGAAAGAGAAGTGATCCAGGCCTGAGAAGTCACTGCCTGGCCGTATTGACTGGGAGAGAGAACTCCTGTTATCAGCCCGAACTAGAGACGAGATCTAGGGTCAATGAAAGGCTGAGACTTACCCAAGCTCCATTACAAAGTGAGGGCAAGGACAGTAAAAGACAATCAGAAACTAAAAATCAAATGCTTTAAAAACCAGGTGTGACTAACGAACACAATATAAACATAGGTACATTAAAACAATAATGGACCAAGTAGTAAAAAAAATAAAAATGGTAAGGTGGGGATACATTTAATGCTTATAAATGATTATGAGCCCCATGCTAGGTGCTGAGCACTTACATGAGCAACATTTAATATATAATTCACAATAACCTTTGCAAAATTTATTTTATTGAAATTACTTTACATGAGAAATGTTCATTTTACTTGACTGGACTAACATGCTATTTTTTCCTCTAATCTGACGAAACATGGAATGATGTGATCCATTGGAAAAGCATAAAGAAAGGGGATCATAACTATTATTGCATGTTCATAATTTTACGTCTTGCAACAGAAACACAATTGGACAAAAACCGAAATATTGCAAGCTAAATATCAAATGGCTTTCTAAGTTTCATCACTGTGCATTAGCCAACAACCTATCCTAAAACTAATTTGCCAGCATGAAGGTACTAGCAAATGAAATGAGATGTTTTGTCTCTCCAGAACAAAATTATCAACAGCTCTCTGCCTATTTAGCGGCAACGGTTTTTAATGAAGTTAACATGATGATCCTGCCTGAAACACATTCTATTTTCATCATAAGACCTTCAAGTTGGAAGAAACTTTGGAACTCCCCCAACCTCAGGAAGGCAAATATGTGTAAGCTCTATGCCAGCTCCAGGGAGGGAGGCTGGCACCAGGAGCCCTGTAGGGAAGCATTATAAAGTACCTCCCGGCTCCAGAGATAAGGGGCTCCTCAGAAAATGGGGGATACAAGCAAGAAGTATACTAAGATATTTGCAACTTTTAACTGGCCTGATATCCCAAAACAAGAGTAAATTTCTCATAATAAAGTGATTACTATTATTTCATCCATATACCTACTTCTATCTTCTTAGGCTCTTAACAGCAAATACATTTTATAATATAGTTGAGAACAATGAGGCTCAGGAAAGCTTAACATTTTGTCTGAATTCTTAACTAATAAACAAGTGCTTGTCACCAACTGGAGTGTGGCTTCAGTCATGCTTCTTCTTGGAAATTGACTCATAACTCACTTAGGTTTATCATCTGAGCTGTGAGTATGGGTGGAAATGTGTGCACTGTGCATGTGGGGGAAGGGAACATACATTGTGAGTGTGTTTTCCTTTAAGTGACTCATTTATGAATACACTTGCACATCACACACTGGATGCATCTACCTCTAGGTGGAACACTATACCAGCATGTTTGGTAGACTCTCATTCAAACCAGATCTCTGAAGTTTCCTTAGCTATATCTCATGATAACCATAGAAAAGATAAGTGCACACTTGCAAGCATTGAAAACATTTGTTGCCATAGCTTTAGAACTGTTAAATATGTTCTTTGGGCCTATAGAATTAATATATTTTCTTGGTATTGGCCTTTTTTCTTCTAATATATATATATATATATAGATATAGATAGATATAGATATAGATATAGATATAGATATAGATATAGATATAGATATAGATATAGATATAGATAGATAGATAGATATGCTAATTAGACCAGATGTCCTTCTGGGATGAAGCTGGGGCTGCAGCCATAGGATCAAGACAGCTACAATGGCTGTGAGGGAAGGCTACAGGCAGCCATGGCTGCAAAGGCCTACTCTTGTATATATATAGCCTAACTAATAATGAGGGAATATGTTAATTGCCCTTCATGCCATTGCAAAGATGGTGGTGCCCACAGCCAATAAGGAGGGAATATGCTAATTGACTGTCACACCCTCAAAGATAGCAGTGCCCACAGCCACAAGATGGCAGCACCCAGTCCCCTCAGCCCTGCCAGAGCAGCAGGTGTGCAGCAAGGCCGGGCCCACCCCCAGGCATCCCAGTCGCTCTGCAACTGCTGCTGGAGTCCCCCAGTTCCCTCAGCCCCCCAACCACCCAGGGCCAATCTGAGGCACAGACAAGCCACAGATGGCAACTTCCCAGCCACCCAGGGCCACCCAAGGCTTAGGTTACCAGCGCAGACTGAGGCTTACACTGCCAGCAGTGGTAGCAGCAGAGGTGTGATGGGGCCTTCTCCTGATTGCTGGGTCACTGTTTGCCCCTGAGGGCTCCTAGACTGTGAGAGGGGGCAGGCAGAGCTGAAGAACCCTCCCTCCAGTGCATGAATTTTTAATATCTATATACCGTGTTTCCCCGAAAATAAGACATCCTCCGAAAATAAGACCTAGCGCATGGAAAGATAACACATCTCCTGAAAATAAGACCTAGCGCAACTTTGGGAGAAAAAATTAATATAAGATACTGTCTTATTTTTGGGGAAACAGGGTACCACTGTATGTCAGACACTTTTTTGCTTTTGTGGCCTAGAGAGGGAGTTAGAGAATAAACAATAAAAATATTAAATCATGTGATATGTTAGGATTTGAAAAGCATTATGAAAAAGAGGACAACATAGGGAGTTTGAAGAGATGTGGGTGGGGTGCTAACACTAGAAGGAATTAAGAGACCTAACCACTTAGCTGTCTGAAGAGGAGAGTTCCAGGAAGAGGGAACAGCCAGTGCTGAGGCATGCAGTGCCTGATAAAGGACACAGTAAGGAAGCATATTCATGTGGCTGGAGCACAAAGGGGAAAAGAATAGAAGAAAAGGGCAGAGGAGTAGAAGGGGCATGAATGATGCAGGGTTGTTGTAGAACTTGGTCATGTGCAATGAACAAGTCAAGGAAATATTGGAAGAATTTGAGTGAAGTGGTGACTTTTGTTGGCTTGATTTTTATAGCTCCAGTTGCTGCGTTGAAAAGAGTCCATTTGACTTGTGGTATAAGGTTTTGGAAGCATGAAGCCTATTTGAACACAGTTGTAGAAATTTGGCCCACGGATTATGTTGATTTGGGTCACTATGATAGCAGAGAAGGTGGTAATATGGGATTCAATGCTAAATACATTCTGAATGTAAATCTAGCAAGATTTCCTGACACTTAGGATATGAATATACAGGAAAGAGAGCAGTCAATGAAGCTTTCCATGTACTGGCCTGAGCACCATGAAAGAAGTAGTTGCCAGTAATTGAGGTGAAGAGGTCTGCAGGGTAAGCACATTTGGGGAAGATGGGCAGGATGGAAAAATTTTGCTTACTCAGGTTTAGCTTGAGGTATTATTAGATCTTCAATGGAAAGTTCAGGTGAATACTTGGATATACACATCTGGACTTTAATAGAAAATCTAGATGAAGTAAAATCTAAAGGTATGGATCAAGAATTTATCACAATAAAGGTGTTATATAGGCTCTGTTAGTAAATAAAATAACCAAAACAAATATCAATTAAAGAGAAAAAAACCATTCCCTGGAACATTTGAATAAAAGATGAAAATGTAAAGAAAGGAGACAGAAGAACAACAAAGTAGTGTGCTGGTCACAGAGTCCAGGAAGAACACTGAATGTAAAAGAAAATTTTGTGCTTTGAATTCCAAAGATGTTCTGGAGGAGGAAGGCATTGGATTTGGCAAAATGGGGTTTGCTGATCATTTAAAGACAACAGATTAGTGGAGGTGTATGAATACAAACCAGGCAGGACTGAGAGGGGGGGGGGGCAGGGAGGGAGGGAGGGAGAGGGGGGGGGGGAGGGAGGAAGGGAGGGAGAGAGAAAGAGAGAGAGAGAGAGAAGTGTTACCTTGGGTGGACAATTCTTTTTAGGTAAAATAGGCTAAAGGTGAGGATTGTAAACTGTGAAGTCACTGTAACTTGGGAAACTTGGGCAAATTATTTAACCTTGCTAAGCCAGAATTTTCTCATCTAGAAGACACAGCTATTAACAATATAGCAACAATATACTTGTTTATGTTCTACTTCATTGATGTTCTGTGAAAATTAAATGAAGTACTATATGTGAACCCTTAGCAAAATACTTAATATATAGTAGTCTTTTAATAAATGTTAGCTATTATTATTATTTCTAATATAATCATTATCGTTAACAGCTTTTGAGACATTTTACTGTAAAGGGAGGCACAGAAATTAGACTTGTGGGAAGTAAGTTATATAGCTTTACATGTTATTCTAGTTCTTGCTACAAATATACATACAAAATAGTGTGCAAGTTCATCATCACCAAACCATGATTATATGAAATGTTGAAGGTTATTCTTTAAGAAGAGGAAGAAGAAGAAAAAGGTAAAGATAAAAATTATGAACAACAAAATGACAACAAATACACACCTTCCAACAAGTGAATCTAAATATCAAGTGAATAAAAAAATCTGGTGAACAGAATGGACTGGTGAATATAATAGAATCAGGGACATAGAAGGGGAGTGGACTGACAATTCTCAGGGGGAAGGGGGTGTAAGGGGTGCAGGAAGAGACTGGACAAAAATCTTATACCTATGGATGAAGACAGCGGCTGGGGTTAAGGGCATGGGGTGGGGAATCAGGTAGAGGGAAGCTATGGGGGGTAAAAAAGAGGAATACCTGTAATAATCTGAACAATAAAGATTTATTTTAAAAAATAAACAAAAAGAAACTCAAAACAGAAATCAGAAAAAAAAATATTGTATGCAAAACACCACATTTCTCAAATGTTACTTGATAGAGGAATAAAACTTCCCATGGTGTCTGTATTCAGTAAACTTACAAGTGGTTTCCTTTTTAAGACTTGTATATACAGCATGGCCATGTCCCTAGGAACATCATTAAGCAGGATTAACCTGTATAACCATTTACATCAAAGAACATAGATCTTTGGAGAGAGCTTTTAGAAGCACAAAGCTTAGAACTCTATCCATAAGCTATGAAACTGTCAGATGATTCAAATTGTCATTGAACCATCACTAAAGTAGTATATATGCTATGGTTGCCTAGAAACCATTTCCCTTGTACCCACCTTTGAGTTCATCGTGTTTCTGATCCAAAATTCTGTATGAGAGTCAAATATTTGTTCCTATAGGATGAGAGGATATAAAATGTCAGCAAGTAAATTAACCAAAGAACACCATCACAGAGTTGAACCTCAGAGCAAAGCAATATATTAATAGAAGACTAGTTCACAACTCAGGGACTGAGTCATTTCCTTGCCAAGACAAACAAAGAAGCAAACAAACCTCAAGAAATATAAGCACATCCAAGGCTTATATTAGAGCTAAAGTAAAAAAAAAAAATTAATTTATTTTCTATTTCAAAGTCAGATTTAACCACACATTATTGCTTGTATCAGCTCCCAGCATTTTACACATTCTTATAGATCACTCATTAGAGCTCTGTTGTGAATAACACTAGACATTTACTCAATGATTCTAAAAGTTATTAGGAGGAAAAGTTGTTCAGGTTTGATATTTTGAGCAGGAAGAATGTGATTCAGATAATATTCACTAAGAAAGGGATACAGGAGATTGACTAAAGATGAGACACAGGAGAACTTCATGAGTTTGAAATTGTCATTAGATCTCTAAGTGGAGATGTCAAGAAAGTACTGCATATCTGAATTTGTGATTTAGAAAAAGAGTCTTGGCTAGTGATGAAAAGTGAGGATCAAAAGCATACAAGTAATAGCATATCCCTTGACACACTGAATCCAAATGAAAGGAAGCCAACTGACAAGAGCTTGAGCCTAAGACTCTAAGCCTAAAGTTAGAGCCTGAAGAACTCTAATAGTCAGAACTCATATAAGGGATATTGGGTTGGTTAAAGTATCCTGGGAAAGTCTAGCATAATACAAGAAAGACCAGGAGAGTGATTGGTTATTCAAGTAAAAGGAAACAAGTTTCAGAATGAATTATATTCAATTTTTGGAATTTCATGGATGATTAAGTAAAATGAGAACAATAAAATATATCTATTAGAACTGAGGCATGGAGGTCTTTGATGGTCTTAAATTAGAATTTGATGAATAAATACAGGTATAAATTAATGAAAGTGTAGGATAAATTGAGAGAATATATGCCTTTCTCTTTCAGGAAATCTGAGAATGAATGAAGGAGAAAGATATTCTTTTCAGATAGATTGTTGTTGGTATAAAGAAGCCCTACTGATTTTTGTATGTGAATTTGGTTTCCTGCAACTTTACTGAAAGAAAATGAAGAAAACAATTCCATTTATAATGGCATAAAAAAGAATAAGATGCTTAGGAATACATTTAACCAAGGAGGTGGAAGATCTGTACACTGATACCAATAAGACAGTGATGAAAGAATTGTATAAGACACACATAAATGGGACAATATCCCATGTTAATGAATTGGAAGAATTAATATATTAAAATGTTCATATTACCCATTATAATTGATAGAACCAATGTAATTCTAATCAAAACTCCATTGGCACTTTTTACAGAAATAGAAAATCCTAAAATTCATATGGATCCATGAAATAAATTGAATAACTAAACCAATCATGAAGAATAAAAACAAAATTGACAGTAACACACTTTCTGATTTCAAATGATATTACAAAGTTATGGCAATAAAGAAAAAAACACAGAAAAAGAACTTATGAACATGGATAACAGTGTGGAGATTGCAGGGGAAAGAGGGAAAGAGACATTGAAAGTGGGTATGGGGAGGTAAATGGTAATAGAAAAAGAAAAGAAAACAACAAATGAACAAACAAAAAGTCATAATAATCAAAACAGCATAGTGCTAGCATAAAA
Organism: Pipistrellus kuhlii; assembly: GCF_014108245.1. Taxonomy (NCBI): domain Eukaryota; kingdom Metazoa; phylum Chordata; class Mammalia; order Chiroptera; family Vespertilionidae; genus Pipistrellus; species Pipistrellus kuhlii. Next base: position 856,760 of record NW_023425460.1, on the reverse strand, counting down.
AACAGACACCCTGACCATTGGAATAAAAGGAAGAGCCTGGAAATAAACCAAACACATATGATCAACTAATTTTCAACAAGTGTGGACTTAAAGAATACACAGTGGACAAATGATATTCTCTTAATGCATATTGTTGGGGGAAATAGATATCTACATGCAAAAATATTAAATTGGGCTCTTATACCATGAATAAAAATCAACTCAAAACAGATTAAAGACTTAACTGCAAGACCTGAAACTATAAAATGTCAAGAAGAAAACATGGGCGAAAGCTCTTTGGTAATGGTATTGGCACTGATTTTTTGATATGACACAAAAAGCATAAGAAACCAAACCAAAAATAAATGTGGTACTACATCAAATTATAAAGCTCGTACTCAGCAAAGAAAACCATCAACAAAATAAAAGGCAATCTATGGAATGGGAGAAAATATTTGCAAGCCATAGATCCGATAAGTTGATATCCAAAATATATATAAGGAATTTGTACAACTCAATAGCAAAACAAACAAAAACCCTGATTAAAAGGGGCAAAGAATCCAAGTACTGAACATTTTTTCCAAAAAAGGCATACAAATGGCAAACATGCATATGAAATACTGTTCAACATCACTAATCAGGGAAACAAATAAAATGGCAATGGAAGAAAAAAAAATAACACAGTGACATACCACCTCACCTACCATTTACCTCCCCATACCCACTTTGCTATAATAAAAATGTCAAAAGTATGAAAAGAAGTTGGGGGAAGGAAACCTTATATGCTATTGGTATGAATGTAAGTTGGTATAGTCATTATGAAAACAGTATGGTTTCTGAAAAATGTAAAATAAAACTACAATATGATCTAGCAACTCCACTTCTGGGTATTCATCCAAAGAAAATAAAACCTGTACTTAAAAAGATATGTGTTTGCATTTATTGCAGCATTGTTCACAGTAGCCAAGACATGAAAACAGCCACCAGTCTTTTCACTGATGAGTTCATAAATAGTGATTCCTATATACATCAACACTGAAATAAAGGAGATTCTGTCATTTGTGACAATGTGGGTGAACCTGGATGGCATTATGCTAAGTAAAATAAACCAGACAACATAGGGAATAAATACTACATAATCTCACTTACATGTGGAATCAGTTAAATTCATAGAAGCAGAGCCTAGAATAGTAGTTACTAGGGGTAAGGAGGCTGGGAAATACAGGGATATTTGTCAAAGAGTGTAAAGTTGCAGGATGAAAAAGTTCTAAAGATCTAATGTACATCATGTGACTATCTATATATATGAAGAGGTGATATGTTAATTGGTCCTAAAGATGTCCTAGTCATGACAAGTCAAAGGTGTGATTGCACTGGAGCTGGTGGGTGGGGACAGGGGCAGAGATTTGCACCACTGGGACAGGAGAAAGGGAGGGGGTGTCAGGACAGGCTGCAGTGGCCCACCCCCAGTGTAAGAGCGTGCAAGCCTTCCATGATGCCTGGCCCGGAGCGGGGATTAGGACAGGGGCAGGGCCTTGGCTGAGAGCTCTCAGCACTCCTGCTCTGGGATCTAAAGGTGAGAAGAGGAAGGGACAGCACACAGGCAATTAGGGGGTTTAGGCCTGGAGGGGAGTGCAGATAGGCAGTTAAGGGTATCATGCCAGGAGGGGAGAGCACATAGGCAGTTAGGAGGATCAGACAAGGAGGAGAGAGCAGTTAAGGCTATCAGGCAGGCAGGATAGCAATTGGGGGCATCAGGCAGGCAGGCAGGTGAGCACTTGGGAGCCAGTGGTTCTGGATTGCAAGAGGGATCCCAGATTGGAGAGGGTGCAGTCCAGGCTGGGGGACCTCCTACCCCTGTGCATGAATTTCATGCACCAGGCCTCTAGTAATTAATAATACTGTATCATATACTGGAAATTTTCTAATACAGTAGATGTCAGGACACACCAAAAGAAAAAAAAAAAAGGTAACTATATAAGGAGATAGATATGTTAATTAGATTGGCTGTAGTAATTGTTCCATTATGTCTATGTATATCAAAACATTAAGTTGTACTATTTGTCAATTATACCTTAATAAAGCTGAAAAAATTAAAAGTCCTTCAATATATCATGCTATACAGTTTATACACATTGTTTTATTTATAAAAATAAGGAGAAAGATAAAGCACAGCTAAAATGGGGAATTGAGCTTAGATGTGTTTTCTTTGGCTTGGTTAAATCTGTTATGATATGCAGAGTTGAAATTAAAAAAAAAAGAAGGAGAAATATATGTGTAAGTTTCCTGAGAAGTAAGAGAGAAGAGGCTTGGAACAAAGAGGCTCAGTGGATTAGCCATAAATAGAAGGATTGATATCTCCTAATAGGAGAGATAGAATTGGTACAAACGGAAGCAGATAAATTGAGGAAGGTCCAATCTTATGGCCAATCTCATTTGAAAATTAAGAAGAAGGTAGTAGAATCAGACTTTTGAGGAAAGGGAATCTTGGAAAAGGGAATTGAGTAGAGAACAATGATCATGAACAGAGTGGTTCCAACTAATTTTCTTTAATTGCCTAAAAAAGGTAAGGCAGTTAGAAAGTTGGGTTTTCTATTAAAGTAGATGGTTTACTAGAATAAGAAGGCCAAGACACAAGCCCTGAAGACATTGGCATAAGAAAGTATTAGCAAAAACAAAAACAGGTCTTAATAATGGATCAAGGACAGATCAGGAGTCATTAATTACTTTTTATTGTATTTCCAACAACAAACATAACTGTAGCATGTAGTTAAGTACTTACAAACGGTTTGTTGAAAACAAAAGAAAAATTATGTTGGGCATTTCCTTTTCTCTTGAGCACAGTCATACACTGTAGGGAAAGGAGGTGTTAAAACAGCGCAAACTAATTTTACTTCAAACATTTTTGGAAACTTCTCTTGAACAATTGGTATCCATTAGTTCTAAAATAAACAATTGGTATCAATTGGTTCATAAAACAAACTCAAATTATAATTAATATTATTATATAAAAACTGGAAACCCAGTGCACGGATTCATGCATGGGGGGAGGGGGGGGGTCCCTTAGCCTAGCCTATGGGGATTGGCCTGGCCTGTAGGGATCAGACTGAAACCAGTTCTTGACATGCCCCAAGGGGTCCCAGATTGTGAGAATGCAGTTCTTGGATGACGCACCCAGAATTGGGCTCCCTTCTCTCTAGTTGCAGGTGTATCACCCAAGAACAGCAGCTGCCAAGTCACTGCAGCTCGGCAGTTCCTACATTGAGTGTCTGCCCCCTGGTGGTCAGTACACGTTATACCTACTTGTTATACCTACTGGTTGATGGTCAAACGGTTGGACAGTTGCTTAGGCTTTTATATATATCGATATATAGATATCCTTATAGAAAATTTATTTGGGGGAGAAATGTTTTATTAAAAATTTCACATTAATGAAGGATTTTATCATAAATGGAAACTACTAAAATCTCTCTTAAAATATTAATATGAAGTCTTTCCAAAATTCTTACTGTTCAACATCTTCCAAAGTGGATTTTTAATTATGTAGTGAGTCACTGTGACTTAAAGTTCCTAAAAAACAAATTGGCCATTTCTCAGGAGATATTAATAGATAAGCATTTTAAATGCAGAGCTTCTTTAACCTGAACTAATAGAGAATTTTTTAAAACTCAGGTATTTTCTTCCACCCCAATTGCCAAAAAAAGTTAAGTCTAAGTAATTTAACATGACATTTCTGATCTCCTCAAAATTGATCTCAGCCAGCCTTTCTTGCCTCATTACTTTCCCCACCCTCTTACCCTATCCTACTGTATTTTTTGCTCCAGCCACACATTAACAGCACTGAGATTTCTTAATAGACTCTTGAGATTCCCTATGTTGAGATTTAGTTCACCATAAAGCCTGAGTTCTTATCTCACCAATTGGGAATGTCTTCTCACATGGCCACACCCTTACACCTACAAAAGGGGGGGGGGGGGGTACGGGGGGAAGAATTCTTCTTTCTTAAGGATTCTCTGGTGTTCTCTTTACTACATTGGACCTCCTTACAGTACTTTACCAGGATCTGAGGGGGGGGGGGGGGGGAAGCTATGATAATAATCATTATTAGGTAAATTGGGCATATAAACATCATTTCTATTGAACTCTAAAATCAAACCAACAAAGACAAAGAATTTAGAGAAGAAAATTAAATTTTGTTTCCTTAAACTGAAAGATTTGTCTTTCCTGATGAGCTAGAAAAAATGGAAAATATCTTGCTTCTTTTCTATTTTAAATTAAAAGTAACCATTGCTAATGACATAAAAAGAAGGAAGCCTGTGATTGTTGAAATGGCTCTGTGTTATGTTCACAGTATTTTGAAAATCTTACAACTGGGTCCTAGTGTCCAATGCATTCTTCTTCTAGCATAGTAACAGAGGTCTAAAAAAATGTATTCTTGGTAAAATATACCAAATGTGGCTGAGAACTTACAATTCATGGTTACCTTTGTTTTATCCCTTTTATTTGTAAAATCGTTTTTATTGAAATACACCATAGATATAGAAAAAGACACACTTTATAATTATATACCTAGGTTAATTTTACAAAACATTTATACTTGTGTAGACACAACCCAGATTAAATATACCAGGAAACCTCAAGTCTTTCTTGTACTTCCTCTTTTCTACTAATGCTCCCAAAGGTAACCAATATTTTGATCTTCAGTCATGATAGATTCATTTCATCTGTTTATATATTTAATAAAATAGAAGCATGCAGAACATACACTTTGTCTTTGGTTTCATTTCCTAAATAAAACTTTATGAGATTTACACATCTTATTGCATAGAAGTAGTTGTTTTCATTGTGGAATAATATTCCATTGTATAAATAAACCACAAATGTTTCTCCTTTTCATTAATGATGAGAATTTGGGGACTATTGTAAGTAGTGCTATGATGAACATTCATGTACATGTCTCTACTGCATATATTTATACTAGAGGCCTGGTGCATGAATTTGTGCACTGGTAGGGTCCAGTCGGCCCACCCTAATGGGGGCCAATAGGTGGCAGGGCTGGCCGGGGCAAGGGGTCGCAGTTGTTCCAGTCATTCTGGTCGTTTTGTTATTTGGTCAGTGGGCTTTTATTATATAGGATTGATCAGCTCAGACACCCATAACAAAATATAATAAATATGTATCTTAAACAACAAAAATGTATTTTTCTCACTATTCTGGAGGGTGGAATTTGGAGTCAGGGTTCCAGCATAGCATCGTCCCATACACCAGAAAGTGATGAATTGATTACCAGACAGGGCACATGCCTAGGTTGAAGATTCAATAGCCAGTCTTATGAGTGCTGGAAGCAATGGAACAATGTTTCTCTCCCTTCTTCTCTCTGAGATCAATTAAAATAAATGATAAATCAATAATCCTATATAATAAAAGCCTAATATGCTAAGTGTCTGGTTGTCCAGTTGGCCATTCAACCAATCAAAGTATAATATGCTAATGATATGTTAAAGTCTCTCAACTGCTCACTATGACTTGTACTGACCACCAAGGGGCAGATAGTCAACCAGTCGCTATGATGTTCACCGACCATTAGGGGGCATGTCCAACTGATGCTTTAGGCCTGCTGCCTGCAGGGTGTGGGCCTAAGCCATTAGTTGGACATCCTTAATGCTGCTGAAGAGGCAGGAGAAGCTCCTGCCACTGCTGCTGCATCACAGCTGTCAGATGAGTTTGTGGCTGAGCAGAGCTCCCCCAGTGGGAACACACTGACCACCAGGGGGAAGTTCCTGCAAGGAGCATATGCCCCCTGGTGGGCAGTGCATGTCTAAGGGCCAGTCATTCCTGGTTGTTCCACCATTAGTGTGAATTGCATATTACCCTTTAATTATATAGGGTTGGTCAGATACTTCAGTAGATAACTATCAATTAATCTTCCAAAGTAGTTGTACAATTTTCTCTCCCACTGTCAGTTTGGACAAATTCTCATTACTTCACATGTTTTACAAAGATTTGCAATTGGCTGTCTTTTGGTAAATTTTAGTAATTCTCTTGTGTTTATACTGTTAATAAAATAGTTGAGCTATTTTTTATACATGTATGTTACTTGTTTATTCTTTTTGTGAAGTACCTGATAGGTTTTGTTGTTTTTTTTGTCTGTTTTTGAATTTCTATTTTTTCTTATTGATTTGTAAAAGTGCAGTTCATAGTATGAATATATTAATTGACTTTTGACGTGTAAAACAAATTTTATGTTCCTGGAAAATTGCAAAGTTATCCACACTGAACATACTTGACCTTAATCTATGCAGTTGCTTGAATGTCTCACTATATAATCATTTGTTTTATTTTTAGGATTTTAATTATTTCTGCATGAGAGAGACTGCCCTGTTATTTTTCTAATTTATAATATCATCTTCATGTTTTTATATCTAGATTATTCAGATCTCACAGAATAAGTTGATAAGCAGATTACCTTTTCTCAAGTGGTAGTTTGTGAACATTTAGGTACTATATTTTTCTTACATACTTGAAAAAACTCAATAATAAGACTATCTGGAACTGAAAATTTTATTTGTAGAAACATTTTAAATTAGAGTTATTTTACATAAATTATTAAAGTATCTTTTTCTTTTGTCACCTTTTAAAATTGTATCTTCTAGGAACTTGTTTCCATCTTTGGAATTAATTTTTTAAAATAATGCTCTTGAGATTATTTTTAATGTTTGAAGATTCTATATTGATGTTACACTTTATACCTAATACTGATGATTTGCTTTCTCTCATTATTTTTTACCAATTTTGGCAGCGGTTTGTCAATGTAATTTTTTTTCTTAAAAAAATAAATAAACAACTATTGATTTTGTTCATTCTCTCTACTGTTGGTTGTTTTCTACATCATTAACTTCTGTTCTTAACTGTTTTACTTTGTACTTTATACAATATTTGAATTTAATGTGTTGTTCTTTAGCCTCTTGAAATCAATATATAGAACACTGGTTTTAAAACTTTCTCTTTTGTAATGTATATTTAAGATTGAAATGACCTTTTATTGTAGTCAAATTAATATTAGTGAAAGCCATAGATCTTATGTATACACTTTGATAAATATTGACAGATATATGTGCCCATGTAACCACCATCACACTCAAAATATAGTACTTTTTCCCCCCAAACACTCCAGAAAGATTCCTCATAATATTTTCCTGTATTTCTCCAATCCCAAGAGACAACTATATATTTTGTTTGGTTCACATCAATATAGTTTTTGTGTCTTCCATCTTTCTTTCTAATATTGCATTTTACTGGTATTTGTCTTTTTAAAAGTTTGTTTATTCTTATTGAGATAAAATTTTCTGACAGTGAAATACATGTCTTAAGTGCATAATCCAATGAATTTTGTGGCAAATGCTAAACCTATCTTCACAATCTAAGATAAGGAATAAGCAATCACTTCAGAAATGCCCCAGATGTAACCCTAGGCCACCAGTTTTCTGATTTATATCATGTAGATTAGTTTTGCCCCATCTTAAACTTTATATAAGCAGAATTGTGTAGTATGCACCTTGTTGTGTATAGTTTCTTTCTCCTAACTGGTGTTTTAGAGAATCATGCATGCTATAATATGTCGGCCCATGTTCCAAGAGTTCAACCTCTTCAAGCACTGAGAAGTATTCTAATGTATCAATTTATGTGAACAAATTCATTTTTTATTGTCATTGTTAATCCTCACCCAAGGATATTTCCCCATTGGTTTTTTGTTTGTTTTTTTGTTTTGTTTTGTTTTGCTTTTAGAGAGAGAGAGTGGTAGAGAGGGGGAAAAACAGAGGCAGAGAAACATGATGTGAGAAAGACATGTCAATAGGTTGCCTCCCACACATGCCCTGACCAGTGCGGGATCAAGCCTGCAACAGAGGCACATGCCCTTGACTAGAATCAAACCCACAACCCTCAGTCTAAGGGCTCAATCTCTATCCACTGAGACAAGCAGGCTATGGACACATATTTTCACTTCTCTTGAATAAATCCCTAGAATCATTGGATCATAGGTAAGATGTTCATTTATCTTTGAAAGAAAATGCTCATTTTCTAAAATGACTGATCCATTTACTGACCTACCAACAATGTGCAATGTAATATGAGAGTTCAATTTGCTCCACATTTTATTCAATATTGGGGTTGTTAGCTTTCAAAATTATCTAGTGAGTATGAAGTATTATCTTAATGTGGTTTAATTGCAGTTTCCTGATTACTATTAATATTGAGAACTTCTTTATGTGATTATTGGGCATTTATACACCTACTATGGGAGTTTATGTTCAAGTCTACTGCAGTTATTTGCATGTTTTTGCCTTATTGGTTTATAGAAAATTTTTATATACCTTTGATAAAAGTTTCTCTCCAAATGCTTTTCTGCCTCCATTCATCAGATAATATGCTATTTTCCTTCATTATGTTAAGCAGGATGTAGAGGATAGAGTTATTTTACAGCTGGGCCAGGATAATATGCTTATACACAAGGACGCCTGGAAATTTGGCACTGACTCTTGACAAAGATAAGGCTCACTAGTATAAGTAGTAATTTTTTTGTGTGAAATTTAATATCTGAAATACCCCTGGCAACACCTTGAGCTGGTGTATTAATGATGCATACTTGCATTCTCAGAGAGTCTCAGTTGGTCAGAGGAGTATAAAAACCTCTGCTGGAAAGTCTAGAAAACTCTCCTGAAGGCAAGTTTCACTGAACAAATGTTACTGGTTTAATCCACTGGCGGAACACATCTTTGTACCAATAAGAAAGATCTTAGGGAGCTGCGCCTAGAAGGTTCTTGGACCCTGAGGTTCTTGCCTCAACACTTACTCTTTTACCTGCTGTCGTGCATTCCTTGCATGACTTAAGTGTGGTTTGTGAAGTCTGCGGGTCCTTTCAGTTATCCACTACTGTTGTAATTTTAGCAATGGGAAATACACTGCCTAAATTGCAACTGCTAAACCGAACTTGTAACCCTTAATTAAGCCTACCTGATATATTATGCTTTTGTTTTTGTTTTTAAAACTTGGTCATTTCATCCAAATTGTCAATATCAGCATACACAATTGTTTGTACTACTTTCTCATTATCCTTTTAAAAGCAGTAGTATCTGTAATGATAGCTTCTTTTTATTTCTGTTATTGATTGTTTCTGTGTGTTGAGTGTGTGTGTGTGTGTGTGTGTGTGTGTGAGTGTGTGAGTAGCACTAGTATTAATTTTTCTGAAGGCCAACTTCAAGTTCCTTAATTTTCTCTGTTGTTACATGTTTCCATTTCATTATTGGGCTCTCATCACTATTATTTTCTCCATTTTATATAATTTATGGTAAAATTGACTATTCTTTTGAGATACTTAAGTGGAAACTTCTTTCTAGATTCAGTGGAAAACTGATTTTAAACTTTTCTTATTTTCTAATATGACTATTTCAAGTCATAAGTTCTCCTGTAGCACTACTTCAGCTGCATCCCCTAAATTTTGCTGTGTGTAATTTCTTTTTTAAAAACATATTTTTATTGATTTCAGAGAGGAGGGGAGAGGTAGAGAGAGACAGAAACATCAATGATGAGAGAGAATCATAGATTAGCTGCCTCTTTATTTCCCCTCCACTGGTGATCCAGCCAGCAAACCCTGCATATGCCCTGACCAGGAATCAAACTGTGACTTCCTGGTTCATAGCTCGATGCTCAACCTCTGAGCTACATCAGCCAGGCTATATTTTCATTTTAGTAAGTTCAAAATATTTTTTTTTACTTTTTTCTTTGATTTCTTTTGTGATTCATATGTATTTTTTAAAAATGGTTATTATAAAATACAGTGGTGCCTCACACAACGAACTTAATTCGTTCCAGGAGCAAGTTTGTTATGTGAAAAGTTCGTTATGTGAAACGCGTTTTCCCATAACAATACATGTTAAAAAAAATAATTCGTTCTGTAGCATAAAATATGCTAAGATGACATAAAAAAGATAAATTTTTTGTTATTATTTTTATTTAGATACATCTAAAAACATAATTTAAAAAAAAACACACATTTTTTTAATTTTAAGACAGACTAAGTAGAGTCTACTGAATCTTGCACATCTTCATCCATTTTCTGCTTTTTGGCCGATGGTTTCATGAAAAACCTGTCCAAAGTCGTTTGTTTTTCTCTTTTCTCCAACATCTGCTGGAAATAACGGACAAGAGTATCGGAGTAAAGATCGTTGATCCTGTTTGCTTCAGCTGAATCCGGATAGTGGGCATTGGTAAACTCCTGAACTGCTTTCCATTTGACCAGGATGTTCTTGATGTCAGCAGTTGGGATTGGTTGATTGTTTGATTGTTGCTCCTCGTTATCAGATGACGCTTCCCTTTGAGCATTGTCCTGTTGCTGGACCAGAAGTGCTTGGAGCTCTTCAGTTGTCAGCTCTTCTTCGTGTTCCTCAATAAGCTCCTCTACATCCTCTTCCTCTACCTCTAATTCCAACCTTTGGGCCACTGTGATGATGTCCTTCACCACTTCTGTGTCATCAACTACTGCTTCTTCCTGGGTCCACGAAGGCACAAGCATCTTCCAAGCAGAAATGAGGGTCCTTTGTGACACTTCTTCCCAGGCCTTCTGTATAAGTCATATTGCCATAAGGACATCAAATTTCTCCTTCCAAAACTTTCAGACAGTCATATTGTCTCCACCAAACTCGCATTCTTCAAACACCTTATTAAAGAGAGCTCTAGTGTAGAGTTTTTTAAAGTTCACAATAACTTGCTGATCCATTGGCTGAAGAATGGATGTGGTGTTTGGTGGCAAATACTGCACCTTGATAAAAGGATAATTTTCCTGCAATATTTCCTCTAGGTCTTTTGGGTGAGAAGGGGCATTGTCAAGTATCAGAAGGGCTTTGAGCGGCAGTTCTTTTTCCAGCAAGAATTTCTTCACGGCAGGAGCAAAGGTTTCCAGAATCCATTCGTTGAAGATAACTTGGGTCACCCAGGCTTTTTGATTGGACTTCCAATGGACGGGCAGTTTGGACTTAATAACGTTATTTTTCTTGAAAATTCTTGGATTTTCAGAGTGATAAACCAATAGAGGTTTGATCTTGAGGTCTCCGCTGGCATTAGACGAAAACATAAGGGTAAGTCTGTCCTTCCTGGCTTTGTGTCCTGGCAATTTCTTCTCCTCTTTTGTAATGAAGGTTCTGCTCGGCATTCTTTTCCAGAAAAGACCCGTTTCATCGGCATTGAACACTTGTTGTGGGCAGTATCCTTCATCCTTAATACATTTTTGAAAGTTAATAGAGAACTTTTCTGCTTCTTTCTTGTCAGCACTGCCAGCCTCACCATGCATAGTAACGCTGTGGATTCCACAACTTTTCTTAAATCTAAAAAACCACCCCCTGCTGGCTTTGAATTCTTCTTCATTATCTTGATTGCTGCTACTTCCAGGGACGTTTTTCTTTAGATCGTCATAAATTCTCTTGGCTTTGTGACAGATAATATCTTGGGTTGTTACGTCACCTTTCACCTGCCTGTCCTTAATCCAAATCACTAATAGCCTCTCCATTTCCTCGTGGATTGAAGACCTATGTTTTTCATGAAATAGTTTTGATACTCCTTTGGCTACTTTGGCTGATTTGATTGCATCCTTATTTGTCAAAAATGGTGAAAATGGTGGTCTTGCTGAGGCCAAACTCTTTGACGAGGTCACACTGTTTTACCCCACATTCACTCCTTCTAATTATTTCCTGTTTCATTTCAACAGAAATCACCTTCCTGCTTTTTTTAGAAGCCATGATATAAAAAAAATATTGAGTTTAACTTAAAAGGACGACTGCCGTGATATGTGCGTGATTTAATTCGTAATGAAGAACGATTGCCGCGATACGTGCTTAAGTTAAGCGCAGTGACTAAGGACTGCCTGCAGTGCCTGCGCGGAAGGATGCAATACATCGGCAGCGATCATGGAAGCTCGGGCGAAGCAGTCGTCGGGCAAAGCGGTCGTGGAAGCTCGGGCAACTTCGTTGTGTGAAACGAAGTTCGTTGTATGAATCATGAAATGAAGTTCGTTGTGTGCAGCGTTCGCTGTGCGAGGCGTTCTTTATGCGAGGCACCACTGTATGTGTAAATTGATTCCTTATTGATATTTTTTAAATTTCATTCCATTGTGATAAGAGAAGAAACTAAGATTTTTTAAAAATATTTTATTGATTTTTTTTACAGAGAGGAAGAGAGAGGGAGAGAAAGACAGAAACATCCATGAGAGAGAAACATTGATCAGTTGCCTCCTGCACAACACCCATTGGGGATGTGCCTGCAACCAAGGTACATGCCCTTGACCAGAATTGAACCCGGGACCCTTGAGTCTGCAGGCCAACTCTCTATCCACTGAGCCAAACTGATCAGGGCAGAAACTAAGATTTTAAACTAAAAATTATTGAGACTTATTCAATCATCATTATATGGCTTTCTTTTTGAAATTTCCACGTGCACTTTAAAAGATGTCTATTCTGAAATTATTTGTGCAATGCTTTATGAATATCAAATAAGTCAATGTTGTTCACAGTGTTGCTATTAAAATATGAGTTAACATCACCAAGAATGATTCTAGGCTAGCCTGTTTCTCTCTCCTGTTGCACTAGTTTTGTTTCATGCATTTTGAAGCTTGACTCTAAGTCTGGAAGTACTGCTTCTTTTAAATCTATTTTATTTAATATCAATCTAGCTACACCAACTTTGGTTTTCCTGGTGCATAATTTTCCCTCACTTACTTTCATTGTTTCTGGTTTTTAGAAATAAAGTGTGTCTTTGTTGAAAATATATAGTTGGAAGACCTAGCCTTTTTAACTAAACTGACAAATTTTCCTTTATTTCCCTATTTAGTCTGTTTACATTTTATATACGAGAGGCCTGATGCACAAAATTGTGCAAGAATAGGCCTTCACAGCCCCAGCTGCCATGGGCCCTTGCAGCCCTACACCATCCCCCACCCTCACCTGCCTTGGCCTGGCATTGCCCACATCCACCGCCACACACCCCCAGTTTCTCGGTTCCAGGAAGTCTCTGATTGACCATCCTGCAAAGGGTGGCCTGGGCTTCCCTCTTTGGTGCAATCTCAAAATGTCCCCACCCTCCACTGATTGTCCCCCCACCCCCATTGGATGTTTTACTTTAATGTTCTAGGTCCAAGAGTAGAACACTACTAGACTTCTGAAAGGACACAATTTACTTATTACAACAGCAGGCTACAAAAGGACATAGGATCTCAAAGGATAAGCTTCAATGTTGTTTACCTCTAGTAAAATACCTTGACCATCTCATATCTAAAGCTATGATTAACCCTGAACAAGTCAGAAGAATCCTATCTTTTCCACTTCCAAAAACAAGAAAGCAGCTTGGAGAGTTTGACTGGATTTTTCCACAATTGATCCAAATTTTTCATTAATGGCCCAGCATCAGATATATGTCCTATTAAAGTCAAGTTGGTCTGATGCAATTCATGGAATCCAGAAGGAAAGCAAGGTGTAAAATCTCTAAAGAATGATCTAAAGTTCTCCCTCTTGGACACCTTAATTATAAACTTTCTAATTTTTTATACATAAAATTAAAGGAAATACTTTGGAAGTTTTAATTAAAAAACATAGAGATTAACATAGACCTATAGAATATTCTAGTCAGCAGTTAGAGTAGCCAAATGGCTCCTTCACTGCATGACAACCATCTCTGTTACAGACATTATGCAAACAAAAAGAAAAGATGGCTATGGGCTCTTCTTTGTTTATGTTCCTCATCCTGTTGAATCTCCACAGAATTCTCATCAGCCCTAACACTTCTGTCGGATGACTGTCTCTTGCTTTCTGCACCTCACATTCCTTTAACTTAATCTAACTGTCTTAACCCAGCAACTTTGTGCCTGCTTTGCAGGATGAAGACATCCATTATTACATTTTTCTTACTGACCACCTTCTGGTTTCTAGTAATATTTTATAGAAAACCCTTGAAAATGCTGACTTAATTTGGTGTAAAGATGGATCTTTGAAAGATGAATAGGGATGCTACAAAACTGGATATGTGATAACTTCCACGGTGGTGATAATTGAAGGTTCTTATTCACCTGAATAAGATCTGCCCAATAAACTAAATTAATAATTTTGGCTTGTCAATGGCCAAAAAAATCAAATAGCCAGCATTTGCTATAGAGTAGCTATACTTTTGGTATAGCTCACAACTCTACAATGGTGTAGAAGCAGCAAGGCTTCTTAACTTTCTCAGGGAAGTGCATAAAAAATAGAAAATAGGGCACAGGATTATTGGATGTTATACAGAAGTGGAAACAATTGAAAATTATCAAAATTCCGGAACATTCCAAAGCTGCCACCATGAAAGTAAAAGGAAATCATTTAGCACAGTGGTTGGCAAACTCATTAGTCAACAGAGCCAAATATCAATAGTATTACGATTAAAATTTCTTTTGAGAGCCAAATTTTTTAACCTTAAACTTCTTCTAACGCCACTTCTTCAAAATAGACTTGCCCAGGCAGTGGTATTTTGTAGAAGAGCCACACTTAAGGGGTCAAAGAGCCGCATATGGCTGGAGAGCTACAGTTTGCCGACCACGGATTTAGCAGCTGCTGCAACTAGCCAGGCAGCATGAAATAGCCCAATTACCCAGACCTGAGAATGCTCCTTGCTTCTTATTAAATCAATAAAAGACTCTTTTATAGTTCCAATGGACAGTTGCAGAAGAAGAAAAAATGATATGACAACAAAAAAGATAAATTTTGACCCAGAAAAACAGATATGGTTCCAATCAGAAACCAATCTTACTTATAGGGAGTCAATTACCTATACATGAACTAACACATTGGGATCTTAGAAAGATGATTTTATAAAGTAAACAGTATTACTGGAAACCTTCTCCTACTGTAGCATATAATGTATATAGCAAATATTCTACCTGTCCAAATAAATCCCTAAATAACCACTCCACAGGTCCCGAAGACATTTCCCACTTACTCTGGATTTGTTTGAGATATGACAATTAGATTTTATCCAAATGTCACCATCTCAAGAATACAAATATGGGTTAGTTATGATTTGTATGTTTATTATTGCATTGAAGCATTCCCTTGCAGGAGAGCAACAGCTTTAATGGTAGGTAAATTGTTATTGGGAAAAATTAATTTCTAATTGAGGAATTCCCTCTGAGTTATAGTGACTGAGGGACTCATTTTACTGGACAGATTTTGCAATTCTCTCTCTCTCTTTCTTTCTCTCTCTCTCTCTCTCTCTCTCTCTCTCTCTCTCTCTCTCTCTCTCTCTCTTTCTCCCCCTTCCTCTCTCTAAAAAAAAAAGTAACCCAGAATGGACACCTATTCCTTTTATATTTATGGGTATAGGATAGTTAGCAGTTAACAATTGACACTAGCATTTTAACAATTAGAGGCACAATGCAGGAAATGCATGTAAGGGCCTTGGCCCCAGCCCCCGCCCCTGCCCCCGCCCCCGCCCTGCCAACCACTGCCTTGGCCAGGGGCCTCTGCTAATTCTGCCCTGTCCCCCAACCCTGCGGAAGGACATCTGATCTAATTAGCATATTACGCTTTTATTATTATAGATAACAATGAGGGATTTTTGTAGTTTAGGGGTCTGGAAAAAGAAAGGAAATGACCCTGACATTCCAAAGTTATGTTACCTAGATGCAAAAAGACAATAGACAGGCTCAATTAAGGTAAAGATTGACCTTTATCAGGGAAGATACTGGCCTAGAACAAGACTATTCACCATGATTCACTTTTAGAAAGTTTTAATTTGAGACCATCCTATGTTGTTACTTGAGGTCTCTAAGTTTGTAAAGCCCACAATACAGACCTCCCCTGAGCTTTGTCAGGTTTAGTCTGAGGCCCCCTTTTTGCCTACAAGCCAGCCCCAGATATTTGTGTTGATATAATCAATCAAGAATCCTCATTTAGGGCACCCATATATATAAATTCAGCCCAACATAATTACATTTATTCCACCCCTACTCAGCATCCTTGGAATCATCTTCCACACACATTCCTTAGATTTCTATAAATATTGTTAACAAAAAAAATCATTGAAACCTGTAAAGAATTTTTAAAAGAGTTTATTTGAGCCTTACTGTCGACAATTGCAGGGGAGCAGAACCTCAACGGATTGAGATAATGCTCTGAAGAATGGCGGGTTACATTTCTCTATTTATACACTGTAATCAAAGGAGGGACATAGGTGGGTTACATGAAATTCATTGGTTATGGGGTAAGGAGGCGGGAGAAAGCAAAGGGGTGGGAAACTCCTGGGATTGGATAAAAAGTAAAATGATGGACATGTACTCAGATGAGTGCAGGAACAATTAACATGATAATGAAGGAATTTGAGGCATCTGTCATGAGGCCCACCACATTTGGTTGTGCCCCAGGGGCTCTGGAAAAAGGGAAGTTACAAGTTACCCAGACATCTCATAGATCTTAGAGGCAAAAAGGCAAATTGGATCAATAAAAGGATCGAAGTTGATCTTTGGGAAAATATCGGCCTAGAACATGACTACCCATTATAACCTGTTTGTAGTTAGATATTTAATTTTCAAACCATCTTTTGTGGTTATTTTAGGTCTCTAAGTTTGCAAGACTGCCACGCAGGCCTCCCCTGAGCTTGTCAGGGTAGCATGTGGCTCTTTTCTTTCACATTATATATGGGCAAAATTTTGCAAAAAAATTAGAAGAGCAGGATGTATTGTGTGTATTTTCAGGTCATGTGCTGTAATTGACCTATTGGACCTTTTGTGGATTAAGCCTTATTATGTCTAAGGGAAACACTTCTAGGAGAGGTATTAGAGATAGTATCAACAGTCTTCTTCAAAACAAACTCAGAAGAGGCCATTTAGTTTCCTCTGAAATAGTGGAAGGAGAGCTAATTCCATTGGCAAAGGAGGCTTAGCAAATTTGGAAGATCAGGCTTTATCTTGATAATGACCTACCAGATGTCACCTTCCCAATATTCAAGGTCCCACTACTTCATATTCAAAGCTCTCAATTAAGAAAAGACAACTTTCAAAGTTGTGAATTCACTTACATTGTAACTCAGGCTTAGTCTTGGGGTTGATGGTTCAGAAAAGTCAATCCTGGGGACAACAAAAATAGAGCATCTTTTTTGGTTCATTATCCAGAATTTGAGTTGAGAATTTAAAGTCTCAAGCTCAAAAAAAAAAATTTTTTTTTTACATTTTTAGTGATTTAGAAGCAACCTAATAAATCCATGGTCTCAATACTCAATTCCAAAGCTGTATTGACACTTTTTTAGTGGTGACCACATGTGACAATTTAAATAACATTTACCACAACACATGTTAGGCCACCAATGTATATGCTACTGGTGTCAGGGTCACTAATGCCTCTAAATATAGTCAGATAAGAAAGCTAATCCTGAACCCTATCTGTAATATCCTGTTACTTTCAAACCATTTTGATACTAATAACTAATCAACCAGAGTTTAATCAGGAGTAAAGGGCTGCAGGCAATTCAGAGATTAGCAGGACTGCCACTCCCATCATAGACCCACAGTGCCAGAGCCAACCAGACAGAGTGGATCCAAAGAAGGGACCTCTGGTACCTAAAAACTTCAGCATATGCTAGTCAGCATGGCCTCACACTGAGGACCCACTCTGCATTCTGACACCACACTCTGCGGCCTCCAACCCCGTGCAGCTCTCAGGGCTCCAGTGCAGTGTAGCCAGGGTGGAGGCACAGGCAAACATTGAAGTGCTGTTTCTACCAGCACACAAAGGACACCAGCCTGGGGACATTGCTGCCTCTACCTGGATTTCTGAAGGTGGGATCCCCTGGCAGAACCAGGGTCTCAGAACCTCAGTCATTGTTTACTGTTTTGTTTTTTTCTTATTGGTGAACGACTAACTCAGTCATTCTTAGTATTTCTGTGTTCAATTGCATACATTTTAAGATACTAATTTTACTCTAAAAATAATTTTAGTTCCATTCTTTATGTTTTGAAATGTTTTACTTTCAATGTTAATTCATTTTAAGTATTTCATAATTTTCATTTTGACTTTTAATAAGCTGGGAGTGTTGTTTTATAGTTTCTAAATGTATGATAATTTTTGCTATTAATTTTAATTGTTATAACTTTTGTATAATTGATTTTGAGAATGTTCCATTTGTACTCTATAAGGTACACTCACTGATTTTTGAGTGCTGGGCTTGGAGAAGTGACCTAGAAGATACTAAGTTTGCCTCTGCAAGAACCTCACAGGTTTAGCAACCTGGGGGATAATTTTTATGTTAATTTCACTCCTAGTAGCATGCATTTTGACCCTCCCCTCCCAGTACACACATGCAATGTGTGTAGTTGACTTTTCTAGGCATGGCCCTGTCCAGGCTATTTTCCCAAGCTATGGTTTTCTTTTTAAGAAGCTTTGTGTGGCCCTAACTAATTTGTCTCAGTGGATAGAGTGTCAGACTTTGGACTGAAGGGCCCCCGGTTCCATTCTGGTCAAGGATCTATACCTTGGTTGTGGACACATCCCCAGTAGGGGTGTTCAGGAGGTATCTGATCAATGATTCCCTCTCATTGATGCTTCAAACTCTCTATCTCTCTCCCTTCCTCTCTGTAAAAAATCAATAATATATATTTTTCTTTTTTTAAAAAAAAAAAGAAGTTTTGTGTGTTTATTTGAGCCAGACTGTTGACAATTTCCGGGAAGCAGAATCTCAACATATTGGAACAGTGTTCCAGAGAATAGTAGTTCTTCACCTTGTTTTACACATTATCATCAGAGGGTGAGACAAAGTGGGTTACATGAAATCAACTAGTGATAGATTAGGGAGGTGGGAGTAAGCAAAGTGGGGAAACCCTCCAATTGGATAAAAAGTAGAATGATAGACACATGTTTCCTTCACATAGGTGGATACAGGATAGTTAACAATCAACAATTAACAAGATAACAATAACAATGAGGGAATTTGTGGTCTGTGCCTTGGCACCATTTGTTGTGCCCTGAGAGGTCTGGAAAAAGGGAAGTTACACCTTAATCTGGCGTTTTCACAGGTTTGTTATCTTAGATGCAAAAAAGACATAAGGCTCAGTAAAGATTGAAAAATAGCTTTGTCAGGGAAGATACTGGCCTAAGACATGACTACCCATTATAAACTGCTTTTTAATGAAAAGGTTTTAATTTCAGACCATCCATTGTGGTTAGTGTAAGCGGTTTGAGGCTCAGGAAAATGGAGTTGGAGATCACCAAAACATATTAAAGGAAGGTTTATTCCCCAGTAATGATTGGGACTCATTACGAAGGTAGAGAAATCAGGATTAAAGGAGCGGGGGAGAGAAGAAGGGACCCAACCAGGTTGCTTCCACACATGGAAATGGAGAGCAGCAACATGTGGAGTGGTGAAGAGCCTTTTGAGGGGAGGAACAGGAAAGGTTTGGACGCAGTGGAGAACAGGAAGGGGTGGGCCCCAGGGCACTCAGCATGCACTGATTGGTGGCTCAATGTTTTGGCGGCAGAGGCAGGTAATGTCATAACTCTGCCTACCAGTTGCAGGGAGGGAGGATCTCACAGTTACTTTAGGTCTTTGAATTTGCAAGGCCACAACACAGGCCTTCTCTGAGTTAGTTAGGTTAGCATTCAGCTCCTTTATATCCACACATAAAACAATCCAAAGGGTGCACTGATGACCAACCTTTTGGTTAGATTTTAAAGTCCCCTGGTGCTAGTAAGGCTCATTCCTAGGAAGTCTCAGTGTCAGTGAGAGGAGTTAGAAACAGGGTTAGGCAGACAGGATAAGGTTCCTAAAGAATATGCTGTATAGATTAAAGAATCCTACCTATAATAGAGTGATATGCAAATTAACCATCACTCCATTGCACCCACCAGCCAATCAGAGCAAGTATTCAAATTAAACCAACAAAGATGGTGGTTAATTTGCATACATGGAGAGAGGGAGGAAGGAGTGAAGACTGAAGACAGCATACCCTGTTTCCCCGAAAATAAGACAGTGTCTTATATTAATTTTTTCTCCCAAAGTTGCACAAGGTCTTATTTTCAGAGGATGTCTTATTTTCAGGGAAATATGGTAGAAAGAAGAGGGAGGGAAAGTGGAAAGCAAGGCGGCTGCAGCTGCTGGAGGGAAAGCACTGGCAGTGCGTGCAAGGCTGGGTGGGCAGCTGTGGCAGCAGGAGGCAGTGGGGGCAGTGGGCCAGGCAGGTGGGGTGGGTGGGGCAGGGTGAGCAGCAGTGCAGAGAGCAGCCCCAGAGGCCTCAGCAGCAGGCGTAGTGGGGCAGACAGGATGGGCAGGAGAGGTAAGGTTGCAGGAGGGAAGCCTGCTGGAAATCTTGCAGGAATATTTCTGCAACAGATTTCTAGTACTTATTATTTAAATGTGGAAACAAGAACTAAATGTAGGCATATAATGAAGCCTGTGTAGTGTAGAGCTGAGTTTTGATTGGTAACTGTTTTACCATTGATCATAAGAGTCTCATCAGTCTGTGAAAACCTCTCTAGACAGCTGGTCCACCACAGAAAAGGGAGTTCATTCGGCTGTAAGCATCCACATTTTCTTTCCCCCATTTTCCTCCTCCTCCTGTTCATTTCTCTTCCCTGTGAAGTAAGAGGCATTCATTATCCTTCCTTTTCTTCCTTCTTCCTCTGGACTTCTAAAATTGCCTTGCTCTCCTGTTTTATACAAGCGTCTCTCCTAATGTGACTTCATTGTGATTTTTTTATTCTCCCTCTCTGTTCTCTAGATCAATAGCCTCTGTTCCTCGTCACTTGAGCATTCTACCAGCTTTCATTTTCAAGTCTCTGAAAATCCTGGGGGAGAAAGCCATCTGAACCTCTTCCTTTATAATGTTTTGTTTTCGTCTGCAGCTGAGCAGTTTCCTTCACTGTGGAGGCAATTTTGTCTTTCCCGATGCCTTTTCTGCCGAAGTTTCTCTATCTGCGGGGGCTGCAACTGCTCTGGGCTAAGAGCTAGGATATTAAGAAAATATAAAGATTCTATTGGGTGGCCAGCCTTGTGGGTGTCTCATAGGAGCAGTGCCCGGAGCCTCTGAGGCTTCTGTCACAGAATCTTGGAGGCATTTATTGCAAGAAAAGGTCTGTCTTCCTCTGGATGTCTTTGTGCTCGTCTTCACCAATACGACAGGTGTGCCTGTCCCAGGATGCCTTGGCAGTGGAGAGAAGGGAGACCCATTCTCTTCCTGCAAGATGACAAAAGCAAGACTATGAGGTAAGAGAAACAGTGCACAGCAAATGCCACATTTGACCAAGTCTGGGAAGCAGGCATTGTCTCCGGATACCACAGGATCATTTAGTTCTGTAATATCTCCACCTTCTATGAAATTAAATCATATCCTCTCATGATCTCCCCTCTTAGTCCGAGAAAGGAAAACTTTATCATCAGAAAGGAAAACCTCGGGGTCATTTATTGTGTTTCTGCTGTTGTCAGCCCTAGTCTCTGTTGAGACAATCACCTAGGAGGTGGGCATGGTGTATCATTTTACGAATGAGAAGCATGAGCTCCCAATGTTTAGTGATTCATCTTTAATACCTGGGCTATAATTATAACACAGAGTAAGCCTTCACTATACTTGCTTCCTCCATCATTGACAGCTAGGTAGAACTCTGTACCACTTCTCCCTGGAACAGAACTCCAGGGGTGTGATCAATTTTGAAGCCCATTGTCTGAGGAACTCCCTTAGTGTAGAGACCCATGTTTGAGAGCTCCCAAGACAAGCTTCAACACAGATGAAGGTCGAGCACCTGGCTTTTCCAGGGCCTGGGGAAGACATGATCTCTACTCTGGGATCAGTGTTTGCTGAGCTGTGTCTCAGGACAGCCACTAACCCATTTATACCTCACCTCTGCCCGTGCCACGTGACTTGCCAAGAAGCATCACTCCCTACCCCATTGTGAGACTTGGCCACAGGGTATTCTTGGACCAGGGGGAAAGTGAGCAGAGATGCGGGTATGCCACTTTGGAGCATTAGAGAGCTATATTTCTGATAGTGCTGGCTCTTTCCCTCTTCCAAAGTATGGAACTCAGGGGAGCTGACAGGATGTGTCATGAGCAAGGAATTTATGTTAACTCTGTGAGTCCTGAGATTTGGGCTTGTTTTTGTCATTGCAGCAAATCTAAATGCGATATTTATACCAGGCTACTCACATTGACCTTCTTGCTATTCTCCAAATATACTGACCCACTCAATGTTCATACTGCTTGAAAAACTTGCCCCTTTCATCCACACATGGATTTCTATTTTTACTATTCATATTTTTGTGCAATTATTCCTTTCTCATAATCCCTTCTTAAATTCACTGATTACCAAGATTCCAAGATTCATCTCCTCTCTAGTCTCATATCACTTTCCAGTGACATTTGTTGCTCCCTGACATTGTATTAGGTATGTGCTTGTTACGGTCTTGCTGTCTGTCTTCTGCTCCTGATGCTGCTCCACAAGGACAAGTGTAGGGTTGAGAGCATAGACTCATTGGTCCAACTGCCTGGATTACAATTCTTATACCAACACTCATTAGCTGTCTGACACTGGGTAAGTTCTCAACTTACTGGATTTTCCCCCTTATTTGTACAGTTGGAATAAGAATATGATATATAATTCATATGGCTATTGTTGGGATTAAATTAGTCAAATTATGTAAAGCACTTAGCACTGTGACTAACACAGAGTAAGTACTCCACAGAGGTTGGTGTTATCATTCGCATTGCAATCCAGGTCTGAGGACATCACCTGGGACAAGGTGGAGGCTTAATGGTTCTTTGATAAGTGGACAAATGAATGACTGACTGCCATGAGGATTTAAGAAATGTTCCACAAAACTAACTTCACAGTTGAGAGCTGATGGTTGTCAGTGAAAGTCTAAGAACAATGTAAAAAAAAAAAAGTTTAGCTTACTTTCTGGTATTTAGTAGTAATAATCTCTCTATATAAAAGCCTAAATAACTGTATGTTCAACCTGCAGCTATTATGTGCACTGACCACCAGGGGTCAGACACTCAATGCACAGGCATGGAAACATGGAACAGACTGACGAATCTCAGAGGGAAGGGGTAGAGGAAAGAGTGCGAAGAGATTAACCAAAAGTTGTATATGCATACTAGAGGCCCAATGCACAGATTTGTGCACCCAGGCATCCCAGATTGTAAGATGGCACAGGTCAGGCCAAGGGACCCCACCAGTGCATGAATCCATGCACTGGGCCTCTAGTCTATCTATCTATATATATAAGCAACCAATCAACCAGCCTACTGGCTGACCAGCTTGTAACTATGACATGCACTGGCCACCAGGGGTAAGACACTCAACACAGGAGCTGCCAAGTGACAGCAACTTTTCAGAGTGCCCTCTTGCACTCTGGGACCCATCAGAGGATGTTGGACTGCCAGTTTCAGCCCAATTTCTGTAGGCCAGGCCAAGGAATCCCACCTGCACGTGGGACCCCACACACTCTGCAGATACCCTTCAAATCCAGCATCACCTTAGGTGCAGCGGGCCAGGGTGAGACCATGGGAGGTTGGCTCCAGGGTGTAGCAAGCCTGCCTTGCCCAGTCCTGCTCTGCCAGCCACCTTCTAATTAATTTACTTTCAACGTGCACAAATCCATGCACCAGGCCTATAGTAATTAATAATAATAACAATGGCATTAATAATAAATATAAATACTACTCTTTATTTAGCATCTCACAGTTACCTGTTATTTATATTACTGCACACTTGTCCGGCAGCTATCATCTGAAGTGGCTGTACAAACCTAGAAGGAAGTAGCCTGTGTTGACTCATAATTTCATAGCTTACTGGAACTGGTCTTGATTCCTCTTTCTTTGACTGCTTGTGCTGCAGAGTGCTCATTAAATAGGTACTTCTTTCTTATCTTCTGCTAGTGCTGTCTCCTGAGATGGTGGGAGCTGTTGACTTGCTCTCTCCTTGACATGGTGTGGCCATGCGTTCCTCCTGCTGTCTGCCCAGAATGATGCTGCTTGTGTGTCAGCTGCTCTGCAAATATTCTGGGTGGAGGGCTCAGGGGAAACAACAGAGAAATCAGGTATGTCCCTGGCACTTGAGGAGTAAAACAATAGACATAGCTGCCATTCCTATGAGGAAAGTAGCTAAAATGGGCTCTTTTCATTACTTTCTTCTCTGATCATTACAACCATCTGTGCTTTCCAGATAAACAGAGGCACAGAGACTTAAGGCATTTGCCCAAAGTCATAGAGCTCAAGAGGCTAGAATTCAAAATATTAGATGTTTCTGGTTGTTTTCTATTATTTTTCTGCCAAAAGAATTTTATTTGTTTGCTTGTTTTTGTCTTACTTGGTGAAGTCAGGACTGAAGACAAAGCTGGTCAGGGATGGGCACAGTCATAGCATATGACAAATGCATCTAGAGCATGACCTTATCCCAGGGAGTGTCCAGTCAGTGTAGAATATGTCTGCAGCAACCACAGGATCAGGTGATGCCCTTGTCCTTTCAGCCACATGCTTCTCATTCCTTTCCATTACAATTGAGCAGCCACGTGTGGTCTGCAGCCTGTTCCAGGCTTGCCCTTATCACCCTGTAGACCCTTTCCCAAAGCTAAAGTGTACATCCCCTCACTCAACCATAGCTAACACAGCCACCCCCTCCTTGCTGCTCCCAACATATAGTTGATCAGGAACACAGTATGGACTGATGGCCATAAATCATGCAAACTTGGTCGAATTAGCTCCCCTCTAAAGGTGGGTTCATGGGAGACTCCCCTCTGCTTTTCAGAGAGGCCACCTGAGAGTCACATGGCTTCCGAATTATAAATTAGCACAGGCACGCAACAGCATTCTGACAGCAGGACAATTATTGTCCTGGAAACAAGAAATGCAAATTCCTCTTCCCTCATTGCACAGGCAACCAGCGGACTTTTTCTGTGATGTTGATCAATGACTTTAATCTATGCCTGCCCACAGTTTATAAAATCCATGTGCCACCTGTCGCCCTGCTCTTTCGCTCAGGACTGAGGCAGGATTTGATTTCCCTAGGTGTCACATGGGTCTTTGGGGCCACCTTGAAAAGGTGGCTATTAAAATGGTAAGTTTTGGAGAGCAATCTTAATAGTAGCTGTTTCACCTATAAATTGATTCCTGGAGATTTTAACACTTAGGGGCTGTGTGACCTTGACAAATTATGTGGCCTCTCTGAACCAATTTCTTATATGACAAAAGTGGACAAAAGTACCTACAGCAGAGGCTGGCTTTGGGGGTAAACTGGACAAATTCATCATCTTGTATTTATTAGACTATATTTAGTATTAGTGGGCCAGAGAACTAAGTAATTAATGGTTAGGTAAAAAGAGATGAAAGAGTGAATACATACTAATGGATCAATCAAGGTAAAAGAAACATAAGAATGGATGCTTTACCAAGAGATCATTTGTCTTTATTATACACATGGCAATTGACAAGCAGATCTGACTAAAATTTTTTTTAAAGGATTATAATTACTAGTGGGAAAGGAGACTGTCTGAACTAGACATCTGCTGTGTTTCAGTCACATAAGTTACTTCTGTTAGCCTCCATTTTTCCTCTATCTCAAAATAGTCTCTGGAAACTTATCCTTGGAGGTATATCCTAAAGGTATAGGAAGATATAATCTAATATTTAAATTATATGCAATTTAGCTAAGATTACAATTTTGATGCAGGGTTCTGGGTATTATAAAAGAAATGGTTGAGAAATCCATTAGGGAGCTTACCTATGTGACATGGAAGGCTAATTGGAGGACTACTAATGTGCCAGGAGGAGAGCAGGACTCATATCAACCTCTCTCAATGGGAACAAAGCTGCAATTGCTGGTGCAACACTTCAACTTCCCTGATAGCTCGTTGTTTGTTAAGGATTGTGTGTTAGGATGTCAAAAGGACTCTGAACTCCGACGTTCTAGGAATGTCCTTTCTCTATCCATAGACATCATGAAATTAATACAATTTTTGAGAGCCCAATGATCTCTCTTCCTGATATTCTCCCAGACACCATAGCAGGTATTATACCAAGAGAGATACTTGCAGTACTTAAACTTCAGTTGCATCTGGATGTAAGGAGCTCAAGCAGTAATTTGAGGCCTCACACAGCAATTAAGACAAGAAAATTCTGGCTGTACTGGATGACTGATGGGCCAATTGATCAAAAAGAAAAATAAGTAAGCAAGCAGAGAGGTCTGACTAACGCTTTGGAGTATGTATGAAAGAGCCTTGTAAATAGAAAGATCATCTATGAACACTTCTTTCATAGTCAACTGGCTGGCTATTGTAAGGTTTAAGGCACAGGAAACTGGAGTTGGAAACCACCAAGACATATTAAAGGAAGGTTTATTCCACAGTAACATGCAAGATTCATTACTGAGGTAGAGAAATCAGGGTTAGAGGAGGAGGGAGAGGAAAAGGGACCCAACCTGGCTACCTCCTCAGACTGAGAAATGAAAACAGAGAGCAGCCCGCGTGGGCAGGTGGAGGATTCTTTTAAGGAAAGGGAACAGGAAGGCGTGGGCCTCAGGGACTCAGCACGTGCTGATTAGTGGTTCAATGGCTTGGCAGCAGACTCCTCTAACATCATAACTCTGCCCACCAGTTGGGGGGAGGGAGGATCCACAGCTCTCATCATAGGCATAAACTGTGTGTGTATATACATGGGAAGGGAGTAGGAATAATAATGAGGGGCTTTCCTTGAATCTTTGAGATTAATTAGAAAATAGCATGACCATTAAGGACTGATAGTTTGTATGCCCCCAACTTCATGTTGAAGTGTTAGCCCCTTATGCCATGGTATTTGGAGACAGGGCCTTTAGGAAGTAGTTAGGGTTAGATGAGGTCGTGAGGGTGGTGTCTTTAGAATGAGATTAGTAACTTTATAAGAAGAAATGCCAAAGGCCTTGCTCTTTCTTTCTCCCCATGCATTCACAAACAAGAGGTCTTGTGAGCACACAGCACGATTCACACTTATCCATACCTGATACTGGCCTTAAGGCAATAGAAACTCCAAAAGAGCAAATATGTTACTGAGAACACAAAAAGTAATGCTGGGATGAAAACAAAGTGTATGTAGAAAAGAGAAAATGAATGTATAAACACTACATTAGGGTCAATGGTGCCCACCAGAGCTCGGTTGCTGTGACATTTATTCTGACTAAACCTGTAGGAAAAATAGTACATAGTCTTTGTCTGTTTCTTTTCTGCTTTGAAGTTTTGGCTTCAGAAGAGGCTTTTGAGATCATATAAATGATGGAAGGCAAATTCACTACTTGTAATTATCAGTCTCACCTTGTAGATGAAAAGAGAGGTTCAGAGATATCGAGAGATTAGCTTCTGGTCCCTCAGCTCATGAAAATTTCCTGAGATTTGAACCCAAACACTTTCCCTAACAGGACTTCCATTTCATTCTTCATGTTCCTATGTAGGAGCTTGTTAGAGATTTAAACAGCATTGCCCTGTGAAGTTGGTAATGTCATAAAACTAAACAACAGGGCGGCTGATGTTTGCTAGAGGCTGAGCCAGATTTGTCAGAACACCAAACTGCTGTCTCAGCATCGCCACTGATGCACAGTTCGCTAGCTTGCCCCAGGCCCTAAAAGCAATGGGGACCTTCCATATGTCATAAAATTCTCTAAAGTCCTAGAAGGCACAATCATGTGATTTCACCAAATTTATACTAATGCCTAAGCCTTGGGCAAGGTCTAGTTTTGCTCAGGAAGAGCTGAGGGCTGCCTACAGAGTTCCCCTGATGTCCAGAAGGTCCAGGCAGTGCCTCCCCAGCAAATGCAGTCCACAGTTAAGCAAGCAGAGCTATTGCAGAAATTGCATGAGGCAGTGAAGGGTGTCTATGAGCATATGTGTATTTATGCCATAAAGCATTTTGAGTGTACTTGCTTCTTGGTACCACAGGGACACAGTCAGTATCTGGCAGTTTAAAGCAAGTAAAATGAAATACATTCCTTTTACAATTATATAAAGCTAAGTCACGAATCGTGAAGGTACCTTGTAAATCATGCCATCTAGGGCAGTGGCCGGCAAACTCATTAGTCAGCAGAGCCAAATATCAACAATACAACGATTGAAATTTCTTTTGAGAGCCAAATTTTTTAAACTTAAACTTCTTCTAACACCACTTCTTCAAAATAGAACCGCCCAGACCATTGTATTTTGTGGAAGAGCCACACTCAAGGGGCCAAAGAGCAGCATATGGCTTACAAGCCGCAGTTTGCCGACCATGGATCTTGGGGATTGACATCTCAGGGTTATCAGTGAAATTTGGTTGTGGTCACACAGCTAATGTTTGTGGGAACTTTTATCTCCACTTTGACTGTTGGCCTTGGGCTCTGCACTCTTGTGTCTGGGGAAGGTCACACACTGAGTCCTTTCTCTCCCTATTCTTCTTCTTTCCCTTTGCTTTGGTTCCCCTCTCATTATATAATTCCCCAATTTATCCTATATAATAAAAGCCTAATATGCTAAGTATCTGGCCAGCTGTTCAACCAATCAAAGGGTAATATGCTAATGATATGCTAATGCTGCTCAACCGCTCGCTATGACATCACTGAACATCAGGAGCTTGCTGCTGGGTCCAGCCAATTAAGACTGAATGAGATTGGCTGGACATGCCCCGGAGCCCTCCTGGGGTCCCTCCCCAACTAGCCAATCTCCTGTGTGTCTCCCCAGCCTCTATTGTGCACCAGTGGGTCCTTCAGCCTGGCCTGTGCCCTTTTGCAATCCGGGACCCCTTGGCAGATGTTAGAGAGCTGGCTTTGGCCTGATCCCACAAGCCAGGCTTGGGATCCCACTGGCGCATGAATTTGTGCACCAGGCCTCTAGTTGTTAAATAATTTATGGAAAATATTTGTCTATTTTATGTACTTTCCCCCCTTTTCTTCTCTTTCATAAAGATTAGGAATATTCTTCATGTAGTGTGTTCAGTATGAAAGAGGTTCTGTTCATTTGCTTATTTGTTCCTGTTCTTAGTGATTGTGAAATAGAAACTCAGAGAGGGTGTCTTATGCAACTTTACACTGCTATCTAGATGCATGTTGGGACTGACACTCAGCTTCCTTCACTGTCAATCTTGTGGGTTTGGTTTATTTTTTGCAAATATATTCCATTTTTTCCATTATTGTTAACACTTGTGGGCCATGACTTTCATTATACTATTGCTTATCTGACACCAATTTTCTTTCTTCTATATCTACATAGACTCTTGAAGAGTTTTAGTTATTGCTCCTTTAAACTTCCTAACATTTTAAAAGAAAGGTTCATTCAAATTTCATCAATGGAACCTTATAGCAACTAATTTTAGCATTTATCAAAAGTTATTTGTTGTGATGTCTCATAAAACATGTCTTTCTAATTAGAAAAACATAAAAGTATATTTTCATCAACTATTGACACATTAATGAACAGATATTATATCATTAGCACATCTTTCTCAATTTATGTACACTCTGAACATCTCATTTACTTAGTTCCTTCATGTCTTTATTTTGAGGACTACCAATAACTACCTTGATTAGCCTAGATTACCTCCCATTTCTTTAAGAAAAAGGATCAGATGAAAGAATTTTTTCTAGTGTCACAGGGTAGGTAAATTGACCTAGTAATTGAGTTCTACTGTGTGTACCTAGGCTACACTTTCCTGACCTCATCTCCTTTACTATTTAAATCCTCTAAGGGCTCTGGGAATACCTAGCAGACTAGCAGGTAGGATAACAAATTTCCTATTTGCTTGAGGATGTAATGGCTCTTATAAGTTGTCAAAGACCGACTGAATTTAGGTTTACAGCTGACAACAATGGTGAACATTGCTGTCCTAAAATCTGGTGTTGTTGCTGTTGGCCTCCCATACTCTCTTCTAAGGGAATCTGCCTGTCTTTCAGCCTTTCTTTCAAGACCCTGGTCTACACCTTTCTGACAAGCTGACATGAAGAAGTAAATATGGTCAGCTACAATTTTCTTCCAGGAATTTGAAATAGGAAATGCTGAAGTAAGTGTCTCACAGTTAAGGAAATCTGTAAAAGAAAGATGAAAAAGCAAGACACACCTTGTCCTGGTTCTATATGAATAAGAATGCTTATTATTTATTGTAATCACATATAAAACTTTTCATTAATAGATAAACCCCCAAATACAAGAACATCTCATGTACTACTATACCCCAAAATAAATATTGCTTTAAGCCCTTTTCCAGTATATTTCTCATTCCCTAATGAGAACAACTTTATCTCAGACTTTTGCCATATTGATAACTACAGACATATACCAAACCCTGTAGATATAATAATTATGAAAAGTAACTTGTGTTTCTCTACAAACAACTTTCTTTTCCTCTAAATCACATGTGTCAAACACAAGGCCCGAGGGCCAAATCCGTCCTACCAGGCCTTGCAATGTGGCCCGCACCGCGCTGTCATCACTGCACTCCGCTGCGTTTCCATCACAATGACAGTTTATGACTGTTCAGTAAACCATTCGACCCGCGATTTAGGCTGGATTTTAGATTTTGGCCCCTTCTCTGATTGAGTTCGACACCCCTACTCTAAATCCTAAATGTTGTTCAGAGAGCTTGGGTTTCCTGAAGGGTGGACTGTCTTTGCAGCTGACATGTAAAATAAGCTTTTTTATTATACGTTCAACATTTTCTTCAATTCCATATTTTTATGTGCAAAGATTATGAGTAATATCCCATGAAATAAGCAGAGCTTTTGAATTCCAAGTCAATATCAGTTTTACTCCACATATTCACTTAAAATCAACACCCTCTTTTGATAAAAAAAAAAAGTTAACCTGTTCCTTACAACTAAAGATTATATATAACTGAAACATATCCCCAAAAGTCAAGAAAATCTGACCATCTTTAACACTGAGGAGAGTACATAGGATACTTTGCTAATGGGAGGGAGAGAGAGAGAGAGAGAGAGAGAGAGAGAGAGAGAGAGAGAGAGAGAGAGAGAGAGAAATTAGAATTTCTGCTGGGACTGGCCAGCAGACCCTGAGTGACAGATGATTACTCTAATACACGTTTCTGTGAAAGAGAGGGCTAAGGGGCTGCTTGACAAGAGGCACCAGAATGCCCTGTTCACCTGCCTCCTTAGGCTTTTATTGTAACAACAGCTTGAACTAAAGTTAACCTCTAGACAAGTGGTTCTCAACCTTTTTAATGCAGTGATCCTTTAATACAGTTCCTCATGTGGTGAACCTCAACCATAAAATTATTTTTGTTGCTACTTCATAACTGTAATTTTGCTACTGTTAATGAATCGTAATGTAAATATCTGTGTTTTCCTATGGTCTTAGGTGACCCTTCTAGCAGTTCTCAACCTGTGGGTCATGACCCACAGGTTGAGAACTGCTGCTGTAGAGTCTAAGACCATAGGAAAACACAGATATTTACATTGTGACTCAATAACAATAGCAAATTTACAGTTATGAAGTAGCAATGAAAATAATTTTATGGTTGGGGTCACCACAACATGAGGAACTGTATTAAAGGATCTCAACATTAAAAAGATTTAGAACCACTGCTCTAGACACAATCAGCAGGGTAAGTATCCTTGAGAAAGCACATGCTTCTACAAGGTTGGGTCTAAAGACTAAACATAAAGATTCTAGCAAAACACCCTGGGGCTTGGACTTGTTTAGAAAAGTCAAGATAGTGGCTGCCACCTTTAACAAGGTCCCCCTAGAGGACCCTGACCTTTCAGAGACTCCTCCTTACAGATTTTCAACCAAGTCCCATGTTTCTCCACAACTTTCAAAGTTAGAAACAATTGCAGATACTAAGCAGAATTGAGAATGCTAAGATGTGATCAAATACTAAACATAACTGAGTGGTTGACATATTCCCTCATTGCTTCTTATGACATATTTCTCATTTTTCCTGTTTGTTGTTCAGCAGCATTTCTATTAGCAGAGTGGCTAGAGTATGGATAAAGATCATTGGTGCTGTTACAGAAAGAAGAACAAAGCAATACCAGAGAGATGGAGTTATATTTATTACACACAGGTCCAGAGGAAAATGTTTCTCAAACTCTGGGCCTCAACATGCAGGAATTATCCCTATTTATATAATTTTATCTACTTTGTTTCCCAAATATAGAGTGTTTCTGGCCCCTTTTGCAAGTTCTTAAAGAGCCCATAAGTGCTGGGCCTTGAGACCTCAACCAGAGGCCTCGCCTGGTGCCAGCACTGATAACCTAGTCTAGGGAAAGTTTAATGGCCCAGCTGAAGTGGGAATAGTCTTAGCACCCAAGAATTTACAGAAGCCAATTAGCAGGGTTAAAATTTCAAACCAGTTTTCATATAAGATGAATGTTTTAGTTCCACAGCTCCTGGTCCATGCTGATAGAGAGACAGTGTGCAGTTTTTGACATCTGATTTCAGAGCACAGAGGAGCACAGCCACAGTAACCAGAAGCAGGGTGTGCTGGATGTATTTTTTCTTTCTTTAATGGAGCTCCATATTGCTGCCTACATGATGCAATCATCTTCCAGCTGGAGATCCCATGGCCCCGGAAGCTGGAGGTACCTTCCATCTAGGTTTTGTTCTGTGAAAGAACAGGTGTTTTTGAAGTGATGAATAAAAAAAATTCCACTGTTCCTTACAGGGCCCCACAACTGAAATAGATTTTGAACATGCCAAGTTCCAGAGGCAGCCTTCATCTTCGCATGTCACGAAACTAAATCACATTCAGTAGCAAGAGTGTGGCCAATGTGGATAGGCATATCAGGACCAACTCATTAAAAATACCAGCCCAACCCTTCCTGCTGTCTATTTAAGCTGATACCAATCGTGTCGGGTTTGCTAGATATTTCAGTGTCCTGTATTTTATTTTAGTAGAAATTCAACATTTTGTTCCTTTAAAATATAACTTTTTTCTGTAGTTAATAAAATAATAAAGATTATAAAAAACTTGAGGAAATACAGAATAACACAAAGAGGAATGTAAAAATGTTGTATATCCTTATCCATAACAGTTTAATTCTAGAGGGCTCCAGATACTGAATTCCACTACTTTGATCAGAAAAGGGAAGAGGAGAAGATGGGGTCTCTAAACACGTCCTTTTCTTGTTTCTTGTAGTCTTTCTCACTTCGCAGTAGTGCTACGGACCCTTGTCTAATTTAGGCCAGAAGGTGACACAATAATTTTAACTTTGGCATTTGGCTTTCAACTCATGTCTAAACCACTTGAGTCTCTGTTTCCTTTCCTTATATAAAACAGACTTGCTTTCAATTGTGTTTTTGGATGGATATGTCCTTCGATATTCATTGCATAACCAAGTATGGGCATTACATTCCCACTGGGGTATGTGAAACAGGAATTCTAGGGGGTTAAAAAGACAGGTTTTAGAAAGTAAGAGTACTATGGAGACCAGTAAAAGGTATATTTCCATAGAATAAGGAAGCTGAAAAGCTGCAACAGGTACATTTCCATACAATGAGGGAGCTAGAAACAGCAAAAGGTCTATATTTACAAAATAAAGAAAAGGAAGCGCTTCATCCAGAAGGAGAAGAAAAAAGCCCAAAGGAAATAGAAAAACAATAAAAAAGGAGGGGATAGGAACCTCAAGTGTCCCATGTGAAATTTGACCTTTGAACCCAGGAGTTACTATAGCAACCAACCCAAGGGAATAGTGGGATATCAAGACATCAGGATCTGCAGCCTTTATAAACCACAGGGCAAAGGAACTCAGTGGGACTCTTTCCCCTCCCTACGTGGGACTCTGTACAGAATTTGTTCTTTAATAAATTTTCACCTTTGTCTGTGAATTCATTCTTCAACTCTGGCGGACAAAGAATTTGGGTTTCAGTCCAAAATTTCTGCATCACATGGGACCAGTATGGCCATGACATGAGTTTTCTGGACTAGATTCTTAAAACAGATGCAGACGTGGACAAAGAGTTTATTGAAGAGGGGAGGAGTTCCACTCAAGGGTGGGAAAATGGCAGTGCAGGAAATGGAATGTCACTGGGGAAATGTTCCTGTGAAGCATCCATCTTTTATGAAAATTGCTGTTTGAAATTTTAACCCTTTTATGCTATTTGGCTTCTGTAAATTTAACCTTCCCCAGACAAGGTTATCAGTGCTGGCGCCAGGCGAGGCCTCTGGTTGAGGTCTCAAGGCCCCAGTACATACGGGCTCTTTAAGAACTTGCAAAAGGGGACCCAAAACACTTCATATTTGGGAGATGAAGTAGGTAAAATCATATAAATAAGGAGAATCCCTACATGTTGGGGCCCAGAATTTGATATACATTTTCCTCTGGACCCACCCATAAAAAATGTAACTCCATCTCTCTGGTATTGCTTTGTTCTTCTTCAGTTTTCTGTAACACCTCAACTTGAGACCAAACTTCTGTGGTAAAAACAGAATATGATGGATCTGTTTCAAAGTCCATTTTTGCAGGTACCAGACTGCTGCACTTAGGCAAGTTGCCTCAATACTTGTTACTTCTATTTGTGAATAAGTAATGAAAGTTTATAATCATACCTTCCTCACTGGATTATTTTCAGAACTCCATTAGGCAATCCCCTTGCATAGTATCTGGTACACAAGAGATGCTTACTAAAATATTTTTCCTCCTCTCTGTCTCCTTACTGCTGATTTATAATCTATTGAGGTCTGGAGTTGAGGGGTTATATGTTTGAAGTAATTTTTCCTTATATTTATTTTAGTATAATGTGTGTCTGTTTCCTGTTTCTTACCTGAGAGTTAGTAACCCCAGGTTAGCAATATTGAAGGTGTTACCATGGCTACCGCTATCCTGTGACTTCAGGTAGTGATAAAGCAGCAGGAGGCAGAGTCTATGCTTTCATGCAGATGTCCTCAAAACCACAGACAATGAAGGGAGAGCTTTGTGAGGACACTTGAGTTTGAAATTCCAGGCCTTTAATGAGCAGTGTGAAATCAGTCCTGTGATGTACAGTCACTATGTGTCACCAATTCAGTTTACAAAAGCAGCACCACCCATGCATATTGCTTTTCTCCCACTCCATCTCATTCATTGCATAGTGTTGATTCTTCCTGGGACCACACAAGGCCAACAGTTTAAACAGATCTGATTTACCTATACAGTCAAAAACTTACAACCTGAAAGGCAAAAATAACAAAACCATGAATACCCTTCCCAAGCATTGCTCTAGTCATTTAACTTGTTATCTCATCTCACCTTTCCAGCTGTTGTATGGAGTAGCTGACATTTCATCCTTGTGCAGAGGTAAGTATTTTGCCTGGGGTCATGGAGTTAGTGAGTTTCTAAGCCACTATATGAGCCCGGGACTATCTAATTGCAAAGCTAGCCCTATTTGCCTACAATGACATAGACATTCTATAAAAATATAAACAGCATTAAAAGCTACCTGTTACAACAAACTAATATTGTGTCTGGGTTTTTTTGTTTGTTTGTTTTTGTTTTTGTTTTCATCAGTGGAATATTCATCACTGTAACCTGTTTTAGCATGGCTGGTCTTTGAAAAATACCTACCTATGGAAGCAAAAGATGTTGCTTCTTGCATATCATGTCTAATGCATAGTGCTATATTCTTTAAACCTAGAAGTCTATTTTTTCCTCACTTCTTAAAAGACTTGGTCACAAAGAAATGCACATTATCCTTTTCCATTCTGAGCCTCACCTTCGTCATTGATCAGTGGAATGTAATGAGAAAATGGCCTTTAGACCAAGAATAACAAGGGTATGAGTCCAGGACACTGTGAGAAACATAGCCTAAGTCTTCATCTATAAATCAGATGAGCAAGGCTCTCTCTGAGCAAGGGTTGATTCTCTCCTGGGATATGAGGTCTGTGCAAGCCAGGCCCACTATACACCACATGCCCTGTGTAATATCAAGCCATTATGAATAAACAACAGCCACGTTCCAAAGATTCAGCACACAAATTTATTTTTACTGTATTTTCATCACTATTTTTAGTCCAATTTCTAGTTTCAACCACAAATCACTAGAACTATTGATACAGAATTTTTTGACTGGAACTTGTCTGTCAGAATCGAAGAATGAATCCACGGACAGAAGGTGGTATAGCAAAGGTGGAGATTTATTGAAGAACAACTACAGACTCCCACATGGAGAGAGAGAAAGAATGGACTCCCAAGTAGAAAGGGTGAAAGGGTCCCACTGAGCTCCTTTTTCCTGTGGCTTATAAAGGCTGCTGATCCTGGTGTCTTGATATCCCCTCTGATTGATCACTATTCCCTTAGTCTGGTTCTATAGTAATTCCTGGGCTCAAAGGTAGAACCTCATGTGAGGTTTTTCCCCTCCTTCCTGTAAGGTTTGAGGCGCAAGAAATTGAAGTCAGAGACCACCAAGACATGTTTAAAAAAAGTAAAGTTTATTCCCCAGTAATGAATGGGACTCGTTAAGGAGGTAGAGAAATCGGAATTAAAGGAGTGGGGAGGGAGAAAAAAACCAGCCGGGCTGCCTCCAGATGGACATGGAGGGAAGCAAAACGTGGCTGGTCTGGGGGTCTTTTTAAGGGGAGGAACAGGAGAGAGTTGGACCCAGGGTGGAACAGGAAGGGGTGGGCTCCAGGGCACTTTGGCATGTGCTGATTAGTGGTTCAATGTCTTGGGGATGTCTCTGTGGCAGATGCCAGTAATGTCATAACTCCATCCACCAGTTGGGGGGAGGGAGAATCTCACATTCCAGACTCTTTGATATATTATATTTAAAAAATTGAGAGTCTGGGCAGGGGTTTAAGGGTTTTGTCACCATCCACCTTACAGATGCTTGCATCAGCTCTGGACTTCCCCCACTGCCTCTACCTAACACTTCTTTATTGTTTTTTCTACTCCCTTTGGGCTTTCTTCTTCTCCTTCTGGATGAAGGGCTTTCTTTTTTCTATTTTGTAAATATAGACCTTCTGCTGTTCCCAGCTTCCCCATTCTATGGAAATGGCCCTAACCCATTTGGCTCAGTGGCTAGAGCATCAGCCTGTGGACTGAAGGGTCCCAGGTTTGATTTCGATCAAAGGCATGTACCTTGGTTGCAGGCACATCCCCAGTTGGAGGTGTGCAGGAGGCAGCTGATCAATGTTTCTCTCTTATCGATGATTCTAACTCTCTATTGCTCTCCCTTCCTTTCTGTAAAAAGTCAATAAAAATATTTTTTTAAAAAGAAATATATTTGTTGCAGCTTTCCAGCTCCCCCATTCTATGGAAATATACCTTCTACTGCTCTGCAGCCTGGTGCTTCTTCCATGGTCCCTTTAATTTCCAAAATTTCTAAAATTTTCTAAAACTGTCCTATTTCACCCCTAAAATTCCTGTTTCACTCTCAGAAGGACTTAATAAAATAATGTATTTAAAGTTTCTATCTGACATGTAGTAGACACTCAACAAAATGTGTTCCCTTTCCTTTTCCTGTTCCTTTTCCTTTCCAAAGGAGTGGTTAATTCACTTTTCTCTTGTTTTTTACAGGCTATTAAAAAAATGTTTCCATTTATTTGGTATTTTATTCATCATTCTAAAAGTTCAGTTATACAAACAGTAATATGTATTTTCTACATATAACTTTAGAGAATCCATATTGCTAACTCAATCTCTCTAGAGCCATTAATAAATCAGAGAATTTTTTCATTGTTATTACATGAATTACAATGTAAATTAACCCACATCCTAAGTATAGTTACAGCTGTGAACTTGCTTTGTGAACATTGCAAAGTCATAACTTCTCTGGCTTTAGTTCTTTCTTCTGTTATATAAAGTAGATGCTGAAGAAATCTCTAAGGTAGCTTCCTGACTATATTAGAATTTATTTATTCTAATATATATTAGAATTTATTTATTCTAATATATTCCTAGAATATCATTTTTTAAATTTATCTTTATTGTAGAAAGTATTACAAATATCCTTCTCTTTCCCCCATTGACCCTCTGCACCCCACACCTGCTCTGTCCTAGACCTTCACCACACTATTATCTGTGTCCATGGGTTATGCATATATGCATACATGTTCTTTGGTACAGGCTATTCTTAACTTCTTAGAAAACCTAATTTCCATAGAATACAGCTCCTCCTAATCAGGAATACTGTCATTTTTCTCAGCAAAATGGCACTCCCTTAGAGGTTTAATTATGTGGTGTGACAGTCCAAACATCCACCACATCTGAAGCGAACAAATACAGAGAACAACAGATCAGGGGCTTGGGACTTAGATCTTTGCAACCTGTGTGGAGAGAGGCAGGAGGGAGATGTGAATGTGGGCTCAGGGGTGCTGTACTGAAGTAGAGACTCCAGAGCCCTGAAGTCATGTGAGTGGAGAAGCTTCTCTAACCTCAGGCCAGGTGGATCGCTGATGATGGAAAAGAACTCTTCATGTGATTTAAAATCCTACACTTCCAGTCTTCACTTATAAAGATAGAAGCGAATCCCCACCACAGAGAGGCCTATTAGCAATCATGCTGATCTCCAGAGTTTGCAATCAAAGAGAGCTAGTCAGAAACTGGCTGATTAAAAGTAGTAGTTCCTAGTGAATTGTAACTCAATATTGGATTGTCAGATTTAAAAACTCTGCATAATATGTGCAGGCAGAAAATCTTTGCCTCTGTGCTTTAAGCTGCATGGATATGGCCCAGCATGAAAAATAAATTAGGCAAACCATGAGCTGTTTGAGAAGTAAGCTCTTAAGATTTAATAGGTGGAGTGTTAGACTGAGTGGCTATGGTGATGATCCAGTCGGATCATGATGGTCATCAGATGAAAGGGAGATCCATCTTCCCATCCAGAAACTTCCCCAGAATCTTCTCAAAAGGAAATCTCTCTGTAATGGAGACTTTATGTCACTAGAGAAATCTAGGCAAAATCTTCACATAGGACTCTGCTGCAAACAGTGGGCAAGAATCTTGGCTGGTTTGTTTTTCTCCTCGATAGTAAGAAGTTTCAAGAAAATAAATTTTGGGTAACAGGAAGGGAACCAACATTTACTCAGCCCACACTTGAGGTTAGGCACTGCTCTGTGTGCTTATCTCACAACAACCATCCAAGATGTTGACACAGCTTCAGAGCTCAGGATCACGCTGCTAAACTGACTTGCCCAAGGTGACTTATGTTAGTAAAAGGAGAGATTGGATTTGTAAGGACAGGAAAAAGGCCTTTATTTTTATTTGCTGCAATCTTCCATTAGCTATGAGAAATACCCAATTAAATCCCAAGATTGTTAGTTCCTCTGATTCAAACAGCTCCTTGGGACAAGATAAGCTATTCTTAAAGCTACATTCCTGCATCCCCCTCTTCCCTGCTGTTTTCAAAACTCAGGGACAATTCACACAAAGTAATCTCTAGTTAGTGGAGCTTTCCTTTCACCCTCCCCTTCAAATAAGCCTCTTTTAAACTCTTCACAACTTTTGCTCTATGCATAATTTACAGGCTTTGGAAAAATACTGATAAGACACCCCTCTAGGACATCTGCTGACTGTCTCCTAGAAAGCAAACAAACTATAACTTTTTAAGACAGCCTCTGGTATCTACTCAACTTCAGCTCCAATCCTCCTCCCTTCCTTGTCACCTAGCAACAGCAGCCATTACTCTTTAAAAGTGGAAGCCATTTTTTTTTCTCTGTCCTGTATTGATTTGAAATGCACAGGCATTTTCCTCTCTTGAAAAGTAAAAATAAACTTCCTCTCTGCATCTCTTCTTTTAGTTGTGAATTTGTTCAAAGTCAATGTTACCAGCCAAGCCCTAACAGCATTCAAATCCAGGACTTTCTGAATTAAAAACACACTATTTTCCATTCTACCAAACTGTACCTCTCAAAAGGGTGGGAATCTAGCTGTTCTTTGTTCCTCTTTCTTTCTTCTTCATTTTTGTCTCTGTCTCTCTTAACTTCATCTCCTTTACTTTCTGCACATCCTTTTCTCACTCACTCTTGGCTATGTTTGAGGCCACAGAAGTCATTGTGTTGACACTGGTTCATGCTTTTCATTGCCCATCATCTTTAATGCAGCCAATTCCTACCTGGGGAACAAAGCTTTCAGTGGAAACAGCCAGGAGGCAGGTGTGAAGAGTGACACCAAGACAATGTTGTTAGAAGACAATGTTGTGCCTGACTGTCAATTTACAAGGATCATTAACTTTATTTTGTTCTTTCTTCTTTGTATTTTCTATATATTTTTGGAGTTATTTATCTCTTAAGAAATCAGTTGGTTGAATGGCATGCCATTCATTGCTCCCAAAACATATAGGGTAGTTAAAGGACCATATGCTTGCAGACAATATAACATTGTCAAAGGAAGATGAACTGTTTTCCCACAATTTAATTCTATAGACAATTTCCATTATATTCATACTTGCTTCTATGATAGTCATCATTCATATGTGGCGGCTAATATCCATTGTGGCTGACTTTCATTTCCAATAGTGTTCAGAAGAGTATTTTATTGCCATAACATGAAATACAAGGTCAATACTAGTCAACAGGTCACATGCACCATTTGCTTTCTACCATAAAGAACTCTGATTAAGATTTTAAACAAATAGGTGGTGAGAAAGGAGTGTGCATTGCTTTTAAAGACAACTTCAGTTTCGTTGAGGAATCTGAATGGCTGCGATCCCCGTTAACTACATCATTTATTTTGAAGGTTGGCAGTTTTTTAAACAGCTATTAGAGCACAAATGTAGGTCAATGCTGGGAAATTATGCTGTGGAATTTGCTCCATACTTGGGTCTTGCCTTGAGGTCAGTCAAAACATAATGCCACCATGTCACTCTTCACACCTGCCTCCTGGCATTCCTACCCAATTCCATTAAGCAGCCTCCTCTGACTTCACACATGCACTGAATACATATAAAACAAGACTTGAAAACCAGCCTGCCTTTAAAGTGCCCTCCTTGTCCTAGCACTCAAGCCTGGAGTTCCTGGCCAACATCTTCTGCTCCTGTTTTATCTGACTCTGAACAGACTGGGGCTTGGGTTCCCGGGATTATTTGGTGTGGAGATTTCTGCATTTTAATAGTGTTCTTGTTCCTTATCATCGATTAACAGATGAGAATTCAGGAATTCAAAGTGTAAGTTAGAGTAGTAGGGGAATGTTTCAGCTATGTAATAAGGAGAGTAACAAGCCACTTCAAAACTTAGTGGCTTACAATCTCTACAATTTATTGTGCTCACTAATCTGCAGTTTGGGAGACCTGGAAAGAGGGGAAGAGTTAATTTCTGACTCACTTGGCACTATTCACTTGAATATATTAATATAGTCTACACAGGACGCCTTCTGGAGCTCAGAGGAAGGTGGGGATAGGCAGAGAATGGAACTGGAGATAATGTATAACGATATTCATCAAAGTCATCAATATAGAATGGGGTAAGTAAAAGAGCAAGGGAAACTCTCCACTGAGTAGCAGGTAAGTAAGTGTGAGAACATCTTGTGAAAGCATCTAGCAAAACTTACGATGGGTAAGGACTTGTTAAGGGCTATTTGGACAGCCAGCAATAAAGGGGAAATCCCTTGCTGAAGTCCATTGGGAGACGGGGTTTCTCTATGAGATGAATTTGAGAGAGTTTGTACTTAGTTCTTGAAAGGTTGTTCTTTCTACAGTCTATTGCCTCTTTACTCTTATTTAAGATAGTGATAGATCTAAAAACACCTATATGCTTTGGAATACCATGCAATCATTTGATTTTATATTTTAAATATTGTTTTTCTAATAGAGACAGTTTAGAATTGTCTAGCTCTAGTCAATTTTGTTGACAGAAGTTTTACAATGTTTGCAACTTTTAAACTATATATACTTTTCATAAAGCACATACTTATGTAAACATGTATATACATATATATATTTATAGCTTACATATTTATTGTAGACAATAATTTGTATATACTAAACTCTTTTATCCAAAAGCTGTTCTCCCCAAATTGTATATGTGCATGCACACACACACACACACACACACACACACACACAAACACACAAACACACACATACATACACACCCCTTCTGGGATCATACTATCTTAGTCTTAGTTTGAGGTCTTCACTACCTGCTTTTCCTGGAGCAGTACTGCAGTAATGTGCCTTGGGTTGTGAGACTGTGGGGAGATATTTATTCCAGAATGTGAACCCTGGCATCTCCTGATAGACATTTTGTATAATGTGACCACACCCTTGATTTTGCCCCTGTCCACAGTTGATTAAACCATATGACCCAAGTTGTGCCAATCAGAAGCTTGTCTTTAAGCATTAACATTTAGGGTTGACTGAGAAGTTACATCTCTTTGTCTGGATAATACTGATAATATAAAACTTAGAAATTGTGGGTCACTTTTTAAAAATTATGTGATTATCAGTGGAGAAATCTGGTCTGCAGGGAAGGAAGAAAATAAGAAAGACAGGTACAGAGACTGTCAGGTAGGTCTCACTACCAGTACTGCATTCTTGCTCTTGGGTTTCAAAAGACATTCCTCTCTCCTCATGAGAAATGTCCCCACCTATGCTGATTGATAAAGTGTAAGATATTTTTATTTTCTGTAAACAAGTCTTAATATATATAGGGTATTACCACACTGAAAAAGCCAACAGGGAGACATTTCTTCTTGGCATGAGCCTCTCGTATTATGCTCACTCAGAGTATCTGCCCCTTAAAACCTACCTAGAGCTTAGCTGCAAGTGCATTTTCTTTTCTTCCCTCTCAAAGAGCGCTTTCATCTTGCATGAAAAGTAAGATTTTCTTGCCTTTTCTTTTGCAGTTTCCCTCTGGAACCAAATGGGGTAAAGGCAGTTCTTCAGTCTTATTTTATAACTGCCCTTCAAGATGATAAAAATTGTGATTTTCTTTGTTTATTGACTTATATCTTCTTGCAATTTGTTCATGTTTTCATCTGGCAGCATCTCATGCTGCAGATGAGGGAAAGGACAGTGCCAGGTTAGTTTCTAGAACTATGTGTGAGATCTGCCAGGAGTTCTCATCGCCTAACCTAACCCTCCTCTTGGC
Source organism: Pipistrellus kuhlii (assembly GCF_014108245.1). Lineage (NCBI taxonomy): Eukaryota > Metazoa > Chordata > Mammalia > Chiroptera > Vespertilionidae > Pipistrellus > Pipistrellus kuhlii. Next base: position 813,782 of record NW_023425460.1, on the reverse strand, counting down.
AGAGGCAGAAGCTTCCTTGGGTCCCCAGGACAGCGCAGAGCAGGTGTATATGAGACGAGTGGACAGCCTTCCAGAGCTGTGCTTCACCACCAAGACCAGTCTTTCAGGCCACAGTTACAGAACCCCCAGGAGCAGATGCAGCTACACTGGCATTGACCTCAGCAGCATAGTGTGCCGTGGAGTAAGTGCCTTCAGACTCTTGTCTGGGGAAATCCAAATAGATACAGACATGAATACTCCTCAGACCACATTTTTCTGGGAACACTTAGTTGGCCAGAAAGATAAAAATGGATCCTGGGCCACATGGCGTCTATTAGAGCTGAATTTCTGTGGTTTAATTTAAGTAGGAAAAGAGTTGGTGTCATGAGGAAAATAACATCCTATATAATAAAGAGCTAATATGCTAATTAGACTAAACCTTCTAGACGACCTTCCAGATGCCATCCTGATGACTGCCCAGCCGAAGCCAGGTCTTTGAGGGCTGAGGCAGCTGGGACTGTGAGGGCCGCACCCCTTGCACAGATTTTGTGCATCAGGCCTCTAGTGAATAATAATAGTAGTTTAGTATTGATTGGCCATTTGGCATGTCCCTGGCATGGTGCTGACCGTCTATTTCATATTATGAGGAAAAGTGTTGTTATTTCCCTGTATTATTGATGAGCAAACTGCAGGTCACAGAAGTTAAGTCACATGACCCCAAGTTTCAGAGCTGGGGCTGGATGCAATGGTCTGGCTTCAGCACTCAGGCTTTGAGAGAACTGTGTGAACCATTCCATCCTTTGGAGGCCTCTGCTGAGTTCCACAAGGTTCCAGGGTCCACAGGGCTGTCACAGTGGGCAGGGCCAAGTGTAACCTGAGCAGAGAGGAGGCCTGGTATTAAGGCTTGGAGAATCACACAGGAAGCTAAGAAGCAGAGGAATAGCAGGTACCAGACTTGGTCAGTGTCAGGAGGGACACAGAAAGAATTTTAGTTCATGGAGAAATTCATACCTTTTACAACCTTCCTGGATCACTGCATTTCTGGTAGTTTCTGATATTTCTCACTATTTTTCCATGTCGTGTTAGCCCCTAAGGCAATAGCTAGTTTTATTTTCCATAAATAGGGCCTGGAGAGACGCAGATTTCCCAGAAGCTAGGACTCCCCTGATTCAACAACGACCATCCTATAACCAGAAGAGTTGCATGTGAAAAGAAAATGAGAGAAATGACTAGTTTAACATTTCTGGGGCAGTGTTGAAAATATAAGTAATACAGCTTCATCTCTTATGTGCTAAAAGCCGGAGAAGGGGGCTTTTTGCTTGACCTGGCCAGTTGTGAAGAGTGCCAATTTAGTACAAAAGTTACTCAATTTGTTTTTGAAGTCACACTTTGCAAAGCAGCTGTTGAAGCTCTGCCTAAGTCATCCACCCACGGGAGTATCTGCAGAAAGATCCATAAGCCCGGAAAGACTCAGTACAAGTCCTACTATTAGAAAGTACTTTCGTGGTACATGGCTGTTTTTATTTATTTCACTTTGTTTTTCTGAAGAGCATTCTATAATTGAAAGACAATAACAGAATCAATATAGTGGCTATACACAATATGATTTGCTGGCATAGGCCCTCCCTAGAAACTCCCCATGTTTCTGCTCTCAGTGGCTTTGTGTGGATATAAACCAGAGCCTCCACATTTGAGCCCTTGAAAAAGAATCTCTAGGGAAGGAGTGAGGGATGAGCTCTGCCCTTGTGATGCTATCTTGGGAGAGGTCTCTCCCTCTGACTGATGATGCCACCTACCACCCTTTGCTTCCTGGTTGCACTGCTGTGCCTTCCGAGCTCTGACTCAAAGGACCGGAGGATCCCGTCCATGATGGAGATGAGATAGTCGGGCATTTTCATAGGACTTTCTTAAATTCTAAAGGTGATCAAAAGCAGACAAAGTGCGCCAACCCTTTGGCTCATCTTATAAATCATCCTTGACAGTATCTCAGCTTGTTCCTAGTCTACTAGTAGATACATAGGCCCTAGATGATCTCACTCTCTCTCCTGAGATGGATACTTTGATGGCCAAGAATCACCTGAATTTCCTGTGTCCCTTCCCTCTCTGTTTCAGCCCCACTTCTATACACAGAGTCTCAGCTAACACATGAGGTTTTACCAAGAACTTCAACTTCCCTCATGGTCAAGAGAACCTTCCAACCCCAAGACCCACTTCATGCTTAGAGCCTGCCCACTCCAATCCCACTTCTGGTTGTCAAGACCTTTAGCAAGATATGGATTCTCTGAATGAGCTCTTGTTATAGGCATGTTTGTCCCTCACACAGGGGTATGAGCCCTCTCCCCTGCAGAGCAACTCTAAGATATAGTTATCATCATTGTGCCCACTTTATAAATCGATACACAAATGAATAGATTAAATGATATCCCCAGAGTCACACAGCTCCCAAAAGGGAGGGTTGGGATTTGAATCCAGACCAATGGCCCCACTAAGCCCCAGTTCTCTGCTGGCTTGAGCAGTCTCATGTTTCTAAAGCACATCTTATATTTCGTGGAAACAACAGTCTGTCATAATGGACTTCAAACCAACATTCATATGTTGTGAGCCAGCCAGTTTTTATTTATTAAGATCTCTGGGTAAACCTGGTTAGACTCACTATTTATTATTGGTTTTCTTCCTCTGAAATGGAGCTGGCTGGTAACCTGAAAAGTGGATGGGAAATTGTATCACTGTGCTCTATTAACCCCCCTATCACGCTGAACTGCGACTGTGCACTGTCAGCTGTTCTAGACATTTATCCTGGAACTGTAGTGCAGGCCATTGAGCTTGGGGGGATTCTCAATTCTCTGCAATTTCATAAGCTGTAGTGGCCCCACTGAGCACAGAAGGCCAAGAAGTAAGTGAATGTGTATTGTTAGCAGAACACTTTGTGCTTAGAGATTCCCTGTAGAGAAAAGCAAAGGGAAAAGAATGTTAAACTTAATTCAGACCAACCAGGATCTTGTGACCCCTCCTGTTTCACTTTACAATCTCTGGCAGTGCCCCTTCTCTTCTACAGCAGCTACCAGCTGTGCCCCACCTCCCACAGCCCCCGCTTCCTGGGAATGTCTGGTTCTCCAAAACCTCCTGGGGAGTGCCTGGGCCCTTGCACATCACATCACCCAGGTCCCCCCAAGACCACTGCTTGGCTGTCTCCTGGGGTCCACACAGCTGCCTGTGCCCTGCTGGCCTCTTGCTCCACATTGTTACCTGCAGTGCCTTCAGACTTGCCCTTTGCTTGTTGTTGTTGTTTTTTTTTTCCTTACACACTGTGGCTGGACTTTCTAGCATCAATTTGTGACAGGTTGGATCCTGGCCCTTTGCTTCCCATCCCTCAGCTCCCCACTATCATGCTAGTCCCCCTGAATTTCTCTCCCCTCAGTTGGTGTTTGTGAATATGGATCAACAACCTTGGTAGGAAGTGCAGGTAACTCTGCATCAACCTGCCTATCAGGACCTGACAGTGACACTTTGGTCTTTCCTAGAGACAAGGGTTCTCACCTTTTCTGCCCTCTCAAGTCAATCAATCCAAGTGTGTGTGTGTGTGTGTGTGTAGATAGGAAAGACAAGAGAAGGTAAACCCTTGACAAACTTTTCATTAACATCACTGATCCAACAAGTAAATGGAAGCCAGAGCCCTGGTGTGAGGCTGAGAATGGCATTGACATCAGTTTTCATCCTTCATCATTCCAGAAAAGCTCCCAGGAAAGCTGGGAGTGCAGAAGAGGAAGCTGGGGAAGGACAGGGAAAGGAGGGCAGGCTGGAGTCCTGACTGAGGGCATGGAGGGTCTGTACAGGAAGTGTTTGTGGGTCAGAAGGTAGCCTATAAGATGCAACTGCTGTGACACAGGGGTGACATGAGATTAGAAAATCCCCAGTGTCCAGTCAGTTGTAAGGTCCCCAGGGGACAGTGAGTGAAAAATGATCTTTAGAGTTTGGCAGTGCTTCATTGCATATGCAGGCTGATGTAGGGAAAACAAGCTCTCTTTTCCCCTCCCTTTCACATTTCCATTCTGCATGGGCAAGTGTTTGAGCTCCGTCAGGGGCAGTGGATGTGGTAACTGTGGTCCACATCCTTGATTTCTGACTTTAGAGATGCTCTCTAGACCTAACAGACTTTCCTCAGTGCAGCATGAATGTCTAGAAAAAGCAAGCTGAAGCATCAAACCAGCTGCAACTTTACAAATATGGAAAATCAGACATTGCCTCGATTTAAATGTATACAAAGCCTATTTCTTATTCTGTTTTTAATAAAAGTCAATGAGAAAATATCAAATGGCTGACCATGGATGATTGTAAACTTACACTTATTCGCAATGGCTCTCTGCTATGCACTTGGACATCTCCCTGACCTGCTTTCTCCCTTACCCCACACTCACAGGCACACATGGCAGGTCCTTCTCCTCTTCAGGACCACACTGACCTTCTTTCCACTCCTTCCCTGTTCTCTGTACCTTCCCTCTCCAGGGACCTGGCACTTACTTTCCATCTGCCCGAAATGACCTTTCCGCTCAGGCTTCACTGGCTCCTCGCCTCTCTCATTTCTTCAGGACACACCGGCCTACTAAATTCTTTCCTGTTTGTGGTTCTAAAGAGAGACACAGTCATGGGGTGATGGCAGAATTTCAGAACCAGTGCTCACATGTGCATACCAAGAGCCATATAGTTTTCTTGAGATGAAAGTTGTCTTGGTCCACTTACCTTCAGAACATTCTCTTTTTGATATAAATTATTAAGTTAAAATTTCCTGATTTCTTATTAGATCAGTTTCTCCTCTTTTATTTATTGATTTTTTAATATATACTTTATTGATTTCTTACAGAGAGGAAGAGAGAAGGATAGAGAATTAGAAACATCTATGATAGAGAAACATTGATCAGCTGCCTCTTGCACACTCCTTACTGGGGATGTGCCCACAACCAAGGTACATGCCCTTGACCGGAATTGAACCCAAGACCTTTCAGTCCGCAGGCCTATGCTCTATCCACTGAGCCAAACTGGTCTCGGCAGTTTCTCCTCTTTTAAATTCATCCTCTCTCTCCTTATAAGGTTTTGGGGTAAGGTAAGGTTTACACATCCCCAGACACAAGGTAGGCCAAAGAGGTTACTTGTTCACTCAAGATCATCACTGGCCCTCTCCTGCCTGCCACCAGACCTCCTGTGCTAGGGTAACTCAGATGAATCTGGGATAACCCAGGGGGATGACTTTTATGCTACACCCACTGCTGATGACCACCGACATCACTATTGTCTTCAGCCACAATGCCCCCTGTACTTGTGGCCTCTTTGTTCCACCCCAGGCCTCTCCTGGTCCACTGGGCATTGGTGCCACAGCAGTGGGCACTGGAGCCAATTTGGGGAAGAAGCTACATTTGAGGAGTTCTGCAGCTAGACTTAGGCAGGAAGTCTGTGTTCTGACTTAGGGAAAAAACACACAAAACCACCAAACCTGGTCCTTGGGCATTTTAGTTGGTAACAGCATATTCTAATGCCAGTGATAGGTGCAGGTGCACAAGCATATCTTTAGACTATCCAGATTCACAGTCTAGCACTAACCATGGTCTTCAGATTGGCTGACAATAGCAGCATGGTGGTGTATTTCTGGACCCCTATTCATCTAGTGACTGTGGCCTAATTCACCCATATCCAGAGGGCATTTGTGAGTGCTGACTTAAACAGCACTGTGAAAACAATGAGGACTGCCATTTAAGGTCTAGAGGTTATTATAGAAATATGGATCTGAAGACCAAAGAAAGAAGTTCTCACCACAGCACAGTCATTTAAATCTAAGTAACATTTACTATTCATTACTTTAGAAAACACTTAACCTGGATTCAATGTCAAGGCCATGTCACTTTCATGAAATAAAAATAAATCTGGACTTAGGTAAAGATAGGCTTTATTCCAAAGGGTTATCACAAGAAGGAAAGGGACTGTTGCAATAGGAGGAGAGGGACTACCAAAACAGGGAGAAGGCTCCACCATGAGACCTACAGGTGTCGCCAAGCTTAGCCTGATAGGGCTTTCCTTAGGGCAGAGAAGAGAACAGAGAAAACAGCATGTGGGGAGAGTGGGGCATGGTTGCCAGTGGCAGAGTCATGATCTGGTGGATGATCAGGTCAGAGGTCAGTTGGCCTGTTCCTTGGAGGGCCAATGAAAAGGAGTTGTATCCTGGCTCAGGTTGAGGATAAGTCAAAATTCAGGGGAAGGAGAGAAGCTTACCAAAAGTTTGTACAAGTCCCAGTAGCAGGTATTTTTGTCCAAATAGGTACCAACAGCTCAGTTAATCGTTTATAGGATAAGTACAGGAATTTGTAGGGTCCTGTCTGGCCTCACCATAGATAAACAAGGGACCACCTCTGAGACTTTTTAAGTAGAGAAGAAAGGTGTTCCTCACAGGACATTTCCTGGGACTCAAAAGAAGGGGGAGATTTCTTGACCTGAGCAGTTTTCCAGGCGTGCAGGGCTCAGATAAAATTCAACATCATCTATTACTTTGTTTGTGAGTTTGAGCCTCGGTTTCCTCAGAGGAAAATTGGAGTAAAAATGGTCCACAGGGTGAGGACCCAAAATGGAAATTTATGTAAAAGAAGTTAGCATGGTACTGAGCACACTTTGAAAGTTCAATAATAGTCATCATTGTTATTGTTATTACTGCATCCTTGCTTTTGCTTTTATTAAAGCAATTTTTTTCTACTCTAAAATTAAATGTTAAGTGATCAGAGTCTATAAAAAAGCATTTAGCAAAAAAATAGTATGGGATTAAGCTTAATATGACCCCTGGAAGCATTTGAATAAAGAGGACAGACTAGCTAGATCTTGCTAAACTGACTTGCAAGTATGTTTTAATGTAACTTATTTCCAGTAACCCATGCAAAGTGCTGTTTGCAATCTAAATGTGCCCAGGCCCTTGGGTGTGGAGGCTTGGAGATTGACTGAGGATTTTTCCTCTGAGTCCTCATGCTCACCCTCCTGTTGATGTGGCCACGGAGCTCTTTCTGTGAACATTCTGACTCTTCCACATCTTCCTTTCTTTTGCTGGGGATGGAGCTTCTAACATCTTCTCACTGGTTTAGAAAGGATTTCTTAGAGAGTTTATTCAGGAGTCTTAAATATTTCATGGGCTCATCTGCCTGTGTAATTACATCTACACGCAGCAAAAGGCTTTTTGGCAAGGTGTACACCTTGCAAATAGTTACATAAATATTTATAGCTGGGCTTCTCTGCATCTCAGGACAAGTAGCAGTCTTCGCTTGGGAAGAGAGGCTCAAAGTGAAGAGACTGTGGCAATGTGTGTATAAGCAGATTTCCACATATAAATAGGGTGGGTAATTTTTATTTATAGAGCTGATCAAACAATAAAAAAGAAATGTTTGCCCTTTGCCTTGATTGTTAGCAAGGTAACTTACAATATAATCTTGTGGGGCTTTAGAGTAAAAGGCACAAATGAAGATCTTGATTTTACCACTTACTGACTGGGGAAAACCTTGCAAGTCATTTACCTTCTCTTTTCTTACTTTTCTCATTCAAAAATAGTATGCCAATGTCTCAAAAAAAAAATTTAAACATAAAATTACCATATGAACCAGCAATTCTACTTCTGAGTATATACCCAAAAGAGTCGAAAGCAGGAACTCAAACAAATGCTTGTACATTGTGTTTATGGTAGTGTTATTCACAATAAGTAAAATGTGAGCACAACAAAGATATTCGTCAACAAATAAGTGAACAAATAAAACAGAATATGCAATGTAATTCAGCCTTAAATAAGGAAGGATAATTGCTACCATGTAGATGAACCTTAAAGACATGCTAAGTGAAATGAGCCACACACAAATGTTCTATATAATATTGTGTGATTCCACTTAATGAGATAACCAGAGCAGATGCAGTAGATGACACTCAGAAGTGACCCACAAATGCCAATGCCTTTTCCTCCTTGGCTGGGTTTACAGGGTGAGCACTGGGGGCTTCATGCAGTGCTGGGCCTAGGATGGCCACAGTTGAAAACCCTCTGGTAGTGAACAGTGATGGTGATAGTGTGGCTTCATAGTCTGAATAATAAGGCTCTTCATATATAGTGTAGCAAGGCAAATGGAATTTAAAAAATCTGGTTCAATTCCATGTAAATATAGATGTTTTAGTTAAACTTTTTATTTTTACTTAATTGTAGATTTGCATACAGTTGTGAGAAATAATGCAAAGAGATCTCATGTATCTTTTACCCAATTTCCTTCAATGGTAGTATCTTACAAAACTTTATTGCAAGATATGAGAATATTAATATAGGCAAGATCCTAGACATTTCCATCACCACAAGGATCCCTTTTGCCATATTAACCTCTTATAGACACACTCATTTCCATCTCATCTCTGCTCCCCTCCCCCCCACACACACACATACACACGTACACATAGGCATACACATAAGCATCACTAATCCCTTAGCAATCACTCATCTGTTCTCTATTCTATAGTTTTGTCATTTCAAGAATGATTAATAATTTTGTAGCTAACCTTAGGAAACAGGCTGTTTTCATGCAGCACAATTCCCTCAAGGTTCATCCAGGTTGGCCATTATAATTTTTTTTTAATTAAGTTCTAATTGATTATTAGAAACCTATGTTCATCAAGGTTCGAATAGAGATTTAATTCTTTCAAATGGTCATGGTCATACAAAGGGACTTTAATGAAGGGACTCGTGTTAGAGGCATGAGCTGCTCTAAAGGGGCCAAGAAAGGATGTTAACATTCTTGTGACAAGTAACATTGGGGCCACCCCTAAAATTGAAGCAGAGGAGAAGAATCCTGTTGCCTGAGCCCAGAGGAAGGGGTAGCATTGGAGGGGGAGGAATGCCTAGGGGGAAGGAGTCAGGAAGAGACAAATATATTTCAAATTGCAGATGTAAAGACATGCCCAGACCTCTCCTTCTGTCCCCAGCTTTCCTACTTAACTTAGCTGACCCCAACAGGAAGCCGGGGCATCAGGAAACCCAAGTAAAGCCACCTCTAGAAGCCAGCATCCTTAGGTATAAAACAAGAGCACAGATGGATTGAGAGCCAAAGAGCAAATAACCAGTAGAGCAAAGAGTAATAAAGTTGTGTTCATATAACAAATATTTATTGAATGTTCATTTTCTTAAGGATCTGTTCCAAGCATTGGAGAATCACAGCAAATAAGAATTGTAAAGTCTTTGTCCTTAATTTCAAGTGCTGAAGTGATGTCCTTGAGTATGGAAGACTTGATGGGATTCAGTGCCTAAGGGAAAGGATGGGCAGTACATACATGATACCAGCTGGGAAGGCAGAATAAATAGGCCCAGATATGACATTGTTTTTCCATGATGGACAATATTTACTAAAACCTTACTTTGTGAAATCCAAATTAGTTAAGATTTCAGAAAATGGAAAAAAGGTAACCCAAAGAAAATTTGAGCAGGGCAGGGAGGATAATACATGGAAATGCAGGGGGGAAAAAACAAAAAACAAAAAACAAAAACCAGAACTAGAAGTTAGTAAATTTGATGAATATATTCAAAACATAGTTGCTTAGAAAGTCTAATAAAATAGGGAATACACTACTAAGTTTAATAAACATAAGATAAATCAAAATTAAAAGAGTTATAACTGATAAGATGATTACATTGTAATAGATTCTGTCAGTTTCTGGTAAAATTAGAAATGTTGACGAAAGGCATCGTGTTCTATAAAAGAAGGCAAACAAGTCCTATAATAACAGCAAAATTATCCCGGCTACAGGTAGAAAACCTGAACAGAGCAACAGAGAAAGTAAAGAAAATTGCCAGAGATTACCCACAGCAATGAAAGTCATCAGTGTGAGAGGAATTTCTGTTATTCTTTGAAGATTGCACATCGTATCATCTATCCCTGGCACGGAGCAGGAAGAAAGTTACTCTACAAAGTAATGAACACTTCAGAGCCTAAAACTGATAAAGTTTCTACAAAACCAGATAGAAATTGACCTCAGACATAAATGTGAAAATGCAAACAAAGTACTCAGGAGGACAATAATAAATCAAATTAGGAATGCAAGCATGTTGTGATATTAAAAATTCATAAATGTCACAAAATATATATCAGTAATTTAAAGAAAATAAATTATATCAATTTTACGTGTAAAAGAAATTTGGTTAGTCCCAAACTCATGTCAATAAATAATTATTTTCTTTAAAACATGGGATTCTTCTTTTCCAAGTTATATTTTATTTTTTCAAAATGGAAATGTTTTTATTTTCTAAAGATAACAAGCTAACCAAACACTGTTTGTAAAACTGTGCTGACACAGATGTGCAATTGGAGTGGATCCACAGCCACCTGGTCTTTTGATTTTCTACAGGTGGAGACACCTATTCAGCTCCTTGTGCAAAGTGTTTAAGGTCCAAGGACAGATTACCTAGTTAGAGGCAGGAGCTCATGCAACAGACTGTGGAACTGAGAGAAGCCCAGAAGGATAAGCAGGTGCTGGAAGTACGAAGGTGGCCCTTTTCCTGCTGATGCTGTTCTGCCACTGCAAAAAAACTAAATGAACAGAGGCAATGGCTTTCTTGGTCTGTTGGGGATCTTGCCAGAAGAATAAACAGTACAATTGTCAAAGACCAATCCCAAGCTACCCAAGCTGCTAGTAAACTTTTTTTCTAAAGAATATATCCCCATCACTCTCTCCATTAAAAGTATAAATCAAACTGATTTGATTCCAAAATGTGTATATTGGTGTGTTGTGTGTGTGTGTGTGTGTGTGTGTGTGTGTACATTTATTTTGGGCAGGATCATCTCTTTACATTTGCTTGGGCATTTACCATGGCTATTTCTGGATCATTGTATCAAAACAAGGCTGAGGGAGCTCTAAAAGCCTTCTGGGTTCTGTAGACCTGAGCTCAGGTCAATGAATAAATCAGTTAGACACTAGGAAACTGTAGATAATGCAAAGATTCTGACATGATTATCAAGTTTGTGTCAATCCATCCCTTCTTGGACTTCCTGTATTTCTTCATATGTCAATTTGAGAATGTGATTATGATCTCGCGTAGACATTTTTAAATGTTTGTTGTAACAAAATTATTACTGATTTCTCATTAGAAACTGTTGAGCAGTTTCCTCTTTTTAATTGTCTTTTTAATTATCTAACAATTATTTTATTTTTCCTTTTTTTTTCTTTATTTTTTTCAAATATACACCCAGCAATCTTACATTAATAATGGTCTGAACAAGCAAATTAAAAGAGATCTGAAAACAAAAATTCATTTCAGTTAGTAAGCTCCTGGGATGAATGAAATGTTTAAGTCACAGGAATCATTGCCACTGAGACCAATGAACAAATCCAGGTTGTATTAGATGCAAGGGAACCTAGAGCATTTCACAGCCAGTTAACAAAAAACTAATATCCAGCAAGAAGCTGTGTGGTTGTCTGATAATGCTGAGAAGGCTAAAGGGGGCTAATTCCAATGTAACCCTGATATTTGAGGGCTAGTGATCTGTATCCATGCCAGCAAGCTCAGTGTACATTCTTGATAACCTATAATTAAGTACCTCTCTTCTTCCCAGATACTGGTCTTGCAGAACCTGTTACTGTGAACAGTGCACTGCCCCAGAGGAAGCGTTATTAACGTTGGCACCAGGCCAGACCATCAGCTATGGCCTGGAGACCCCCAACACCTGGGGGCCTTCTTGCAAGGCCCACGAAAAGGACCAGAAGCATACTCCATATTTGCAGGACAAAGACCACAGGGAGATATAAAGAGAAGCCCCATGCATCTACACAGATTTGGAAAGCTGTTCCCTGAGTCCGCTAGTGTATTAAACAGTGTCCCTCCTCTTCTTTGAAAGCATGCTTGGTTTTTCTTTGGTCTTCTGCAACAATACAGGTGGCTGTCAAGATCAGATCCAGCAGGATATCAATTATAACCCCATCCCCTGATAATTTTCAAGAGGAAATTGTAAGAGTAATATTAATTTCAAAAGCAAAGAACATTTGAATGACAATATATATATTTTGTTTATAGAAGCATAATTATACATTATTGATAAACCTTATCTCTAAGAAAGACATCAAAATTGCTCTTATTGTTAAGGACACCATTTGAAAACTCCTTCAAGTTGCTGAGAAAATAGCTAAGATGGAAAAAACTGGGTGCTGTGATTAAATAGAGTGGAAAACTAGATAAAACAGATCTTTAATTTATGAAAATAAAGCTGTTCTGAGAACCTTGAAAGCCTAACTGAAAACTTTTTTTACTATATAGAGATAAGACAATGGGAACTATTCATCTATAAACTTTTAGATTTTTGTAACCAAGGCATAAGCTCTTTGATATGAACTTATTCAACTAACATTTAATTAATTTGAAAAAAAGGAAAAAAAATGAGGGGGGAAAAAAGGTAGTTTATAGAAAAAAATCAATAATACAGAAATAGAAAAGTAGAAAAATAGAAAATAAAAGTATGTCACAATTTATCTTTTCTGCATTTTGGGAGAGCAACTTTTAGTAATGATAAATGTGTGTGTTTAAATTATATTGTATATATTTATAGATTTATCATTATAGCTATATCATAGACTTCTGATTGTGGAAAATAAAATAGATCTACTTTTTCCTATTCCTCTCATTAAATCTCACTAAATACAACTAAAAACACTAGATAAGCTACATAAAACAACACAAAAAGACTAAGAGATAGAAGTAAGAATGCAGACTGGCTAAGAACTTCAGGACCCAATAACAGAAAGGTGTTTTTTTCTGGTTTGTTTTTATTTTTGCTTTTTTGGTGTGGTTTTTGTTTGTTTGTTTGTTTTTTCTAATATGGCCTGGACTTGGAGCTGGAGCCCCTAACAAAAGCCTATTCCAGGATAAGCTGGTTTCATTGGAGATTTCTACTAAATCTTTAAAGAAAAATTAATACCAATTCTACTTAATTTTTCTAGAAAATGGAAAAAAGGAGAACATTTCTCAATTTATTATATAGAGTTGGTATTATTTTGATGTCAAAATCAGACAAGGATAATAAAAAAAGGAAAAAAGACATATAACTCTTATGAATATCAATGCATGAAAACATAACAAAATGTTAGCAAATAGAACTCAGCAATATACAGAAAGTCTAAGTGAGATTTATTCCAAGGATGGAAAGCTGTTTTAATATTCAAAATACAAACAAACTAATAGACTAAAGAACAAAAATCACATGATAACATCATTCAATACAGAAAAAAATCATCTGACAAAATTTAATATTCATTCATGATAAAATATCTCAGAACAATAGAATATACAGTCATAAAGAGCATCTTCTAGAAACCTGAAGCTAATATACTAATGGTGAGAGACTGAACGTCTCTCCTTAAGATTGGAAAAAAAGGCAAGAATACCTGCTCTCATCACTCTTATACAACTTGTTCTTAAATTTTTAGCCAGTGCAATAGTACAGGAAAAGAAAATGAAAAACATAGGTGTTCAGCAGGAAGAAATAAAACTGTTTCTATTAGCAGATGACATAATAGTCTATAGAAAATCCCAAAGAATCAAAAAAAAGAAGAAAACTCCTAAAAATTAATTCACTAAGGTTACAAGATACAAAATAAGCAAACAAATCAATTATATTTCTATATACTACAATTAGCATGTGGCCATTGAAATTAAAATATAAAACCATTTATAATCTGTAAAAATATTATATATGTAGATATAAATCTAGCAAAACATATTTGGGACTTGTGTGCTACAATCTACAAAACATTGATGAAAAAAATTACTGAATTTATAAATAAAAATAGGCACATACTGTGTTCATGGATTGGAAGACTCTACATAGTAACAGTGTCAGGTATGATGCAATACATAAGAAATTACCAGCAGGATTGTTTTCTAGATATACACAAAATCATTTCAATCCTTATATATAAAGTTTCAGGCTCTAGAATAGCTAAAATGGTTTTGAAAAGAATAACAAAATAAAGGGACTTAGTCTACCCAATTTTAAGACATTATATAACTACAGTATGAGGTATTGGCAAAGGCACAGACACATAGGTCAGTAGAAAAGAATATAGAATCCCAAAATGCACCTATACACATATGCCTGTTTTTGAAAAAAATACAAAAGCAATTCTATGAAGGAATGGTAGAAATTTTAACAAATAGTGCTGGACCAAATGGACAAGCATAGGCAAAAATAACCCTCAATTTAAACCTCACACATTATATTAAAAAGCAACACTCAAAATGAATCATGGACTTTTATTCATAGAGACAAAAAGTAGGATGTTAGTTGTCAGGGGCTAGAATAATGACGGCAGTTAGGGATTGTTGTTTAATGGGTGCCATTTCAATTGGGAGAGATGAAAAAGTTCTGGAGATGGGCTATAATGATAGTTGAACAACAATGTGAATGTACTTAATGCCACTGAACTATACACTTAAAAATGGTTCAAATGGTAAATATATCAACAGTTTCCTTTGTAAAAAAAGAAAGAGCTCTGTTTTTAGATTTGTAGGAGGCTCACCACTTCCAACATTTTAGACTCTAAAACTGAATTTATAGCAAGTGGGAGAAATCTCCCATCTGGGGTAAATTTTGTGGTGTATGCTTTCTATGGCTTTCAAAAGTCTTGGGCATTCTTAGGGCTACTATAGGTGTTCCTGGAGCCTGTGCTTTCAGAGACCCACAATGCAATGCAATGATTTCCAACATATATTTCTAAAACCTCACAATGTCCTGGCTTTTTAATTTCTCCAACCTTGGTTAACTTTCACTGGCTAAATGGCAGCACAAACCCCCCTTCCAATACATATTTTCACGCCATAGCAAACAAACAAAAAAACAACAAAATGGAGAAAATGATAAGCAAGAAATCCACTTAATTAACATTTATTATACCCATTGCTCCATTTATTAATTTTTATTTATTATAGTAATATTTTTCAAACATGCACAATATGCTCCTAAAAGGTGTAAATCTTAGTCTCCGGCTTGCCTTATATTCTAGAAGACAGAGAAGCAATATTAACAAACAAGTAAAAAAACTGGCTACTACATAATCAGTGGAGCCCACTGGCAATCACCGTTGTTGACCTCTTGTTCAAGTTATTAAGAGAGATCAACCAAAGGATTTGTATGCATGCATATAAGCCTAACCAGTGGCAACAGACACCGGGGGGTGAAGGCATGCTTTGGGGGTGTGAGGGGGGGTAATAGGGGGGGATAAGGACACTTATGTAATACCTTAGTTAATAAAGGAAATAATAATTAAAAAGTTATTAAGAATTTCATGATAATGGTAGCACAGCATGAAACCAACATTGGGGCGATGAACCTGGCCTTCAACAAGCCATTATGTAATGTTGAAGTGTGTGTAGTAAGTGTAAAAAAGAAAAAGAGAAAATGTAAAAAAATTATACAAAGTAAGAAGTTTGCAATTTTCAGGGAAGGTGAAGAGGAAAGACCTCTCTGAGCAAATGACTCATAACTAGTGACTTAAAAGAATGGAGGGATGAAGCCACAGGGCCATCAAGGAAAACCATTCTTGGCAGAGGGTAAACACCCGCAAATAGGAGCCTGTATATGTCCAGCATACTGAGGAGATAATGACCGGAACAGACAATACAATAGACCAGAGACTAGGAGGGGTGGAAGAAAGAGATAAGGTAAATATCACTTAAGGCCTCTTAGGTCATTTTCAGTACTTCAGCTTTTACTGTTGGTGACATCACTTAAAATCCTATGCATCCAGGATAGGTTTTCATCTTTGCTTATCATAATAAAAACTAATATGCTTACCATCATAATTTACTAATTTATCTTCTCCCTTGACCTTGAAAGAAGAGGAAGTAGAGAAGAGATGTTTATTGAGCTCCTCTTAGAAACCTGAAATCAAGCAATAAGATGAATTCATCAAAGTCTCTCAAACACCATCATTTGGACTATTCCATACCTACCATACCACCTGTCTTTCAGAGCCACAATCTGACTCACTCCTTCCTCACCCTCAACCAGTACATTCATTTAGGCCCCAGCATGCTTAATGATAAATACACTGGTTAGACAGGTTCTATACTCATACTATTTAAATAATATCTTTTCTGAACATTTCCTGGGAAATATTTTAAATAAATATTCTAGCATAATAAAGAGAGCTATTTGTAGAATTTTCTCAACAGATAAAAATGTGCAACTTCTGATAACATGTTAAATAGCCATAGGAACCATTTTTATATATACATCCAGAAATACTTGTTAAATAAATGTTTCTACCATTGTAAGCCATTGTGCTAAGATTGAGACCTGAAAGGGCAGCAATGAAAGAACTAGGAAAAATCACTAAAAGTAAATATGCATCATTAAAGACCAAGGCTAACATCATCCACACCTCCATATTCTCAATTACTTTTTACAGGTATCTAAGTTGGACAGTGAGGAAGGCTGATAGGAAAAAAAAAAAAAAGCAAAATAAAACTTGATTCATATGAAATATGGTGTTTGAGGAGAGTTGTATAGATACCATAGACAGCCAGCAAGACAAACAAGTCAGTCCTAGAGCAAATTAAGCCTGAAACATTACTGGAGTCAAAAAATAACAAATTGAAGATATCTTACTTCCAATATATCATGAGAAGGCAGGGTTCTTTGGAAAAGACAATAATGCTGAGGAAAATAGGCTCCAGGACAAGAGGAAGACCAAAGACGAGATGGATTGACTTAATAAAAAGAGCCATAGACATAAGTCATTAGGACCTGAGAAGGGCTATTGAGGACAGGACATTGTGCACATCATTCATTCACGGGGTCTCCAGAAGCTGGGGCCGACACAATGGCACATAACACACATAAGCCTAGTTTTATGAAGGAGACAATGATGACAAAGACATTATCCTTTCACAAAAGGACCTTCCATGATGATATAGGGGAGAGAACAGGTGCCAGATTGCTAGAAGGAGGGGGCTAAAAACAAATTAGAGATGGATCAAAGGCTAGGAAAATCCAGGGAAGCAGGAGATCACCTCCAATTGCAGAGGAAGGTGAGATTTCATGAAGATGTAGCCAATCATGTATATTTTTTACTCATTCAACCAGTGACCAAAAAGAAGAAGAATCAGAAAATAAAGAGAAATAGATACAGTAAGAGGTAATGAAAGGATAGCAAAATGGGGAGAAAAGAAAAGAAGACTGCAGAAGCCTTGGAGGAAAATAGTACATGAGAAGATATATGCAGATAGGGAAAAGCAAAAGAGGAAGCTAGAAGAAGAAATAGAAAAAGGAAGTAGCAAACCATGTGAAAAAGCCTCAGGGAAATGGAACTAGAAAGCAAAGTGTGTTGGGAAAACAATGAAAGCAAAGAAATGCCTGGTGAGATTATCAAACTCCATACCATGCATCCAAAGTTGTTAGGCTCTGGGTCCCTGTCCCAGACTCCTAAATACATTGAGCATAGCAGCCAACACTCACTTTTCTTAGAAAACTCTCAGGGTCAAATATCAAAACGCCAACCCAAGAAGCACCATGGGTTTTGTGCCAGGGTCTGGCTTGTTTGCCTGAAGCCACAGGGCTTCTGCACAAAGCCTTTTGCAAACAAAACTAGGAATCAAAGAACTCTTTCAAGTGCCCAGTAGGTCTAGAACTAAAAGTGAAACTTTCCCAACCACTTTTTCATATACCCATAGTGTTAAATTTAAAACTGGCAGCTGTGCACTCTAACTGCTTTCTCTTGCATGATTTGTTTCAATTGCACATCTTAAATAAAACTTTCATTTTAGATATAGAAATAGATTTCCTTCCTGAACAACTTGTTCTAGAAATAAGTGTTGAGTCAGATATGTGACAATGATTTTCTCAAAAGAAATAGGCACCATATACAGCATCTTCGATTCGTAGTTGACTAGTATTCCTCTATAATGGGAAAGTTTCTTCCTTACATTTTGGGGACAAAAGGAAGTGTCTCATAAAAACAGAATAAAATGAGAAATGCAAATTACCTATGATGCAATTTGAAATCTCAGAGACAGAAAAATGTAATATAAGGTTGTAATAGGTACTCAAATGGGTAGTTTCACTCACCACTTTTCACAGACACTGAAGTAAGAGCACATTTTAAGGACATTATATGGAAAGGGCAATTTTCACCTCAGAATTTGCCTTACTTTCTATTTCTTAGGACAATCTTTGCTTTTGCGATTTTAGAGTAAATGAATGCCACTCTTAATGAACATTTCCCCTACAGCTCATATCATAGTAAGCACTCATTGTAGGTTATCTCATTTCATCTTTACAACACCCTCAAAAGGCATGCAGGCTGACCCCCACTAAACAGACCAGGAAGCTGAGAGTAGGCCCTGCACCACGATCCTGAGCAACCTCCAGTTGAAGCTTCCTCGTCAGAAGATAAGGTCAGCATAGTAGAGTCCCTGCTGATGGGCTGGGCAGGAAGCTGGCTCCTGAGGGGTCAGAATGGACAGGATTTATTTCATGAATCTGAAAAAATTAAAGAATAAAAGTTCAAAGGCCTTGAAAAGAAGTTAGAGATAACAATTGTGTAGACCACAAAGGGAACAGATGTACTATAACCAAAAGCCAAGTTTCAAAACTATGTGTGAACTTGATATAAATAGCAGCTGGTTAGGATTAAGTGGGGTTGATTTATGAGAACTGATTTAATGTATATGGGTTGCCAATGGCTTTGTGACAAGTGTGTAAATCAGGCTAGATTAAAGAATATTGTATTCTATCAGATGGAAATTAACACCTAATGAGATAGTGCAGTGTCTGCAAGCCGCAAATAGGCAAGACATTCTATAAACTACCATCATTAAATATGAGAAGCATATATTGAATCAGGAATATGCTATATATAAGAGGTGATATTGGAAACTAGTACTGAATCTACCTCATGTACCAGAGACTCTATGTATAGTACCTATTGTCTTCTATTTCCTTCAAGAATTTCAAACTGTACCTGTTGCTATTATATAATTTCAAATGTACTTTTAAAAATACTACAGCCTGGTGTTAAAAATAAAAATGAAGAAATTTAAAAATAAAATAATCTTGACATTCATAAATTATTATTAATATTGGGTGTTATAGTTACTTCTCATATTTATACATGCATAGAAAGGAAGAAAGAGTGAGAGAGAGAGAAAAAAAAGAAAGGGGATGAGAAGGCAGAAGAAAGAAAACTTAAGGTAGGAAGAAGGAAAGGGAAAAGAAATAAAAACAAATTTATAAAAAATTATATAGCTGCATTTGTGACAAATAAGTTGGAAGTCAATTGATTTTAAGTGAGAGAGAAAAGGAAGGAGGAAGGTTAGAGAAAGTTAGAATGCTATGCAAATTAAAACATGAATTGTTTATATCTGGAATTTTTTACTTAATATTTGAATCACAGTTAATTGCAGGTAACTTAAACCTCAAAAAATGAAACTGTGGTTACTGGGGCCTGGAGGTGGGCAGGGTGGGGCGGGCAGGGCATGCAGTTGCCAGCAGGAAAAGCATGGGGTGGGGAGTGAGGGGGCAGAGGCGGCAGGGAAACCGCGGGGGGGGGGGGGGGGGGGGAGGCGGAACTGGAGAGGTGATGGTGGAGGTGGTGGGAGGGAAGCCAACTGGAAGCCCTGTTCTTGCAGGAATCTTCCTGCAAAAGGCCCCTAGTCTATGTATAAATGTCTCTTTGTTATCTTTACACTTAAATTGAGAACAGGGCTAAAGAGCTGAATGTTAGGTAACATTATTTCCCACAGAATTTCCTCAACATTTCTGTCTACCGAAATGAGTGTTAATGTAGAAAATCTGACACCCAAACTCTTCATAATTTGCTTCATCTGTCTTAATGACTACCCATAAACCTTTCTACTTACTTTTTAAAAAATCCTCACCTGAGAACACGCTCAGAAAGAGGAAGGGAGGGGGGAAGAGAGAGAGAGAGAGAGAGAGAGAGAGAGAGAGAGAGAGAGAGAGAGAGAGAGAGAGAGAGAAAGGTGAGAGCGAAACATCAATCAGCTTCCCTCCATAAGTTTCCAGACCAGGCAGACCAGGGATCAAACCTGGAAACCCAGACATGTTCCCTGCCTGGGAATCGAACTGGAAACCCTTTGGTTCATGGGATGCTCAACCAACTTGCCACTTTGACCAGGCTCTACTTACTTTTTAAATTCAGTATTCTCAAGATATAAAATATAAACTGCTAATTATTTTCCTGCAGAAAAATCTTCTGGGCATTGATGTGGCCTTTTGCTCTGCTGATAATAATGTTCTTTATTTTAGAAAGAATTTTCTTTGAGTTTATGTAATGCATTACAGTTCATATTATATTTGGCCTTTTCCAAGGTATACATTCAATTACAAAATGTTATATCTCTTATCCATGTCTATGATCTTTTCTATAATACATGTTTTTTAGGTTTCATTCTAATTCATGTTGCTTTTACTATGGCTTTCATCTCTCTAATTGATTTTGGTTCTCTCCTAATTTTCACCTCCTCTTTTGAGCTCCTTTGTGAAAGGAATGTGTTGTCTGCAACAATGCTGCCCAAAATCATGCGCCTGAACTTTGTCTGAGGCAAATGAACTATTTTTTTTTCTCATTTATTTTTCAGCTTCTAATCCTTGAATATACATTCTTTCTTTTTATCTAAATATCATCTATCTACTTGTACTTCTGTCTATCCAACTATCTATATGTGCATAAATCAGAGAAGAAATGCTAACATCCAAAAGTGAGATATACAAAAGCATAACTTTATTTTGTATAGATAACCTCATAGAGGCTTAAGTCTCTTAGACTGCCTAGAATAAGCAACTTACTCTCTATGATATGTTCACATGCTTTCTTGAAAGCAATTGACCGATTTCCTGTTAATGTCATTGTAGATTTAAATCTTACAAATTCACTATTTGATTAAAAATATCACAAAACATTATTAAAGAATATAAAAAAATTGAATTGACAGTTTCTCTCCTTGACCAAATTTAGGTTCCTCTGAGCTATCTTCATATCTAGGCCTCAACTTTGCTCTATAAAGACTGAAGGCTTGTAGGACAAACAATTTTGTTCACTCACCAACACTGAGAAACTTGAACAAACTCCAGTATGATTTCTAACAGTTCATTGCCACATCCTTGGGATGACCCAGCTCGCCTTTCCTTACCTGGGAGAGCTCAGGCTACCTAAAAGAATGTACTGATTGTTTGATCAGCACCAAGGACAGAGCTCCCGTCTCCCAGTCTGGGTTGGAGGGTAGGCACCTAACTTCAATGTGTGCCAGTTAGCAAAGCCTGAATGGCCCAACCCCATTGACCAACTTCCCTACCCATTTTCTGTATCTTCCTACCTCTCTGACTATGCAAGAGCCTCTAATCATTCCTCCCTCATTCTCTTTACTATGCCTAGTCACCTCTTCATAGATTGAAGTAGAGCTCAATTTACATTGGAATCTCTCCCCTATTGCAGTAGTTACTGAGCAAAATTTATCTTACTGACGTTAATAAGTGTCTCACTTTGTTTCTCCTTGGCAGAATGCATGAAAATGTACCATGTATATAAATTAGAAGATACAGTATTATAATAAAGTCAATTTTGTCCAGATTAGCCCATATATTCAATACCATCCCAATGAAAGTCTGAAGTATACACATGTATAACTTAATCTGTTCTAATTAATATAGAAATTTAAAAGTTCAAGAAAGACTATAAAAGGATTTGCCTTAGGACAAACAATTTTGTTTACCCACCAACACTGTAAAAGTTTATGATTGTAGATAAAGTAAAAGTTTATTATTAAGCTACTAGAGGCCCGGTGCACAAAATTCATGCATGGAGGAGGGGTGTCTCTCAACCCAGCCTGCACCCTCTCTAATGTGGGACCCCTTGAGGGATGTTCAACTTCCCGTTTAGGCCTGATCCCAATTGGATTGGGCCTAAACAGACGGTTGGACATACCTCTCACAATCCAGAACTACTGACTCCCAACTGCTCGCCTGCATGCCTTCCTGATTGCCCCTAACCATTTCTGCCTGCCAACTTGATCACCTCCTAACCACTCCCCTGCCAGTATGATTGATGTCTAGCTGGTCCCTTGCTGGCCCGATTGTCCCTAACTACCCTCCCCTGTAGGCCTGGTCCTCCCCAACTGCCCTTCCCTGCAAGCCCATTTGCCTCCAACTTTCCTCCTCTGCTGACCTGGTCACTCTTTTTTTTAAATATATTTTATTGATTTTGTACAGAGAGGAAGGGAGAGAGATAGAGAGTTAGAAACATCGATGAGAGAGAGTGATCGATCAGTTGCCTCTTGCACACCCCCTACTGGGGATATGCCCGCAACCAAGGTACATGCCCTTGACCGGAATCGAACCCGGGTCCCTTCAGTCCCCAAGCCGACGCTCTATCCATTGAGCTAAACCGGTCCCAGCCTGACCTGCTCACTCTTAACTGCCCTCCCCTGTAGGTCTGGTCCCTTCGAACTTCCCTCCCCTGCTGGCCTGATCACCCACAACTGTCCTCCCTTGCAGGTCTGATCCTTCCCAACTGCCCTTCCCTGCTGGCCATCTTGTGGTGGCCATATTGTGTCCACATGGGGACAGCTATCTTTGACCACATAAGGACTGCCATCTTGTGTGTTGGAGTAATGGTCAACTTGCATATTACTCTTTTATTAGATGGGATTTTGAATACAATGTGATATTTATATAGGAATGTATTATGAGACCAACGGAACAGAAGGAAATTGAAAATCAAACACACACTTGTAAGTAAACTTGATATATATTATAATTGAGATAGCATTAGAAATCAATGCAAAAATAATGATATAATTAATATATTGGTCTGGGACAATTTGTTATTTATATGGGAAAAATGAATTAGATTTTAATGCACCTAAACCATAAAAATAGATCATTGTCATAAATAGAAATATTTATGTCATAAATACAAACATTTATGACATAAATGTAAATAAAAGGCTTAAAAATAAGGTACCTATATACTTTATTGTTTGCTATTCATATGTAGATATATAATTAAAACATATAGAAATGCATGTCTTTAAAAATCATGTGGGCAAATTTGACAAGATATTTCAATTTTTAAATGGCTGTTTGTTTTATTATTCTTTTAACTCTGCATGTTGAAAATATTCTAAGTAAATTAGAAAAAAAGAGAACATTCATCAAGCTCTTACTCTGTGTCAATTATGCTGCTAAAAACCTTCATTTGCAATTTTACATGTTCTACAGAAAACTCTATAAAGTAGTCATTATTTAGTTCTATTTTATTTACAGAGAAATTGAATTTCAAAAAGGTAAAATTTCTGAAAGTTAAAATCTCCAGAAATGTCTAGTTCTAAATGCTGCCATTTCACTAAGCCATGAATTTTTCAAATGTGTCTCTGATGAGCCGAAAGCTCTTTCTCAGGTTTAGTTTATCTCTACAAGTCTCTTGAGCATAAACATAGCATGAAAATACTGGTTTTTCAGTTTTCCAGGGGGCCTTACAGCATGGAGGTTTTCAGTAGAATCATAAAGGTTGTTTGCTAATATGATAAAAATTCTACCATAATTTACCAGATGATGTGGATGGTATGCTACAAGAAAATGGGAATGATTTCTGAAGTTACCTTCTGAAGTTACCTGTCATGTTCTCCTTCAATGTAGTTAACAGAAAAGAATGTCTATGGGCACATTTGGCTATGATGTTTGCTGTTTCCACTTCTCTGCTTTAGGCTTGTTTGCCCAGGCATTTAAACCTAGAAAGAGGGTTCAGATTAGGACCAAAGGGATTGGAATAACTGCTCTCCTTTGATTCCCCAGCTAACATCAGCCGCCAGTAGAGATGAATACATAAAATAGGAAAATATGTTACATTTTAAAGCAATTTCTCTGATATATACTTTGAGGTGAAATTGCAGTTGTATCATAGGTAATACAAACATTTAATATTAGAGGCCTGGTGCACAAAATCCATGCACTGAAGGAAGTGGTTCCTCAGCCAGGCCTATGCCCTCTTGCAGTCCGGGAGCCCTCGGGGCTGTCCAACCAATGGCTTAGGCCCACTCCCCATTGGAAGTGAGACTAAGCCCACAATCAGATATCCTTAGTTCTGCCACAGAGGCAGGAGAGGCTTCTGCCACCACCCTTGCGCTCAACAGCTGTGACCCTGGCTTCTGGCTGAGTGGTGCTCCCCATGTGGGAGCTCACTGACCACCAAGGGGCAACTCCAGTATTGAACGTCTGCCCCCTAGTGATCAGTGTGCATCATAGTGACCAGTCATTCTGTCGTTCGGACTATTTACATATTAGCCTTTTATTACATAGGATATTTAGACTTATTTTTCCCCTAGCTGCTTTGGCTTGGTGGATAGAGCTTTGGCCTGTGGACTGAAGGGTCCTGAGTTTGATTTTGGTCAAGGACACATGCCTGGGTTGCGGGCTCAATCCCCAGTCTGGGGGCATAGAAAAGGCAGCTGATCAATGATTCTCATAATTGATGTTTCTGTCTCTCTTTCTCTTCCTCTTCCTTCCTCTCTGAATTCAATAAAAATACTATAGATAAAGATATAGATATAGATAATTTTTAAAATACTCTACAATTTGACCCCACATAACAGTTTATAAATTTTTCTATTGTGCCATAATCTACTTAACACAGGATATTATTGGGCTTTTTAATATGTATGAATCTGTGAGTCTAATTGGTATAGAATGCTATAATTGTTTTAATTTATAAATCTTGATTCCTGAGGAATTAGTGAGCCATCTTTTCTTTTCAGTTTTTATTGGAAAATTTTAATTTCTTCTGTGAATCACCCATTCATGCCTCTTATTTACTTTAAAAATTGTTTACCTAAATTTTTATATAGATTTATAGAAGTTATTTATGTACTCTAGATAACAATCCTTTGTGACATACACTATTTTCTCTAAGCTAATAAAATATTTGACATTCTGTTTATTTAGAAGTACTGCCATGCTATCTTGTTGAAATAAGCTGGAAATTATAGATTTGGAAGATATGATTGATGGATACATTCATTCCAAGTATTATATTGAAAATGAAAATGAAAAATTGAAAATGAAAAATCTCACTTCTCTAGCCCTTTTTCTGACACATTTAAATGCTAGGATCCTCTGAAATGTCTGTATTTTATAAAGCTGCAGTAATCAAGACATTGTGATATTGGCAAATAGACAGAGACACATATTAATGGAAAAGATTAAAGAGCCCAGAAATAGTCTGACAAAAATATAGTCACCTTATCTTTGGTAACGAAGCAAAGGCAATTCAATAAAGAAAGCATAATCTTTACAACTAGTGGTACAAAAAAAAATTAGACATCATATGCAAAAATGAAATCTTACTCCTTTAACAAAAATTAACTAAAATGGGTATTAGATCTACATATAAAATTTTGAGAAAAGAGAAATCTATGTGAATTTGGTTTTAGCAATGAGCTTTCACATGTATCAACAAAAGCAAAATTCATAAGAAAACAAAATGAGCCAAAACCAGTTTGGCTCAGCCGTAGAGCGTCGGTCTGTGGACTGAAAGGTCCCAGGTTCGATTCCGGTCAGGGGCATGTACCTTGGTTGTGGGCACATCCCCAGTAGGGGGTGTGCAAGAGGCAGCTGGTCGATGTTTCTCTGTCATCCACGTTTCTAGCTCTCTCTCTCTCTTCCTCTCTGTAAAAAAATCAATAAAATATATATTTTTTTTTTAAAAAAGAAAACAAAATGATAAATTCAAGTTGATTAAAAAGAAAGAAAAAAAAACTTCTGCTTGGTGAAAAAGGCAGGGAAACAAAAGACAAGCCACAGACTGGAAGAAAATATTTGTAAAACATATAACTAAAAAGAACTTTTTATCTAAATTTATAAGAAACGTTTAAGACTCAACAATAAGAAAGTAAAAAACTCAAGAAATGGCTGAAGGATCTGAACTTTACCAAAGAATGTATACAGATGAAAAATAATCATATAAAAATTTTTCAACATCAATTGTCATTAGGTAATTGCAAATTAAAACAATGAAATGCCACTACATGACTATTTGGATGGCTAAAATTCAAAAAACTAAAAATACCAAAAGCTTGAAGATCTGGACCAATAGAAATTTTCATTCATTGCTGGAATATAAAGTAGTACAGCCACACTGGAAGACATTTGGCAGTTTCTTATAAAGCTAAACATACAATTAACATATAACTCAGCAATTATACTACTAGACATTTTTATCCAATTGATATAAAAACATATGTCCTCACAAAAATCTGCACATGTATGCTTATAATAGCTTTATTCATTAATTGCAAAAAAAATCGGGAAGCAACCAAAATGTTCTTTAGCAAATTAATGGATAAATAGGTATATCCATACAATAGAACGTTACTCAGCAAATTTCAATAAATGAGCTATTAAGACTTAAATTCATGTTGCTAAGGAAAAGAAATCAGTCTGAAAAGTCTATATATTTTACACTTGCAATGAAATGACATTCTAGACAAAGTACAACCAGGGAGAGAGTAAAATGATTGGTTATTATAAATTAACTAGAGGCCTGCTGCACAAAATTCATGCAAGAGTAGGCCTTCCTTCCCCTGGCTGCTGGCACTGGCTTCCCTCTGGCACCCGGGACCTGGGCTTCCCACACAGTCTTGGCTTCGTCTGGAAGGTCGTCCGGAAGGATGTCTGGTCTAATTAGCATATTACACTTTTATTATTATAGACAATGGTTTCTATTTTCTGCATTGTATAATGCTTTGACAACTAAGGTCCTGTGGACCCAGGTAGGGACTGGCTCTCTCAAAATTAGCTAATTCCTTGAGATAGCAAACAACTTTTTTGAAAACACACCTTTGATTTTAAACCAAGCAATCCTGAGCCCATACCCCCAAACATCAACTTTATCCAATTCTCACACACTTAGCAGGTACTCTCTATATGATAGAGATGGTACTTGATTTCTGTCTTCATGAGAAAAATATCAAGTTCAATATTAGGACATCTAAAAAACATTTGCCCAAAACTGTCAAGATAATAAAAACAAGAAAAGTCTGAGAAACTCTATATCTAAGAAGAGCTGAAGGGGACATGACAACTAAATGTTTGAGATCCTTGATGGGATCCTGAAACAGAACAAAGCACAAAGTAAAAACTAAGAAATCTAAATAAACATGAACTTAATTATAATAAATGTGATATAAGATTTTTGTTGTTAATCTTTACTTGAGGAACTTTTTCCATTGGTTTTTAGAATGGAAGGTGAGGTTAGGGGCAGAGAGAGAGAGAAAGAGAAACTTCAATGTGAGAGAGATCTATCAATTGGTTGCCTCCTGCATGTGCCCCAACCAGAACCAGGATCAAACCTGCAACCCAGGTACATGCCCTTGACCTGAAATTGAACCCATGATTCTTTGGGTTATAAGATTTTTTTAATAGTGGAAACTTGTTGCAAGGTATGTGGGAATTTTCTGTAATAATTTTCTGTAATAATTTTTCTATAAATCCAAAACTCTCCTAAAAATTAAAATGCAACAAATATCCACATCAAGATAAAATGTTGCTCAAAATACTTCAATATCAGAGGAGTTTGTTGTCATTTCTGACACAAGTTTCTGTAAATACATCCCAAACTTAATTGAAGAAATTGAATAAAGTATTATACATACTACTAAATATTCCCACAATTGAAGGTACTTTTGTAAAGAATTATGCATAGGGTAAAGCTTTAAAAAACAAAGTTTAGAATTATATATATATATATATATATTTTTTAAAGAGTTAAATAAAAATTAGCAAAAATAATTTATTAAAATACTTGATTTTTCAAATTATTAAAATATATTCTTTCCCTCAGAATTCTTCCTTTATGATCCACAGGCACACAAAAGTTTAAAGTAAGTAATATAAAATGAGCATTCTGGTTACCAAAGGACATTTTTCATGGAGCAGACACAAGGAAAAGGAGAAGGGAAGTGGATGTTTCCAAATTGAATCAATTAACTTCCAAACATGATCTTCAAAATACCTGTGAACTTGTCTCAAGGCAAAAGAATGAGCTCAAACAATTGACTGATAACCGCAGCCTGGTAAGCAAATCCCCGGGCAGCTGGGACTGAGGCCTGGCGTTATCCCCCTGCGTGTGCTGGTGGGACAAAGTAGGCAACAGAAAGGCTTCAGTGCTCTCCTGGCAGCACCCCAGCTAAAACTGGAGCAAGACAGATCAGCATGGCCCTTGTGCAGCATGACATCATTCTCGAAGCGTCTCTTTGAGGGAAGAGGAAGTGACTGTTTAATGGGTTTGGAGTGTCAGTTTTAAATGATGAAAAAGTCCGGGAGATGGATGTTTGTGATGGTCGCATGACAGTGTGAATGAATTTAATGCCACAGAATTATATATGTTTAAAAACAGGTGAAATAGTAAACTTTATAATATCTATTTTCTACAACAAAATGAAAAACTTAGGAAAATACCAAAAAGGCCCATTCTTCCCTGAGCTGAGACAGTGGAGGGGCTTGGCCCCAGGAATGGAACAATATCAGGTAGCCAGAAGGATAAGCTGACTGCAAGAATGGCATCACTCCTCCACTCCCGGTAAAAAAATAAAAAAATAAAAAAATGCAGAATTGTATCTCCTTTCTAACCGCTTGCTTTTCCTACCCTGACATGGAAAAATCCATAAACCCGCCATTATCACAAGCTTGTCTTTCCGTGAAAGCCTGCTCTGGCCCAGCTTATACAAGCAGCCAAGCAGAGCCAGTCCCCAGCGGCTCTGAGGACCTTCCTCTCTTCTGCGGGCCTCCCTTGTGCTCAGGCATAAGCTTAAGATCTGTCTGAAAAGTGGGGTTTCCTCTTGACTATCTTGGGAAACCCAAGAACCCCAACGCCAGTAATAAAATGACTTTTCTAACTTAATCCCAGGGGGCTGTGACACTTCAGTTTATAGATTTATTTCCTTGAGTTTCAGAACTACCTAATTAGCCTGCTTTTTTAATGAACTTTTTATTTTGATATAAATTATAGATTTGCAAACAGATGTAAAAAATAATATGGAGAAACTCACATATCGATTACTCAGTTGCCCTAATAATAACATCTTGAGAAACTATGGTACAATATTATAACCAGGATATTGAAATTGAGAGCCAAAATGCACATTTCCATGTTGCCCTTTTATATCAAGTCCATTTCCCTCCTGCTCCCCACCCTCTCTTTAACCTTGGCAGCCACTAATCTATTCTCCATTTAGTCATTTTAAGAATGTTATATAAATAGAATCATAGACTACGAAAATCTGGGAAATCAGTTTCTTTACACTCAGCATATTCATTAGAGATTCAACCCATTGTTGTGTATTATCGATATGTTGTTCCATCTAATGACTAAATAGTATTCTATGGTAAGGCTGCATATCAGTTTGTTTAACTCAGCAATTTTCAACCTTTTTCCTCTCACCCACACATAAAATAATTACTAAAATGCTGCCACACCAAAAAATGTTCTTTTTTTTTGCCAATCTTACAAAAAAAATAGGGATAATTTTGATTCATTCTCACCAGACGACTATTGTATTGGCTGCTCTCATATTTCATTTGACAATCTAAGGGAAAAGAGGTCAGTACCCCTGACTAAATAGGTGGTTTCACTAAAGACCTTTTGAAGGACATTTGAATTGTTTCCATTTGGGGCTATCATGAGTAAAGCTGCTATAAACACTTATGTATGGGTGTTTGTGTTAAATGAAATTATAGATTTTTTTCTAGGATAAATGTGCAGCATTGTACTCCCACATTTAGTTTTATAGGAAACTGTCAAACTATTGTCCAGAGAGTCTGCCCATTTTACATTCCCAAAGCAATGGGGGAGTGATCTAGTGTGTCTGCATCCCTGTCAGCATTTGGTGATACCACTTTAAAAAAAAAAATTAGCCAAAACTGGTTTTGCTCAGTGGATGGAGCATTGGTCTGCAGAATGAAAGGTCCCAGGTTCGATTCCAGTCAAGGGGATGTACATTGGTTGTGGGCACATCCCCAGTAGGGGGTGTGCAAGAGGCAGCTGGTCAATGTTTCTCTCTCATCGACGTTTCTAACTCTCTCACCCTCTCTCTTCCTCTCTGTAAAAAATCAATAAAATATATTTAAAAAAATAAAAATAAAATAAAATCTGATAGATGTGTACTGATATCATCATGTCTTTATCATTTCCTAATGGCTAATGATGTTGAAATCTCTTTTATGTCATCTATATATCCTTTAATAGAATGTCTCTGCTTATTTTGTACATTTTTTATTGATTTTTACCTTTTGTTGAGCTTTGAACGTTCTTTATATAATCTATATACTATTGCATATGTTGAATATTTTGTTTGAAAGTATTTTCTCCATGCTGTAGCTTGTTTTTCATCTTCTTACCTGAATATTTAATAGAGAAAACACATTTAGACACTGATGATTGTGCCAGGAAAGAATTATGAGCTTCTGCTGAGGTTCTCAGAGCTGCCTTACCCATGACCATGACAGTAACCAGCTCTAATGTGACCACACCAGACTTCCAGGATGTTCCCCATAACTTACCTGATTTTCCTTAATCCAAACAGAGTCAATTTCTGTGGGTTTCAACCAAGAAATAAGTAACAAAACACATCTAATCCTTTTGCCTGGGAGGCAAGAAAAATAGCATGGAATTCACTGCAGCATTAAATGAGAATGGAAACAGATTTAATCCACTTTACTGTTTTATGAAGGTCTGGCAACACTTCAGCTTCTGGTGTAATCACTGAGATTTGTGATGGAAAATTGCACTGGGGGATTTTTAATCCAGTGTCTCAGCAGTTGGCTGTAGGCCTCTGTGATTTGATTCACCTTTGTAGTTCATTATTAGTGTTATCATTTCGCTTTCTAATAAAGAAAATGTGCAGTAAATCATCTTTCCAGCAAAGTGAGTGCATTCACTTGTTAACTTGGAAATAATTATTGAATAACTGTTAATACATAATAATTTGAGTTTATAAATTAATTTCAAATATATTATTACTTTCAATCTACATAAACTCATTATGAAATAAATATTGGTAAAATTGGGATAGTAATAAATATTTTCTCATAGAATTTATTATTTCATAATTAACTATTATAAGTAAATTCTAACTTTTTAAATATTTACTTATAACCTGGAGACTTCTAGGAATTAGGAATGCAGGAATGGCAAAGAATATAACCATTATTTCTAAAATTAAGTTTAATATATAAAAATAAATTCTAGTTATTTAATTCTCAGAAAAGAAAAAGGAGGTAAAACAATATTTTTAAATGGCAAATGTGTCATAGGTAGCATCCTCTCAACTTTCTTCTCATTGAAATCACACCAGGAAAAAGAAATAGGAAAATGGCTGAAGCATAAATACATAAATCTGCATTACTTAAATGAAAGAAGCAAACCTAAAAAGACAACATACTGTATTATTCCAATTACGTGATATTCTGGAAAAAAGCAAAATTATGAAGTCAGTAAAAATACCAGTGGCTGACTGGGGATAGTCTGGTGGGAAGAAGGAATGGGTGAAGCACAGAAAATGTTTAAGGCAGTGAAACTGTACCTAGAATGCACAACGCCAAGAGTGACCTCCAATGTGAACTATGGACTTTGATGGATAATGATGTGATGACATAGGTTCGTCAACTGTACCACTGTTGATGATGGAGAAGACTCTACAGGAGTAGGCTCAGGGAATATATGTAAAATCTCTGTACCTTCTCCTTAATTTTGCTGTGACTCTAAAACCGCTATAAAAATTGTCTGTTAAAATAATAAATAAATAGATACACCTGAAAGCCAGAAACATCTATGAAGTTTTGCTCCTGGCAGCCCTAGTATTACCAGATTAAAGACTGGAGGTTTAAAATTTAAACATAAAAAGTGATACAAAAGCTCATCCTCAGAGGAAGAACACTGGGGAGTTCCTGGTTGATCTCTATCTGAAAACAGCCTCAACTTCGAGAGCCAGGCCCTGCAGTACATCCTCTCAGACTTGCTCCCGCCTCTGTGGGTGCCCCCAGCTCACACACTGTTGTGCCCGCAGGAAACACTCAGAGCGTGGCTACCAGCCACACCTGGAGTCAAACCAATGTTATTAAACATTGTTAGGACAAAAATATTAAAAGAAACAAGAACCAATGGACTAAATAATACATGGATACCAAAGGCTTTGCCTTCCTCCACACCACACAGCGACTGCTAAGGGGTCATTGCTGTGGTTGGGAAACACAGAAACTAACCCCCTTCTACCTGATTTCACCGAACACCCCTCAGCAACTTCAGTCAAAGCCCCGAGAAACATGCCCTTATGACACAGATGCCCCCAAAGGGGATGGGTGCCCATACATTTGACTAAGCATTAGAGTTCTCTTTCTAAAAGGGGCTAACATTCACACCATGAAATTAGTTAGGATTTCTTCTCTTCAGCATTCTAGGTCCATGGAAGTTACACCTACCAAGTTCCACTGTAGCAGATATAAAGCTTCCGTGCACTTGAGTTCCCATGAATATTCCACGGCTATTTCTTCAGGTGGCTCCGAAAAAAACTTTTACTGAATACCCGCAAATAAAGTTGGTTTCAAAAGTTCAATATTCAACAAATATGTGCTTGTTTTTATTGCACAAATATGTATCAAGTAATATGCTTTGTTCTGAGAATGTGAGAAGCAAAAGCTGAACTCACTGTGGGGGAGACATATACAAATGAAACAGTCACAACAATACGTGCTTCCAAATTACACAGTGAACCACAGCCCGTGATGGATAAGAGAGGGTGGGGGTCAGGGAAGGCTGGTGCTGAGATCTGAGGATAAGCTGGAGGCAGGTTTGATATATGTGCCACAGTAGGCAGACATCACCACTTGGAATTGAGTAAGATGCAGTACCAGAGCCCTGGAGCTCATAGCAGGCATTCCTTGAAGAATAAAAAAGACTTTCAAAGACAGAGAATATAGGAAGGGGTTTCCAAACCAAGGGAACTGAAGTGCAGTTTTGCCATTTTGTTGCATAATATCTTCTAAACACAAAGAAAGGGGCAGGCTAGGGGTGGGAGTCATCTGGTTCCCATCAGAGAGAAAATCCTTTTGGTATTAGTGTCACTTAACTGGGCGCCAGGGTCCTGCCTGAGTTTGTGATTCTGTGCCCTTAAAGGGCCTGTTTGGGGCACAGCCTCGTCTGGGCCCCTCACCTGTGTGCTTTGAGCTCTTACAGTGAGACATTTTTATTCTATCTTCCATGGGAATGAGCAAAGCACAGGTCCCCAGGAGACAGTGCTCGGGTCCAGCTGGAGACTTAGTACACCAGGAGAGGACCTTGAGCCATTTCTCTCAGCTCCTCCCTGCTGGGCAAACTATAAACCCAGTTCCCCTGAGGATGAGAATATTCACAGAAAGAGGGAGATTATTGCAGGAGTACTCCCATTAGCAGACCCACAAGCTTCAGTGTCAAATCCATTTCATTTCTGTTTCAGCCATACTATTATCTATCTATCTATCTATCTATCTATCTATCTATCTATCTATCTAAGAGCCAGGATCTGTATCATCCACAATGACCGGAGGCTTTACCGAAAGCCAGGTTGTGCACCCAGCAGGCTCAGGTGGGAGGAGACTTGTCACAGCAGGGACAGGGGCAGAAAGGTGGGCCCGGAGGAAGGAGGCCTGTACTCCCCACATGGCCAGGGCAGCTGTGGGCACTCCTGATGGCCCACAGGCGCTGCTTCAGCTTGGCCAGTTGGCTCAGCTTGGTCACAGAAGTGCAGGCACCACCTCCATGCCACACCCCCACTTCCATCAGTCCCACTTGCACTGAGGCGCCCTCCCTGAGCTGTTTCCGGGAAGATCCCACCCTTGGAGTGTGCCTGGCTCCTGAGGAGGTGGGCAGCACTGCAGGCAACATTTGGGGGCTATTATTCTGCCTACCACAATATGAATCAGAAAAAACAAAGTGAAAAAAGACAACAGCAACAAACATTTAAATATGGAAGGTAGATGGATGTGGTCTGTGCCTTAGCAGCCTGGGGACATTGCCCCTGAAGTGAACCCTAAGCCAGGAGTGAGAAAAGCGAAGAGGCACCAGGGGTTACCCCACAAAACCCCCAAAGGTGCCTGTGTTAATGAACTAAGTACCCTGGAAGAGGAAGCAAAGCTGGGGCCAAAAACCAGAGGATTGGTCTACAAAGGGCTCTAATCCTCAGATTTCCTTCTCCACTCCCTCCCCACCTCCCCCCAACCCCAACAAAGACAGAAGGTTCATTGTTCTGAGAGGGTAGAATAGGGACTCTGAACCCGGGACTCAGCAAGACAACTGGGAGGGGCAGCCCTGTGACCCACCAGTGGCTTATGTGACTGCTCCATCCTGAATGTGGGAAGCTCGCCTCCAGTTCCATCACCTAGGACCCCTCCCTTCTGGCTCCCAGACAGTGAAGTCACAATAAACTTTCCAGACAGGACACTCCGGAATTTACTCCCTTCAACCTCTGACTATATTAACAACAAGTATTTTTTTTTTTTTTTACTGTTGTTTCATTTCCTGTTGGTTTTCATTTTCTTCTCCCTGAATACTTTTTTCTCCAAATTATTTGTTTTTCCCCCTGTTTGTATTAGTTCTCTTTCAAAGCCCAACTCACCCAGACCTGGCTGGCCTCACCCCCATTAGATGAGACCCAGACCTGGCCAGCTCACCTCTGTCAAGTTCCTTCGAATGGAGAATGCAGCCTCCTGCTGATGGTGCGTAATGACCATTTGCATATTAGCCTTTTATTATTAGGTTGGCATCAGAGATTTCCCAACAAAACAGCCCAAGCCCAACTCTCTGTAGTGAGCCCCTGAATTAACCAGTCCTCATTAACCCCCTCCCACACATAGGGCTACTCAGCAACTTGCTGTCATAAACCGTTTTTTATATTCTTTAAGTAATTATAGGAAAATGCAAAGGCATGAAATGGTCAGTGTAATGGCTCTTGACAATTGTATACACCTGCACAACCCATCCCTCACTCAAGATATAGCACATTTCCATCTCCCCAGAAAGTTCCATCATGCCCCAGTCAGCAACTCCCCCACCACAGAGGCAACTTCTATGCTATTCAATCTCTTAGACGTGAGCAGATAACCAGGAATCATCAATATTTGAGAAAAACCTCTAATATAACAAAAACAAACAGAATTTTGAGAAAACAATATGCAGGTGAGAAAACTTAAAAACAAAACTATTATTACTATATTCAGACTTATGAAAATATATGGCACATGTAAAATAAAAATTATATGCTGTTTGGGGGGAAAAAATACTCTGAGAATGAACAAAACAACACAAAAAAGTTCTTAGACTTAGATAATATCCTAGCAGAAATGCAAACTTACTTAAAAGGGTCAGCAGCCCTGACTGGTGTGGCTCAGTTGGTTAGGCATCGTACCCTGCACCAGGAGGATGCCAGATTTCCTGTCAGGGCACATGTCCCAGTTGTGGACCTATTGATGTTTCTCTAGATATAAAAAATCATTAAACTATTCTTTAAAATAATAAAATAAAATGGGTCAGAAAACTACAGCCTGCAGGCCAAATCCAGCTCCATCTGCTTTTTAAAAGTTTATTGGAACACAGCTACATTCATTTGGTTTTTTGGTTTTTTTTAAATCTTTATTGTTAAGAATATTACAATGTCTCCTTTTTTCCCCCTCCATTGCCTTCTCCATGTTCCTGCCCTGCTCTGGGCCTTAACCACCCTATTGTCTGTGTCCATAGGTAATGCATATCTTAATAATGAAAAGCTAATATGCAAATGGTCATTACCCACCATCAGCAGGAGGCTGCATCCCCCATCCGGTGGAGCTTGACAGGAGTGGGGCCGGCCAGGTCTGGGTCTCATGCGATTTCGAGGAGCATGTGGGTGGGTGGGAACTTGACTCTGGGTCCCACAGTGCACCTGAGATTTTGACAGGAGGGATATTTTCATATATATTTTGCTAATTTTATTTCATCTCTGACACTTCTATTATAGAGAAAGGGCAAATAGCAATATTAAAATATTTCCTCTAATTAATTCCCTTTTAATGTGCATGAATTTTATGCACTGGGCCATTAGTATTATATAGAGAGGCCATCATACCAGGATAAATTTAGTCTAAAAAAAAGGACCGAGTTTTTTTCTGAATGAACTGTTTTATTATTTCTTTTATCGTATTTATTGGGGTGATATTGGTGAATAAGGTCATATGGGCTTCAAGTGGTAAAAGACTCTTAATCCTGATCCATTTTACAACTTCCTTCCTTAGCCTGATACATGGAACTATGAACCTGAGAATGACTTCTGTTGAGAAAAGTTGTCTTTCCATTCTATGTATAATTTGCATATCTTTGTTTCATATATATGCACACATACCCCTCCAAAAAACACACCTTGTAATGTGACTGTTTATATTGCCAGTTGTAGAGCAGATTCAGTGTTCTGAGCAGTCAAGTGATCTCAGATGCTTTGATGGTGATCAACTTCCTTTCACCTCAGATTAGATGTAGAAGAAACAGAAGTTTCCCTGCCTCAGAATCACACTGAGTATGTAAGGTTACCTCAGGGCACCCGTTTTAAAAGGTATTGTGTAGCAGAAGAATGTCACATTGAGAGCCATAGAGAAGAGAGTATTTGAAAAACTAGAGAGTGATTACACTGGTGTGAATGGTGCCCAGGAAAATAGCATTTCTCTGCTTAGGCAGTAGGTCAGTATCTATGGCTCAATATCTATTATATTCACCACTCAGGATAGGGAGACTCGGGCACACACAACACTTAAATAAAATGAATCCATATGCCCAACATGAGTCCTGGGTGGAAAGACATTTTTACTATCAGTGGATGTTTTCTAGTAATATCTCCTTAAAAATTGGCAGTTGAATAGTTGAGTAGAGCAGAGAACATAGAGTTTGGACCGAGATAAACCTAGATTTGAATCCTGACTCTCATATATAGTGGAGTGACCTGGCAATTACATAAATTTTCTCTCTGTTATAATATATCCAACCCCAAGAGACGACATTGACCAGTTTCTGCCAAATCCTCTCTGCTAAGCAAAACTACAAGCTTCAGAATGGCTCGAAAGGAGGACTCTGAAAGATGTCTAAGAAGAAAGTGAGCTGCTGGGATCCCTGAGATTTACGGGACCAACAGGACAAGCAGGGAGCCTTCCATCCCACATACAGCAGATGAAGGCAACCCAGACATGTGCTTCACAACCCCCAACATACAGCAGAAAGCCCTCCAGGTGAATCATTCCTCCCAGAGATGGGCAGGGGCTCCTTGGATAGCAGGTGAGCCCAATACCTTCAGCAAAAGGGAGGGGACCAATTGGGATGAAAATGGCAAAGAAGTAGCTGCAAACAGATGGAGGTCACGCAGTCTCCTCTGGGAAAACTCTTTGTCAACAAATCTAAAATAAGCTCCTTATCTTTCCAGAGACACCCGAGCAGTGTGGGGGAAGAGGGTTTGGAGGGAACCAGTAGGATTCCCTCTACACCCATCCTCCAACAAAAGACACTCACCAGCGAGGCCTGACAGAACCCTCACACCTCAGACAGCACAAGCAGGACCAGTGGGAGCCCTGTGGGCATGAGAAAAAACAAGAAAACCAAAATCACATTCCAAAGACTCAGTAAATTAAACTGCCATTGGAACCACAGCCCACACGCCAGAACCTGCATGCATACACTAAACGAGGTGATTATGTGCAAAAATAAAAAATTTAAACAAGACCTTAAATCTCCTAACACAACAGACAAAGTGTCTAAGGCACAGCTAAATATCACTCATCTCACAAAATATCACAACTTGATTAAGAAATCAATGAATGGATGCCAATACCTAGATGAATCAGGTGATGGATTGTTAGACAAGAATTTTAAAGCAGACATCATAAAAAAAATACTTCAACAATCAATTATGAATTCTAGTGCAACAAAAATATCAATGTCTTAGCAAAGAACTAGAAATTATTTTTAAATAGAATTTATAGAATTGAAAGGTATAACGGAATTAAATTCAGCCCCAGGATTTTGTGTGTATATATTTTTTTTCAGTTTTAAATAAGATGCTGCATGTCAAAATACATAACATATCCCTATTATAAAACAAGCCCAGCAAATCTTAAAATAGTTCCTTTTAAGGAAATCCTATGATTTTAACACCAAGAAATGCTATATTCTTATAGCTAATCACAGATTGAATCAAAAGAGCCATTTCAACTTTGACCCAAGCAAGATGTTTTCCCTAAACTGAGCCTCAAAATTAATTAATCAGCAAATAATGATTAAGCAAGTTTATAAAATTTTACTCATCCTTAAATTCACAATTTCCTATTATCATAACTTCTATTTGAGGAACCAACTACCTCATTCTATACAAATAGGAGCAGGGCCGGGACCGGTTTGGCTCAATGGATAGAGCGTCGGCTTGGGGACTGAAGGGTCCCGGGTTCGATTCCAGTGAAGGGCATGTACCTTGGTTGCTGGCATATCCCCAGTAGGGGGTGTGCAAGAGGCAGCTGATTGATGACTCTCTCTCATCAATGTTTCTACTCTCTATCTCTCTCCCTTCCTCTCTGTACAAAATCAATAAATAAAAAAATAAAAAATAAAAAACCAAATAGGAGCAGGGACTCCAGTGTTGCACACCCAATGTGATTACCACTGGGAAGCTCATGGTCCAAGCCTTCATGGTTCCTTCAGAGCTTCCTGTCCTTCCCCCTCACCCACCCTCTCTACCAATTTCAAGCAAGCGCCCCCAGCCATCCAGTGAGGCTTGAAAGGCCATGACCTCAGGGCCTGTACAGCAGCCCTGACAGGCACATTCTCCCCACTGCAGGTGCTGCTGCCTCCATTGTGGCATGTGACTGGGAAAGCGATCTCAAACACATCACAAAAATCCCCATCACCTTTCCAGTATTGGGAAAGTTTGTCCTCACCCAGTCAGGCCAAGTCAGCAATTTCTTAATTTCCAGCAACTTCTGAGAACCTAAAATTCAGATTTTAGGTAGGTTATTTGATCTTTTTTGATTTAACTCTATAAAAATTCAGAAAAAATAAGGAATCAGACTCATTGGTGAAACAGCTAATTTCATTATAATCCATAATCATTTGAATTCAAGGACCAAGGGAGGGCAAAATTTCTGGGTGATTGAGTAGCTCTGGCCACAGACCAGTATGAGAGGCATAAAAAATTTAAGGATTGTGGCATAAAATGATTTTTACTACCAGCATTAGATATGTTTATAAAAGATAAAAGTAACTCGTGGCACATACTGAAAATGTGGGGTTAGTTGTGAATGCAATCCAAATGTATCGCAGCTAGGGTTGAAATAGTTAAAATTAGACTAATATTTTGAAAGAAGGAGTTGAAAATTAGAATATCACTTAACCCCAGAATTTCACCAAGTATTTTGTATGAAAATAAGTATTTCTACTGAGAAATTAAATCCTAGGTATCAGAATGAAAAGGTAGTACAATCAACCCGGAGACTTGAACCCCTAATTGTATCAGAAAAGTGGGTGAGTCTTTCTCCATTGCTAGTTGGACTGGGGTTCTTGGAGTACCACCAAAATAAGATTTCTGAAGTCCTCAGGAGAGGCTGAGATGTGGCAGAAAGCTTTATTTGCCTGGAATTACATCCTTGGATTTCCCAAGTCTCATTCCAGTCAGAGGAGTATAGCTGGGGTCTCAGTGAGACTAAAAGCAAAACCAATGTCCAGCATTTCTGTTCTGTTGCAGCCAGGTCCAGCTCAGCATCAGGCCAGTTACAGTCCGTTAGTCCATTAGTCCATTAGTCCATTGTCTGTGAGGGTCCACATGGCTGTGGGCCATGTGGAGGGATTGCCCAGAAGCTGGAGCGAGGGAGCCCCACAAGCCAGGAGTCAGATGCAACAGGCCAAGAGAAAACAAAAAAGCAAACTCTTCATTTAGGAGATTAAATATGCTAAGTGTTGTGCCCTTGCAGTCGCCACACCCATTCTGGCCAATGACCTGTTTCTGGTGTGACTGATGGTAGGTACCCCCCCAAGGTCACCCCAACCGTATTGGGCATGAGTTGGTATCTATTCTCCTCCCTGTCCAGTTCCTCCCCCAGCAATCTGCAGGTATGCTTGTAGACTGGTGACTCCCTGGGGAGTGTAAAGCTTTAGCTTCCTGGTGGAGCTGCCCAAATAACATGCCTATAATCTTTGGCCTTTCCTTTGCTCTTTTCCTGTTATTAATAATGAGCTAAATTACAACAGCATCACTAACATTGACTGAACTCTCTTTGTTAACCTGCCAAGTGATTCATTTCTGACATTCTCTAAGGGCCAATAAGCATCCTCACTCCTAGAGTTTTCATTGTATTTGGTTGCATTCCCTGTGTTTCCTCGTTCCTTACTAAGATCCTTCTGTACCTGCAAACCTAGACACAGAGTTAGGTGTCAGCATTTCCCAGGGGCCAATAGCAATGTCAGACCTAACAGAGAGAACCTACTAGTATTTTGCAGGAGAACTGAAAGCTTTGTCTATCTATATAAGCTCAATTGGGGAAATAAATGTAGGAAAGGGTTCTGAAGTTGCCAGGCTACTGAGAAACAGCACACAACTTTAGATTCCCACTTAATATGTCTTTAACACATTTTGAAGTATTTCTGAATCCAATGTTTTAGCACAAGCAGCAGGAAGTTGCTCTAATTAGTTGCTTGGTTGATGAACTGAAACGTGGGTTCAACAAAGGCCCACTGAAGTTAAGATGCCAGCAATTTCTTAATGCATGATGAAAGAGGGGCTCCAGAGACTTTCAGAGATATAAATATTGGGTTTAATATGTGCAATGCCCCCTGTCCAAACTTAACTCTTCTCTCAAGGTCATGTATGCTAGTAGGAACTACTGTGGCTGAAATTGTTTCCTTAATTTCAGAGAGAACAACACAGTTATGCATGGCTAAAGCCAGGCAGTGATTACCACAGCCAGGGGACTTTAGGGACCAAAACCACAGAATTAGGGGTTAGAATGATCTGCTGTGAAATTATATTTGTGGGGGATAATAAGTAAACGGGCATCCCCCTAAGTTCTTCGTGTAATGAAAGAAAAACAAAATAAGTATATTAAGTTCTATAAACATAGGGCAACCAAGAGAGTCCTATTCCTCATATATACTACCCCAATCTGAGCCAATTCAAAGACACCAAGGTTTATTGAATGAAGAAGAGGCTGAGTAACCTTGAAAACAGCTCTCCAACCACATCAGCACAAAAGCAATGAATCTTAATCCTAACCTCTCATGAGGAGGTCTGTCTGTGGCCATTTTCCAGTAGGGGAAGGGAAATATCCCATTCTCCGGATTTCATTAAACACTGGTTCATACCATAACACTCATTCTTTGGCTCCTAGATAGCCCTATATCCCACCATTAACAGGACCTGGTTCTATTATTTTCCATTGTTTTATTCTAACATTCTCTACATATCCCTTACAGAACCAATAAGAACCTGTACTTACTGAGAATAACTGTCCTCAACAGTCAGTAAAGTGCACATATTGGCTTCTTGACACCTAGACTAGGGTCCCAAGGGAAGCATCTGATCATAATATAATGTAAAGTCTAGA
The DNA here is from genome assembly GCF_014108245.1 of Pipistrellus kuhlii. Lineage (NCBI taxonomy): Eukaryota > Metazoa > Chordata > Mammalia > Chiroptera > Vespertilionidae > Pipistrellus > Pipistrellus kuhlii. The sequence continues at coordinate 772,131 of NW_023425460.1, read as the reverse complement.
GCCATACCCCTGGGGAATTGCAGAAATGTGTCCACCATTGAGAACTGGAGCAGAAGGTGATGATCTGGACCCCTGGGTCTTAAAGAATTACAATACAAACCATTATCAGATGGTGACCATAACAACCAGGCTATTGGTCAGGCCTTATGATCCACTGGGTCCAACGGTGCTGAAGTGCTTGTGGAAAATGAAGATGCTTCATGGAACCCAGGTCAATCCCCACCAATAGAAGTACAACAGAAATGGAGGGTTTGGGAGAAATATATATCTGTTTGTTTTTTGAATAATAGCTCTTGACTTTCTATTGGGTTTTAGTGGAAACTCAACATCCAATGGAGCACCAGACAAAGATGAAACCGGGACTTCTCATTGTGGAGTGAGAATCATCTGACCCATCGGGCCACAAAGCCAGGCATTCCCAGCAGCACACCATCATTATTAGATGTGGAACACAAATGACTACCCCCATAAGTCACAGCGAGCTGTAGGAGCAAGCCTCGCATACTACCTGAGTGCCCACCCTTTTGTCTACTCTTGCACCCTTGATCCACACCCAGGGCCTCACTGAGAGCTTTCCATGATGAAAACACTGGGAAGCAGTAAAGCAGAACCAGGCTTTCAAGTGCCTCTACACATGTTTGGAACTAGGCCACGCTGAAGTTCTGTGGCATCACAACTTCACTCAAGGGCTCAAGAAGATTGAAAAAAAATACCCACCCAGTGGTTAGAACATTGAGGGGTATATGTTAGTCACCCTGCCTGGAAAATAGAGAAACTGGAAAGTGGTTAGCTGTTTAGCTGAATGTCAGGGACCTTGAGAAAATGAAATTACCTGATTTGTGATAAGAACATATGGAAGATGTGTGTGAATAGAGCTCTCAAAAGAGGCCCATAAAGTGAGAAAATCTGTATCCCATAAAAGAAAAAAATTATTGAAAGGGATTTTAGTCATCCTTTGGGTATTCTTTACCCACTTTCTGTGAATCAACAATTCTCCTTCTCCTTCAGCCACCACAGCACTGAGACTGATTAACAAAGTGGGCAAGGCATCAATTAGAAAAGTTATGCATGAGTTTTACAAATGAACTATTCTTCACTAGGCTAACCTGATTATTGGTCCTTTTCTACCCTTCTTCTGTTGGCACTGTCATCTTTGAACTCACAGAATGCCTATTCTCCATCACAATTTTACAGGCAACCAGTGCATCTTTAACAAAGATTCATTTTTCAGTGAAATAAGGGAAACATTTATTGTTATTACTTGTACCTTCCGACCCAATGGCATGACTCATATGACACTGAATGGGATTTGATCATTTAACAGGTGGAGTCCAAGGGGACAGGAGAGCACGACCAAGAGCAGCAGAGATTCTCCAGGTGATAACAAAGACTCCACAGACCAGGCAGACAGAGTGTAGGCACCTGAGCAACTGGCCTGGCAGCCAGGCACACATGCCCTGGTAGATCAGAATACCATTGGCTCAAGTTGGAGGGCCAGAATAACAGCAGGAATGGCAGCTGCATCTCCCACATCTGCAGACTTAGGGGCTGCACACTGGGACACCTTGAGAGGCCAGTTTGCCATTTTTCCTGGGACCCTTAACTGCACCTCTGTACAGACATTAATTTCACCCTCAGCACTAGGACAGGACTAGCACTCTGCACTACACTTTGTCAGTGAGGTATTACCCAGAAGCAGCATAGACATGGACGCTGCATATCAGGGAGTTCTTTGGACTCTTCAAAGAACTTAGAATGTCCTGTGTGGGAAGCATTTCAACTTTACAAAGCAAATAGAAATTAGATGGGAAGACAGTGGCATTGCGCAGGACACTATTTTCAAAGGAAGCTGCTGTTAAACAAATTATTGATGAGGAAGACAATTTTAAAATGAATGTTTTCTTTTTAACTTAAAATACAATGATGAAATATATAAACAGTTTTAAATTATAGATACAGCATGAAGCCACTTTCAGCTTCTTGTTCGACCTCCCATACACTACAGAAAATGTCATAGGAGACATTAAAATGCAATTGCACAAATTTACATTTAAAATAAAATTTAAATTTACACAAACTGCCCTTAGAAAAATTGCTACACAATAGCAACTTTGGATGTACTGAAATGTATACTTTGAAAGAACTTATCAGAAAATCTTTCCCATGCTGGTGTAAACAGTCTATAAAATATTCTTAAGAGCTCCAGTAATAGTTGCATCAGCATATCTTTCTCAAAATTAAAAAAAAAAATTAAAAAGTCATTTGTCAAGTAAATCTTGCATTTGCCAAGAGTTGTAGGTGTTGTCCAAGCTGGTTAGTTCAGTTGGTTGAAGCATCATCCCTGCACTGAAAGGTCCCTGATTTGATTCCCAATCAGGGCACATGCCTAATGTGTGGGTTTTATCCCTGGCCCCAGATGGGACACATGCAGGAACCAACTAATCAATGTTTCTCTCTCACACATCAATATTTCTCTCTCTGTCTCTCTATCTCTCTATTTCTCTTCCTTCCTCTCTCTTTCTTTCTAAAAAAGTTAATCTTATCCTCTGATGAGAAATTAAAAAAATTAGTTACAGGTATTGTTTTAAGTATATTGATTGAAAATGAACTTACTTTTAGTATAACTTTTAATGACCTTAATAAATTACAAACAACCCAGAAAGCATAGTATGATCATTTGAGAAGTCACCTTAATTAGTAGCATTTTTTGTCTTATACAAATTTATGGTACCAAACTATTTTTGCAACTGATCTTTATGTCATTACTCATGTATCACTGTTACCTTTATATAAACATTTCTAAAAGGTTTTTAAAGAAAAAGATTTCTTTTTTGTTGGTACTTTTAAACATCATTTTTTCTGCTTTATAAACAAAGGCCCACAGTTTGCATTGTTTCCTGCCCCTGTCAATTATGCAGCCTGCTCTGACAGGCCTGGCGGTCTCCATCCTTCTCTTTCCGACGGGAGTGCATATGTGATACACAGAGGTACAGCATCACTTTGGAATCATATTAGGAATCATATCAGAATGATATGCAGAGCCTCTGTTCTTGATATTGCCTTTGAACTGACACATTGGTCCTGAAGGGCCACCTCTACATTTACAAAAAAATAAGATCATTTGGGCTATTGTTTGTTCTCTTTTCCATAATGTCTAAAATAGCTCACATGTAGCCTCCCCAGAGGGAAATTCTCTGATCTATTCAAAAGTTCCCTTCCCACTGTCATATTCATCCTATTACCACTTAAAATATGCATTACTGCCTTAACTGATCTCTTCTTTGTTTGCCTGATTATCTCCTCTAAATTATATTGTAAGCCTCATAAGGGCAGAAATACTTTATCTTATTTAGCACTACACACCCAGCACGCTGACACAAAATGTCTACTGGAGAAATGTTTATTGAATGAGTAGGTGAATAAATGAATCAATAAAAGACAACTCAGCAAAGAAAACTGGCTCAGACCACAAAATAGGAAAGGGAAAAATACCTCTCAATTATTTCTTCATCAGTGCGCACAAAAGACCATTTTTCTCCAGGTCCTTGCAAGTATAAATTACTGTGAACTGTAAGTTCCCTTTTGTTAGCTAGTAAGAATATGTCTCACTTAAGTCCAAAATGTATGAAGCTGGGTTTCCATGAAGGCAGAGGTCGTCCATTTTTTCTCCTCAAGCATCGGGCTAGTTGTCACCATGCCACCAGAATGTCCACCCCACCTGACACTGTAACATGGGCCCTCCCCCCCCACCCCATCCAAATGCATCATGACCAGAGAGCTAAAGTCATGATGCAGAAACAAAAGGCGATTACTAGCTCTACTCTTCCCTCCCTGCTACAAAAGAGCTCTCACCCACATCTAGCTTCCCCTGCATGCATATATGCCCTCTTCTTCATTCCTCCTCACAAATAGACCTTCAGATGTGTTTCTCTATCATCTCATTACTTCAGTATGTGTCTTTGCTTTGAACACATGATCCATTTTATCTCCACATCTTACCAGTAATTTCTTGTTACATCCATTTAATGGAGGTCCCATTCCTCTTCTTAAAATTGCCATTTTCCACATTCACATTAAAAAGGATTCTCTTCCAAACTTAGGCCAGGGCCATTTCTCCAAGTGACAGAATTATTGTTAACTTCAGATCTGGCTACAAACTCCGGGGCTTTCCCATCTCCCCAGATCAGGCACGTGTCAGTTGGCAAAGTATTTTGAGCATAAGAGGATAACCCTTGAAACTATGTCAAGGTCATTGAACACCCTGATTTAGTAATTAGTGATAACATCATACAAACACAATATGAAGTCCTGAAAATACATTCTTTGAATGAAAGATAAACTTTCCAAAAAAAAACCAACACACACACACACATAAAACACAGTGACAATAACGAGGATAATAATGATCATGATATTAACAAGTATCTCAAATCTCATATATTCAATATTTTATAGGAAAACAAGATTCCAGAACCAAAGATGTTGGTTTTTCCTTCAAATATTCAAAGAACAAACTTTTATGAGATGTAAGAAGGCTCATGAGAGTGCACATGTATTTAGTAGGGTGATTCATAGTTTCTTATAATTCCCATGCTCTTTTCTACCCATTTTCTTCTTAGAATGTCCCTGGAAAGGGAGTAGATCATTTTCAACCCAATCATAAGGTGAAAAAGTTGAGATCAAATAAGTTTAAATGACTTCCCCAAGGTTCTTGAAGTTCACGTCCCTGCCTCCCACCATTATGATGAAACGCCTTGCTCCATGTAAAAACTCCGTGGGGTGTAATAAATTTGAATTTGATTATCACCATGTTCTCTGTGACTTTTGTTTAATTTGAAAGTCTTTCTCATAGAACAAGCTCCCATTCTAGGGTGGGGACACAGAAAATAGACAGTGACAGTAAGACAATGCATTGCCATGGATCTAATTTCATGAGCACTCAGAATTCTAGTGATAACCCCTGCTGTCCCTGTGCACTAATATACAGTAATCCTATTTGATGGATTAAGTCCAAAAGTTTGTGAACTGAAAGAAGAAACTTGTAACTCTGGGACAAAACAAAATCAATACAATTCTAGTCAAACACTTCAACCACCCACAGGAGCAATAACAAATGGTCACTTTTATTTGAGAAAACGTAAAGGCTAAAACAGCAATGTAAATATCTTAATACATTAAATTCTGGTTTTGAAAAGACAGGAAACTACTAACTGAATAAGACCTGGTTGAGAGAAGCTTTTTTAAAGCTTTCATGACTCTGAAACCATTGTAAATCCAGATTCAGAAGTGTTGATTGAAGAACACAAACATGCTAGGATCATCGTTATTAAGTGGGCAAATCACTCACTCATCAATTCATTGAATAAATATTGTCTGACAACTATTGTAATTTTCATCTATAAATTGAGAAAGGTCTTAGAAAATTTGAATTTGCTCAGTGCAATTAAAAAAGAAATGTACTCAGACAAAATGTTTTCTACTTTTTGTTTTTTCCTTCCTTAAAATGTTATTTTTATTATTTTTAAACAAATGGATTCGCTTGTTGAAATGCAATTAGCAGAGACAATTTTATAATGTTGACATGGCTGAGAATATGGAATGTACTAGATAACCCAGTGTAAATTATTGAGTTAGGATTGACAAAACTTCTATTGCCTTAAAATTGAGGTGCCAGCCAAAACCTGTTTGGCTCAGTGGATAGATCATTGGCCTGAGGACTGAAGGGTCCCGGGTTTGATTTCAGTCAAGGGCATGTACCTTGGTTGAGGCATATCCCCAGTAGGGGGTGTGCAAGAGGCAACTGATCAATGATTCTCTCTTATTGATGTTTCTAACTCTCTATCCCTCTCTCTTCCTCTCTGTAAAAAATCAATAAAAATATATTTTTTAAATAAAAAAATAAAAATAAAATTGAGGTGCCAGCACCACTAGTGCCTTCCACAGAGCATGTGTAGCTGTGTAGAGAATAGAGATCAGCATCTGTCAGTATGGGGCTACATGTCAGCCCAGTTGTCAGCCCAGTCTGAAAGACTCCAAAGTGAAAACAACTGTCTGATCAAATTAATCTTTGTTACTAGGATTTTTGAATTGATGAAGTTTGGATGAATTCCCTGGAACTGTGGTAAATGTCTTCACCACTACCATTAAAAAAGCTGTCAGTTAGAAAATTAGAAGGAAAGATTTAGTGATTAATCCTGCAAATAATTAGTATTTTCATTTTCTAGAGCAAACTAATAAATCTAAGAAATGTTCACATCTTTTCCAGGCTAAAGCATTTGATCAGGCTTGATAAATTAATTCAAATCTACTTGTTAATTCTTTAATGAAAAAAGCAGATTTTTTCCTGTCAAATTGAATTCATTCAGTCCTTTACTCATTCATTCAGCCAACATATATGAGCATCTACCAAGTGCCAGGCCCTAGACTTGTTACTGTGGAGGTGGGTAAAATTATCTTCCCTGTAAGGTGCCCATGTTTTGTAGGTAAGACAGGTGTATAAGCAGAAAATTTCCTAACAGTGTGGTAAGTCCAGTTGTAGAAATCTGCAAATCTGCACAAGGCATCAGTAAAGCCTTAAGGAAGGGGTCCAGGAGAGAACTGGCCAACAAGACTCCCTGAATGCAGAGACATGTGGTGTGCAGGCTGAACTTCCATCCATATCTCTGCATTTTATCTTTTTCTTCAATCCTATTGCAAATCAGGACATTCTTTAGTTCCTATTAATATAAAATATCTACCTGTCTTCTAGATTCTTATACTTCTTGTTGCCTCTAGGAATTTTCTTCATCAGATATCATTACCAAGCTCTCTCCTCACCTGTATTATATTTCTCAGCATACAAAATCACTTATTATTTTCCATTTGGAAGTTAAAAATAACTCTCTTTTTTCCACCTACCACCTAAATTCTATACCCTTCATAGTCCAATCTAAATGTTCCATTTCCTTTATTTACCCACCTCATACCTCATCCCATATCATCCTGGTTTCTGCCTTTATTATTTAAACAAAAATGTTCTAGTAAAAATCACCAGATAAACCCATGCTGCCAAACCTTATTGACATTTTAAACCACATTTTCCCTCAATCTCTCAGAATCAGTCAACACTAAAAACATCCTACATGTTTATTTTATTAATAACAGTCCTAGTTTTCCAAAAATCAGTCTTGGCCGTGACTTTTTAGCTACCTTTTTAGGTTTACTCTCTATCGGTTATATAAATGTTCATGTTTTTCAGGTTTTGAGTAGACAATCACTGCAGAACCCACTTCTCAGAGGTGACTGAGTCCCAGGAGCAGGTTGTCTAACCAAAAAGACATTGATTGTTTTGGGGTTAGAACCTCAGCAGTCATAAAGCCAAGTACTCCACTAATACAACTGATATGACTTTTGGTTCATTCTGAGATGACAGGCTTAATAACGGAGTTTATTAATTACCATTCTAGTGGCTAATGACCTTACCTAGCTCTGTGTTAAACATGTTTGGGATAGACTAATAGTTCCATCTTGGCAGTAAGGCCCATTCATTAGCAGGAAAATCTCACCTTTAAGAGTCTCTTACTCTGTGTTCTTCCTTCTCTGAAATGCCCATAGTTGAGATTGTCTACAAACTAGAACAGCTAAAATAAATAATAAATTTAAATTTACTTGACTTTTAATATGTTGTCCTTACCAAACCCCCAAGACTACTAAGCAGAATCTTCCTCCAAAAGCGTTAATTTCTGTTGCATATGAGATTCTGACCAAATGACCATAATCCTGGAAATGTTGGCCCATTCAACATCACCTGTTGTAACAGTGCTCTTTTGAATGCAGCTGAGAAACACATTGTCTCTGTGTTCAGCGTGCTCCTGAGATTTCCACAGTCACACATGAGGGAGTGAGAAGGCTAAAAAGGGCTAATTCCAATGTGACCCTGATATTTGGGGGATAGCAATTGGAATCCATGCCAGCAAGCTCAGTGTACATTCTTGATAACCTACAATTAAGTCACTACCTCCTTCCCAGATTCTGGTCTTGCAGAACCTGTTGCAGAGGCCATAAAACTGTGAACAGTGCACTGCCCAGAGAGAGGGTTATTAACCCTGGCACCAGGCCAGACCATCAGATAAGGCCTGGAGACCCCCAACACCTGGGGGCCTTCTTGCAAGGCCCATGAAAAGGACTGGAAGCATACTCCATATTTGCAGGACAAAGACCACAGGGAGATATAAAGGAAAGCCTTATGCATGTTTCTGCACTCAAATTTGGAACACTGTTCCCTGCCGGCATATTAAACAGTATCCCTCCTTTTCTTTAATGCACTGCTTGGTTTTTCTTTGGTCTTCTGAAACAACAGCTCTGGGGAAGATGCTCTTTTCAGAAATCATGTTGTCAGTCAAGGAGGTCTAAGATGCAAGGTTATCCCAAAGATTCAACAGCCCCTCACTAGCCTTCACTTGCCATGGCTGTCTAGTTAAAAATTTGCACATGACCTGGGACTTCCAGTAGTCCCACCACAAAATCACAAACACCTGCAACACCTTTTCCACAGCCACAGTGTCTCCAGGTTTGTTATAAGCTCCCTTAATCCCTTGAAGCAACTAAGAAACATTGGCTCTGAAATTTATATGGCACTTTGCTGTCTCAAAATAACAGATTACAACTGTGCAGGAATTACTGAAATTTTAATGCAAGAACTGGCTGTAAAGGAAGAATATATTTGCAGTTATATATTGTTATTTTCTTTACATATTTTGATGTCTAAATTCTGGTTCAGGAAAGACCTGAAGCAGAACTGACCTAGAAATTTCTATAGCTTGCCAATCTCTGTGAACCCCTGCACCATGTGTTTTCAAGGTGACTCAATGAGCAGTAGATAAACACTAATGATTGTGGATTAGAGAAACACAAAACACAGGTTCAATCACAGTGAAAGAAGAAATCAGCAGCAAATGTAGATGTGATGTGTAGCAGTTTGTTCAGAGCAGTCAAAAAACACCTCAGAAATAAAGTGAACATCTTCAAGAATTAGTATGTGAACTGGAAACTATCAATTGAGATTTGGAACTGAGATATTAGAAATTAAAAAGGGAAAACCAATAATTTTAAATAACAGATTTTTTTCTTTGTATTCAAAACCTGTTGGAAAAGACCTTTCTACCCAGAAAATATAAATATTGGCCCTCTATATAATGGAGGAGGAAAAAGTCTGGTCTAGGCACCAAACTCGAGTTGTGAGCAGAACCTGCTTGAAAGAAGAAAGGTCTTAACAGAGAATAAAAAGAGGATCTAGAGGGGGAAAGGAAGGGTTGTTATAAATATAACTTGTGGAGAGTTGGGGTTATAGTCAAGTAACAAAGCTGACTCAGGCCTTCTAGAACATGAGAGGTGAGGGTAGACAAAAGTTAGGGAAAGGAACAAATGATAGAGCTCACACCAACGCTCACCAAAACCTAAAGGTCCAATATCTGGAACAGCAGCAATGCACACTAAAGCATGTAGAGGAAAGATGCTGGTATAGCGAGTGTGAGAAGTTACTTTTCTGTGGAGGCATGAATTACATGTCTTTGCATGGGATAGGGGTTCAAATTATTTTTAAAGTGTCACAAAGAATTTCAGCCATGTTACAGTGCTGTCATCTGGTGCCCATTGTTCAACTCTCCGATAAGTTGGTTTATTTTTTTTAATTTATTTTTAATTGAATTTATTTGGTGACATTGGTTAATAAAATTATACAGGTTTCAGGTATACAATTCTACAATATACCATCTGTATGTTGTACTGTGTGTTTATCACCCCATCACCTTGTATTCCCTTCTTCTACCTCCTCCTCTGATGAGCTTATTTAAATGAAGAGGATGCATCTAATGCGAAATGAGAGATAAAGTCAAGAATGAAGTTCAGCCTGGTATACCTTGTGGCTTTATAATTATGTGATATCCTAAAGAGATCTATATCAAAAGTTTATAGGACAACAAGACACACTTGTAAGTGTCTTAAGTTCTGTAACTACCCAATTTCTCTACCAAGTGGAGTGTAACAAAGAACAGGCCAGCCTCTTTCTCTAAAGCAGTGGCCACACCTCAGGATGACCACAGAATTGGCTCTGAGGTCCATTAAGTTAACAAGAAAAAGGAGAAAAAGAAGGACAAGATCATCCCTTAAAAGAAGCCCAAGGTTTCTCTGCACTGTTCTTTAGTTCCAATAACCCGTGAGAAAGTTACAGTTTAGGATAACTTTCTGGCCACACTCATGGTTACAGCAAAATGTTGGTATGGTCTTATTTGCAAAGTAAAACCTTTGCCTTTAGCTTCTACAACTGCACCTCTTTATAAATGGATTGAGAAAGCCATATATATGATTTTGCTGAGCCCACACAAAAGTTGGGGTAGGCATGGTCAGATGTACGTTTTGGAAGATATCTGGGGCTACAATATGAAGGTAAATTGAATGTGAAGAAGTAACTGGCAGGGAGATCAATTAGTAGATAAGTTAGACTGAGGCTCAGAAGCAGAAATTCTCACAATCTTTTGTGTGTGAACATACTTTAAGGATTTGTTCAAAAGTTTCCTCAAGCTCTAAAATTGTCGCCATATTGACATATGAAATAAATGAAGCTATAGGGAGCTGGCTGAACAAAATTTATAGCAGTTGTATTTTTGTAGACTTTAACAATGTGCTTTGGGATCCCCTAATTCCTCACCCCAGACTGGAGTGTAGATCTATGTGTGGTTCAATTCCTTGTGTAAGCCTCTATTTTCTGGTCCTCTCTCCCTATAGTGAGTTCTCTCTCTCTCTCTCTCTCTCTCTCTCTCTCTCTCTCTCTCTCTCTCTCTCTCTCAGCTTCCCCCAACTCACCTGAAATGTTTATTTTACATATAGAAAGCAGTGCTGCACATAGAATAGACTTGTGAGGAAAGGCTTTTATGTTGAGTTTTCATTACCTTTTTTAATACTGCCTACAGATTAGTTGATTTTGGGGGCTACTCAACTATATTCTAGTCTTTCTTGGTCATCAATAATCTGATGTACATCTATATTCTCTAGAGAAACAGAACCAACAAGATATATAGAGCTATACAAAAGAGATTTATTACAGGAATTGGCTCACATAATTATCAATGCCAAGAATTTCCACAACTGCCAACTGCAAACTGGAGAATCAGAAAAGGCGGGAGGTATAACTCAGTCTTAACCCAAAGATCTGAGAACCAGAGAAGCCAATGGCAAGGGCAGTTTAAACAAACAAAGCAAATTTGCTCTTCTTTCACCTTTTTGTTTTATTAAAGGCCCTCAAGGGATTGGGCAACATTCACTCACCTGGTGAAGATAATCTTCTTTACTAAGTCTACTAACTCAAATGTTAATCTCTTCTGCAGACACCCTCACAAACATGCTCAGAAAAAAAAAGTGTTTTACCAACTATTTGGACATGCCTTAGCCCAGTCAAGTTAAACAAAACCCATCATTAGAATGAGAATAAGAAAGTGCTCGCTTGGGCAGCACACATACTAAAATTGGAACAGTAGAGATTAGCATGGCCCCTGTGCAAGGATGACACCCAAATGTGAGAATAGGAGAACAATTCACTTACATTCTCTGTGTACACAGATGCATACTCCATCTTTTTGGGAAGGACTCCCCATAGATAGAATTCACTCAGGCATTGATTACACACCCATCAAAAGCAGGAACTTAAGACCAACAATAATGTCAATCCTATTACAACTTCTCACATTTCTAATATTTAAAAATTGTGGTGTTTTGCAATGAATTATATATATATATATTTTTGCCAACACAATCCTCTCTAATAGCTTCATTGATCTGTAAACTGAGGTTCAGAGAAGTTGAGTTATCTGCCTAATGACACAGCTCAAGGTGGCAGAGCTGAGATTTAGTCAAATGTCTCCTGGCCCCAATCCAGTTCTTTCCCCCTCCTCCACCCGAGATAAATGAACCTGTTTATAATTTTGAAAGCTAGGGAATTATTCACTTTGTCTCATCTCCTTGGTTTTTCCTAAATAGTTTTATTAGTAAGCACTCTACTTTGAAACATTTTCCAGTTTGCAAAGCTTGTTATACTACTCATGCAACATAATGATTTTCCTGCAAAACTGAATAATCTGTATTCAGTGTGTTCACCTATGCTGAGTCAGAGAGAAAAAGGCATCTTTCAGTGTGTCAACATTGCTATACTTCTCTTGGGTCATGGCTATTTAAACCCTCACATCTATAAATTGGCTATTATATCACCATCTCCAGGGATTCCTTTAGTTAAAAAATTACAACTTTAGCCTTAGCCAGTGTGGCTCATCTGGTTGGGTGTTGTCACATGAATGGAAAGGTTTCAGATTCAATTCCTGGTCCAGGAACACGCCCGGGTTGCAGGCTGGATCTCCAGTCCCTGGTAAGGGTATGCAGGAGGCAACCAATAGATGTTTCTCTCTCTCTCTCTCTCTCTCTCTCTCTCTCTCTCTCTCTCTCTCTCTCTCTCTCTTCCATTTCCTTTCTCTCTAAAAGTCAATTTAAAAAACCTTTATAAAAGGTGATTACAACTTTAATCTTCATATCCAGCATCCAAATTGAAAAGGAAGTGAGTAATTTTCATCACCCAATTGCTGTTACAAAATAAGCTAGTTCCCTGGAAATTATGCAATTCATATAATTCATGTGTGGCATTTTGTTTGCCATGAAAAATATTTCTAAAACCATACTTACCCAGGACCCTTATCTAGAAACAGCTGTAGCATCCTACAAACTGGATTCTCTATACCTAATCTTCAAGGAACAGAATTTACTCTAAATTCCTTTCATCCATTTAGTCCCACCCCAATCTCCAACCAAGCAAAGTTGGAACATTTAAATTTCTTTCCTTTGTTTCCCCTTGTTCACTAGGTTTTAACTTAAGCCATGAGTTCTCTCTGGGGATCTGGATTCCACACTTACTCTTGGTTTGAACACATCTGAGCCCTATCATATAATGAGAAAAACAAGTGTTCTTGTTTCTCAGATACACTGTTAGATAATCACATGGCATTAGCCAAGTCAGTTAATTTTTTTAAAAGCCTAGATTATCTATCCATGACTGAAGAACACACTCATATAGTTCTTCACAAACTAAATGCAAAGTCATTTTCCTCTCTTCTTTTTCTTCTTGGAATGTTTCTGAGATTTTTACTGCAGACATAGTCAGGCAGGTATGTTTGGATATGAGAAGGCTAAGAATGCATGAAATCTGAACTAATTCCATGAGGACATTTGCTTTCTATGGATATATCAGATAACCATTTTGGATATCCTGAATAAGTCTTTATTCACATCTCTCAACAAGTATAGTAGATAAAATAAAACCAGCTTTATCTGTTCCATGTATCATAAAAGACTCCCATTCTTGGATCCTGATTTGACAGGGAATGTTTGGAGTTTATAATACCTTAAATTATATTAGTGAGGTAACACATGAAAACAAATCACAGAGACCCATAAGAGGTCATATTAGTTCAAATTTACTACAGTTATTGCTTCTAACATTTTAAATATTCTACATAATTCTGTAGCATGTTTATGTGAATATCAGGAGGATATGTTGGGGAAGAAATGACTCACCATCTGCAGAATCAAAGTCCAAGCCTTGGTTAGGCCAAATTATGACACCTTCAAGTTTATCTATCAGAAGAGCAGAGGAAATTCTCTGGCACTGAAATCAATAAAGACATTGCTATTGAGAGTCCCAGGAACCCATCCTCCAATAGTCTCTCAAGCACCTAGCATTGCTTATTAGAGGCTGCTGCTCAGCTACAGGTTACTCCTTGTGAGTGAGAGAGATCAGTAAAAAGAGAAAGTCAAAAGAAGAGAAATAGGAGTTGAGACAAAGGAATATGGCATGTCAGACAGGATAGGCTAGGTTATACTGTTAATTTAAAACACACACACACACACACACACACACACACACACACACAAAGTTTCCATGGTTAACATAACAAAGATTCATTTATTGGAGTCATGACCTTCTTGGGCAGGATGGGAGTTTTGGCTGCATCATCACATCTTCCCTCAGGGATGCAGGCTGAGGGAGTAGCCACTATTTGAAACAATGCACTCCCTCATTAGCATGAAGAAGGAGAATGTGTTGATGTGTGGTCCAAATATTAATGCCTCCATTGTAAATGACAGGTGTCAGGCATGCTCACATTATATTGACCAAGTAATAGTCAAATGACCATATCTAATAGGCAAGGAAGTATATTTCTACTTTGTTTTTGTTTTGTTTGTTTTTTAATATATTTTATTGATTTTTCACAGAGAGGAAGAGAGAGGAATAGAGAGTTTCTCTCATCAATGAGAGAGAAACATCGATCAGCTGCCTCTTGCAAACTCCCCACTGGGGACATGCCCGCACTTGACCAGAATCGAACCCGGGACCCTTCAGTCCCCAGGCTGATGCTCTATCCACTGAGCCAAACCGGTTTTGGCTGTATATTTCTACTTTGTATCCATATTTATCATAATCCTAATGATCCCTGGAGTTGGAGAAATGAGAGCCAAATCAATGAATAGTCCTGGGCCTAAACTGTGTGCACTGTGCCCAGGAGAGAAGCATGTGGGGTGAGGAAAGGCAGTGTCTACCTTAAGTAGCATCCTTGCACTCGCAATAGGAAATCTAACAGGCATGAGAAATAATTTCCCAAAATCCTGCACATAGGAAGTAGCAGAACTAGGCTTTTTGGTTTTCTGTGCCCATGTCTTCTGCCTGTCTCATGTACCACATTGTCTCACTAAGTAATTGAAAGGCTGATCTCTATCTCCAGGCACTTTCTGTGCAGCTGGGCAAAAGCCTAATGCAGGGCACCCAAGAAATTAGTGTAAATTTCAAGACAGTGTAAATTAAAATTTAAGTTGTGTGACAACAGATCTAAGGAATTCAGGGAGCATGTGCTTGGTATGACCAAGGATCAGGCTGGGAAGCCTTCCTTAAGGAGGAAGGATTCACAATCACCCTCAAGGTATAGGTATGATTTATTTAAAGAAATAAGAGGATAGAGAATTTTTCACATGAGCAGAAGAGCAGGAGAAAAGACAGAATGAGAGTCCCTTGCACCAGTGAGAAACCCTGAGGAGCTTGGACTAAGCAGAATGGAGGCAACATGCCAGAACACCAGTTGATGGGCCAACTGAGAGCAGATCACTCCACAGGGGAGCCCACTTTGTGCAGGAGGAGATAGGAAACTGTGAAGGGCCCCTGAGCAGAGGCATTGAATGGGGATGCAGGTGTGTGAGAAGATTGTGTAACAGCAAGATGATTTGGAGGTGGGCAAGAGAGCTTCAAGGAAGATCCCACTCCCAGAAGACCATTGCAAGGACCCTGATAATGGGCAGATTTGAGTTGGTATTTAAGATGCAAAAACTCCTCAGATCAAATGTTTTCAGTCTTGATTTAAAAAAAAAGTTTTTAATTGATTTCAGAGAGAGGAAGGGAGAGGGAGAGATAGAAACATCAATGATGAGAATCATTGGTCGGCTGCCTCGGGCACAACCTTAACTTGGAGTCAAGTCTGCAACTCTGGCATGTGCCCTGACTGGGAATCAAACCATGACCTCCTAGTTCATAGGTGGATGTTAAACTACTGAGCCAAACTAGCCAGGCTTCAGTCTTGATTTTAGTTTATCACACATATTTGCTGTTCATTCTTAGGAGAGAGTTTGTGGGCAACAATCCAGAAATGAACTCTCCCCTTGGTCTCTAGGGTAAGAAAAAGTAAGCTAGTGAGGGTGACTGTTTGGCAGAGAGGTCAGGAGAGAGTAGCTGCTCACAAAACCCTGGCATCAGGGAGATGCAAGTGACAGCCTCTAGCATGCTGAGCTCACCATCTAACAAGCCTGAGGATGACCTCTCTGAGCTGACAAAACTGGAAAATGGTTGCCTTGTCATTATCTCTCTCTGAACATGAAAATAAACCTGGACCCAGATGCAAAGCTCCAGCTCCCTGCCATTAACTCCATCAACCAGCACAGCTTCGCTAGAGCCAAGCACCTTGGGAAAACGTAATTGCCTAATTACTGCTATTACTGTGATTAATAAGTGTGAACCTGCTCCTATCAATGCCTCATAAGAGCAGTGGCAGACACCTTTTGAAATATAGGAACCAGGAACCCCGTATCACCTCCTGGCCAAACATCAACACATTAACCCACCACACACACACGCATGCACACAAGCATGCACGCATGCTGACATTCAGGGTCCTCATGCACACACACCACTAGGACAAGGCCGGCCTTCCTCTCTCACCTCCTTTCCCAGGCCTCTCCGCCAACCCTACTGAACTGATTGTCTTATCACCAGGCTCCTGGACCTTTAGTCACTGAAGCAGCTGCAGGCGACAGAGCAGTCAGGCCATATCCACTGAGGTGCAGTGGGGAAGCTGGGCTGGGACTCATTCAGTGCAATTTATACTCTCTTTCCTTCTGATTTTATGGTGCTTTTATTTTCATGGCCCCCAAAAAGTATTTTTGTCAAAATACACATCATAGCGTTAGGCCTGCAGAGGAGGCGCTTTACGACAGCCTCCCCTGCGAGGGCATAAACGAAAAGGCATGTGACATAACTGCTATTTATCCATTGGCGACTGGTTCCCACTGTAAAGCAGAAAAGATCGTGCTGCTTCCATTAGGAAGCTCCCCGCTCCTGAGGACTGTAATTAGCTAAATGCTCTTAAACTCCACCATGGAAGCAGCTGGGTATATTTCCAGGTGACGGTTCATCGCTTCACTCATAAGGCTCTTTGCCTTTCTAGATGTTAATTGCAATCTGGGAAAAATGGGAAAAACAGCTAGTATATAACGAAGTTGGAGATGCTGGCAGGAGGCAATTGGTAGCAGGAGGACATGCTGGGTATGGAGGAAGGAGGCTGTGAGGACCAGTTCCTGACATGTGGCCCACCCAGGCAGGATGGACACTGGGGACACTCAGCTGACTCTAAGCTGAGCTCAGATGGTAGAGGCCAGGGCCACATTAAGACTTTGAGAAAATGAAAGGTTATGGTCCATGCCCTCCCATGGGAAAGTCAAAAGAAAATTTATTTTCTGAAGTGATATTAAATCTATATATAGGTTGGATTAAATTAGCTTTTTTAAAACATTCTAATTAAAAAGTTATGGGTGAGTTTATTAAAACTGAACTCTTTTCCCTTTTCTGGTCAAAATGCTGCTCCTCTTGCCCTAAGCAGAGGCTTGGTCAATCTCTTGGGTACCATCATTGAGTTCACCCATGCTTTGGTAATAAGTAACTGATTGGAGTCAGGAATGCCACCAAGAGCTTAAAGCCCATAGCCTAAAATCTGGACAAAATTATATGCTTTGCTCCAGATAGGAAAGGGTGCTCTATGTATTATATAATGAGACCTCAGTTGTGGATACTCTGCAGTCTGCAGACTCTGCCTGAATGTCACCTCACCAAACAGGCATCCCCTGACAATCCATCACAAGAACTTCTCCCTCCCATTCATTCTCTATCTCTCTACCATGATTTATTTTCCTTTATCGCACTTATCTAAAGCACTAGGGGCCCAGTGCACAAGTTAGTATACTTTGAAACCAACTGTGGGCCACAAGACTGCGGTGGGTACAGGGGCAGGTTGTAACCCATCCTCTGCACCCCCACCTGACCCCTCCCACCACAACTCTGATCCCCTGTCTGCCAGCAGCCCCACTCCTGCCACCACCACTCCCATGCTCTGATGGTGCCCATCCCTCTCACACCCACTGATAACACAGAGTGATTGGGGCTAGTGCCATCAGCAAGTGCTAGCAGTGGCTACTGCCCTGATCACCCCTCAAGAGCAGGGGGAGGTGGAGAAGCCCTGAAGGGTGATCAGAGCTGGCAGCCGCCACTTGCACCCACTGATGGTACCAAGCGATCTTGGGCTGGCACCAGGCACCAGCAGCAAGTGCAAGCGCCAGGCAGAACCACAGAACACAGGAGTAAAGAATTTTCAGTAACCTCCAGAAACTCTCCTCAATGACAGCAACTGGCATCCCACCTTAGGCTGGCAACCCCGCTCACCTGCTCCACCATCCCACCACAGCCGAGACCCACCATGTTCCGTGCTGCCACCTGCTGCCAATGCCTGTCATGTTCTGCCAGTGCCCCTTGGTGGTCAGTGCACTTCATAACGTCCGGTTATTCAATTGTTTAGTTCTGCTGTTCACTTTATTTGCATATTACGGTTTTATATATATTAATATTATATTTCACACAAACTGTTTTAGTTTATGAGGGTCTTTTGTAGGCTGAATAAAGACCAACAGAGGATGCCCATTTCTTAATCCTTGGAACTTAAAAATTGCAGTTCCTGACATGGCAAAAGGTACTTTGCAGATGTGAGTAAATTAAAGATTTTGAGATGGGGCTATTATCCTGGATTATCCAGGTGAACATGATGTAATCACAAGAATTTTTATAAAAGGGAGACAAGAGATTAGTCAGGAGAAGATGATGCAATGATAGAAGCAGAACAGAAAAGGCCACTGGAGGTGGGACCATGAACCAAGGAATACAGATGGCTCCTAAAGCCAGAAGAAGCAGATAATGGATGGCCTAGACCTTCAAAAAAAAAAAAAAAAAAAAAAAAAAAGAACAGTCCTAGCAAGACCTTTATTTTAGCCTGTAAGACTCATTTTGAACTTTGGCACCATAACTAGGTATGTTTCCAGGGGATGAAGATAATAAGATCATATTATTTTAAGTTTGTGGTAAAGCAGCAATAGGAATTTAATACAGGGTCTACATTGCATTTCCAGCTCCTAGACTAATGCCTCACACTGAGTAGGAAATAAATGCATACTGTTGAATGAAGAATGAATAAATGAATTCATTCTTCACTCCAATATGAAACAGATTTTTAGAGCAGGATCTAGGCCATATCCAGCTTTGGTTTTCTCCCCAGCGCTTGGCACTTCAAGAAAAAACAATCTTTAAAAAAACAAAACAAAAAAAACATGAGTTTCAAGTAGTATTTCCAAGTGCATTCAGGAATCAATTTATGGAGCATCTGTTGTGTACCAGACACTTTAAAAAGCATTAAAAATACAAGACCAACCTGTCTGGCATGGCTCAGTGATTGAGCATCAACCTATGAACCAAGGGGTTATAGTTCAATTCCTGGTCAGGGCACACGCCCAGGTTGCAGGTTCGATCCCCGGTGTGGGGCATGTAGGAGGCAGCTGATCAATGATTCTCTCTCATCATAGATGTTTCCCTCTCTCCCTGTACCTTCCTCTCTGAAGTCAACACAAATATTTTTAAAAATTCTAGAATGAAAATATCTGACCTAGTTAATCATTTGCTCACAGCCTAGTCAGGGAGGGAGGGATAAAAGCCAGCCCTCTGCACTATAAGACCTGGGAGCTGACCTTAACTGAGCATCTACAGTGTGATGGGCACTGTGCTGATAACCATTTTAAGGGAGTTCATAAGAACATGGGTTTCATAGTCAAACTAATCTGAGTTAATATTTCAATCTAGCACATCTTTATCTTTCTGAACCTCAGACGCCCACTATAAACCTGACAAAACAATATCTACCTTATAGAGTTGATGAGAAAGTTAAATAAGCTAATAATGTTCATACCTAGTGGTTAATGTTATAGGTTAACTTTGCTGGGCCATGGTACTCATATATTTGGTGAAACATGTTTCTGAACTCTTCTGTGAAGTGTTTTTGAATGAAAGTTACATCTAAATTGGTGGACTTTCAGAAAAGCACATTGCCCTCCATAATGTGGGTGAGCTTCACATAATCAATGAAGGTCTGAATAGAACAAATTATTGACCTCTCTCAACAAGAAGGAATTCTGCCAGCTGATGGCCTTCAAATTTCAACTTGACACCAGTTCCTTCCTGTGTTTCCAGTCTGCCAGCCCACTTTGTAGATTTGGGGTTTTCCAGCCTGCATAATTGCAGGTAAATCTCTTCACACACACACACACACACACACACACACTATTGTGTTTTTTTCCTCTGGAGAACCCCAACTAATACAAACACATAGTATAATGCCTACCCATATTGTACACACTGAATGCATTATATCCCATTCAATGTCTGCCCACAGCATTTTAAACTACAGTATCCCCATTACACAGAAGAGGACATGAAGATTAGCAAGATTAAATATCTTGCCTATGCCATGCAGATAATAAATGCTAGTGGCATGATTCAGCTGTCACCTAACCTTGGACTCATCATCCACAGTGCTGCCCCCACTCTGTTGTAAAGGTTAGCCAGACAACATGCTAAGAGAATTTCAGGTTCTTTTAAAAGGCATAAACTAAAGATTTAAGTTTATTGAAATTCCAGTTCTTAATACCTTCTCAGGGACATACAAATGCTCAATCAATACGCAAAGCTCTAATCCATTTGATTGCATTAGACCACCTGGCTCTTTAAAACTGCTAAGATGAGCTTCAGGAAGATGCATGTATTAAGTAGAGAATGCTCTGAGCAGCATTGCCTTTTTTTACGTTGGCATTTTAATTATCTGTATATTTGTTTGGCATTCCACTTTCATCACACAGCTTCTTACTACATTCTATAAATTCCCTTTGATCAGGTTAGTTATATAGATTTACTGTGTGCTAGTCTACTCTGCCTCCACCCCAGTGAATATGCATAACCAAACATACATATCCTATTTTCAAAGAAACTACTGATAAATAATTTAGGAATATAGTATTTGTTAACACTGCTTATGCCAAACTAAGACTTGTGAGGATCTAAACATTTTTGGCTGCAGATACTTCTGCCTCCAGTGAAGATGGAATAAGTGGGACTGTATTTATTCTTCCACCTGACACAACAAAAATATAGGCATACTATATGAAATAATGGACAAAACATTCGACATTGGGAAAGGAAAGACACTGATTTTGAAAAACAGGAAATAAACGAAGAGTCCCTAAAATTGCCACAATGTGCTTTCTTGACAGTTTCCAGGCCACAATACAAGGAGGGAAAACCCAGTTCCTCCCTGGGCTGAGGAAACTGAACTACGAGTCTAGGGTCCCAAGGTACTTAACTGTATAAAACAGTGTGGAGAGGAGAGAGTGGAACAGGGACAGAACTCTGAGATCCTCAGAGGATTATCCCTGAGTATTTAAGTAAATACTGATTAGTGCATTCGTGTCGGTAAACTGTGAAGAACAGAAGAAGAATGACCCTAAAGCATTAGAGGTAACAGTGCTGGGCTTTACAAAATTGGAAAAGGTTCTTGTTGCCATCTGCCAGAACATTGGGGCACTTGGTAGAATACACACGAAGGATTCACATCAGCAGTGGGAATAATTAATCCTCAATCAACATTGTATGGTCCTGCCTAACAAGTCCTAAAAGGAAGACCTGAAAGGATCAAACCATACCCAGGCAGTTTTCTTTCATATCTCAGAAAAAAAGCTCGAGAATTTCTATATGAATGCACAAAAAATATTCCAACACCCAATAAGATAAAATTTATAAAATTGGTGTCCAATAAGAAATGACCAGACATTTAAAGAAGCAGAAAAATGTAACTTTAGATAAAGAACTAAATCAATTGAGGCTGACCAAGAAATGACATAGATATTAGACTGAGTAGCAAGGACATTACAGTTATTATAAGTGTGTTCCAAATATTAAAAAATTAGAGACATGGAAGACACAAACCACCCAAACACAATCCATAAGGTTTGAAATGAAAGTACACTGAGTGGGATTGACAGCAAATTGGGTATAACAAACAAAACTATCAGTAAACTTAAAAACCTAGAAACAACCGAAACCAGTTTGGCTCGGTGGATAGAGCGTCAGCCTGTGGACTGAAAGGTCCCAGGTTTGATTCTGGGCAAGGGCACGTACCTTGGTTGTGGGCACATCCCCAGTAGGAGGTGTGCAGGAGGCAGCTGATTGATGTTTCTAACTCTCTATCCCTCTCCCTTCCTCTCTGTAGAAAATAAATAAAATATATAAAATAAAATAAAACCTAGAAACAGGCACTATCGAAAATAAAACATAGATATTTTTTTAAATAATGGAAGGAGCATCAGTAAGCTGTAGGATTACTTCTTGATCCAATACAGATGTAATTCAAGTCCCTAAAGAAGGTAGGTCAGAAAAAAAATTTTCAAGAAGTAATAGACAAAAACTGTCTAAATGTTATGAAAACTATAAACACAAATTCAAGAAGCTGAATTAAAAAAAAATGGAAAGGGAAAATGAGTTGGGATATATCCCCTACTTTACTCATAGATGATGTAGTCATCTATGTAGAAAACCTGATGGACTATAAAAAGCTAATAGCCAAAATGGAACTAATCAATGTTGCAGAATATGCAATCAATATGCAAAATTCAGTTTAATTTTGATATACTAGAAATAAACAACCAAAAATTCAAATTTAAAATTACCAATCACAAATTCATAAAAAATATTAAATACTTCAGTTAAGTCTGACAAATGATGTGAAAGATATGTGCAATTAAAACTATAAACTTTGCTGATGGAAATTAAAGAACTAAAAAATGGAGAGATAACAAATAGTTGGTTCGAGACTCAGTATTGCTGGGATATTAATTCTTAATCAATTAATAGATTCAATTAAATAATTCTAATTAAAATAAAAGATTTTATTGAATTTTTACAGAGAAGAAATGAGAAGAATAGAGAGTCAGAAACATTGATGAGAGAGAAACATCGATCAGCTGCCTCCTGCACACTCCCTACTGGGGATGTGCCTGCAACCAAGGTACATGCCCTTGACCAGAATCCAACCTGGGACCCTTGAGTCTGCAGGTTGAAGCTCTATCCACTGAGCCAAACCAGTTAGGGCAAAATAAAATATTTTTAAATGCAACTTGAAAAATTGAATCTAAAATTTAGATGAAAATTCAAAAAATCTAGAAAAGTTATACCAATTTTGAAAATAAAGAACGAGTTGGAAAGATAATAATAGATAATTTAAAGATGTACTATAAAGCTACAACAATGAAGCATTAAAGTATTGATGTAAAGATAGGCAGTGAGATTAATGTAGAATTACTTCGTAGATCCAATACAGATGTAATTCAAGTCTAGAAATACACCAACACATGCACGGACAACTGATTTTCAGCAAAGGTGCAAAGGCAATTCAGTGGAGAAGGGATAGTTTTTTTCAACAAATGGTGCTGAAATAATTGGTTACCCATTCATTTTAAAAAATGAATGGCACCATATATTAAAAGTAATTCAAAATTATTCATAGACCTAAATATACAAGCAAAAACCATAAGATTTACAGAATGCAACATGGGAGAAAATATATATGACTTTAGTTTAGGATAATTTTTAGATACAACATCAAAAACATGATTAAAAAAAAACTATAGAAAAGAGTCAACATAGCAGGACTGCTGTCCTTGAAAGGCCTACTTGCAAGGTTGGCCATTGATGGGTGTCTTTAAACTTGGACTTCAAGGGGATTCCCACCATTCTCAACTGATAAGAGTAGCCCAATGAGCTTAAACTGTTCCTACACACAATTGGGCTAAAGCTGAGTAGAAAATTTCTGGTACACGCCAAGAAGAAGATGCCTGCATTACCAGCTACCTATACCCCACCCCGCTAAAAACCCTTAGATATTGAGTCTCTAATGAGCTTCCCTGGTTTAAAAAACAAACAAACAAAAAACTTTGTTCATGCTGGGGGAATGAAGTACCTGTTGTGTGACTCCATGAGGTAAGGGATCTTGGAAGCTTAGGCTTGGTTTTCTCGGTATTGCATTCTCATCCCCTCTCTTTTTGCTGACCTTGCTTTTTTCCTTAGCCATGACTATATTATATTTGCATTTGTGAGTTCTCATAACAAATCACCAAACCTCAGGTGGTGTAGTGAATGCCTAACGCAAGAATAAATTGGAAAAATTGACTTATTCAGAATTGAAAACTTCTATTCTTTAAAAGATACTGTCAATCAGACTGTCAAACCTGATGGAAGGTAGGGGAGGGTGAACATAAGAGAGAGAGATCAACCAAAGGACTTATATGCATGCTTATAAGCCTAACCAGTGGACACAGACAACAGGGGGGTGACAGCATGAGTAGGGAGGGGTTCAGAAAGGTAATGGGGAGATAAGGACAAATATGTAATACCTTAATCAATAAAGAAAATTTTTAAAAAGAAAAAAAAAGATATTGTAAAAACTACATGGCAGAAGAAGGGGAAGGAGAAGGAGAAGGAGAAGGAGGAGGAGGAGAAGGAGGAAGAGGAGGAGGAGGAGGAGGAGAAGGAAGAAGGAATTCACCCTTTGAGACAGTATGGATGGATGGATGGACCTGGAAATTGTTATGCTAAGTGAATAAGCCAGTCAGAGAAAGATAAATGCCATATAATCTCACTAATATGTGAAATCCAATAACAAAATAGAACCAGAGACATGGATGTATGAATGCATGGAATAGAATGACATGTCAGAGGGGAGGAGGGTGGGAGGCATTGGATGAAAGAAGGTAAAGAGGATATATGTGTGGACAATAATGTGGTGAAGGCAAGAGGAGGGGGGAATTCTCTATGACACACACTGGGTGGAGGTGGGCAAAGGAGGGAGAAAAATGGAGAACATTTTTAACAGTGTCAATAATAAAACATAAAATAAAAAGATACCATAAAAGCAAGAGACTAAGAAAAAAATTTTGTAAAGCCTATATCTGAAAAAAAGTACTTTTATATAGACCATATGAAAAACTCTTAAAACTGAATAATAAATTAATAAATCAAATTTTAAATGAGTAAAAGATTTGAATCAACATTTTACCAAAGATATATGAATAATAAATAAGCATATTAAAATGCTACACATAATTAATGGTTAATATCATTAAGGAAATGCAAATGTTTACTATATGAGATATCACTGCACACATACCATCATATTAAGTGTTGAGCAAGCCTGTGGAGGATCCAGAACTCTCATACACTGTTGCCAAAAATATGAACTAGAACAACTACTTTGGATAACTGCCTAGCAGTTTCTTAGAAAAATAAACATTTACCCAACAAATCATCTATTTATTCCACACCTACCCAAAATAAATGAAAACATGTCTATACACATGCTTGTGCACAAATGCCCACTGAAGATATTTTTCAATACCAAAACCAGAAGCAATCTACATACCTACAAGCTGGAAGCATCTGTCCATCAACAAGTGAATTGAGAAATCAATTGTGGTTTATCCTTGTAATGGAATACTACTCAGCAATAAAATGGAATATGCTATTGGTACATCCTACAACATGAATTTATCTCAAAATAATTAATGCTGGGTGAAAGAAGACAGATCCCAAAAAAGTACATACAGTATGGCCCCACTCTAGAAAGACTAGGAAGGCAAGTCAGTGATTGCCTGAGGTGAGGGCAGAAAGAGTAGGAGAAAAGGATGACAAAAGGAGCAAGCAAGAACTAGTCAGTTTTTGTTCAGTGGATAGAGTTTGCCTGCAGACTTCAGGGTTCTGGGTTCAATTCTGGTTCAGTATTCATGGTCGATGTTATAGTCTCATAATAGGATATAGCTTTAACAGTTGTACCTTCTTCAGCCCAGCCAGACTGGCTCACTGTTTGAGCATCAACCTATGAACTATGAGGTCATGGTTCAATTCCTGGTCAGGCCACATGCCTGAGTTACAGGCTTGATCCCCAGTAGGAGGCATGCAGGAGACAGCTGATCAATGGTTCTCTCTCACCACTGATGCTTCTATCTCCCTCTTCTTCTTCATGGCTTTCTAAAATCAATAAAAATGTATAAAAATAATAAAATCAATAAAAGTTGTACCTTCTTCATTCTACACAGTATGTCTCTGTGACTACAAACACATTGAATATGTCAAGGTCTAAATTCAAACTGCTTCATAAACATGAAATGAGGTTCCTGCCCAAATGCACTTCCCAGCCAGCCACACAATCCTAACTCTGCATGCTCCACACATGTAGTAGTCATGAGTTCTATTCATGTCCAGGTCTATGGCCCCCATTTCTTATTTCTTACCTGTGCTTCAATGTCCTCTCAAGATTGTGCACAAAAGACCGCTATTTATTGAATTTCTGCTTCCTCAAAGCTCCATGAGAGATACAGTGAAGGATTCTAGACTAACTTCTATAAAATCCATTCTCTAGTTGGAAATATAATGAGCAAAACATGGTAACTGCAATAATAATAACAAAAGTACAAATGACGGTGATGTATAAAGTGCCAAGTTCTGGCAAATAATATTCAGTACAATTACTGATGCCCTTGGTGACACTCTGAGGAAATGAATGCCAATCTTGCCTGCTAAGTGTTAGAAGTCACCAAGCAGGATAATAAAATGCAATGGCAGGGAAGGGGGGCTAGCAGGATGGCTTAAAGAGCAGTGAACTAAAAGAAAAAGTCAACACTGTGGAGAATATAATAGCAAAATAATGAGAATACCTTATCTTGCTTTGTTCAAGGAGATTCTTGAAGCACCACTCTTGTTAACATTTTCTGCAATAAAGTAAAACTTTTTTTTTCTTCAGTAAAACACATCCAAAATTCTGAAATGAAAAATCTGTCAAGCATGTGGCCGCACCATGCAGGATGGCCCGTGGGGATGGAAGAGCTGGCACACTGAGAGGCATGCAATGCCGGGTCCTGGAGCTTAATTTTTGCTACAGGCTGTCCTCCCTTACAAAGCACTTGGAACAAAAATAAGCAGAAATGGTTCTAATAAGCCATAAAAGGATTTTTTTAATGAACTTCTAACTTAATGGAAAGCTAAGTGCTTTCAGGAACTGCATCAAACTTTTTCAAAGTTTACTTTTATTGACCTTGGGAAAATGTTACATTTTTTCTCTCCTTTCTTTTTTTCCAGTTTCTATCTTTTGACTAAAGTACATTCCTCTATAACCAAGAAATGTCACTTAGATAAGAGACCTCAATACCTTCTCAAAGGTATTCTCCCTGGCTCCTCGACAAAGGAGCCTAGATTGAATGAGACTCCCTTACCTCTGAAACAAAGGCACTTTCCAGAGAGGAGGTGTAATCAATCACCATAGACTCATTCATTTATTTTTTAATTTATTCTTATTGCTGGAAATATTACAGATGTCTTATCTTTTTCCCTCACTGACCATCTCCACCTGCCCCCAACACCTCACCCCCAGGCCTTCACCACATGATTGCATCCATGGGCTATGTATAAATGCATACAAGTTCTTTGGTTAATCTCTTCCCATGCTGCCTTCTCCCAACCCTCTCCAATCTTTCCATCTGATATTCCTCAGTCAGTTGTATGCTTCTATGTCTCTGGATCTATATATTTTTTTCAATTTATTTTGTTCATTAGGTTCCATATATGAGTGTGGACATGTGATACTTGTATTTCTCTGTCTGACTTATTTCACTTAGCATGATACTCTTCAGGTCTTCCATGCTGTCTCAAAGGGTAAAAGCTCCTTCTTTTTCACTGCTGCATAGAATTTCATCATGTAAATATACCACAGCCCTTTTTTATCTACTTGAGCTGTTTCCAGGTCTTAGCTATTATAACTAACACTGTTATGAACATAGGGTGCATATGTTCTTTTGGATTAGTGTTTCCAAAATCAGTGTTTTCAAGGGGCACCATTACCCCAAGTCAAAGTATAACCCAATAAGGATCATTCAAAACCAAGGAATATTCCAGTACCTTAAAAAGAGTCTCCAATCATGCATGCCAGTAGCCCAAATAATCTGCAGCTGGCTTAATCAGTCATACTTACATTTAAGCCAGTCCTACCAAATGTTTGCCATAGGGATGGGAAATGCTCCCTATCCATAGGAAAACTCTGGCAATGTGCAGTCTTCTTGAGTCAGGCACCAAATGGCAGTGACTACACACTGGCCAAGCTACGGTCATCATGCCTTCCTCGTGGGCTTCAGCCTAGATAACCAGATTTTCCCTTTCCTGTGAATGAGCATGCTACTCTTTCTCTCTGTCTCTGCTCTTCAACCACACTGGACTTCTTCTCGTTCCTCTTTGAAGACCCCAAGAGCCTTCCTTCTACACACTGTGTCCTACTTGTTCTCAACAAGGACAGAACTTCCTGAGGAAACCCTCTCCTGGATCACCAGGCCACCTAATTTCCTGCTGCCAGATGTTTCCAAAGGCACTTCTCTTCATTGTACTAGTGTAACTTCCATTCAGTATCTGCCTTCCCCACTAGACCATGCACTCCATAAAAGCCAGGGGACATGCGTGGCTTGGTTATCTGTTTATCTAAGACTCCTAGTATAATGCCAAACACATGGTATTTTCTTAAAAGTTTTTTGAATGAATAAATGAATGCATTATTAGCCAGTAAAGTACAGTCTAGTAGAAAGTGCATTTGAGATAGGCAGGTTGTGAGAACTTGTTTAAAACTTTTGAAGACTTACATCACAGCTGAACAAAGGTCTATTTATTTGTAAGTAATAAATAGAAAAATTTATCTGTTTTAAATGATTCTCCATTATGACCATCTTTCTGTAGTTTCTGCCTTAGTATGTAGCTAGGCTTTTTCATGAAGATTCAAATCCACAAATGTGTACTATAATATAAAAAGCAGTAGATAGCAAAGGAAAATAAAAACATAGCTTTAATTTCTTGGCAATGTGACCTCGAGAAAGCCATCTGACTTCTCTAAATTTACTCACCTATGAAAAGATGATGACTCCTGAGGTAGTGTATATGAAATAATTTTCCAAATGACAAAAGACTAGGCACATGTAAGAAATATTTCTAATGTTGGAAATATATCAGGATTTCAAATGGGAAAGTATAGAATTTCAAGACTGGGGAGCCCAAACAAATTTCTCTTGCAGCACAGGGAGTCAAGGGCAAGGCCACGGGCTGTGAACATGTTGCCTGGGAGGATTCTGGCAAGTCTGTGCTCTGGACAGCATCACTGCTCCTGCCAAAGAAGAGGCTGGATGCTGATTTCACTTAAATAGATACCATCCCAGTAGGTTGCCTCATGATAAAAATATTTCCCCAATCTCTCCATGAATTTGCAATGAAGTTCAACCCTGTATAAAGCCACTGGAGCAGAAGCACAAACTAAACATATCTGGGCTTCTAAGTGGGGATGGATGCACACTTGAAAGTCAACCACTGCCTTCTGAGAGGCTCTGCTGTCATGTTTTAATATTAAGGAAGAATGGCCCCACTAAGAAAACCTGAGAAGGCAGTGGCTGTGCATAGAAATTGCCCAGCCCTTACTTAATCAAGGACATTTTCCCACCAGCAGGAACTCAAATAGCAGCACCCAGGCCATGCTGGGGTTGTAGGTAGAATGAAGAGCTTAGAATTCAACATGTTGCCGGCTTGTTCACCTTGAATATAGCTCACATCAACCTCCCTGAGGCTTTGTGTGTCATGAACATGCATAAGAAGAGACACATGGAGGCATAACTAGAAGGAGCTCCAACTTGAGGAGCGCACTGCTATGGACCCATGGCAACAAGTGCTGCGGGAGAAGCAGCCAGAGGCTGGTGGTGTTGTCTGGTGAGACTGGCTCAGAAAGGGACTGCCTCCTGTCTGGGACCATGAGGGGATAAGGGATCTTTGTGGTGGACATGGTGGGAGCGGAGAGTTTGAGGTTAGCCACCATGGGTCCTGGCAGATCTAAAGCCTGCCACAGGGCTGACTTTCCATTGATAACAACTTCAGGAAGTCTGTAAAAAGAAGTTTCCAGTGGAAATCCAGGGGCTGCCTACTGCGAGTCATTCTTCCAGGTGTTGAATGGGATCTGAAGACCTGTGGATTCCCTTCATCAAAGTGTCCTGTGACAAGTTGCCCCTGCCTCCAGGCTCTCACTATCTGTTAATCAATCACTCCCCACGTTTCTCGCCACCTTGAGGAATCAGCCAGCAAAGAAACCCCAAGCCTTCTCGAATCTTCTGGGGTCTCTGCCTTTGGGGACATTAAAGTTAAGTTAGACACAAATGATGTAGCTATTACCAAATACACAGAATGAATGCAAACCGTGCGCACTTACATATGTGTGGGCCACTCCAGCCCCCCGGGGAAATTCACTCTGCCCTGCATCCATTTGGTTAGCAAAGAGACATCAAGGAAAGAAACTGTTTTGCTTTCAGAAGCAAATCTTCTAATAATCAGAGGAACAAAAATGTCAGTTGTGAAAAATGAAAATTTTGTGTCATTCCTATGGGGTCCTCGCATGTTTTGCATATGGTTTCAGAAGGGGAATCTTTATTGATATTCTGCAGAGATTCCAGCAAAATCTATCCAGGATGCTCAACTTTCTGTAAATCCTCCTAATGAATCCCTAGGCAAAAGAGAACAGAAGGTGAAGTGATTAGCCAAAGAACATACATGCATGGCCCATGGACACAGACAGCAGGGTGGTGATGGCCAAGGGAGGGAGTGGAGGCTGGGAGAAGGTAGTCAGGGGTGGGACGGGGGCAGGAGGGTCTGTAATAGTGTCAGCAATAAAAAAATTAAAAAAGAACAGAGTTCTGTGTAACTCCCAGAAGAGGCTT
The DNA here is from genome assembly GCF_014108245.1 of Pipistrellus kuhlii. NCBI lineage: Eukaryota > Metazoa > Chordata > Mammalia > Chiroptera > Vespertilionidae > Pipistrellus > Pipistrellus kuhlii. The sequence goes on along the minus strand of NW_023425460.1, from coordinate 741,597 downwards.
CAGACAAAACATTGACTGTTTTCTGTGGAAACAGAAACAAACCTTAGTATCCACATATGCCACAGACATCTTTTCCTTTTTCTAGCTTGCCTAAAAATGATTCATCTGCCTACATAAGTGACTAGATTTTGAGATTTTTTGCAAGAAGCTCCTTCTGTCCGACTGGTGCTTCAACCAAGGGTGGCACATATGAAATGGCCCGACTGAAGGGTGTGGGGTTTTCTGGGGAACTGAACGCAGAGGTTTGTTTTGCTATGCAGCTCTGAGGCCTGTGTAAGGCCTGACTACCAGGCAGCAGGAACAGGCTGTGGTTGGAAAGGGTTGCAAGCCTGAGCACTTTCTTAAAAACAATTAACATGCTTTTATTGAATTTTAGAGAGAGGGGTCGGGGGATGGATAAGAGATAGAAACACTGAGAAAGGTCATTGATCAGCTGCCTCTTACACACCCCCTACTGAGAACTGAGCCTGAAACTCAGGCATTTGCCTTAACTAAAAATCAGAATCCTCCACCACTGAGCCCCACCAGCCAGGCAGCCTGAGCACTTTTAACTTCCTCAGTCCAGTTTACTCACCATTGTTAGTAAAAAGCATTTTGTTCTCATTTTGTTTTGATAGTTTTACATCATTTTTCCCCCTGTATCTACTTTCCATATGCTCCAAGTTGGGTCTCTAATGTCCCTGCTTGAAGTTTTTCTCCTGTAAAGAAAAACAAACAAATAAGAAAAAAGGAAAAAGGAAAATGAAAAGGACTAACAGAGATTTACCACATCTGCTGCCCACAGCAGCAGAATATGCATTTGTCTCACTGCCCCCCAACCCCCAGAGAAAACAATCTCCAGGACAGATCACATGTTAGATTAAAAAACAGGTACTGATAAATTCAAGATGATTGAAATTATTTTCTCTGATCACAGTGAAAGAAAACTAGAAATCAGTAATAGAAAAGAAACTCGAAAATGCATAAATAAATGGAAATGAACACTTTCTTAAAAACCAGTGGATCAAAACAGAAATCAAAACAGGAATTAGAAAACATCTTGCCCTGGTCAATGTTGATCAGTTGGTCAGAGTGTCATCCTGTGCACTGACGGGTCACAGGTTCAATTCCCAGTCAGGGCACGTAATACCAGGTTTCGGGTTGGAGCTCTGGTCGGGGTGTGGGCATCTGAGTGAACAATGTGATTAGTGATGGATTTTATTTATAATCCTTTATCCTGATGACTTTTTGCAAACCTAGGATGACAAGGACAGCATTATCAGACTCCAAGTTAGACTAATGAAATCTGGAACTCCAAACTTCATCAGTAACACACTCTTCAGAGTTCTAATGTAAGTTGATACTTAGAACAAAACATTCTTGTTGGGATTTAGTAGAATATTTATTCACTTAACAAATAGTAGAGCAACTGATATAAAATAGCTATAGACACAAAATTGAGATACGTCAACAAACAAAACAGAAATCCCTGTCCTCACAGAGCCCTCATTAAGTGGAGGGAATGGGGCACAGAAAATGAAAAATGGATACAATAAATAAATGCATTGCCTAATATTTTAAAAAGTTAATATTACCCTGCAGAAGTTTTAAAAGAGCAACTATGGTGGATAAGGAATGGCAGCCATGGTAAACAACAATTTATAATTTTAAAGAGGGTGGCCACGGATGCCCACCTGAAGATTTCATTGAATAAAACTTTCAAGAAGACAAAGAAGGAATCAATGTAGATAGCTGGTAAAAAAAAATAAAAAAATAAAAAAAAAGTGTTTTCAGAAAAGAAAAAAAAATTCCAGCATAAAGATCTTAGAAAGGAAGCATACCTAGAATGTTTAAACCTCACAGCCAACATAGCTGGAACAAATAGATGGAGGTAGATTCAAGAAGGAAGGGTAACAGGAGACTTGATCAAATAAGGCCTTACCGAGACATGAGCTTTTATCTTGGGGAGGTGGAAGACTGTGGAGAATTTTGAACAAAGGGCTCATAGGGTGGCTTCATTTTAAAAGCCCTGATCTGTTTTGTTGGTAGAAGATAGACTGACGTGGGACAAGTGTAAAGTTAGGAGACTTCTGCAGTCACTCTGGCAAGTGATGATGGGTGGCTCTGACCTAGTGATAAGGTAGAGGTAGTGAGACATCGTTGTATTAGGAATGTACTGTGAAGGTAGTCAGTGATGTTTTGTGATGTTTTAGATTTATTTTGAGCTAAAGAGACGTATCAAAATGACTACAGTAAATTTACAGTGAGCTAGAAGAGGGATAGACTACTCTGAGATGGGAGAGGAAATGAATGAATAAATTTGTGAGTGGGAAAGGGAGAGTAGAATCAATAAATAACATAGAAGAAAACAGAGACTAAACTTATGGGCTTTGGTTTTAGAGAACATTTTATGAATTTGATTTTAAAGACAAAGGAAGGAAAGGCAAAAATAAATGAATAGAAATATATCAAACTAAAAATCTTCACAGCAAAAGAAACTAACAACAAACTGACAAAAAAAAAAAAAAACCTGACAAAAAAACAAATGGGAGAAGATATTTGCAAACAACAGCTCTAACAAGAGGTCAATATCCAAAAATTATAAATGTGCCTTTATCATCCAAAGTCAAATCTTTTCCCATCACCATTTATTTGATCCCCTTTACTCTTTACTACTCCCCAACTCAACACCAAAAATTTTTTTTAAAAATTACAAAATGGACAGAGGATCTGAACAGACATATAAATGAGCAAAACATATGAAAAGATGTTCAACTTCACTAGCTATTAGGAAAATGCAAATCAAAACTACCACCTCACACCAGTTAGACAAGTAATAACAAGTGTTGAAGAGGTTGTGGAGAAAAAAGAACCCTCATTCACTGCTGGTGAGTGGCACAGCTACTATGGAAAACAGTATGGAAGGTCCTCAAAAAATTAAGAATGCAGTTACCATATGATCCAGCAACCCTCTATTCATTGCAGCATTTTTCATGGTGTCCAAGACAGGGAAACAACCAAAGTGTCCTCTGTGAGATGATTGGATAAGGAAGATGTGGTACATATACACAATGGAATACCATTCAGCCAGAAGAAAAGATGAAATACTGCAATCTGTGATAACATCAATGCATCTTAAGAATATCATGTTAAGTGAAATAAATCAGACAGAAAAAGTTAAGAACCATATGATTTCATTCATATGTGGGATATAAAACCAAAAGCAACAAGTGAAAAAAACAAACAAACAAAAACTCATAGACATAGACAACCTTATGGTGATTATCAAAGGAAAGGGGAGTTGGGGAGTAGTAAAGAGTAAAGGGGATCAAATAAATGGTGATGGGAAAAGATTTGACTTTGGATGATAAAGGCACAATGCAATATACAGATGATGTATCAAAGAATTGTACTCTTTAAACCTATGTAATATTTTTAAATTTATCTTTATTGTTGAAAGTATTACAGATGTCCCCCGCCCCCCATTAACCTCCCTACACTCTGCTCCCAGTGCCTCCTCAGGCCTTCCCCAAACTATTGTCTGTCCATAGGTTATACATATAAGTTCATCGGTTAATCTCTTCCCTCTGAAATACCACAGACAGATGTCTTAGATATTTAATGTCTCAGAAATTATTTCACATTAATAGCCTTTGTGAAAAAAATATAATTTTTAAGATGTATTTTAAATAGCCAAATGGCACTGAAATATTAACATTATATAAACTTCTTTTTATCTTTATTGTTAAAAATATTACATATACCCTCTTTTTTTTCCCCATTTATCCTTTCTAGCTCACCCTCAACCCTTGTCCCAGGCCTTCACCATACCATTGTCTATGTTCATAGGTTATGCATATAAGTATACAAATTCTTTGGTTGATCTCTTCCCACCCACTCACTCCTGCCTTCCCTCCGAGATTCAACAGTCTATTCCATGCTTCTATATCTCTGGATTTGTTTTGTTCATCAGTTTATTCTATTTATTAGATTTTATATGTGAATGAAATCATGTAATACTTGTCTTTCTCTGCATGGCTTATTTCACTTAGCATAATACACTCCAGGTCCTCTATGCTATCTCAAAGAATAAGAGATCCTTTCTTTTTAATGCTGCATAATGTACCATGGTGTAAATGTATCATAGCTTTTCCCCCCAAGGGATATAAAAATCCACAATATTAATTAATCAGAAATTCTTACCAAGAATTACTCCCTCTGATACCACACTAAGCTTTGAATAGGTCTGCCCAGTGATCTACAAAAAGGCCGGGAACCAGGGGTGCCTTTCACAATAGCATCTGGATGTCTGGGTGAAGCTAAATGGTAAACTACTATCAAGCTCAGGCTATCTACTTACCTCTGTCAGGTAGAGATCTGGGGAGCCAAACCACGTGCAGGTACTGAGCCCAGATGTTAAGAGTAGAATAGCCCTCATACTCTTTTACCACTTTAGGCAAAAAGCTGGCCAAAGGGGAGGGCCTAGGATACAGTAAAGTAAATAGTACCTGAAAAGTCAGGCAGACCCCAGGACTTTACACTAAGTGATACCCAGCTCTAGAAAGGCAAAAATAGCATTATCAGACACTGAGTCAGTTTATAGAGGTCATCCTGTAGCCCCTGAGAATGGAGTCTCCTTCCAGACCCAAACAGATTGGAACAAGACCACCACAGCATGCCGAAACCGGTTTGGCTCAGCGGTAGAGCGTTGGTCTGCGGACTGAAAGGTCCCAGGTTTGATTCCTGTCAAGGGCATGTACGTTGGTTGCGGGCACATCCCCGGTAGGGGGCGTGCAAGAGGCAGCTGGCCGATGTTTCTCTCTCATCGATGTTTCTAGCTCTCTATCTCTCTCCCTTCCTCTCTGTAAAAAATCAATAAAATATATTTAAAAAAAAAAAAAAAAAAAAAAAAAAAAAGACTACCACAGCAAAGAAGAAGCCTAGTTATAGAATTTTGGGACCCTGGTCAGGTTAGACCAGCAGCGGGGGGACCTGAAAATCTCCTGCTTCACTTCAGAGCCAGTCACCCCTTATCGAAGTTGGAAATGTGGCTGGGCCGAAATTGAGGACTGGATGTGAGCCTACAGGAATACACAGAATTTGGAACCAAGCCAGACCTTCAGCGGCTCTCCATGACGGGAGGTTTAGTTACAAACTCCCTAACCTGACACAGAGGCCGTGGAAGGTCAGTTCACACCTGTCATTTTTAAGTACTCTGTGCACATGCTTCTTCTCACTGAACTAGACTCATTCCCAAAAGGAGCTTCTGCACCAATTAGAGTCAGTGACTCCCTCGTCCATGTGCCCAACTCTGAAACAAAACACCACACTGCTCTATAATGACTCAATTACATCTGTGTTTCTGCTACTTGTCAGGGACCAGCTCCCTTCTATGAGACAGCCAGCTCATAGACGGAGACTGAAATGTGAACTAAAGGACACATGGAGCCACAGGTGAGCTCTTCTAAGCTGTTGAGAACAAAGCATTGTGACTACTTTGGGGCTGTTGTTTTATTAGCACACAGAACAAAAGGAACCTTGGGGACCAGAGCTTGAACTTTACCCTGCCTCCGCTTTGATCTTGGCCTATAAATCTTTCACAGAAATTCTCATTTCATCGTCCTCAAGGTAGGAGGGTGACAGGCGCAACTGGATGTCATTGAGAAATGCTTATAAAGGATGACAAGCTCTCAAGGCTTGAAGAGTGTTACATTTGGGTATTATTTTTTAACTTCAGGATACAGCACCTGTGAAAAATATTTTCTGATGTTATTGCTTCTATGCACAAATAAATAAATATGGGGCAACTTGATTTAGTGGAACAACCACAAAAGCTGTGAGTGAAGGCTTGGTTTCACAAATTTGGTTTCAAATTTAGCTCTGCCAGTTGAAGAGGAAATGAGGTAATATGTTATAAAACTGAGACCTTAGAGTTGTGGAATCATGGAAAAATTGATGTAATATGCCTACTTCTCTGTTGGATTCCTATTTTACTTCCCACAGATGCTTATGTCTTCCTCCTGCTGCAAGGAGCATCCCCTGCCCTCCCTTGTCAAGTCTGTTCCGCAGCCTCAAAAATCTCTGCGTTGAAGCTAAGATCATTTTTAACTTCAAAATAAATATCACATAGTGCTATACCTGTAAGAAAGTTCCTTGTATTTAGTGTTTCCTGTTCAGTTTATGATCTGGAGAGTCACCAATAAGGTGAATTCTAGAATCTGTTGGCTGTAGTCAAATAAAGAAGAGGTTAATGGTCCTTCCACATCTAATGATGCTGTGAGATTCATTGGTGCCCATGGGATCCTATACAATAAAAGCCTGATATGCAAATCGACCAAACAGTGGAATAACTGGTCGCTATTATGTGCACTGCTCCCCCTTACCCAAAAGGAGAGGCAACTGGCAGCAGCAATTGGAGGTAGGGCCAGCCAGTGGGCACCAGACCACCAGCCAAGGTGGGTGACAGCAGGGGTCCCCCAATTGCCATGCACTCCGGTTGCCCTACAGATGGCCCTGAACACCGGCCAGGCATAGGGTCCCTACCCTATATATTAGGATCAGTCTTTTATATTTAATAATTGAAACCTGGCAAGGCTACTCTAACACTGAAAAAAAAAAGGATGATGCAGCAATGGCATGCATGGACTCTGGCTTGCACATTTTGTGGTCAGCCTTGATTCTGACACTTATAACTGTGTGACAATGCCAATTACTTAACTTCTCTCTGCTTCAGTGTTTCCACCCATAAGATGGGGGAAATGGTACTACTGCCTCAGAAGGACCATGTTATGTACTACTTTTTATAATCATGGCAAAAAAAAAAAAAGGTAGCTGTCCATACAACAGCAAGATGGATTTCACCTCTATGAAAAGTATGGTCACTGATGCATGCAGCGTCCTGGATTGTGAGAGGGATCTCCAACTGCCAGTTTAGGCCTGATATCCTCCGAGGGGTCCCGGATTGTGAGAGGGCATTGGCCAGGCTGAGGGACACCCCCTCCTCCCCATGCACTAATGTTGTGCACTGGGCCTCTAGTCTCTGAGAATGAAAAATGATAACTGGATTCACTTCTGCAAAGGGCTTAAGCTGTGCAGGGCCTAGACACTCCCACATCAGCATTCACTCAGCAATCCTCACTGAGAGTTTGGGAGGTTCCCAGAGAGATTAAAATATGGTAGAAGCTGGAAAAGTATAACTACAAGGCATGTGGGGACTTCAGAGGGTTAAAAATGTGGAAAGCGGTGAGTGAAGGAGTCAGAGATGAAGCAGCTTGTCCGGAGCCTGCAAATCTGTCCTGTGCTGGGGTGTGATGAAGCAGGTTTTACCATCAACAGATCCTGCTCGCAGAGTTCAACCTGGTAACTGAAGCAGGGCTGCAGGGGGTTCCCTGCCCAGGGCGATGATCAGGGTCAGGAAGGTCAAGCAGAGCCACATGCCTTTCACAGTCCTAATTCTGAAACGCTTAACCTAAGCTGACCTCTTCATTCCTCCTGGCTGCACAGCCTGTGTTGTCTCTTTCCACTCGGTGCTCCTGTCGGTACACAGGTAGGAATTACTGTCAGTAAGTAATGCTTGGGAGGCAGTACTATGCCTCCTTTTTGGACACAAGGCTGCCTGTCTCCAGGGAAGCAGGCTTCAGCTGTCTTGGAGCAACATGTTTCTTAGCTTAACCTAATAAAAACATTCATGACCCTCCCTGTTCCTGCTCTCCCTGTGGCTAACTTATCACTATTTGGCCTCAACATTCTGGGTGATCACTATACTCAGACTGGGACCCCAGCTAAAAAAGCAGGTGTACTAATGGGCCCATCCCTGTTGGTGGTGACTAGAGGTATAGGCAGGGTTCTTATTTAGCAAGGAAGGGGAGGCCAAAAAGAATCCCAAATTGGCAAAACTAGAGATTAGAGCAGTTTGGGTTCTAAGGGTATCCCGGGCTTCCCTAAGATATTCAAAATACCAAATAGGCCGAAGCCGGTTTGGCTCAGTGGTAGAGTGTTGGTCTGCAGACTGAAAGGTCCCAGGTTCGATTCCGGTGAAGGGCATGTACATTGGTTGCGGGCACATCCCCGGTAGGGGGTGTGCAAGAAGCAGCTGGTTGATGTTTCTCTCTCATCAACGTTTCTAGCTCTCTATATCTCTCCCTTCCTCTCTGTAAAAAAATCAATAAAATATATTTTTTAAAACCAAACAGTTTGATACATCTCTAATTTTATACATCTACCTTCACCTGGTAGAAATAGGAGTATCCTTGTCCTCACAAGGGTTGATCTGGGCCAGGGAAATCCTGAAGGGGAAGGGAACCTAATGACTAGGGGCTATACCCCAGAGTTATGCCACCCTGGCCCTCTCTCTCTCTCTCTCACCTCTTGGCCTTTGCGTAGACTTTTTCCACTACCTTTCTCTCCATATGGTGGGTTCCTGTAATCCTTGATATTTTAGCTCTTCCCTGAGTTCTAGACTAGACAAGGCCACCCTATTAGTTATTCTTGTAGTGCCCTGCACTTTTCCTTGATAGTCCTTATCAGTTGATAACTATCCATTTCTATTGTCACTCGATTAATGTGTGTTCTCTAGGTTGTAGGATCCATGAGGCAGACACAGTACTGATTTTATATTTCATTCCTGATACCAGGAGCTAATGATCATTTCTGAGTTCATGTATCATTGAATTTGTGGAAGACTTTTCAGGTAGCAATGTGCTCAGCATCCTAGGTCATATCCAGTCTATAGGAGGACCTGAGTGGCTGGTGACCTCATCATCTGCATTTTACAGATGAGGACACTGAGGCTTAGAGAGATAAACTAACCTGTCTCAGGGCTCAGATCTAGGATGGGTGGTGCCATGATTTAACCAAGGTCTGCCTCACACCAGTGCTTGAGCTCTTAGAAAGTGACCCCCACTGTTTCTGTGGAAGGGCAAGCATTGGGCTTATTAGAGTCTTATCTGCCCTTCTAACTGAAAAGCTTTGGTTTGTCATTTCCCCACATTCTATAGACCTCAGTTTTCTACTTGTCATATGAGGCAGGTGGACTAGATGATATCCATTCAGTTAGTGCCTACCAGGAGCCTCCGGAAAAGTTGCAACATGCCTTCCAGACCCAGATGGGAGCTGTATGGCCTTTGTATCCCTAAGAAAAATGCTTGGGACACCAAGGACAGAATAGCAGCAAATGGAAGAGGATCTCTCTTCAGATTATCCTGGTCACAGGCAAGTTGCTCCTTCAGGACCAAGTCCTTGCTTGACCTGTGCTTGCCTTCTCTCTGCTCTCTGCCTTCACTGTGTCTTAGGCTTATAGCTCATACCTTAGTGGTCTCCAAACACAGGACTCCATTCCCTAGAGACACACTCCCACATTTTCAAATGCCTGTTGAATGTGCACATTGTGTTATACCATTATTTCAACCTCTCCAGATGTCAAACTGTACTCTTCACATTCCCTTCTAAATTGACTCCACTTCAAAGTCCACTTCATTTCTTTTAGGGGCCAATCAATGTTCTTGGGTGTCAAGGCTGAAACGCTTTTCAGAGAAAGTTATTATTGCTGCCTTTCTTCACATCATCCCCTGCATCCAGCTAGCCCGGGTCTTCCAATTGCCCCTCTGTAGTATTTCTCAGAGTGACCCCTATATTCCCATCACCATTCTCAACCCCTGGGTCAGGGCCAAGTCATATTATATCTAAATTGCTGTGAGAGCCTTCCTGCCAGTCTTTCCTCTTTGTCCCCTCCCATTTCAACCCGCACTGGTCCTCTTTGACCTGTCCCAGCCCCTTGCTAGTCATGTGAAGTCCAAAGAACAGTCAACTGTAGAGCTCAGAGATAGTGAGAGAAGAATGAACCAGGGATTTGGGTTTTGGCTAGGGCCACAAGCTCCATGGTGCCTTTCTTGGGCACGTTCCCAAAAGAGATTCCCACTGTGGTACCCTGATACCTACAAATGTAACTGCTGGCTCCTTTTTTTTTTTACTTTTTTATCGGGCATTTGAAGCTTTAGTTTACTTGTTTTGACTGTCAACTTCACTTCATTCCTCTGCAATCCATACCTGGTGGCTCCAGCTGTGATGCTCCGGGCACTATCTACCCACACAATACATATTTCTGTCCCTTTCATACAATTCACCTCCACTCTAGAGACTATACCCTCACTTTCCACTCATCCAAACCCAAATGTACTTCAAAGCCTAACAATCGCCCTGCCTTGCTTTAAGTCCTGTCTATCTTTTCCAGGTCACATCAAGCTCTTCAAGCACAGATGATTCTTATAGGTTATTTAGCTTGAGTTTCAGTCTCCCCAGTGGGTTTTTAAGCATCTGCTAACCTATTAATCACTTCAAGAGGCTAAAAAAAGACAGTAAGCTTCTTAACCATGGCAACCCTCCCTCATCCTCCCTTGTGTCTTCCCTAGCCCCACATTGCCAAGTCTATGACAGAGGCTCACCAAACATTGATTGGTTGGTAGTGATGATGGATCAGGTGAGTTGCTCTATCTGAAGCTATGTGCACAGACCCACAACTTAGATATTCTGGGAAAAAGGGCAACAGGTTTACTGTCAGCTCAGAGCCAGAATCTCCACTTTTATCTGCATGGCTACAATTCTGGCTCCTTATCTTGGATACATCTTGTTGTTGTCTCAATCAATGAATGCCCTGATGGCAACATCCACAACTTTAAGTGGCTGCATGTATCTTCAACCAAAAACCTTAGGATGTGCAGGCAAAGGACACCCCAAGGGAGACATCTATATATGTACCATCATCAGAAGCTCTACATGGAGAGTTACTTAAGATTCAAGTTGATCTTGCAACTCCCTGAAGCTTCTCTAAATTCTAAAGCCATGTGAAGGACTTTCCCTTTTAAGAAAAAGAAGGATTTGAGCATGACTATATTTATTGTTTTTTAAAGGATCCAAAAAAACCCCACTGAAACATACCTTAGATTTCCAGTGACATAAAAAGATAATTAACAGTGTATGTAACTAGCCCACAGACCAAAAAGAGTTCAAGGAAGGTATGGGGGGGGGGGGGAGGGATGGGAAACAGAGGTTTGGGGGCAGGGAGAGGGAAAAGGATCAATGGAGGAAGGAAAAGGAGAGATCTATAATACTTTCACCAATAAGATATATTTTTTAAATGTATGTAACAATAGAAAGTGAAGAGTGTTAGTATTCAAATTCAATATCTAAACTTCCCTCGAGTCTCGAACCCTAATCAAGATTAAATATGTTATCTTACTTAATCTAAAAGTGTTCCCTTCACTCTGTTCTGGAGATAGGAATATGCTGAAAAATAGCCCCCTTCTCCTTTTTCTTTATTCAATTGTCCTTTAATATAACTCAGACCCCAGCAGTGCTTATCAATTTCAGACCCAAGGCCCTGTCCAGGTCAGCCTCTGTAAATATCCTCTAGCTAGACAACATGCCCAAATGTCGCAGCCTGCAGTTCTGCTCCCTGGAGCCAGGGGCAATCCTGAGGGCCTGTTTGTTGAGCAGAGGAAGCCTGTATCACAGAGACATCTGCTGGAGCTGGCCTCCCACGGCAGTTCTATGACACATGGCCATTCTAGGCCCAGAAATCCAACAGGAGCCTGGAGGTACCATGCAGTCCTGTGGCTTTCAGATAAGCTTACACCTATATATGCAGACACAATGCAAGGTGCTTTCTATACACCACTGTTAGACCCTGGCACCACCCCAGAAACAGCTGGATTCTTGTCCAAACAGAACAGAGGCACATGTATCTCGATGCTGCTCCCTGACTCTGTGTCAGCAGATATGAATGCATAGGGTATATCTAGATAGACTCTTTGTTTATTGTTCTACTGGGGGTTTTACAAATGATCCATTAATCCATGACATCATTCATTGATTGGCATTTCTATCCAAACACACATTGGCATTATCACATAGGGTAGGAAGAAAGGAGCCGAGGCAAGCATTGTCTAAGAGCCAGGTCCATTTCATACATCATCACATTTAATCCTCAAACAGTCAAGAAATTGTTATATCCATTTCATAAACCAAGACTTGAGGAAGCTAATTAATTTGACCAAGTTCACACAGTTGCAAATAATTGTCCTAAAATTCAAAGCTCTCTTTTTCCAGCCTGTCCTTTCTGCAGCCAAAAGCCATGCCCACATTTTTATGAAGTTGGCCCTCAGTATGTATGGAAAGTTATTTTCCATGGGCAAAAGGCAGCTTAATCATAAGGAGCAGGGCCCCAACATTAGCAAGAGTCGAAAAGAGAAATGGAGGCTTAAATTTCATCTGAAGCAGAATTATAGATCTGCTGAGTGTGTTTTCATAACTAAAATGCATCACTGCCTTTTTGTGCTTCTTTGTAATAAGCAGGGGGTGAAGAAAATAGTGGAGACCATGCTGCGACCATCTAGTTTGTGAGAAATAACAAATGAGCTGGAACCGCCAGGAGATGGATTGGTGCTGAGGCAGAGCAGCCCCTGATTCCAAAGACAGGACTTAAGCAGCTTCAGCACCTGAAATAGGTGAACTCCACACAGGCATCTGTGATGAGGCAGGGGGAGAACAGCCTCTCCGGGTGGAAGGAGCAATCAACAGCAGAGAAAACCTGTGAAACTCCGGGTCACAGAGGACTGCACAATGGAGATGCCAAGAAGACCTAGGAAGAGTAAGCTCAAGGAAGCAATGAAGAATGCCAGTGAGGATGGCAAGACAGTGCGTGCCCATCTGCAAGGGACAGAGGCAGCCAAGCCAAGGATATATGTATACATGTATGAGAGTGTATGTGTGTGTTCATGTCTAATGTGAAAAGTTCACAGGCTTACCGGGAATCTCTCTGAACAGATATGCTGGCCACAGCTCCCTGAGTCTGGCCAGCACACTCCTCGCTTGGTTCCCTCTGACTCAGGATGGCCAACTTCCCAGGATACATGGGCCACACTGAGTAGAGGAATACATGGAATGCCTGACAGAAATCATTCTAATAGCTCAGCCAGGCTGCTTACTCTGCATCCTCCTTCATGCCTTTCCATTTCAGCTCTCTTAGAAATCACAATATTTAGTTCCAGCAAAGTGACCCATACAGAGCTTTCAAGGCTGCATGGACCACTACCCTCTCCAAATTGCTGCACAGACACACACACACACACACACACACACACACACACACACACACACACCTGATCTTCCCTCGAGCGCCACAGCTTAGGTAAGTGCCTGGGAGTTTTCCAAAGGCAGGGGACATTTTGTTTCTAACTGTTTTTCCCCATGACCTATCATTTTAATAAGAAGAAAACACCTTTAGCAGAAGATATAAGTTATTTATATTACAGTGTAAATTAGTATCAGGACTTTTCCTCAGATATCTACAAAGAGCAAGTAAACTTCCCAATTAGGAGAACTGAGTTAAAAAAAAAAAATCTGAGACTCCTGACTCTGCCTCAGCCACATTGTATATAACCTTGAGCACTCTGAACATTAGTTGTTTCACATGTAAAATGAACTTAAAAATTCCTTCATGTACACTGGGATAGCCACGATGGAAAACAGGATGGCAGTTCTTCAGAAAAGTAAGAATAGAATTACCATATGACCCAGCAATCCCTCTTCTGGGTATCTACCTTAAAAACTCAAAAACATTTATTCACAAAGATATATGGACCCCTATGTTCATTGAAGCACTATTCATGGTGGCCAAGACAGGAGACAACAAAGTGTCCTTCAATAGAGGATTGGATAAAGGAGATGTGATACATACATATTATGAAATACTATTCAGACATAAGGAAAAATGAAATACTGACATTTGTGACAATATGGATGGGTGGACCTTGAGAATGTTGTGCTAAAAGTAGGCCAGTCATAAAAAGCTAAGAACCATATGATTTCACTTATATGTGGGATATAAAAACTGAAACTCATGGAAACAGCAACAGTATGGTGGTACCAGAGGAAAGATGGTGGGGTAGTAAAAGTATAAAGGGGCCAAATATATGGTGATAAAAGATGATTTGATTTTGGATAGTGGGCACACAATACAGATCATGTATAATAAAAATGTGCACTTGAAACCTATATGGCCCTATTAACCAACTAGAGGCCCAGTGCACAAAATCTGTGCACTGGTGGGGTCCCTAGTGGCTACTGGCTGCTAGCTGGGTACTCCCTCCCTTCCTTCAAACACCTACCTCCAGCTGCTACTGCTGGTCACTGCCTACAGGAACCGAATCGCCCAACCTGGGAGCCCGGCAGCAGTGAGGCAATCAGATCAGTGGTGCAATCAGTGACCAGTGAGTGGTGGCACCTACTCACCTGCTCCACCATTCCACCCCTGTCCTGCTCTCATTAGAGCCCATTGGGGCCTGCAGCACCTCCACTGCCGCCCGCTACCAGTACAGTGATGCCAATGGTCTATGCCACTCCCTGGTAGTCAGCATACATCATAGTCTAACTCCTAGCAGAACTCTCAGTCGAGGAGACAATTTGCATATTAGGCTTTTATTATATAGGATATCACCCCAATACATTTAATTTTAAAAGATTCCTTCATGACTTTGGGAAAAATGGAGTGATATCATGGTAGCAAATACATTGATGTCAACTGTGTACCATTCAAAAAACTTTTCAGAAATTTGAAAAGTGAGTATATAACTGTAAGTATTGAAATAATAATTATAAATTTGTAGTTTTCCTACCAGCTGGAACTGTTCCAAGCCCAACACTGGTTCCAAATTCGGGGAAAGCTGGCAGCCAGCTCATCATCATCACCACCATCACCATCATCATCACCACCACCATGATCACAACCATCATCATCATCACTATTATCACTGTCATCATCATCATCATCATAATAATAATTTTTTATTGAGCCTACTATATGTCAGGCCTAAATTTCATATAGCATCTTATTGAATCTTCAAAAACCTCCTGAGGTAAATGTTTATATTATCATTCTTGGCAGATGATGAGGCCTCAGAGTGGTAAAGTTCCTTGCCAAAAATCTCACAGCCAGTGTGTAACCCCATTAGAATGTGAATTCAAGTCTCAAGAGAAAGCACATGCTTTTACCTATAAGGCCTTTCAGTAAATGGCTCATGGGATTGATTCCTCAATGGGAACTCTGGCTGATTCTATGCAGGATAACTTACCTTACTTCTCAGCTAAACTGCTTGTCTGCCAACAGCTGAGAATTATTTCATGAGTCTTATGAGTGCTCTAAACCTCAAAGCCACTAAACTGAAGAAAACAAATCACATTTCCTTCCGAGTGCTAGCACTCCAGGTGTCCCCAGTGCCACTCCTGCTGAGAAAGATGTTGTTTCTAGACCCAGGTGACACCCAAGGGGAAAACGTCAACATTGAATTAGCTGATTGGATTCTTGCCTCATAACCTAAAGGCAAGCTCACATAGCTCTTCTGTGTGGAGAGAGGCCTACAGCTAAGCAGATTCCCTGTTTATTGATCTTCTGTGGTTTGCAAATGACCCCTCTGATAACACACTTATCCTTAAAAGAACCATAAAATCAAATAGCACTAACCTGTAGCTAACAATGACAATAGCTCAAACCTTTTTTTCCCCCAGTGGAAAGTTGGGGCTCCCAGCCCTAAGTCAGGCTCTGAGTCTATAAACACCTTTTCTGATGGGACTCAATCAGCATTGAAGTCATGGGGATTTCACAAATGGAGTCCTCATTAACAGAAGAGAAAGTGAATGGTGCAAGATTATACCATGCATGTGGGGCATCCAGCTAGTGAAGGCGAAAAAAATAAAGTAGAAAAGGTTTGGGACTTTTAGAGTTCATTGATTCATCCAAAAATACTTGGTCATAAACACTCAGGTGCTAAGCCATGGCTCTGGATGAAGCAAAGAAGGAGATCCTATCCCTACTTCTAAGTCTGTGAATCTTGTTTCATGAAATAGGCAGATATGATGAAAGAGAATGACAATACAGTGTGATAAGGGTATTCATAAAGAGATGTACAGCCCTGGCCAGTTTGGTTCAATGGATAGAGTGTCAGTTTGAGGAACAAAGGGTCTGGGTTCTATCCTAGTCAAGGGCATGAACCTTGGTTACAGGCTCCTCCCCAGACCGGGCCCTGGTCAGGACTTGTGTGGGAAGCAACCAATCGATGTGTATCTTTCACATGGATGTTTCTTTCTGTCTCTCCTTCTCTCTTCCACTCTCCCTTAAAATCAATATAAAAAATATCCTCAGGTGAGGGTTTAAAAAAAAAGAGAGAGCGATGGACAGACACATTTAGGGAAATATTAACTTATGTGCCAGTGAACAGGAAGACTTCACAGAGAAAGTGTCACATGAATTGTGTCTTAAAGAAAGTATAATTCCACTAGAGATTGCCTGAAGGTCTTGCTTGAAGTTGTCACTCTCTCCTTCCTTGAACCCAGAGTGATTATCACTGGCAGGGAAAAACTGGAAAGCAACTTAATATGTCTCTATGTAGCTGTTGGAGAGGGAAACATTAGTAAAAGTATGCATGAAGAATGCCTAAGTCAGAAACTGAATGGCCAAGAACATCCCCAAAAATCAGCAGCATCCCGTTTGGGATCTAGGACATTATCTTCTGATGAGACCTGGGGACTAGATGTGGGAGTGTATTCTAATGAGATTTTAAAAGTCTACTTTAACATCTATAAATTACAGCAGCCTCAAAAGGCAGGAAAAGAAAATAAGAGTTGGGAAAGGAATGTTGCTACCTCTGCTGTGATCTGAATATTGACTGCAGCTGTGCTTATTTCTTGCACTGTGGCTCTTGCCACTTTCAAAAAGATGAATTTTCAATAAGAGCTTTGCTATGCTTTTCTCTGATCAATCCCAGACAATAAAAATAATCATCTGTTAAAACAAAACAGAGAACATTAAAAAAAAACTATCTTCATTTACAGGTTTTTTCATTAACATACAAATACCTTTAAAACCCCTTCTTGATAGGATTAGAGGAGGCAATTCTAGAAGAGAGGAGTAGAGGAGTCCAGGAGAAAGTGGAGAGAGCTAATAATGCAACAAGGCCCAGGGATTCTGAGGCAATGAAGATGGAACTGCCCCAAAGTCAAAGGAAGGGGAAGGCTGCCAGACTGAGTCACTCCATTATGTTGTGGGGATCTGTGAGGGTGGTTTGGGGATCTGTGAGGGCTCTTTGGGCAGTAGTTTTCATCTTCTATGCTCTGATGGGAAAGCAAAAGCCTATGGGAAATACTGAGGTTGGCTTTACTGGTAATTGTAGTGGCCATTGATGAGTCCAACAGAAGTCTAGTTCAAAGGCAGCAATGGAAACTAAGTTTGTCTACTGTATACTTTTCTAAATTATCTCATATGGCAAAGCCTCTTAAACCTTCTCTCCCCTGCCCTAAGCTCCAAGAGTCTATAAGCCTACTTTAAGAGCACCTGTTATGAGGATGTATGAAATTTCATACTTACTAACAAAATAATTTTCTTGATTAAAAAACATATAATGAACAATGCTTATTCCCAAATCAGGCAGGATTTATGCTTAAAACAAAGGCTTAGTTAGTTATGTCTGTCATAACTCACTGACAACCTTTTGTTAGCATATTACAGGAACTAGTTTCAGGGAAGGATGCTAACTCCAGCTCCAGATGTTTTGACTCCAGGAAACTTGCTGACTCTCAACCACAAAAATTGGACCTCTGCTTGACTGGTTTTAAGATAATTATTGGAATGAACTGTGTTAACTTCCATGTAGAAAACTTTCAACTCCCCTCCCCCTGATTTCTTTGTTCTGCTTTCCCTCTCCTTCCTAATAAAACCCCCTCTCTGCACTGAGATTTTAAGATGGGCTCTGGGCTAAGACTCTCCCATCTTCTCTTGTTGCCAGCATTTGAATAAACTATTTTCCTTCTCACCAGCACTTGTGTCATGAGTTTGGCTTTCTTTGCAGCAGGCAGCTGAACCTGGGTTTGGTTACACACCAACTTCAGTAGAGCATCACATGCTTGTGTACAAGTCAGCTTCTGCTGATGGGACAAGAGCACCTCACAGAGGTGTTGACTTTAATCCATGCCCTCTGCATTTGGCACAGAACTTGGCACATAATGGGAGCTGGTTTCACCATAGTTGATTATAGTGAGAGCACATGCTGAGTTGTGTAGCTGGAGCATTGAGCAATAATGTTAAGCAAGCTCATTATACTATCAGTGCCACTAAACACATCTCCATACCCATTGCCCCAGGCAATCTTCAGTATTACCAACCACGTGCTAAATTGTTCCACTTCTAGTTCAGGACCTGCCAATTGAATTCACTGGCTTCTTTTCTCAAACTTCTCCTGACTCTCCTCATGCCACTGGTACCTTTAATTTTAGCCCCTTGGATGCCCTGCTGACTCCTCATTTCCCCATGTCTCTGTACCCCTCCATGTAAGAATATGGTCAGTAAGACATTTTAATCAGGAAACATAAGAGGTCCATCCATTTGGCTCCTTTCCTGACACTTAGAGTATTTAATGTAATTATACCTTCTTACTTCCTGGGAGGTTTTACATACTGAGCTCCCCCAGCCTCTTGAGAAAAAAAAGAAACTAGTTTTTGGTTACTAATGACTGGGTTCTGTGTTTCATGGGCCTTCGATATCTCTCACAAAAGAACTGGAGGATAATATAGTTGAGGAGAAAAGAAATAATATAGTGGATAGAGCAGTTCTGAAGAAACATAACTTGACGGGAATTTTCCTGAGGTTAAAAGATTTCAAAGAATGGGAGAGGAGAGAAATAGTAGGAGTGGTGATGGATAGTGCTAGGATCCTGAGGATTTCTTCTGATAAAGCTGGCTACAAAGGGACAGGGAAATTGAATGTGTGATCTAACAAAGGGATACTGGGAGGGACATTATGTAGGTTCCCTGGAGTTGTGGGGTCAGGGTTATCACTAGAAGACCTGCCACTTACACCCAGTCTCCCTCTGGTAGAGTTCATCTCATCACTATTTAGCCCCTTGCCTGTTGCCTGCTGGGAGGGTGAGACAGTCAGCTATGTCATAAGGTTTTACTCCACATGCCCTCCTATGATCCCTGCCTTCTGTCATTCACACCTGTCTGTAGTTACACACACACCTATGCAGGGTTGGCTTGTGGGAACATAGAACGGCAGACATGAAGGATTGTGACTTACAAGATTAGGTTGTAAAAGACTTCAGCTTCTCTTGTGTTCTTTCCATCTCTCTCATATCATGAGGAATCTGATAGTCAGTGGAGAGGTCTATGGGGCAAGAAACTAGGGTCTCAAGCCAACAGCCAGTGAGGAGCTGAGACCTCCTGCCAACAGTCATCTGAGAAACCTTGGGGGCAGATCCACCCCTGCCAACTTTGAGATGACTACAGTTTGGGCCTAGAGTTTGACTTCAACTTTATGAGAAACTCTGAGCCAAGACTCCTCGGTTAATCTATTCCCAGGTCCCTGACCCACAGAAACTATTTAATAATAAGTATTTTGTTGTTTAAAGCTGTTTGGGATATCTTGTTATGCAAGAAAATAATGAACACCCCATGTACTTCATCTTATATGGATGTTTTTAATCCTAAAATATTCCAACAGCCAAGAAGCAAGGACATTCAACTCTTAGACACAGGGCTGAGGGAGCAAAACAAAGTTCAAAGGTTATACTTGTCTCATAGGACCTCTCACCTTCATCATTTGTCTCAAGGCACACTCGGTGTCCACTGCCATGCAGATGTAGCCACAGCATTTCTTTTGACCCCCTAGCCTCCTGTCACCTCTTTCCTCCCTTATGTATACAGCAGCTGCTGTCAGAGCTCTGAACCAGCCCAATCATGGCATTTCGCTCTTTGTGGTCTTTCACTAATTCCCCTTCATTTTACAGAATAATGTTTAATTACAATTGGAGGCCTGCAATTCCCTATCCCATATGTTTCCCACTAGATTTCCCACATTCTTCCTAGAAAGGAACAGGGGAGAAAAAAGAGGACATGCAGTGTTTTGTTTATATATCTTTTTATTTTTGTCCAGCTGTAAAGCTAGCCTAAAGAGATAGATAGCTTCCCCACTCACTCCAATACCAGAGGGAAGGGGTTGGCTTGTAACTTGGTTTCAGCAGGTGTCTGTGTCCCTGGGCATCAGATCTGGCGTGTAAGGAAGCATTTACAAAGAAGGGGGTGGACAACCACAGGTGTCAACAAGCAGTAGAACCCTGGCTCCCAGGGACACACAAGTATCTGTCAGCACCTCTGCCAGGAACCCAGGCTGGCAACTGTCATACAGAGTGCCAATCAAGTGGGCTGGATCAGCCTGGCATGCAAGACAGGCCACTAGCAAGCTCAGGATGGTCCAAGTGTAGCAGCTTACAGGTGCTGGGGATTTAGGCAAACACAGGCATCATCATGTCCTGGCTGCCAGACTAAATGTCGAGCCCACCTGCTATGTACCTGGCTGGGTAAGCCCTGGTCTGGGCACTCAGCTGCACTGGGCTGAGCCTGCAAGGAGAAGCTCCTCAGGCATAGTGTTTCTGGAACAAAAGCTGGACCTCACTTAGCATTTCCTCGGAGGGAGGTTAGCCGCTGTTGGAAATAGCATTCATACTTTGATCATGAATTTTTACTATCAAAGAGGAACAGTCACTGTTACAGAAGGGATGCCTCTAGCTCACTAGCAGAGTAGAATGCTCGCTAGCAGGTGGGGACATACTCGGTCACCACTGAAGCCTGGAGCAGCAAGGATGGTAGGCACTATTTTTCTGTTCTATTTCTTCCTTCTTTCTCTTTATTTATCTCATATTTTCTGTCTGTTGTTATTGTTTCCTTTCTCTTTCTTTTTTTTAAAATATATTTTATTGATATTTTTACAGAGAGGAAGAGAGAGGTATAGAGAGTTAGAAACATTGATGAGAGAGAAACTTTGACCAGCTGCCTCCTGCACATCCCTCCTGGGGATGTGCCCACAACCAAGGTATATGCCCTTGACTGGAATTGAACTTGGGACCCTTCAGTCTGTAGGCCGATGCTCTACCCACTGAGCCAAACTGGTTTCAGCTCCTTTCTCTTTCACTCTTTCCACCTCCTCTCACACTTTTATTTCTATCCCTCTCTCTTCCCTCCTTTCTTTTCATACCATACTTCCTGCCTTTCCTTTTCTAGACACACCCCTTGGTTCCCCATCACCCTTTCACCTCTTCTCCCTCCACTCCTGCCCACTCCACTAATCTCTCTGCCCCTTCCGCGACAGGGCTCAGGCCTGCAGTTTTCTAAATGAATGAAGTAGTGGAGGGAAGGTCTAATTGCTGCTCACTGGCAGAGATGCCCCTTCACATTCTTGCCAGCCTCCCCAAACTCATCTCAATATTTACCTTCCTTTCTCCCAGGTGGTTTCTTCTGGTGAGGCCAGCCTCCATCCGGGCCTCTCTGTACCCTCCTTGGAACTCAGCCAGGATATTGTTTCATGATCCATTTACTAAAAAACATGGGTGTATAGTCAAACTATACAAAGATTAGTGTGACACAGTGATACAAGACTTCGACACAGCAGTCCTGGCTTCAAATGCTGGCTGTGCCAAACCTGCAATCTGAGTAATTTGGGCCACATTACTCACCCTTTCTCACCCTTGGATTCCTAATCTGTAGAATAAGTAGTATGTATATAATCAGGGTTCCTGGTATGCCCAATGTAGTCCTAGTTAGCAATGTACCCACACTGGGGCTTGGCACTCTACTCCAAAATGATCAGTCTCTTCAACCTCCACCATACCCCTTTCTTTACCCTCACTGTCTCCAAACAAATTGCACACCCAATAAGTACACATGCCCAGGTTTTGAGTTCGATCCCCAGTAGGGAGTATGCAGGAGACAGCCTATCAATGTTTCTCTCTCACTATTGTTCCTCTCACTCTTTCAATTTAAAAAATCAATAAAAACATTTTTAAGCGTTCCACAATACCTCATTCTCCCATGGGGGCCTTAGGAAATTCTTGATCCCATGGCCCTCCAAGAGCTCTGATTCCACCAGTAAGAGGTAGGGACACAGAGGGCACCTCACTGATAACACCTTCTCTTCCTAACAAGTACACTCCCATTGCTCCACCAACATGTAGTCAGAGACCCTATAATCTTGACAGTCATTTGCATGAGCACTGTAAAGTCACATGATCTTCATTATTCCTTAAGTAACTAGAATGGAGAGGTTTATAGGTTGCTTATGCAAAGGGCAGTGAATCAAAAAGGAAATTCCCCAAACCCCAACAGGGTGATAAAGTGCAGCTAAGTTGGTAACTGGCCTTTTAAATGTCTTGCAGAATTTGCTTCTTTCAGGGACATATTGGGGAGGGGCACACAGGAATATAAGCCTTATTCTTTTCTCCTAGTTCTTTTTCTTAAAAAACTGCCTTCTTTATTTTTCTTTTTATTTAACTATGCAAGGGACAGAGTTATTTGCAACCTTAGGCTCCCCCAGGAGCAAGTTAATTAATCCGATTTGAGGTGTTTCCCTTCAGTTAGAAATGGTGAGCTGTGAGCCAGCTCCAAGCTTTTGAAATTGCAGCCTATGTCACTTATTTCTTCTGCAAAGCCCCAAGTTTCCCTGGTGGAATTGGAGACTTAAATGGGCCTTCTTTTTTTACCCAAGCAATTAATAATGCATCTGGCAAAAATCACAGCTTGCTTGCTGGGCTCCAGAGATAGCTGCCAACTTTCCTTAATTGAGTTCAACCTGCTAGGCTAAGGTGTTTTCCACAGGAATCTGTTGGGTGGCAGCTGAAGGGGGCTTGCCAAAATGTGCTCTCTCTGAGAAGGAAATTCTGGCTGATGATTTGTGTAATCAGACCAAACCCCTGGCATACAGCAAATTCAGTATCTCGGTTAGTATCGATAGTTACTGCTCAATCTCTCCCATTTGCATTTCCCCAAAACAGGCACTCAAGTGCACTGTGATTTGCTCAACCATAACTTGTTCTCAGGTGGGATCTGATTTGCATAGGATTGGTCAACACAATTTATAAATTCCAATCCTCCCTTAGGTACAGTGAGGTTTCCTCTGGGTCAACCCATCCTCTAAATGTCCCATGTCTAGTGATAATTCTTTCCACAGAACACAGGTCTAGTGATAATTCTTTCCACAGAACACACACACACACACACACACACACATACACACATACTCATCTCCAAAAATAAGTTTTAGGCATATCACAATTTCTACTTAAAGTTCTATAACTCGATTGTTCAAAGGACAGAATTTTAAATCTTTAACCAGATCCTCTATATTGATGCATATGAATTTAAATGATTCATTAAACCACTATGTGTTAGTATTCCATGGATTGTATAAACACAATATATTCACCCATTTTCTTCCTGAAACCAGTCTAGTGTTCCACCGTTTAAGCTCTACAAAGTGTTTAAATGAAGGTGATTCTATATTCTCACCAAAGGTTCTCCAGGCTAGAAGTGAAGTTGCTGGTTCCTAGGAAAAGCTGATTTTCAGCTTTATGAGGAAGTGGCACTGTTCTCTGAAATTGCTTATATCAATTTGCACTGCCACCAGCAATGTATGAGTTTATTTTGTGTATATTTTCATCACACTTGTTGCTAGTCAATCATTTTTAACAATTCTATAAGAAAAAAACCTCATTTTTATTTTAATATACATTTCCTTGATTGACTAGAGAGACAGAATCTTTTTCTTATTCTTTTCTTGGGAGAGGTCACTTGGACTTCTTCCTCTGTGAGTTATCCACTTGTATATTTTGTCCATTTTTATTCTTCTATTGTTTTTTCTTATTAATTCATAGACAAGACATATAAATATATTTTAAAATTGTGCACCTTGCCGAAACTGGTTTGGCTCAGCGGTAGAGCATCGGTATGCAGACTGAAAAGTCCCAGGTTCGATTCCAGTCAAAGGCATGTACGTTGGCTGCGGGCACATCCCCAGTAGAGGGTGTGCAAGAGACAGCTGGTCGATGTTTCTCTCTCATCGACGTTTCTGGCTCTCTATCTCTCTCTTCCTCTCTGTAAGATATATTACAATTGTGCACCTTCTTTATATTAAAATTGTGCACCTTCTTTCTTCTTTTGTGTTAACTTTTTGGTCACAAATACATGAATATCATCAATTTTATGTGTTTCAAATTAATATTAGTATACCACCTCAAACTTCCAACATAATATTGAATAGGAATAGTAGTAGAGAGTATACTTGATTTACTGCTGATTTTTAAAGAAATGCTTCTAGTATTTCATCAGTAAATGTGTTAAATGCTGCAGGCATTTAGTTGGTGCATTTTTAGCTAGGAGGCATTTCCTTCTATTTCTGTTTTGAAAGATTTTTGGATATAGTTTAATTAAAACTAGTCTTACATTCTTGGGAAAACCTACCTAGTAAGCATATGTTCATGATATGATTGTGATTTGATACTCTGTCTGTCTGTCTGTCTGTCTCTCTCTCTCTCTCTCTCTCTCTCTCTCTCTCTTTCTCCTTTATGTTCAGTTTGTTAATCATTTGTTTAGGATTTTTGCTTCTCTGTTCACAATTAAGCTGCAATTTCTTCTTTTAATGCTACCTTTTGCCTGGTTTTAGAATCAAGGTAACAATGACTTCATAAAATTAATTGGTACATTTACTTCCTTCTGAGACTTGATGGATGTGTAGGATTATTTACACAGAGCTAAAAGGGGGAGGGGGCATACTTAGTTATAAACAGATCTTCACAATGTGAATTAAAGCAACTCCAAATGATGGCTATTTGAAGGAATACGCTAAACAACAAAATACTGATACAAATGGGATAAACACATTAGGTGAAAAAGAACTACTGAATGTGAGAGGGCAGGGCGGGGTGAGGATAAACTCCTGACTCCACTGTGGGGCAGGGCGGAGTTATCCTCCCTTTTGTGTAACTGGACCCTAGCCCAATCAGGGTCAGCCAAAGCAGTGACATCACCACCAGAGTAAAACCCCAGGGCTTGGCAAAATTCACTTTCGCTTCCGCCATGCTGTAGGTGTGAGTGGGACAGAGCCCATGCTAGCATGGAACAGGCTCTTTTGTTTATTGCATCGGACTCGGCTCCCTGGTGGTCCTTGGGGAATCACGAAGTCTGGGCGTAACAAATGAATTCAAAATACTCCATGGTCAAGAACTCCCAAATGAAACAAAACTGTTTATTCAGCTATGTTCAAACATTGACTGAAAGAAAAGCCATTCCCTGAATCGCTGGCCCCAAATGGGCACTGCATTGGGTCTTTGTAGTTGGGCTGTGTTAAGAGGCTGATGATGAAGTGTTTGGATCTAAGCTGAAAACTGGCCACTCCAGTGTAGCTGAGGAACAAGATGTGCTCTAACACAAGTCCAATACCTAAGCAATCATGGCCTTGCAAAGGACATAAAGCCCAAAGTGAAATATATAATAATAAAAGCATAATATGCTAATTAGACCAGACATCCTTCCAAACGACCTTCTGGATGAAGCCAGGGCTGTGAGGGAAGCATGGTCCCAGGGGGCCAGAGGGAAGCCAGTGTGGCTGCTGGGGGAAGAAAGGCCTACTCTTGCATGAATTTTGTGCATCAGGCCTCTAGTAAACTCATAAATGATACAAACATTGGTTAAGCTTTATCTCATCCTAAATACAAGCTCAAGCCTACCTTTCTCCTTGCAAAGTGAATCAGAAGCATTTTTTATTGATGAAGTAGATAAAACCTAAGGATGAAAACCTTAGTATGCTAGTTGTAAATATACATTTCACAGGTGGTCTAAGAGCTGTGAACAAAGTGATCAAATGGGGGGGAGGGAGTACCTGGACTGTTTCCCCATTTGGATTAGGAAATGACAAATCCAAACATACACTAAAGCATTTTGTTTTTTTTCTCACTTTGGTCCAAAATAAAGGCAGGCTATGAAATCGTGTGTGAGCTAAATTCATTTTGAAATAGGAGTATTATTTGGATGATCCTAGACAGATTAAGGAATCCGGGCCTGTTGATATTAAATAAACCTATTAATAACCAAGCCCTTTGAACATTGCATCTAGAGATGAAAATCTTAATTATCTGACAATAGGCCATTTAATAATGTTTTAATTACTAAGATCTGAGCAAGTCCAGCAGGTCCTGGAATCTCACACCTTCCCTTCTCTATGTAGGTAAGGACATTAGTGGCTAACTGAAGAAACAGGCCACTGTTTCTAAACTGAACCCCCAGGCACATCAGCAATAGATTCCTCAAGAAAAAGTGTTGGACTAAGAAATTCTATTGCAACTAAATACTTCTTCATTACTTTAGTGAGTTTTCTAGACACAGATATAGAATTTTCTTTTTGCTAAATTTTCTACTTCTTCCATCAAACTTTCCTAAGGCCAGAGTTCATTCAAAATCTGTTTCAGTCACTGAAAGCAATGATTATTTGGTGGTAGGGATGCAGTTTTTTGGTTTCATGCTTTCTCCCAAAAGAGAAGGAATGGGCATGATCAAGAGAAGAAAAGTTAAGAACTTCTTGAACTAAGACACTAAATATAGTGAAAAGAAGCAAAAAGACCTGATTTTTAGCATTCTGCCATATACTAGTACTTGCCATAAAATGATAGGCAAGTTGCTTAACCTCTATAAGATTCAGAGACCTTTGCTATAAAATGAGGAAATTAATGTGGTCTGGTTTATCTCACAATGTGATGTTGGGGACTGTATGAAATAACACATGTGAACAAATGAATAGAAGGTAATATTGCCTTGAAGGCAGAATGACCTAAAACAGTTCACTTTTGACCTACATTTAGAGAACACTTGCACTGTTGGGCACAATGTTGGGCATCAGAAATAAACCTGACTTCATCATCAGGCCTGCTTTCAAGAACTACCCAGCTTGGTATGGGCCCTAATTATATGTATATACACAAAGTAGAGACGGCAAAGTGCCTTACGAAAGAGAGAAAGAGAGAGAGAGAGAAGACTTCAGGAGTTCCAAAGAATGAGAGGCCCCTTCTAGCTCAGCATCTTCCAAAACAGTTTTACCACTCTCTACCAGGCATCTTCAAACTACGGCCCGTGGGCCACATGCGGCCCGCAGAGGAGTCTGATCCGGCCCGCCAGGTTTTTTGGGCAGTGAGCGCAGCCGAGGTGTTACAGTAGGAATTAGTAGTTCATATAGTCCGGCCCTCCAGCTCTCTGAGGGACCGTGATCTGGCCCCACTTTAAAAAGTTTGAGGACGCCTGCGTCTAGTCCTATGGGAAGTTAACAGATAGTACACTTTTTAAAAAAATAAGTGAAATGTTTACAAAACATTGGTTATTAAAAAATTGGTTTCTTTTCTGTAGAACCTCTCAGAACTTTTAATATTCAAGTATGCATTATAGATCTCCAAAGGAGAAATAAGGCACTGCTTGTATTTTAAAATGATTTGTATATGAAACCCATTAGTGCCCTTATCCTATCTAATAAAAGAGTAATATGCAAGTTGAACACCCACAAGCCATGCTGACAGGTCATACCCACCAGCCAATCAGGAGCAAAATGCAAATAAACCCAACCAAGATGGCTTTAGCCACAGAGAGCAGGAGGGAGGCTTGGGTTTCCTCTAAGATGGAGGAAGCCAAGCTTTCCACCTGCCCTTGCTGACCCAGCCCTCCACTTAAGGCTACAAAGTTTCAATTATAGAAGATAAATAAATCCCAAAAAAACTGGCTGCCACCACGGAGCGAGCAGAAGGCTTGGCTCTGCTCCAGGCTACAAAGGTTTGATTGTAGAAAATAAATAAATCCCAGATACCAGGGCCTCCACTTGGGTCACCTGGGGACGTGGCCAGTCTGCAAACCACCACAGGCCCCTTGCCCAGGCTGCCCCACACCCCAAGGGAATCCCCACACTGATCTGGGACATCCTTCAGGGCAAATCAGCTGTCCCACACACATGCACCAGGCCTCTATCCTATTTAATAAAAGAGTCATATGCAGATTGATTATCACTCCAATACACAAGATGGCTGCCCCCAGGTGGTCAAAGATCCTGCCCCCATGTGAACATAAGATAGCCACCACAAGATGGATAGCAGGGGAGGGCAGTTGAAAGGGACCAGTCCTGCAAGGGAGGGCAGTTGGGGATGATCAAGCCTGCAGGGGAGGGCAGATAGGGGTGACCAGACTGGTAGAAGAGGGCAGTTGGGATAACCAGGCATGCAGGGAAGGGCAGTTGGGGGGGGGGGGGCAAGCCTGCAGGGGATGGCAGTTAGGGGGGACCAGGCATGCAGGGGAGGGCAGTTAGGGGCAAACAGGCTGGCAGGGAAGCAGTTAGGCATAAATCAGGCTGGCAGGGGAGTGGTTAGGGGGTGATCAGGCTCTCAGGCAGACGTTGTTAGGGGCAATCAGGAAGTCAGGCAGGTGAGCAGGTGGGAGCCAGCAGTCCTAGATTGTGAGAGGGGTCCCAGATTGGAGAGGGTGCAGGCTGGGCTGAGGGACACCACCCCCCTGAGCACAAATTTTGTGCACTGGGCCTCTAGTAAGAGTTATAAGAGAGAATGTTTCCCCTGTGAGAATACAAGGAGTCAGCTATCAGCAAACTATATGAGAGACCTCACCAGAACCGAACCATGCTGGCTCCCTGACCTCAGACATTCAGTCTCTAGAACTGTAAGAAACAATGTCTGTTGTTTCTAAGACACCAGTCTTGTGGTACCTATTTGGAGCCCAAACTAAGTAAGATACAAGATAAAGGAAGTGTATGGGCTCAAATCATAAAGAGACTGCAATTGTAAATAAAAATACTTCCTTTCGTCCATCTTTACAGAGGCCTGGAAAGAGCTAGAAAATTTTTCTGCTGTGGAACCACTTTCCTGGAGGCTCACTCTCTCCATCTTAAAGCCAAATAAAATCCCATGGAAACAGCAAATAAGATCAAACACCTACAGATTATTTAAATGTCCTCTTTGACCTTTCCATGCTTACACTGTTAAATGAACAGTGTCTCATAAACTCTCATAGAAGCCATCTCAAATCTCAATACTGAATGAAAAGTCTTCCACAAAGTCTGGGTGTACTGATGGAAAACAATCACCAGCTGCATGAAAACCTTCACTTTTCAAAAAGAAGAAATCCACATCTTTTCCAATTGCGTGTCTCTTTTCCTCTTACTCCCACTGATAGCCTTGTTTGTCATGTCAGGGTGAAACGGATGCTATCATAAGAAAAACTCCTCAAGATTCACCTTCAACCTTACTGGGTCATATTTACCAGCTGAAGTACATTATGATATCTCCCATTCTTAAAATAATTCCCTCCCATCAATCAATTTGCCCTGCAGACACCAATCCCCCAGTTTCTGCTTTTCTTTAAAGTAAAGATCCTCAAAAGAAATACCTATACTCACTGTCTCAAGATTTTCTCCTCCTTTTTCTTTTAAACTTACACCTACCAAATCCCCACCCCCTTCACCCCCAGGCTCTAATGAAGCATCCCCTCTTAAGCTCATCAATCTAAGGCCAATTCTCCATCCTCTTCTTACCCTCTCAGCCACTTTTGACATGGTGGCGTGGTATTGAGAAAACACTCAGTTTTTTCTCATGTTTCTCCTTTATTCTAACACAATACTACCACACTTTCAATGCTTCTGACACCCGATGTATGGGGAGTTTTCCCACACCAAACAATTCTGCACCACTCAAAGCTGGGTGTCCTACAATATAACTCAAGTCTGGCCGAAACCAGTTTGGCTCAGTGGTAGAGCGTCGGTCTGCGGACTGAAAGGTCCCAGGTTCGATTCCGGTCAAGGGCATGTACCTTGGTTGTGGGTACCTCCCCGGTGGGGGGTGTGCAAGAGGCAGCTAGTCGATGTGTCTTTCTCGTCGACGTTTCTAGCTCTCTGTCTCTCTCCCTTCCTCTCTGTAAAAAAAGTAAATTAAAAAAAACAAACGAACAATTTAACTCAAGTCTGATACTGTCTACCTGGAGATACCGTCAGATCCCACGGGTTCATTGCTGAATCCCACCAGACTGCCCCTCACACCAGATGTCAATTGCAAGTCCAGGTTTTTTACTTGTGCTTCTGACCCATTGGCTATAATTCTAAAGTTTTCATAACCTTCTCCTCAGGTTTTATTAATTTGCTAAAGTGATTCACAGAAATCAGGGAAATAGGTACTTAAGTTTGCTGGTTTATTAAAGGATGCAATAAAGTATAAAATGAACAGACAGATAAAGAGATGCATAAGAAGAGGTCTGGGAAGATCCTAAGCAGAGCTTCTGTTACCATGGTAATATGGGGAAGTGTTCAACAACCTGAAAGCTCTCTGAAATCCATCCTATTGGAAGTTTTATGGAAGCCTCATCACATAGGCGTGATTAATATTCACTCCATTTCCAGCCCCTCTCCCCGCTAGAGAATGGGGTGGGGACTAAAAATTCCAAGGTTCTAACATTATGGCTTGAAACAACCTTGATCTAGTTTTGGAGCCTTCTGGGAGTCCACCCAGAGCCAACTCATAGAACAAAAGATGCTCCTGGTGCCTTATCATTTAGGACAATGGTCAGCAAATTCACTAGTCAACAGAGTGGCAAACCATGGCTCATGAGCCACATGTGGCTCTCGAGCAGCAGTTTGCTGACCACTGACTTAGGATTCACAAGGGTTTTAGGAGCCTAATCAGGAACTGGGTCTAAGACCAAACATTAAGAAAAAGATGCTCCTAGTACTCGCATCACAGGAAATAACAGGGATTTTAAGAGCTTTGTGCCAAAACCCAGGAGCAGAGACCAAGCTATACTTTTTTTTCTATTATCTCACAAGCCCCCAGGAGAATTCTGTTATCTTTCCTCCTATGTTATTAACCAGCCCCCAGTTTCTTCTGCTGATTCTTGCTCATCTTCCTGACCTATAAATATTGAGGTACTGGGGACCATTTCTGTAATTTCTTTGTTCTCAATATTCTCTCTATATATTACTTCATCCAATTCCATTCCTTTAAATACCATATGCATCATTCACAGATATAGCTCTAATCTTTCGTCTAAAGTACAAGAAAGACAAATTACTAGTTGATATATCCTCTTAGATTTTTTCAAGGTATAAAATTTAACATATCTAACACCAAATTCTGATTTTCCCCCTCTACTAAACTTATTCTTTCCCAACAGTCTTAGAAAATGGTGAGAATCAAAGACCTTTAATGCATCATTTCTCTCAAATATCATATCTTCTGCAAAAGTTTGTAATAAATCCTTTTGTATTTATCATCACAAAATATCAATAGTCTGATACACTTGTCATTCTCCACTGGCACCAAATTAATTCTCTCTATCCCAAGCCACCATTATATCTCCCCTTGGTTAACTGTCATGTCTCCTGCTTCAGCTGGTCTCTGTCTAGCTTTTGCCTCACTCCCCTGCATAATCTGCTTTTACCAAAACAGCCAGAATGACTCCTATAAGTCAAATATTGTCACTCTTTGATTCAAAGCTGTCCAAAGACTTGTCAAGTTACTGACAATAAAATCTAGTCTTTACTGTATTATATTTCAAAAATATCCTCACTTCCTCTCTGAACTCACCAGCTACCATATTCCCTCTTGTTCACTCTACTTCAGCCCTCATGGTCTCACTCTTTGCCAGACACTCAGGACTGCTTCTACCCTAGGTCTTAGCGCTTGCTATTTCCTCGGTCTGGAATGTTCTTACCTCCAGAGGGCTACATGTCTCGCTCCCTCACTTTTGTTGGTTCCTCTGAACTATCACTATATCAGAGAGGACTTTCTTGACCACCCTATCTAAAATTGTGCTTGTACCCACCACATCTTTCTAGGCCCTGAGATAAGACCTAGACATGGCTGGAGAAAAACACATCATTGCACAGACTTACTACATTTACCATGAGTCATAAGTCTGACTTTGTTGCTACTAGACAATCTTTGGGCACTCTGAGATTGTTCTTTTATTCCTTCTCTCTCTAGACATCCCAAAGCTTCCTTGCTGTCAGCTGATCACTTTATTTTCTACTTACCTGTAAAAGTTGTTGTTAATTCCTAATGTTGGCTTTGTAGCTACATTTAACATTATTTTAATGATTGTTCTTGGGATTGTAGCATGTATCCTAAAATTATTCAGTTTTTTACCCCTGCATAAAAATATAAGAAATGTTTAACAGTGTAGTTAAATATGTTTAACTGTGTAGTGTTGTTATCATGTATATTACATATGCCTATGTTATGTAACATTTATGCATTTTTGCTTTTAAAAGTCATATGCCTACAACAGAAATTAGGAAATAAAGTATTTTATATGTACCCACATAATATATCCTCTTTATTTCTTCCTAAAGATCCAAGAAATTTTCATTAACATTTTTGTGATGTGGATTTTCTGGCAAAAAAATATCTATGTTTTTGTTTATCTGAAAATATCCATTTTCTCTTATAATTTGCTTTTTGCCTGGATGCAAAATTTCATATTGACTTTTTCAATGCACAGTAAATATGTAATTTGTTATCTTTTGGCTTCTATGCTTTCTTATGAAAATCAGCTACCATTTATATTGTTGTCCCTTTGTATGTAGCACAACATATTTTTTGTCTAATTTGTTTCAAGATTGTCTCTTTATCTTTAGTTTTATGCAATATTCCTATTATGTGTATAAGTTTAGTGTTTATTATATTTTCCTGCTTAAAGTACTCTGAGCTTCCTGAATCTGTAAATTTAGTATTTTACCAAACCTGGGAATTTTCCAGCCTTTCTTTATTCAAGTAAGTTTTTGCCCCATTCTCTTTCTCCTTGACTTCAAATGAGTCATAATGTTATGCTTTATTAAGTAAGGGCCTATCTTTTAATCCTGAGGATATTATTCTTAACCATAGGGCATGTTGTCCTCACTCTTGTGACATAATATTTTCAGATTTTCAACTGGAAGTCTATGAAACTTAGAGGTATCTCTACACTATGTCTGGTCTGGAATTCAGTGTCTCCTACTCTGTTTTCTGATTTCACCATTAAACTCTTGACACACAGTAGGCAATTTGTACTAGGTTTCATAAAGTCTTTCCCTGTACATGTGCAGCTCAGCTGATGGCCAAATAGTCATTCTATATCCACATGTAGCTTTCTCAAGCACTCCCCATCCAT
Organism: Pipistrellus kuhlii; assembly: GCF_014108245.1. Lineage (NCBI taxonomy): Eukaryota > Metazoa > Chordata > Mammalia > Chiroptera > Vespertilionidae > Pipistrellus > Pipistrellus kuhlii. Next base: position 708,573 of record NW_023425460.1, on the reverse strand, counting down.
TTTCACACAACTCCCTCTCCTCAGCTAACCTGCTCAGAAAATTACAACAGCCTCAGAATCCTAGAGAATGCTGCTCCATTTGGGACGACCTTTTCTTGTTTGTGTCAGGAAAGTGACTCCAAAAGGCCCTAGCAATTATGAGGCTCACCTTGTTTCCTCTTCTCTCAAAGATTAGCATCTTGTACTATCAGTGTCCAGTGTTTCATATAGTTTGTCTAGCTTTATACTTATTTTCAGTGGAAAGGAAAAGGAAAAAGATAAATAAGAAACAGCAGAAAAAATACAGTCAGTGTACTGCTACAGGTTAGTTTAAGTATTGACATAATGCAGGCGCTGTGCTGGAGACTACGGATTGATGAATCAAAGTAGATATGGACTCCAGGCTATGATATTGGAAAAAACAAAATATATACAAACATGCAATTGCATACCACATGTTGCTATGAATGAAAGCCTTATTTTTATGTGAGTCTATAGTAGGGCATATGACCTAAACTTAGTGGTTAGCAAAGGGGTTTTTGAGTCTGGATTGTTCAAAAAGAGGCCTGAAAGATAACAGAAGTACCAGCTGAAGAGCTACCCTGTGGAAACATCCTGGACCTCAGGGAGCATGGTGGACCTTAGCTGAACTAAGGGCCAGGTGGCTGCAGTCCAGAGAGGCAAGAGATGGTAGGGCTCAGGGAGTTGGTTCGCTGTTCCAAAGACAGGAAAGCATGGACAATCGATGCCTGCTCTTCAGTGCCTTGACAAGAGGTGAAACACTTCAGTCGTGACTATAGCTCATTGAGTAAAACTAACTGCAAGACCCTGCCTAACTGCAAGGGGCTGAGCACACATGTTTCTCCCAAGGGTTCAGGGGTTCAGGAAGAAAAGAAGCAAGTGTTGGTGAGCACTGGAAACCTCTTCCACAAGCTAATCTTCCAGTCCTCAAGTATTAGGTTAATTCTTCTTTCACACACACACACACACACACACACACACACACACACACACAATAACCTCCTTCCTAAGAGAGAAAGTTTAAAGCAGTATCTAGTCCCTGAACTTAAATCAAGTCCCAGGACTCAAAGTGTTGGCAACAGTCTCTCCCGAGCAACAAAGGCTAATGCTGTGCCTTTTCCTTGCATCCATTGTGCAGTGGTGGAATGAGGGCAGGAACACTATAACACTTCCATTCAGAATGTAGAAGAATGGGAGGCACAGAATCACGAGTTCATTACAATTCTAAATTCCAGTGGAATGGACTTTGTGATGTCTTGGGAGGAATGGAACTTGAAATGGAAACTCTTTATTGTGCCTGTGTCCTATGTTTGGAAGGAGTTCTCTTGTCACTTACTCTGTGGATCCTAGTTCTGCCCTCCAGATGTTCTTAGCCAACTCTGAAATGGCAGTGGGAGACCATGCCCTCCTTGAGACCTGATCAGCTTTCTCGGATCACTTCTTGCTTGTAGAGGTTAGGATATTATTTTTCAACTTGGGTGGTTTGGTAAAATATAAAATCTAAAGATCTCTACACTGAGAATAAACTGGCTAATTCTGTGAAGTGGATTTAGGATTTGCTTGGTTTTAATTTTGTTTTGTGTATAGTGAGGACATTTCATTATCCTTTATGCTGACTCATATTATATGATCCAATGTTTCCAGGGTAAATATTAGTTTGTTGTGTAAAATACAAAATATTTGAATATAAAGATTTTCAAAATCTTCTCTGTTGCCTGGAATACGTTGACAGAGCCTATTCAACTGCCCCTGAGTACCTCAGTAATCACATACATGTAAGGAGTATGACGCTGTTCACAGAAACACATGTTCTCTACATTTGTGTTCTGTGAGTACACACACAAGGAAGAGAGAAACACACAGGGTACATGAGGGAAAGAAAGCACGCTCCTTTTAATGTGTTAGGAATTCTCTCAGAAGATAATATTCTGTAAAGTGCCACAGCAGAAAGACCGTAGGGGTTGGAATCAGAAGTAAGTTACATAAAGCTCAAGCTCTATGCTTGACAACAGTCCTAATATTTGCTATTTTCTTATCTGAGATTCTGTTTCCTCTCCCATAAAATGATGACAAGTAATAATTTTTACCTGACAGGTTTTTTATGGAAACCAGGTGAGATGGTGCAATTTTTTTTATTTTCTCACTTGGCAAAATTCTCTTGAGATTTTTCTGAGTTGTTATGTGTGTCAATAGATTTTTTTCACTTTTTTACTATTAAACTGTAATCTACGGTGTATCTGTAGCACGGGTTAACTATTCAGCCATAGTAAAACATCATGATTATTTTCCATATTGGGCTATAAAAAATGAAGTTTCTATGAGAACTCATGTACAAATTTTTTGTGTGAACATAAATTTTTATTTGTCTGAGTCAAATGTCCAAGAGTGCAATTGCTAGGTCATGTGGTAATTGCAAATTGAGTTTTATAAAAATGGTGAGACTGTTTTTCAGAATGTATATACAATTTTACATTCCCACCTGCCATGAGTGGTCAAGTTTCTCTGCATCTTCACTAGCATTTTGTGTTGTCACTATTTTTTATTTTAAGCATTCTGATAAATGGGTGCTAATATCACCTTGTGGTTTCATTTGCATTTCCCTGGTGGCTAATGATACTGAATGTTTTTACATGTGCTTATCTACTCTGTTTTTTATTTCTGTTTCTTTCCTTGCCTTCCTGTGGGTTGCTTGGCTTTTTTTTTTTTTTTCTATCTTAACTTATTTATTGCTGTATAGTTTTGTTGCAGTTGTTCTGTGTGTTACAATGTACATATATGACTTAATCTTCTGGTATCAATGTTATGCCACTTTGATTGAAGTGTGGAAACTTTATTTTCATTTAGGTGACTTTACCTATCCCACTTTTAAATACAGTATCTTGAATTTATAAATTATGTTTCAATAATTACCTATGATTTATAATACCCATAAGAAGTCTGTTTTATTTACCTACTAGAGGCCCAATGCATGAAAGTTGTGCACTTGTGGGGGAAGGGTGGATGGCCTTCTGCAAGAGGGCGCAGGCCAGGCTGAGGGACCCCACTGGTGCACGATTGGGGCTATGGAAGGATGCAGGAGGTTAGCCAGGTGGGGAGGGACTATTGGAGAGCTCCAGGGCATGTCCAGCCTGCCTCACTCAGTCCTGATCAGCCGGACCCCAGCAGCAAGCTAACCTACCTGGTAAGAGCATCTGCTCTCTGGTGGTCAGTGCACATCATAGTTAGTGGTTGAGCAGCCCTAGCAGTCATTAGCATATTACGTTTTGATTGATTGAATAGACAACCAGATGACTGGACACTTAGCATATTAGGCTTTTATTATATAGGATATATTTGGTTTTCTCCATTGTTCTTTTTATCCTAGTGCACCAAGATTTCTTCTTTAATGGTTTCATTCTGTTTGAAATAAAATGATAGAAACTCTGTTAGTCTTTCTTTAAGGATGATTTTGCTAGTGACTTCCTTTTATTAGTTTTCTTTCATGTAAGCACATCTTTATTACTATTCCATTTCTTATTTTGTTTTGTTTTTTTTAACCTTGATTTAATGCAGGAAAGATTTTACAGTTCAAGTCCAGAAGGGTTTGAGAGTACGTTTATTAAAGCTGGTGACAGTGAAACAAAGGAAGGACTAAGGTAGAAGAAGCAACAGGAAAAGCCTAATGGGTGCTGCTTTGGCTTCCTAGAAATACTATAGGACAGAAATGAGCCTAAGCAGGGCTGCTTTGGATTATGGGTAAGTCAGAGAAAATGGGGCTTTGAGGACAAGTTCAGAGGTGAGTCCAGTTCAAGCTGCTGCTGCCCAGTGCTGCCCTGGTTGCAAGTCTCATGGGGACCTTCGAGTTTAGAAGATGCACTCCTGAGAGGGAAGAAAGGCATGGGCATGCTCCCAAGGCGGGGAAGAGAGCTCCACTCCATTTCTAAAGAGTCATTTTGTTGGACATAGAGTTCTTGGTTAGCAGTTCTTTTCTCTCAGTGCTTTAATAATGTTATGATATTTATTCCTGACCTCCATAGTTTCAAATGAAAAATTCAAAGTTATTCAAATGAATGTTTTCCTGTAGGTAATGTATCATTTCTCTGCAACTGCTTGAAAGATTTTGTTTTTAACCTTTGACCCCTTTCACCCATTTCTCCCAACCCTCATCCCCTCTGCCTCTGGTAACCATCAATCTGTCCCCTGTATCTATGAGCTTATCTTTTTGTGTATGTGTTTTTATTGTTTGTTTTTTTATTTGCTTGTTTTGTTCCACATGTAAGAGAGATAGCATGATAATTGTTTTCCTCTCTCTGATTCATTTAACTTAGCAAAATGCTCTCAAGGTCCACAAACGTTGTCACAAATAGCAAATTTTATTTTTTATGGTTGAATTATATTTTATGAGTATATGTAACTTTTTTTTTTCTCTCATCAGTGGACACTTGGGCTGTTTCTATACCTTGGCTATGGTAAATAATGCTGCATTAGTGCATATATTTTTTTTAATTAGTGTTTTCATTGTTTTTAGATAAGTACCCAGAGGTAGAATTGTTGGATCATATGACAGTTCTATTTTTAATTTTTTAAGGAACTTCCATACTGTTTTCCATATTAGCTGCACCAATTTCCATTGCCTCCAAGAATGCACTAGTGTTCCCTTCCTTCCACAACCTCGCCAGCACTTGTTATTTCTTGTCTTTTTGTTAACAGCCTTTGTAACAGGTATAAGATGACTACATGGTAATTTTGATTTGCATTTTCCTGATGAATAATGACACTGAGCATCTTTTTATATACCAGTTGGCCATCCATATGTTTTCTTTAGAAAAATGTCTATTCAGAGCTTCTGCCCATCTTTAAACTTGTTTGGTTTTTTATTATTGAATTATATGAATTCTTTATGTATATTGGATATTAACCCCTTATCAAATATATTATTTTCAACTATTTTCTCCCATTCAATATGTTGCTATTTTATTTTGTTGATGCTTTTACTGCAAAAAGCTTTTTAGTTTGATGTAGTCCCACTTGTGTTTTTATTTTGTTGCTTTTACTTTAGGTGTCAGATTTTTTTTTTTTTTTTGTAATTGCCTTTTTTAAAAATTCTTTATTGTTGAAAGTGTTACATGTTTCCTTTTCCCCCCATTGACTTCTCCCTGCCCATTCTCACCCCTGAGCAAGTGCCCTCATCCCTCCTACTATCTGTGCCATTGGTTATGCTCATATGCATATATACAAGTCCTTTGGTTGATCTCTTACTGCCCCCATTTCACCCTCCCCCGCCTTTCCTCTGAGGTTTGGACAGTCGATTTGATTCTTCTGTGTCTCTGGATCTATTTTTGTTCATCAGTTCATGCTGTTTATTAATTTTTTTTAATTGCCAAGACCTATTTCAGGGAGCTTATAGTCTATAAATTCTTCTAGGAGTGTTATAGCTTCAAGTCTTACATTTAAGTGTTTAATCCATTTTGAGTACATTTTTTATGGTATTAAGTAGTGATCCGGCTTCATTATTTTGTGTGTGGCTGTCCAATTTTCCCAATGCCATTTATTGAAGAGACTGCCCTTCCCCCATCATATGTTCTTGGCTCCTTTGTCATAAAGCAATTGACTATAGATGAATGGGCTTATTTCTGCATTTTCTATTATTAATTTGTGCCTGTTTTTATGCCAATACCATATTGTTCTGATTACTATGGCTTTGTAATCAAATTTTAACTCAGGGAGCATGATATCCTAAGCTTTGTCCTCCTTTCTCCAGATTTCTTCAGCAAATGGGTTCTTTTGTGGTTCCATACAAATTTTAGTATTGCTTGTTCTATTTATGTGAAAATGCCATTGGAATTTTGATAGAAATTGCATTAAATCTGTAGATAGCTTAGAGTAATATAAAAATTTTGACAGTATTAATTCTCCCAATCCATGTGTATGGAATTTTCATTTATTTGTGTCCTTTTCAATTTTTCCCCCTTAATGTCTTGTTTTCACCTACTTCCTTAGCTAAATTTATTTCTATTTGTTTTATTCTTTTGATACAATTGTAAATAGAACTTTTTAAATTTTTCTCTATGATAATTTATTATTAGCGTAGAGAAATGTAACAGCATTTTGTGTATTGATTATGTATACTGTCACATCAGTATATTTGTTTATTCATTCTAACAGTTTCTTGATGAAGTCTTTAGGTTTTTCTATATGCAAATAATGAGTTTTACTTCTTCCTTTCTAATTCAGATGCCTTTCGACTAAATGCTCTGATTAGGATTTTTAATACTATGTTGAATAAAAATGGCAAGAGTGAGCATCTCTGTCTTATTCCTAACTTTAAGGAAAATATATTTCAGCTTTACCACTACTTTAAAAAATCTTTTTTGTTTGTTTGTTTGTTTGTTTGTTTTAATATGTTTTATTGATTTTTTTACAGAGAGGAAGAGAGAGGGATAGAGAGTTAGAAACATCGATGAGAGAGAAACATCAGCTGCCTTTTGTACACCCCTTACTGGGGATGTACCTGCAACCAAGGTGCATGCCCTTGACTGAAATCAAACCTGTGACCTTTCAGTCCACAGGCTGACACTCTATGCACTGAGCCAAACCGGTTTGGGCATATTTTGTTTTTAAGTTTCAGAAATTTAAGATTAGTTTTGCCATGGATTTCTTTGAGCTTATTCTATTTGGGTTTTGCTCCACTTTTTAAAACTGTAAATTTATATATTTCACCTAAATTGGAGAAATTTTTAACGGTCATTTCTTCAAATAATCTCTCAGTCTCTTTTCTCCTCTTCTTCTTGAGCTCTAATGATACAAGTGTTGGCTTTTATTTATTTATTATTTCTCAAGTACCTCAGACTCAATTCATTTTTTCCAGTTTATTTTCAGTAAGTAAAGTCTATTGATCTGTCCTCAAGTTCACTGATTCTATTTTCTGTTATCTCTGCTCTGTTATTGAGCACATCAGAACTTTGAAGATTTTCTTTTTAGTAATTGCATTTTTTCATTCTATAATTTTACTTTGTTTTTTATAAAAACCTTTGTTTTTCTGAGATTTTCTGTGCTTTTCATTTGTTTTAAGGGAATTTGTAATGATTGTTGAAGCCCTTAATCTTTGTCAGATAATCCCAACATCTGGTTCATCTCAATATTGGCATCAATTGATTATATTTTCTCATTCTAGTTGTAACTTACCTGGTTCTTTGTATGATGGACAATTTTCATGGTATCATGGTATCCTGAACATCCTGTCTATTATGTTAAGAGACTCTGGTTCCTGCCTACATTATTATATTCAATCATCCCATAATATATTTTAATTCATATAAAATGGTGGCCCCATAAGATATAATCTAATGATGTAGTAGTAATCATAAAGCATTTTAACATATTTTTATTTTAAGCCAATTATATTTAAAAAGAATTAAAATGTTTTAAAAATGTAAAGGTTTATATAGTAATAAATAAATTATAGTAATCTAAAATTAATTTATTATTAAAGAAAGAAAAGCAATTTATAAATTTAGTGTAGCCTAAGTGTATAGTGTTTACCAAGGCTTCATTAGTGGACAGTAATGTCCTAGATCTCCACTTTCCTTTACCACCCACTCACTGGCTCACCCAGAGAAACCTCCAATCCTGCGAGCTCCACCCATGCATGGTAAGTGCCCTATACAGGTGTACCATTTTTTATCTTTTATCCTATATTTTTATTGTACCTTTTCTGTGTAGTATTTTGTATCTGTTTAGATACAAAAATACTTACTATTGTGTTGTGATTGACTCCAGTATTCAGAGCATTAACATGCTGCACAAGTTTGTAGCCTAATAGTCTATACTCTATACCATATAGCCTAGGTGTGTAATAGGCTATACCACCTAGGTTTGTATAAGAGCACACATTATATTCATGCAATGAGGAAATCACCAAATGATGCAGTTTTTAGAACATATTCTCATTGTTTATCAATACATGACACTATTTTAGCATGCAGCCACCCTGTTTCAGGATCAGCACATGGATCCTGACCTAATTTTATGGACTGTAGATCTAATTACATTTCAATTTTCAGAGTCTTTGGGGAGCTATTTTAGTCTTCTTGGTTTATCTGGGGTTACTAGGACTTTCATTGGTCCCTGTTGATGTTACCTGAGAAATTAAAACTTTCCCAATTTGGACAACCTGATGCTCATACGTTGGAGAATGAAGAGTATTCCTGGGCCAGACACTTGTTATGTCAGGATGCTCCCCACCAGCTCCACTGTCTGCTTGAAGTCACTGGCCTAAAAAATGATCTCTGGGCTACAGGATACAGAGGCTTTTTAGGATCCCCCCACCAAAATCACCTGGCCACCCCATGTACCTAGGTGAGGAAGACAAGTTTCAGATCCAGAGGGGATAAAAAGCATTTCCTAAGGCAGGCCATTGGTTGTGGCAGGACTCTTCCAACTTATAGATGCTGCTTAGTCCCCCAATGTCGCTAGGTGGGAGATGGGAGTTCCAGGTCTAGTACTGATGGTAAGTAGTTTTAGGGCTAATAGTGAAAGATCCTTAGTAAGGATTCCCATTGATCTCTTTCAGTGCCACTAGTCTTGCAGGTGGAGACTCCCACTCAGGTCAGGAGAGAAACAAACCTACTCAAGTCATCTTCTTTGTTAGATTGGGGATGGGAGGCACTTGCCTGGTCCCTTGCTGCCATTGAATGGGGACTGCTAAAATACCTTGCCACTCTGTGCTCCTTCTGTCTCAGCTCACCTTCCTCCAGTCAGAGTTCTCCTTTGGTTGCCTCATTTCCAGGCCTTATGGTTGTACTTAGCAGAGACTGACAAGGAGAAATGGTTTCATGTCATCTGTCTGGCTTCAGCGCCATCTTTGAACTAAATTTTAAATTGTCAATGTATAAGACAAAGATGAGTTACAGAAGTATTTTTGTTTCACACTACATTTATATGCGTGTCTATATTTAATTATTAATGAATAACAAACATTTAAAAATAAAAAGAGTCCACATAAAATTCTGAAGCTCTAATTTTCTGGGAGAATCAAGTCTGGCCACTGGGGCCTGCGTTGGGCAAGGATCAGCTGAGAATGCAGAGACCCCATCTTCAGGCAGGGCAGCTGCTCACTCCCTCTTTTTTCAGGGGTAGCTTTTCCCCTTTAAATCAAGTCTGTCTTTGAATTAACCCTGAATTAGCCGGTTAGTGAATAATCACAAACCTTTATAATTACATTTTATAAACACTTTTCTGTAGATTATTTTATTTAATTCTTGTCATAAAAAGTTGACACTACTTAAGCTTAATTTTAAATAAAGGGTTCTATTCCTACCATTTATGGCTAAAAAGACTAGGTTTTAAAATGAAAATATGATGTACCAAGGTCCTAGCACTCTCAGGGGAGCAGAGGTGGGCTGACCCCAAGGCCAGTGCATTCTACCCACCCCTACAGTGGGGAAGACCATGGGGGCCCCTTGCACAGCATGGGTTTGCACTGTGCAGGTCCACTTATACATGGACTTTTGCAATAAATACTGTAAATGTATCTTTTCCTCCTTATTTTCTTAATAACATTTCTTTCCCCTAGCTTACTTTTGTGAGAACACAGTATATAATACATGTCACCTACAAAATATGTGATAATAAGATTTTTTGTTATTGACAAGGCTTCCAGCCAACAGTAGGCCATTACTAATTAAGTTATAGAGGATCTGAGCTATATATGGATTTTTGACTATTTGAGGGTGTCAGCACCCCTAACACCTACCTGCATTGTTCCAGAGTTGACTGTAGTGCCGCAAACCATGAGGCCATATTGCTTTGACACGTGAATGTCCTTTCTGAAAAGAGGCTCATGAGTTTCCTCAGCTGTCGTTCGTTTATACCTAGTTTGTACACTTACTTTGTTAGGTCAATGAGGCAGAAAAGCAAAACAAAAATCTGAATCACACTGAAGTAAACTTGAGCATGACCTCGCCAGTTAATTACCCCTATTGAGTTTCAGGCGGACTGCTTTGCTGGCACTGATGTTGGTGGGTGAGTACAAACAAACTGCGACAGCTGTTCCCCCACCCCTACAGGTTTTAAGGAGACTCTATGACACTAGACCAGCGAGCTTGCAAACAATCGGGGGGGGGGGGGGGGGGGGGGAGTTAGCATATATGATAAAAATCTTGGATGTGTAAATTTGCATGCAGAAGGATTACTAGAAAGCAGGAAGACACTTGAGACTTGATGACTTATTCTGTAATCTCTATTTCCTATGAAAGCATGAATTTTAGTAATTCTGCTGGGCACAGAGGAGGCAGCGGAATCATCTTAGAGACACTATGAGTGATGCTTCCCTGTGAGCGATCTTCCTGGTGTCCCTGCTGCAAATTCTGCCAAATGACAGCTTTTTCCTAGAGGACAGATAAAGGGTAGCCCCATCCCTGCAAGCACACAGCACGAACAAACTATTAAAGTGAACAGGTAGGCCCAGGCAGCCGAGAGGGGGCTGTCTGGGTAGGGAGCAGCCTGCTGGAGCACAATGAGAGGACAGAAAGCAGGCGAGTGTTAGAAGCAGCAACAGCCAAGCAAATACCAACGCCAGAGGGCTTGGTGGTTTTAAAACATGGCCTCAGACTCAGCATATTCCTCCTACGTTCCTGTCCCTGGGAGCTGGGCCAGAACCGCCACTCTCAGACGTTTGTCCTAGAGCCCTAATGGGGCTCACATAGGTTCCCAAAATGAGCCTGAGCTGGGTCCAGCCTTTCTGCCATTCCAGCTCAGGCAGCAGACGTGTGAGTGAAGAAGTTTCCAGGTAAGTTTAACTCCTAATCATTAAGTCACCCCAACCCCTAAGTCTTCCCCGCAGAGGCCCCAACCATCACAGAGCAGAGAAAACCTCTGCAGGTATGTCCTCTCTAAATTCCTGAGCAACAAAATCCAGTAGAAAATTAAAATGGTTGTTATTTTAAGTCATTGAGTTCTGAAGCTGTTACACAGCAGTAATCAGAACGAATGGTAAAGATAAAGGGCAAAATGGAAAAGAAAGAGGTATGATTAGCACAGAGCTGGTGCATGGGGATAGAATTAAGCATGACCAGAGAACGCAGCAGAAATGTAAAAGCAAAAGTCAATGGTAAGAAAACATGAGCTTCTAAGGACTATTAGTCTATGCTGCAAACCCAATCAATCCTGGGTGCCATCAACACACGTGCAATGCTATAACTGCATGCAGTCATGACAGAATGAGATTATTCTCCAGGAAAATGCCAACTGGCTTTTAATATTTTTCTTCTGTATAAAAAAGACAGCTTTCTGTTTTTGCTAGATCCAGCCTGCCCAGCCCCTCTTCAGCCTGCAGCACCAGGCTCACAACACCTCACGGCAAATGCTACCCAAGGCGCTGGCTTGTCAGGAAGCTGAATTCGCCAGCCCTAACAGGTCCTTGATTCCAGTGAGCCTCCATGTCCCAGAGCTAACCTACACCTCAAGGAATCAGTCCATCTGATACTGAGTCCAGCACTCCAGCTTCAAACAACTGCCCTCATGTCTTGGCTTTCAATTCCTGCTGAGATAAGAGTCCCCACTTCACCGGCCCAAGCTGGACTCTGCCTCACTTCAAACCCCATCTGGCATCCTCCCTGCACACAGCCTGACTCCGATGCTCCCACACAGGCAGACCACAGTCTGCATGTCCCTCAGAATGAACAAACTGGTGAATCCACTTTGGGGCATTGCCCTGAAGCTCAGTTAGTTCCCCAAGTCCCAGTACTAGCTTCCTCTGGCTCCACAGCAGCCCAGCCTGCTTGGCGGCTAAGCCCACCTGAGTCGTGACAACTTTCAGAAAATGCAGTGTTCTAACAATAGACCAAACGTTGCCCACCTGGATCCCTTATGGAAGCTCTTTTCTTTTAAAGCACTCTCCTGGTGATTGCCCAAGCCCCACCAAGGAAGGTCTAAGGCACATCCAGCTCAGGGCTTCTTTGAGTTACTGGCGGCTGCCTGCAAAGCCAGCCCTCATCTGTGCAGCTGTGCATCTAAAATTGGACATTTAAGTCCCAATTCCCAGTTAACACCTGTGTGGCCAAACTCCTCTTACTCAGCTCTAAGACTAAAGGAAAGGTTTAATGGACCTCAAAGTCTCACAGGTTGACAATTTAAACAGAAATTTTCAAATTTTCCAAAGGGAAAGCTTTCCCACTTCAATTTCTAGAAGGGGGAAGAGAGCTAGAGAATGTGACGACAGCCTAGGGCCCCCTTGCCAAGAACACTCAGTTGCAAGGTCATGGAGCACCACTCAATGGTCACAAGCAATAGCAGATACCACCTGTCAGCCAGCAATAAGCATCAGAGAGACACCCAACAATTGACTCATTCTTCCTCCCAAAAAGAGGGAAGCAGGAGAGGGTCTGAGCAGATGGGAGGAGAAGTTCTGGGCCTTGATTGAGCTCCATTGTTGAGCTGTCTGGGGAGATTGCACAGCTGGCTAAGTGTTGTATTCAGCAAAGCACATGATGGACACTGCTTTTGTGCCAGGGACACTCCAGTCAGCAAGGAGCCTTACACGGCTGAGAAAATTAAAGCCTTTTCCGGCCCTTTCACAACACATCTGATTTCTGCATTAAACTTGAGGGAGAATGGGCATTGTGTTGGGTAATTGCCAGCCCTGAAGGTCATCATAGGCTACATGCTGACTGTGACCTTCTGACAATGGGGGAAAGACAGCTCCTCTGATATCTAGGCAGCCCCACCTCACCTCACGTTGAAGAGTAGAATCCATATTTTTTTCTTTCTTTCTTTTTTTGCCCCACGTCACAGGACTTACTGTCAGAGAAGCCACCTGACTTGACAGAATTCTCCCAAGATGGCACACCTTAAGCACCAGGCAAGGAAAGGAGAGAGGGGTCAGTCTGGTATTGCACGTGGAAACAACCAGGGAAGCTCTGGAGCCATTGTCATATCCACAGGATATAAATCATTTATATTCTGATCAGGCTGATGGCTCTTGTGGGAAACTGGAAACCTTCTCAGCGGTTAGGTCCTATGTTACAGCAGTGGCCTGCCCGTGGTGAGTTAAGTTGCATACGGTCCCAGAAAGACATGTGTGCTATGCATGGCACAAGGTGGCTCACACACAATAGGCAATTCAAATTATTGAAATCCTCACAGTTTTCAATTTACAGAGAAATGCACTGAGGTTCTGAGAAGTTCAGTGGCATTCCCAAGGTCACACAGCTATTTTCAGAGATGGTATTCAGGTCTTTCTAACCCTTCAATGGTGTTTGGTTCACATATAAAACCAAAGGAAGATTGTGGCATTCAGAACTTGCCTGGGCTCAAGACTGTAGTACAGTCCTACTAAGTGAGGAGGCAGGGAGCCAGGCAGGAGGAATCTAGCCTGGTGGTGAGTCCCTCCTGAGTCCACAGCCTGAAGCTCCTGCAGGTCTCCTGGGGCCCATTTCATTCTGACACCATCAATATCACAGTGAGGAGAGCAAGTATCTCAACTCCCCATCCTCCACTACAACACTGTCTGCAACATATCACAATGCAGATGGGGTGTTCCTTGGCTCCGAGACCTTCCTCCCCTAGTGAGCCCTCTGTGCACAGCCTCCAGTACTTAGGGCCAACTGAGATCAGGAGGCAGGGACTGGACCCCACACACTATGTGCTTTGGAAAACTCAGGCACTGGTGGAAATCCTTCAAGGTCATAGTCTCTACTTTCACCTTTGCCCCTGGGTGAGACTGGTTAGTTCTATTGTTTCTAAGTTATCCTTATCTAGTCATTTTATTTTAGCTGAAGTATTTGAGGATGAATCCTAGGAAGAAAACAGTGTCTGCCATAGGCCATATAATTGAATCCCAATGCCTATGACTGCCTCAAGGTCCTCATCCTAGCACTTCAGTTCATAGCCTTCTTAGAGCCTGTGTTTGAGTGAGGGCAAGGGGTACTGTCGGCCCTCAGCATCATGGTGAAAGATCAGGGAGCAACAGGAGTTAGGAAATGAAGACTCTTCTCAGATTCTGTCGGTGCACAGTCAAGGTCAGCCTCAAGCTCTGCAAGCTCAGTTCTACTTTAAAGTATTTCCATTTGATTTTTTCAATCTCTGGATCTTAGCTCAGCTAGCCCCTTTTTGTTCAGGTCATAGCCCAAATATCACCTCTTCAAGGAAACCTTTCCTGACCACCTGAAGCACAAGACATTTAGTTACTCTCATCACACCAGTCCATCTATTTTCCTTCGTAGCAATATCCAAATAAACCTGCCCATTTGTTTGTGTCCATGTACCTGTCTTTCCCTGTAGAACATCAGTTTTATGAAATCAGAGACCTTATCTCTTTCATTCATCATTGCCTCACCATGACCATAGTGCCTGCATGAAGAGTTCATGTTCAATAAATCCATGGGAAATTAATTCAGGCCAGCCTGAGATGTTATTGGCATTGTGGAGTTTTTGTTTCTTCCTTTGATCACAGAGGTGAAGATAAGAGCTAGCTCAGCTAAGTTCAGTGACCTGTCTTCAGGGAGAGCACAAAGCTGGGTGTGCAGCAGAAAGCATGGCCAAGGGCACAATGACAAGCTCAGTGGAGAGGCCTTTGACATCAATGGATAAGCCTGGGACTAGGGACAAGAAATACCATAAGTAAGGTGGTAACAGTGACACTCATCATAGCAAACACTGAATTCCTGGTGAAGAGGAAGGTTGTCTTAGATGGCTCAAGTTGCCAAAACTAACTACCATAGACTGGGTGGCTTAAACAACAGAAATATATTTTCTCATAGTTTGGAGGCTAGAAGTCTGAGATCTGGGTGTCAGCAGGGCCCCAGCATGGTCTCTTCCTGGCTCACAGATGGCCACCTTCTCGCTGTGTACTCACATGGCCTATCCTGTGTGTGTGTGCATGGAAGGAGAGAAACTGCTGGCTCTCTTCCTCTTCTCCTACAAACACTAATTCTGCTGGATCAGGGCCCTGTCCTGACTACCTCACTTAAAGTTAATTACTTCTGTGAAGTCCCTATCTCCAAATGTAGTCATATTGGCGGTTAGCGCTTCAATCTATGAGTTGAGGAGACACAGATTAGTCCAAGCAGTAGTGATGATTGTCTGGACACTTGGAATGTTCTGCATTAGCAATGACCTTCCAGCTGTACTGACCATGACAACTGGAAGAAGGCCTCACCTTGAGCAGCTGCCATGGTCAGTACAGCTGGAAGGAGGCAACCGTTGCCATACTGTGTATCGAGTGATGCTGAGACAGAGGCAGACACCACACTTCCAAATGATGCTGTGAGCCTTCTGGCGTGGGCCTACAGACCCAGGTCATTGTCCAAGATCGATGTCCATCATCAGCATTCACATGCAATGTGGCCTTCACTGAAAGCCAGGACTGGCAACACTATAGTTGGCAGCACCATCTGAGGAGCTGGGCAGGCCCCAGGAAGGCTGCTCACAGAATGTTGAGTTGCTGGCACTGCTGCAGAAACCTGTTTTGATCATAGAGCAATAAGACAGTGAACTATGGGCAATGGTCAAGGAAAGGCTTGTCTTCGCCAATAAGGTTCACAAATGGCAGTGATAAGGCGGTGACCGGGAAAACTTTCAGACCTCCCAAACACCCCTGCAGGAGTAGCACTTCCTCCGACATTTCCTGATAGAAGCTGTAGGTGACGTGGGAGGAAAAACAGTGCCTCTTACAAGGAGTGTCTCGCTCTTCTTCCAGAGCCAGTTACCTGGTGCCACTGATGGTGTATGCAGGGCCAACAGCATGTAGAAGCACTTTGGCTGAGCCAAGAGCAGCCCTTTCTCACATCTGAACACCCTTCAGCTGCCCAAGGTGTGAGCCATGGAAGCCAGAGACAAAGGAGTCTCACAGCCACAGTGAAATTCACCTGTGGTAAAGGGCCCCACAGCAAGGGTGGGAAAGCCAGAGGAGGGTGAATACCCTCGTCGTCCTCCCCCTCATCTTCATGACCTGAAGATGAAAGCAGGGACTTTTAATGTGTGAGCTTGATATCAGCTCTAACACTAGAACTAGGTGAGCTGTAGAAGACACGTAATTCTGCCTGCATCCTCATCTGTCAAATGGACCTAATAATAGTGCCTAAATCAGAGGCTTACTGTGAGGATGAAATGAAATAATAGAGCACTTTGGAAAGTGGCTCTATTATTATATTTATATTATTATATTTCTTACCATATACAGAGCTAACATGTTTAGGACATATTGTTTATTAAACAATATGAGAACTATGTAAAACAATCTTATTTTTATTAACTGTCTTAGCTATTGATCAATAACCAATAGAAGAAAAAAATACTTACATATAAAGATGTAGATTAGATACTGCCCTGGCTGGTTTAACTCAGTGGATAGAACATCAGCCTGTGGACTGAAGGGTCCTGAGTTCGATTCCGGTCAAGAGCACATGCCCAGGTTGCAGGCTGGATACCCAGTTGGGGGCAAGCAAGAGGCAGCCAATCCATGATTCTCTCTAATCATTGATGTTTCTATCTCTCTCTCCCTCTCTCTTCCTCTCTGAAATCAATAAACATATATTTTTTAAAAAGATATAGATTGATGTCATATGTATATATAAATATATATATAAATATATATTAGATAGATTAATGTATATGTGTATATATAAAATTTATAGATTATTTAGATAGATAGGTAAGTAAAAAGATGACACTCAAAGATATTAAGATTTCCAGTGTTGCTCAAATATCAGAGCAAAGCCTCAAATCCACCTGCTTGACATGCAAGCTGGAATTTTTCACCACAACAGAGAAGAAGCTGCTGCTTTCCTTTGTGGCTTTCCCAGCAGCTCAGTGGCCCTAGGAAGGACAAGGTGTGCAGGGACACAGGGGTCTGCAGGAAAGAGAGGGCCCAGTTTTGACAAACCCCTGTTGTCCTTGAGCAGTAAGGAAATAATTCTGGTAATAATAGGTAACGTGACAGTGATGCTGATGCAAGCAGCAGCCATGCCCTGAGGAGAGACCTTCCTGCAGGTCCTGGTACATCGCAGTAGCAGAGAAACCCTATAGACAGCAAACCTACAAGGCTCCCCTTTCTCTCTGAACTGCAAGTATCTACATCAACTCTCCTGCACCAGGGTCTCTGCCCACTCTTAACCTAGTCTTCTATGTCCTTGGAGTAGGAAATTCAAGAAGCTAGGGGAAAAGGTTAGAAGGTTGCTGTGTTGATTGGAGTAAGCTCAGTGCTTTGACAGAAAACCTCAAATTTCAGTGGCTTCATACAACAAAGCTGCTCACATCACACACCACATTGAGTCACCAGGGAAGGAGGGAATAAGCAGCAGTTGCTGTGCTCTATACACTCCTCAGGGACCCAGGGTCCTTCCACTTAGCTGCTCCTCTGTCCCCTGGATGCCTCAGAGCCCGCTAGGGTTTGAAGTTCTGCACTGGATCTTCTGCATCTGGCTGAATAAGGCAAGAGTGAGCTGTCCCATAGAAGGCATTTCCGATGCTGGGCCCATCTCCCTCACCCATATTCCACTTGCCAAAATGCTCACCTAATTGCAAGGGAGACAGAAACGTTTTCAAGCTGTGTGTCCTGTGGGGAAGGTGGAGAGAAGGAAGTTGCTGAAAACCTGAGATCCTTTGCTATAGTTTCTGTTTCTTTAGATACTCGTTAGCCACGTGTAATTTAAAGGATGGCCAGGACTAACTTCTCTAGCCTGATTCCCACTGCCTGGTCGGAATTGCCCACCTGAAACAAACGAAAACAAAAGGAGACAAATTATTCCGCATTTTAGTCAGCCCCGCTTGATCCTGTCAAGCTCAGGAGTGAGACTGGCCTGCCTGTGGGTCCTTATTGCCCACCCACAGCATTTGGATGTGGAAGCAGCCACACTCAGGCACTCCGCAAGCGAGAGTCACTTAAGTGACAGTACTGCCACTCACATGCCCTCCTTCCTCTGTCAGTCCTTAGTCAACACTGGACTTTCTCAGCACCCCGGGTGGCAGGAAATTTCCATGTGACCAGCTACCTGCGGGCTCTGGAGCTGACAGGAGATGGGCAGCCTCTAACGTGCTGCCATTCTCCTGTAGCATGTGCAATAGCCAGGAGGGTGTCAACAAGCATGCTCTCAGTCCCGAGATTCTGCAAACATTTGTTGAACACCAGTTACATGCTGGGCTCACGAGTAGCAAACAAACTAGAAAACAAGAAACAATTAGAAGAGAGCTCCTGCCCCAAGCGAATGTATGGTCTGTTGGGAGAGCATAAGAAAATGAGCAAATGCAACGTGATGTGAATCTGCTGGTGTGGGGGCGGGAGACCATGCCTACAGAGCTCAGAAGCAGCTCCTGAGCTGGGCCTCCGGGACGCGGGAAGGCTTTCCTGCTAACGTGGTGTCTAAGCCAAGACATGCAGCAGGAGAAAAAGCTACTCCCCCAGATGAAGAGGGCAGAGCTGCCTGGCCAGAACATGGAGCGTGAGCAACAGCCCGTGGCAGGGAAGACCACGCCATTCTGAGAGCCTAGAGGAGAGTTTGAGAGGGAAAAGGAGCAGAGTAAGCCCAGAAAAGACACATGGAATCATGTAGTCTCCTCTGGGCATTATCCCAAGGACTAATGTGAGGCCCCTAAAAATTTAAAGGATGGAGACATGGTCAGATTTGTGTGGTAGAAAAATCACCCTCTGGCTGACATTCAGAAGGTCAAGGAGAGAGTATGAGGCTGAAGATAAAGAAGAGCTGCATGGGCAGGCCAGACAGCGGTGCTGGTGAGTCAGGCAGGAGAGCGGAGGGCGGGGCAGCGGGCCTGGGCTCCTCCATGTTCCAGCAGCCACAGATGGAGCTGCTGCAGCTGCCGCAGAACAGGGGGGCTGGGCCCTGGTTGCACACACTCGGGCTACCTCCAGTGCAGCCAGGAGCCCTGCCTGTACTTGTCTCAGGGGAGGGTGTTCTGTTCCTCAGCTGCACTCTGAGAGCACCAATACTTCCCCTGGGGATCTGGACCACAGAAAGTATCAATTGGCCTCCACATTGCGTGGGCTAGCTTCGCATTTCATAGTACAAGGCTGCACAAATGGTACCCGGATGTGAGAGCAAGCAGTTCATAGGCCACTTTTCCTTCCCAGAAGCTCTGGGGAGGGCAACTTCATAAGGAAGTGGGCGGTGCCACTGCCCAACTCTGGTGGGTACCATTTCCACCACTGCCCTAGGGGTTCCTGTGTGCAGTGGGCACTGTCAGATCAGCCCCCTCCTGTGGGCACTGGGCAAGGAAAGGAATAAAGTGATAAATAGAGGGTGGCCCTGCTGTGTGAGTTCTGGGAAATGGCGGAGATTGGAGCAGCCTGCCAGGAGAGAACTGGAGGAGCTCTGAGGGCCACTATGATGACATTTTAGAGACCTTCCCTGGGCTTCCCGCCCTGATGCGCAGGGATGGCTCGGAGGAGCTCCGAAAGGTGGTGAGTGCAAGGCTTCAGGTAGACCACAGCGATCTCCTCAAGCATCAGGCGGGCAGCTTGTTGTAAGGGCACCTACAATGCAGACAAGCTCACTGTGAACAGGGATATAAGCTTGAATCTGGATTCCTTACACCCCAAGATCTCCCGGCATTTCTTAGGCTCTATCTCTTTATTATTTTTTTTAAGTACTCGGTCATTTTACAGTGTCCTAAGTAAAAATGCAAAGTAATTTTTCTTTTTTAAATTCATTTTATTTTATTTTGAAATCTTTATTGTTGAAAGTATTACATAGGTCCTCCTTTTCCTCCAATTAACCTCTTCCAGCCCACTTTAATTGCCTCCCCTCCCCCCCACCTGACACACACACGCCCAGGTCCTCACCACCCCATTGTCTGTGTCCATGGGGCATGCATATATGCATACAAGTTTATTGGTTGATCTCTTCCCACCCACCCTCCCTTTCCACCTTCCCTCTGAGGTTCAATAGTCTGCTCATGCTTCTATGACTCTGGGTCTATTTTTGATCATCAGTTTATCTGGTTCATTAGATTCCACATTTGAAGTGAGATCATGTGATGCTTACCTTTTTCTGACTGGCTTATTTTGCTCAGCATAATACTCTCCAGGTCCATCCATGCTCATCCATGCAAATGGTAAGAGTTTTTTTCTTTTCTATTGCTGCACAGTATCCCACTGTGTGGATGTACCACAGTTTGTTTGTTTTTTATCCACTCATCTGCTGATGGGCACTAGGCTGTTTCCAAGTCTTGGTTACTATAAATTGTGCTGAGATGAACATCGGGGTGCATACATTCTTTCTGATGAGTGTTTCAGGTTTCTTAGGGTATGTTCCTAGAAGTGGGATCACTGGGTCAAATGGGAGTTCCATTTTTAATTTTCTGAGGGAACTCCATACTGTTTTCCACAGTGGCTGCACCTAGTGTATTATGGTTCCCTTTTTTCTAGAACCTCGCCAACACTTGTTTGTTAGCTTGTTGATAATAGCCATTCTGATAGGTGTGAGGCAATATCTCATTGTCATTTGATTTGCATTTTTCATATGTCTCTTGACCATCTGTATGTCCACTTTGGAGAAGTGTCTATTTAGGTTCTTTGCCCATTTTTTAATTGGATTTTTTGTCTTACTTTCATTGAGTTGTATGATTTCCCTATACATTTTGGGGATTAAACCCTTCTCAAAGATAACATTGGCAAATATGTTCTCCCATGTAGTGGGCTCTCTTGTTATTTTACTGATGGTTTCTTTTGCTGTGCAGAAGATTTTTATTTTGATGTAATCCCATTTTTTTTTCTTAGTTTCCATTTTCCTAGGAGATGGTTTTTGCAAACATATTGCTACAAGAGATGTCTGAGATTTTGGTGCCAATGGCTTCTTCTAGGACTTTCATGGTTTCCTGTCTTACATTTAAGTCCCTTATCCATTTTGAGTTTATTTTTGTGTGTGGTGTAAGTTGGCGGTCTAGTTTCATTTTTCGCATGTACTTTTCCAACTTGCCCAAAATCATTTATTGAAGAGACTGTCCCTGCTTCATTGTATGCTCTTGCCTCCTTTGTCAAATACTAATTGAACATAGTGGTTTGAATTGATTTCTTGGTTCTCTGTTGTGTTTCATTGATCCATATGCCTGTTCTTGTGCCAGTACCATGCTGTCTTGCGCACAGTGGCTTTGTCATATAACTTGATATATGATTTTGTGATTCCTTCAACTTTGTTCTTATTTTTATTTTTATAGGCTCTATCTTGCTGCTGTTTTTGATTCTGCCTCTGTGTCTTTACCCCCAAGTAAGGCATCCCTTTGTTTGTCTTCCTCATTAGCTAACTCCTATCAAATGAGTTCATCTACCTTCCCTGAAGACTTTCCTGTTGCAGAGGCAGTTTGGGTGACAAGTGCTTTTCCTGGTGGGTGGCTCACATTTCATCATTTCCTTCTCAGGGAAGGGGGGACCTGTACTGGTTTCACCCTCCCTCTGGCACAGTGATAGTCACTCTAACAATTTTTCACTCATGAATGAAATGATTATGGTTAAGTTATGACATATTTTCATTTGTATCAAGTTCCTACTTACTATAACTGCAGCATTTTTATTTCATCTTTCATCCAGCAATCATTTATGAAAGTTACTTCATATATATATATGAGAGAGAGAGAGAGAGAGAGATATCCTGTTTCCCCGAAAATAAGACAGTGTCTTATATTAATTTTTGCTCCCAAAGATGCGCTAGGTCTTATTTTCAGGGCATGTCTTATTTTTCCATAAAGAAGAAGAATACGGTACACATTTATTGTTAAATGAAAATAAAGGAAATTTATTACCTGTATTTGGTACGGTAGTACGGTAGTTGTCAACACAAACCAGACAAACTGTGAATCCTACAGTATCAAGAATTTAGTCATTTATTCAATGACAATCATGTCATCATCTTCTGGAACATCATCATAACAATCCAGTTCCTGAATTTCCTGGTGAACTTCTTGTGACTCCATTTCTTTCAGAATCAGTGGACCAAATCTCTCATGTTTAGCCTGGGGGGGGGGGGATGCCTTATATTTCACTCAGAAGGAAACCTGTAAGTAGGTCTTATTTTCAGAGGATGTCTTATTTTTGGGGAAACATTATAAATACATATATATATATATATATATATATATATATATATATATATATATATATATATACATATATTATACTAGAGGCCTGGTGTACAAAATTTGTGCATGGAGAGGTGTGTCCCTCAGCCCAGCCTGCACCCTCTCCAATCTGGGAACACTCAAGGGATGTCCAACTGCCCTCTCACAATCCAGGACTGCTGGCTCCCAACTGCTCACCTGCCTGCCTTCCTGATTGCCCCTAACCACTTCTGCCTGCCAGTCTGATCACCCCCTAACCACTCCTCTGACAGTCTGGGTCCTCCCCAACTGCCCCCCCTGCTGGCCTCATTGCCCACAATTGCCTTCCCTTGCAGGCTATCTTGTGGTGGCCATTTTGTGTCTACATGAGTTCAGTCATCTTTGACTACATGGGGACAGCCATCTTTTGTGTTGGAGTGATGGTCAATTTGCATATTATTCTTTTATTATATAGAAATATTAGATAGGATAGAGGCCTGGTGCACAGGTGGGGGCCAGCTAGTTTGCCCTAAGGGTGTCCCAGATCAGGACAGGAGTTCCCTTGGGGTGTGGGACAGCCTGGATGAGGGGCCTTTGGTGGTTTGCAGACTGTCCACGCCCACAGGTGACCCAAGCAGAGGCCCTGGTATCTGGGATGTATTTATCTTCTATAATTGAAACTTTGTAGCCTTAAGCGGAGACCAAGGCAGGCCAGGGCTGCAGAAACTTGGCTTCCTCCATCACCTGGGGCAACTCAAGCCTGCTTCTCTCTCCAGCTCTGTGATTGCTGTTATTTTCATTGGAATTTATTTATCTGCTATAATTGAAACTTTGTAGCTTTGAGTGGAGGCATGGGCCTTCCAGGGCAGACTAAAAGCTTAGCTTCTTCCATTGGTGGGAAAACACAAGCCTCCTGCTCTCTCCATGGCTGCAGCCATCTTGGTGGCTTAATTTGCATACCCACTCTTGATTGGCTGGTGGGCATGGCTTGTGAGTGTAGCAGAAGTATGGTCAATTTGCATATTACTCTTTTATTAGATAGGATACTAGTAGCTCTGTGCATGAATCCATGTGTCAGTAGCTCTCTGCGAGGCCTGTCTGCTCTACACCAGCTGCCCAGAGGCTCTCTGTGGCCCAGCAGCTCATCTGCAGCTGGATGCAGCTAGCTTGCCTCTTCACCATAGCAACAGAGAAAGCATTCCACCAGGCTGCTCACCCTGCCCGCTCTCAGCAGCCACCCTCCCTCTCCCAGACTGGGGGACTCCAGCAGGGCTGAGAGGACTGGGTGCCGCCATCTTGTGGCTATGGGTGCTGCCATCTTTGTGATAGAGTGATGGTTAATTTGTATATTATCCTTTTATTAGATAGGATATATTTATTGATTTCAGAGAGGACGGGAAAAGGAGAGAGAGATAAAAACATCAATGATGATAGAGAATTATTGATCGGCTGCCTTCTGCATGCCCCCTACTGGAGATTAAGACTGCAACCCAGACATGTATCCTTGACCAGAATCAAACCTGGGACCCTTCAGTCCACAGGCCGACACTCTATTCATTAAGCCAAACTGGTTAGGGCTAAAAGTTACTTCTTTATGCCATTTATTTTGAATTTTTAAAATTTCTATTGTATCCCAGTCAGAAAATGTGGCTCATATTATGTTATTCTGTTATTCTCGTGGGAACACACTCAGGTTTTTTTTGCAGCTTACACTAGCATCCACTTTTGAATCCTTGATTTATCTCTTACTCAGCTGAGACATATCTTAGAGCAGTTTCCAGGAAGAATAAGAAAGTGGCATACTTTCTAAACCACTGCATTTCTGAAAGTGTCTTTTTATGCCGATACACATGAACGACAATTTAGCTGAGCATAGAATTCTGGGGTCACCACCTTCTTCAGCTAAACCTCTGGAGATAGCAGTTCTGTGTTGGAGTGAAATCTGAGGTGAGCATATGTTTCTCCTTTGTAGGTACCCTGCCCTTCTGCTGAGATGCTGGCAGGATTTTTTACATCCTGCAAATTATATTCTCCTCTTTTATCCTTTGCAGCACCCAGCGGCTCTGGGAGCACAGGGACCTGTGAGGAGGTGAGACACCTTTTGGAGGATGAGGGAGGTGTTGATCCAAGCTCTGTGTCTTCTGGAATAGTTCCGCACAGGAATGTGGGGGGAACAGGCTTTCCATAGTAATCCCCCAAACTACCCCAAATATTAGCAGCAAGTACAACTCAATCACCCTCATTTCCCTTCCATGAACAAAGCTTTATTATACACCAATAGGATTTCTACAGCAAGGGCAAGAGTTACAGGAATGGGACTGAGAAAATCATGAAGTGCACCTGGAGAAGAATTTTCCTAGCCAAACACTATCTCCTCCGGGTCTCTCTCTGTCTCAGAGACAGATGCCACAGTTCCCATCGGCGACCTACTTCTCTTCTAGTGTTGCCTCTGCCCTTGGCTGAATCAGGCAGATTCTGTGTCCCATAAAAGAATAGTGGATGCCCTGAGCCACTCCCCAAACTCAAGTAGATTTCATTCTAAAAGGACAGGTGACTATCCCCCAGTGTATCCCAGGAAAAGGACCAGAAGATGCACAATGCTGAGGCAGCAAACCCTGCTAAGATGGAATTGGCCTTTAGATGTTGGGCAGTAAAATCCTAAACAGGTGTGGGATGTGGAAGCAGAAGGACATTGGCCTCATGTCCCAGAAGGAGCCTTGCTGGGGTGCAGGCTCACAGGGAAATGGGTCGTACCACTGCCCAGGTCCAGTGGGTTCCCACTACCAACTCTGCTATGGGGTTGCTCTGAGGTGCAGTCCTATGAGCACATATATGGTGGCCCCTTCTAAAGGAAACCCCATACCCAGGGACATGAGTCAGAGCAGCCTTGAAATTGCTCTAAGGTATATCTAGGCTAATAAAAAAGGATGAAAATCATAACTTCTCAATATCTGTTGTGAAATGAATGTTTGTGTTCTCCCAAAACTCATTATTTTTTAATTATTATTATTTTTTTATTGATTTCAGAGAGGAAGGGAGAGGGAGAGAGAGATAGAAACATCAATGATGAGAGAGAATCATTGATCAGCTGCCTCCTGTACACCCCCTCACTGGGAATTGAGCCTGCAACCTGAACATATGCCCTTGACCAGAATCCATCCTGGAACCCTTCAGTTTTCAGGCTGATGCTCTATCTGCTTAGCCAAACCAGCTAGGGCCCAAAACTCATATTTTTTCATCTAATCCCCAATGTGGGTATTTGGAAGTAGGATCTTTGGGAGATAAGTCATGAGGTTAGAGCTCCCATGATGTCATGGATGCCCTTAAGAAGATGAAGAGCCCAGCACTCTCTCCTCTAAGTCATACCAGGACACAGCAAGAAGATGGTCATCCATGAACTAGGAACTGGGCTCTCACCTGCACTGAATCTGCAAGGACCTTGGTCTTGAACTTCCCCGCCTATAGAACTGCAAGAATTAAATTCTGCTGTTTAAGTCATGCAGTCTGTTGCATTTTTGTTACAGCAGGCTGGACTAAGACAACACCTCAACATATTATCCTGTCTCACATTTGTGACAAGAAAGCACTGCTCTAACATACTAGTACCATGAGGTGTGCTCCTAAAATTCATCAATTCTTAAGTATTTCCAGAGTCACTAGACCTAAGAGATATTCATAAGAAAAATGATTTAGTTATCAAATGAGTTTCAATGGAGAAAGCAATGCATAATAATGCTTTAAAGGCTCTGAGAAGGCCTGCAATAAAGAATACCTTGAACGTTAGCCCAATTGTTTCCAAATTAATTGACCACAAAGAACCCCTTTCCATTAGGACTTATTAACATCATACTGAATTGGGGGGAGGGGAACTCAGGAAAGCGCTGTGCTGAGAAAATCTTTCAGATCAAAAACACTTGCCACACTGCCTTCTGCCCTCAGCTCAGTCCCAACAGATTAACAGCAACGGCAGCTATATGTAACCTGTTTATTGAATGAGCTGGACTCAGTAGGGTTCAAGATGAAAATCAATTTTTTTCCTTCTCATCAGGTCTCTTCTTAACCTGCTCAACCAAATTGAACTTGTATGTCCCTGAATGAAATCCAAGGCAGGTCCCAGAGCTTTCTCAGCCATTCCCAGGTACTAACAAGTGGCTCATGTTTAGATGCAAAACAATCCTGATTGTTGGAATATCAAAACTGCAATCTCTCATCCAATTTAAAACTTCTCTCCCCAAACTGCTACAACAGGGATCAAAGAAGAAACCTAGAATGGGCTGTGGAGGCTTTTGTTTTTTCTCTTTGTCTTTTTCCTTCAGTGTTCCCAGGCCTATTTATTCCACCTCACCCCCACCATCCCACACACTATGTGGCACCTGGCTCCTCTGATGATGCGGAAGGAAGAAGACGCATGGGAAGATAAGAAACATCAAAGTGTCTTATATGTCTGGTGCTATCTCCAGTCCTTTCTGAGATTTTAAATGTCTTTACTCATGGCAGATCCTCAAACACTGACTCTTTTGTCCTATGGGTACTCTTGGGGGTTCTTCAGAGATCCCCAATGCCAGAGACATCCTGCCTGCACATCACTGGCATGGACATTGTCTCTTCTAGCTAAGCAATGGGACTGTGCCCTGAGCCCCCGGGTCTAACAATCCACCAGAAAAGCGTCTCTTCACCACTCTAGGACAGCCTCTTGGCTGAAGAACCTTCAAGATGTCTGAAATCTGTCTCACTTCCAAAGGACCCACATCTACGGCTCTTTCACACTCCTATGTCCCTGCACACCCATCAGAGGTTAGCCCAGAAGGTCTCCCACCTGTAAGCTTGTTTAAGTGTGGGACAGGTCTTAAACTCCATCTTCTCCAAAATCTAGGGCGTACATTTTGTGCAGTCTTCATGCTACCTTAAAGCTCTTCTCTTGGCTTGATGGGGAAGAAGGCCCCTTCACTCCTGCATGGGGAAGGGGAAGGCCTAATTCATTGACAACACCACATGGGCTGGGTTCCCAGGAAATAGACTCTGAAAAACAGATGGTCATGGAGGAAGTTCATTGGGGAATGCAGGCAGGAGGGATGCAGGAAAGAAGTGAAGGGGCAGGATGAGCTGTGAAGAAGCTAAACTGTTTCATCAGCCATCAGCTGCTATGCCAGGCAGTTCTGAATATGGTTGAGTCCTGGATGCAGACTGCCATCATGGAGGCATAAACTTGAGTGAGGCATCTCCCTCAGTAGGTGGAAATGCTTCTGTGAGTCACAGGAGCCAGAACTCCCGGCAGCTGGTGAACTGAGTGGCTCAGTCCTGACAGGGGGACTTGGGAAGGGCACCCTTAATGAATGTCAAAGACAAGGAGGAGCCTATTTAACATCTTGCTCCAGAAAGGAGAACTTATTTTTTTGTGTTTATTTGTCTTGTGTTTAATTTGCCTCTTTTCAAGGGGTAATATCCAGTATTTGCTAGCTGGTCAGTTAGCAGCAGTGGGATCTCCAGGAAAGACAGTGATGAGTCCCGTTCTTTCCTGGCTCTGCCCTTCACTATCTGGGTTCAGTTCATGTCAATATTTAGTCTGAGTTTCCTTAGCTATAAATCAGAATGACAAAAGTCACCTGCCTTCCTCTCTTGGCCATGGAGAAATGCATGTGAGGTTCCTGATACATACAAAGCAAGGGTTTTGGAATCTGCCACAAAAATATTGGGCCTTTTCCAAGTATTAACATGATATTAATAGTTTGCTGACCTTTTTCTTGTCAAGTTCTGTTAGGGTTAGATAATCAAGTGTCCTAAGAATAGCACTAATGAAAGAACTTTTATGTAGTCAGTCTTCATCGCAAGTTAGGTAGCAGCTTGAGGACAATGGGAAGAACATTTAGGGCTGCTTGTCAAGGTCGGTCAGAAGGCACAACAATGTCATACACCCATCGTAGAGGCTATGTCACATGGAGAGCTGGCATGATGATCTAGTTCCAGCTCTGCCGTTCGCAAAAATGTGAGATTTGTAAGTTACTTCCCATGCAGAAATCCATCATGTATCTGTGAAGTGCAAGCATTGTTCCAGGGCAGGGTTTTCAAACTTTTTCAGTATCAGAACTCTGTTTTCAATTAGAAATTCCTTTCAAACCTTAGTATATGAAAGTGTTAAACAGGTTCCTTGTGACTTTTAAATATCAGCTAATAATGGACATTTTTCTCCAAATTTTGTAAAGTCTTCTGAAGTACGTTAATGGAATCACTTGCTCAGAAAATGGTCCTTGTGTGTCTACCATGTGCCAGACACGTATGAGGCAAGATGCTCAAAAGTGTACAATGGGCTGGATGACCAGTATGGTCCTGGATCTCCTGTTGAGAAGGAAATCCCTATTTGTAACAAACTGCTGTTTGGAATTTTCTGCTGTTTTTCTTAGATAAAATGTTGCTTTCTAGTCTGCTTTAGCCTGTTTAAAGAATGATGAAGATAAACTTAGCTATATGACCTTGTAGGCCAGAGACTATATATGCCATAATCTCAATGCCATGCCAGGTGCACTTTTTAATAGGATAGAACTGTATTGTTTTCAAGGCCAGCATCAAGATAACCACTAAATGCACATAGGGCTGGCTCTTTAATAAAAAGGGAAGTTCTGCTTATAGCCTTGCTTACAATTTGAAATCATTTTCTCTAAGCCCATTGTGCGATGAATAAAGTAAGTCTCTCCAAACTCTCTTCCTGCATTGTTTGATTGTTCGGGAACTCTGTAACACTATAATTTACAGTCAATTGTTGGGCCAGAAAATAGATGTTCAATTACACATCAAAATAATAAGTTCTTAGGAGAATATTAAAGCACACCAGAGTTTTAATCCAGCTTTGGCAATGTAGGGAAGTCATGGTTGATGTTGCAAAGAAATTGAACCTAAAGGATGTATTAGAATTGACTAGAAAGAAAACTCTTCTCAGTACTAAGCCTTGCTTTTCCAGAAGCCCTGAATTGAGAGAGAGAAAAAGAGAAAGACAAAGAATTTCTGACCTTAATCTTGTCCCACTCTGTTAGGGTTAGGTAATCAAGTGTCCTAAGAATAGCACTAATGAAAGAATGTTTATGGAGTCAGTCTTCAACCTCAAAGACATCAGGTACATCAGTCACTCAGTTCACCACCTGCTGGAAGTTCTGGCTCCAGTGATGCACTGAAGCACTTCCACTGACTCGGATGCCTTGCCTGACTTTATGCCTCCCTGAGGGCAGCCTGAACCCAGGGCCAGTCTATGCAGGGGTACAGAGACATGGGGGTACAAATAGCTGAATAAAGATTGCTTCTAATACAGGAGAAAAAACAATTAAAGGCAGGAGATGAGGGAGATGAGCCTGTAGAATTAAGCACTGCATAGACCACAACAGATTGTTTGTGAAATGCTAAGAAAACTGACTTTCATAAAAGCTGCCATGAGAAACCATTGATTTGCTAAATGTAATTAAAATGTGATTGTAGAAATCGTAAAGACTTAGTGAAACATCTTTGGGTGGGGAGAAGAAGACAAAGGTAAACCTAGTTCTGACCTGCATTGCCCATGTGAGAGAAGAGGGAGAAAATGCAGCCAAGGAGAAGGAAACTGACACATAAAACAATGCAGGTCAAGACTGGAACACAATGGGGCTGAAAGACAAATGATAGTAGAGTGAGGGTCCTGTAAAGTATTCAATGAGAAGATTAATTGAGAAGCTGAACTCAAGGTAGCTAATAGGTGAGCACATTTTATCCTCCTACCAGCACCAGTTGGTAGGTAACAGAGACAATTCCAGAGGATTAGATAAGAGATTGTGGGCCCCTAGGGTATGCTATGTAGTACCTCATGCAGGCATTAAACCTCAGAAAGACAGTCAAAATCTTGCACTCCAAAGATGAGCTATCAGCACCCCAACTTTGATTGACATTGTTGGTCTCCAAAAACCCTATCCCTCAGCTTTTATGCCCATGTAGATTGACTTCCCACAGATTTAGGGTTGGCCATGTGACTTGTTTTGGCCAATGAGACATTAGCAAAATCAAAGCAAGCTGAAATTCTCCCCTTGGAGTGTTCTCTCTTAAAAGCCAGCTGCCATGCTGTAAGGAAGTTCAGGCTACTCATTTTGAGACAAGGGCCACATAGAAGGCTTTGGAATATGAGTCCATATAGAGAAAGACGCTTCAGGGAAGGAAGCTGGGTTCCCCAGTTGAGTTTCCAGTTGAATGTAACCACATGGATGACCCCAGTCAACATGGAACAGATCAGGAACTCAGCCTTGCCAAACCCAGAATCATGACTATTGAAAGCCACCCATTGCCTTCACTAGCAGAGAGGTATGGATAAGGAACCCAGAAGGCTGGTCAACCTTGAACTTTTGAAAGGTCAGAGCCAACCACCCACTATTTAGTTGCTAAAACAATTTCCACCTTTTAGTTTTATGTAAATCCTTGCTGATTGGCTATTATTGGAATTGCCTGCCTAAGGGTTATGGGTGTATCCCACAATCTGAATCAAATGGATAGCAAGGCCAGAGCAGGGTGGAGTTCTTCCTCTTGAGCTGGGCTCCCTCCTGGCCCCCAATATTTCCAAATTAATATTTTCTAGTCTCTTTCACTTGTGTGCGGCTTCCTCCAGAGCCCAAACCCTAAACCTGAACCTTGAACCACGTGGGATGTGGGGGGGATACTTGCACATGACATTCAATAAATTGTTGTCATTTTAAGCCACTAAATCATCTAGTGGCTTGTCATGTGGCATTACTGCTAGAAAAAAATGCAAAATAAAGTGTCAGGGAGGATTGGAACATGAATATTACTAGAATTTCTAGCTTCAATTCAATAGGAGCTCCAAAGAAACAATGCAGGGAGAATGGAGTGAATGAAGTAATCAAAGAAACAAATATAAAATTTCTCAGAATTGAGAAAGGATTATACTCAGACTGAAGACTCTCAGCAAATGAAAATACATATACCTAGAACACAACAGTGAGGTTTCAGAATACCAATGATAAATATAAAATTCTTAAAAACACCCATACATTTTTCAAAACATCACCCAGAGTAGGATGAAAATCAGATTGGTATTAGATTTCTCATTGGAAATGCTGGATACCAAAAAGGGAAATCTTCAAAATTCTGAGGGAAATTATTTTGAACCTAAATGCCTAAATCCACACAAACTAATACAGTAGTCCTCCCTTAGCCAATGTCTTGCTTTTGGCAGTTTCAGTTACTTGCAAGTCAACCATGGTCAAAAAGATTAAATAGAAAATTCCAGAAATAAATAGTTTATAAGTTTTAAATTGCACGCCAGTTCTGAGTAGCATGATGAAACCTCACACTGTCCCTATCCTTCATAGGGACAGTGTAAATTTCATCACTGGACATGAGTCCTCACTTTGTCCAGCGTATCCCCACTATACACACCCACTACCACCACCACCCTTCCCCAACCACACCCCCGCCAAGCAGTCACTTAATAACTGTCTTGTTAATCAGACTGACTATCATGCTACTATTACGTGGAGTTTGGTGAGCGGACTTTCCTTGTGGGTTCTTGACCTATGAAGTATGAAGAATAAAATTCACCGACTAAAAGGGGTCCCAAGTGAGAAAAACCTGCTCTCTCTCTAAAATTGGAAAAAAGCAGTCCTGATCTCTGAGTTCCTTTGTCTATGGGTTTATAAAGGCTGGCGGCTCTTTGTCTCTTCATGACCCTTTCTAATTGGACTCTCCCTTAATTTATGTCCCCTGTGCTTTCCTAATTGGTCAATCTCCTGCATAGTCTCAGTTTCAAAGTTCAAAGCTCACCCTGCATCCCCCTCTTCTTGTTCCCCTTATCTTGTAACATTCCTCTGTCCTCTGTGAAAGTAAGATAAGCATTCTGGCAGCCCCAAGCCATCTCTGCCCCATCACATATGCATTCCTCTCCCCTGGAGCCCCTTTTTCCCTAACTGCTTATCCTGTCTCTAAAATTCCTCTCAGTACTGTGGTGCTTGTGCTCAAGTAACACTTATTTTACTTAATAATGTCTCCAAAGCACAAGAGTAGTGATGCTGGCAATTTTGATATGACAAAGAGAAGCTACGAAGTGCTTTCTTTAAATGAAAACGTATGTGTGTATAGAAAAACACATAGTATATATAGGGTTAAGTACTATCCATTGCTTCAGGCATTCACTGGATGTCTTGAAATACAATATTGTGGATAAGGGGGACTGCTATAGTCAAGAGTAAAATAAAATATAGCTATATCAGGAAATACAAGGATTCATAAATTTATCTCCTCACCAAATATCTCTGAAAATTTTGAGTATACACTAGAAAACATGAATTCAAACAAGAAAATGATGTGAGATAAAAAAGAAATACATGAAGACAAAGAAATCATTAAAACTTATAGTTAAGTATAAATACACTGAGTGGCCAGATTATTATGATCTCTGAATGCATAATAATCTGACCATTCAGTGTATATCCTATATAATAAAAGGCAAATATGCAAATTTCACCCTCAACCAGGAATTTTATCAGTAGGCAGGCAGGCTGGCTAACCACCCATGTCCCCTCCTCCTGGCCAGGCTGGTCAGACCCCACCCATGCATGAATTCATGCATGAAAGTCAGAGAGAGAGAGAGAGGTCAGATTATTATGATCTCTGAATGCATAATAATCTGGCCACTCAGTGTAATCATTGATTCAAAAAGTGTTTTCAGTTAATGAGAGGGCAGGGCGGGGCAAGGATGGTCTCCTGACTCCACTGTGGGGCAGGGTGGAGTTATCCTCCATTCTGTAACTGAACCCTAGCCCTCACCAAACCAATCAGGGTTAGCCGAGGCAGTGACATCACCACCAACCGAAGTAAAACCCCTGGACTGGGCGAAATTCACTCTCTTCTACCATGCTGCCGGTGTGAGTGGGACAGAGCCCATGCTAGCATGGAAAAGGTTCTTTTGTTTATTGCATCGGACTCGGCTCCCTGGTGGTCCTTGGGGATCACGAAGTCTGGGTATAACAGTTAACAAATTACTATGTGAAATCAAAATCTCAGACAATCTCAAAATGAAATGTGGGGCTGTGAAGAGAATGGGGAAATAAGAGTATGTTAGGGGTGATGTGGGAGGAGGTAAAAGTTCAGAAAGACACAAGTCCAGAAGAGGGAAAATAAAGAGTGCTCAACCAATTCAAGGGAATTAAAGGGGGCAGAGAAAGAATGGTGGGAAATAGAAAACAAAATATGGTAGCAAAAATTTGTTTAAACTTTGCAAATCATAGAAATTGATTCATTAATTGGGTTTATTAAAAATCCAGTTATATATATCATATTACTAATGGGATACAAAAGAAAGAGATACAGGACATTAAAAAAGAAGGACACAGAAAATGTATATATCAGGCAAGTGCTAATGAGTTTATCAGCCTGGGGATCTAGGCCCAATGATGCATAGGAAGTGTCACTGGAATGTCAACTAGTGCCAGCACTATTGTTGTCAAAACATTTGTGTATATACACACACAAAGCCCAATAGGTATAGGTTCAAAATTGAGGAAACACACCATGCTATTTCTCTCAATTTGGAATATTGTGAGGAAACTGAACTCTGCAAAAAACAAACAACAACAAAAAAATTCACAAACACAACCTCCATATGGCTGGCCACAGCTCTGGCTTCTGCCAGAGAAGGGAAAACACAGTAAGGGCTGCTGCCAGAGGGGCTCCCAGGGGACCCCTCAAAGTCCACCGCGTCTTTGTGCTGCATAGCATGGAGCTCGGGTAAGAATCACAGACTCGACTGGGAAAAACCTCAGTAGTTAGAGGGGCCTGTTCCCAGTGTACCCTGAGTCCCAGACCTGCTTGTGCAGTTCCTGCTTGAGACCAGGAGGGGCAGTGATCTTTGAGCCAACTCTGGCTGAGAATATTTTCTTTGGCTCTTGCCGGGTTTCTTGAAAGTTGTGAATTGCCAAAATTTAAGAATTGGAAAATTCACTCTAGAGAATTCTGGATGCTTGGCCTCTGTTGAGAAATCAGGAGTTTGGCCACATGAGCCAACATTCCCACAAGTCAGCAATCAGGTCAAAGAGGCCACGCCCCCTCAGAAAGGACCCGCGCTCGCTCACTCATCTGTCATGGCCGCCTCACTCCTGCACTCCATGTGGCCTCAGAGCCAGGTTGGACAGCGGCTGGGTGATGCAGGTGGTGTCTAGTTTGCAAGCCAGTATTCAATTCCAGCAAAGCTGGGGGTTCTCCAGCTCCAGGCCCCTTCTGGAGACGACGTAGGCTTCTCAAGGAGGAAGGGAGCTCCATCGAAGCCTCAGAGAGGACCAACTCTGCAAGGCCACATGGTTGCACAGCAGCAAATACTGGGGACCCTTGGTCTTCTCACTGTCATCTGCCTTCCCTCCCACTCTACTCAGGAAGTTCCTCAGGGAGCCTCTTGGAGGAACAGTCCAATTGCCCCGGGCTTTTGTCACAATGTGACTTATCAGGGTACACACCGTGTTTCTTCTTACTGCCTTTTCTTTCCTCCACATGAAAAGGGATCTTAGTTACTAGCAGTAAACATCGAAATTGCCCTGTTTCAGTGTTGGCAAGAATGTGGAGGAATTAAATCTCGTGTGCCCTTCTGGTAGACATGTCACATGGTGCAGCCATTATGGAAAACAGTGTGGTAGTTCCCAAAAACTAAAAATAGAATGACCATGTGATCCAGCAATTCTAGTTCTGGGTATATACCCAAAGCTTTTGAAAGCAGTGACCCAAACAGATGCTGTACACCCCTGTTCATAAAAATGTTATTCATGATAGTCAAGTGGAGGGAGCAACCCAGGTGTCCATTGATGAATGAGAGGAGAAGTAAAATGTGGTATATACCAGGTGATTAAAAACAGTTGGAATATTATTTAGCCTTGAAACAGAAATCCTGACACATGTGACATATGCCACAACATGGATGAACCCAATCACAAAAGGACAAATATTGTGTGATTCCACTCATATGAGATTCCCAGAGTAATCAGATTTATTTTTTTTAAATCAATCTTTATTAGTCATATTGTTACAAAGGTTCCTCATTTCTTCCCCCCTCCACCAGGTTCCCACCCCACCCTCCGCCCCCTCCCCATCCCCCATTGTCCTCATTCATAGGTGCAGTTTATGTTCAGTCTCTTCCTCCCTCCCTTTCCCTGATAGTAAATCCCTTTTCAGATAGTAAATCAGTTACTTAGCATTTTCTCATATCAATAATACTACCACATGCCCAATGATACATTTCACACAAAAGACATTTCCAAATAGGTCAACCAGCCTCATCCAGGCCCCACCCAAGGCACTCAAAGATCAACACCCCAGCCCTATACTAACTCAACACATCCAGATCTAAGCCTTCATCTCTTGATTCAGCAGACCCTCAAGTTCCCACAAAAGTTTCCAGCCATGTCTGAGAGGCAGCCGTGGGGCAGGGGCAGGCGAGGAGCAAGCTGTTCCGGGCCTGGCTGCTCCGGGCCTGGCCTCTGTTGCTCTGGTTTGTTCCACAACCAGCTGCTCCAGGTCTGGTCACCGCTGCTCCCGACCTAGTTGCTCTGGACCTGGCTGCTGCTGCTCCCGGCCTGGCCGCTCCCAGCCTGGCAGCTGCTGCTCCGGGCCTGGCCACACCAGACCCGGCTGCTCCAGGCCTGGCCACTCCCAGCCTGGCAGCCGCTGCTCTGGGCCTGGTAATCAGATTTATTATAGACACAAAGTAACATGGTGGTTGCCAGAGGTTGAGGGATGGGAGAACAGGGATTATTGTTTAATGGATAGAAGGTTTCAATTTTGCAAGCTGACAATTGTTCTGTGGATGGATGATGGTAATGGTTGCACAACAATGTGAGTGTACTTAATGGCACTGACACTTAAAGTTATTAAAAGGGCAAAGAGCCGAAACTGGTTTGGCTCAATGGATAGAGCGTTGGCTTGGGGACTGAAAGGTCCTGGGTTCAATTCTGGTCAAGGGCATGTACCTTGGATACTGGCATATCCCCAGTAGGGGGTATGCAAGAGGCAGCTGATCGATGACTCTCTTATCAATGTTTCTAACTCTCTATCTCTCTCCCTTTCTCTCTGTATAAAATCAATAAAATATATTTTTTAAAAAGAGGCAAATATTATATATATTTTACCATAATTAAAAATAATCATTTTCAATTGCCCAATTTCTAAAGTTCAGCAGTCACATACCTCTGATAGTGTTGCCCCTGTTCTGCCACAAAACCCTATTCAGTCAAGAAGAAAGCAAAGGGGGATGAAGGGAGATTCCTACCCACCATGTGCCAGGTCCTGATTGCATTCCACATGGAAAGCCTTTCAAAACCTCAGCAGGGTAAGTTTGAGGGCCCATTTTAGAGAAGACTTCACTGGCCTAAGGTCAAGTGGCTGACATGAGGAGCACTGTCCAGTGGTTAGAGCACAAACTCTACCTTGGTTCAAATTCCATTTGCCCCAAATACTCTGTGTGGATTTGGATAAGTCACTTGAACTTTCTAAGTCTCAGATATAAAACAGGGACCCTCATAGATATGAAACATGGAGAATAGGGACATCTGGTGCTGTAAAGATTAAGTGAGTTAAAATTAAATCAGTAAAAAGTTCTTAGAAGAGTACATAGTCCCTAGTAAAACTATAAATACATTAGCTCTTATTCTTTCTCTCATTGTTATTTCATTGGCAGATGTTTCTGGACAACGTTAGTCCACTCAGTCCTTCTTCTTAAGTGCAAGCTAAGTACTGCTGCCCACCAAGCTCCCCAGGTTGTTCCCACTGCTGCCTTCTTTCACACTCATCTATATATATAAAAGGCTAAGCAACGGGTAGCTATGCTGTGAGATGACCTTCAGGGGACAGGTGCTCAATGCAGGAGCTGCCGAGCTGTGGTGACTTGGCAGCAGCAGTTCTCAAGTGACGCACCCCAGAACCAGAGAGGAGGGAGCCCGATGCTGGGGTGCATCACCCAAGAACCACCCCCTCGCAATCCAGGACCCTTTGAGGGATGTCGGAGAGGCAGTTTCAGCTTGATCCCCGCAGGCCAGGCTGAGGGACCCTACCTGCTGGAGTGACCCCGCTCACTCTGCAGATGCCCTTTGAGCATGGTGCCACCCCAGGTGTGGCCAACTGGGGAAGGACCACAAGAGGTTGGTTCCAGGGCATGTCCAGCCCATCTCACCCAGTCCTGCCCTGCTGGCCAACTTCTAATTAATTTCCTTTCAATGTGCATGAATGCGTGCATAGAGCACCAGTGTTATACTAATAGTCAGCTCTGGGTCTGCTTCATTGAACAAGCACTCTGACAATGCAGTTGTACTGACCCTCTATCTGGTCAGAGATCTGATTTCCGATGACACAATGACAGAGGCCACTGATGATTTGCCCCTCTTGGAGCACAAGGCTGGAGAGCCTGAAATTCATCCTTAAAATAAATCTGTTTGCCCCCAGTGACTTACAGACCTAAAATGGCTCTGTAGATAGGAAGGCAACTATGCCAAGTGCAGCCCCCTTTGGCCTGCTCCCTCCTCTGGTGGGCCTATGAATGCTGGCAGATGGAATCTGTCCAAACCCTGTGAGCAACCCTGAGTGAGTCCTGTCTCTCTGATCTCAGCCCAGTCTGTACCCAAATTAAAAAACCTCGTAGAGTAAGAAGTTGTCCACTACAGAAACCCACACTCCCAAGCAGCAGCCAGAGGACTTACCTCTGATGAATCCAAAGTGTCTGGGGGATACAAATGTAATAACATCTCTAACCCTGTTCATGGACTGACTTGCAGGTATGCCTTGTCACGGCTCTGCACGTTCCCTCTGGAATTCAGAGCTATTTCTTTCTGTCCTGCTGGGTTTTCGCTCAGTTATTAGCTCTATTCCCTGGATTCCCAGTCAGGCTCAGGCAGCTGCTCTGCCTCCACACTGAGCAAAGCAGGCTCACGGTCCCTTGTATTAATCATGCCCATAACCTCAAGGCCAGGAGACAGGCCTCCACATGAAGAGGATGCCCCCAGTCCAGCCTGAAGTTCCATCTTTGGTTCCCTCAGCAGAGCCTGCATGGCTGGGTGGGGTGAAGTTGATCCTCTCACTGACCAGCTGGACAGAAGTACATCTGCTTCCAGGAGAGATTTCAGTTGTTTGAGCAAATCATAGGACCATTCCAGATGGTGTCCTCAGACCTAAATCCAGGAGAAGCACTCTGACAGGAATCTTCCTCAACATCATACTATTTCCAGGCAGTTGTAATCATCATCAAACTTGTGGAGCCAAAATATTTCATAGAATAGTATCATTAGATCTTTCTCTATTAAGAGAAAAATGAACAAACCAAGAGAGAATGGTACTTATTCCAATGTTTCTATCACTCGTGATCATATGCAAAATAACCACAAGGAAACATGAATAAACAAAACAAAAAGACTAGCTACAATCAGAAATTTTTCATTAGAATGATCAAAAAAGGCAGGAAATGCTCTGAGGGGAACCCAATACCTGAAATGGATCTCACATCAAAATTAAGATTTAAAAATAACTGTCACATGTTAATTATACATTATTAGCTAACCATAAAACCAAAAGAATGAAAATAACTACTTATTTAGCAAAATAAATAAAAATTTAAAGCAATAAATAGAATTACAGCTACAGAAAATCAGATTGTTGAAACAAAATATCAAATAAAATAAAATAATGAACAAATCATGGGAGGGAAAAAGAAAGAAAAGATAACTAATACTATGATTAATTCCTGAATTCTTGAATAATTCAGTTACCGTAGAGGTCAGCAGAAACAAAATCAATATTGAAAGACATAATGTTTAAAAGCACTTAATAAATTTAAAAAATAAATTTAAAAATCATCATGCAGAAATTATTACCAAAATATTTTGTAGAATAGTATTATTAGACCTTTCTCTATTAAGAGAAAAATTAACAAACCAAGATTATAATATTAAGCCAAACTTTTGCTTATGTGTGCAGTGATGTAGATATTATCAACAGAAAAACTTTATAACATGAAAGAAGCTTTTCTCATAAATAGCAATAGTAATTAATATTGACTGAGCAGCCTGTCTACCCCACTCTGTGCCAGTCATTATCCTATGATCCATCATGAATTAACCCATTTTATCCTCACAATGCTTGCCGTTACTAATATTTTATTATCACCACCGCAATTTACAAATGAAGAGACTGAGGCTCAGAGAGGTAAATGATCTCCCTGATGGGATGGAGCAAGTTAATGCTGGAGACAATATTCAAACCCAGGTTATCAGACTCAAGTCCCAAGCTCTTAACCATTGGACTCTGCAGGATCCAAAGATGGACAGTCAAATATACCTCCACAGTGGTTGCAATGGACTCAGGACAAACCATAGGTTTTCAACTAATAATAGACTGACAGGTTTTTTTAAAGGACACAGTACAGGAAATATTCATATTCAACTCATAGAGACCCAGCAACCACCTTCATGTCTCACTACATAGCATGGGTACCATTGCCCTGAAAAGGGCCAAGCTGTGTGGGAGTCACCTTGACACAGAGAAGCTGCAGTCTCAGTTTCTCAGCCATCTTTCTAGTCAGATAGGCCCAAGGCCAGCTCATAGGTCCGCAGGTCAGGGGCAGCCCCCCTAGCAGATAAGGCAGCTACGACCTTCCATATTTATGCAGCTTCAAAGAGAACCTGGCAGGGAGAAGACAAGCTTGGATGGAGGACATTCTCCCTGGCAGGCAAGGACCAGCCCAGGCCTGATTTGAGCTCTTTATTCACAGCTAGGTGCTTTTTTAAAAGGACCTTTGAGCTTCCTGAAAAGTATAGGTTTTTGGACCATGTTATGACATTATATGAGTCCATTTCTTGCCTCAAATGTTAAAGCAAATTCCAAAGAGAGAAAACAGGGGGAAAAAAGAGCCAGGTATCCAGTTATACAGGGCAAATCCTCTAGGTAGAACTCCTACTGTTATCACCATGGAGGTTTTCTTGTTTTGTTTTGTTTTGTTTTGTTTTGTTTTGTTTGGGGGGGGGGGGGCGGGTTGTGTGTGTGTTTTTTTAATCTGTAACCACCTGGAAAAGATCAGCACCTGAAGGAGCTGAGTCAACCAGCAGCACCAGAGAGGAAAGCAGGCCATAATGGAAACCAGCAGGCCAGCCAGGGGCTCACCAGGAGCCAAGTTCCGATTTGGGGAAGTGAAAACACATACACAAAAAATATTCCAGACACTACAAAGGCCTTCCTGAAAACTCCACAGAAGTGGCGAGGCCTGTTCTTAGAAAGCCAGCAAGAGCTCATCAAAGGCTGACAGGCTGCTGAAAGGACCGTTGTGTGTTTATTTCAAAAGTGGTCTTTGAAGGTGTTTTAGAAGTCAAGGCCACTTTCAGGAAAAATCAACACAAAGTTATCTGAAGTTAAAAAGAACAGAAACAGAAAACCTTTTTCTCCCATTGGTAACCAGGAAGGAACAGCATGGAGTGTGCTTAGGACAGAACCCATTAGGGCCACCCCTACCCAAGAGA
This sequence comes from Pipistrellus kuhlii, assembly GCF_014108245.1. Taxonomy (NCBI): domain Eukaryota; kingdom Metazoa; phylum Chordata; class Mammalia; order Chiroptera; family Vespertilionidae; genus Pipistrellus; species Pipistrellus kuhlii. Next base: position 668,050 of record NW_023425460.1, on the reverse strand, counting down.
CAATTCTAGGTCAAAAATTAGCATTTGGACTTTCAGCGACAGGACATAAATGTATGTGGGTGAGGAGGCAGATCGACTGTATGTATGTACCTACTCAGAACCCTCTTAATTGATCAAAGACAAATGCTATTATTTGATTCTTTATAGTTGGGATTGGCAAACTGTCTCATGCGCCAAATCCAGTCCTTAATCTAGTTTAGTAAATAAAGTTTTGTTGGATCACATCCAAGGCTGGCTTCCTGAACACACAGCCCGTGTTGTCACAGAGGACCTCACACTTAGAAGGACCCACCTTTGGTTTAATATGCTGCTATTGATGTTTTTAAATTCTTAATAATTTTTAAGAAGGAGCCCTTCAGTTTAATTTTGCACTGGGCCCCACATATCATGTCCTTGGGTCTGAATCCAGCTATGCCCATTCATCTATGGATGGTCTATGGTTCCTTTGACAGTGTGAAATGGCAGAGTTAAATAGTTGCAACAGAGACTTCATGACCTACAACGCTAAAAATACTTACCATCTGGCCCTTTGTAGGAAAAATTTGCTGCCCTGCTTTAGCAGGAATTGTGTTGTGGTGCACACTAGAATAAGACCCACCAGTCAGATGAAAAAGGACAAAAACCACAACATGCCACTCATATGTGGAATATAAAACCAAAAAGTAATAAATGAGTTTCTAAAAAATGAAGTCATAGATACAAACATTAGAATGGTCATTACCGAAGGGTCTTGGGTGGGGGAAGACAAAATGGGTTAAGGGAGTCAAATTTATGGTAATAGGAGGAAACTAGAATTTTTATACAACAGAGTATACAGATATCAAATTATAACACTGTACACCCAAAATTTATATAATTTATCTTACTGCAGAGAGAGAGACCAGAGGCAAGCCTGACTCTGCCTTTGGGAGACTCCTTGGTTCTACTTTCTCTCATTTATCACCATGAACTTGCTCATTATTATGTAAAATTTGTCCTGTCTTACTAACTAAAGCTAAAATTCTCTTTACTCTTGTATTCTCTATGAGATTTCATACCCATATAAAGATAAAAGAGATGATGTAATAAAAACTTATCTCATGTCACTAGGTATAAAACATAAGAAAACCCAGCTGGTTGCTCATCTTTTGGACCATCTCTGGAGAGTCTATAGACTCACTTCATCTTGCAAAATCCTTCAGGGAGAAGGGTGACTAATTTATCAACTGACTCCTTACCATCTTCTTTAGAATGTTCCTTATTGGTTAAACAATAAGATGGACAGTCAAAACTTGTTTGTTTGGGCTTTTTTTTCCCTGATAATATAAATTACTTGATAAAATTCAACACTCTCTCATGATTATAAAAAAAAAAAGCCATTTAGCAAATAGATATAGAAGGAATGTACCTCAACATAAAAACAGCCATATATGACAAGCTCACACAACTAATATCATATTTGATGGTGAAAAGTTGAAAGCTTTTCCTCTAAGATCAGGAATAAGGAAAAGATGCACACTCTTGCCACTTCTATTCAACATAGCCAGTTAAGTTAAGCAAGAAAAATAAATAAAAAGAATGCAAATTGGAAAGGAAGAAGTAAAATTATTTCTGTTAGCAGATTATTAAATCTTACATGTAAAAACTCTAATTTACTTTTACCTAGTAATTAATAAAATCATAAAGGTTTCTAGTCAATATGGCAGAGTAGATAAACATAGTACTCACATTCTTCCACAACCACATTAAAATTACAAGTATTCAGAACCACCTGATATCTAGCTGAATAGAAGTCCTACAACTAAGAATATAAAGAAGAAGCCATATCAAGACTGGTAGGAAGGGCAGAATTGAGGGCCAGGCTGGCCCCGTACCCAGGTGTGGCAGTTAAAAATATGGAGGGATATCTCAGCTATGGATTGTAATCCTGCGTGATCTGAAACTGTCTATCTGATGCATTGGCTCTGATGCCTCCCAGGAAGTGCACCCAGAATGAGCTACAAAGGGTTCTCCACATGGCTGCTACTTGTGCTAGGCTTGGAAGTGCCCAGGAGAGGCCAAGCTGTAACTCAAGGCAAATAATTTCATTTATATGTGGAATCAGAAAAAAATAAAAATTAAAAATAAAAATAAAAAAGTTTAACAGAGACAGACTCATAAATACAGAGAACATTTTGACAGTTATCAGAGAGGAGGGGGGTTGGAGGGAGGGTGAGAAAAGTAAAGGGATTAAGAAGAACAAATTGGTAGTTAAAGAATAGTCTTGGGGATATAAAGTGCAGCAGAGGGAATATAGCCAATAATAAAATGCAATAAATATGGTGTCAGATGGGTACTAGATTTAGAGTACTACACTTTGTAGGTTATATAAATGTCTGATCACTGGATTGTGCACCTGAAAGTAATATAGTATTGTATACTAACTATAAATGAAAAATAAAAATTATTAAAAAGAAAAAGAAACAAGGTAACATCCTCTGAAATTTAACAATTAGAACTTCAAAGACCCACTGTATATTTTATTTTCTAAATTAAAAAAAGAAAAGGGTAAAAGAATGTTTTCATGTCACCTTTAGTAACATCTTGATGCTCTTTCTTTACTTAAAATATTAAAGGTTTTTTGCAGTCTTTGTGGGGAAATAGGGACTTTGTATTGATACAAACTTTCTGCAATTAGAGATGCATGATCCACAGGAGATCTATGGTCTTGGTTTGAGATCTGAGTGGCACAGCCTATTTCTGAAAGACACATAGCACAACACTTTCTTGTGATTCCCTGGTGATCCAAAGTGAACATTCTAGGGCCTGCCCTTCCCAGCCCCACCACCACACCCTTCCCTGTACATTCAGTGCCCTAAAGCCGGAAGGTAGGAGATAGATTTGTGCCAAATTACAGCAAGGTAACTGAATGCTATTAAGAGTTCTGAAAATGAAAATTGGGAGCATGTAGGAATGCTAGAGGGAATAAAAGGTATATGTGCTATTATTACAAAAGACTCAATTTCTAAATTGGCTATGGTGTGTGACTGAAGAGGCTTTATTTATCAGGATGGATCCCCAGTTAGTTTACTCAGGACAGTCAGGCCATTTTACTGAGAATTTAGGCTAAAGAGATCTTAAATTTTGACTGTTGTTCAGGAACTAAATTTACATTATAGTAGAATGAGGTTTTAACCAAAATCCATCAACATTCTCTCTCTCTCTCTCTCTCTCTCTCTCTCTCTCTCTCTCTCTCTTTCTCTCTTCTCCCTCCCACCCCCCTCTCCTCTCTCTTTCTCCCACCCACTCTCTAAAAACAAATAGAAAAATATCATCTAGTGAGGATTAACAAAAAATAAAATAACATTAATTAATTTTTTAAAAAACACACACACAACTGCTAGGATTTGGCCCCTGAGTATAGTTTGCTAACCCCTGATATAAGGTAGATGAGGAGCCTCACAAATCCTAGGCTGCCCTCTAAGTGAACGTGGCAAAGTTTCTCATCAGAAAAAAAAAAAAAAAAAAAAAAAAAAAAGTTTCCTTATAGACCTTGCCCCACTTGTTTGGGCTTTTTGTTTGTTTGTTTGTTTATTTTTTTCTATCTTATACAAAGTCTTTCTCTTTTGAACTCAAAAAGCAACAGAGTGCTGTCCCCAAGCTAATAGCTATTTCACTTCTGACAGATGTAGCCAAGTCCGCTCTGGTCCAGCAGCCACCTTTTCCATTCCCAGCAATGCCTGATAACAGGAGGGGACTATGTTTACACAAGAGAGCTGGCTCAGCAAGCATGGGAGAAAATTATTTCCTCTTTCAGTAGAAGAAAAAAAAAAGGTTAAAAATGCCAATGTCGTGTTTGCACAATGTTTATTCTATTAATCCTGTCCTTGAAAACTGAACATCAACCACCATATAATCACAGCATGATTGTCTAGTGATGTCTGTCCTTGAAACTAGAACAATGGAATCAATTCTCAGAGCTGGAATTCACACAGTAATTTATCTTAAACTCCTGGCAAAACTCAGAAATGGAAAATATGTGTTCTTTAGTTAACTCTTGATGAAGGTATTGTATCTGATGTATTTGGGCCACAGAAGGTTCACAGTGAAGGAAAGTAAATGTGTACTTTCAGTTGCATTTGTCACCGGCAACATTTCCTTGACAACTGTTAAACTGGTAAGGCGAAACTTAGATAGAATCCGTGTGCATTTTATCTACTCTGGCCACCAAATTAATCAATATCATAAGTATAGAGGCCAATTAGAGAGTTATCAGTAACACTGCCAGAAGGCTTTATGGACACAAAAGCCACTATGTTGGCCAACACTTGAAATACATACCATTGACTTGAGCAGAATGGCAGACAAGAGCCAGTCAGTGGATTCCACTTTCAGAAACTCGGTCTGTTTGAAGCAGGACCCTAAAAGGTATTTGGAGGAAGGAGGAGGAAAGTGAGGGTACAAAGAAAATGGATTTGCCCATCCAGCAGTTAAGGAAACTGGAGTGTAACAGAAAGGAGTCTGCAGGTTGCAGGTGGGTACCTCTCAAATGTTCTGTGTGCATACATCACCGGGGTTCTGATTAGTGTGCTGAATCTGTTCCAGTAGGCCTGGGTGGAGGCCAAGATGTTGCAATTCTCATAAGCACCTGGGAGTGATGAAGATGCTGCTGGTCCCAGGACGCACCTTGTGCACCTGAGTAGCAAGAACGTAAGTCTTCGGTAGTTACACATGGAAAGGGATGGGTGGGAGGTGAAATACAGCCCTTAAAGGTCACTCCAGCCAACCTTCTCATTACACAGATGAAGAAATGAAAGGTGGGAAGGTTAAAGTGCTGCACCTGAGGTTTTATTAATGATAAAGCCTTTGACTCCTATTTCAATGCATTTTGCCTCTCTATAAAATGTCTACAGAGTATTCTTGGAGACAAGCATTAGCTGGGTTTTGGGTGGTTTTTTTTTTTTAAGTTTCTTGAAGAAGTTACTTTTTTATGTATAGATATTATATTACTAAATCCTAAAATACTCTGACTTCAAATAACGTGAAAAGCCATGATCTGAAGAATTGCATCTTTCTAAAATATGACAGAATTTCCTGGAAAAAATATAAAATTGTTTGTTCATCATTGTGTATCCTGGCAAACTTCCAATTCTAGCAATTATAATCATGGTCTCAGCTAGTTTAGTGAACCCAGTTTTCTGCTCTACTTCCAATTTTTGTCCAAAGTTGAATATCCCTACATATCTTTGAGCCATGCAGGATGGTAGATAACATTACCTTAAAAGTCTTTGGGAAAAGGGATGTTACATTTCTGAGCCTGCTTAGTTTTACCTTCCCCTGACAGCGTGAGGGGTGACTGGCCCTGTCAGAAACTCCTCAGATAATTAAAAAGCCAGAATCCAGACTCCACTAATACTCCTATTCAGCTTATCAATTGCTACACCTCTCTGGCAAATTTAACTCCATCTGGATAATTGTAGAGAAATGAATGCTTCACCTTAAGTCCCAGCATTCTGTCTGTCTGCCGAGTTCAGCCAAGGAGAGCTCCACCACAAAGCCTTCAAACTCTTCATAAAGGTATTTCAAAACATCTAACAGCCCCTCTGTGGCTTCCCACTTAGCTATCTGCTTGGCATCCAGTTCTGGAATGTTTGATGGGGGCTCTGTTTCTGGTCTCCCTCCAAATGGGCAATTCTGAGAATTTTTAGCTCTACATTTAAATAGCTTGTTTTGTTGTGTGTGCTCCACATTAATTGCCCTTGCATTCAAATTAATTTTTTGCTTAGTAATTTTCTCCTTATACAAAGAATGCAGATAAAGTTTGATGGGTCATGCTGGCCCTAGGCTGAACATGCAAAACCTCCTTGTACACTGAGAGCAATGAGTGCAGAGAAGAAAAAGGGATGCCATGGATGATGGGAAGATACTGGGGCTCTGTATTCCAAAACATGCTGACTGGTCTTTCCTGATCCATCATTCATGCCTCTTCCTTTCAGCGTCTTCCTCTGATTTTGTAGAGGGGAGACACAGGACCTATCAAACAAAGGATGACCCTCTAGAACACATGTGTCAAACACAAGGCCCGCGGGCCAAATCCGTCCCGCCAGGCCTTGCAATGTGGCCCGCACCGCGCTGTCATCACTGCACTCCGCTGCTTTTCCATCACAATGACAGTTTATGACTGTTCAGTAAACCATTCGGCCCGCGATTTAGGCTGGATTTTAGATTTTGGCCCCTTCTCTGATTGAGTTCGACACCCCTACTCTAGAAGCTTACTTAATGATTCCTGATGAAGGGAACAAAATTACTACTTTCCATTACTTTCTGTTTGTATTCTTGACCCTCAACAAATGGTTGAAAACACTATCAGGCTGTTTGACCAACCCTGGAACTTCCATTTGCATGCATTGTAAGCATCCTTAAAAGAGTTGGTCAATGAGAGTATTTTCCAATGATATGACTTACATAAGACAGGAATTTATACTTATCAGAAAATGTGTTTCTCCTTCATGCCATGTTCTGGTTCAACAAAGTTTTAGAGTTTCCCTTCTATCTGCTTGGTGTTTGGCCAGCCAACCCATGTCTGTTTGCTTTTCTCAACACTGCTATTCACCCAGACAGGTGCAAAGTGATCCCCAAGAGGATATTTTGGCCCATATGCTGTCAGTATTCTAATCACCAGTGGCAATGCCAGGCGCTGAGAAATGCTAATTGTCATCAGGGGAGAGTCTACATAATGGCTCTGGGCATTTGGCTTGGGATTTTTAAGCTGGTGTAGGTAGCTTTCTTGAATACTGAGTGATTATGACTGGGGACAATGCTAAAATTTTTTACAGGAAGTTTTGGCCAGATATCACTGTCAGATTGCATTAGAGAAAGCTCAGGCTTCCTTAGTCATTCAGCCTGAGCTACAAACACCCCACTGCATCATCTCTGATGCTGCTGATTAGCTCTGATTGCATCTGTTAGGCTAGGGATAACGCGGCTTTCCATGGGGCAGTGTTCTGGTGAGCCATGAAAGTCAGTGTGAAGGAGGGACAAGACCGCTGGTATCACCCTGGGGTAAATTGGTTCTTCATCTGTTGTTAACAAATGCTAGAGAAGACAGGGCCTCCAACATAACACGCCCTTTTCCTCTCTCATCCCCCTCGGCAGGTCTACTCTCCTTCCTGTGCTATTCGCCTTAGTATAGGTTACCACCATCCCTTCAGTTGTCCAAACTAGAAACTAGAAACATTTCTAGTAATTTTTTCTCTCCCACATCCCCAGCCCCTCCCTATTCAGAAAACTAGTCCCATTCATTCAAAATCCAAGATATCACCTAAATATATGACTTCTCTTTATTCTCATCACCTAACTCAGGTGATTAGACTAGCAAAAAATGTCAATGGTTCTCATCAACTAAAGAATAAAGTTCAGACTCTTTAACATTACATTTAAGGTGTATGGCCTTTAATAGCCTTTACTAATTTTTGCCATTCTTGCTGTTATCCTCCACATCCTTATACTATCTTTACCCCACTACTCTTTTTAAGCCAAGTCATAATCTTTTATCCCTTTTTTCTGCCAGAAGTGTCCTTTCTCTTGCCTTCTAAGCATGGAAAATGTATTCCTATCCTTTAGATTTGCTCAGCAATAACATCTTTTATAAGACTGTCTCTGACACCCTTTACCTGTAGTGATTTTTATTATATTATAATCAGTATTTTACATGACTGTTATCTAAGGTCACCTTGGTCTTTGTAGTCTTTGACTTTCTAGTTCCAAGAATATATTCTTCACAGGCTATATTTAGGGAAGGTAGGAAGAAAAGTTGTTCCTTAATGTGTGACTTAGAATGACAAACTAGAACTGAAATTGCTGGTCATAAGGTAGTTCTGGGTATATATCTAAAGAAATTCAAAACACTAATTCAAAAAGACATATGCACCCCTATGTTCATATAGAGTTGTTTACAAAAGCCAAGAATATATGGAAACAATCCAAGTTCCCATCAATAGCTTAGTGGATAAAGATGTGAGTAATATATAAAATGAAATATTACTTGGCCATAAAAAAAGGAATTTTACCATTGTGACAAGGTGGATAGACCTAGAAGGTATCATGCTAAGTTAAATAAGTCAGGCAGAAAAAGACAAAAACCATATATATGATCTCACTTATATGTAGAATTTAAGAACAAAATAAATGAACAAGATAGAAACAAACTGATAGATTCAGAGAATAAACTAAGGGTTTCCAGATGGGAAGGGGGCTTGGGGACTGGTTGAAAAAGATGAAGGGATTGAAAAATACAAATTTGTAGTTACAAAATATTCACAAATATGTAAACCACACCATAGAGAATATAGTCAAAAATATTATAATAGCTATGAATGGTCCCATGAGGGTATTAGAATTTTCAGGGAGATCATTTTGCAAGTTATATAATTAATCACTATTCTGTATATCTGAAACTAATATAAAATAATATTGAATGTCAATTGTAATTGAAAAGTAAAAAATAAAGATAGATTATACTGATATAGAGGAAACACAAGTTACGTATTTTAATCTTTTATGTAAGTAGATGAATCATATTCTAAGGTAAATGGAAGTCTAAGCTTCTAGGAGAAATGGATGTTGTTGAGATTTAACCTCTCATTGGAGAGTAAGTGGAACTTCCTACAAATTGAGCAACTGCCCCATGTGTATGGAAGCCAAATATTTTATTAGAACAATTCACAAATCCAAGACTTTCAACCAACTCCAGATATAGAAAGTCATTGGCATATTACTATTCCCAACATGCCAAGATGCTTTCCTATTATGCTTGTGGGTCATAGGGATGCTGTCTGAAAGGAAATCATAGCAACATAAATGTAGTTCCAAACTTCAGATATGGCAGATCTTAATGGAAGAGGGCAAAGCCTTAAATATAAACTTCTGGGGACTGAACGCAGGCTTGTAAGAAAGTCAGAACACACATTATATTTTTCTAAATATTCCAACTCATTTATACACAAAGAAAAAACTAAAAAAGTATTAAGATAGAATTTTGGATTTATTCTGTTCCTGGAGAATGACAATTGTAATGCCTGTGGATGAAGTGTTAGTTAATCTATCAAATGCTAACTATCTTAATATTTATCATTTTCATGCTGCCCAACACACACACACACACACACACACACACACACACACACACACATCACTTCTAATGAGAAAAGACTGAGAATATGAGAACACACATAGGAGTAAGACTGGAGAGAGATGTCAAGGGAGACCAGCAGAGCAGGATGTATCAAAATCAATTCCTTCAAAATGCCAAGTCTTCCCCCCTCAGTGTCCAAATGGATACCAGTTCAAGCATGGATCTCACCTGGAATAACAGGGCTCTACTTACATCGTCCCTCAACATCCATTTTCATGTGGAACTAAATCTTTATGCCCACCCCACATATCAGAATCCAAAATATAATGCAAGAGAATTGGGGGGAAAACACGTGCTTTATTTTTAGGCATGTTTGGCTTTGTCAATGACATAACACAGAAACAACATCCTTAATCTTTCTGTCTTTGTTTTCTTATATGAGAAATGGAAAATAAACCACATGGGGTTGTCATTTTATCTGCTGAAATGACAAATAAAAATAGGGAACTGACAACTAACTCACAATAGGTGTACAATAAATCCCAATGACCTCCACTTCTTTCCAATGGTAGGCTCATTTGTTTAATATTTTGTTAGCATCTTTATTAGATACCCACACTCTGCTAACATAAACAGAGAGCCCTGGAATTTGGCTGAGCCCATGACATTCAAAAGCCCCCATACATTCTCCTTCTCACATATATAACTGTCATGGTCTGTGCAGGCCACGCTGCATGTCACAAAGCAAAAAGAATTTGAATTTCATCTCTTGTAAGTGAGATAAAATGTAGGAATAAACAAAATAAATAAAGTCATTTTTCTTGTAGGTCTTGCTTATGCAAATTTCATTTTGAATAGAATAGAAACTTATCTCTGCTGAAATGTGTTGCCTTGCACACTTAATGTGGAATACAGCAGTGAATTGATGACTTTGGTATTTGGAAGTATGTGTGGTCAATAGAGACAACAGACAGCATAGAAAAAGAAAGAAAGAAAGAGAGAGAGAGAGAGAGAGAGAGAGAGAGAGAGAGAGAGAGAGAGAGAGAGAGAGAGAGAGAGAGAGAGAAAGGAAGGAAAGAAGGAAGGAAGGAAGGAAGGAAGGAAGGAAGGAAGGAAGGAAGGAAGGAAGGAAGGAAGGAACAATTTCTTTTCAAAAGAAAATAACCCCTTGATATTACATCAGTTGCTGCTAAATCAGACCTGAATTGAGTTTCACATAGTGAACAGTTCTCTTTTCTTGCATTAATAGTTGAGCAACAATGAATGCTGGCAACTTACCAAAGCTAAATTATATAGGCATCAGTTCTATTTTATGATACAAAATCATAAAATAGCAAAGGACTTAGAAGATAAGTATATATGTTCTGGTCCTTTAAAAAGAGTTAGCGAATAACATATTATGGGAAAAGAGTAAAGTCTCCTCTTATACTGGCAATTTGGACACACATAACAATATTTATTCTTTTTTGTTCTCATTAAATGGTAAAATCCAAAAAAAAAAAAAGTAGAGGAAAATATATCAGTGGTAGAAACAGAGAACTAGAGATATTTAATCTCATGTTAGAATGTTTTATAAATTTCTGTAAGACATCCTATAGAATGAATGATCTGGATTGAAGAAAGGTTGATATGACCCCTTTCTTCCCACCAATTACCCACAAAGTTAGAATAAGAGACCCAAGCAGAATATCGCCAATGTCACAACTGGGAGATGTGTGGGAAGGAAGTGAGGCTGGACGTTGGGAAAGTCTACTGACACAAGTGTTTTACAGCAGCACTGCTGAGAAAGAGGAAATTACCTGGTAAACCATGAACAGTCAGACCAGCACCTGATGGAACCAAATGTAGTATGGGGAATGTCACACCTAAACCTCATCCCAGAACCAGCTACATATCCATGGGGTCCAGAGCAAAATAAAAATGCAGGACTACTTACTCAAAATTTAAATTAAGCATGGGCCCCTTCTAAGCATGGAACTCTATGTGACTACAAAAGTCACATGCTTCTAAAACCAGTCCTGCTTCCTCTCAACACCTGTTTACCTGAGTGACTACTCAAAATCTCACCTTCTGGATCATTCCGAACCCATCAATTCATCACCCTCCAATGAATCCGGCCTCCTCCAATCTAACCCACTCTGCCTTTATACTATACTCTCTGGAACACATGACTTGTGGCCATAAAATTCCCCATTTCTCCCCAAACTTCTCCTTCCTCTTCTTTATTTTTACTATTTTTTTTTAAATTGAGGTAACATTGGTTAATAACATTGTATAAACTTTAGGTATACAACATTATGATTTGATATCTGTATACTCTATTGCATGCACACCACCAAAAGTCTAGTTTTCTTCTGTGTCAAATATTTAACCCCCTTTACCCACTTTGCCCTCCTCTGATCCCCATCCCTCCTGATAACCACCATTCTGATGCCTGTATCTATGACTTAGTTTTAGTTTTGTCTTGTTAGTTTGTTTGTTACTTTATTCATTTTATATTCAACATATAAGTGAAATCTTATGGTTTTAACCCTTTTCCTTATACTTATTTCACTTAGCATGATATCTTCTCCCTCTTCTTTAACCTGGCTGTCTCCTGAAGCCATTGCCTCCCCTAAAGCCTTACCTAGCTGCTGCCATTGCCTCTTCAATTCACTTCGCCCAGTGAAATGGGAGTTGGACTTCTCCTTGCCCCCTCTGCACTGTTTCCAAATAGCTCCTCCCCCGCCCTGCTTAGAGGCCACACCCTGCTAGCATCCAACCTCTCAAATTCATATCTATTGGCCTCCTAGACACACCCTGAGCTCACTCTAGACTTCTAGAACCAGTCTATCTTTTTACCTCTTGCATCTTCTGGCAAATTCAACTTCCATGTAGATAACCTACCCCAAACCTGGCCTAGCTAAGGAGCTCCTTGGCATTCACACTAGACCACTTTCATTGCTTCCTGACTAATCCCACTAGCATTCCCTAAATGAAACAGAGCAATCACAAAAATCTCAACTTCAGGTTTCCCACTCTCATAAATCCTTTCTCTCTTCTGGTTCACTTATTTTAGAGCCCCCAGTGAAGCACGTATTTATCCTCCTCAAGACCTTCAGTGCTGCTCCAGGACTGCTTTATCCATATTCCCCTGCTGGCTTTACTTTCTGCTTAGATTCCATAGCTCATCATTATAATTGCTCCCCTACAGAGTCCTCGTCTTCGTTACTTCTCTTCCCATTTATATTCATATGGGAAAGCCCCAACTATCTATCTCCTCAGTGCCAACTAGAGTCAGAAAATCCTAAAGGATCCTTGAGTGAAAGGCCAACATAATAAAATTATGGCCACATTTTGACTTTCCCTTTTTGTTGTTGTTTTAAAGATAAAAAAAATTGTAAGTGCTCTACAAGATAAAGCACTATACTTTAAACTTTAGAGGTGTCGAACTCAATCAGAGAAGGGTCCAAAATCTAAAATCCAGCCTAAATTGCGGGCCTAATGGTTTACTGAACAGTCATAAACTGTCATTGTGATGGAAACGCAGCGGAGTGCAGTGATGACAGCGCAGTGCGGGCCACATTGCAAGGCCTGGCGGGACGGATTTGGCCCGCAGGCCTTGTGTTTGACACATGTGCTTTAAAGGAACAAAAATCTGACTGGATGATGACATCTCTAAAATCCTAAGTCACTAAATTGGTTCTACCTGATTTTTGAGAGTAATGATCGTGGACTCAGAATTCTCGCCCCGACAAGCTCTCACTCATCTACAAGAACAACAGAAACTCAGCCGTTCCAATGATCACTGTGTTTATCATTCTTCCTGAAAATAGACAAGCTCCATGTCACCAACAATGAATTAAAACCAGAAAATTAAAACTAAGGAAGTAGTGGTATAAAATAACAATAAAATGAGTAAATCAAATTGTCCAAATAATTATTGTTTGTATGGTCATAATGAAAGGGCAGGGCGGGGCAAGGATGAGCTCCCAACTCCGCCCCACAAGGCGGAGTTATCCCTAGCCCTCACCCAACCAATCAGGGTTAGCCGAGGCAGTGACATCACCACCGACCAGAGTAAAACCCCTGGACTGGGTGAAATTCTCTCTCACTTCTGCCATGCTGCTGGTGTGAGTGTGAGGAGCCCATGCTAGCATGGAGAAGGCTCTTTTGCTTATTGCATCGGACTCGGCTCCCTGGTGGTCCTTGGGGATCACGAAGTCTGGGCGTAACAATAAAACTTGTGGTGATGATCACAAATAAATCTTGTGAGGATTAAATGTGAAATGTTTAGACCAGTGTCTGTCATATATTTAGATATTTTCATTATAAAGAAATAAATTTGTGCCTGACTGCAATGGCTGAGTGGTTGAGCATCGACCTATAAACCAGGAAGTAATGATTCAATTCCCAGTCAGGGCACATGCCCAGGTTGTGGGCTTGATCCCCAGTGTAGGGCATGCAAGAGGCAGCCAATCAATGATTCTCTCTCATCACTGATGTTTCTCTCTCTCTCTATCTCCCCCTCTCCCTTCCTCCCTGAAATCAATAAAAATATTTTTTTTTAAAAGACCAAAAAAAAATTTTGTTAATAAACTTAATCTAAAATCCCAAACTCTCTAACAAACTCAAGAAAATTTGACGTGGAAGAGAAAAAATGAGTAGAAAATATTTAAAGAGAAAAATTAAATCAAATTAAATTTTTTAACCTATGCCAGATTAAGTTTGAAAATATAATTTTGTTCTTAGAGGCAAAATGTGTTAGTATGGCACATGCATGTGTATGTTTGTTTCACTTAAGTCTGTGGTCCTCATTCTAGGAATATACATCCTATTTACCAGGCAGAGTGTTGTTTTGTTTTGTTTCTTTAATACACAAGGCCACTAATGACGGATGCAATGCAGTGGCTCTATACATACCCATGTCCGGGTTACATCCCAACTATTCACTGAGTATCAGTCTGCTTTTACTGCTCTCAAAAAGAGAGCAGACTCTCTTAACAATGGGAGCTGGCCCTAGGCCCAAGGCCATCCCCAGTACAGCAGCCTTATCTCTTTCACAGAAGTTAGTCAGCCTCAACCCACACAGCCCAGGAGCCAGACCTTCTGGGGGAGAGTAGGGAGTCAGATGATGTTATCATCCAGTATGTGTCTTCGTGATTCCCAGTTTATGGGCCCACAGCTTCACATGGCTGAGTAGCAGTGTCTTCTCTCCTTGCCCTCTGTGTTCCTGCCTGCCTTTGCCCCTAGTGAAGATGTCTTTCATCAAAATTACATAAAAATAAGGCTTTACACAAAGCGTTTTTAACAGCAAAGGCAGTTGTTTGAATTGAGAGTACAAATTGCCAGAACCATACAGCAGAAGGGAGATATACTAAGAATGATGAGGCCTCAATCAGAGGACGAAAGATGTCAGAAGAACCAAAAGGAATTGGAGCCAAAAGGATAAAATTATTCTAGGGCCAACTGTTTAACTCCCATCATTTCACACTCATTTCATGTACATGATAATGCTTACCTCGGGGGTGCATTTATCAACCCCCCATGTAAGTAGGGGGACCCCCCACTACAGATCCATTTGCTTTAATTCTCAAAAGTGACATTAGGTGTCATTTTCTTTTAAGTGTATGGCTTAAAATGCCCTGATGGTTATCCTAACAAAACCTGCCTATAGGGAAGGGATGTGGCCCTCTAAGATGCTCAGCCCTTGTGTAACATTGCCAATCGAGAGTCCACTCCTTCTGAATTCACAGTAATAGTGCTGGGACTAGAAGGCTGCTCAGCGGGAAACAGGAGGATGTGCCCCCATGAGCATGAACCTTTCTGATTACAGCCAGCATCGCAGTGGGGGCTGCTAGATAGAACCCGTAACCACCTGCCCACATCTGCCTGCCACTCAGGATAACGATACCTGCTCATGGGCTTCCACTTTCCGCTTCCTTTGCCAGTGTGGCAGTTACATACCACTGACTTCCCAAATTGGATATTAATGGTTCACGCTCTGAAATCTAGGAATGCTTACAAAGCCTGAAAGTATAAGTGGCTAGAAAAATAATAATAATGAAAATAGAAAGCACTTCCCCCTCCCTCTCCCCTTCCTGGGGGTGGCCAAGCTTATGATTTATGGGAGGGGACTCTATTGGCTCTTGTCTATGATGGCAGAGACAAGTAGGGAAGAGGGGCTGGCCGGCCACCTGCTTCAAACATCTCCGTTGCTTGCTGACAGCACTGGGACCAATCACAGGGTGAGTGCTCTTTCTGTGTAGCTGGACTAACAGAGCTCATTTATATTCTCTCACAAGAAGCAAGAGGTGCTCCTGTCAGCAGCAGAAGAGTGCAAGGACTGGGTGCCTGGCATCCTCTCCACTTGCAGGTCTCAGCCCCAGCCCAGAAAGCTCTTCACTCCCTGCCTCTGCAGGTCCATGTTAGTCACCACCCGAGAGACCTGGCCAGATGTGCACCTCCCCTCAGGAGCTGTCCTTGCCGTACCCATATCACACTTTTTCAAAAGTATATCAAATTCCTTCACATCTGCCACCCTCCTGTATGCAATCAATGCAGTGGTCAACTGGGGTTAGGATATTGTATAATAGTGGGTCTCAAATGACATATTTTTTAAGCAAAGGCACTCTTGTTTATAGCAAGAACAGAGTGCACTTACATAGCAACTTAGTTTTCAAAGGTTTGTCCCATAGATTGCTTCAGTTTACCCTCACACCCTCATATGACCTTATGAGGTAGATGGGAAACACATTTTACTATGCTGATTTTGTTACAACATTTTGGATGCCATGATTTTGATGAAAAGATATTTTGATATACTTTAAAGATAAGTCATTAATATTTTGGCTTAAATTTAACTATCAAATTAAGTTAAAAAATTTTCTCTCTATTCCTGAGACTTACTGCATAGGCAATAACTTACAGGTCTTCCACTCATCTTCACACCTTTACACACACACACACACTCACACAGACAAGGGATCAAGCAAATATATTGACCAGAGATTCTAATAAAGCTGCTATGACTGAGCATAAAATAGGGAATCTGAGACAAGGTAGCAATGGAAGCCAGAGGGTCAGGAAAGTGTTTAGCACACATTTCCTGGTAAAACCAAAAAGAAGTATTACATTTTGAGTATATCAAAGAGCTTTCTCAAAATGCCTCATCCAAGAAAGATTTGCAGTATTTTATTTAGAGGCCTGGTGCACGAAATTTATGCAAGAGTAAGCCTTCCTTCCCCCAGCTGCCAGCACCACCTTGCCTCTGGCACCTGGGACCTGGGCTTCCCTCACAGCCCTGGTTTCATCCACAAGGTCATCTGGAAGGATGTCCAGTCTAATTAGCATATTATGAGTTTATTATTATAGATAATAGATAAAGGAATAGGCAAAACTGTTTGACTAAGTTCATACAGTTGACAGTGACCACTGTGCTTAGACTCAGGACCATTTAGGTAATAACCTGAGTTATCATCACACACAGAAGTTGAATTTGCTGCCTGGAGACAGTGTTCCTCCAGCATTTAAGGGTCCTGGGAGAGTAGCATGGCAAAGTGGTCAAGTGCCAGGCACTGTGCTCGGCTCACCTGAAAACGGTCTCATTGACACTTCCCCATTCCCCAGTCTTCAAGGCCAGCATCCCTGGCCTTCTCACATTCCGATGAAGACACTCGCAAGGCCAGATAACTAGAAAGCAGTTGGATCAAGCATAGGCCTGTCTGACAACCAGTCTCCCCCTTGAATTTGGAAACAAAAGTTCAGCTTCCATCTGGAATAATGCTCTTTCCACCCTTTCACTCACAACCTTCCCCAGATGCCATGGCTTCCACTTCCTTGGACAATAGACACATTCCTGGGCATGCTGGCTGAGCATCTATCATGACACAGAAGGTGGAGAAGGCTGGAGGACTGGACAGCAGGTCTCAGGAGGGCACACAATGTCGGGAGTGGGGGGAGGGGAGAAGTGGTGCATTTTCATTATAGTGTGCATTCTGCCTATTTGGCTGGATTATTGTAGCTTTCCACCAAGGAATAAGGAGCAGGAGAAAGGGGAGAAAGAGAAAGAGAAGGAAGAAAAGGAGGAAACAGAAAGATGGAATAGAAGGGGCAGTAAATTCAAATGACACATATGCTATTCTGAAGGAGTATAGAAAGGAGCAACCAGCACAATTTCCAAGTTTGACCAAGTTACAGAGCAGCAAAATACTCGGTCTCGCTGGGCTTTCATTTGTGCACTTGCAAAACGGATGAGATCGTAGTGCCTGCTTCACCATTATATGGTATTGTGATAATTAAATGAGATAAAGCTTAAATAGACTTAACCTCGTGACTCCTTCATAGCAAACATTCAGTAAATGTTAGCTATTCTTGTGGCTTTTTCAAATAAAGGTTAATGAAAAGTAAATAGGGAACACTGAGATAACAAAGGGATCAAGCAAATATATTGACCAGAGATTATAATAAGGCTGCTATGACTGAGCATAAAATAGGCAAAGCCACATGGAGGAGAAAAGCCGCTTAATTCCTAAGTACAGAAAGGAGCAAGTATACCAGGAAGGGAGCAGGGGAAGATGTGTCCCTTCCGTCTGGATGAAGTTTCTCAGAAGCCACAGAACTCAAATGACATCAGTGGCTAGGAAATGGTTTGTGGCATTTATGGTGGCAGGGAGATTGGGTTGGGGATATCATCTTTTACTCAAAACCACAAGATGTGAACCTGACTAATATGATGAACAAGTTTTCCATGGCCGTATTAAATAATGATCTAAGCACTAGTCATAGTAGCCAGCAGCCCTGGAACCCGCTGTACTCCAGGCAAGGCTCTGCAGTAACGCACTAGTCACCAAACTCAGAGTGTTCTGTTCCTTCCCGGGGAGCTGGTGCCACCCCCATGTGACTGGAAGGAAAACTGGATACAGGGAGGATGAGGAACTTACCCAAAGACATAGATCTAGTGAATTGGAAAAATACAATCCCAGAGTCCAACTCAATAGCCCAGGTCCTGAATTATGATGCTGACTGTAATCCTAGCTAAATATATTTTCTGGGACTTGAGAGACATAAATGTTCTCTCTAGCAGAATCCTGAGCAGTGGCGGGTTGTACAGAGACAACTGGAAACTGTAACTTATCAAGAGTTCTGTCTCTTTGGATTTATAAGATTATTTTATTGTCACTGTTGATTTCCTATGTCCTTCTGAGAATTTACACAATTTAAAATAACATTTTTTTACAGAATTCTATCTCATAGTGGCAGCTGAACTGCTGCATTTTAATATATTCTAGGGGGCATGGAAGGAAAAAGAAACACTGGCTTAAGATTCAGGATTAGCTTAAGCCGGTTTGGCTCAGTGGTAGAGCGTCGGTCTGCGGACTGAAAGGTCCCAGGTTCGATTCCGGTCAAGGACATGTACATTGGTTGCGGGCACATCCCCGGTAGGGGGTGTGCAAGAGGCAGCTGGTCGATGTTTCTCTCTCATCGACGTTTCTAGCTCTCTATCTCTCCCCCTTCCTCTCTGTAAAAAATCAATAAAAATATTTTTTAAAAAAGATTCAGGATTAGCCATATAGTCGGCAATTCTGCCTGCAGAAGAAAAACTGGAGTCCCTTAATCAGAAATTAACCCCTGAATTTTTGAAATATTAGCTGACCTCCCTGGTTTATCCTCTGATGCTCCACCATCCCAGCTTCAGTCTTTTTTCATAATTCTCAATAAATGACAATTTCATCATTTAATTTGGTCCAACCAAAACCTTAGATCCATCCTTGACTTCTTTTCCCCCACACATCGCATCTAATCCATCATTAAAGCCTTTCAGCTCTATCTTTAAAACATATCCATATCCCAACCACTTCTTACCACCACCATTGTTGCTGCCTTGGTCCAAGCCAACATCGGTTCATACTGGGGTTACTGCAATAGTCTAAGTGGAATTTCCACTTCTACCTGTGACCCCTTTAGTCCATTTTCTGCACATCAGCCAGAATGAGCCTTTAAAACATGCCTCTGCTTACATGGCCCAAATGTCTTCCCACCTCAGTCAGAAGAAAAAGCAAAAATCTTACAACGGCCTACAAGACCCTAAATGGCATGACCCATAATGTCTCTGACCTCGTTTCATGTTAGGTTCACTCCACTTTAGCCATGCCAGCCTTCCTTCTCTTGCTAGAACAGACCAACTGACTCCTACTGAGGGGGTATTTGCACTATTTGCACTATTCTTGCATCCCATGATCCATTTCTATGTATCCTTTGGGTCTCTCTATTCAAATAGCAACTTATCATAAAGAACTTCTCAGACTACTCTTTTTAAGTTAGCACCCTGCCCACCTCAGATAGGCTCATATTACCTACTAGAGTCCCAGTGCATGAAAATGTGCATCTGAGAGGGTCCCTTAGCCCAGCCCATGCCCTCTCACAGTCAGAAGCCCTCAGGAGATATAAGCCAGCAGTCAGACATCCTTAGCACTGCTAGGAAGATGTGAGAGGCTCCCATCACTGCTGCTGTGCTTGCCACTATGAGCCTGGCTTCTGGCTGAGTGTCACTCTCCCTGTGGGAATGCACTGAGCACCAAAAGGGAGCTCCTGCATTAAGCATTTGCCTCCTGGTGGTCAGTGTGTATCATTGCAACTTGCTGTTCCATCATTTGGTTGATTTGCATATTAGCCTTTTATTATATAGGATTACCATCTAGCATATTATATATTTTTTACATTTTTATTTTATTTATATACATCTTTATTGCCTACCTATGTTCACCCACTAGACTATCAGTTCTCATGAGGGCAGTAATTTCCATCTGTTTTGTTATTGCTATATCTCAAGTACCTAGAACAGTGCCTACAACATAGGAGACACTCAATAAATATTTTCTAAATAAATGATGAATAAATAAAATGTTTGGCCATGCTAGTGTGGCTCAGTGGCTGAACATCAACCTATAAACCAGGACGTCAGGGTTTGACTGCTGTCAGGACACATGCACGGGTTATGGCTCAATCCCCAGTAGGGGTAGGCAGAAGGCAACCGATTAATGATTCTCTCACAACATTGATGTTTCTATCTCTCTCTCCCACTCTATTCCTCTCTGAAATCAATAAAAATATGTATATTTTTAAAGTTTGAAGGTAGATAATATGGCTTTTTCCTCTTTGTTTCCCCAAAATAACTGGAATGTAGTAGGGGGTCTAAATAAATGTGGGGATTTTAGAGGTTAGATGAGTATCAATATTAGTAAGGGTTCTCCAGAGAAACAGAACCAATGAAGGAGTACATATATATATAAAGAGATTTACTTTAAAGTATTGGCTCACACAATTACGGAGGCTGGAAAGTTCAAAATTTGCAAGACGAGTCATCAGGCTGGAGACCCAGGAAATAGCCGATGTTGCAGTTAAAGTGTGAAGGCCATCCACTGCAGAATTCCGTCTTGCTCAGAAGAGGTCAGTCTTGTGTTCTATTCAGGCTTAACTGTGGGATGAGGCCCATCACATTATAAAGGGCAATGAGCATTGTTCAAAATTCGCCAATTCAAATGTTAATCATATCCAAAAATATTCTCAAAGAAACACCCAGAATAAAGATGTTTACTATATATTAGGTCCAGCCAAGTTGACACATAGAATTACCCAGCACTATTCTACTAAGGTGAATCTATAGGACACATCAGATTAATAAAGAAGTATATTATCCAAGAATTCAATACCTGGCATTTTACTTTAAATACCTTATTAGCAAAATGTCCTATATGCAGTCATTAAACATTTACTGGACACCTGTAAGTGCTAGGCCCTGTGCTGATGAGCACTGCAGAGAACAAGTTGGAGTTACCCTCTTCAAGGAGCTCATAGGAGATACATGCATGACTATCATTTTGCATGTGTTATCACTGCTATATAGCCACATGACCAACTACTAGTTTCAACATATCATTTGTCAAGTAGGGCCTTTCTCAATGAACTAAGTAAGTATGTACAGATCAGTAATGGGTTTGGTACAGAAAAACTGAGTAAGTATAAATAGTCATACTTTACAAAAGAGTAAATATAGTCAGCCTATCTTGGAGTATGTGCCTAAAACTTACCCTTCAAGCCTTGTCCCAGAAGCCTTGTCTGCACTTATGACACTTGGCCTCCCTGTTCTTTCCCTTCTGGATTGTAATTGCCTTGGATTCTCCAAGCCACAATTTCCTCAAAAGTAAATTTTATCTATTAGTCAATAACTTCAATGACAACAGAAATTGGCCTGGATGTTCTCCTCACCTGACATATTAGTTACATTATTATTATCATACTTATTACTATATCTATTAACTCAGAAAAGAGAAGCTCTTTCATGAATTTGTACCTTCTGAGCATTAACATTGTACCTGTAAGAGTCAGGTTAAGTTCACTTAATGAAGGTATCTCTTCATAGCATAGCAGAGGACTTTTTCACTCCAGATTGTATGATATGACACAAGGGCATGCCAAGACTGATTGAGCCCATGCTCAGTTAAGAGAGCTATGAACATTTCACCATACAGCCCTAACACACACTTGAAAAGTTTTAATTGTTTACTTGTATGGTGGTTTGAATAATGTCTCCCTGACTAGACTATAGCTCCATAGGAATTATGAACAATACATAACTAAACTAAGCAGGGGAGACTAAGTGAGACCACAAAACCAAATCTCCAAACTTCAAACGTTAGTGTGTAACACAATGAAGGCGTATTTCTTTAATACTCATTCTACATGTCCATTATGGGTTGGTAGGAGACTCTACTCCACATAGTCACTCAAAGATCCAGGAAGATAGAGGCTCCACCATTCTGTTGTGGCAACATGATCTGGAACATGTAGTGTCCTCAATCATTGGGGCTAGTCATGTGCAGAATGGTCTTGTGCCAGCAATTGGATATTTTAGCTCTAGAGTGACATCCAATCACACGCCCTTGACCAAGAGTCTCCAGCCTCATGGAACTGCAAAGGATCTGAAAATATAGTAGACCATAGACAATATTTCATGAGCATTACTCTTTCTGCTACATTAGCACATTACTAGTATAGATGTCTAGTAAATACTTTTATTGAATATATGAATGGATAAGTAAATGATTGCTTAAAGCAAACTCTAAAACTTTACAATGACTCCTGATCTGTTTCTAGCCACACCTCACCATACATGGCAGGGAAGTCTGGTTTCATCTGGATTCTTTCTCTAAGCCCCAAGCCATTTGATTAAGTTTCCATTCAATGCTGATAATGCCCATGTCACCCATGAGAAACTGAACCTATCTGAGCTTTTAGTATTTACTTGGGAAGTTCTTTAATGGGCTGGGTTAGTGTACTCATAATTTCCAGTGTTAGGTCCTAAAACAAACAAAATTTAGCTCTAGAACTTGCCAAGGACTTTCAGGCCATGAAAAAAAAGCAAAAGGTTGAAAAGTAATTTTCTCCAAGAAAATTCGTCTTTATGAAAAATAGCACTAATTATGTCTGGAGACATGAAAAAGAGAGGCAGGAACAGAGAACAACCCTCTTAAGGTCTGTTCACACAGTGCATAGAATCTAAAGTCCCAAAGAGGTCGCTTAAAGACAGACCTTCTAATAGCAGGTGCAAAGACATGAAATACCTTTCTCTGCTCATTTATCACTACCTTGCCATTTCTGGGAAAATGTTTCATCACCTTTAATTCTTAATTTTCAAATTTGTATCTCTCAATAAGCCAATTAACTACCTGTACCAATTGAAGAATGGATTAAAGGATGGGGAGAGAGAAAATAGGAAATTCTGAAACACATTGAAAGAAATAATCCAAATTCCTGTTCTAGACCCACTTGGTTGCTTACTCCATCCATAGCCCTTCATAGAGAGCTGGCCCCTAGAACAGAGAATGAATGCTTCCAATGTAGCTGACTGACCTACAGGCTGAAGAGGCTCATTCATTGGCTGACAAGATGCTCTATCATTAATTTTAAATTGAGTTCTGGGGACCTATAACTAATCAATAGCAGCTACTTAAGATAAAAATGGATTCAAGGCTTAGGCAGTCTTACTGTAAATTGAGAAAAAGAAGTAAACAGAGGATGCTGGTTCAGAGAAAGAGCTCAGATCCATGAGAAGCAGATGTGAGGATGACATGTCACCCTGGGGAGAAGATGGGAGCCCCAGTGTCTGACTTCCCAGACAGGCTACTTTTCATAGCTTTGCAACATCCCACCCCATGCATGAATGCCGTGAAATCAGTCATGTCCATTTCGGCCAAAAGAGCCTGATTTTACACATGTTAATATTATAAATGACTAGGGGCCCAATGCATGAAATCGTGCACCTTGAAAGGAACTGTGAGCCATGAGACTGCGGTGGACACAGGGTGGGTCTTGGCCCATCCTCCTCCACATCCCCGCCTGGCCCCTCCCGCCATGGCCCCCAGTCCTCTATCTGCTGGCAGCCCTGTTCCTCCTCTGTTGCCACTCCCATGTTGATGGCACCTGCCCCACTCACACCTGCTGATGGCAAGGAGTAATTGGAACCAGCATCAGCAGCAGGTGTGAGCAGGGCCAGAGCCATCAGTGAGTGCAAGCAGCGGCTGCTACCCCAATCGCTCCTTGGGAGCACGGGGAGGAAGAGGTGGAGAACCCCTCAGGGGCAATTAGGGCCAGCAGCTGCCTCTCACACCCACTGACAACCCCAATAGATTGGGGCCAGCAGCAGGTGCAAGCGCTGGGTGGGACTGTGGAGCACCATAGCAAAGTATTTTCAGTAGCCACCAGAGCCTCGCCCCTAGGACAGCGACCAGTGCCCTGCCTTGGCCTGGCATCCCCACTCACCTGCTCCACCATCCCAACTCGGTCAATGCCCACCATGTTCCAAGTGCGCCCCCTGGTGGTCAGCGCATGTCATTGCGACTGGTTGTTCAGTTGTTCTGCTGTTCAATCTATTTGCATATTAGGGTTTTGTATATATAGATAATTAACATTTACTATACACTCATTTTTTTTTATCCAACTTCACATTAAAACTTTTACATTATTGTCTCATTATTTCTCATGTTATTCTTATGAGGAAAATGCTATTTTTAAACCTCATTTTACAGGTGAGAAAACTGAGACTCTGAGAGTTAAATAATTTGATTGCAATGCCAAGTTGAAGCAAAGATTAAATACAGATAGATTTTACTCAAAATTTACATTCTTAGCTGCCATATTAGACTGCTCCTTGACCCCCAAACTGAGCAACCTCATGGGTTTGAGAATCACAAAGTTCACCTCTTGACTCTCATGGACAATGACCTTGTAAAATAAAGTTGAAAGAGTGTGAGCTTCTGCATGGGTGAGACTGGGATTAAATCCTGGCTCTTCCATTCACTTACTCTCCCACCAGCCCTCACCTTCTTCATCTATAAAGTTAAAACTATAATATCTAATCTCCAGGGTTGCAAGCAGACTAAAGGAGGTGGCAGATGTGCTTGGCACAAAGCAGAGCACCTGGTCAATATTAATAAATATCAGCGGAGTTCCCTCCCCCTATTTGTAAGGTAGTTTATATTAATAAGGAGCTATATTTGCAAAAGACAGCGCATGGCATGTACATTATGTCCCTTGTCACCCTCCACAGTACAATTTCTGAGATGCTTTGGCCATCAGCTTGTAATACGGGCCAGCAACACCTTGAGGCATTCACAAAGCCTCGGCTCAGTGCTTTTACCCGAGGAGCACTGATCCCGAGTGAAGGCCATTTTTTGTTCTAAAATGTGTGCTATTCTCAGGGAGCTGAGAGGATCGTCCGTACACAGTAAGAAATGCCTGTCTGCTTTTACTTTAGTTGTCACCAGTGAAAAGTATTACTGTAGGTTAATGAATTTTTCCAAAAGAATAATCTGTCACAGGGCAAAGGAGGTGGGAGGAGGGAAGAGGGTGATTACCGGTACCAGTGTGACTGCAGCACCAGCTTCCTTAATTAATGCTGCTCCTGCCAAAACTGGTTTGGCTCAGTGGATAGAGCGTCGGCCTGCGGACTGAAGGGTCCCAGGTCCGATTCTGGTCAAGGGCATGTACCTTGGTTGCGGGCACATCCCCAGTGAGGGGTGTGCAAGAGGCAGCTGATTGATGATTCTCTCTCATCAATGTTTCTAGCTCTCTATCCCTCTCTCTTCCTTTCTGTAAAAAATCAATAAAATATTAAAATATTAAAAATAATAATAATAATAATAATAATAATAATAATAATAATAATAATTAACGCTGCTCCTGCAGACAACTGCAAGTGAACCTCAGCTGGACAGATTCGTGTCCACCAGGGATGGATTCTAACTATACCTCTGAGGAGACTGTCTCCCTGCTCAGCCACCGGATATCAGCAAACACACAGCTACAGGGGTTTCTGTGGGTGGTCTCGGGATCACCTCCTTTCTCAGACAGAAGAGTGGATCAGCCCTCTTCTTGCAGAAAGGGTAGCTGTGCAGAGCACATGACCACACAGCACAAAGAAGGGAACGTGAGAGAAAACCCCCCTTCCCCAGAGTCACTGAAAAGCCTCCTTTTGTTCAGGAACAAGTTGAGCTTCTGAAGTTGGTGTCTTCTGCCTGCTTGCTACTCAAAGTGTAGTCATTCTGTGGGCCAGCAGCATCAACATCCCTGAGAAGTTGTTAGAAGCAATGCAGAACCCCAGGCCCAACTGTAGCCCTCCTCAGTAGGAATCAGATGGGTGGGGTGGCTGTAGGGGGGTTGTAAATGCATATTCTGTCTCAGAAGTCTGGGGTGGGGCCTGAGATTTCTCATGTCAAGCAAGCTCTCCACCAAGTGGCGACAATGCTATTGGGCTATGGAGCAACCTTTGAACAGGAGGCTCTGCAAATTTAATTGACAAGCCCCTGCCCATTCTGAGCAACATCCGGCATCACTGTCATCTCAAGTTGTCATTCATCTGATGTCACTGGAGCAGAGACATCTACCTGCTCACCCAAATTCAATGACCAGCAGTCCCCTGTTATCCATGATGAATAACTTCCAGGACCCCCACTGCACTCCTAAAACCGTGCATAGTACAAAACCCTGATACACTATGTTTTTTCCATATACATACATATATGCCTCTGATAAAGTTTAATTTATAAATTCGGCACAGTAAGAGGCTAAGAGTATCTGTTAATAAAATAGAACAATTATAATGATATATTATAATAATAGTTATGTGAATAACCTCTCTCTCCCTCCCTCTCTCAAAATATTTTATTGTACTGTACTCACCCTTCTTCTTGTGATGGTGTGAGATAAAATGCCACTGTGGCTATAACTTAGTTGAGGTGTGACAGCAAAACCAGCACAAATTTCTTTTTCTTCTTCACAGTTTTATGGAGAGGAGATTGGCTATTACCATAGATTTAGCAACCTCATGATATAATTTGTTTCTTTCCTTACTAACTCTAGAACTTTCACCTTTTCACTTAAAGGAAGCACTTCATGGCTTCTCTGTGGCACACCCATATTGCCAGCATCACTACTCTTGTGTTTAGGAGCCATTATTAAGAAAAATGAGGGTGACCTGAATGCAAGCACTGTGACAGTCTCTCTGATACTAAGTGAGACCAGTGGGCAGTTTATCCAGAGTGGATACACTGGGCAAAGGACAATTCATGTCCCCACCTGGATGGAGCAGGATGGAGTAAGATTTCATCATGCTACTCAGAACAAAGTATGAGCTAAGACTTATGAATTGCTTCTTTCTGAATTTTCCATTTAATATTTTCTTACGGCAGGTGACTGAAACCAGAGAGCAAAACTTTGGATAAAGGGTGACCACTATACTTCCTTCAACAGTATAAAATTAGCCCTCTCAGACATTATCACCAGGGGTGACCACCTGACAGGCTCTCATCAATGTGATGTGAGCAGCAAAGCTATAAATTACATCCAGGCCAGGACTTTCAGGAAGTGGGGTGCTTTCTCCACTCTCTTTTCCCTCTGCTTGCTGTGGACTCTGAAGTCTAGATGGAAGGCAGAGCAACAAGATAGGAAGAACCTGTGTTCCTGAATCAACATGTGGAAGAAAATCATCCTCTGATCTCCAACTCTACACTGGGCTGTTACATGTGCAGAAAAGGAATTTCTATTATTTTATGCAATTGCAACTATGGGATTTCTTTTCTAAGCAGTTAGTGTTACCTTAACTAATAACACCACCACCATTATGGTCTTCCAAAACTTACATGGCTACATTTTACTAGTTATGGCTAGTCTCTGCCCATGCACTATGCAAGACTTTTAACATCTGTTGTCTCTAAATCCCCACAGCTGTAGACTTCATTTTGCAGTTATAGAAACTGCAGCTCCAGAGATCCTATATAATAAAAGCCTAATATGCTAAGTATCTGGTCATCCATTCAACCAATCTAAGGGTAATATGTTAATAATATGCTAAAGCCACTCAACCACTTGTTATGATGTGCACATTGGGGGAAGACACTCCAATTAGTAGGTTAGCTTCCTGCTGGGGTCTGGCCAATTGGGAATGAGCAAGATGAACTGGACATACTCTGGAGCCCTCCTGTGGTCCCTTCCCTGCTGGCCAACCTTTCAAGTCCCTCCCTGGCCCTGATCATGCATTGTTAGGGTCCCTTAGCCTGGCTTGTGCCCTCTTGCAATCCGGGACCCCTTGGGGGATGTCAGAGAGCTTGTTTCAGCCCAATCCCTGCAGGTCAGGCTAGGGGACCCCACTAGTGCACGAATTCATGCACCAGGCCTTTAGTATTAAATAACTTGCTCAGGATCCCACTCCTAGCTAGTGCTAGGCTGGAATTCAAATCAGGTGTGTTCTAATGTGAACAAGAACAAAGCTGGTACTACAAGGAGCTCAGTTACCAAGCAGATTTGTCTGCACAACACATGAGATTTAATCCCAGGCTAGTTCTTACTACTTCATATTGCTGCTTTCACGAGCCTTCCCAAATGCCCTTTCTCCTCCTGCCTCTGCCCTTGGTACTCTCCCTCACAAGGTAATTACTAATAAAAATCCTAATGGTATGCAGGAATTTCCAGTCATCTAGCCCTAGGCCTCTCCTGGAGCTACCTTCTCCCTAGTGTCGGTCTGTATTTTGCAGCACAGAATGGTTGCTGTCAAGATTGTTTAATGTTCCTTGTAGGTCAAGACTATTGGCTGCTTCAGCGATGCCATTATCGCTGAGCTGGCCTCCTTCACTTGCAGTTTCTGTTATTGTGGATTTCCCCCCTTCTCCACCTCCTTGCACAGACATATACTCACAGAGCTGTAAGAGCAGCTGCACTAATTTCTCCCCAGCCAGGGGTAGCACAATGTATGGGGAATAGAAGAGGTGGTAAAATTAGCCCTGAAAGCTGCTATGCTCCCCACTCACCCCACCAGTCCAGGGAATCTCAGGTCTGAATCCCGGCCATCACCTTGCTGTTTCATGTGCCCGCTTTCCCTCTGTGTTCACCTCCTGGCCTCTGCCACCCCTTCCTGCATGTGAATTTGACCAGTAAGGTGGTCACTCTCATTGCACAACTCCTCTGTCCATCCTCAGCGTGTGTAAAAGTTGTTCCAGATGTGAAGGGAGGGTAAGCCTGAGTCAGTGTTGAACTGGGTGCAAAGACAGAATGAGGTGTTCTGCCTAAGATGGCCAGAAAACAAAAATGACAAGGAGAAAGAGAAGCCGGAGTCCTTACTTATGAACAGCCCACCTCTGCTACCACACCTTGCCTGGAGAAGGGGGAAGGTGCCAGCATGTTCCCAGGTGGGAGAGAGAGCTGGGTCTCCCATCCTTGCTCTGCTCATGTCTGTCTTACTGTCCACCACAGAATCAGGAGCTGCTGGTGGTGAGGGTATCACATCCCTGGCTCTGACCCTGACATTCACCATGTGTCACTGGTGTCTTCACCGAGCCATAAAGGGAAAGTTTGGATACCTAGTGGGAAGAATGAGCAGGAGGAAGGATCTCAAAAGACAAAGGTCCTGTCTTTTGTGGCAGAGGGGATCAGCCAAAGGGAAAAGTCAGCAAGCAGGAGGGAGAAGGAGGGCAGGACAGTCCCAGACCTAAGCTGATGCTGGCAACTGTCCACAGGCTCGCAGCTGGGAATCAGGATCAGCTCAGCCTCCCTCTGATGGATAACTGGCCTCTGAGTAGGTCAAGCCCCCCTGGACATGTGTCTCCATGGAAGTGGCATTTAAGGAGAGAAATGTCAGAGAAAAATATCTTGAAATGAAGATGCTGACTTCGTTTGTAGCTATTTAAGCCTTCTAGCCCTCCTTCTCCAAAGGCTGCCCTGGGGGTCCTTCCTGCAGAGCTGTCGTGCTCACAAGTGCCTTATGCTGTGAACATGAAAGCTCCAGACATTACCCTCCCCACACTCCAGAAGGACTGCACCAGCCCCACCCAGCGCCCTGGCCCACATTCACAATCCTGGCTCTCAGTGATCCAGGCCATGGCTATTTGCTCTCAATTTGAATGCAAAAGTAAAAACATGTCTGGAGCTTCCAACCCAATGGAAGAGACAGCTGCGGACAATTGCCTTATGGTATGCAAAGGATGCTGGGTAAGAACTGTGGGGGCACAGGAGATAAACTTGCTCTAAACTTGGGAGCAGGAAAGGCTTCCTGAGAAAGAAGCTTCCTGAGCTGGATTGGAAAGGATGACTAAGAGTTAAGCCAAGTGAAGGGGGAAATCCATGGAGGCACAGCGGTAGAGTGAGAGGACAGGACCTACGAGGTTACAATTACTAGAGAATGAACAGAGGATGAGGGGAGGGAGGCTGAGCATGGGCTGAGTTGAGGGGGAGGGGGAGAAGAAGGTGAAGAGCTGGGAACAGGTGTCAAGTGTCTCAGAGACATTTAGAATACTCATTCTAGCAGCCAGATGGAGACTATTGGAAAGATCAAGATGGGGGGGAAATGGAGTGAGAAGATTCAGGTGAGGAGTGAATAGTGGCCTGAATTAGATAAGAGTCTTGCAAAGGATTCAAGCAATTCCCCCGGTTGAACCCATAGAACCTGTCTGTAAGAGATGGGTATGAGGGGACAGGAAGGCTATTGACTCAAAAGAACATAAGGGTAGTGGATGGCATTGCCTGCTGTGAGGAGAGCCACAGCTGGGGGGAGGAGAGTATGTTGAATTTGAGGAGCCTGGGCGATAGCATTTGTAGATGTACAGCTGGTAGCTAGATTACCAACCTGTAACTCCTTCCTGCTACACACTGAAGAGACCAAGTCTGTTATTCACACTCACATAGCTGGTGCACTGTAAATGCTAAGTGAGGTATACATAGGGCAAATCCTAGGGACCCACAAGACCCAGGGATGGAAGCAGGGGAGCATATTCTACTTATTGAGACAAAAATGGATGATACACAGACTTAATTCAATTCTTACAACAGCCTTGGAAGTGGTATTATTATTTTATTTTGTTTTAGAAGAAACTAAAGAACAAAGGAGCAAAATAAGCTGTCCTATCCCATAGTTCTGCATGGTAGTCTTACCCTTCAAACCCTGTTCTGACTTGAGATACAAGGTTCAGAGTTTGAGCTCTGGAGTTGGATGAGCCTGGCTCAAATCCTGGCTGGTGCCCACTAGCTATGTAGCTTTGGGGAAGTTAACTAACAACTCTGAGGCAGTTCCCTCAACTATAAAATACAAATGTGTATAACACAAACCTCCTGGAATGGTTTGAGAATTGAACGGGATATTTCAGGTGAGCTAACAACACAGCTCTGGCACAGTGAGTGCTCAGTAAATGCCAACTCACATTGCTCCAGAGCTCCTCGCCCGGCCTCTGCACCACGCTGTCAGAGCCAGCACGAAGGGGTCCATGCTTGCTGTCTTGTTTCTCTTTTAAGAAAAAGGTCATTTCATTCACTGTCAGGTAATCAGCCCCAAAGTTAGAGGTCACCCAATGGTATTTTGTCTAACACAGCACAGTGATAAAGAAAAAGCCAGAACCTTCTCCACAGGGATGCTTGTGTGTGAGTTCATTCTTCTCTGACTTTGGTAATTTACTGGCTCTTGTATCATATGCATATTTTGGGAAGGAAATCAAAAGCCTATTTGCAATATATAATTTCACACTGTGCATGGGCACACACACACACACACACACACACACACAACTTCTGCCTTTGAAACAATCTCGCATTGGCCTTGAAAACGTACACCAGTGTTCTTAAAGTATGGTTGCAGGTTCAGCAGCATCTGAGAGTTTGTTAGGAATGTGAATTCTCAGCTTCGCCCTAGATCTATCGAACCAGAAGTTCTGAACGTTGGGCCCAGCTTGTTATGAACAAGTCCTCAAGATGATTCTGATGCCCACTCAAGCCTGAGACCCACTGGTTGAATAAAGAGGAAAAAAGAAGCCCCAACTTGCCACCACTAGAGTGAAGTTCAGGAGAGGTCAGTGGGGTCAGTCCTCGTCCCCCTGCAAGAGTGACATCAAAGATCCGACCTTCCTCAAATAATCTTCCTCTACCTTCCATCCCCAGAGCTACAGTGGAAAGCTCTTGAGCACCTGGGATATTTGTAATCTTGAAGAGGTAGGTCCAACCAACAGGCCACCTAGTCCTATGCTGAGCCAAGAATTCTCCAGCCCCAAACCTAAAGCTTGGAAAAATGTCTTACAAATCTCACATCACCTTTCCCTCCTAAACATCCCATCCTTCTGATGCCTGGAAAAGTGCTTAATACTTATTTATATGGGATAGGGTTAAATATGTTTTTATTGCAGAGAGAGAGAGAGAGAGAGAGAGAGAGAGAGAGAGAGAGAGAGAGAGAGAGATATCAGTTGCTTCCCACATGCACCCAATCAGGGATCACACATGTAACCTGGCAAGTGCCCCGACTGGGAATCAAACCGGCAACCTTTTGGTGCACAGGATGATGCTCAATTAACTGAACCATCCCAGTCAGGGCATGTATGTGATTTTTACTCCAAGAAACACCAACGCCAACAGAACGAAGGTGCCAAATTGAATGAGTGAAGTGACCTGCTTTGGGGAAGAACGAGTCAGGAATGCTGAGGCCTATGGTAAATAAAGAGGATGTGACAATTTTAAAACGTAAAAGATTGCCGTCCCAGCTGTGGCCTTGCAATGTATTAAGTCCAATGTGTCCAGATCTTCTAATACTTCAGGTGAAGCCTGAAATCCAGATGTGCATGTGTGAAATCACACTAATGTGAATGTTGCTCAGCTGTTTTCACACAGCTGTGAGCCAGACTTGGCTACAGGCTAAATATTTGTGACCTCAGCTTCACAGAAATACAGATCTCCTTTATTCAAAAGAGCTATTCAGGGACATTTTTGACTGGAATTGTCTTGGTTGCTGATGGCCTTGACATTTTGTACAATACATTTTATTAAGTAAGACTTTGAATTTCCAAGACCAATGAACACTTCTAGAAAACATTGGTGAACAAGCACTGACTACCCTCATGCCCTTCCTAATAATCTGTCACCCCTCCAAACTAAAAGGGAAACACTAATACATTCTAATATAGACTGCTGTTTCTACATTTGTCCCTGGATTAGATGGCATCCTCCGAGGACCCTCCTTGAGTAAACAGTGACATCCACTGGTTAAAAATTAGATTCTGTGCTAGAGTCCCAGAAGAAAAGAAACCGCCCACAGGTTAGCAAGATCATTTTGATCCAGGCTGGTGATTCCCAGGTATCAACAGACACCTAAAAGGAATGAATCCAAAATAAAGAAAAGGCATATCTTGGAAGAACACAGATGTCAATAAGAATAAGAAATAAATGCTATTCCCAATGCATGGTGAGCTGCTTTTGTAACAAGAAATGAAAAGCATATAATCTTTATGCAATATTATACTAACTAATAAATTAGCAAGCCTGTTGGAACAAAAGCAGGAACAATTTTTTTTTTCTTGGTAACAACCTCTATTCTAGCCTCTATTTTAGTACATTGCAGGGACCAGCAGTTCCAGTTCTGGTCTAGATAGGAGCTGATTGACCACAAGAATTCAGCTGACACTGAAGAATTCAATATGCTGACAATAGATCTTTGTTGGAACCAGATAGACTACTGCCTACATGTCCTACTTATAAAAGCCACTGGCTTGACCAGAGATGTTCACATGGTTTTTAGGACAGAAATCTGCCATCTTTTTTGATCACTAGCACCTGAATAAACCTCTTTGCTTGTCATCAATGTCTATCTCACAAGTCAAACCTGCATTCAAGAATACTTCGAATTTCAGAATCACATGGTCTCCTAGCTGTGTTTAGAATAAGATGTAAGATGTCAGAGAAGAAGGACCTGTGGTTCTGTATTATCTAGTACTAGTTGCCCAATGCACAAAATTTGTGCACATTAAAAGGGAATTAATTAGAAGAAATATTTTAATATTGCTATTTGCCCTTTCCCTATAATAGAAGTGTCAGAGGTGAAAGAAAATTAGTAAAATGTATATGAAAATCTCTCTCCTGTCAGAGTCTGGGGCACTCACGGGACCTAAGTCAAGTCCCCGCCCACCACCTGCCCACACTTTGAAAATGCAGCAGACCCAAAGCTGGCCGACCCCACCCCCATTGGGTGAGAGCATGACCCAGCCAACCCCACCCTCATCAAGCCCCTGGGGGGGAGTGCAATCTCAGGTCCCCTGTCAAGCCCTCCCAGGAGGGGGGCACAACCTTAAGTCCCCTGGCCCAGCACCAGGTGTGGCCTGAGGTCCCCTGTCAAGCCCTACCAGGTTGGGGACACAGCCTGAGGTCCCCCAGCCAGGTGCTGGGGTTGGGGGTAGGGAGATGTAGGGAGAGATACATGGCCTGAGGTTCCCCATCAAGCCCAACCCCTCTCCTCGCCCCCACCCCCACCCCCCACAGCGTCACATCAGCCCTGAATGGGGATGCATGCAGGCAATGTCACATCCCTAGCCAGGGATGCAGGCAGGCAGCTTCACCTCAGCGCTGGGTGGGTAGCTGGGCAGGGACACACGCAGGCAGCATGACATTAGCATGCTTAAGTCTCCGCCCCCATCCCCACCCACAGACTGGTTGTGACTGGGACACCATAAGGGACAAATCAGCATATTGCCTCTTTATATGTGTAGATAGAATCTCCAGCCCCACATGGCTATGAGGCTCTTAAAATGTGACCAGCTGTTTTACAATGTGCCGTACATATTAGTGATGCTCTTTGAAAATTTATTAATGAAAAGGAGTGTAAAATACCTCATTAATAATGTTTCTATGTGTGACATGTTTAAATAATCATAATTTTTACATATAGGGTTAAATAAAATATATTCTAAAAATTAATTTCCACTGTGTGTTTTTTTACTTTTTAATTATAACTACTAGAAAATTTAAAATTATACATATGGTTGACATTCTCTTTCAATGGGTTGCACAGTAGTATGTTATCTAGCGCCATCATTATCAGCTCTGCTGAGCAGCAGAAACTCCTGGGGAGCTTGTACAATACACCAAAGTGGGGGCTTCAGCCTCACAGATTCTGATTCAATTGCCAAAGGCATGTAATTGGCAGAAACACCAGGAACTGTGCTTTCTTTCAGTTGCTTCTACATCTAACCTACCCTTGATTCCCCTGAATTAATTTTGATGTCTAATCCTCCTCAAGCACCACTTTCACCTAGCATATCGCAGCTCACATATATATAACGACTTTATTCACTTAACAGAGATTAGGCATCTGCCTTGCACTCTGGGCACTAAGAATCCGGGATGAAGAAGATGGATCATGTTCTTCTCTCTTAGGCCTTACATTCGGGGTAGAGTGGAAAAGATCATTCAATCAAGGAAAATATCAGCAGGGAACTAAAACAGAGTGATGCCAAAGAGACAGGTTGGGTGGCCCCTTTAACTTAGATGGCCATGGGAGGCCTCTCTCAGGCAGTTCAATGGAGGTCTGCATGATGCGCTCTGAGAGTACGTCTCCAGGACGAGCACTCCAGGCAGAGTGAGCAGCCCACACAAGGTGGTGGGTGCATTTGAAGAACCAGAAAAAGGGCATGGTGACTAAATTTACCCAAAACCCAGTGAGAGGAGAAGGGGATAAATTAAGCATAAATTAAGGAAGTTAAGTCTGAACTAGGTTAAAATGAAGCAGGGGCATGGGAAGGAACATTCCAAACAGGGAATAACATGCGCAAAGTTTCTGGCTGCAGTGAGAATGTCCAAGTCCTGAGGAAGGCTGTGTGCCTGGGTCCCAGTGAGCCAGGAGCAATGTGGTGTGAGCCAGAGACACAAGTTGAAGCCCGAGGATGAAGGGCCTCATAGCTCCTGTCGGGTTACAGGCATTATCTGACATGAATGTTTTGAGGGGGTGTTTTAAAGAGTGTTTTCGGAAGAGGGTGTATTCATACTTCTAAAAAATAGGGAGTTATATATGTATACATATATGTGTTTATTACACAGTAATAAGCATCTTTGGCAGTACATACAAAAAACTGGTAACAGTGAGGAAAATATTATACTTTTCACTGTATACTTTATGCAAGTATTGCATTTTTAAGAGATAAAAAATATTTTTAAATGTAAAAACTAAGTTGATATATGAGATTTGTCAAGGCTTTTACACTCACTGTTCACTCTGGCTGGAATATTCCACCATGGACTTGTGTGTGAAGCATGCTATAATTCAGTTTTTGCTCAAGTACTAGTTTATCAAAGAGGCCTTTCTTGACCACCTATGAGGAAGCATCCCTATTATTATCATTATAATTAGCTAGTTAATATTGATGAAAGGACCAGAGCAAAGGAGAGGCAGACATTATAAGCACAGTCATCTGTGCAGCTATAGCTTCACACTTCCTAGGGAACAGTAGATCACAGGGAAAGGAAACAAAGGAGGAGACAGAGCATGTGCAGAGAAGTTGGGGTGATGTAGGGAAGTACTTAACTGTCAGTCAAGTCTTAAGAACAATGGATTGGCTGAAAGGTGGCCCCATCTGAAGTGGAATGTTAAGATCCCCAAAGAGTTCTTGTCTTCTTGTGCTCTCTTGTTCCATGACCCGCTCTCACCTGGCCTGGACTTTAACATGGAACAGAAGTCCTGGGTAGTGGCCTTAACTCTGGCCCTGCTGAAGACAAGACTGGGCTTTTTCCATGATGGGGTGGACAGGGATGAGACCTTGGAGGGAGCAGCCTTAAGTTTATATCACAATAAAGCTTTCCACTAAACCCCCTCCTTCCATGGGGGCCTCAGGAAATTCTTTTTTGTGGCACCCCAAGAACTCCATTTCTACCAATAACACTATCACCACCTAACCCCAGTTTTATTTTCTTCATATCACTTGAAGTTATACTTTTGTCTCTAATAATACACACATATGAGGAGTATGAGGAGACCTAGAAGCCAGGCTGCCTGGGTGTGAGCCGTGGCTCTCACTCTTATTAGCAGAGTGACCTGACTGAGCAAGTCACCTCACCTCTCTGCACCGTTAGCTCCACAAGTAAGATTTCCCTCCCATCTGATGGCTTGTTGTGAGGATTGAAGGAGTCACTGTGAGAACAGCCAGAGCAGTGGCTGGGACATGTTAGCACTGAGTAGGTGTTAGCTCCTCTTGTTCTCCACCTCCGAGGCCAGTCTCATGCCTCTGTGCTCCAACTCGTGGATTTTGTCTAAAAGCTAAAGTGTCCTCCCTACAGCTGACCTTGTCCTCCTGGCAGACATCCAGGCATCTTTAAGACCCAGCTGCCACTGCCTGGACCTCACCCTGCAGAGTCAGGCACACCCCCTCACTAGGCCTCCCAGTTCTGTGTGGTCACCACCCTGCTGTGGGATCCTGCAGTGTGACTCTATGGCCTGTTCTTCTCCAGACCTAAATCTGTGGAGGTTTGGGATCCGGTCTCACCCTCTCCATTCAACCTATTCCTCAGGCACAGTCTGGCTCACAGGAGATGCCTGGAGAAGGTTCCATGAGGACATGCTAATAAGAGTAAGAGCCAAGGCTCACACCCATTCCTACACTTGGAATTGAACAGATGAGGGTTTGTGCCCAGCTTTGCTGTGAAATTTCTAAAGACAAGTCGCCCTATGTTTTGGATCTCTGTGTGCAATCTGGAAAATGGTGTTCTCTGTGCCTGCCTTTGAACACTGCTGTGATGAATAAAATGGCAAAGGAGTGTGAGGTAGAATTCCTATTGCTTCTGCATCCCTCGGGATTCCATGCTCAGTAAGATCCTTCAATATTCACTTAGCCCTCCACTCACTCGACACCGTGTCCTGCTCTCATTATTAACCTGTTTTCAGCTTTCTCTGCTAAGAGCCCAGCCCCTCCACCTGGCTGGTAAGGCACTGAGTCCTGGAATTTTCCTTCTGTCTCTTTTAATAAATGTAGGTGCAGCTTCCTTTAATGGGCTGTCAGTAGGCAGTAAGACTGTGGACTGCACAATTAAATGAAACAAATGCCTGGCCAGCTCTGCTAAAAGCCGTGACGCTCAGGAAATCCTAATGTCCCAGAAACCAAGACGCCAGAGCCTGCGTGTCCAGGGAACAACCCACAGCTGTTAAGATACAGCATCGTTCCTGTGCTCTTAGCACCATTTTCCTCTTAAACCTGTGAGTTCACGCAGCAGGGTAAGAAGGCAGAGGGTGGGAGGGGGAGGACTGCTCTTCAGTGAAATAATTAACCTGCAAATGATCACTACTTCACATGGGGAATCTTGCATGCTCAGCTTCTGCCTCCAGACCCTGCCATTCCTGGGCTCTTTTCCTCTGCTTCCAATGGTCATAGCTCAGCCCTATGGCCTTTGGCTCAGTCTCTGAGGAGATGGGTTCTAGGGAACCCAGGCTTGGTGTCAGAGAAGCCCTGGATGCTGCCTCAGCCATCTGATTACCCACAACATCAGTGTGAGGTCAGGGGAAGGCCTAAAAGACCAGGGTGCCAGAAGGCTGCCTGGGCCCACTCTGGTGCAGGTCAATACAAATCTGCTCTGGCCAGGGGACCTGCCGGATGCTTTTCTTCATCCAAACCAGAATCCTTTGGTGGTGGCTCTGCTTATCCCATAAGCAAAGCCTCACCTTTGAATGCAAGTTCTGGGATCCATTGACAGGGCACCTGTCAAATGACCTATAAGAAGTTGGTTACTTTTTCTTGTGGCAGCTCAGTAAGAACTGCTGTGAGCTGTAGTTTATGTTTTTACTTTCCATGATGGAAAAATAGAACATTTGGCACAGCGGTGGGCCCTTCTGGAGGATGGTCATTAGTGTTAATTTGCTTATTTAATCAATGATTACTGAGCACCTACTGGCTGGGAGAAAAGGCAGTAACCAAATCAGAAAGGACAAGATTTCTAGGGATGGGTGGCTGAGGCTCAGGGTTGTAAGTACAGATGCTCCTCAATTCATGATGGGATTACGTCCCAGAGTGTAATGCATTTACTACATTACCCCACCAAACTGTGCAGCATCAGGAGGGAATATCGGGCCACACAGTGCTAGCCCCTGGAAAATCAAAGTTCAACATTAGAAGTATGGTTTCCACTGAATGCTTACCTCTTTCACACCATCCCAAAGTGGAGAACATTTAGGTCAAATTACTATTTTAAGTAGAAGATGGTGTGTAAGTAGAAGCGGGCAGCTCACAGGGGCGTGTGGTCAGCTCTTTCACAGGCCCCGGGAGCCAGAAAGCTAAGGCAGCCCAGCGGCAAGCTCTGGGGACTCTCTCAGGTGCCCCTCTGCCTCCACAGCCAGAGACCGAGTAGGTCCCAGAGACTTTCTGAACCTGAGGTCTTTCATCCACACAATGAAGTTGCTAATCCCTTTCAGGGGGTTGACGTGAGGATGAATCCAGTGTGATGCTTAAGTGTACTGTAACCCAGGAGGCATTCACTAAGCAATCACTTCCTCCCCCTAACTCTGCAGGTCAGAAGCTGGAGAACCAACAGTGGGCTTGGGAAGCAGGCAAAACCAGACCCAAGACCCAGGGCTACAGCCTACTTGTGGTGTGAGCCTGGGAAAGCCACTCAACAGCTCAGCATCTCACCCTCCCCGCTTCAGTGGGGATAATACCGCCTGCCTACAAGGTGATGAGGGACAGAGGAGCTGAGGCCCAGGAGCCCTGGAGGCACCCAGAGTTGCAAACCACAAACTCTGTCCCAAGAGATTTCCACCCTGAAAGGGCAGGAACCGTATCTGAATTTGCTCATACTGCCAGCTTTTGGCCCTAACACACTCAATAAATGGGGAGAAGTGAACAATTTTTGTTGAAGGAATGAATTTTCTAATTTTTCAATGACTAAACAAAAGCCTAGGGATATTAAGTAATTTACTCTTTCATGGATATTTTGCCCAAAGTCAAAAAGTAAATCAGTGACTAAACTTAGAAATCTTTCCAGTAAACAAAGAAGGGGAGACAGGAAGTGGCAGAGTCCCCCCCCAGAGGCCCCAGAACATGGGTGACTTCGCAGGCAAATATGAATGTTCCTGCTGCCTGGGGCTCAAGCTGAGAAAAAATTGCACAGTCCCTCAGCACTGAGAACAAGAGCAGACTTTTTTTTATAGTTTATCAGAAAAGCAAATAGCTTCGAGTTTGTGACTAGAGAAGGGGAGGGCTCTGAACACTGTGATTCTCGGGGTCCTTTAAGCTCTATTGGCAAGATTCAGGACTCCATGCTAAACTACAGGCACTGAATTCTCACCTCCACGTTATGCTCTGACAAATGCAAAATGGGAGCAGGTCTGAGCTTGTTTAGATGAACGGAAAGAACAACGAGGCAGAATCTTGGGATATTACGGCGTTCCTGAGCTTTATTACATGCGACACTATCTCATCTTATTCATGCTGAGAAAACCATGGAAATCACCCTTGTCATCACTGAGCCCGTGGCCGTGGCACTTAGCAAAGCTGTCACACTTTGGGATAGAAAATCTATCTCGGGCAGCAATGGGACGTGCTGAGATGCATGGCGACCCACTCAGAAACACTTTGTGAAGTGGTCTCCGGGGCCTCAGCCACCTCAGTCTCTCAGGGCTCAGTCTCTGAGGGCTCCCCTCAGAGCCAGCATCCTGCTACTCAAAGACCCATTATCCAACCTCTGCATCATTCAAGGCCCTCACCCAGATCTTCTTGAAACGCCCCTGCTGGAAGTGGTTCCTTTTAGATTCCAATTCCTTTACTAGCATATAACCAGAGATGAGTTATATAACCTTTCTGAGCCTGTTTCTCATCTATAACAGACAAGGAACACCAGGACTCACCGATTACGGTGCTATGAGCACTGAAGAAATAGTGCACGTAAAGCATGCGATGACATGCTCTGTACACAAGGCTCTTTGGGAACGGCTGTTTTCTGCTACGGTTGCCATTTCACTGTGTTTTATCACATCTGCCAGCGGATCAGCCAGTAGAATTTAATTTCAAAACACAAATGAGATGATGTCGTTGAGTTTATTACTTTGGATCCTTTCGAAGTGTTAGTGAATATACAGGCACTTGATGGAGATACTGGCTTGTGAACTGCCTACAAATTTGAAGGAGACTCTCAGAGCCTCTATAACTCAGGACAGTATACAGATGGCCACATTATGGCCACCTCGTGTACTGCTGGGTCCTTCTATAAACCAATTACTACAATCCAGGCACATAGTTAGTTCACACTTTGCATAGTTAATCCTGCATCGCTGCAGCAGGATTTTTAAGAGCAAAACATATGTCCCTAGTCTATCCTGTTAGATTCAGCCCCTCGCTTCAGCCTGCCCTGATTTTCTAAGTCAATGGTCGGCAAATTCATTAGTCCACAGAGCCAAATATCAACAGTACAATGATTGAAATTTATTTTGAGAGCCAAATTTTTAAAACTTAAACTTCTTCTAATGCCACTTCTTCAAAACAGACTCGCCCAGGCCATGGTATTTTGTAGAAAAGCCACACTCAAGGGGCCAAAGAGCCGCATATGGCTCATGAGCCAGAGTTTGCTGACCACTGTTGTAGGTGTTTGACTCTAACCTCCAAAAGATACACCACTTGTCCTACTACTAACTCTGCCTCACTGATCATTATCCAACCTGCCAATAAAGTTGATAATCAGAAAAATAAATATGTTGCACAGAATAAGGAAGGGGAACAGTAACAATACTCAGAGTAAGGAAGGGGAACAGTAACAATACCACAATGCCCAGCACGTTAGTAGCAAATGGAACCCTGCTGACTGCTTACAGTCGTGTGTTCTGGGTCGGGCTGCCTGGCCTCCCTAGTCCCTGACGGAGCTCAGGTGAATCGTCAGCCTCTCTAAGTCTTATTGTCAATGGGAGGCATGATGATAAGATCAAACTCATGGGAATTGTTGGGACAATTCATTGAGCTAATATGTCTTTCTGACCCACAGTACTTTCTCATGCAATCATCATAACATGCCTCAAGTGTTATTTATCTTCCCATTTACAAAGCAGGAAATGGAGGCTCAGGACATGTAGGCAACCTGCTAGAAACCTTATAGCTCTGGATCTTGAAACCTAGCTCACACAGCCTGTTTCCCAAGTTCCATAATACCAGTGTGGGTTCTCTCACTCTCATTCCAGCCATTGCTGGGAGAAAATAGCTTCTTTGCTCCCACACTGCTGGGAAAAGACTGCTAAGGCAGGAGGCAGGCAGGAGGTGGTAAAAATACGATAACAGCCCACCTAGCCTGTTTGATAGAGCATTGGTCTGCAGACTAAAGGGTCCCAGGTTTGATTCTGGTCAAGGGCATGAACCTCAGTTGCAGGGTCCTCCCTTTGGCCCTGGTCGGAGCAGGTGGAGGAGACAACCAATTGATGTGTCTTGCTCACATTGACGTTTCTCTCTCTGTGTCTCTCCCTCTCCCTTCCACTCTCTCTAAAAACCAATGGAAAAATATCATTGGGTGAGGATTAACAAAATAATCATAATTTAAATATAACAGCCCTCTGTGTTTATCCTTCCTTTGTTCATTTCCTTAGGGGTAGAAGCTAATCTGACAAGGGTGAGTTCTCATCCAAATCCCCTTGTTGTGTCCACGTTCACCAAACGTCACACTAGACAGCAAAATATTCTTTGTTTTAGATAGAAATAACCTTAGTATGATGAGTTCTGCAACACACACATACACACATGCACACACATGATCAGCTGAGATGAAAACTTCTGGGTGTACTGAGTGAGATCTTACCTAGAAAATATTTTCTACCTCCGAGGACCTGCTCAGGGAGGACTTCAGATGAATGTTTGCCTATTGTCCTAGGTTCGGGTGATAGAGGATAAAGGATGATCTATCAAAGTTTTGGGAAGGTAGGTAAGAAGCCAAAACATGGCAGAGGCCTTCTCAGTACCGACGGGAGATCACAGCTCAAAATGGGATTCTTGAAGGTTAAAACAGAGGGTGCTTCCACATGCAAGGCAACCCAGACAGCGTGATGGATGAATATCCCAGCCCTGCCTGGTTCCCTTCTGCTTTCCCCTCTGGGAAATTGGAACCAACTCGCAGCTGGCCTCTGGGTGATGAGTAAAGACTGGAAACGTCCCTTCCTTTCCCAAGACCCTGTGTCTGGTGAGCCAGGGAGCTTCCTGAAAGCTGGAAGGAGACAGAGAAGCTTATTGCTCCAGAGTTTGAGCTTATGTGAGACAAGTTTGGGAAACACTAGTTTAAACCCATGATTTTTACCTGGGGTGATTTTGACCACTGGGTGCATTTGACATTTTTGGTTGTTGTATGGGGAAGGATGCTACTAAGAGGCAGGGATGCAGCTACATACAGGACAATATATAGGACACTCCCCTACAACAAGTAATTATCTGGCCAAACTGTCAACAGTCTTCAGGTTGAGAAACTTGGTCTAGACTCTTGCTGCTCACAGTGTGGTTTATGGACCAGGAGCTCGTCAGAAGTGCAAAACCTCAGACCCCAATAAGACTCACTGGCTCAAGATCTGCATTTTTTCTTTTTTTGAAAGATCTGCTGGTGATCCTCATGTATATTACTTTTAGTTTGGGTTATTTTAGGGCTTTTTTTTGTACAATGAGAGGTCCCCTGAATTGAAACTGCTATGCTGTTGGGTTTTTTATTCACAGAACCCATTTCTTTCACATCTAATATTCTCCACACAACTCCTTGAGATTATGTACATGAACAGCCTCCGGCCTTAGAATCACACAGATCTCAGCTCAGGATGGAATTATCTCAAATTGCTTTACCTCGCTGGGTCTAGGTTGCCTAATCGGCAAATAAGGAAATGGTGCAAAGCCTGAGGTAAACTATGCAAAATTAAAGCTGGTGTCTATCGGTGTGAGGTGAAATCCAAGCTGCTCCAGCTTATTAGTTTTTGTCCTTGAGCAATTTACTTTCCCTTTCAACCTCAATTTCCTCCTGTATAGAGAAGGGCATTGTCACACGGGGTCATGGAGAAGTTCATGCAGGTGATGGACTGTAAGAAGCTAGCATGAGTAGTCACTCACGTGCAGTTACCATTTGCTTGCTTCCTAGCACACCATCAGAGCTTCATAAACGGGACAACCTTGAACTCAGATTGCCGACCGAAAAACCAGAACTTCCTTCCCTGCACACACACACACCCCACCCCACCCCACCCCTGCCATGCTGCAAGGCTTTTCCATCTGGGCCAACAGGTTAGGGGATGTTGTCATCTGCTCTTCTGACTCACTGCCTCTGCTGAGACTGCATCATGCCTTGCCTTTCCCCTGCAATCCCACCCCCTTTGCAGGCAGGCAACACCCACAAAAAGTCCTCAACAAATGTTTCTGCTGGTGATTTGGAATTTAAAGCCCCCAAAAATGGGTAACTGGAATTCAAAACTAGTTCCTCCAGTCCCCATCCCATGCTGGCATGTGTACATGCCCCACACAAACAGAGTTAACAGCTGCCTGGTGGGGTTTATGGTAGGAACACAAGTGTTTATCTTTCTCCTCAACTGGACTGGAAGAGCCTCAAAGGCGGAGACATGCCTTTTTCCTTGTCCTATTTCCTTGGACCCCTTAATACATAGCTGAGATAATTGGTTAATTGGTGAGTCCCTTAATTGATTAAGGTAAATATGACATAAGTATGACATGCCCATCGAAATTGTATAACCTCTAACTCTGTGTGGGAACCATGCCAGGTGCCCGGATAGTCAAGGCTGGTGGGAGCACAGAGGCCTTGTTGTCAATACACCAGAATGGCCAAAGGCCGCTCTGGGCATGTGCCTAAATGGGATGTCCCAGGACTCTGTGCCTGGGAGCCATAATCAGGCCAATAAACCGTAAGCGGATACAAGAACACACGGTACACTGTGCCCTTCAGTAGCCAGTATGACTGAAGCCTTCTTTGTGTAAATGGTGTAAAAGCAGGATACTGACAAGCTAGTAGGATGGAGGTGTGAAGGAGTCTCCTAGAGAGAGCTGCTGGGCAGGAGAGACAGGAGAAGCTGCTGAGCCAGAGAGGTTACTGAGGCTGTCGCCCTAAGGGAGAGCTCAGGTACTGCTTCTTGTGAGGCG
Source organism: Pipistrellus kuhlii (assembly GCF_014108245.1). Taxonomy (NCBI): domain Eukaryota; kingdom Metazoa; phylum Chordata; class Mammalia; order Chiroptera; family Vespertilionidae; genus Pipistrellus; species Pipistrellus kuhlii. The sequence goes on along the minus strand of NW_023425460.1, from coordinate 623,557 downwards.
GTGAGTCTAGGAGGCAGCATGCAGCTGCTCAGATAATAGCTGTGGGTACAGAGACTGATGCTGCCTCATGGAAAAGATACGTATTCATCAGCCAGTGTTTGGCTGCCTGCCTGCATGGACTTTGCTGTGAGGACTGTTCTTGTCTAATGGTGATATGGCCACTGGCTTCTGCAATAAAGACTCACAACCTCTCATGGCTTCTCCACCTGCCCCTCAGCCAAGAATTGGCCTGTGTCTCTGTCAGCAGAGGACATAGGAGGAACTTGGACTGAGTTCCCCACAGGGAGTACCATGGACAGAGTTTAAGAAGGACCAGGCCTGGTGTCGTCGATAGGAGAATTGAGGCAAATACATGGACTCAGAGCAGCAGAGCCGTGCAGGGCTCCTGGCTGGCTCTGACCCTCTGTCTTTAGAACACTGTAACTTATAAAAGACTTTCCTACACTCAGGACAGACCTACTCACCCAGCCCCCACCACATACTTCCATCAAACAAGTCAGACACCCGACCAAGGGAAGACGGAGTGCAGCAGAGAAGGAAAAGTACACACACAGGCTTCCTTCCCCTCCTGCATGGGGAGGGGGCCTGACAGCAACTGGGAACATCACAGGAGCCTGAGGAGGGAGGGGATGAGAGGAAGAGCAGCAGGAGAAGGCCTGAGCCATGGGAACAGGAAAGCCAGCAGGAGGTGGAGCTGTGAGGAGTCTCCAGGGTGTGTTTGCACCCGAATGCCCGGCCTCTTGGCATGGGCAGGCCAGCAAGCACAGGGTTCCGGGGCACTGAGACCATGCAGCAGCGTAGGCAGGAGGGCCCCCAGGTGAGCCAGACCAGCTCCCGGGAGTCTGGGTCCTGGGCCCGAGGGCCTGGGGTTGAGCCCAGGGGTCTTGGGGCAGGAGCTGGGGCATCCAGTTCCAATGCCAAGCAGAACCTGGAGCCATGGGGGCTGAGCAGGGATTTCCGATTCTGCTTTGTGCCGGGGAGACTGAGCACCTGCTCTGCGCCAACTGTGGCAAAGCAGCCATGAAGAGAAACATAAACAGTATCGACTTGGGCAGGTGAAAGGAAGACATGCAGAGTGGCCGATTTCTGAAAAGAGGAAGCAAGCCAGACAAGGATGGCAGCTTCTCGTCCTCTGACTCCTCTGGGGTTTACAGGAAGATCTCCCATCTCACGGTGGGGTCGGATCTCCTGGGCCTTCGGTTGGACTGCATCCACCAATTTCCCTCCCTCTCTTGAGAACGGGGCACAGCCGTGGGCTCACCGGGCAGAGTTAAAAACTCCCCAGCCTCGAGCTGTGGGGCGAGATCAGTCAGTGACCCAGTGAGGAGCCAAAGTAAACTCAAGAGGAAAGAGTGAGCAGAAACCCCAGAGCCCAGCACAGGGAAGGACCCAGGCCGAGAGGCTGGTGCAGAAAGAGCTAAGAATAAGAGGTTTGTTCTGGGGACTTTCTCCAAAGACACACTTTTTCCTGGGCAGGTGTTTATGTGCCTCCTACAGAAAATGGCCATTCAGGCCGGGACCGGTTTGGCTCAGTGGATAGAGTGTCGGCCTGTGGACTGAAAGGTCCCGCGTTCGATTCCGGTCAAGGGCATGTACCTTGGTTGCGGGCACACATCCCCACTGGGGAGTGTGCAAGAGGCAGCTGGTCGGTGTTTCTCTCTCATCGACGTTTCTAACTCTCTGTCCCTCTCAATTCCTCTCTGTGTAAAATCAATAAAATATATTTAAAAAAAAAAAAAAAAAAAAAAAAAAAAAAAAAGAAAGAAAATGGCCATTCAGGGGACCCCAATAGGCACCGGGCTCAAACTTGCCTGAGGCCTCACAATGTTGTTTCTCTTTTCTGGAAAAAATCCCCAGACATCTGCTCTACACCCTTCTCAGAGAGGTGAGACTTGGGCCCTCTGGACTGTCCTGCAGGTGCCGTGAAAGTGCAGGGAGAGACCCATGGTAGCTCGGGGAAGCAGCCCAGAGCCCAGAGGGCCATCCTCATCACTCTCAGGAGGGCAAGGAGAAGGGATGGTGGTATTTGAAGGGATACTGACATGGCTACACCGTTTTCAATTACTATTGATGGAAAACAAAAGCCTGAAGATGTTTGCATTTCTACACACACTGCCTGCTCCTCAGAGCGAGGTTTGCTTGTGGGGAAGCTGAAATGCGAGGGCCCCTTCTGTCACTGTTGAGGGTTTGCAGAGAGAAAGTTTCCCAGACCAGCAGCAGGGGAGTGTGGTCCTTTACTTATGAGGGAGGAAGAAACATCTCTGACAACCTCCTTTGTTTCAGGCCAGAATGGGTCCCCGGTGCTCTACGTAACTTCTCTCTGTGAACCCTCAAAGCAGCCCCATGAGACAGCGTACCTCTCCTGCATGTACAGAGGACCGGCCGGCTGCCATTCCGAGGGTGGGATATGTTCCCACGATCTCACCAGTGGCAGGGTCGTTATTTCACCCAACATTTGCAGGTTGACCATCCGATACTGACTTCTGCCCCCACCCCAACATACCACACACAGCACCAAACCACCCCGGGGAGGCATGCGCACGCAGCTCCCTCACGTATCCTTTTAAAGGCTGACGGGGTTTTCATCAATCCACCAAGTCACCATAGCCATCTTCCCCTAGCCCTGGTTCTCAAAGGAAGGGGAAATGAGGTGCCTTTCAGAGCACATTGCTATTCACCTCGGTCACCCGCCTCCCTCTCCATCCCAGCAGCACATAAATTCCCAGCACTGCCGCCAAACGCGGCATGTAATTGTGTGTAGCAGAATGTCCCAGAGAAGAAGAGCCATTCTCTCTTTGAGACACGTTATTGCTGAGACACACTGGGGAGTGCTAGAATGAAGGTTGAGGGGCCCCACCCTCTCTCTTCCCATCTCTCCCAGAACCTAGTAAGCTCAGTCAGGGTCCAGCCAGTCAGCAGCCACAAACAGGAAGAGAAATCCAGGTGGAAAGTAGGTAAGCAGTTTTGATAAAGAAACAGAGAGTGTTTTACTGGTCAGATGAGGCAAACCTACCCAAGATAAAATATTTCCATCTACTTTTGAATGCCCAGGGACAGGTGCTCTCCACACCTATTTTAATAAATCAATAGAAACAAATATGATTTGGGTAATCACTCTGATACACACAAGTTATATAATAATGACCTCACTTAATTCCCGCTGCAAACTAGTCTAAGATGACACAGCTGGGAAGCACACAGGGTTATTTGTCCTGGACTACCTTTAGGACCTGCATCCTTTCTTTGTCCTGGCATTCACTCATCCTCTCTACATCTGGTTCCAGCCAGTGGACATTGGATCAGTTAAAAATTAGCCAACCAAGGGGCAATCCTTGGGAAATCCCAAAATGCATACAGGCCTCTTAAAAATCAAAAAGAAACTATACTGAGTGGCCAGATTATTATGATCTCTGAACGCATAATAATCTGGCCACTCAGTGTATATTCTATATAATAAAAGGCTAATATGCAAATTGTTCCCTCAATCAAGAGTTCAACCAGCAGGTAGGCTGGCCAACTGCCTATATCTCTTCCCCATGCACGAATTCATGCACCGGGCCTCTAATATCCTATACCATAAAAGGCTAATATGCAAATTGTCCCTTCAACTGGGAATTTGACCAGGAGTTCGACCAGGAAGTGGGGCCAGCTGGCCAATTGCCTGTGGCCCCTCCCCCCAGCCATCCCTGTCCCCAATCAGCCCCCCCACCCTGTGAGAGGTCGGGGCTGGCTGGCCAACCTCCGGTGTCCCCTCCACCCAGCCAGCCCGGCCTGATTGGGCGGCTTTGGAGCAGGCTGGCCGGACCTCATCCATGCACAAATTTGTGCACTGAGCCTCATTTGTGCATATATATATGTATATATCAAGATATATATAGATATAGATATAGATATAGATATAGATATAGATATAGATATAGATATAGATATACACACACACACACACACACACACACACACACACACACATATATATATATACTGAGTGGTCAGATTATTATGCATTCAGAGATCATAATAATCTGGCCACTCGGTGTATTCTCACAATTCATCACTGTCAGTGAGAATTAAGTTTAACTGTAGATAAAATTTAAAATAAAATAAACAACTATGACTTGGACAATTCTCTCACTCCCAAAAAGTTCTGGCAAAGAACTCCAATATAGAAAGTAAGAACCCAGACTTTCCCTATATCTATACTGTGTCATCCTCAGATCATCTTTCCTTCTCAAAGTTGCCTGGACTTTCAAACCAAGCCTGGAGGAAACTACTTGCTATGCTCAAGCATGAAGCAATTCTAACACCTTCAGAAATCTCGCCCTAGGAAGGGACACATTATTCACATTTTACTGAGGAAAATACCAGAAACACTAAATCAGTTTAATCTCTCCTCTCTCTTCCTCTCTCTCTCTCTCTCTCTCTCTCTCTCTCTCTCTCTCTCTCTCTCTCTCTCTCTCTCTCTCTCTCACACACACACACACACACACACACACACTTAAATTTCCCATCCTTCTATCAACTGGAACTACCATTGTACTGAACAAACACCCCCTTTTGCCCTTCTTTGTCCTCTACTTATAGCTGAAGATTCATTTATCTCCTTAACTTATTCCTACTGTGTCCTGAAACTTCCTTCATAGTTGTTTTGCTTAGCAGTTCTTTTTCATGACTATTTCAAGAGAGAGGCTGACCTGGTTATAACCCCACTCTTTGGCCTGCACATCCTCAGGCATAATTGAATGCCAAATTCCCAAATGGGGTAACAAGGTCAGCAGCAAAGAAAAATACAGCTTCCCAGTTGCTACAGAGAAAGGTAAACATTCTTATTAGACCCCTAAGCAAAATGTCAAACCATGCAATGTCTTAGCCAATAGCATTAGATGGCTCAGCCAGGAAAACCTGACCACTGCCTGATACAGTTCCCTTTAATGCTCTCTAACAGGATTATGTTAATGCGAAAAGCAAACATATCTGAAGATGCCATATAGAGAACTGGACTTCACAACTCATTTCCTCCCTTCACAGGGCACCTATTCAAGGTCTGTCTCTAGTCAATGCTAGGGATACAGGTACAGGAAAGCCAGGACTCTGCCTTCAAGTAACTCAGTCTAGTGAAGAGCCAGACACATGAGTCAGCAACCCCAGGCCATGGATTTACAGATCTGCCTGCTGAAGGATAAAATGTTTTCAACACGGAGAGGATATTCTGAGGGCTGCCTGGAGGAGGCAGCATTGGAAGGTGGGCCTTGACTCCTCATGTCCTTCAGAGGTAGTAAGCCTCTCGTGGTGAACCTCAGCGCTCCTTCTTGGGCCTGTGATAAGGGCTTTCTTTGTCCCAGGCCCAGAAGCAGATCCACCTCCACATGTATTAGTGATTAGCATTGACTTTGATGATTTCTTGGGGAGATTGAGAAAATGTTAAATTGTGCACTAAAGAGCAAACACGATTTTTAAAACCACTATGAATTTTTTTTTTCTTGGTAAAGTTGCTCTCCAGCTCATAGCAGCCTCATTCCTTCCCTCTTGCCCCAAAACCCCTTCTAATCTCAACAATGTCTGAATCATCAGTTCCCAGCCTCAGCCTGAATGTCCATCTCAGAAAAGACAATCAGTCAGGAGTACAAGTGTTTGCCAAGAGCCTCCTGAGAAAGCACTTCAGAGTGTCATACTCGTTATGCAAGCAGGCCCTTGGGGAATCTTTCCCTTACCCCATACTGCTAATCAAAATGTTTACCCAACAAAAACCAGGGCTAAGGAGAAAGAGGTATCATTCTGCTCCCAGAAAAATAAAATGTTCTCTAGATCATGCACCGAGAAGGCTTTTTCCCAGGTGCAGAAGGTAAGAAAAGAGATCCAGGAAAGGAAATGGCAAAAGAAAGACAATAAGCTGTGCAAGTGGATGTCCAACCAAGTGTTTGGGACACAGTGAAGGGTCTACTGTGGCCAGAACAAAGAGGGAGAGATGAGTGTGGAAGGAGTGAGCCAAATAGATGAGTCAGATCACCTGCTTCTGTTTCAGGTGTATTGGTTTTATTCTGGAACTTAGTGCCACATTACTGTACTATGATCCCAGCCTCCATTTTAATTTCTCTTGATGTCACTGCCATTCTTAAAGGAGATGGTTAATTAGCCTGTCCCTTTCTTGTGTTTCATCACAAAGTAAAAAGCAGAGATAGTTAAGTTTGGTTACAGCCTTAAATTTAATGTTGTAGCTTAGTAACTTAGGGATTATATATAATAACTAGAGGCCTAGTGCATGAAATTCTCCCCTTTTTACAGGTAGCCCACTGCTGCTTGCTGCCCTGCCACTCTCACTGACATACCCACCCGCACACTGCCTGCCTTGCTGTGATCGGAGCCTGTGGGCCAAAGGAGAGGAACCAAAAGGTACTCAATACACCTCATGGTGACCGGTTGATTGATTGACCTAGTTGTCACAGACACTGGCTTTATATATATATATATATATGTGTGTGTGTGTGTGTGTGTGTGTGTGTGTGTGTGTGTGTATACACATGGAGAGAGAGAGAGGTGATTCTTCTGTTACATCTGCCTTATATAGCTTCTAACTTTTTTTTTAATTATTTATTGACTAGAGGCCCAGTGCATGAAATTCATGCACATGTAGGGTCCATAGGCCTGCCCAGGAATCAGGTTCCCCTCCCCCTCCCTGCTTCCTTCTTCCCTCGATCCCTCAGGGGCCCCACTGCCGCCACTGCAGGTCACCTGCCATGTTCTGTGCCTTCCCCTAGTGATCAGTGTACTTCATAGCAAGCAATTGAACTCCAAGTCTCCCAGTCAAACTCCTGAGGGGACACTTTTCATATTAGCCTTTTATATATATAGATTTAGGGGGAGAGAAAGAGAGGGAGGAGGGCTTGTTGTTTCACTTATGCATTCATTGTATATGCCCTGATCAGGGATAGAACCTGCAACCTTGGCATATCCAAATGACCTCTAACCAACTGAGCTGCCTGGCCAGGGCTAGCTTTTAACTTTTGATTCCAATGTTATATTTATCCATTTAGATTCCACCAGCTTCCAAAGGGAGAGACTAGAACAGAGAATTTGAAACAGATTACTGTTAAAAAGAGTATAAGAGCTTTACTCAAGATATAAGACGATAGTCAAGTACTTTAAAAAGAGATTAAGAAAATATTATATTAAAAATTCTGATTAAGGAAAGCTACCGCTAAGTAAAAAAGGACAACGCTCCAGCAGGCAGGTTAAAAACACATGTGATGGGCTTGGGAAAAGAAACTTCTCTAGGCTCTGAAAGGGGAAAAAAAAAAAGTGTTCTCTGAGGATTCTCCTTAAAGGGCAACTATTTTTTGGCTGAAGAAAAAAAAAAAATGGGTGCTGAAAGTCAATTAAAAATAATCCCCTTCATTTCCTTGTTCTCTTTGAATACTGCATTGAATCTTAAATTTCAACATATTTTTTCTTTGTTCTTGTCCTACATCCTTCTTAAATGTGTTTCAAAAAATCAAAAAGCACACACCAGCTCAAATTGGTACTTCCCTCCCAGTTCTATTTATCTGACAGCAATGACAGGCTTTGATTTGCCCACAGGCCCACATTTAACTGGAGTGTCATTATGAGACCTTCCCAGCAAAGAATATTAGGTGGGGGTTAGTGGATGTCATCACCAAAAATGGAAAAATTTGAAGATTACTACTTCTCAATCCTTGTTAGCATGAAAACATAATTACACATTTTCTGTTTTTCAGAGGCGAGGGTCATGCCTGTCAGAGCACCTGTTGGCATGCAATCTTGTTGTCACCATCAGAAGGAAAGCATCAATTTATTTGTCAGTGTTGGTTTGAGAGTGAGCTGCATGAACTAATAACAATTATTAAATTAATAATGATAATAATAGTTACTGTTCATTGAATGCCTTCTATTCTAAGTGCAAGGACTTTGCAAACAGTATGTCATTTAGTTTGTACAACAATCCTATATATTATTCTCATTATATTAATGACAACCCACAGATGGCAGAGGTTAAGTAACTGCCCTGCTTCCAGCTAGTTGCAAGACAAAATTCAAACCCATGTGTCATCTGACTTTATGCAGATTGAGGAACAACATCAAGAATAATATTCTCAATAAAAATGTTACCACCGTGCAGAATATGGCATTAAAGACCACAGATATCACTGCAAAAACATTCTGTTCTGTAAAGGTGATTCTGTAGGAAGCAAAAACAGCAGAGTAGGGTTGTCAACCCAGCTTTTCCGGTAAGAAATGATCATCCATCACCCACTTGATTCACAGGGATATAGGCTTCATTTTGTCTAAAGCACATGTGTCAAACACAAGGCCCGCGGGCCAAATCCGTCCCGCCAGGCCTTGCAACGTGGCCCACACCACGCTGTCATCACTGCACTCCGCTGCGTTTCCATCACAATGACAGTTTATGACTGTTCAGTAAACCATTTGGCCCGCGATTTAGGCTGGATTTTAGATTTTGGCCCCTTCTCTGATTGAGTTCGACACCCCTAGTCTAAAGTGATCCAGACTCTTTGGTTCCTGAGTGTTGCTGGCCCATGGGTGACCCACGATAAATAGAGCAGACTTCCTCTTTTCATGAAATTTCCACTTGGGATTAAAAGATTTCCGTCTAGCCCAAACTATTGAAAGGAGGAGATGAAAATTCCGGTGCTATTCTGTGAGCTAACCATGGTTTCTACCAGGTGGCCTGAAGGCATACAAAAACTGTCTGCAAAAAAAGAGAAATGAGGTGAACTTGAGGATAGGGCAAAATGGGTGAACTTGAGGAGGGGGAAAGTGGGTGAACTTGAGGAGAGAGGAAGGTGGGTGAGGTCTGGACAGGCTATGGGCATCCAACTTCTGATTCCCATTCATTCCTGAGCACCAGCTGCCTCCATGCTCTGTGCTCTCCAAGGCCAATCTTTGTACTTTCAACAAGCCCCTCCCTTTTTCTTCCTAGAGAAGATCCCATAGATTCCTTCTCCATAGGACTGAAAGAGCCCTAACTGCTCAGGGTATTCAGATCAAATAACATCTGGAGTTTCCTAGTTCATATCTTTTTGGCCTAAATTAAGGAATTCTCTACAAATCCTGGGGAGGTCTGAGGGTTGAGTAATGAACATGTCCCTCAGATTTCCCTCTCTCAGATGTCAGTAATCTCTGTTTTCATGTTGAAAGAAACTGAAAAACTATTCTAAAGTAAGGTTCAGGCAAGAATCTGAAGAACCAGCTTTCTGTATTCAGAATACTCAGATCCTGGAGCTGCCAGGCATGAGGAGGTTTGAGGTCATGCTTCTGATATAATAAATAAAGATGGGCTGATAAAGTGAGAGCCTTCACATAGCATTGCAGAGCATGTGGTTTAAGGCCTATCAGAAAGGTTTCACATTAAGGGCTGCCTTAGCACACAGTAAAACTGGGAAGACCACCAATGGCCTAACCACAATCCACCTTCCACTCCACTCAGGGCCAAGGTCCCTTAGCCAAACTATTCTTATCTAAAGGGCCTGGTGAGCCCAGCCTGACTTAACTCAGCTGGCTCAAGTGTAATCCCGGTTGTTGGTTGAAATCCCAATTGGGATACATACCCGGGTTTCAGGTTCTATCCCCAGTGAAGACATGTATGAAAGGCAACCAATTGATGTTTCTCTCTCACATAAGTGTTTCTCCCCTCTCCCCCCAGCCTTCCTCTCAAATCAATAAACATATCCTCTGGTGAGGATTAAAAAAAGGGTGGGGGGGCGAAATCCCTGAAAAGGGGAATTCTGCTCCCTGACAGCCCATGGAATTAAACAAACCAACTATGTCCCACCACCACTGTTCCTCCCACCATGAACCTAGAGACACCTCACCCTCTTGATGCTGCAAAGCCTGCCTTCCACAGCCCATGGTTGTTCATTTGGTTCCCAAGTTCAGTCTACCTATGGCCCGGTGAAGTGCAGTGTCTCCTTATCCCAGGCTGTGAGTATGTCTGATGAACAAACACTCTGCTCTCAGTTTCATCAGTCAGTGTTAAATGCCACACCTGGCCATCCCCATAACTCCGAGGTGGTTCAGCAGTGGGGTGAAAGGGACGTGATTAAAAGTAGCAGCACAGAGCTGTCAGGGGAGGGCCTGGATGGGCAAAAGGTACCTGTGCTAAATACAGACCACCAAGAGCCGCTTCAGTGAGGGAAGCTCCCCAGGCTCTGTGGGGACATGAGAGAACTCACTGCAAGTGTACTGGGTGTACTTGAACCTGCTCTACAGTTACCACAGTGTCTGCTGGGGCTTCGTACAAAATCACTCATTGAGAATAACAGGGCCAACAATCAAATGCTTCCTGGTTCATTAGCTTCAGAATGAGCACAGAGCAGGGAGGCAGCTGGTGCTCAAGAATGAAGGGGAATTAGAAGTTGGATGCCCATAGCCTGTCCAGACCTCACATAGAAGAAAAGCAAACCAACCTACACTGATTCTGATGCTAACTTCCAATCCTGATTTATTACTTGTTTTTAATCCTCACCAAAGGATGTGCTTAGAGATGGGGGAAGAGGGAGCAAGGAGAGAGAGAGAGAGAGAGAGAGAGAGAGAGAGAGAGAGAGAGAGAGAGAGAGAGAGAGGCCAGTAGGGCCTTCCCTATGTTCCCCAAGAACAGAGAGGCAACCAGAGCATATGCCCTGACCAGAAATGTAACCTGCAATCTTTCCATGCACAGGAGAACACTCATTCTACGCTGAACTACGTCAGCCAGGTCCTTACTTATTTAAAATTTTAAAAAAGTGACATTCTTCATATCAATTGATGTAGAAAAAGCATTTGATAAAAATCCAACACCCTTTTCTGATAAAAACTCTCAACAAGGTGGGAGTACAAGGATCATACCTCAACTTAATAAAAGCTATATATGATAAACCCACAGCCAACATCATACTCAATGGGCAAAAACTAAAACCATTCCCTCTAAGAACAGGAACAAGACAGTAATGCCCACTATCGCCACTCCTGTTTGACATAGTACTGGAAGTACTCGCCATTGCAATTAAACAAGAAGAGGAAATAAAAGGCATCCAAATTGGAAAAGAAGAAGTAAAGTTATCCTTATTTGCAGATGACATGATGCTGTACATAAAAAAACCAAAGACTCCATTAAAAAACTTATTGACTTCATAAATAAATTTGGCAATGTAGCAGGATACAAAATTAATGCCAAGAAATCTATGGCATTTCTATACACCAACAGTGAACTTACAGAAACAGAGACTAAAAAAGCAATTCCATTTACCATTGCATCAAAAAAATTAAGATACCTAGGAATACTTAACTAAGGAAGTAAGGACCTATATGCGGAAAACTACATGACACTGAAAAAAGAGATAGAGGAAGATATAAACAGATGGAAGAACATACCATATTCATGGATTGGTAGAATCAACATCATCAAAATGTCCATACTTCCTAAAGCAATCTAAAGGTTCAATGCACTCCCCATTAAAATACCAACAGCATATTTCACTGACCTAGAAAGAACTCTCCAAAAGTTCATTTGGAACAATAAAAGACCCCAAATAGCCACAGCAATCCTGAGAAAGAAGAGTAAAGTAGGTCGGATCTCAATAACAGACTTCAAGCTGTATTACAAAGCCACTGTTCTCAAAACAGCCTGGTACTGGCACAAGAACAGACATATAGATCAATGGAATAGAATCAAGAACCCAGATATCAACCCAAATCACTATGCTCAATTAATATTTGACAAAGGAGGCACGAATATACAATGAAGTCAAGATAGTCTCTTCAATAAATGGTGTTGGGAAAATTGGACAGATACATACAAAAGAATGAAACTAGATCACCAACTTACACCATACACAAAAATAAACTCAAAATGGATACAGGATTTAAACATAAGACGGGAAACCATAAAAATACTAGAGGCATCCACAGGAAGAAAAATCTCAGACATATGCCAAAAGAACTTCTTCACTGATTCTGCCCCTAGGACAATGGAAGCTAAAGAGAAAATAAACAAATGGCACTACATCAAAATAAAAAGCTTTTTTACAGCAAAAGAAACCATCAACAAAACAACAAGAAAGCCCACTGTATGGGAGAACATATTTGCAAATGTTATCACTGATAAAGGTTTAATCTCCAACATCTATAGATAGCTTATACAACTAAATAAAAGGAAAATGAATGATCCAATTAAAAAATGGGCAATGGACCTAAATAGAATATTTTCAAAAGAAGACAGAAGGAAGGCCAAAAGGCACATGAAAACATGCTCAACGTCACTAATTATTCAAGAGATGCAAATCAAAACAACAATGTGATACCATCTCACACCTGTCAGAATAGCCAATATCAACAAATCAACAAACGACTAAGCGTTGGCGAGGTTGTGGAGAAAAAGGAACCCTAGTGCACTGCTGGTGGGAATGCAGATTGGTGCAACCACTGTGGAGAACAGTATGGAGTTTCCTCAAAAAACTGAAAATGGAACTCCCATTTGACCCAGTTATCCCACTCCTAGGAATATATCCCAAGAAACTAGAAACACCAATCAGAAAGGATATATGCACCCTATATTCATAGCAGCACAATCTACAATAGCTAGGATTTGGAAACAGCCTACATGCCCATCAGCAGATGATTGGATAAAAAAAACTTTGGTACATCTACACAATGGAATACTATGCTGCCATAAAAAAGAAGGAATTCTCATCATTTGCAGCAACCTGGATGGAATTGGAGAACATCATGCTGAGTGAAATAAGCCAGTCAATGAAAGAGAGTTTATTTTTGTGTATGGTGTAAGTTGGTGATCTAGTTTCATTCTTTTGCATGTACCACATGACCTCACTCATTTATGGATAATAAAGAACATTATGAAATGATGAACCAAAAGATAGATATAAAGACAGTAAAGCAACAAGCGGACTGTCAAATTACAGCGGGGAGGGTAGGGAGATCTGGGGGAGATAAGAGATCAACTGAAGGACTTGTATACATGCATATAAGTATAACCAATGGACACAAAACTCTGGGAAGGGAGGGTATGTCGGGGGGGGGGGCAATGTTAAAATATGTACACAGATAATAATTTAATATAAATAAATAAATAAATAATGTATGTGACATTCTTGAGAGTGCATGTGGAGTCGTCCTTCTGGCCATAATGGTTCACTTCGCTCTGGAGCCGAGCAGCAAAACACCCCCACTGCCACCACTCATCTTGGAGTAAACACAGGACAGAGGGACAGCCTCTGCTGGGAAGGGGATCTCAGAGGGGGCCAAGTGCAGGAGGAAGCCAGTGGTTGCTAAGCATTTGGAGTCCCAAGCACCCTCTTTCATGGCCATTAATAGAAATTCGTGGATGGAGTCATATACCTTACCTGAAGCAGCAGCCTGGTCTTGCAAAAGATTAAAAAAACCTGAAGTATCACCTACCTGCTTATCTTTCTGCTGGCTTCGATCTCCTGGTGGCAGAGTCTCCACAAATGATCATCAACATCATCAGCAAGCACAATTTCTTTGGTGGTGGCATCAACATCAAATTCCATCTAGAAAGAGATCAATGTTTTCTAAACTAGAAAGACATTTCTCACTTGTAATTTCATACTTTCAAATCTCCATTTAATTTGTACCTTCATGTCAGCCAGAGTGCAGTCTTGGGGCAACCAGGATTTCAGGAATAGCCTGTGTAGTCTGACTCATGATGTCACTGCAGTCTGGCCTATAACAAGTCCAGCAAAGCAATGAGCTGCTCCTAAGACCACCATGGATCAGTATTGGCATCATCTTGAAGTTTTGGATTACAATTCATTTAAATACAAGATTTTTAAACTTTACTAATAATCTGAAGTCCTTTTGTCCTTGAGCATGAATTCTTTGGAAATATATATTTCCTCTAATGATTTAATTTTTATTTAAAATGCTCTTTAATTCACAGCAATTATTTTTAATTTTTTAATAGATTTCAGAGAAAGGAAGAGAGAGATAGAAACATCAATGATAGGAGAGAATCATTGACTGGCTGCCTCCTGCATGCCTCCTACTAGAGATCTAGCCCTCAACCCAGGAATGTGCCCTGACTGGGAATCAAATTACAGCCTCCTGGTTCATGGATCAAAGTTCAGTCCCTGAGTCTCACTTGCCTGGCACAGCAATTATTTTTAATTTGTCTAGTTTCAATAGCTACTTTAAACATCAAAATATTTGGGTAATTTATTCTAGGTCATAAACTATTGAAAGAAGTTGCTCTCTCTGTATAAAAATAATTTAAATACAAATTTGGAAAGAGGAAAGCAATTTTAATAAAGAAGACTAATAAAAATTCATAACCACAGATTCCTTCATCTTTTATTGTACATTTTTGCTTATAAGAGACATTAGTATTGGTTTTCTATATTACAATGTAAAAAGATCTCTTAATTAGCCTTTAGTTCAAACTCTTCAACAGTGAATTAAAATATTTTGAACTGTTAAAAAATAAAATAATAAAATTTTAAAAAAGAAGAAAGATACTCAGTTAAGTGAGATCAGGTCATTTTTTCTGTTCTGCTTAACTACATGTATGTCTTTTCCATTTTTTATTATCCCAGCCCTGATGATCCTCTTCATGGTTCTGTGTGTGTGTTTTTTACTTACCCTGTGTGTTCATCTGTAAAATGGGGATAATAATAGCACCTACTGCACTGTTTAGGGTTATAACCGTGGTTGGCAAACTGCAGCTCACAAGCCACATGCGGCTCTTTGGCCCCTTGAGTGTGGCCTGGGTGAGTCTATTTTGAAGAAGTTGCGTTAGAAGTTTAAGTTTAAAAAATTTGGCTCTCGAAAGAAATTTCAATTGTTGTACTGTTGATATTTGGTTCTGTTTGAGTTTGTCAACCACTGTCTTATAATAGCGTCTGCAGAGCACTCAGTGCAGCTTCAACACAGACAAGTTCTTAGTAAGCATTAGGAACACTTAAAAAAAAAAAAGTGGAGCCTTGACTGGTCTCAACCTTTGAAAACATTTAACTCAATGAAGACTTGATGAAAACTTGATTATAAAAGAGTTATGATCCATACAGGAAAAATGTGAAAAACTCAAATGAATCAATCAAAAAACAAAGCCATCCTGGCCAGGTGGCTCAGTTGGTTGGACCATCCACCTGTACAATAAGAGGTTTCTGGCTCATTCCCTGGTGAGGATATGTGCTAGAGGCAACTGATTGATGTTTCTCTTTCACATTGAAATTTCTTTCTCTCTCTATCTCCCTTTATCTCTCTCTTTATGGAAAATCAATAAACATATCCTCCAGTGATAATTTTTAAAAAGGCTACATAATGCATGATCTAAAGTAATAAAATGTGCAGAACTAAAAATCTTTCCCAATAGCCATGGAAAACAGAAAGATTAATGTGGGCGGAGTTTGCCAACTAAATTTTTGGGAAAAAGAACTTGATCTTGCCAAAACCGTTTGGCTCAGTGGATAGAGCGTCAATCTGCGGACTGAAAGGTCCCAGGTTCGATTCTGGTCAAGGGCATGTACCTTGGTTTCAGGCACATCCACAGTAGGGGGTGGAGGGGGGTCAAGAGGCAACTGATCAATGTTTCTCTCTTATCAATGTTTCTAACTCTCTATCCCTCTCTCTTTCTCTTTGTAAAAACTCAATAAAATATATTTTTTTAAAAACAACTTGATCTTGACCTTAACAATATATATTGATAGAATTGTTAGAAAGAAGGAAATTATATTGCATGTGAAATGAATCATTAGTTACTTCTCACAGGCTATGGTTCTGTCAATAATTGCAAGATCCGGTTTTGTAAAGTAAAAATATTATTGAATCTGCACTTATCTATCAATACCTAGCTCAAGCCATAACCTCTCTAGAAAGCTGACCTCATCTGAGAATCTGTCACTGCCTCCTCTAAGTTACCACTGTGCCAGGGCAGCTCCTGCATGGCCTCCATGCTCCATCATGTAACTGACCTGCATACTAGGCTTGAATCTCAATCTACAAACTTAGGTGTCAAATGAATGTAACTTTCTCTACTTTTTTATAACTCAGTTTCAGCCCAGGATGTCATCATTTCCAGAGGGATTATATGGCACCAAAGCAGCAACATGGGAGTAATCTCAGATCCCTGAAGTCATCTATCCATGAGAACTGAAAGATCCATCTCCCTGCCTGGCCCCAGACTTTTGGTCTATCTGAGTTGACCTTGGCTCTGTCCCCATGTTCTTCAGACTCTTTCCATAATTTCCCTGCCATTTTAGGTACAAGGAAATCATGTGGCTGTTAAAGACCATGACATACTGCCATTCCTTCTTTAGAGTCTTGCCACTTTCCCAGGACTGCACCCACTAGAACGGTGTTTGCATTCTCTCTCCCAGGATCCACCAACATCAGTGTTATCAGTTCTGCAACTCTCTCTCCCCCCCTCCCTCTCTCTCTCTCTCTCTCTCTCTCTCTCTCTCTCTCTCTCTCTCTCTCTCTCTCTCCTCCAAGCCATCCTTTTCTAGTTTGAAAGATGGAGGAAGCCCAGCTGCTATGGCTCAGTAATTGAGTGTTGACCCATGAACCAAGAAGTCACCAGTTTAATTCTTACTTGGAGCACATGCCCATATTGCAGCTCAATCCCCAGGAGGGGGTGTGTAGGAGGCAGCCAATCAATGATTTTCTCTCATCATTGATATTTCTATCTCTCTTGCCCTCTCCCTTCCTCTCTTTCTAAAATCAATAAAAATATTTTTAAAGTAGATAAATAAATAAAATTTTACAAAAAATAAAGTACATTTTGTCTCTCCAATAGTTTTTCTAGCCCATGAGTCCTTTCTGTCCCCCATAAAAAATAGAAACTTTAGAAACCAGAAGCCAGAAGGTGACTCCTCTTTTCCTTTCTCTCTACCGTCAATTTTCTTCTCTAAGTGAATGAGCACAGACCTGCCTCGCTGCTTAAATGGGAGAAAGGTCCACAGGAAAATCAAAGAGAAAAGGGAGAGAAACTGTTAGTTTAAAATTATTGACTCACCACATATGCCTGCGATCTGCCGCCTTATTAATCTGAGCTCCTTCACTAGATGAAGACTGTAGCATCACCTTTGTCTCCCCTGTTCCTCCCATGCACCCAGGAAATCACCAGGTCCCCAAAGAGGAAGGACCATTAAATGAGTGAGCTAGGACTTGGTCTTGGTAGGGGGAGTGCATGAGGCAGCCTGTCGGTGATTCTCTGGGCTTTGTTCCAAAAGTGCAAATCCCGTGCCTTGTATCAGTCACATCAGATGCCTCTGGAAGGGACTAAGCATGAGAGGAATGGCCAGGCAGAGCCCAGAGAGGAGGCATCACTGAGCAACGACTTCTATGCCACCCTTGCCCAATGTACAGTGACACTAAAGTGCTTCACGTACATTGAAATTAGCTTTAAACTGAGCTAATAAAAGGCGTATACTATAGAAGGGTGATTTTCTAGATATCAGTGGTTCTCCAAGCATGGTTGCTGGTCCAGCATCAGAATTACCTGATGGGAAAATCCTCAAGTCCCTCCCAGACCTCAGAAAGTCTGGGGTACCTTCCAGCAACTGTGCTTTTCTCACGCCTTCTGGGTAATTCTGGTGCAACTCCACTTCGAGAACTCCGCTGTGTGCTGTAGGGGTTGACAGAGGACAGTGAGCTGTGTGCGTGACAGGAAGATGGAACCAGATCATGGGCAGTGGGGCTTCTGCCACTTACCGAGTTTGCTTAGGGGCATGGCATTTATCCTTCCTGAGATTTTCTCTCTTTTTTTGGCCTAAAACAATGGTTAGCAATAATACATACTTTTCATGGATTACCATGAGAATGGACTGCAGTAATGTATATGAAAGATCCTCCTAATTGTTAAAATGCCATTGAAATGTCAGGCAATTTTTTAAAACCCAGCCGCAGTAGCAGAAGACAGCTTGATTGCAGGAGTTAGCACATCTGCACAGCCCTCTGAGAGCCTGAACAGCTGTTAGGGTCAGCCCCACATCTCAGCAAACTCAACAGCCATTTGTCTGCTTTTGCCAACACGTGTGAGAGCCTCCTTTCTCCTCGTCTGCAGCCTCCTGGGACCCAGCTCTGAGAGCAGGTGGCCAGTCCGTCCGATGTTCTCCCTGCGCTGTGAGTACAGATGATGATTTACAAAGGGCATATCTTAACGATGTCTGACTCGGTGCGTTCTTACTACACTCTTTCTCAAATGCGCCGGTGAGAGAGAAAAGAGCGAGGAGGGAGAGAGGAATGGAGAGGGGGCTGTATCAACTCGACAACCTGCATGCTCCCTCCGCATGTCTCAGTGTGGCTTCCTGCGAGGCTGGCCACGGTGTTAGAAATAAAGGGATCATTGGGGCACCCAGAGGTCAGGGTCCAGGATTTGAGGAGGAGGTTTGATTCAGGCCTGGGCAAGCAGTTTGCTCATCCCTCTCTGCTGTTTACAGAACAAAGGTGTGCAGCATCGCAACAGCCCTGTGCTCTGTTGGGAATGGCCTTCGGTGAGCTCTGTCTGGAGGATGGACCACAGAACATGAATATCAAAGAGCTCCTCCGCTGGATTGTCAGGTTCAGTTCCGTCTCCTGGACTCCCTGTGGGCCTTTCAGGCTCAGCGCTGCAGGAAAACTGAGGAGCGTGAGAAACACAGTACAGTGGGGCCAGAGGGGGGCCAGCAGATCCCCCTGGTATTCTGATGTGCCCTGGAGTGAAGGCAGATCTCCCTCCCCACCTGTAGTCACCATGGTCCTGAATTATCTGACAAAAAGAGTGCGCCTCATTGTAGATTTTGTTTATTCAAGGATCAAAGCTGAGAAGTAATGCATTTTCAAAAGGAGGAAAATTATATACAACCGATGTATTTTCTTCTAATAAAGTCAAATTAGATGGCCTCAAATCATGACCAGTTCTGTGATGCAAGCATCCCAGCAATTTTATTTGCTAGAAATTTTGGAAAACGATAGTCCTTGGACACACAGAGTTACAACTCTAAGGGTAAAATTCTGGGGACTACTTTTATCTAATGCCTAAGATTAGTCTCAAGCTGAAGCCTTTCACCTAAACAGTGTGCCCTGGTCCAAGTTCCTGCAGCACAAAGGGAAATGGTTATGCTATTAGCTCCCGGGTTCTGACAAAAGAGCAGACTCAATTGTCACCTAAAAGGGAAAAGATGAAAGCTTTCCTTCTTCTGGCTCTAAACAAATTTTGTAAAATTGGTTTAAAGCTCATAACAACCCTGAGAAAGGAGGGCAGGCCAGGGTGTGCTCCCAGCTGCCTGCTCCTTACAGATGGCTCACACATACTACTGGCCTCGAAGGACCCAGAAATGGGAGAATGGTCATAAAAAGGAAGAATAGCTCAACCCTCCGGTTTTGTAAACACAATGTCTCCATTTTCTTCTTACTGGCTCTTTCTAAGCCTGCAGCTACAGTTTTTCACATTTTTATTTGTACAAATGCCAATTTAGCTCCAGGAACAAAGTAAGCCACAGGTCTCAATTAAATATACTCTGAAAACTGGAAATTTTTGTTTGGCCAGAGTCTTACCCACGTTGAGCCAAGGTCTGCAGCCAGAAAATCCATCTAGCTTTTCTTTGTATTTTACGGCCAGTGTAAGAGGATCAGAACTGACATTATCTCCAGTTGAAAGGATTTTGGAATCTGTGTGGATAATAGCACAATACAAGCTGTAGAAATTAATCTCGTAGCAATGGGACCTATTATAAAATAAAGAGACTGCATTATGCTTCCTAAGATCTCAAAGCAGATCACTGATGGGGAGTAAAATATCCAGTGATCTGTGATCACTCTTTTAGCCTTTATACGCCCAGAACCATCTCCTAGAGCTGCCCTGTGCTTGATCTTCATATGCAGAGCAAAGATTTCTCATAAAGTACAAGGTTTGGTTTCAACAGACCACCCCACCTCCACAACCAGAATTCAGGGTTTCCTGGGAAGACACCAGGTAAATATGTCGAGGATGCATGGAGCTTCCTGAGAGAGGAAAGGTCAAGAACTAGACCTTATTTCCTCTTGAAGTTAATGGTTTTATTACTATTTTACTGTCACACCCTTAACATCTGTCAGAAGGGTGGGATAGAAGAGTTCATATGCAAAAAATGCTTGATAATTGGTGGCTCAGTTAATTCATGGAGCCTGAGGACTGGACTGGGCAGTTCCAGCAGAGCAGCCTCTCAGAGCACATTACAATGGATACCTTCCAGACTGGCTCACCTCAAGGGCTCTTTCTCCTCCTTCATTTGGGGTTGCTTTTTTTTTCCCAGGGGCTGCCTGCTCCCATTTGTCGATTTCTTCTCTTGACCTGTTATAGGACCTTCTCATAAACTTTCTTGCCTCCAAGCACAAAGTTCCCCAAACACCACACACACACACACACACACACACACACACACACACACACCTTTTAGCTGAATAGATCTTCACCCCATTCCACCTATCATTTTCTAGAGAAGCTGTGGGTGGTTGAGATCCAGATGACCAAAAAGAAATGGATGTAAATGAATGAAAGCACAGAGACTACTCAGGAGAAAACTGCAAAGGTCCACACATAAAAGCAGGGTATCTTGGACAAGGGCTTGATTAGTGGAGATGGTGAGAAGGAATCAGACTCAGAAAGAACTTAAAGGGTTTGCCAGTAGATTGGATGTCAGGTAAGAGGGAAATAGAAAATTTCATGATGAATCCTACACTTTTGTTTTGAATGGTGGTGCCATTCTGCAACATGAAGAACACTGGGAGAAGGTTTGGTAAGAAGCAGCCAGCAGAAGGTCATGTTCAAACCTCAGTCTTAAGGTGCCTACTGCATATCTAACCAGAAATGCTAAATAAACTGCTCAAAATAGGAATGTGCAGATCTATGTCTGAGAAAAATAATACATCATAACCTATTTTGTAGCCTTAAGTAATGAAGTGGGACATTTCAGTAAAATGATTCTATTGAGAGCCTAGTGTGTGCCAGGTGTTATGGGCAAGTTAATATTCAAGATCTCAGAACACATGATATATGAGAGGCATCCAATCAATGATTATCGTCATTGATGTTTCTCTCTCTCCCTATCCCTTCCTCTCAAACACATGGTAGATGAAAGGCATCCAATCAATGATTATTGTCAGTGATGTTTCTCTCTCTCCCTATCCCTTCCTTTCTTTGAAATTAATAAAAATGTATTTTAAATATATATGTGTGTATATATATATATATATATATATATATATATATATATTCAAAAAGACCAAGAAATTTGCTCCAAGTCCCTAAGCTAAGTAAATGTCTGACTCAAACAAAGCATATCTATTCTTGTATCTAGTCATTTGTTGAACCTTTATTAGGTGCCTACCAGGTGCCAGATATTGTGGGATTTAAAAGGTACTAGAATCAAAGAGATACCTGGAACAGAATAAATGCTGAGTAAATGTTAGTCAATATCATTATTCATATTTGAGGAGAATGGCCTAGAGGAGAAGACAAAGCATAAACATAATTATGGAAATCTTTGGAAGGGTTGCATTAGAAATCACACTGAACATTGTGACAGTACCAAAGAAAGGTGCCTACCCCTAGCCAGGGGCTCTGTGCATCTCTGACACCAGTTCATGATCTCTCTGTCCACTATGTCTGTAATTGGGCCCAAGGCACCCAGCTCAGCTGTGGCAGAACTGAAGCCATATCTCAGTTAGATGAGTCCCTATTGGGACTTTATGCACTGGTGACATTGTTGTACTAGAACCAGGTCATCACATATTTGGGGCAACCCCAGAGCTATTTTTGTGACCTACGTTCTCCATTTAAAAATTCCATATTTCAGGATCCACTCCAGTTCAGAGGCAGAAATTTTTAAAAATTCAAAATACAATGAACACCAATAGAATCCAATATCCACAAAGGTCTTTTATGGTTCCTACCAAAACAGTTTTTCTGTCTGAAAGGCCCCCCCCCCCCCCTGCACCAAGATAACCAAGTCAAGACTAATTTGTGTGAAAAATAAGTCTAATTTCGATAAACTTGGCCTGAATATTTCTATCAGTTCAGCTAGATAGTAATTAACCACATAATTTTTTTTCAATCTGGTTTGCTAGAATTTTTCATAAGGAATCTTAAGATTGAATTTAAAAAGGCCTCTCAAGGCTAAGAAGCCAAGTCACATACTTGCCATCAGACTCCACCTGCATTACCTATAACTTGGGTTAAATCCTCTCTTCTTAACATCTCCAACGTATCCTGAGGTTCTTTTCTTTGCATCTCACAGTAAGCACCCTTTGTTTCTTACCTGAAAATACGTCTGGGAACCATGTAAGAAAGGTACCAGGCTATTTTACAGAGGAACTTTTATTGGCTTCCAAAGTTAATCTTAATTCCTTAAAGAAAGCATGTCAAACTCAAAGGCTAACATGGGCCAAATAAATGAGGCATGCGGCCTGCAGGCCACTGGTTTGACATGCTTGCTTAAAGCTTTCTGGTCATAACTGAGTCTATGCATATCTCTCTTAAATGTGACCTTCAGTCAAAACTTTATGTCCTGTTATAAAAAGAACACATTTTTATTGAACTTATGCAAAGAGACAAGTTGCTATTATCTTACTTTATCCTTACAAGAATGGGAGGTAAGTGAAATTATTAGTCCCTTTTACACATGAGGGAGGAGCCACAATCATATAGGGCCCTAGGAGATAAATCCAGGACAGGAAGCTGGCAGTGCAATGCAGAGCCTGCATTCTTGATCATGACGCTGATGACTGTGCTCTGCTAAATGGACACCAGGAAGAGGCATCATGTTCACCCTCATGGCTGGTGTCCCACCGCACACCAGCACTGACACCAAGACAGTGTCTTCCCTGAGGAGCACATCTCCCACTGCCGACCACCTTCCACCTCGTCACCACTCCCTCTACCTTCTGCAGACACTCTCCAGCAAGGCCTCCCAACTCGCACAATGGCTCCTCTTCTCTGCACAGACCTGATTTATACTGTCCAGAAACCTGCATAAAATAATGGATTCTTCATAGATACTAGGAGCCCTTTCTGTTCTGCTGCCAGTTTTATGCCATTAAACTGCCCACCCATCTGCTGATAAAATACAATAATGTGATTTATCTCCAAGCACAGAAACATCTCAACAAATTGGATTTACTTTATCTTCTAAAAAATGTTGTTTGTGGATGTCCTATGTACAGCATTGTCCTCATGATAAGTTGAGATGACTTTGAAAAAAAAGAAAAAAAAAACTTCATTTATACTCACTCTCCCATCTGATTCCGAGAAAGATTTGTCTGCCCCATGTTCTCCCTGGAGCCTTTGCACGGCTCCCAGAGAGCAATATTTCATCCCCCTTCCACTTGTATCCTAACCACGGATAGAAGTGGAAGGGGGATGTTTCTGCTTCCTAGAAGAGGGACTCAAGGACCAAGTGAGAAAGAGGGCCATTTCCTCATTCCTAACCTGTGCCCATCATCTCTAGGACTGCAAAGGCAATAATGACCCATGGTCTTATGTCATTTATTCCCAGTCTCTCTTACTCTGCTCTCATCCTGCAGTTCAGAACTTCACCCATTTGCCCAGATCTTAATCCTTTCTAATCAGCCCATTGACGCTCATAAGTTATTTCAGCCAACCACTCCTTCACTCTCATTTTTTTTCCTGAGTGGTTCCCAAATTGCCCTCACTTAGCTAATCCTGTCCAATAGAGCTCTCTTCATAGCTCTGTCTCCAGAATGTTCTTCTGGCAGCCCTACGTATTATTTTTAGGGCATATTTTGTAGTTTGCTTGCAGGGCTATAGACAGATGGTAGTCAATGTAGGTAGAGAGAATTACTGTTTTTTTCATGCTTCTTTGTCTACTCTTAGACTCTTCCATTTCAATCTAAATTTCCTCCTCCTGGACCTCCAGCTAGAATCATTCCTGCCCTTTAGCCATTACTGTTGCAGCCTGGTTATTCTGTTGCATTTAAGGAGAACTTTGAAGCCTGCTTTCCTGTATCCTCTCCACTCCAAACATACCACATCCTTTCTTTCATCAAGAAAGAAAAAAATTTACTTTCTTCCCATATGAGGGACTCCCTCCAATGTCCACATCTTATATTTTTCATCTAGAAGTGTGCTAGCTCTGATTCCTGAATTCAGAGATCATAACTTTCTTGCTTAGTTTAGTCCTTCTCTCTCACTAAGTAAGATTTATTCCAGATATTTCCTCCACAGTCACTTCCTTTTTGCCTTGTTTCTCTGTTGACCATTACATTTCCCCCCTTCATTTCCTTTGTCCATGGCCCTGGATCATGGAGCCAATAATATCAGTGTAATTCTTCCTCATATCCTCATTCTTACTCTCCCCTGTACTCCTATTGTATCTTTCAGGCTAAGAGCATGGTCCCAGGGATGATGGATATAGGATATTGGGGAAGGGATGATAAGTTGAGCTCCTTATAACTTGACTATGTAATCATAAGGGTTACTAAATGATTGGGCCCTTCTAAAGGAAACTGTTCCACTCACAGCTTTTGCAAGCCATTGGCCTTTTCCCCCAAACTTCAGGCATGGTCTATTATATTAAGTTGGACTCCTGACCAAATATCAATAAATTCCTAGTCACTGAGTCCAATACCCACTAGATGTCCCATGAGGTGACCTGGTACAAACCACACTGACAAAACCATGACAAGCTAAGCTAATCAGATTTGTATTCACAGAAAAGTGAGTTGTGAAATACAGAGAAATCAAGTACCTCATAATTGGGGGGGAAAAAAAACAACAGATGTATAATAAAGAGAATAAAACTGATTCTGAGAAGTCCTAAAGTATGAGGGCAATGAGGAACCCTGAGAGGCCAAGAGCAAGCTAACAGTGAAGTTATTACCAAACAGAAACTCTAATTATGCTATGAGTTTCTTACACTAGAAAATTCAAACTCATTGATAAACCTTCTCTCTTTATGCCTCATATCCAGGGTACCAAATCCAATCAGTTTTGCCTGTAAATTCAACCTCTTTTCTTTCAACTGCCATTATTCTACCAAGGCTGCTCTGTTTTCAGATGAACTTTTATTCTCACTGGTCTCCAATAAGTCTCCCAGCCATTAATCTCTTCTCCACACTGCCACTAGAGATATTTTTTAGAAAATAAATCTAATACACCTCAGTTGGTTCTCCTTTGCTTTCCTGACAGTGTTCAGCTTTTCTAACACGGAATATATGTTGAAAGTCTGAGACATAGCAAATGCACAATGTACAGGCAATTATACTTATGTCATCATCACCTTTACCACACCACTGTTATACCAGCACCATGATCATCATCATCTCCCACCCCTTCTTCCATGCACCCTCCAATTAACACATGTAATTTCTGTTTTTTAGTATCCTTTTTTACATGATTACATGTATTTTAATTTATTGTATTTTATTAATTATGGTTGGCACTCAATATTATTTTATATTAGCTTCAAGTGTACAGCATAGTGGTTAGACAACATAAATAATTTCTTATTTCCCAAGCATGGTAGATTCTTTTGCGGCACCATGACTTAATGCTTTGCCTCTTAAATGCCTGACAAACTTACCTTCTTCTTGAATTGAGTATAACTCGAATTAAAAATGGTTCTTATCTTCTCTGGTCTTACATAGAACATGTTCCCTCCCCTTGAATCAAGATGGGCTTGAGTCAGCTTTGTTAGATAGAACATGACGGAAGTAATTGCAGGATTTTTGATAGCTTCTACTTTCTATTCACTTAGAATGCTGTCTATGGAGTCCTGAGCAGCAATGTAAGAAGTCTGTCTGCTCTCGGGCCTTTGTGCTGGGGAAAGTGTATACGTGCTCTGGCTGCAGTTAAGCCCAGCCTTCCAGGCCTCATAGCAAAGCACCAGCTATGTGTGCCCAGCCAGGACACTCTGTCCAGGAACCAGTGTCCACTGAGTGACCTCCATAGACACCACCAATTGTCCTAAAAGCCCTGCTCAATTCCTCACCCACAAAATCAAGATATATAATAAAATGATAGTTGGATTAAGCTGCTAAATTTTGGAGTGATTATTACATAGCAATAATAATTATTACATGCCTGGAATAGTCTTATACACTAGAGTGGAAGCATCAAGACTAATTCTTTTTAACTGCAGATTTCTGTAAACTATCTGTGAACAATTTGTGTTTGTTGAATACACAGATCACCCAAACTACTCTACTCTATGAAATGCCTTTCACAGCCAACAAGGCTTTAAGTCATATGTTTATATACTACAAACTCCACTTCTGATACTCTTGGTTAGCAGTATGAGTCAACTGAGTCAGAAGGAACACTACAATTGCACAAATCTACTTTCACACATTTTACGTGGCTCCCAATTCAGATATCTCAGACATGGGACTGACAGTCAGAAGACTTCGTCTCAAGACCTGACTCGGATAAGTTCACCAAATCCCTGTGTTCCAGGCACATGATGTATGAGGTGGCACTGAGTCTGTGTCCCTGAAAAATCCGCAGACTTGCTCCTAAAGACCAAATTTGAAAGGGTATTTAAAGTCGCATTTCCTGAACATGAGTTAAGATTTGGTTTAGTGCTTTTCAGGGCATAACAACCAGGATGCAGTTTTCAAGCCTAGATTAAAACATCTTGTACAAAAAGTTTTAGGTAAGGCCCTCACTGGTTTGGCTCAGTAGACAGGACGCTTATGAACTAAAAGGCCCCAGGTTTGATTTTGGGGGGTGCAAAAGGCAGCTGATCAATGATTCTCTCTCATCATTGATGTTTCTATATCTCTCCCCCTCTCCCTTTCTCTCTGAAATCAATAAAAATATACTTTTTAAAACAAAGTTTTAGATAAAGAATTCTCATAGCTCTATTCTTTTAGTAATTAACAAAAAATACTGACATGTCAAGCACTGTTCCAGAGGGTCATGGATACAGAAATGAGTAAGATGTTATCTTAACTGAAGTTCAAGGTCTAGCAAGGAAAGCACACTTGTATAAAGTTAGCAAAATGTGAACATGGTTTTTTAAGAATAGACTTAGTGGAACTCTATCATCTTGCTGCCCATATATCTTACACATTTTACAACGTTTTTATAGTTCTCCACATTTTGAATTCTACCTTCTCAATGTAGAATCAAAAATGAAAATTTTCCAAGTTTCCCTTACCGTTAGAGTGTAGGCAGGAGGTTTTGTTTCTACCAAACAAAGCATGGGTGTGTATGTGAGCTTCCTAAGGAAACAGGGGAGAGTACTGGCCATCATTCAGAAAGTAAGAGGGTCGTCAAAGGTAGCATGGTACCAAAGGAGACTCTAGGACTAGAGGCAAAAGTAGCTTCTTGGCCAGGACCAGACCATGGTGTGGTTCTAGAAACTACTACAAAAAGTAAGCCTTTCAACAATTCAGGAAGCTTTCTAATTTCCTCAGTTAATTCATTCCTGCTTAAGCTAGCTAGAGGGATTCTATTGTCTTCCACTAAGAACCTGGCCAATGTATGAGAATGTTCAGGGTTACCTAGGATTAAATGATGCAAAAATACTTCTCAGAGGCAGTGATATTAAAGATGAGTTGGTCTAGAAGAACCTTCTTAGACTGAATAAACTCCATCTGCAAAGGCCCTGAGACATAGGAGAGCATAATTTGATAGTGAATGTAGCTGAAATATTTGGAGCATAAGAAAAAGTGATGGTGTTGAAAATGTAGGCAGGGATCATGCAGGTTTTTCTATGCCTTGATGGGGCATTTGTATACTGAGTAAATGAAGCACCATTAAATGAATCTAAGCAAGGGATTATCAATATCATGTTTGCATTTTAAGAAGATCTCTCAGCAGCAGTGTGGAGAATTGAACACAAAGATGGAAAGAGACCAGAGCCGGGAGTACTACTAGGAGACTGTTGCAGTCCTCCAGGTGAGAGGTAATAAGACGGAAGTGGAAGCCCTTGGTAGTAATGAGAGAAAAGGGATTGATTTGTTCTGCTGAGATTTTTATTTAATCAGGAAAGAAGAAACACAGCAGATTCACCAATAGGTTGCCTCTCTAGTAGAGACAATAATATTTCTTTAAAAACAACTAAATGATGACCTTGGACCTCTATTTCCCCAGGGCAACACCACACTGAGCCAGTGTGTGCGAAGCCCTGTGAACACTGTGGTGAATGTCTGTGTGTCAGTAGAAGTAGACTGGAGTGGTGAGATAAAAAAGCTTTATGTTTTGACTACTGCCCAGAGCATATCTTTCAGGACAAGTGGTACATCTGGGATTAGCTGTGAGATAAATCTTAGAAAGGTGACATGGTTATTCATTTCCTCAGAGTCCCATTTTTCATTGGGTTTCTATATCCAACTTCCATTCCCTTATCTAGGGCAACTCATCAAGAAATTCGCCTTTCTACGGAAGGAGGAGTTACCAACCATATATGCCTTCCAGCACAAGAATTTCTGAGCAATTTTCTTCTTGGAGTAGAGGGAGAAGGAATAGGAGCATGGGGTTCCAGGAACAGGAGAGTGAGAGAAAGTAAACAGGAGAAAGAAACAACAAAGCCATCCTCAGGTAGCCCTCCCTGCCACATCTTTGCAATATCTTTCTCCCCTCACTCTCCCTGCATTCCTTCCTGTACTTCAACTTGAAAATTAATGCAATTTTCTTTCACTTACCAGGGGTGGGTGTGTGTGTGTGTGTGTGTGTGTGTGTTTTAATATATCTTTATTGACTTCAGAGAGAGGAAGGGAGATAGAAACATCAATGATGAGAGAGAATCATTGGTTGGCTGCCTCCTGCATGCCCCCTATGGGGGATCGAGCCCACAACCAGGGCACATGCCCTTTACTAGAACTGAACCAGGACCCTTCAGTCTGCAGGCCAATGCTCCATCCACTGAGCCAAACCAGCCAGGGCCACTTACCAGTTTTTTTAACCTTGGGCAAGGACCATCTCTCAGCCTGAGTTTCTTTAACTTTGAGATAAGGAAAATACTGTCTGACATCAAGTTTTTGGGAGAACTAAATAAGATAACATGTGGAAGGCTCTACCAGCATGGCTCAGTGGTTGTGAGTCGACCTATGAACCAGGAGATCATAGTTCCATTCCTGGTCAGGGCAAATGCCCAGGTTTTATGCTGGATTCCCAGTGGGGGTCATACAGGAGGTAGCCAATCAATGACTCTCTCTCATCATTGATGTTTCTATCTCTCCTCTCTCTTTCTCTCTGAAATCAAGGAAAAAAGAAAAAAAGAATGAGCTCTTCAAAAAAAAAAAAAAAAAGCATGTGGAGGGTATATAACACACAGTGAACACTAACCACAATTTAAGTTATTGTGGTTATCAGACTAATCTTTAATCTGTTGACGCATTAACTCTATCATATTTAATGGTTGCATGTTATTTCATGAAGTATATAATTGCACTATTTTACTTAACCATCTTCTATTATAAGATCGTTGTCAATTAATCAATGTTAGAGACTATGTAAAATGAACATCTTTGCCCATGTAACTTTCTTTTTTGTATAGAGTTGTTTTCTTAAATGTTTTAGGTAAAATACCCAGGAAATTGTATTATTGTGTCAGGTGATCTGGACCTCTTTAAGGCTCCTATACAATCTTAATTTCCCACATTATTCTCTGTAAGACCGTGGTAAGCCACTAATCTCAATAAGAAGTGCTATGGACCAAAACTTCTGGCAGAATTTCATTTGATTTTTATATCTCAGGCAATATGACTATAGAATCTTTTACTCAGAATACAATCTATGAAATAGCAAACAAGTTGAAATTATGTTTTGTTTTAGGTATCTCTCTCATACACACACACACACACACACACACACACACACACGTTTTGAAGTTGATTTCAACCAATTCAGAATTTTGTTTTCATAATTAGGTTTGCTTTATAGTTTTCCTCATTGTACTAAAAATAATTTATGGTTCTACTTACTGTGGCTTAAAACATACATAAATTTAAATAATATTAAATAGAGAGGGAAATTGTTTTAAAGATTAACACCAAAAGAAAACCCAAAACATCTATACTAATAAAAGAGTAAGGTGCAAATTGACAGTACCTTCACAATACCCACCAGCCAATTAGGAGTGAGCATGCAAATTAACCCAACAAAGATGGTAGGTTAATTTACATACCCGGGTGCCAAGCTGCCGAGAGTGTTCTGCACCATTCCAGCCACTCCGGACCTCTGGGCAGCATGGAAAGGCAAAAAGGTGAATCCAGCTGGAGGGAAGGCCCATTCTTTTTTTTTTTCTTTTTTTTTCTTTTTTTTAATATATATATTTTATTGATTTTTTACAGAGAGGAAAGGAGAGGGATAGAGAGTTAGATACATCGATGAGAGAGAATCATCGATCAGCTGCCTCTTGCACACCCCGTACATGCCCTTGACCGGAATCGAACCCAGGACCTTTCAGTCCACAGGCCGACGCTCTAACCACTGAGCCAAACCGGTTTTGGCAGAAGGCCCATTCTTGCATGAATCTTTATGCATCCAGCCTCTAGTAAACAAAAATAATTGTATTACTGGTGATTCATTCTAGATGGGAGGATAGTAGGGAATACACCTTCTTCACATTTTTTAGTATTTTATGTTTTCAACAATAAGCAGTCTTTAAAGGACATATTCCCATCCACCTTGGAGAGCATGCAGGGGATGGGGAACACTTGGGCATCTGTCAGATTGTCATGGGCACAAGACTTGCTCTGCCTCTTGCTGGCTAGACAGCCTCTGTGAACCTCATCTGCAAGCTCACAGGGTTTGTGCAGAGACTGAAAGTACGAAAGCAAATAGGACTGTCCCTGGGAGGATTGGGCCCTCAATGACTAGTACCCTGCCTCTCCAGCATGGAAGGGAGGAAGGTGCCACCCAGTGCTTCTCCAGCTGCCAGCCCCCTGCCACCTGGCCAGGTGAATCCTCTTCAGGGCACTCCACTGGGGCCACCTCTTTTAAGGCTGTGCCTCTGAAGGAGTGAGAATAAAGAGCAATTACAGAGCAATACTGGGTAATCAGGTCATTAGCATTTCAGAGATAAGAAAACTCAAATCCCTCAGTAAAAAGGACCAGCAGGCTGTGTAAAAAAAAAAAAAAGAAAGAAAGAAAGAAAGAAAGAAAAAGAAAAGAAAAGAAAAAAAGAAAGAAAGCTGCCTCTCAGAAGCTGAGGAAGCCACTCCTCCCAGCCTAGCAGTTTCTATGCTTTCTCTTCTTCTCCTAAAACCAGGATGCTCCTCTTCCTTCCCTTTCCTTTCTTTCCTTTCCCTTTCCTTCCTTTCCCTCCCCTGCCCAACCCTGCCCAGCCCTGCCCTGCCCTGGCCTTCCTCTAGTACTCTACATCTTGCCTATATTCCTACTTCCAACTTTTCCCCAGATTTTCCCATTTTCTCACCCCTTAATTAACTGAGCAGTTTGGGGATTGTATTTTTTAATTTCATATAAAGGGAATGGAGCCTTTGGTTTTCATACCTAAAATTATTTCATTGAGGCTTTTACTTTGTATGATGTATATAAAGTGAAAGAGATATTTTACTTATTTGAGTCGATGAGGCGTCAGAGAAGAAAAGTCTCCCCGGTGCCTTAGTGTTGACCCAGGCAATTTGCTCTGTGAGCCCAGTTTGCAGATATGTAAGCAAGAAGCCCATGCTCCAGGCCTCTTCTTGGGATTTCCCAAAGAACTAACCCAGGGGACACAGAAAGAATTAGCTGCTACAAGCCCAGGAGAATTCAGATACAATTATTGTCTCAGTGTAGGAGGTTCCAGTCAGGTTAACTAGATGTGTCTCAGACCCAACCAGCTGACCTGGGTGAGGCTGGGAGTTAGGGAAGCAGCCATGGTAAGAATCCTGAAGGTGGACTGGAACAGTCCTAGGGGGCAGTGAGAGGAGAGGCACAGCTTTTAGTCTCCTCAGTCTTCAAGTGGTCTGTGGTCTTCTAATCAGGACTAAGTCAAGAACATGTGATGCATGGTGGAGTTCACGCAGACTTCAGATGGTGGAGACAGCCCGGGTTGGTAGCCACAATGGGTAGAAAGTTAAGAATGCCACATAAAAATAAGTTTTTAAGAGAACAGTAATTCTCGGACCTCATCGTTTCCTGAGACATATGAGCAAATTCTCTTTGGACTGTTTCACTTCTCAGATACAAAAGTGAATAGACATGCCATCCCAGATATTTAGAACAGGAAATACAAACTTCTGTACATGTGGATGTGTGAATATTTGTATGACAAGCATTCAGAACAGGCGATTTAAACCTTTCAAAAGAGCTCAAATGCAAAGAGCTATAGTCCTTTTTTTTTCTTTTTTTTTTTTCTTTTTTCTTTTTTTCAAAAGAACCCAACTCCCGCTGTCCAGTCTCCACCTTGCTCCTACCAGCTGAGGGCAGAGCAACCCAGACCCCACACAGATCTAGTGCAACTTACAACAACCCACCCAAACTCAAATTGTCAATCTCTGACTACTTAAGCCACACTACCACGCTTCGGTATATTACAGCCACAGACTACTTTCCAGTGACCAGGAGGCCCTGGTCTGATATGTCCTCCTATGTTAGTGCTGGCCTTGTCAGGACACAAGACTGAGAAAGGACAGCACAGATGGCTGCAGGGCTGGGCTTCTAAGACAGCCTCTCCTACGCATCTGGTTGGAAGGCTGAGACATGTCTCTATCCATGTAATCCTTCCTCACAGCATCTTACATAACAGCTGGATCCTGGAGTGACTGTTCCAAGAAAACCAGCCCCAGAGTCTGACTGCATCACACTTGTTAATGGTCCACGGGCTAAAGCAAGTGCAGGGGCTAAGCCCGGAAACACGAAAGCAGGAATACTGGGAGGCAGGGTTCATTGGGGTCCACAAAATAAAGTCTATAATATCTGCGTTCACTAACCTGGTTCTGTGCTCCCAATACTTTACCTCACATGTGTCAAACACAAGGCCCGCGGGCCAAATCCGTCCAGCCAGGCCTTGCAATGTGGCCCGCACCGCTCTGTCATCACTGCACTCCGCTGCGTTTCCATCACAATGACAGTTTATGACTGTTCAGTAAACCATTCGGCCCGCGATTTAGGCTGGATTTTAGATTTTGGCCCCTTCTCTGATTGAGTTCGACACCCCTACTACCTATTTGGTTCTAGTCCATTAGCATTTCATAAAGTTTGGGGGAACTTCTCTGCTTCTCTCTGCTGAGCCAAATAAACAATAAGGCTTTCCTCCCCACTTCTGTTAAAGATTTTAAAATAGAGGCAGAAACCACTGCTCTGCATGACCCCCCAAATAATTGCAGCTAAAACTTTTCATTGCCTTGAGTTTGTTTCTTCTTGGAAGGGAAGCTGTTCTGTCATAACATAGGCTTTGTAACATCACTAGTCACAACAATCTCAGCTCAAAAGCTTTCAAGACAGAGACCATAGCTGGAGCCCAATTACAACTCCACCACGCATCACATGTTCTTGACTATTTCACCCCAAGGCCGTCAGGTCTCTGCGAAGATGTCCATAGGAACACTGAAAGAAGCCTTCTCCTCGTGGGAACCAGCCTCTCTGATGCTCACATCACAATGTCCTGCTGCAATTTCTGAGAACTTAAACTGAGAACTAAGCCTATTGCTTTGTTAATAGAAAACTTGATTGAAATGGAAACTCGATGTGCCTTTCCACTTACCTGATCACTGCTGCATTTCTCCCTTCTATTTCCTTTGTGTTAAGAAAAGTTCACACACACACACACACACACACACACACACACACACAAAAATACATTTAAACTAAATAAGCATGGGGTAAGGCTGAGCCAAATTCAAGCAGGAAATTTTGCAATCTAAATAGCAAAGGCGTGCAGGGCCTTAACCTGACAACCATCTAATCAGCTCCACTTTCAAATATACAAAAAATAGAAAACACATTACACTGCATGCTCTTCGTTTTACGTTTGATAACTTACAAAGACTCTCAGCACAGCTCATTCCTGCTCCTCATGGGAAAGGAAAATGGGAGCCACACTAATCCAAGAAGCTAGTCAGCAAAAAGGCAAGGTCACAATGAAAATCATTCTTGCCAATTCCCTACATAAACACTGAGTCAGAGACCTGCAGACTGTCTTCCAGTGATTCCAGTCTTGACCATTGTCCCTCCAGCTTTGCAATAAACAACTTTTTCTTCCATTGAACTCGAAGGTAAAGCACTTGGCTGTCATGTAAGGGCCATGTTGTGCGAAGACCCTGTGTATTTAAAATGCTGGAATCACACTGAATGCACAAGAGTCTTCCCCCACAAGGAGCCCTGAGAAAAGGGGCCTACTAAGGAAACATCTACTTTCATAATAACTCTCAAACATATAATACAGGATTACTAACTGTGGTCACCATGAAGTGTGACTAATAGCCCTCATACGGTGCCTTCCTTTCTGCAGACCTTACATAGAATTCATATGCACACCCTTCCTTTCCCAAAGCCTAACCTTAGCTTCCATGGTTGAATCCTACTTGTCCATTGGATGGAGGTGTCTGCTGCATTGCTGTCCAGCTGTTCCTAGGATTTGGAAAGAGGTGTGTGCACAACCTTCCATGTCTTATGAGCTCCTTGGAAGACACTAGGTTATTGAGTACCAGCCAGCCCTTCCATTGCTTTAGACATAGTGATATTCTTTTCACACTGGTACACAGACAACATCAAAAAATATAAATTTGTATTAAACATTGGGCCCATTTACAGAGGTTTCAACAAGAGCTATAGCTCAGTCAGCCTTTATTTCAACTGGCAGTCTGGAAAACTTTTTATATGATATTTAAAGGGTATGTTTAAAATGTACCCTAAAAATGTTGAGATTGGAATGATTCCGTTTAAATTCTAACTATAATATGCAAATAGTTAAAGCATACCTGTAAGATGAAGATACAAAATTACCATCATTTTCTCAGCACAGTACCAGTTACTTCACGCTGGGTAGAATCTAATCCAAAATCAATTCTCATCATCTAAGAATCATCAAGCACATTGACATAAAAACCATCATCAGGAGGACAAATAATTTGGAGTGTGAAAAAAATATATATTGAAATAGTACAGCTTCTCTGGGAGAAAGATAAACCCATGTTTCTAGCTGAACAGGGTTTGGACAAAGATGCCAAGCACCATCTCAGCTCAGTGGACACTTATAATAACAGTAATAAAACATTACAATAAGAAAGCTTTTCACCAGGATTGATCGCATTTAATCCTACAACCATACTATGTCAGCAGTATCTGTATGTTTGTAGTTCAGGGAACAGAGAAGTCATGAAACTTGCCCAATATCACATAGTAAGGGAGCTCATTGGTTTAATGAACATTTATTGAGAAAATACCATGTGCCAAGCAATGAGAAGCAGGCTGGGGAATCTGGCGAATGGAACATTTTCCCTGTCTAACTACTACTTGGAGGTATCAGGCTATGGGATTCCTTCCTCCCTTGTTTCCTTTTTCCCTGGTCTTCCATTGCCCTTCATATAATCCCTTGACTGTCTCTAAACTCATCACCTCAGAGAAACATTTGGCAGGGTGGAGCAAAAATAGCTCCTATGTAATTTGGGTTCTGATTTTCCAAAAGCATAAATTCTTAGAAAAACCTCAGGCATTACAAAAAAAAAAAAAAAAAAAAAAAAAAAAAAAAAAAAAAAAAAAAGTATCTTAAAGAAACTTAAAGTAAGAGCTTGCCCTAGACTTGACCAAGATTCCTCTTGTGCTTGAAGAAAATAAGAGAAAAAGAGGAAGAAAGAGGTCTGGGGGTCCTCCAGAGGCAAAGAAAATTGTCAGCATCTTGTGTGACAGAGATGGTCTTCAGAACAGGCTGCTGAATGGCCCAGAAGTTCACAAGAGGGTGCAGGCAGGCTGGAGTTGGTCTACAGGATGCAGCTTGCTGGGATGGTGGTAGGCCTGAGCCTCCTGAGTGGCAGAAATGATCTGAAGAGTGAGCACCGCCTGGACCTTCCCCTTGCTGGTGTGCTGGCAGCTATGCCATAAGAGGAAAAAGAATCCAAGAAGCAGGAAAGGAAACATGCTCCTTGACCACAGACTTGCAGCCCTCTAGTGCCCTCTATTGGTAAAGCCTAACATTGCATCAGCAGGCGTAGTAGAAGAAATACTGCTGTATATACAGGTTCCAGCTCCAGTATCATCATATTATGGGGGGTGGAGGGAGGGAACTGGCAGGAGAGAGAGGTAAATTGGAAACTGAAAGAAAATAAACTGATAAATAGCCCAAAAGTATTTACTAGAGATGTCATTAAAAATCAATGCAAATAATAGAGCTTAAAAGCCAATAGATAAAAATTAAAATAGAATTCTAATAAACATATTTAAATAATCCAAAGACAGGATTAAAAGAACAAAGAAACAAGAAATAGACTAGATAAGCAAAAAATGAATTGTAAACTTAAATAATCTCCAAATCATTATGCTAAGTGAAAAGTGTCAGACACAAAAGAGTGCCTACTAGATGATTTCATTTATATAAATTTCTAGAAAATAACACCTAATATATAATGACAAAAAATGGATATGTGGTCATCTGGGACTAGAAGTGGATAGGGTAATAGGCTACAAAATGGCATGGAAACTTTGGGGGCAGTGAGATGTTCTCTATGTTCTGTGTAGTGATGGTTTCATAGATATATATATTTGTCAAACTCGTTAAATTATAGCCCAGCCGGTGTTGCTCATTGGCTGAGCATCAACCCATATACCAACAGGTCACTGGTTTGATTCCAGGTCAGGGCATGTGCCCAGGTTTCAAGATCCATCCCCAGTGGGAGGCCTGCAGGAGGCAGACAATCATCAATGTTTCTACCTCGCTCTCTCCCTGTCCCTTCCTCTTTCTCTCTCTCTCTCTCTCTCTCTCTCTCTCTCTCTCTCTCTCTCTCTCATCAATAAAAACACATTTTAAACATTTTTTAAATTATTAAATTGTGCATTCTAAATGGATGCAGTTTTTTGTACACTATTTTTACCTCACTAAAGTTGAGTTTCTAAAAGGATAGACAATATGCTCCAACAGGGACATTTTGAAGAGGCTGGGGAGCTAGAAAATTGGGGAAAGGGCTGAATGGCCATCCAGTGGACCCAGTGCCCACTCTGTGCTGAGCAGGTTTCTGCATCACCAGTGGGGCCTGATGTTTTATGAAGAGTGATAGCCTCAAAGATTTGGCTTCCAGACCCAAATACAGTGAAGCTAAGGTGAAGTACTGGTTCGCTGTCCAAGGTACCTGCTGTCTGACACAGCTGCCTGCAGTAAAATGAGAGAAACAGTGTAAGCAGGGCCTAGATAAAGACATCTCCTGGACAGGCCTGGGCTTGGGCTCAACCTCCCGGAGCGGGTTTCTGCTTTGATGGACTGATAGCTCCAGGAGCCCAAGAGGGGCGCTGAAACGTGAAGGCGCAGTCAGCAGACAGGCTGCTGAAGCCAGAAACCACATTGAGAGTTAGGACTGTAATAAATAACCAAACATTCACTTTCCTTCTCCCCCTTGGATGTCGTTTAAAATCAAAGCAAATAAATTTATCCGTGTGTGATTCACCAGTGTGGCAAAGGATTCTCTCATGCCTGCCAGCTTCCGAGAGCTTGAAATTGGGTAATTTGAGGAAAGAATGAGCAGGGGTTTCTGAACTAATAAAACAGGCGATGAGGATTTCTTTAGAGGAAACAAAAAGGGAAATACTTCATAACAAAAACACTCATTTTAAAACAAAACAGGAATAAAATAAAAAATAAAACAAAACATTATATGTTTTGCACATATAATGCACTAAACTAATTGTTAAGTGTAATGGAAGTCTTTTGAAAGGACTAACCTTTTAAAGCACAGTGATCTGCTTACAGTAAAACAAATAGAAATATGCAAACTGAAGCCACCAAAATGTTTTCCTTTTGGTGGATAAAATGTTAAAAGACCTAAATGAGAACCATGTTCTTCAAAGTCACCATATGGCTAAGCTGTGCACTTACTCTCAAGTCTGTTCAAAAATTCTATTTGGCATTGAATTATCCAATCATCACCTTGGATGTATTTTAATTTATTTTTAATTACAGTTGGCATACAGTATTATCAGAAATTTCAGATGTACAACATAGTGATTAGACATTTTTATATCTTATAAAGTACCTGCAATCTGAACACAGCTACTCTATATTAAAATGTGTACATATAATGTCATTGTTTGGATACTAGAAACTGTACAGATTTTAACCACAGCCCTGTATCTTATTACCTCTGTGACATTCATTAGCCTTTCAATTTTTCTCAATATCAATATTCCTCCTCTTTAAAAACAGAAATAAGCACACTCATATAAAGATGAGATTTTTTTTAAGTCCATGAAAGTATTGATAGTCAATAAATGTTTGAGTTATATATCTTTCCTCAGTAGTAATAAGCTTTTTTCAGAAGCTATTATTTTGGGAAATAAACAGAATTAATTTTGAATCTAAAACCATTTGCTGGTGAATGTTTCATTAACTCTGTGCTCCAGATGCTGGTCTAGATCTGGGCAAGGTACAAGGGCTTGATGTTTTTGAGGAAGTTCCAGAATCTGTCCTGGCAATGTGACCTTGGGAAAGTTACTGAGCCTTTCTGGGTCCTAGCCTCTTCATCTGTGATAAGAGAACAATAAGAATAGTGACCTCAAAATAGTCCCCTTAGGATACTATGTATTTATGGCAAAATGAAAGATATTGGGGACTGAATTACATTCCCTGACGATTCATTCACACTTAGGTTCTGAAATCCTAACCCCCATACCTCAGAATGAGACTATATTTAGAGATAGGTAATTTAAAGAGGTGATAATGATAAAATAAGATCACATGGGTGGGCCCTCATCCCTTATGACTCCCGTCCTCATAAGAAGAGGAAATTGGGACACAGACATACACAGACCAATGGAAGTCCATATGAAGACACATCAAGAAGACAACCATCTGCATGATAAGGAGAGAGGCTTCAGATAAAACCAACCCTGCAGACACCTTGATCTTGGACTTGCAGCCTCCAGAACTCCTTTCCTTTATTTAAGACATCCAATTTCGGATATTTTGTTATGGCAGCCCTAGCAAACTAATACAAAAGGGGAAAATATTTATTTCAGTCCTGCATTCTCCATGTAAGACTACTCACCCCAAGTTTCCCTATTACTATTCTCAGGAGAGAAAAGGAAATTCTGATATATAATATATATATATATATATCACACCAACTCCTCTCCCTCCCTCATCCTCCAGACCTTCCAGCAAAACTGATTCCTTTTACCATTTCTCTGGTTATTGCAAAAAGCCACGGATGTTCAGATATCTCATCATGCTTATTATCTCCTTCCAGGGTTCTTTTTATACTTACTTTATCGAATTCCTGAACCTTTTCTTCTATGGCTTATAAAATCATAATGCAATGCCAAGGAAATCTGCATTTCAATATTCTTCTTCCTCAAAGTTTCCTTTGTTTTTCTGTTACTAAAACTTGGTTCCCCCTGAGAATACTGCTTCCCCTGCAACCTGCTCAGTGCTGCTTATTTTCTCAACCACTGAGCTTAGCAAAGGGTAGGTATCCTCTTTGTTCTTGGTTGCAGATTCCAATCCAATTTCTCTTTCTCTTCCCTAAAAACTACACTCTTGGAGCCCACACCATCAGACAACATATCATTTGTCTGTTGCCTCATCAATAGATGTTATCACTCCTAAATTCAGTCTCCTCTTTCTTTGTCATTCTCTCCATCATAATCCCTAGTGATTTTGAAATTCTTGAAAGTCATCCTCCCAGCCTCAATAGTTTCTTCACCTCTTCTTCAATGACTCTGACCTTACCATCTACCATCTCCTCTCAATGTCATAAACTAGACTTTGTCATACATTATCTATAACTGCTTTTCCTTTCTAAGCTTGGGTTCAAGTTTTAAACTCTCTGTTCACCATCCCCTATATTTAATTCACTCATTCAACAGATTACTGTGTACCAGGCACAGTTCAAGTGGTGCATGATATGGAACTGATTAAAACAAGTAAAAATTTCAGTTGCCATGGAACTTACATGAGTTTAATTGAAGACAATAAACCAAATATAAAGTGTATTTAGTTTGTGGTAAGGGCTATAAATAAAAATAAAGCAAGAAGGGGGTTAGGGAGCAATACAGAAGGCACCTTTTTTTTTAAAGGTTGGCCAAAAATACACACA
Source organism: Pipistrellus kuhlii (assembly GCF_014108245.1). Lineage (NCBI taxonomy): Eukaryota > Metazoa > Chordata > Mammalia > Chiroptera > Vespertilionidae > Pipistrellus > Pipistrellus kuhlii. The sequence goes on along the minus strand of NW_023425460.1, from coordinate 583,405 downwards.
CACACACACACACACACACACACAGAGAGAGATATTTGAGCAAAGATTTCAAAGTCATGAGACTGAGCCATGAAGATATGACTTAGATAGATATTTGGACTGAGCCATGTAGAAAAAAGAATATTCTTCAAAGAGGTAACAATATGTGCAAAGGACTCGAGATGAGAGGTTATCTGAGTTATCTGGGTATTCAAGGAACAGAGTTGACTCATGTCTGGAGGGGATGGAGGGAGACAGCAGTAGAAAATGAGGCTGAAAAAGTGGAAAGGAGGTGAGGAAGCAGGTCTTATAGGGCACTTTTATAAGTCATAGTAGGGTTTTCTCTATCACTCAGATGCAGTGCCATTGGGAATTGTGAACAGAGAAAGGATGTGATTTTTCCAGTGTTTCTCATAGTACACCAATTCTTAGACCCTTTTAACCCCACTAATCATTGTTCCCTGCCCATTGTCATTACCTCTAAGTCCTGTCTCCTCTTTCACCAAGCTTTCACTCTATGGATTCATCCTCTAATCACTCACTTGTAAATTCCCTCAACTCCTTTACCTCTCTCACTCTGTGCTATTCACATGGCAAAAACAGCCCCTAGCCGAAACCAGTTTGGCTCAGTGGATAGAGCGTCAGCCTGTGGACTCAAAGGTCCCGGGTTTAATTCCAGTCAAGGGCTTGTACCTTGGTTGCGGGCACATCCCCGGTGGGGGGGTGGGGGGTGGGAGGGGGGTGACGGAGGCAGCTGATTGATGATTCTCTCTCATCGACGTTTTCTAACTCTCTATCCCTCTCTCTTCCTCTCTGTAAAAACTCAATAAAATATATTTTTTTTAAAAGATTATACTGAACTATGTGTAATACTTTAAAACAATTAAAAATTTTTTTAAAAGATTATTAAAAAAAAAACCCTAGTTAAGTCCAAATCTAACCTGTTCTATACCTGCATCCACACAGTTAATCACAGCTGAAGCCAAGCCACAGCAAACCAACTAATCATGCTTCAAATTCACAGCTAGGAACCTCAAACAATCCTAAAGTAGGATTGCTGGACACACTACTTTTCAAGGTCCCATCTTTACATACCATCAGAGTGGGGGTCAGTGCAGGAATGACACAAACATTCAATGCATAACAGTGATTACTCTAGAAATTACACCTTGCACACTTAAATTATCAAAGTCTATAATTAATAAAAATATTTAGAAAATATTCTTCCAATTAAAAAAAACCTGGGAATTTTAATATTTTAATTCTCTTTCTTAACACTGCCATGTATTATCATTACTACATCATACATCTGACTTTTTTTACATTTACCCATATATTTTCACTTGCTTTGTATTAATTCCTTCTGCTTCTCCTGTGAGATCACTTTTTTCCACTTGAAGCACATCCTGTAAAATCTACCAGTGATGAAAATCTCAGTTCTTATTTATCTGAAATTGCCTTTATTGTGTTTCCATTCTTGAAATACATTTCTGCTGGGCATAGATACATTAGCATTTGTTGTATCGGCACATTTAACATATCTTCTGATTTCTACTCCTGCTCTTGAAAAACCAATTTCCAACTTAATTGCCACTTCTTTGAAGACAATTTGATGTTTTTCTCTGGCTGCTTTTTAAAATTTTCCTCTTATTTAGTTTTTACATTTTTTTCACTCTAGTGTGTTTATATGTGTTTTATTTTTATTTATCATCCTATTTCAATGAATTCTGGGAAATTATCAGTCTTGTCTTTAAATAATACTTATGCCCTATTCTCTCTATTCTGGAATTCTAACTTCCAACTCCATCCTCCATGTCTCTTCCTCTTTCTTCTGTAGTTTCCATCTTTTTTCCCTCTTTTTATGCTATATTGTGGATAATTTTTCTGATATATGTAGTTTTCTAGTTAGCTAATAAGTCTAATATGGCCCAATTTCTCCACTGAATTTTTTATGTTAATTTTTGAATTTATAATTTTTGGAAATTCTATGTGTTTCTTTTGCAAATCTTCTCTGTCATTTTTATAGATTCCTGTTCTCTGTTAATTTTTTAAGCTTGTCATTTATTTCTTTAAAATATGAAGCTTAATTGTTTTTAGACTCTGTGCCTGATAATCTTGTTGTCTGGGGTATTTGTGGTTCATTTTTACCATTTATTTGTTCATTCATTCATTCATTCATTCATTCATTCATTTTGGCTGATCTCATTATGTTGCCTTATTACTTATCTACCTTTGTGCACTGGATATTGTCTTTGATAACTTTCTTGTAAAGACTGAGGCCTGAGATGAAATACTTTCCTCCAGAGATGATTTGAGTTTCCTTCTGTCAGATGTCTTGTGAGAGGGTTCACTTGACATGCAGGCAGACAGGGCAGGGATCCAGTGGAAAACAAAGGCAGGTGGAACATAGGCAGGGGCAGACATGGCAGTTTGAGCCAGCCTAACCACAGGAACCAACCATGCAGAAGTAATAAAATGTTTCTGGACTCAAAGTGGGAGGCATGGGAAACCAAGGGAGTGCCTGCAACAACAAGATGTAGAAATGCATAGAAACAGAGGAAGTTCAGCATAAGAACAGAGAAAGAGCACATGGAGACAGGGAAACTTCAGGTCTATCCCTGAGGGGAGTCTGAATCTGCTTATAATAAATTTTCCACACTTTTGCTTCAATCTTCTGGTCTCATTCTTCAGAATCACGAGACACAACACAGGGAAAATACCTCGGCTCACTGATCAGGTCATCACTGGGGAGAGAACCACTTCCAACCAGCTTCACAGCTTTCGGTGGCCAGCCGCTCAGCATGTGTGTGGACTCAGGGTGCATGTCCACACAAAGACCAATCAATTGTCAGAACCTCCCAGGAATAATGAGTATTTTTTCTTTACTTTTGGGGTTTTGTTTCCCCATAGTCCCCTGTCATTGGTTAACAGGGAGGCCGTGGGTTTAGTTATACTTTATCCTTACCTCTGATTTAACCCTTGGAAATCTCAACTTAATGTGGAGGACTTCTTTGAAACATCCCACCTGAGGCGGGCCCGGAATATCTGTCGCCTTTGCTTTTGATGCCATCCAGTGTAGTAGCCACAAAAGCCCTCCATATTTTGGCATTGCAATTACCTATTTACGTAACTCGAGGCTTTTTCCCAGAATTTAGACTACGTTTTCATTACTGGAAATGATCATCTCTCTTGTCTTTACCTCTTCACCTCCAAGTGCCCCAGGCCCACCTTTGGATCCCTCCTTTTCTCTATCTACATTGTCTCCAGTTCATCTTATCCAGATTCATGGTTATAAATATCTATAAACAGCTCCAGAACCCTCCCTAAACTCCACACATACATATATTATGCAGCCAAATAAAGATGTAGAGTACACATATATGTGTAAGTTGACTTACACCTCCATTTGGATGTCTGACAGATCCCTCAAACCTGGCAGAGCCCCACCCTCCCACTCCCCATATTCTCTCCATCTTGAATGCATACTCCTCCCATGCAAATGACTTGTTGATCTCCAAATCTGCCATACTTCTCTCTAGATCTTTTTACATTTCCCTCTTCTACTTGTTCACATACTTCTATTTGCTTTCCTCAAAGTTCATTTGAAGAACCACTGCTTCAGGTTAATTTGGGTTGGGTGCCCCTTCTATTTTTTCCCATAGCACTCTGTGTGTATGTCTACCACTGCATTCACCAAACCCCTAGTAAAACACTGGTTTACTCTCTAGTCCCCCAACAGCTGGTAAAAATCTTGGGGGAGCTAAGACCAACTCACTCATCATTACTTCCCACTTTCTAACACTGTACTTGAAAGACACTTGACACCATATTTGACAAAAATGTTTTAAGTGAACACATGAATAAATTGTATGTAAAGAATATTTGAAAAACAAAATTTTTAAAGCAGTTCTAAAAGTCTTCAACACAGAAATTCCATTTGATTGCATGTACTATCTCTCCAAGAGAGTCCTTTGAAGGAGGAAACTACACTGTTCTTTGCAGATGGTTGATAGTATGTTGTTTTATAGTTTCCTTCTCTTCCACAAACTTCCACTAAGGTTTAATCTTTAGTGCAGGAGAAAAATCAAAGCAAAAGACACAGGACAGCAGGGAGTTTAAATAGCTCATTTATAATTGGGCAGTGAGAAAGGTATTATTTATGACTTCCATTCTTCACCCTATCATTTTCCAAAGACAGACAATTGGATTACCAAATAGAATAATTGCTGTCCTTCTTCTGGCCCTTCAGATACTGCATAAGCCTCAGGACCTTCCCTCCCCATCATTGCGTTTTATCAACTTTGACATTGCCTCTGCTCCCCTTCAAATAGAAGCTTTCAATGTACATCATAGATCATAAGACTTCCACAAAATGCTCAAACATAAACAAGTACACTAAAAACATTGATAAATGGCTTTCTTTATGGGAAGGAATATGTCACTTCACACGGATGTTTGTTCTAGTTAAATGAACAACTTCTGTGACCTACAGAGGAGGGATAAGCAAGCAGTGACAAGGGAGTCAGAACTGTGCACCTAAAAGACATCACATCCAGGCAGAAAGTGAATAAATCATTTCATCATTAAGGAGCAGCTTTTCAGTGCCCGGCTCTGCTCTGTTTCCAAATTCCTATGTCCAGGATCCACATCTACTGCATCCTAGAAAAATATTATCCAATAAAGAGATGATAGGACAACCAAAAGCAAATTCTTTCCTGTCAACAAAGGTTCAGCCAAAATACCCCATCCAACACCTTCGGGATAGGCCTCAAAGTTTTGAAGTGTGATTCCATCAAATTACTTTTAGGATGACTTGAAATGTATAACTCTAGCTAACCTGATTTTTAGTGACTAGATCAGTCAGAATAAGCTGTAGTAATAAGCCCAAAACTCGGGGGTTGACACACCTGTTTGTTCCTCACTGACACTGCACTTCTAATGCAGGACAAGAGCAGAGGGATCTGGGGTTGTTTTTATCACTCCAGGACCCAGGCTAATGGAGAATTCCTCTCCACATGTGTTTCTCCACCACTGCAGCAGGTGGGAAGGAATGTGGTGGACATGTGCTGAATGTCAAGCTTCTGCAGGAAGTGATGCACATCATTCCTATTCACAGCTGTCATTGAATAAAGCACACCTGTCTTTGAAGCGGATGAAGAAACTCTGTGTTCCAAAAGAGAGAGGGGGAAACTGGGATATCTGTGAGCAGCATAATCTTCAACCACAGTGACCCCCTTCATACTTTCACACACTCTGCCCTATACCCTTTTAGTTAATACTGTCTTCATCATACCCCTGTCAAAGCCAATGATTACCAGTAAGCTACCTTGAAAGAGAAGTGGCAGACTTCTCTACTGCAAAACACTACCAAACAAGGATGCGGCACAGGGTATTAAAGCACTAGAGTGAATACTGAGCTTGATCATCCTACAAGTCTTTCAAAACCAGTCTATTGTTCTAGGATACATACCAATGCCAACTGGGGCCATTTGGTCAGTTCAGGCTAAAGATAAAGCAAGTAAAACCAATGCAAAGAATGAAGTACTTACTATATGTTATAAGAAAGGAATATATTACAGGGAAAATAATTATTAGGTAGTTACTTATAATCTGTGACTTGTAAGAAAAGTGGATACTGAGAAGGATCTTTTATTTTGTTGATCTAGGATTAAAAGTAGGGATGAACATTGTAAAAGAGAAAACTAAATTGAAATATAAGAAAAGTGATTAAAAAAATATGGAGGGAAGGTTCCAGATAATGGGGAAGACACTGAAACCCTTGTGGCCAAGAGAGGGCTGGAGATGGAGAGAAGAGAGGGGTTGGGAAAGGGAGAAGAAGAGCAGCAAGCAGGGCAATTTCCCAGGGTTGAGACATTTGGAAAGAAGCCAAAACATTACAAGAGGCTGAAGGGACAACTTTTGCTGTGCAGGATGCAATATAAACCTGTCCTCACAAAGCCCTGCTCTGTGAGTCATCATTGTATTTCAATATACATGTTATAATTGTATTTAGAAAGGAAATGATGATATAACTAAACTGGCCCCATGGATTGCCCAAGGAGATGAAGGCCTTTGTAGGTTGCCCTACAACAGCAGCATGGATAAAACAAGGCAAAAACACAGGTGCAGGGAAATCCAACTCTGCTGAAAAAGAGTAGTTGGAACAATTTAGGGAGGAGATGGAATGGAATTCACTTGGGGCCTTGAGATGGAATGACTGCATTTTGCATATGGGAGAATGTGAATCATTGGAAACCATAGAGTGAACTACAGGCAGACACACTTCGGGAATTTCCAGCGAGTTACACCCATGTAAACCCAGCACTCAGTAAGTGTGGAATCTGTGACTTCTAACCACTAGAATGTGGAGAAGGTGATGAGATAGTTACTCCCTGGTTGTATTATGCTATACTAGAGACCCGTTGCATAAAATTGTGCATGGATTGGGGGGGTCCCTCAGTCCAACCTGCACCCCTCCAATCTGGGAGCCCTCAGGGGATGTTCTACTGACAGCGTAGGCCCACTCCCTGTGGTTCTTTTTTCTCTGTGGATCTGCCTGCTCCGCACTGCCACAGGCCTTGGTGTCTGCTCTCTGCGGGGGCCTGCTTGCCTCTCACCGCAGGGAGTGCCCAAAGTCTGGGGGACTCTGGTAGCGCTGAGGGGACTGGGTGCAGTCATCTTTGTGGTGGAGTGATGGTCAATTTGCATATTCCCTTTTTATTATATAGAATAAGACTGCATATTAGCAAACCAAAGTGAGTGAGCCTCCTGCTGCCCTTGAAGAATAAACTGTCATGTTATGAGGGGACACGTGGCAGGGAACTGCAGGGGCCTCAAGGATCTGCAGTGGCCCTGGCTGACAGCCAGCCAGAAAGCAGGAACCTCTGAGCTATAACCACAAAGAACTGAATTTTGACAGTAACCCCATGAGCTCGGGAAAAGGCCCCGAGTTCTAGAAATGAATGGTTCCCAGCCAATACCTTGACTGGAGCCAACTAAGCTACGTGCATTGTTTTAAGCTACTAAGATTGTGGTAACTTGTTGTGCAGCAGTGGTAAACCAATACAAGAGATGAGCTTCAAGGACTGAATATGAGCTCACCAACTGGGAGGAGGAAAAGCACTCCAGGCAGAGAAAATAACTCAGCGGCAAAGAAAATACCAGCTTGCCTGGGGGACCATGAGAAGTTAGCTGTGGCTAGTCTAGAGGAAGGCCTGCCGGAAGAGAGGAGGCAGTGGTCACAGAGAGGGACTTGGACAGGAACATGGAGAGTCTGCTCTTTTGCCACAGGAGGAGCTTAGGCGTTATTAGGTTATAGGGGACTTTACACAAACATTCCTTAACGTGTTTTCTAGGACTTACCTGAGATAGCAGTCACACGATGGCGCATAGCTACCATTATTCCTTCATGTCAGCCTGCTGCCACATTCCACTGAGTCCCTATTCAGTGGAGCAAGGACACATGGTGAAAAATTGTTCCTTGTTCCTCAAGAGTACACAACATTTTCTTGTTTCTGAACCCAACACCTGAAATTGATTTACTATCCATTTACTCACTTATTTAACATATCTTTTTGAATATTATATGAATCCACTTTTGCAGATGCTATAATACAACTGTGAATTAGACAGTGAAACAGAGCTATAAGAATGTGTGATACCGTGGGGACATTGAGAAGGCAGGAAGAGTAACTGGGAACTAGAATTCTTCCTTGCTCGATTCTACTTTCATTTCATGCATATATGTGTGGACGAAAGGAGCCACATGCAAACCTGACAAGCTCAGGGGAGGCCTGTGTGGCAGTCTTGCAAACTCAGAGACCTAAAATAACCACAAAAATGGTCTGAAAATTAAATATTTAACTACAAACAGGTTACAGTGGGCAGTCATTCCTAGGCTGATATTTTTCCTGACAAAGATCAACTTAGATCTTTACTGAGCCCATTTGCCTTTTTGCCTCTAAGATAACATATCTATGAGATGTCTAGGTAATTTATAACTTCCCTTTTTTCTGGAGCCCCTGGGGAACAACCAAATGTGGTAGGCGCCAGGACAGATGCCTCAAATTCCTTCATTATCATGTTAATTGTTCCTGTACCCACCTAAATATGTGTCCATCATTTTACTTTTTATCCAATCCCAGGGGGTTTTCACATCTTTGCTTTATTCCACCTCTTTAATCGGTCACCAATGAATTTCATGTAATCCACCTATATCCCTCATTCAGTTGCAATGTATAAATAGAAATGTAACCCGCCATTCTTCAGAGCATTATCTCAATTCATTGAGGTTCTGCTTCCCAGCATATGTCAACAGTTTGCTCAAGTAAACTCACTAAAATTCTTTACAGGTTTCAATGGGTTTTTGGGTTGTTTTTGTTTGTTTGTTTTTGTTAACATATGTATAATTCACCTCTAATTTCCTTGAGATAGCATGAATTAAGTGTTGATTTAAAAACAAAAGAACCCAATTAGAGTATCTGGAGTAGTTAAAATTATTTTTTGTTTACAAGCAACAGAAAACTGAACCTAAATTGGCTGAGGTTAAAAGGGTCACATTGCCAGAAGCCAATTCCAGCATGTCATAATTGCAAGAGTTTCATCAAAAGGTTGAGTCACATATGTTATCACCTGTTGGGAATGGCTAAACGCATTTCTCCAAACCTGAAAGGATGATTATTTACTGCCAGACAGCTCAGGGCACCTTAATCTACATGTTATTGCCTCCTTCTGGCCAAACACCTGAACAGCCTGAGGTAACTCTTCCAATCTGACAATGGATTCTGTACCTAACCCTGCCCTTTGATGTGTATATCTCCACCTTGCCTTAGGACAAATTGTGTTAATAAAAAGCAAGATGTCCTGAGACAAGAACTTGGTTTCTTCAGCCAAGCTCCTCTGCACCACTCCCTCCCCTCCTGCCAAATGCCTTTCAAAATTATGTTTCTTCTCTGGACTCTTATTTAATTTATACACAGCCCCTTCTCCAGATTCCAGAACCTTCTAGATGCTGGATCAAGATCACCAGCTTTATCACATGAACTAATTATACAATCTGGCTTCAATCAAGCCTGACCGCCTGGTTCTGCTTGCTCTGGATACCACACTCAGGCGCCTCACCACGATTCCCAATAATCCAACATCTCTCCTCGTGGGAATAGCAACTCTAAACCCATATCAACACCCCAGTGTACAGAGTGTGTGTCCTAGCATTTTCTCTACATGTCCTGAGGTCCACTTTGATAGAATTAGCAAAGATCACTTCCCCAATTCTAATCACAACGATGTCCAAAGAGATGATGTACCCTGATTGATCTAAACCACACAGGGATTTCCTCTGGAACCCTGGATTGAGTCAATCCACCTAAACTTCATGACACAGACTCTGCCTGGTTGTCCACCAAAGTGCTTCCCTTTTCCTCAGCAGCACAGTTTCCCCTGAGACCAAGTGACTGAGTTCTAGTCAGAACGCAGAAGTGAAGCATACCCTCTCCCAGCCTGGCCCTTAAAACCTCCCACACAATCCTCCAAGGTCTAAGCATACTTCAAAGTTCTTCAATAACTGAGGTAAATATTTTCAAAATTTAAATTTAAATAAACTAAAATTTGAAATGTAGTTCATTGGTTGCACTAGCCATGTATCAAGTTTTCAAAAGCTGCACATGGCTAGTACTACTCAATTGGACAGTAACAGTCTCTGGATTTCCTCCCTTCAAATTCTTCACTTTGCTTTGACTGTGATAATGAAGAAAAAAAATTGGCTAAGTTTCCTGTTTAATTGTCTCAATTCTCCTAGTACTTCTTTGGCAGTGAACAATTAGCACCAAGTGTATTGTGCTAAATTTTGATCATTACTCTAAGTACTCACATCAGAGAATGTCCTAAATTTAGAGTAAGTTCTAGATTTTACAATTCCCTTTTTGTTCATAAACATGTACCATAATTGTTGTCTCTTGGTGTAGAGTGAAATAAAGGAGAAAAACAATGATCGTTAAGGGCATGCCCCATAATGTAGTAAAAGGATGAGTGCACTAGAAGGTGAAGGAACTAAGTCCCAGTGTTCTCTGTGCTAGTTAACTCTTCCTGCCTCTCAGCTCCATATTCACTCTCCACTGCCTGGGATGCAGGAATATTTCTCCCTGCCTGCTGGCACAATGCTAACCTTTGTCAATAGAGGGCTCTGGAGGGACATTGGCATGAGAGCAGCCTTGCCTAGATGCTGTATGTTGTCCCTCTCTTGCTCTTGGCAGCGTTGGGCTGGTGTGAGGACACCAAATGAAGCTCCCTCCCAACAAATTCAAGTGGCATGTGTGCGGGTGGAATCCCATTAGACTCCTGGGTGCTCCAGCTAGCTTCCTTGCAGCAAGGTCGGTCAGTAACGACCTCCACTGGGAGCTTGCCAGGCAGATTTGAAGGAGGTTTTAGCTGCACTCCTGCCCAGCAGGTGGATTCCAACAAGTTCCATGGTTTCCTGGTGCTGAGTTCAGCAGCACATCTCCAGATGTAGCTTCCGGGAAATTTCCCCAGGACTCCAGCAGGGGTTTCCTGTCAGTCTAGGACTGCTGGCTCACTGGAGGTTAGTTCCAGGCCCCAGCCCCAAACCACAGCTTAGAACCGATTATACTCTGGCCAGGGGACTCTTCTCCCATCCAGTGGGCTACAACCACACCCCTCTAATGGAAGCTCCCTGCTCCCCCGCCCCCAGGTTAGTCCTTCCTTGGGTACTCTCTCAGAGCCAAGTAAACTTCCTGTAAATAGTAATTCGTTATTTGTAGCATCCTTGTTGAAATTGCTGTTTGGTTTCTGCCTCCTGACTGGAACCTAACTGATGCACCTCATATGCAATTCCTTGCCCAGGTGATGTGTGTGAAACATGTCACTTCTCCAGACTCTGAGAGTCTTTGCTGTAAAATAGGAATATCTGATTCGCTCAAGGCTAGGGAGAAAGCATACCATCCTCTGGACCCCTGAAATGCCAGCTGATACCTATTAAACAGCAGCTTCACCACTGTTCACGCAATTATTAAACCACCTTCCTCACCTTGAGAGAGAAAACACAAAAACTATCACAACTCAAGATTGAAATATCTTGCTGAAGTAAATAGTAAATGAAACTCTTACATCCTCCACTCACTATCCCATTGGCAGCTTTCCCCATATTTAACATGGCTGAGGGGCATTTCCTCTGAAATGGTCTCCAGAGACGATGAATAGGCTGGTGCAGGGGGAAGGCGCTCCATACAGGACTAAACTACCCTGAGTCTTGTCCTGCTAACAGGCATCAAGTGTCTTCAGTCATTCATGCTGGCTGCCAAGGAAACCCTCTGTAAAGCCAACAGTGCTCTCTGGGCCGCAAGCCTGCGTAGTGCTTGGGCCTTGGGCTTGGAAAACTCTATGGGAATTTCAAAAGGAACTCTTACTGCGGTAAAAGTACTACAGAGCTCTCTACAACAGGAGTAGGGAGATGCCGAAATCACACTACTATCAAGCAAGGACCACCAATTCTGGCCCACAGTGTACAGACTGGACCAAAGAAGAAAGACAGAAGAGATGATGGGGTGGGGGAAACATACCCTAGCACCATGCATCAGGCTGGACTGGATGGCTGAGAGAAACCAGTAAATAAAAGAATTTGCTGTTGAGAGAGAGAGAGAGAAAGAGAGAGAGAGACTCAAATCAGGAAACTGGAGAGCATTTAGTCATTAGATATAATTCAAATTAATGGAAAAGAATACAATTTAAAACGATACATTTATAAAAATTAGTAAGTCACTCCAAAGGTGTTTTTAGATGTGGTCCACATTTTCTGGTTTTGACTCTGAATTTTAGAACCCTGGTTATCATGGTGTCAGGGAGGAAAGAACTTTTTCTCAATCCTCTTACGTTCAGTGAGTGAAATGTTGCAAATTGAACTGGAAAAAGACCGATTATTAACAAGAGGAAAAGGTTTCTTTCAGATGCATACGGAGGGCCTCACAGAAATGAAATGAAAATCCCGAGGCAGGGATCAGACCTGAAGGTCTATATCATTTTGACACAGGGCAATACATTTGTGAACAAATTACAAAAGAAAAGGGTTTCTACTTGTAGGGGCGCTAACCTGGGGGAAGGTAAGTAGATGGGGGAACTGATGGGAAATAAGTTTTGATCAGCAAAGTTTGCACAGGCCCATCTGGGTGCCGACTCTCCATCTTCAAGACCATAGAACTCCCCCAGGAGAGGGGGCATGGCAGTCCTCATTCCTCAGAAAAGCCTGCTCCTGGGAAGATAAGGGAAGCTTTGAGAAGGCTTCTTTTTGTATCTCAGTGACCTTGACTCTCAGGAGCCTTCAGCACAAAATAACCAGAAACCATCTAGCCTGTTTTTGGTGGCCTATTCTAATCCCTTTAGCAGGAATGATTACAACACCTTACATTTAACTGGAAATAGGCAGGCCTGTTAACAGTGCCTTTATCATGAATATAATTGCTCTCCTGTCCTGAATAAGTTTTACCTAAATATTAAAAGTTTTATCAATACCAATTCCTATTCAGAAAAAAATGCAATCGAGGAATTAGCCACACCGGAAAGTAACATAAAAAATAAAAAGTTATTTCAAGATGACATGAAACATGCCCCAACTATGCAGGTGCTATTATGCTTCACAAAGCATTTCCCTGTTTAGTCAACAAACATATATGTAGTACTACTAAGTGTCAAGTAATATTCTAGGCACAGTGAGTAAAACACCCAACACGCGGCTGATACAAGCTTACGTTCCCTATTCCCCAGGCCTTTGGTCCTTCCTTTTTGAGACACGTGTCCAGTGCCAAAAGCTGCACTCCGGGGCTAGAAAACTGAGACCAGAAGAAAAAAGTAAGGTGTTCATGTGTTGAACCATAAGTTGCAGGATGTTGAAGAAGGGAACAAGTATGACCACAAGCCTTGAAACCACACATATCCTGATTCAAATCTCATCTCCCGCTCTTACTAACTATGATCTTTGATAAATAACTAAATTTTTCTTGATCTCAGTTTTCTGTTCTGTAAAATGGAGATGGTAACAGTCTAACAAACCATGCAGCGGAGAGAAGAAAATCAAATTATGGACACTTTGTGAAGGGCTTTGTGACAAACATGGTTTTTGTTGTTGTTACCTTTTTGGTACTTTCCATTCTGTAAAAAAAAAAAAGTGTAATTAATTAAATTAATAAGGAGTGGAATAAAGATAACAGAAATGGGAACATTCTTGATCATCTTATTTATTGCCTAAGAACCATGTAAAGACTGGATTCAGGATATTGGTACTTTGTAAACTACTTGTATAAAACCAAATCCTTGTTGATACTAATGGTAAGGCTGACAAATAATTGAGCACTTATTATGTGACTGGCATTTTCTAAATTAGGCTCTTTATGTGTGCAATTTTATTGAATCATTCAAAATTCAAAGACATGGACACTGACTTAGGGAACAAGAAGACAAGTAGAAACAGCTATTAAAATGTAAGATTCAAGTTCTGCTTTCTGACAGCATTGCAGGTGCCTACACATTGCTATCGCTGATGAATTCCCGCCTCCTGCCCAATGCACCCAGTGTTTCCTGTGTAAACCGTTACTGTGGCCTCTTTCTGATCCCACCACTGCCCCCTTAGTCTATCCCCCGTATTGTGGCTAGAGGGCGATAAACATACTTACTCATGCTTTTAATCTGCTTTAAGCCTTGCAATAGAGTGCTTCTCAAACTACAAAGTGCACACAGACCTCCCAAGGGTGTAATTACAGTGCAGATCTGACCCTGGGGTATAGAGGAAGGCTGAGGCTCTGCTTTCTGCCCAAGCCCCTGGGAGATGCCAATGCTCTGGCCCAGGGGCATGCTTTGGTAGCAAGGCTACCACAGGTCATCACCACATCCAGTGAAGCACCCAGGTGCCCTGGTTCTACAAGCTCCTACAGCACACTCCTCACCACACTCCCAACTAGCTCCAGCCTCCACAGAACCACTCCGTCTCTCTAGTAAGTGTTCTTCTTGCCTTGCTGAATATTTCTTCTCTGGCAAGAGGACCCTTGCAGATTGTCTTCAACACTCACTCTTGATTCCCACCCGCCCCCAGCCTGCGAGGCTCCTCCCTACCCTTGACGATGCAGCTCACTGGAAATTTTGATGAAGCCCCCTCTCAGGCAGAATGAATTACTGCCTTCTCAAAATCAGCCTAAATGACTGAATTTTGAAGTGCCTGTTTTCATCTCCGGATATGTGGTCCTTGCCAGCCTCATTCATGTTTGTATTTGGGGTTTGCTTCATGCCAGACATTAATAAGTGCTTGTCAAGTTGGCATGCGCTGGGGAAATTTAAATCACTCTTAGAATGCTATCATGGGCTCTGGGAGATCTGTATGGGGCACTGCCTCCCATATCGGAGTAAGCTAATTGATTAAAGATCTGCAGGTGAGAGCCTCCAGCACCAAAATACAGAAAGATGAAGTCTCTTGAGCCTAAACTTGCAGATAGCTACATGAAATGGAGGGGGAGGAGGGATCCACCTGTAGCACCTCAAAGAAAAGAAACCTTGGCATGTAACTTACATTTTCATTTGGGGAGTCATTTGTTCCACCCAATGTGAACTGGGGACTCCAGTGATTCAAAGAGTCTTCAAGCCAGGTGTCACTTAGTTTTCCATTTCAGTGGTGGCCTTGCTCTTGACTCTCTTTCATGTTTTTCTTGCACAATTTATTATTCCAGCCAGAAAGCTTTCTCCAAAATATGGCACTAAAAGGCACTAAGAAGCACTTTCCATGACTCAAAGATAAAGTGATTTTTTTTTCTTCTTTTACCTCTTACTTCATTAGATCTTAAATTACAAACTTATGGATATAACAAGTTGTACAATGAAAACATGGTGTTCTACGTTCTTCATCTCCGGACCAGCCGTCTAGCCTCCAGTGGAGATGGCTTTAAGATGCATTTTAAAGATAGAATCGCCGAGCTTTGTTAATAGATGAGATTAAAAGGTGAGGGACCAAGAAGGGCTCTGGTCAGAGTGGGGCCATTCACTCTGGGACAGCAGCAGGAAAGGATCAGCCTAGAGGAGGTGGGGAACCAGGAGTTCCAATGTGCCCAGCCATAAGAAGCTTGCAAGTCATCCAAGGGCAGATTCTGAGTGGCAGTCAGATGTCAACCTATTGCGAAGAGAGGAGCCCAAGCTGAAGGCCTTGTTGAGTCATCAGCACTAAGGCAATAAGTCTGGATGGAAAAGGACAGCAGGTGTGTACTCCTGTCAATGTGTTGTTGTTGTTGTTGTTGTTGTTGTTGTTGTTGTTAATCCTCACCTGAGGATATTTTTCCATTGATTTTTAGAGAGTGGAAGGGAAGGGGAGAGACACAGAGAGAGAAACATCAATTGGTTGCCTCCCACACACACCCCAACCAAAGCCAGGAATCCAGCCTGCAGCCAAGGTACATGCCCTTGACCAGAATCAAACCCAGGACACTTCAGTCTGTGGGCTGACTGACTATCCACTGAGCCAAACTGGCTAGGGCCTGTGGGTGATTTTTTAGAATAATAGCTTTACTATTTCATGACATATAGTGATTATTCTTAGTCACTAGTCTGTGTCCAATACTAGGTTTTTTGGTCTATTTTATTAAATAATTTTCTAGCAACTGGAAACATAATCACAATTTATTGATGTCATGATTATGTAAATAAATTTTATAATATTGAACCATCCTCACACTGATTTAATAAATCCTATTGAGCCAAAACCAGTTTGGCTCAGTGGTAGAGCGTCAGTCTGCGGACTGAAAAGGCCCGGGTTCGATTCCGGTCAAGGGCATGTACCTTGGTTGCGGCACATCCCCAGTAGGGGGTATGCAAGAGGCAGCTGGTCAATGTTTCTCTCTCATCGATGTTTCTGGCTCTCTATCTCTCTCCCTTCCTCTCTGTAAAAAATCAATAAAATATATTTTAAAAAAAAGAAATCCTATTGAGTATAAGTCTGCATGTAACATTATCTTACATTTTTTAATATTTTTCTATACTTTAATTACAGCCTCTTCCTAATATCCTCTCTCTCTCTCTCTCTCTCTCTCTCTCTCTCTCTCTCTCTCTCTCTCTCTTTCTCTCTCTCTCTCTGTTTCTCTCGGAGTTTTCTGTTTTATTTTTTTAAGAACTAGTTTTAGTTTTATTGATTCCTGCTATTATTTTTTTATCTATTTCATAAACATTAGTTCATTCCTATTTCCTTATAGCTTATATTGCTGTTCTTTTCCAGTTTCCTTCATTGAAAATTTAATTTATTTGTGTTGTTGTTTTTTCAATTTATGAAAGCTTCTAAGAAGATTTCCTCTCAATATATCTTTACCTGTATCCCATATGTTTTGTTTTCCTTTCTGTCCATTTGTAAGTACTTTCTCATGTCAAATTTATTTTCTCTTTGAAACAAAGGTTATTACAACAGAGTTCCTTCATTTCCATGAGTTAGTTCTTTCCACTTCAAGTTTTTGTTACAAAAATAAATCTCAAAGCTATAGACACCTATAGCAACAAGTATTAATAAGGAATCATTGTGTGTGGTTGCTTGGGACCAGAAACAGTTCTGTTCAATTTAACTCCATTCTTTACCAGCTATGGTTTTCCAGATAAATAATGCCATGAGACGTGGTTTCCACATTTACAAAATGGCAGGAAGCTGGTTATCTAGCTGTGCTACTACCCAGCAGTGTAATCATGGGGCTTGAGTGAAGAAATGGATGTGGCCAAACTTTGGCAATAGTTATTCCTCACTATGTCAAGTGAATTTTTAAGTTTAAAACTAGGCCATTATTCATTCTCTCTCTCTCTCTCTCTCTCTCTCTCTCTCTCTCTCTCTCTCTCTCTCTCTTTCCTCTCTCTCTCTCTCTCTCTCTCTCTCTCTCTCTCTCTCTCTCTCTCTCTTTCCTCTCTCCCTCTCTCTCTCTCCTCCTTCTCTTCCTCTACTCCTTTCCACTCTCTAAAAATTCAATGGAAAAACATCCTTGGTTGAGAATTAACAAAAAGACTACGCCATCAGGATGTGCAATGGGAAGTGACTGATTTTAATCCCCACTGTCCCTGCAATAGAGCACCAGAGCTACTGTGTGGACACAATGAAGCACCCTGGGAGGTTCCAGAAATATGCAATGACAGAACTTGAAGTGGTCAAGAGGCAGGGGCAGAGCCAATGAAAGGTTATTTTTAATGTCGATGTATACTCCCTGAGCAGTGACAGCTGCAGTACTTTTTTAGAGATTTTTAGAGAGAAAGGTAGAGAGAGAGAAAGAAACATCTATGTGACAGCAAAACATCGATGGATGCCTTCTGCATGCCCCCTACTGGGGATTGAGCCTGAAACCTGGGCATGTATCCTGACTGGAAATCCAACCAATACCTTTTTTTTGTGTACAGAACAACACACAACCAACTGAGCCACACCGGCCAGGACCACTTGCAATATTTGGATCGCACTCTTACCTGATACAGCAAAGGACACTGACCTAGAGGCTGAATGTTCACTGTGGCAGAAAGCCTGGATTTAAACCCTGACTCACCACTTAATAGCTGTGTCACCATGAAAAGCTGCCTACCATCTCTGGGCCATGTTTTTCTCATCTGTAAAGAGAGAGTAACACGTATGTAGCATTTAAAATTGTGTGTGACACAAAGCAGTACTTAATCAAATCTTAATAATTATTAACTAGCAAGTCATTTATAAAATTACCTCTTCTCTCAAATATCCCTGAACTGCAATAAGATATATATTTGAAAGTGCTCTGAGTTATTTTTGTTTGTTTGTTTGCTTGCTTTTTCACTGAAACCCATCAACCATCCCACACAAATCACAGTTTGATTCCCAGTTAGGGCACATGCCTGGGCTGTGAGCTTAATTCCCCAGTGTAGGGCCTGCAAGAGGCAGCCGACCAATGATTCTCTCATTCATGTTTCTATGTATCGCTCCCTCCCTCTTCCTCTTTGAAATCAATAAAAACATTTTTAAGTGAAAACAAGATGAAGGAAAATTATTTTCGCAGGCTGAAGAAACAAAATCTCATTCTGCAGCTGAACTGTTGGATAAAAATAGGAAGCCTGATAGGTAAAGAGGTGTGTCTGAGCTGAGGATGAAGACAAGGGTTGGCAGGTGCTGAAGTGGATCCGCCTCAAACACACCAAAAGGAAGAGGCCAGTTCACAGTGCAACTGCACCCCTCTCCAAGGACTCCCAGGCAAAGGGCATTAAGGGGGGGAAAGGGGCAGGCTGAGCTCCAGAAGCTGGTGATTGCTTTCAGCCACAGAGCCCTCCCACTCATTCTCTTGACATCCCAGTCCCTGCAGCTCCAGTGTCTTCCTTTACCCATCCCCCCACCCCCCGCCCACCACCAACTCTGGCCCATCTCCTCACATTGGCCAGTGCTTGGCTGGCAGGGATCATTCAGGGACTTCACTTGCTTGAAAGACCTCTGATATGTCACCATCAGTAATGGACAGAAGAGCTGCAGGCTTTGGAGCCAGTCAGTTTCCAAGTAGCTGGCAGATTCTTATCACATCACTTTGAATCAGGATTCCATGTGCTCTCTCTCCTTTGCCAGTTTTGAAGTTTGCTCCCAGTGCTATATTCTGTCCACACATTCACACACACACACACACACACACACACACACACACACACACGTGCATTCACACACCCTCTCATACCCACCGCATATCCACACAGTCCCCACACTCATTTTTTTTCACAGTTGTACATACACTAATACACACTAACATCTGAATAGACTGCTTCCATGATGCTCTGGATTGTGAAAGGCACATGGGTTCTAATGTCAAGGGAGGCCCCATGTTTGTGTGGGCACTGGGGATGGGGAGAGAGGTCTGCATTGTTGTTAGGAAGGAAGCAGAGTATCTAAGTCTATGTGTGTTTTCATGTCTGATGTGATGTCTTTAAACCACTTCCTCTAACTTCTTTTCACTGCAGCATTAATAACCATTATCTATCTATCTATCTATCTATCTATCCATATATCTATCCATGACATCTCCCTCATGTAGGATTTGCCAACATTCACTGCTGGTGGTCAAGATAGAACTGGGAAAATGGTAATTAAATTTATGTCATGATTATCATGGGTTAATAATGACCACTGATATATATAAAAGCCTAAGCGACTGGCCGACCAGCCATCTGGCCAGTAGCTATGACATGCAGTGACCACTAGGGGGCATACACTCAAGACAGGAGCTGCAGAGCAACTGCAACTTTGCAGAGTGCCCTCTCTCACTCCAGGGCCTCTCCAGGGATGTCAGACTGCTGGTTTTGGCCCAATCCCAGCAGGCCAAGTTGAGGGACCCCACCTGCCAGAAGGACCCCACTCACTCTGCAGATGCCTTTTGAGCCCTAGTGTCATCCCAGTTGTGGCCGGCTGGCAGAGGAGGGGCTGTGGGAGGTTGGCTCCAGGGAATGTCTGGCCCATCTAGCCCAGTCCAGCCCCACCAGCCACCTTTTACTTAATTTCCTTTCAATGTGCATGAATTTGTGCACCGGGCCTCTAGTTTTTACATAATACATTAAACTTTTTTTAAAAGGTGCACTTTTGGAGAAAGGGCTCAGGAGAGAATTTGCTCAACTGCCTCACTCCCAGAGCCCTGGGTATATTCCCAGCCTGTTAATAACACCTATTTCTGTTCTGGCAGGTGGCAGCAATGACATCTCCCTCATGTAGGATTTGCCAACATTCACTGCTGGTGGTCAAGATAGAACTGGGAAAATGGTAATTAAATTTATGTCATGATTATCATGGGTTAATAATGACCACTGATTCTTGCTTCTCCCATCGAGACATGGAGTCTCTTTCCTTTGTATTTGGGCTGACAGGGACTCTCTGACACAGCAGAATGTGGCAGGAGTGACCACGTGCGAATTGCAGATTTAGACCTTAAAGAATCTGGAAGGTTCTTCTTTTGCTCTCAGCTGGCCTTTCAGGTGGGCTATGGTGCTGGAGAGACTACATCAAGAGTGAAAGCCACTTGGCCAGCACCCAAGTGTTCTAATAATCAAAACAGAGGTGCCAGATACCAGTGAGTCAAGCCATTTTGTTTCTGCCCCAGTCACGCTCCTGCTACATGTAGCCACTAAAGTGACCCCAGTCCCCACCACCTGGACCCCCATCCCCACCAGCTGTCCCTCCTGAGCCCTATCCAGGTTGTAGAATCTTGTGTTTTAAGGTTTTACATTCTGAAGTGATTTGTTACATGACAATAGACAGCTGATATAAATGCTTTCTGGAACTAATGAGGGTCTCCAACTGAAGGGTCGATGTGTATATTGACCTCTGTTCTATGTGACACACCATTGTGACACCTTATATCTAAGCCACTTGTAAATATTTTAGGATATATAGAGATATACAGCGATAGAGAAATGTCTTTTAAAATCTCCTCTATAAATCAGTTATAATTCTTCCTATTATATAGTTGAAATTGAATTCAAAGACCAACCTACAGTCTCACATCTAGAAAATAATAGAAGCAGCCATTGAATGATGCAGATGAATCTGATTTCACAGCCCATGTTTCTCCTGAGAGAGCACACTTCCCCTTATTTTTAGGGTGATTCCTTCAGTACCCTGCAGCCTGACATGTCTAACATCTGAACTGAGTGGGAAGTGCTGGATAAAAGAAATTGTCAAGGAAACAAATGCTTCACAGGTCCCTAGGGAAGCCTCCCTGTGCCTTCAGCCTCTTTGCTGCAAAGCCCTGCAGTGCCTGGGTACTGCTTCTGTCAAGACCAACTATAGCATTTATTTCTAGCAGTGAGCCTGATCTTTTACCAACTATGATACCACCAGAGTGTTGTGGAGCCTCTGCTTCTGCTTTCTTTGTTTGATTTTAATTGAGCATTCCTTAAGTTTTAAATAGTGTGAAGGTCATTAAAATTGATTAAGACCTTTCTTCATCATTTCCCAGTGAAAATAAAAGAAAGGGCTATAATATTTTAACAAATTTATGAGTTATCCATGAACAAAAGGTGAGAGGGGGGGGAGGTGGAGAGAGAAGGAGAAGGAGAAGAAGAAGAAGAAGAAGAAGAAGAAGAAGAAGAAGAAGAAGAAGAAGAAGAAGAAGAAGAAGAAGAAGGAGAAAAGGAGGAGGAGGAGGAGGAGGAGGAGGAGGAGGAGGAGGAGGAGGAGGAGGAATATGGGGAGGGGAAGGAAAAGGAGAAGGAGGCAATGATACTACACGAGAGAAGGAAAGGAAGAGAAGGAGAAATAAGAGGGGAGAAAGAATATGAGGATTGCATTCTGAAAGATGAACCACTGTGCCACTTTCAAGGTCAGTGTGGTTATAGTGTCGGCCTGTGCACCAGATTTAATTCCTCGCCAACTGGTCAATGTATCTCTCACATCAATGTCTCTCTTTCTCCTCTTTCGTCCTCCCTTCCACTCTCTAAAATAAAATCAATGGAAAAATTATTCTTACTTTTTTAATGAAGATTAAAAAAATTAAAATATTATGCCCGCTGGTGTTGCTCAGTGGTTGATCTCAACTCATGAACCAGGAGGTCGCAATTTGATTTCTAGTTGGGGTACATGCTTGGGTTGTGGGCTTGATCCCCAGCAGGGGGCCTTCAGAAGGCAGCTGATCAATGGTTCTCTCATCAATGTTTCTATCTCTCCATACTTCTCCCTTCCTCTCTCTCTAAAATCAATAAAAACTTATTTTGTTGTAAAAAAGCCAAAATGTTCCTTTAATAACCACCCAGAAAAACCCTTTGTCTTGTTTTGTCTCTAAGCATTCTAGGAGAAGCCTCTGGGACAACAATTCAAGCCCCAGAGTCTGGCCCGTTTGGCCCACATGCACCTGACCTGCCACTAGATGAGCAGAGGATGTACAGGCCAACGAGCCATCATTCTTCATTTTCAGAGAAAATTTGCCTGGTGGACACATGTGCCAGTTTGGGTGGCCTCACAGCCGTGACCAGAGCCTTGCCATCTGCCCCTGGAAGCAGCTTCCTGGCGGACAAAGAAGCTCTCTGCCAGTCAGACTGACCTGGGCTCACATCCTGTCTCCACCACTCACTGTGGCATCTTGGGGAAGGAACTTGCCATCTCTGAATTCCAAGTTTCTAATCTGGGCAGAAACAGCCTTCAGTGTAGCAGTGCCATGTGCCTGGCCAGGTCTGCTGCAGAACAAAGGGCAGGGACCTGTGACACACTATTCGTTGCCCCAGGATCCATTCTCCCTTCCTACTAGTAAAAGAATCGCCTATGTGTCGCTGAGCACAGGGCCACCTGGATAAAGACTAAATTTCCAGCCACCACTGGTGCTAGCTGTGGCACCAACAAGCTCTACACGATGGAATCTCAGTGGAAGTATCGTGTGAGACCCTGAGGAGATTCCTTAACGGAAGAAGCCCTGCTCTTGTCAGTCCTTTCCTGGCTGGAATGTAGATGTGGCTGAGCCTAAGCTGCCATCCTGAGCCCCCCCACCCGGGGCGGGGGGGAGGGGAGCAGAATCCTAAGAGAGACACATCAGAGCAACAACAAGAAAGGTTGTATAGCTGATGATCACAGAGGCACCAACTGGCCAGGTTCCTTTACTTAGAGAGAAACAACCCTTTTCTACTTCCATTATTTTAATTTTATTTTATTGTTTAAAGTATTACACATAATATTAATATTTTTGTTTTTTAATTAACACAACTTTAGATAACTAAATATTTAGAAAAACTGGTATATTCTAATTCCAGATTTAGTTATTCTAAGTAAACTAAAGGGCCCAATAGTGAAAGATAATAGAAAACAGCTTTCTGTTGCTTACAGACCATGACCTATCCCCTTTGATGGATAAAAATGTAGTAATAGAAATAAATACTTAAAATGTTAGTGTATTTCATGACCCACCTACACCTTCTCTCAGGTAGCTCTATATCTTGAACTTGCATGTTGTGCAAATTAGATAAGAGTTCTCACCTGGGAAATTTAGGTACAGAATATTATAAAGATTAAAAGGATTTACCACAAAATAAAATGTTTATATTGTAGAAAGCAACCAACACCAGAACAACCTAGCAAGGGGTTGCATTTTTAAATTATAAAGAATTCTATCAAACATCAGGGGGAATAAGTAGGATAATAATACAAATGAATAAAAGACAAAGATGGTCTTCTAACTTCTACTTTGAAACCTTAGCTATTGGGGCTGGAGGTTGTGGGGGTGGGGTGGAATGGAGTTTCACGTTCCTACCTCTGCATTGCTTCTGGTCTATTTAAATGTCACTTCTTCAGAACCTCAATGTTAATCCTCATTTTCTAGTATTTGGTCATTTCAGAATTTGTCATTAGACATTTATTTCTTTACTGTCTGTTTCTCACTTTACATAAAATGGCTAGTTTTGAATCTTATCACCCAGCTCCTATAATTACCAGTTATGGACAGTTTTCTCTACATCCCCATCTATTTATTTCACTCAGGTAATTTTGAAGCAAATCCCAGCCATCACACTATTTCATTCACAAACACTTGAGTGGATTTCTAAAAATTAATTCTTTTATATTTCCTGCATGTCTTTCTCACCCTAACTGGACTACCATTTTCTAGAGCAGGGTTGGGGGCCTCCAACCCACAGGCCTTTATAAGGCCTGAGAAATCATTGGTTTGGCCCCCCCAAAAGCATTAGGGATGAGTTAATGAAATGTTTCACCAAATAAAACAGGCTAATTTTTAAGTTGGTAATTTTGTATAGCTTCAAATAATATAAATATTCAAATGGCAGGAAAAAAAGTTCCCAAACCCCTGTTCTAGAGGAAGATACTGATCTCCCCCCACACCCCCATGGCCATAAATTAATCCCTTCTGGTCTTCAGCCTGCAGTGCCTGGGGGTGGGGCGGCTGTGACAATCGAACTGACCTGACGAGGTTTCCAGTGCAGTTTTGAATACACGTTCTATCCTGTGGAAGCATAGAATCATAAGGTTTAGTTTGAAGCAAGAGGAAGATCTTTTGGAACCATAGCATATTAGCACTGAAGCTTTAAGGATTAGTAGAATTTAGCTAGACAGAAGGTTGGGCGGAATATATTTGGAGAGAATTACCACATGTGTCAAATCCAAGGGAGCCTGGCACATTTCAGGCACAGAAATAAACAGGAGATTTTTAAATTATGGGGTGATACCAGCTAGTAGAACCTAATAGTCTTGTTGTTTGTTCCAATATTAGTGGAAAGCCACCAAAACTTTGAATGGGAGAGTGACTTAAAGTCACCTTAACATCAAACACTTCAGGTGCAGATTGAGAAGTTTAAGAAACAGATCCTGGTATGGGATATTGATAGAGGAATTAGAAATATGTGTTTCTTTTTTAGTCTCTCCCCCTCCCTTCCACTCTCTTTAAAAAAAAAAAAAAGTCAATGGGAAAATATCCTGGGGTGAGGATTAACAACAAAAAATGTTCATTATAGCATTATTATTATATAATATCTCAACTTCTCTCCTTTTATAAACACATATGTTTCCTTGATTAGTCTCTTGCCATTAGAATTTCTAACCCCAAGTGGAATGTAAGGTCCTTGGGGGCAGGTACCACGGCTTTCCTGTTTGTCATTGATCCTCCTGAGACTAGATGAGGTCACCAAGGCAGCCAAGGTAAAGGAAAGGAGAGATGTAAGGCAAGTAGGGAAGGGATGGAGAGAAAATGTGTGAAGAGTGTGAGCTTAACTCCCTGTGCGCACACTCCACCCCATTGGGGCATACTGGCGTGTGGATAGAGGGAGCTTTACTGAGAGGCAGCCCGCTCCCTCTGCCCCCCTTGCCCAGATGTACCTGGTACTGACAAAGCATGAGAAAAGAAGAGAGCAGAAAGGTGCCGCTGGGCAGGAGAGGCAAAGACAGCACAGACCCACCCACAGCCCCGCAGAGTGAATTGACTTAGAGAAGATCCATGAAGCCCTAAGGGTCCTTTCAGAAAAGCAAAAACTCTGCATCAGAGGTCTGTGTATGAATACCCACTGGCGGGTGTGTGTGTGTGTGTGTGTGTGTGTGTGTGTGTGTGTGTGTGTACGCGCGCGCACACGCACTCATGAGGTAAGAGGGAGGTGAGGGGAGGCCACTGCACACCACAGGCTGGACTTCATGGTCCACCTGCAGCAGGTGTGTAAGACACAGCCCTGGCAGAGGAACCCAGGAGGCTGAGAGGAAGCCTGCACTCCTCCCTCCCTCCAACCTGCAGTCATCCCCAAAGGGAACTCCTTGGAGGAAAGGCAGCTGGATGGGGCCACAATGAGACTGAGAAGAGAATCCTCAATCCGTCTGGGAAAAGCTCTGGATCATGCTTCCTACTCTTGAGGGGGCTGAGATTAAGTTCCTCCCCATTCCCAGGAATGAAAAGTCAACGACAGCTGCAAACTAACTGCGGGTCCCATTGTCATGCTCTCCACTGTCACAACTGCTCGACTTATACACATGGCCTTGATGAGTATCCCAAACTGTAGTTGTGTGTGTATAATGTTGAATATCATGTTCCAATTTTTGAAAAGTTTAGGGTAGCAGTTATGTCATTATTTAATGTTTTCTTTAAAGCAACTTCCTTTCTCACTTAGCTTCATTCCAAGCAATAAAACGTTATGGGTTTATTATACTAATTATATTTTATTAGATATTTATTATATTCATTAAAGTAAATACCTACTTATTTCTACTATAAAAATAAAAGGTCTGATCTTTATACTACTTTAAATCATCTCACGCACCACTGATAAGTGTAACACATTTAGGGAAACACGGTTCTATAGAATGTGTAAGGTCCTTCATTATTTCTAAATTGCTGTGTAGTGTCTGCCTGGTTCTCTGGGAAATGTCAGAAGGCTAAAAAAGACTCAGAGCCGTAGGCATTTTTCTGATGGAGAGGAAGATACTCTGCCCTATTTTAAGCTTTTTCTCTTCGAACAAATGCTCGTTACTGGAGACATTTGAAAATATCAAGAACTTAAAACAGAGCTGCTAGGTAGTTTCATATCCTTGAATATCAGCAACCCAAGTGATACCAGCATGTACAGAGTGAGACCCTTAATCCTTGGTGCTTTCCAAATAGACAAGGAAAAGAGGATATTCAGGCAATTAGAATATGTAAACAACTTGCTGTGCTTAGTGTAGCGGAAAGGACACTAAAACAAAACCTGCAGGGCCTGGGTCCCTGTCTCACCTCCGCCACCCACAGGCTGAGCTGGGAACCTGTGGGTAAACTGCTCCCCATCTGTGGGATGCATTTTTTCCTTCTATATAATGAGAGGGTTGGATTAGATGAAAGTTTCTCGGGCTACCATTATTGGGTAACACCCTCGTATCACCCTAACAAGAGTGCAAAACATGCAGTAGCACTCGTCAATTTTTTCTAAATTTTGTTATTCTGAGAAAAAAGTACAACCACCACCACTGTTCAGGTCTCTAAGAAATATTTAGAAGCCAGCATTCCACCCGCAGTTTAAAGTAAACTCTCTGGAAAGAGCACTTCAGAGGGAGCATCTTCTAATATAATTTATGGAGGAAAAGACTGAGGGAAGGGGGCAGTAGAAGAAAATCTGTGCTTGGCACAGACCAAGTAGTTCAGTTGCTCAGAGTCTCATCCAGATATGTCAAGATTGCAAGTTCGATTCCTAATCATAGCACATACCTAAATAACCAATGAATGCATAAGTGGAACAATAAATCATTCCCTCCCTCCCTCCTTCCTCTTGCTTTCTAAAATCAGTCAATAAAAAAACCCTGTGCTCACCCAGGACAGAACTGATGGGGACCTTTCTCCTGCCCTGGGCAGGGGAGTCTGCCCTTAAATATACGAATGCCAAAGGCTTACCTCAGACACTGTCCCAGGTCTTTGCCCAAGGCTGGCTCCCTCCGGGATACTCAAACTTGGCCCGAAGGTCCTCAGACATTCATTCATCCTGGGCTGCTTCATCCGGGTGCACCAGCAAGCCCAAGTGTGTGCTGGGTAGCCTGTTGGGTTCCAGGTACTGGTTCTCACTGAGGTCATCTCATTTTTATGTTTTCTATAAACTTTTCCAAAACAGCGGTAGAAGGCTTTGTATTAACAAAGGCAATGCTTCCAGATACACAAAATAGCTCAAAGATCTACAGTTGCCTGAATTTCACCTTACTCCTTTAACCATGATCTTAGTCTTTTAGGTTTAACAAGCAGATCTCCCTATACGTGTACTTGCATCTTGTAATCCCTCATTGCTCGTGTGATCTGCCTTAGAGATGAGTCCTTAAGAGCCTCCTTTATAAGGTTCTCCTGCCATCAGCAGAGTGACACACTCCCACGATTCAGGCTCATGTCATTTCACTGTGTGACAGATTTATGTGGGCTCAGGCACATTGGGTCCATGTCAAGGGCCTCCTCCAGAGCAAACGCCCAGGTCCCCTGCAGCACCTGTGAAGGGCTAACATCACTCCCAACCATCTGCAATAATCTCAGGCTCAGAGATGAAGACCCTCATCTCTGAGGGTCTTCCAGCCAGCAGGGCTCTGGCCTCAGACTCCTAGTTTAGGCTCAAGGCTGTCCCAGGTCAGCCCAACACCCCTTCCCCACCCAAGGCTCCCTCCGCATGCCTTGTTGCACCACGAAAAGCTAAAACTCAGTAGGCATCAATCATTGCAGGCACTTGATACCTATTAACTTACATGTAATAACTGAGAAAATAGTATGTTACCTTTCTCTTCCCTCCCCCACCCCACTTACAAATGAAGTAACACTGAGGCAGGGAGAATAGGCCATTTGCCTTAAATCACACAGATTCTAACCACTGGAGCCAACATCCCAACCCAGGCAGACTGCCCTCTGCTCCCTCGCACAGTGGGGAAAGGCATTCATTGGCATGCTAAGCTCTTAACCCTGCTGCTACTAATGTGAGCACAAGACTGCAAGCAAGATCCCGCTGCAAAGCACTGACTCACTTCTGGTTTAACACCTTTTCTGCCTGTGAAGGGCGGCCAGAAAGTCATAGCTAAGGAGGTGCCCTATGTAAAACCATGAGAAATGTGGGTAAGGCCTGCTGGTGCAGCCTGTGAGCACTGGTCAGGAGGCCTACCGCCCACAGCATCCCCACTGTGACTGCTTGCCTTGAGCCTGGGCCAGGTAAAGCTGTGCACCTCCACCAGGGCCCTACCAGCCAGGAAGCTGTTATGTGACAATGACTGTTTCTCTCTATAGTTTTCGTTGCTTACCTTTGAATCATTTATCTCTTATAGCTTTTTCTAATAAACTCTGAAATGTCTTGTTTTCTGCTAGAATATCACTGTGAGATGTTGTTCTCTTTCTTTACACACACACACACACACACACACACACACACACACACTCATACACATTCACACACATGTATGCACACACTCTCACTCACATTCTCACACACACCAGTTAAGGTCCGCAGTTCCTACTGCCTGCCTGCACTTTCCTGAATGTGCTTTCTACACATAAAATGTCCTCATACTAGATGAAAAGTCCAACTCAGATACCACCTTTTCCAGAGAGCCTTCCTTGATCTCTCCGGGCAAAAGGATTAGACTCTTTACCCTCCCTCAACTTTAAGAGGCTTTTCCTTGGCTCTTCTCCATGCCTTCATCTCCCATGTTCACACCTTATCTTCCCTGATCCCCTTGACGATGAAGTACTTGCTGTGCTCCTGATCTCCATAATGCTTAGATCAATATCAATCAATAGATATTTGCTGAGTGTATTTATTTTGATGGTTTGGGTCCCTCGTGTTGTCTGATGTTATAAATTAGATTGTGATTATCACTCATGGTCTCTGGTGATGATAAAGATTAAAAACAATAAAAGACAATAAGTGCAAATGAAGGTGAACATTTGATTCAAAACAAGAAGATAAAGAAAAATTATGCATCCGACTTCTCACATACAAGGCAATGTTATAAATTTGCATTAAGTACAGATCCTACCGGATTCTACCAGGTAGAGCCAAGAGCCTCTGGTTATCTCCGTCTTACTCCTGGAAACTCTATAGTCCATAACCTTAATTGTCCTTCTGCTATAATATAAACATGTTCACTGAGCAAATTTTTAAAATATCACAACAGAGCAAATTATCATTTTAACATTATTTTCTCACCCTCAAGTGATATTGGTGGATGGCTTAAAATATGTAAAAATATTCAATGTCTCAGTCATCCTCTGGGAAATTTAACTGTTGTTTTCATGTACATTAATAATTTCTTGGTGTAATTTTTCCCAAGAGAATGTATCAAGAGAAAGTGTGCATAGATTTACATATGTAATTGCTAATAAACCTCCCAAGAAGAAAATAGCCTTCCATCCAGGTGGAAACCATATCACTTTAAATCAAAGCTTAATGACTATCAAAGTATTTTTCTGAAGTTATAGAAAAATGCTAGGCTATAAGTCAAGGGAAATTAGGAAATTAAAATGGCAATTTTGATAAAGCAGCTACTCATCTGATGGTTGCATGAGCACGTCCCAATCCCTATGATGCCTCATCTACCACTTTGTCTGCCAGCTGTGTACACCCTTCTAAAGTGGAGGCAATTCCAAGATAGTAGGGAGGTGTGACCCTTCTCCTATCACAGATGCCAAAGGGACAGACATTGCCTCCCCCAGCTCCCTGGCTCTAAGAGTGTAGGCATGTGATAATTAACCTTGAAAAGTAATAAAAATAATTGACTAACAACTAGAATCTTGCAAATATTTAGCTTACAGGAAAGATGGCATCTCAAGTTAGAGCAATAGTGTTGTGGGTACATTTTTTAAGTCAATAGTGAAAAATAAAAGATTTTTAAGTTAATTATGATATTTGGGGTTGCTTCAAAATCCTCCAGCAAAAATAATAATCTATAATAATAAAAGCATAGAGGAGAAACCAAGATGGCAACATAGGTAAATACCTGTACTGCTGCCTCACACAACAATTTAAAAACTGCAACTAGAAGGCAGAGCGGACATTGTCCAAAACCACCGAAAGCTGGCTGAGTGAAAATTCTACAACTAAAAGGAAAGAGAAAAGGACACTGAAACTCAGAGGAGCTGTGAAAGACAGAGATATGGAGACCCCAGTGTGCTGAAAAGGCAGGTGGCTGAACACACAGCTAGTTTACTCAAGGCATGTGGAGAGAGTGGGCATCAAGCTCAAGGCTAGCTTTCTCATTCAGGAGGGAAACAAAACCTCCCGACTGCACGAACTCAAGTTCCAGGTGACACTTTGGGTACCCAGACTCATTTGGGGAGAAACTGGACTGTCTACAGCGGACAAAACTCAAGAGCAGCCTTCTCTCAGAGGTGTGTGCAGCCATTGCCGAGGGACACTGAGACAAGGGGCCTCTTAGGGCAGGGCTGACGGGAAACAAAGGCTGTCTGCTCCACCTTGAGACTTCGCTCCATCCCAGCTGAACACAGAACCTTTCTCAATGGAGACACAGCTGATCCTCACAGCCAATTGGCCTGGAGGTCAACTCCCCCCAGTGATACTAACAACAATCTAGGCTTATCTACAGCAAGACTGCATACACAGCCCACAAAGGGGCACACTAAGAATGTCCACCTCAGTTAACTGGGGAGGCTGAGTCACTGGGCCCTGCAAGGCACCTAGCACACAAAGTCACTTGATCTAACAGCAGACTAGAGGATCACAAGAATCAAGTCAAAGATTTGGAATACAAAGAAAACAAAGACACTCCTCTGGAAAAGCAAAAAGAAAAAAAGAGTCCAAAAATATGAAGATAGTATAAGGAGCCTCTGGGACAACTTCAAGCATACCAGTATCCAAATGATGGGGGTGCCAGAAGAAGAGAGAGAGCAAGATACTGAAAACCTATTAGAAATAATGACTGAAAACTTCCCCCACCTGGTGAAAGAAATAGACTTACAAGTACAGGAAGCACACAGTACCCCAAACAAAAGGAATCCATAGAGGACCACATCAAGACACATCATAATTAAAATGCCAAGAGAAAAAGACAAAGAGAGAATCTTACAAGCAGCAAGAGAAAAATAGTTAGTTACCTATAAGAGAGCATCCATAATATTGTCAGCTGATTTCTCAACAGAAACTATTCAGGCCAGATGGGAGTGGCAAGAAATATTCAAAGTGATGAATAGCAAGAAACTGCAGTCAAGATTACTCCACCCAGCCGAAACCGGTTTGGCTCAGTGGATAGAGCGTTGGCCTGCGGACTGAAAGGTCCCAGGTTCGATTCCGGTCAAGGGCATATACCTTGGTTGCGTGCATGTCCCCAGAAGGGGGAGTGCAAGAGGCAGCTGATCGATGATTCTCTCTCATCGATGTTTCTAACTCTCTATCCCTCTCTCTTCCTCTCTGTAAAAAATCAATAAAATATATTAAAAAAAAAAAAAAAGATTACTCTACCCAGCAAAGCTATCATTCAGAATTGAAGGTCAGGAAAAGAGCTTCACATATAAGAAAAAGCTAAAAGAGTTCATTACCACCAAACCAGAATTATATGAAATGCTGAAAGGTATTCTTTAAGAAGAGGAAGAAGAAGAAAAAGGTAAAGATAAAAATTATGAACAACAAATATGTATCTATCAATAAGTGAATCTAAAAACCAAGGGAATAAAAAAATCTAATCAACAGTATTAACTGGTGAATATAATAGAATCAAGGGCATAGAAAGGGAATGGACTAACAATTCTCAGGGGAAAATGGGAGTGGGGGGTGCAGGAAGAGACTGGATAAAAATTGTACACCTATGAATGAGGACAGTGTGGGGGAGGTAAGGACAGAGGGTGGGGTAGGAACCTGGTGGAGGGGAGCTATGAGGAGAAAAAAGAGGAACAATTGTAATAATCTGAACACTAAAGATTTATTAGAATAAATAATAATAATAATAATAATAATAATAAAAGCATTATATGCTAATTAAACTGGACATCCTTCTGGATGACCTTTTGGATGAAGCCAATGCGGGGGGCCGAGGCAGAGGCAACAGAGGTGGCTGCCATGGCAGGCAGGGCTGAGGCAGCTGCCCCGGTGGCAGGGGCCCTAGCCCCTTGCACAAATTTTGTGCATCGGGTCTCTAGTAATAATAATAATTGTGAGTGGGGGATAGACTCAATAAGGTGATTAGAGCTATAATAATCAGGGAGACTGGAAATGGATGCATGGAATTTCATTATACTCTCTTGCATGCTTGACATTTTTCATAATAAGTTAAAAAAAAAAAAACTTTTGAAAATGTAAAAGTATTGCAGGGCTGTCCTGAACAGTGTTGGTGTTGGAGGCAGGCGAGCACTCCTGGTACCAGCGGGCCTGCCCAGCTTACGTTGGTTGCTGCCCATTTTCTAAGCTATGTTCCCAGTCTTCCTGGAGGGTCAGTGAGCTACCTAATATCCTACAATACATTTTGTTTTCTGATTAAGTTCCCATAGTTTGCAACCGAGAACCTGGATAATAACAGCTGGTAAATTAAAAAATCCAGAAGTCTTTCAGGTTTCCTTTGCTAGTGAGTGCAGCCAATTAACATGACACTGGACCACGGTTGGCAAACACAGCTTAGAAGTGCAGCTGTTCTCCCCATTGAAACCCATGACTGGTTTTGATAATTAAACTGATATGAATTAATTACCTTCCTGTTATACCTGCTATGGCCTGAGAATCCTTCTCCTGACAGCGCTCCAGGCAGCCACTGCCTCACGTAGCTGACTGGGGAATTAAAAGATATTTGCCATTCCCAATCCAGGCAAAGCAGTATAAGTGGAGAAATTTGCCCCTCTCCTCTAAGAAGACCAAGTATTTTTAAGCTGATTAAAATTAGTTTAAGAATATTGTGTCTGCCCTCTCTCTTCTCCATCTTCCCTTTCTCAACTGCAAAGGTACATGTGACATCTACATACATTTGGTATGAATTAACATCAGAACTCTTCAAAAGCAAACTTCTCTGTAAAAGACTATCCCTGCCCCTGACATTTGTTGTTCAGTCTTATCTCTGTGTATGCTGGTTCATAACCCTGGGACTTCCTCAGGTGAAATCTGAAACAACCCCATAGACACAAGGCAAAGAGACACCACATAAGCTCCCAGACCTTGTGCGCTTCTAGCTTTGCAAGATGGCATGCTAAAGTCTCCGACTTACCCTCTTCTCCCATCTCGTCCGCCAGCCCTGAAGGTAGAAAAAACAAATGTTCTTTTTCAACCTCAGCTCTTCCTCTAGTTTCCTCACTTGAACTTCAGCCCACTGTGCAGCCATTCATTTCCCTTCCGCAAACAAGTGCAGTGACCAGCTGGCATTTTCAGAGCATCCAGTACTCAGGTGATGACATAGAGGTCACGCAGGGATTTATCTTGCATATCCTTCTTTTTCAAGACCCCTTTCTTCCTTCTTCTGGGTGACTCTCCAATTGTTAGTTCCCAAGTCTGGGAGTCTCCCAGGTGAAATCTGAAAGGGGGAGGGTAAGGAGAGGTAAGAGGCAGGCCACTCCAGTTTGGTAGCTGGCAGGTTGTATGCAAGGGAACTGACGTATAAGCCTTGCCTTTCCAAGACAAGTTGATCTCCATATTTCCTCACCAGAATCTTAAAGTTTTAATGCAGGCCTTAAATGGGGGCCAGTCATGTACCCAGTCCAGAGGGTCAAAACAACACTTTATCCCTCATGGCTGCTTCTTTGTGGCAGCTTCCAGCTCAGGGAAGGCACTAAGAATGCACCTTGCAAGGTTAAGGGAGGGCCTCACAGGAGCCTGCTCTGGTCCAGTTCTCAGGTCAACCATGGTTCGCCTTCTCTCAGTGACCTCCTCTACCAGCATCATCTGCCACAAACTACTTGCTCCACATACACCTCACACATGTTTCATAGCAGGTTTTTTAAGTCCTCCCAAGAACAGGAGAAGGGCACATGAATTGGCATTTCTCAGCCCTGGAGGAGGTGCCAAATTGCATACTATGAATTCTGGCTTCTGGAACTTACTTACCATAGGGGCAGAAATAAGTAAACAGGATCGAGGTTAACCCACACAGATCATGAAATTCAGAGAAACCACCACAAGCAAAAAGTATAAAAATAGTCACTTTTCCTCAAAAGTTTGTTCTTCAAGAAGGAACAGCAGCTTTTCCTCCCACTCACTTACCCCTGGGACCGCCACACCGTGTGAAGGGCAGGGAGAGAAGCCGGGCTCAGGTTTCAGGGCTGCTACTCAGAGCATGTCCTTGACTATAACCTCAACCTGGGCCTGCCCATTCAGCTCTCTGAACCTCTCCTGGGTGTACCAGGATGAAATGAGGGCCTTTGTGGGAGGTTCTTGTTTTCCTAGAATTGGTAGCCCAAGCCCATGGCCACGATCAAAAGGCGCCAAGTACCTTGCGCAGCACATTCAAAACCTTCCAGCAGTGACCTTTCAGGGTTTACGGGGGCACATCTTCACTGCCCTTTCACAATCCCCAACACCCCCTCTTCCACCCTGAGCAGTAAAAAGTTCTTGTGGAGAGACATGTTTCCTTCACCAACTGTAAGGGAAGGACGCACTCCCAGCTCCATTTCCTGAAGCAGAGAAAGAGGTCCGAGAGACCCTATTGCCTTTGCAGGTGAGAGGTACGGCACACAGGTGAGTGGTAGGGTACGCAGGAAGGGGATCCACATCATGTGCTGTAGTGTCTGCCTGGCCACTGGGAGAACAGCTGTGGTGTCTGCCTGGCCAGGGGGACTGCCGGGAGAACAGCTGGGCAGATGGGCAGGAATGCCCCTAAGAGCTGCAGAGACTAGACTTGACCATGCCCTCAGACCAAATGAGGTTAAAGCCCTCAGGCATGTTGGAGAAACTGGAGGCCATAGGCCAAAGGTCTGGCAAAGGAGCAGCAAAGTCTCAGAGCTCCTCTAGACACCAGTGCAGATGCTGCCCGTCCTCTCTGGGCCCGTGGACAACAAGCAGGACCGATGGTGGTGACCAGTAGAAATCGGCTCTAGCACCAAATTGCAAGCAGAGGAAAGGGAACAGTGGAGGATGGGAGAGAGACAGGCTGTTCCCCACTCTCCCCCTCCCTCCTCAGGCCTGCTGCACCTCAGAATACCCGGGAGAATTTGAAACCGGTCCCACCCAGTGGCATCAGCGTCTCTCGCACAGGAGTCTAAGAGATGGGATTTGTAACGCTCTGCAGTGATGCCAACATGCCGCAGGAGAGCCGAGAAAACTGTAGAATTGATTACAAGGTTCACGTTTTAAAATGCATGGGAGTCATAAAACTGGAATGAATGTGTCTAACCGTAAGTGGCTGAAAATGTATAAAACTGGGAAGAAATCTGGGGCCACGCCTATCCATGGAGAACATTTAACAGTATTTAGAAAGATTAAACTGTCTTATGTTTATATCCTCCAAAGAACTGAGAATCCTCTATCTCAGTAAATGGGGTTACAAATAATATCTAATTCACACGGCTGTTGTGGGGTTTAGAGAAGTGTCTGGAATGATCATGCAGGCAGATGTTCTGTTTGTTCAAAAGCAGAAACCCTGGCTAGCACACCACAGGCTCTCAAAAGCTTTTGTTGAATGAAGAGTCATGGACAAATGCTAGTCAACTGTAAGCTTATGCTCAAGATCAGCCTACAGAACCCTCCAAATTCATTAGTTCTTCTTACTTTGAGTTCCCCAAAAGCAAGAACTAAGACAAAGACCTGGGCTCAAGTAGTTTATTTGGGAGGCAGTTCCAAGAAGCCAGAGAGAGGAGAGACAGGGAAGGCAGCAGGCCCAACAACGGGTCCTTAAGCAAGCTGGTGACTGCTGTGCATGACGAAGCTCAGTCCAGCCAGGGGAGCCAGGCAGCAATGAAGCAGAGTTGTGGTCTCAGGCCTAGGGTCGGGGCATTGACCCACCAGCTCCTGCTCATAATGGTGTTGGTCACTGCAGGGCACCAACTCCCTCACACTTCCGGCCTGAGCATGTGGGCTGAGCAAGCACCTTGCATGCTGGAGAAATCCCTGAGGCCAAAGCTGAGGCCCATGAGCATCGGAGGCGAGAGGGGGTCTGCAGGAGACCTCCCACCATGCTGCAGTTGGAAGCAGAGGTGGGTTGAGAGCACGTAGCCTGGAACACCACCGGCAGCTGCTTCGGGCCTCCTACCTAACGCAGTGTCAACAGGTGGTTACTATCCATGAAAGTTTTGTGAGCGTCGTGGGAGGCAGCCATGTCTCTAATCACAGAACCATTTTATAATTTAAAAGGGATTTGATTCTCTTCTCTGTCTAGACAGACACTAAGCTGGGAGAATGATTCCCACTCTGTATATTTAAACAGAACACTTCGTGCGCACCTTAAGTTAAGATATGTTAGTCTCCAGTGTGGGAAGTCAGATTAATACACATTATATAGCAGGAAAACTAATTAAATTTTCTATCTTATTCCTTGGCCTCTATCAATTAACTGTAATTTAAACTTTACCTGGGCCTTTCCATAGAGGAAATAAAGCACACAAGCAAAGCCCTGGAAAGCAAATACAGTGTTCTTAGGGGAAGCATGTAAAGTATGAGATAAAAGCTGAAAACCTGGGTAGTTTGGAGCTCAACTAATTTCAAAGTCTATTGTTCTAGGAGGATAAAACCTCGATGGCACAAAGAACTTAACAAATATGCCAGCCCACATTATCCATTACAAAGAGATATTAATGAAATTCTTATTCCCACAGATAAAGAAAATCAAACAGAGAAACAGACCAAATCACAGAGCAAAGAAAGCTATCCTACATAATATCGCTGCCTAGGTTTTCTCTCCTAGGAGTTTCTGGATGTTCCCGCAGGCTAATCAAAGGGCTAGTTGAAGGAATGATCAGAATCAGGGAGGACACAAAAGTATTCTTGAAAAGTAATCAGACTTCGCCCAGCCCTTCACAGCCTATGGGAGGTAATAGGGTGACGTTAGCAGAAATAACTCATTTCCCACTGGGCTCTGCCGGACAGGACACTGAGTTTTTCACTAGTCTCGGGTATATTTACAAACACTTCTGCTCCATGTGAGTGCTGCTGTTATATCCTGCCAGGCGTCCTCTCACACTGCAGCAGAACTCCTGGGACCCAGGATGTCAACATTGCACAGTGGTCCCTCTCCCTTTGTCTTATGCTCTGTTTCAGGAGTGTCAAAGCTGGTTTGCTCATCCCTGGTGTCTTAAAGGCACAACCACTTCCTGTTGGCTCTGGATAGTTGGAGACTTCTCCATGATTCCTTCTCCCTGTAGGTGGCTTCCTTTCCCCCGAGGCACCATAGTCCCTCCAGAACTGACCAGGAGGTCCTGCCCCAGTCTAGGACCTCCTTGATAGAAAACAAAATGGAAATTTTTATTCATTGTACTCAATTTTAAATGCTTGTTCTCCTTGATGAGTACTTTCTTTACCCAGTTGCTCAATTAGTTTTCACTAAACATCCCCAGGAGGTCATGTTAAAATGCAGATTCTGACTCAGTAGATCGGGGATGGGACCAAAGATCCTGCATCCTATGTGAGCCCCAGCTGATACCCTGCCAAGTGAGGCTTAATAGATTAACAGTGACACACCCAGGCCCCCTAGGAGGTAGTTGGACTAAAGCAGTGGTCAGCAAATGGCCGACCCAGATTGCGGCTCTTTGGCCCCTTGAGTGTGGCTTGGCGTTAGAACCACTTCTTCAAAATAGACTCACTCAGGCCAAAAACCAACTTCTGCGCTTGGGCCTTGAAGTTTCAATTGCACTGTACTTGTGCACCTGCACGTGGCATTTTGTGGAAGAGCCATCTTAAGGGGCCAAAGAGCCGCAGGTGGCTCGCAAGCTGTGGTTTGCTGACCACTGGACTAGAGAAATAAATGCATCCCTATACAGTCAGCCATACAAGGGAACATAGGTCTGAGAATGAGTACCTAGTCTTTAAAATACCCAGAATGTGAACCAGACCAAACTCATATAAGCATCCTCCACACAGCAGAGGTTCTCAGACCTGAGTGTGCGTCAGAAACACCTGGGAGGCTTATTGACCGCAGACAGCGGGGTGCCACCTCCAGAGCTTCTGTTCTAGTAGGTCCAGGTTGGAGCCCGAGAATCCGCATCTCTAACAAGTTCCCAGGCAATGCTGGCCCAGGGCCCACACCTGCCCAGCCTCTGCTTTAGCAACGCTGGGAAGCCTCCTGCTGAAAGGGAAGACAGCCATGTGAGCATATGTTACCCTTGGTGCCTGTGCATACCCACCTCTGACAAGACTTTTAGAGTTCAGACCTCCTAACATGTGTACTACCCCCACACCTGCAACATGTTCACAAGAGTCTTTCAACATGAGTCTCCATCTTTCCATCTTAAAGTTGAGTCTTTGCATTTAAAGTTTATTACTTGTTGACAACACACAATTGGGTTTGTTGTTTCTCTTAAATACACTTTCCATCTCTGTCTTTTGATTGATGTATTGAGACCATCTAAATGTAAAGTGATTATTTGGGGGTGTCGAGGGCCATCAAGTCGTGATGGCAGCAACTGCAAGTCCCAGGGGAAAGGATGTCAAGTTCCTGTTTGGGGCCCTGGCTGGATGGGAGCTACCATTTTTGTACAACCCCTGGGCCTGGTGAAGAACCAGGTACAGCTAAGCGGGGAGCCAAGACGGGAGAGTACAAAACCAGGTCCCATGGTCTCACCAGCATCCTGAAGGCAGAGGGCTGAGGGGCATTTACACTGGCCGTCAGCAGGCCTTCTGCACCAGGCCACTGCCACCACCATGGGCCTTGGCATCTGTACTGGGGCTGATGGCCCCTAATAGCATGATTGCAGGTGCAACTGGTGGGAACACCACCAAGGTAACTCTTATCTGCATGACCGCCAGTGGCCGACTTCCACCTGACCCGAGCCCTGGCTACAAAAGCGTGTCAAATGCCCTGACTTGAATCACCCTGGAAGGGGGAGGGGGTCCCCACACTATGGAGGGGCTGCATCCCTACCATGGCTTGGGCTGCCATTGTCAATGCTGCCCAGCTCACCTCTTACTCCCAATCCAAGCAGTTCTGACTGGACTCGGGCTACTTCTCTGACAACGTCCCATGCCACTTATGTACTTCTGTGCCAGCATGATCAGTGGCCTGGTCACTACTGCTGCCCCCATGCCCATGGACATTGCCAAGATCTAGAATATGTGAATGATTGACTGGAAGCCGAAATGCAGAAACAGGCTGGACGTGCTGGTAAAGGTCTTCACTAGAGGGCTTCCTCGGCCTGTGGGCGGGCTTTACACCGCACTGTGCCAGCCTGGACCCCCACACTGTCCTCGCCTTCATCTTCTCAGAGGCAATGAACAAGGCCTCCAAGCGTCTTTTCTCAGTGGCTGAGGCAGGCGAGAGGCCTGGAGCCGCTGTGGTAGGCTCCCACTCGTTCCCACTCACCTGCTGTCCTACAGTCAGGGTCCTCTGGGGGGCCTGAATTACTGTCCTGGGTCCTCTAATTTCCCTCCATGGTGTGGTTTCTTCCTCTGCACTAAAGGACTTTAGTCTCCTATTCCTGCTCTAGTTCACCCTGCCTGTCCTGATCCTCACCTCTCTGCCCCTGGCTGTGACTTGGGGGGAGCAGAGGAACTCCCTGAGGATTTCTGGGGTGTTAGTTTCAGGGCTCATAGGACAGCAGAACATTCCCCTGCTCAGGAGGGAAACCAGGGCAGAGCTGAGGGGACCTGGGAGAGCAGAAGCTGTCAAGATGATCAAAGGGTCTGCAGTGGTAAGATGTGACCCTTCCTCCCTCCACCTCAATAAGGACATAATCAATAAATTGGATTGATAACATCAAAAAATAAAATTAATAAAGTGGTTATTTGTATTAATATCTGCTATATTTGTGACTGTCACCTATCAGTTACATTTATTCTTTGTTTCTTTTGTGTCCTTCTTTTCCTGCTTCCTGTAGTGTTAATTGGAATTTCATGTGATTCAATTTTATTTTCTCTCCTGAGTATCAATTATGCTTCTTTTTAAAAAATGTTGGTTACCCTAAAGTATACAATAAACATATTGAACTACTCTACATCTACTCTCAAATAACACCATGCATCTTTGTATCTAATAACAAAGTATTCCCAATTTCCCTCTCTGGCCCCTTGAGATAATGCTGTCACTCATTTCAACTACCCGCTCAACATGCTGACAAGATCATTGCCTCAACAGTTATATTTTAGACAAATTAAAAAGAAGAAAATAAATTATTTTCTTTTATTTTCACTTATTCCTTTGCAAATGCTCTTTCTTTCTTTATGTAAATCCAACTTTCTGACCTGCATCATTTCCTTTTGCCTGAAGAATTTTTTTTAAGATTTCTTGCAAGGCCAGCTTGATGGTGATGAGTTTCCTCAATTTTATTGTTCTGAGAAAGTCTTTATTTCTCGTCCACTTTTGAAAGAATATTTTTCTGGTTATAGCATTCTAGATTAGAACCCTGGTGTGGCTCAGTTGGTTAGGCGTCGTCCCATGCACCAACAGGTTGCCTGTTTGATTCCTGGTCAGGACACACGCCAGAGTTGTGAGCTTGGTCAATGGTTCACTTTCGCATCAATATCTGTTTTTCTCTCTCCCTCTCCCTCTCTCTCTCTCTCTCTCTCTCTCTCTCTCTCTCTCTCTCTCTCTCTCTCTCTCTCTCTCTCTCTGAAAAATCAATAAAAAAAATATTTTAGAAAAGAGAATTATAGAGATTTTTTTATCAATACCTTAAATATTTCATTCCGCTCTATTCTTGTTTGCTTCATTTCTGATTAGAAATCCAGTATTCTTATCCTAATTTCTCTGTAAGTACCCTGTTTCCCCCAAAATAAGACAGTGTCTTATATTAATTTTTTTCTCCCAAAGTTGCGCTAGGTCTTATTTTCAGGGGATGTCTTATTTTCGGGAAAACACGGGTAGGTGATTTACCACCACCACTGCCCACCCACTGTTCCTGGACTGAAGGGATCTGTTTGCCTACACTCACCCTAAGACACAAACAGGAGTTTGCAGCCACGAAAGTAAGGATAAATTATTTGAAGAGATGGCGCCATGCCCAGAGTTACAGTTAATGCCGAAGAACTAGCTCCCCAATAGCTTCCATGGGATGGATTATACAGGGAAACAAATCATTAATCATGGTGACTAAAGAAGTTAGTCTATACTGATTGGTTGGCACTATGGTAGGAGGCAATCGGTCTTTGCATCTGGTCCTGATTTCAGTCATGGAGTTGTTCTGTCTGATTTGGAAGGATCATTCTACTTTCCAGGGTCTAGAGCTAAAATACAACTTATGCTTGATTGAAAACTCTGTCTCTGTTGTCAATAGACCCAAGACGTAGTTTCTACAACTACCGGATGCTGACCAGAGCCTTGTTATCCTGAGGACTTAATGATTAAGCAAGGGGTGAATCATGGTGTTGGGTGAGGCCAGCTTAAATCAAAAGGAAAGGGGAGAGATCAAAAGAAAAGGCCAGCTTAAAGAAAACAAGGTTTTTGTGCAGTTACACCACCAGTTTCTTTAAAGATTTCTCTGTCTCTCTCTCTCTCTCTCTCTCTCTCTCTCTCTCTCTCTCTCTCTCTCTTCTTATTTACAGATTGAAAATAATATGGCTGGGTGAGAGCTGGTTCTTGTTTGTTTGTTTGGTTGGTCATTTAAACTGTTTGGTGTTCTCTGAGCTTCCTGGATCTGTGGTGTGTAGTCTGCCATTTTTTTTTTTATTTTTTTTT
The DNA here is from genome assembly GCF_014108245.1 of Pipistrellus kuhlii. NCBI lineage: Eukaryota > Metazoa > Chordata > Mammalia > Chiroptera > Vespertilionidae > Pipistrellus > Pipistrellus kuhlii. The sequence goes on along the minus strand of NW_023425460.1, from coordinate 541,779 downwards.
TTTTATTAATGAAACGTTCTCATCCATTACTCAAATATTTTTTTCTGTTCCATTCACTCTTTCTTCTCCTTCTGTTCCAATTATGCATAAGCTATGTCTCTTGATATCGTCCCTCAGTTCATGGGTGTTCTATTCTATTTTGTTTGTTTTTTCTCATGCTCTCTTCTCTTCACATTTCAGTTTAGCTGTGTTTAAGCTCACCACTCTCCTTGGCAAAGCCTAGTTTCTGATGAGCCCATCAAGGCATTCTTCCTCTCCATTACAATGCTTTTGTTTTCTAGCATTGCCTTTTGATTCTTTCTTAGAGTTTCAGACTCTCTGCTTACATTACTCACCTGTTCTTGCATGTTGTCTACCTTTTATACTAGAGCCCTTACCATATTAATCACAGCTATATATTTTCAATTCCCATCTGATAATTCCAAAATCTGTGTCATATTTGAGTCTGGTTCTAAGGATGGTATTTCTCTGCAAAGTGTGTTTTGTTTTGCCTTTTAGTTTGGCTTGTAATTTCATGTTGAAAGATAGACATGCTGGTAATAAAAACTAGGATACATAGACCTTTTGTGTGGAGATTTATGTTCACTGATAGGAGTCGGGTTATACTGAATGTTTTCTGTAGCTGTAGATGCCTGAGGCATCTCCCTTGTTTTGGTCTCCTCTCTTGAGTTTAGGCTTCCCTAAGTACTCTTCCACAGAGAAAGTGTGTGTCTTGTAACTCTATCAGCAGTAATTGCTGTTAATATACTGAAACCCTCTTAGTATAATTGTAAAGGGGGTTGAAGAGGGGATATTCTATAATATTCTGATTAAATCTTAATGTCTCAGTGAGCCTATAACTCAGTGCTGTGACCTTCACAAGTATTTCTCCAACAATATAGCTTTTTCCCATTCCACCTTACCTGGCTGCAGCATTTCCAGGCTACTTCCTTGAAGTCCTGACTTCCACTCACTATGTTTTGGGTGAAACAGGAAGGCTGGAGGAGACTGGAATGGGGAAAATATGTTCCTCCCAGGTGTGATAGGTCCTGGCAAAATCTGTATCTCTGGAGAGGGAGTATTTGTTATGAAGAAGATTGTGGATATATCTCACAATGGTCCTGTGCCAGCACGGCAAGACTTTTCTCAGCTATCCTCCATGAGAACCTGGTAAGTTTCCTAGAGCTACAACCCATGAAATTGTAAGGGATGCCTAAGATTGCAATCCCTAAGAGCTCCTCACTGTCATGCTAGTCCAGATCAAGCAATTTTCCAAAATTACCAGCAAAATTACCAATTTATGGCTCCAGCAGCTGCCCCTACAGGTAAACAGCTCTCAGCTGTGTCTCTCTGGATGCACCCGTCTCCAGATTTTAGGGTGATCTTTTTCTCAGCATCTTCGTTTCATCAATAAGTCCAAGGAAAGCCATTGGTTTTTAATTTGTCTGGCTTTTTCTTGTGAGAATAGGAGGGACAGCTTCCAAATTATTCACATGCAGAAGCTGATTTTAAGTTCTTTTAATGTCAATCTAAACACAATCTATACTAATAAAAGGGTAATGTTAATTATACTGGGAGACCTTCTGGACATTCTTCTGAACAAAGCCATGGTGGTGGGGCCAAGGTAGAGGTAAAGAGGGGAGGGCAGTTGTGGGTGATCAGGCGGGTGGGGGGCTGGGCCATTGAGGGTAAGCAGACCAGCAGGAGGCCCAATTGGGGGCAAGCAGACCAGCAAGGGGGGGGGATAGTTGGGGTGCGCAGGCTGGCAGGCAGAGTGGTTAGGGGCAATCAGGCAGGTAGGCAGGCAGGTGAGCGTTTGGAGACAGCAATCCCAGATTGCGAGAGAGATGTATGATCTCTGTAAACTGGCAGTAAGACATCATTTGAGGGGTCCCAGATTTGAGAGGGTGCAAGCTGAGCTGAGGAACACCCCCTCCCATGTGCATGATTTTTGTGTACTGGGCCACTAGTAGATTCATAAAGGATAGTACTTGATAGAAAAAATAAATTTGTATGTCATTTCAAGACCAAAGACTACCTATGCCACCAAATCATCTTCCTCAAAACTTTTGTTGGAAAGCATGACTATGAACATGGAAATTTAAGTGCTTGGGTGTGGTATTTCTGCACAAGATATCCAGAGCCTTCACATAGCAGGGCCTGGTTACATCTTCAGTTCACTCTACTATAAGAGCAATATTTTCTTATCTATAACTAGAGGCCTGATATACGAATTCATGCACCAGTGGAATCCCTCAGCCTGGCCTGCAAGATCAGGCCAAAACTGGCTCTCCAACATCCCTCGAGGGGTCCCAGACTGTGAAAGAGTGTAGGCCAGGCCAAGGGACCTCACAGGCACATGATCAGGGCTGGGGAAGGACATGGGAAGTTGGCCATCTGGGGAGGGACCACAGGAAGGCTCCAGGGTGTGTCTGGCCCATCTTTCTCAGTCTCATTCTGCTGGAACCCAGCAGCAAGCTAACCTATCAGTCAGAATGTCTGCCCTCTGGTGTTCAGTGCATGTCATAGTGAGCCGTTAAGTGGCCTTAGCATATCATTAGCATTTTATGATTTGATTGGTTGAAGAGCCTACTAGTCGACCAGACACTTAGCATATTAAGCTTTTAAAATATAGGATGGTTACATTTGAAGAGAACTGTTTTATGTATAATGTGGCCAGCACACTGGAATAGTAAACCGTAACTGTGTACCTTTTCTTTCTAAACCTGGAATATTTACAATAAATAATAGCCATAATCTAGGAAGCTCAGCCTCAAGGAAGCATTATTGAATCTAAAATTTGAATGCCTTCACTTAGTTCTGTGCTGACTCAATACTAATTTAGAAAATGTTCACCTCCATGTCTGTGAGTACATTTATCAAGTATATAAATAACCCTATTATTCACTTCACAATTCTTATATTAAAAGTGTCTTATTCAAATATTAAACATGACTAGAAACCAGAGGAATATAAATTAAATGCAGAATGAGGTACCCAGGCTATGTTCACAAAAAGTAGAGACTCCAGGAGAATGGAGAGCATGGAAGGGCAATGTGAAAAGCATCAGATCACCTGATGCAGCTGACCACTGTGTCATCCTAGGAGTCATCACTTGTCTGCTCATCTCTAAGCTTTGCATTCTTACCTGAAAACGGGAGCAATAATAGCACCTGTTAGCCCCAGCTAGGTGGTTCTGTTGGTTGGAGTGTCATCCCATGCACCAAAACGGTTGTGGGTTCAATATTTCTCTTCCTTCCTCTTTCTCTAAACTCAGTAAACACAACCTTGAGTGAGGCTTAAAAAATAAAAAAAAGCAATAGCACCTGTTAATGTTGTGATGATGATTAGATAGTGAAGTTCATGAGAAACTTAAGACAGTATCAACCAGAGAGTAAAAACTATTAGTAAATAAGTCTTGATTATTGCCAAGTCCAGTGTCATTTTGTGTGTCTGAAACATTCCAAATGTGTCTGTTTCACATATGTATTGCCTATAACCAGAACAGGCCTCAAGCCTATGGTCTCAGATTGCCTTGCACTTTACACTGCTTTTGGCTTCTCCCACCCCACTGCTTCTTCAACCCTTTTAGTGTCTATCAGACTTTTGGTCTTTTTTTACTTCCTACTTGGAATTCCATCTCTGGCTTGAAGTTCACAGCAAAATTTTAGTTTCACTAGACTTTATCATCAGCAAATCCCTATATAGAACTTGCAGTGCCCTTTCACATTTTTCCGCAGGAGAAGACCCATCCACTTGACTCTGCACTGTCCTCTTATATCCCTCACCCACTTGGCAAACCTTAGTTGCTTACATTGTAATCAGTAAATTCTTTTAAAAGGCAATATGAAACTCTATATGAAGAGCTTAAATGTTCATTATCCATTCTGACTCAGTAATTTCACTTTCAAAAATGTACCAAATAATACAAAATCTATATATATAAAAGGCTAAGTGACCAACCAACCATCCATCCTACCATCTGACTGACTAGCCAGCCAGTACATATGACACACACTGGCAATTTAAAAATAAACTTTCACTTGCTCATGTATGATACATATAAAGCTCTTGCTGGTGCCAGTCACACGCATGTGTTTCCATCTGTCATTGTTGATCATGAATTTGGTTGACACTTCTATTATAGAGAAAGGGTGAATAGTGATATTAAAATATTCATTCTAATTAATTTCCTTTCAATATGCATGAATCCGTACAGGACACTAGTATATGAATAAAGCCATAGCATATAACATGTTTAATACAGACTTATTTATGGTAATGATAAATTGGAAACAAACTAATGGTCCTACTGTAGGGGAATGCTTAATTAACTTATGGCACATTCACTCTATGGAATATTCTGCAGCAATTAAAAAGAAAAATCATAGAACAAAGTCCTGATACACCAAGATTGTAGGTTCAACCTCTTGTCAAGGCACATACAAGAAGCAACCAATGCATGCACAACTAAGTGGAATAGCAAATTAACATTTCTCTCTCTTTTTTTCCCTTTCTCTCTTTCTTAAAAATAATTAAATAGATAAATTTAAAAAAAGAAAAATTATAAAAACTACATAGCAACTCAGAGTAATGCTTATGAGTCAAATGAAAAAGCCAGAGATATTACTATATATTCTGTATGATTGCAATTACGTAAAAATATGAGTGCATATAAAAAGAAATAAGCAAATACTCAAAAAGGGTAGTAACTATGTTAATGAAATTAGTGGTGGTTCTCTTTTCTGTGTAGTTTTTTTTTCTGTAATATTATTACACTGACTTATAATTAAAAGAATTTCCTTATAAATATAAATAATTACAAGGCCAAATTCAGCTTCCAGAATATCTTGTACTTTTCTCTCAAATAATTTATATTTCAGGCTTAATTTCTCATGCTTGAAGAGGTTCTAGAGGAAAATATTTTTCTTTCCAGATAGAGAAAGTAATTTTGTTTACTGAGGAAATTTTGATTTCTATGTAAAAAGTAATGTTATACTTAGATAATGCACTTGCTCCTCTGTTAGCAGGGCATATGTTTTGAAATTTCTTTATCATAAATAGATTGAAGCTGAACTATCCCCTCTCCTTTTACTTGTTCTCTGTTCATCTGACGATGAAGTATTTGTAAGGCTGGGGACTTGAGATGTCATTCAAAATGCCAGACAAGCAAAGCATGGAGACCTTGGCCAAATACTCAATCCAAACGTGCTGAATAGAGGTATAATTAAATGTTTGTAGGTAATTCTGTACCAACCAGGTGAAGCACATTCACTGACAGTGGAATGATGAATTGTCTAGAATACAGTAAGGTAACATTTTGTGTTTGTGTGTATGTATTTTAAGAAGGGGAATTACCCATACTAATATATAAAGAATAAATACACTTACAGCCATAGTGTATGATTATGAAAAAGGGAGGGTATATAATAATAATCTACTACATTGAATGCCCCTCCCACCCTACCATCCTATGTCTTTCCCAGATCCCTTAAAGCCACTGAAAACGTTAATATGCATAGTCTCTCCTTCTTCCCTTCCAGTAAGAATCTATGGGGTCTGCCCTCACCATTACATTGAAATCACTCTGGTTAAGGTCACAAATTAATAGTTGCATCTATTTTTGTCTTTTTCTTACTTGACTTTTCTGTAATCTGTATGCTGTGAACATTCCCTGCTCCATGAGACTTTTCCTCGTGTGGCTTGCATCTTCCCACTATGCTGGTTTTCCTCCTACTGTTCTAGGTACACATTTTCATACTCTGCATGAATTTCTTTTCCCCTTTCTGCATTTATGTTGGTGTTCCTTAACTTGCTATGACTTCTCCATCTCTGCATATTTTCCTGGACAACTTCATGCATTTCTGTGATCCTTCTCCCACCTACCTACTGGTAACTCACAGGATCTGTATCTCTGTGCCAGACCTCTCCTCTAAGCTCTAGTCTTTTGTATGCCTTACTTCTGAGACAATCTTCCATGGGTGTCCCATGGGAGTAACTCAACTCTGCATGTACATTGCTGAATTTGTCTTAGCTCTCTTCTTCCAAACCATTACTTCTCTAATATTATTTCTCTCAAAGACAGAAACCAGCTGCCATTCTTGTTGCCTTCCTTCTTTACTCACATCTAGTAAGTCACCATGTTCTTTTGATTCTACATCTTAAATATTTCTCATATTAGTTACCTCTCTATATTGTACTGGCCTAAGTTCAGACTCTTGACATCACTCCTAGATTAGTTCAATAGTCTCTTAGCTTGTAGTTTCCCTGCCTTCAGTCTTAATTCCTTCCAATGTCTCATGCATCTATTAGCATCACAATGATCCTGTAATTCCTCAAAATAGCTAAGTGATTCTTCCTTACAGAAGAACTCCAATTGAGAAAAGCAAAAAGAATGATGGAAACAACAAAAATCACCATTTTAACACTATAGTATTAATGGCTTAGGTAGATCCATGGGTAAATCCTAAAATTAGCGGACAAAAATTAAGGAGAAACAGAGCATTTTTTATATGATGTTAAAGAATGCCCCCCAAATATTTAGTAATCACACACACACAAAAAATAACTTTACAGTGGATAAACCTTGCATGCACCACCTTAAACAAGTAAATGAAGTTAACATCACCAATAATAAGCATTTCAACCATAAGTACCACCTGATATGATCCAGTAAGAAGGGCAAATCACTTCTGTAATATTCTTGCCAATCTAATCATAAGGAAACTTCAAGAAAACCTAAGTTAAGACACATTCTACAAAATACTTTTCAAATATGTGGAGGTTGGAGAAAACAAAGAAAGGCTGACAAACTGCCACAGATTAGAGAATGTTAAAGACTTATTACAACTAAATGCAATGTGGTATTCTGGATTAAATCTTGGAACAGAAAAACAACTATTAGGAAAAGTAGGGAAAATCTGAATAAAGTCTATAATTTAGTTGTTAGTATTATACCAATGTGAATTTTCTAGTTTTTATAAATATGTAAGTTATTGATATTACACGATGCTGGGTAAACAGCATATAAGACTTTGTACTATTTTTGCAACTCTTATGTAAGTCTAAAGTTATCTCTAATTAAAAAGCTTTAAGAATAAATATTTCCCTGGTACCTAAAAAATAAATTCCAATTTCTTGAGCATGACATACAATGTCCCTATGATCTGACCTACTTGTCCACTGCTATCTCCCACCACTGCTCATAACAAACCCAGTGTCTCAGCTATGCTAAACCTCTTACCTTGTATCATTATTTATAAACATACACACAAATACACAGACACACACACACTCATACACTCACATATCCAAAACACCTTGAGGCTCACAGACAATGGCCCAACTTTATTTTTAATAGACATGCAATTAAAATACTGATTCCCACCCTAGCCAGTTTGACTCAGTGGATAGAGCATCGGCCCACAGACTGACGGGTCTTGGGTCCAATTCTGCTCGAGAACACATACCTTGGTTCAGGCTTGATCCCTGGCCTTGGTCAGGGCAAGTGCGGGAGACAACCAATCGATATATCTCTCTCATAACAATCTCTCTCTCTCTCTCTCTCTCTCTCTCTCTCTCTTTCTCTCCCTCCCTCCCTCCCTTTCTCCTCCCTTCCTTCCATTCGCTCTCTAAACACACACACACAAAAAAAAAAAATTGAAAAATATTCTCTAGTGAGGATTAACAAAAAACAAAAACAAAAAATACTGATAATACTGATTACCTATTTCCTAATCTTTATGGAATCACCATAATTCCAATCCACTTGCTGGGACATCCAATTTATGACATATAACAAGCTATAAGTAAGTAAAGGAAGTCAACTGAATTTTACCATCAGTTTAATTAAAACTTTTGATGGGGAGTAATACCCCATAATGGTGTATGTTACACATGGAATTGAAGACTCTGAACGCAATCATCTCAAATGCAAACACTGCAATCAATTCTCATGAAACCAAAAATGGGCACACTCATGTGAATTTACAAAGAATATAATTCTGCTTTTGTCAGTCCCATCACAAGCCTGTCCAAATCCTAAAGTGAACATGAATGCCACAGTGGAAAACTACTGATGCGTATGAAACAGTCTGGTCTAACCTTCTAATTTATTCACAAAAAGGGATTTGATTCTTTTATTAGTAGTTAGGAAAGGTTGCATTAATATTCAATAGTTAAAATGTGCCATGTAAATTTTTCATAACTTACCATGGAGAAATAAATTTTTCAAAAATACTTCCAGTAGGTGAATGACTTTAAGAATATAGTAACTGTGAAGATGGTAAATAAAATGACTCATAGATCTATGCTTTGGCAAATAGTTGAAATAGCTTTTCTTTAAAGACAAGTGTTATCCTTCTCATTTGAAGTTGGTTGAGATTGGTTAGCATTTGTATACAAGTATGTTGACAATTCTTTGAGTTCTAATGATTTTGGGGGTTCCCAAATCTTTTCATTAAAATGTCAAAAGCTGCCCTAACCGGTTTAGCTCAGTGGATAGAGCCTCAGCCTGCAGACTGAAGGGTCCCAGGTTTGATTCTGGTCAAGGGCATGTACCTTGTTTGCAGACAAATCCCCAATAGAGGGTGTGCAGGAGGCAGCTAATCGATGTTTCTCTCTCATTTATGTTTCTAACTCTCTATCCCTCTCCCTTCCTCTCTGTAAAAAAATCAATAAATAATATATCTTTTTTAAAAAATGTCAAAAGCTAATTGTATAGTAGAGAGTGTAGACAGATGGGCTTGAGGAATCTGAAGGATTCTAAAATTTTCTAAATTAAAACACTAATTTAATTTTAAAGCCCTCTCTCTCTCTCTCTCTCTCTCTCTCTCTCTCTCTCTCTCTCTCTCTCTCTCTCTCCTTTCTCTCTTGGTAGTAGAGGAATAGGACCAACCTTATTTTATTTTATTTTAAAGACTAGAAACTTGAAGTACCAGAAGGGGAAACTTCTTACTCAAGTGAGGGAAAGAGCTACTTACTAGAAGCCACAGAGGCAGACAAGCAATCATACAGAGCCACAAAGGACTGCAATCCCATCAAAAGCTTTTATTCTTGGGATGCTGGTGAGCACTGTGGAGCACTATAATTCACAGGCAGAACCAGATGCAAAATTGCTTGGACAGAAAGAATAACAGCCTCTACACACAAGGCTGGTGATGGACTCTCCTCTAGAAATTGTTCACAATCAGGTAAACAACTCTTCTCCTTGAGAGGGCCATGTCTCAGGATTCCAACCTTCTGAAGTAGGAACTACATTTCTGTCTCCTAAAGTTCTGAGGTAGATTTGTAGATATCAGAATGTGAGGGACTGGCAGTTCCCAAGCAGGCTTACCTTCGTAGGCAAACATCCCAGAGACAATAAAGAAGGGGTGAGAGGAAGATCAAATCCCTTCTCTGAGGGAGAGAACAGCAAAGTACATGAAAACAGCAAATGTATTAAAAGTAGAAAAATGACTTATGGACACATATATATTGGGGAGCATGAAGAAAGATCAATGAAAGGAAGAAATGAATCGATAGACCAACAGTAATTCATCTACATTCATAGAAAAGATCCCAGAAGAACATAACCATTGTATTAACAGTGCTCACCTCTGACCACTGGGATTGTGGGTTGCTTTGTTTTTTCTTATTTTGATTCTATGGAGCATTTACTTTTTATAAGTCTCTGGGCTAACCTTGACCACTCATTGGAATTCCTAGCTCTAGGCAGCATCTGTTCTAGAAAAAAAAGATTAAATCAAATGACAAAATGTTCCTCCTGGATCTATAATTTTGTCACAGAGAACTAAAGACGGGACAAAGAAAAACAAACAGGTATCTGGCACTTTGCTGAATGATTTTATTAAAAAGAAAAAGAGATTTTTCATGTATATCTATAAAAACACTGCTTCTGTTTAACAATTACCTCCCAAGTATTTCCATATTATCTTTCTCTATTATTTTAATCACTTTTTTAAATGAGACTATAAAAATTACAAATAAATTGCTTTCCTAGAAGAACAGCATTATACCTTACATTAATAAAATTCTAAATTAAGAAAATTCTAACTTGCTTTATTTTAGAGCTGTGTTAACTTATATCTAAAAATAATTGAAATGAGCAGTTGTTTTAATTTTCCCTCACTGACCTCAAACTCTAAAAGAAATGTAAATCCCAGACAATGCTGCTCAATGGTTGAGTGTCAATCTATGAACCAGGAGATCACGGTTCAATTCCAGGGCACATTCCCAGGTTTCAGGCTCAATCCCCAGTAGGAGTATACAGAAAGCAGCTGATCAATGATTCTCTCTCATCATTGATGTTTATATATCTCTCTCCCTCTCTCTTTCCCTTCCTTTCTCTGAAATCAATAGAAACATATTTTAAGGAATATATAATTAAATACAATGATCTCATGCAGAAATAGTAAGATAAAGAATTAGTTTATGGTAAAATTATTGAGATCTTGAAGTAGGGTATGTGGTGAAATAGCTATCCTTATATATAATATAAAAGCCTAAGCAGCCATTACAACAGAATGACAGGTCACTATATCATGCACTGTCCACCAGGGGGCAGATGCTTCCTTCAGCCCACAGGCCCCAATCACTGATGGGGGCTGCCAGCCAACCTCCTGATCCCTCCCCACAGCCAGCAGGCCCCAATTGCCTGATCATGCCCAGGCCCGGGCTGGGATGGAGAATTGTGGAGGGGTGTGTGGCATATGCAGGCAGTGAAGGAAGGAAGAGGGGGAAAGGGGGAGGTGGGAACCTAATAGGCCCTGATTGCCAGCCAGGCCCAGGGACTTCACTGTGCATGAATATTGTGCACTGGGTCTCTACTAACTAATAAGGGCTACGAGAATTATCATAGAGATAGTAAGGCCAAACACCATGACTTATAACTTAAAACAGGCAGCAGACCAACTTGATCCAATATGGTGACTAATTCCATGCCTCGTTAAGTCCAGCCTCATTATTCACTCCTTGTAATACATTAACATTCTAAATAACATTATCCTACAACACCAGGATCAGAAATGGAAAGCCCATATAAGGACACAATATGGTTGACAAGGGTCTTCCAAAAAGTCCCCACCCCTTTCTCGAAAACTCCTGAATATTCCTCCCCCCTTATTGAATGCCCTTCTCCTCCATTAAATGAGCCTCAATAAAAAGAATTAAATTGCTCTAAGGAAGGGCTGCTGTCTGGGGAGTAGGCACTCCCTGCCTCATTGCTTCACTAACAAACTCTCTTTCACTTTAAACTTCATGCTGGTTTGTTTTTTAATTCTTTCCTGTGGGAAACCAAGGACCCACAGTGGGTCACAGATGGTGGGGTCCCTAAAACTCTGGAACCCCTGCACCACCCTGATTCCTCACAGTGGGTCATGAGGACTTCTGAACAAAAAGCCCAGCTCTAGCACTCAGAGATGCTAACTCATGAGTATTCACCACCTGGCAATAGGGATCAAATACTATACACCCACATAACAATTCAAATGTTATGGCAAATGTGCAAACTGCTTGTCTCCCATCAGTTACAGGAAATTTTATAGTTCTGAAATACATGATGACGTCTTACCTTGAAATAGGCCTTAAAGAGGTTGCATATTTCAAGTGGCTATTAATAAACCCATAACTTTGAATAAATTTTTCCTTAATGTCTCTTTAATTCCAACTGCCAGTGGCCTCAACATCAGTCTTTGTCCAGTGTAAACCTGCAGGCTTCTAATTTACATTCATTTCTAAAGCAAGAGCCAAGAATAAGTAGTAAATTAAGAATCAATAAATCAGTGAATCAAGAACATAAATACTTCTGCCCTGGCTCAGTTGGTTGGAGCATTGTCTCATACACTAAAAGGTTGCCGGTTAGATTCCTGGTCAGGGCATACCTAGGTTGTGAGTTTGGTCCCAGGTAGAGGTGTACAGGGGAGGTAACCAATCAATGTTTCTCTCTCGCTCGCTCTCTCTCTCTCTCTCTCTCTCTCTCTCTTTTCCTTCTTCTTTCTCCAAAATCAATAAAAATATATCCTTGGTTGAGGATTATAAAAAAGAACATAACTTCTTCTACATAAAGAGGATTTGGGTCTAAATATTATTCTAGTTATGTCTGAAGCAAGGCTCAGGAATTCCAACATGCTAAATATTTAAGAGTACTTGCTCCCAAGTCCTCAGCGATGTGGGTGCTGCCTCCATGTGTCCCTCTTAAAATATTCATTATAAAGGCTAGAACAGAGACAGATCTTTTTTAAATAGACTAGAGGCCTGGTGCACAAATTCATGCTGGCTGGGGTCCAGCCGGCCTGTCCCAATTGGGGTTGAGGGGCCTGATCAGGGGCAGTGCCAGCCAGGGTGAGGGGCCATGGGTGGTTGACTGGCCGGCCCCACTTCTTTGTCAAACTCCCAGTTGAACTCTCAGTTGAGGGGACAATTTGCATATTAGCCTTTTATTATATAGGGTATGATAATAGAAATATAAATAGCTTCAATAGGATAGCACCCAAATCCCTATACAATGCTCTGAGAGAGATATCTAGAATTCAAAGCAGGAGGCAAAGCCAACACATGCTCAATTTTTTCCCCCCCAAATCTAATTCTAGAAACTTCAGTGCAAGCTCACTCCAAGGAAAAATTGTATTAAGCACAGACTCATTTATTTTCTGCCGATGAACACAGCCGTGAACAGCTGATAAAGTTGCCTCTCTCTGCAAAAGGGTGCTAGCAATGAGTTTCAGCTCCAAATTTCAATACCACCCTATTCGCGAATGCACTTATGGGTTAGTTGCCACTGCACTAGGTTAATATGTAGATGACTTAGTTCTATCCTTTTATTGTCTTACTTAGCAGGGATGTCAATAAAATGTGCTCCACCTGCCAGGAAAAAAAAAAAAAAAAAGTTTTACACATCCATTCAGATGCAATGAGAGGTAATATGGGTATTTCTGGAAAAGTTTCAAAAATCCTTAACAAAAGAAGTTCTCAGCACCAACAAGCTGAGTGGGTGTTTTTAAATTGGGTGCGTTAAAGGCTCACAGCAGAGTTTTCAGCTGCCATCAGCTAAGGGTCTCTTGTGCTCCTCTAACGTCCATTGAAAATGACCCTGTGCTAGGCCACGTTCAGGGAATTTCTTATTGAGTCTCCATTTCATTCAACCTCAGAGCCTTGAAGATAGTCACCCAGGGCTTGGCAACTATTATAAATGTCTCTGTTCTAGTCCTGAAACTTCTTTTTAAAGCTAGGAAGCCTATAGACAGAACCACGTACATGATAGGCAAGGTCCAATGCAAAATTAAGTTCTTAATTTTTAACATATTCTAGACAGCAAAAGCAGAGCCTTAAAACAATTACTGGATTCTCCCAAGCAGAAGGCCCTACATCGCTGCACAGGCCACAGGCCCACAGAAATGTGATGCAATCAGAGCCACAAATACTGGCCACACTGCTCTCCGAATGCATTGTGATCGCCCTGATTTTACTCCACTCTCAGTAAACTAACATAATGTGTGTGTGTGTGTGTGTGTGTGTGTGTGTGTATGTGTCCCTAGGGAATACATTTCGAAGGGAAAAAAAGCAGAGAATTCTGACTCTCCTTTACTGGGTCTCATTAAGCTCACTGCGAGGTTTCCTTAGGCCAGCGATTTTCAACGGCATGCCGCAAGAATTTTTAAAACATGCAATACCCAACTATTTAGTGGCACTGACCTCTTTTCCCTTAGATGGTCAAATTAAAAAAAAAAGCCCACATATCGATAGCTCTCCTGTGTGAATGCATCATAAATATACCTAATATTTTTGTCAGATCAGCAAAAAAAAAAAGTAATAATATTTTTGGTATGCCACAGAATTTCAGTAACTAGTTTATGTGTGCCATGAGATGAAAAAGGTTGAAAATCACTGCTTTAGGCTTTGGACTCATGGGATAAAGCACAGGATGCTCACCTTTACATCCTTGCTGTAAATTATTTTCCAAATATAAAATATCGCCTTAAGCATAATATCAAATGCTCACATTCATAATACAAAAGGCATATTGAAAAGAGAAATGTCAGCATTCTTACTTAGTAGTAAGAAGGCTGCATGGAGGTTAGGCATGAAATATTAAGTGCTAGGAGTACTTCCACTAATATGAATAATTAGCATTCTGCATTTAATCAGGTGTGATTAATACATGATTTGTTTAAATTAGTGCTATGGCATCATAAATTCAGAATCACTATAAATAATGTAAGGCTCTTTACTATTAATATTTTCTTTTAAACATGAATTACCTGAAGATGTTGAAGAAGATCCCGCGGACCTGATTTTAAAGACCTATCTTAGAGCAGCATGCCCAGAACACTGGTCAGGGAAACTCTCTAAGAGTAAATAAATACAAAGAAGCAAAAAGCCTGAGAGAAAGAATGCAAAGCAAGTGGACATTCAATGTGTCTCCACTTTAGTTTTTAGCCCGATGTGTGGCTTTATCATGCACAGCTAGCGCCACCTAGAGAAACAAAGTGGAAAATTGTGTGGTCAGCAAATAGGCTATTTCTGCAACAATTGAATGGGATCAAACTTCACAAAGGAACATCAGTATCTGAGCAGGAAACTGTCCTCTTTGTTCGGTAACGAAGAGAACTGCCCTAATGAACCTCAGCACTGAGCAACTAAAGACTGATTAGAAGTAGAAGCCGGTTTAGTATCTACGGCTGCTCCTAAGCCTATGGTAAGAGAAGAACAAAGGTAAAACAAGCACAGTTCTACCAGAGAGGGAAGGAGCATTGAGACATTAGCTTTAACTAAGATACCACATTGCTTGTCCTTTTCTTCTCAAAATTGTTAATGTACATTAAAAATTATTCGGGGAACATCTATTTTCTGCCAGGTACTTGACAATAAAATGCTCACTCTGTCCCTTAGGACTATCCAACATAATTGGAAGAATAAACACAGATGCATATAAATAACTAGAGGCCTGGTGCGCAAAATTCATTCACAGGAGGGGGCAAACCCTCAGCCCGGCCTGCAACAATGCAAGCATTCCAGAGGCCCTCCATGGCCAGGCGAGGGACGCTTGCCTCTTCACTGGGTGACAATGCAAGCATTCTCCCCACCCGCCCTCTGCTGCCTGCTGCCCAGAGGCCCTCCGTGGCCAGGGTAGAACATTTGCCTCGTCACTGAGGCAACAAAGCAAGCATTCTGCCAGGCCCCTCCTGCTGCCCACTTTCAGCAGCCACCCCATTGTCCCCCCTCCCACCTCCCCTCTGGAGTTTGGGGGACTTGGCACCACCATCTTGTGGCTATGGCACTATCTTTGTGATGGAGTGATGGTCAATTTGCATATTCCCTCTTCTTTAGACAGGATAGAATCCAGCAGGGTAAGGATCGAGTGCCATAAGACCCTTGGGGTTGTCAAACAGGAAATAACTGAGGCTGCAAAGTGAAATAAATATTTATTTAGGGTCATATTAGGATTTGAACCTGGGAGTCACAGCTGCAGGAAAAACCCAACATATGTGCTTGGAAAGACAAGGAAAGCCAGAGCTTTTAAAGACATAAACGATGTGTGTCATTCCCATCTGGTCCTCATGTGCCTGTGCAGGGTTCTGGCTGGATTGCTGGGGATGGTCAGGCCCATGATGGAAAGGAGGGCTGGGCTTGGCTCTTTCAAGGTGAGGAATGCATTTTTTGGTCCATGGTGAGGAAGAAGTAATGTTCTGGATGTGGCTTCACAGCTGGTTTAAATTTTTAGAAAGTTTGGGTTTCAAGGTTAATTCAAGGAGCTGCAGCCCTGGTTGCCCAGGCCTGAGGGCCCAGATCCCCATGGGGTAGCCATGAGGCTCCATGGAGTCTGCAGGTGGTGTTCCTACAGACGATGACCAGGCAATGGGCTGGAGGGGGGAGGTTGTGAGCGCTGCACGGAAGACATTGGACCCATAAATATGCTAGCCCCAAAGGCAGCTTCAGGCACCATGGAGCACCCTAATCCAGGCCCCTCCATCCCCAACAAGAAGTAGTGGCTGCATCTGTGAAGAGGACGGCAGAGCTGTCATCTGGTTCTGCTGCACAAAGAAACCCCAGCGGCGCCCTAACTTTTGAAGCTATGCCCCACTGGTTGGTCCCCTGAGCCCCAACACTAAGTCATTCAAAATGTGTTGTAACATGTCTTGTTTCCAATAAAGACTAACCGTTGTTTTGGCTCCCCCTCTCGTGTCCCCCTGTCGGGTCACAGCCCCTCTGCCAGGGGCTGGACCTCCATGGACGCCGGGAATTGGAAGAAGACATGAGTGGCCAAAAGCATATAGAAGAGGCTCTAGTGAAGACAAAGTAGCCATTGCTGACACGGGAGCCGTCAGGCAAAGCAGTTCTTCAAAGTAGCGCCACAAAGCAGCACCGGCTGGTCAGCAACACATCTTCATACCCACTTAGACAAAACGGGCTACTTGCCAGATAGTGGCATCAGTATTTGGGTTATAGAAAGGTACACCTGCGCAGAGCCTACAGTAAAACTGCTGTGTCATTCATTGCCTTTGCACATGCGTGTGGCACATGGGCCTTGAACATCTGATGGACTCCGGTCAGGGTCCCATCTCTCCAAAAAAGAGTTTATAAGTTTGTGGTCCAGACATACATAAGGCCGATCTCTTCAGCTGCATTTCCATTTTGTTCCCTTGGCATAAATTACAACCTTGGTAACTTCCATTCTCAGGGCTCAGATAAGAGCTGTAGTGTACAGAGCAGGGAGAAAGTATTCTAGGCGGGGAGATCAGAGAGAGCTACATGGAGCAGTGGTACACATGTGATCGGAACTTTGAAGAAAGAGCTTGATTTGTAAATAAAGAGATTAGAACAGAGCGGGGAGGGGGAAATACAATTTGTGAATGAAGAATAGCAGATAGCTCAGAGAGAAAGCAGAGAGGGACACATGTGGGAGGATACCCCGGAGCCAGAGCATAAAGCGTCTCCCCAGAGCAGAGTAATAAAGTAGTAAGCACTTGTATAATGTCTGCCAGGTGCCTGGCACCGGTCCACAGCTTTCTACAGATTACCTCATGTCATCCTCAGAGCAGCCATTCCCAGGCAGGTGCCATATTTAACGTCTCAATTTTACAGATAAGAGGCTGAAGTGCAACGAGGTTATGTAATGACAGAGGTCGTGTCCACAGCCAATGGTGTGAACCATCAGAACCACCATCCTCTACTGCCTGGGAGTAAGGAGTCAGTTCTCCAAGATGAAAAAAGGTGGACCAATTGTTATTGTTTTTTAAAAGTAAACAGAAGTTTCCATGAAAAAGGAAATAAAGCTCATTATAGATAACTCAAGAGATAAAGCAAAAAGAAAGAAGGAAATAGAGTTTTACTTCCTGGAGACAAACGCTATTAACATTTTATTGTTTTATTCAAGTGTGTTTTAAAACATCGTAAAAATGGATTAGAGAATAAAAGAGATTAAAGGCTGAAAAGAACATCCCTGCTCCCCAGTCCCCACCCCAAAGGCTGCTCTTTCTCATTTGACAATTGGAGGCAAAAATCTATGATTTCAGGTGTACCACCCTCCTTCTCCCCATTTGACAGCTACAGTATTGCTTCAAAGACTACTATTGGTTAGCTTTATCATTTTAGAAAATATAGCAGTCCTCTAATGTTTCTAGCAATGTTAGTTGGTTCATCCTTCCCCTTACAAAAATGAGAGATGAACGCCTCTTACCTGCTTTCAATTGCCCTCCCTGACATTCTACAATTGCACGTTCACTCCTTCAGTAAGTCCCAAGGGTGTGAACATTTCTCTGTTGCCACATTCAAGCCTTCTATTCTTTGTATTTAGGTTGGCTTTAAGAGGTTAAAAAAAAAAAATCAATAAACAGCATTTACATTAATCTGACCAAATAGTTTTTACTGAAAGGCCAAGTATAAAACTATGATTATATTTTATTATGTTTATTTTTTAATTTGACAAAAATATTTTTCACTGCAAGGCCAAGTATAAAACTATGATTTTAAAAAATGATCCTGGCATCAAGGGTTCTCATACATCCTATCAATTGTACTTAAAATCTTTACATATTTATTGGGCTTTAAATTTGGATCACAACAGCTTGGGATCTCGCCTGGATTTCATTTGGGGGTGGGGGTGGAATTGCCTGCTTCTGCAACTTTCTGTACTCCTGTTTGGAGCTGGGATGTTTGTGCTCCGGGCCTGTGGCATGGCTCTTACCCTGGGTCTTCCCTCACTGCCCTCTAGGATTGGACCAGCTGCCCCCTTTTGCCCTCTTTGAGTGGATCCTGCCTCTTTTTTTTAATTCCTCCCTTGCTTTCCTAGAGTATATCATCATGAAACTCTCTGAGAAGGATTATGCTTGCTGATCCCATGAATTTCTGAGAATGTCTTATCTTGCTGTATTACTCAGATTCCCAACAGAAAAAGTGAAATCACTGTAAGCATTTACAGTGAGGAAATGTGGTGAACATTGAGTGCATAAATAATGGAAGAACTGAAACCAAACAAGGAGAAAGGCAGCTTGTGTGTTACCAATCATGGACATTCACAGCCATCCTTGGGCTGGAGGGACAAAGCAAGAAGTGGTGTTAGCAGATCCCAGCGCTGGCCAGGTCACGCAGGAGAAACCGGGGCTACAGAGAGCACGCAGCAAAAGTCAGGTTCCACCAGAGGGGTGAGGACAGGAAGAACTAGGGCAAATTAGATCCTAGTTGCTTCATTCCTCTTGCACTCTCACTGCTTGAACCCAGACAGAAGCCAATACAGGAGCCTGGGACCTGCAGCCTACAGAGCCCGTTCCCAGAACACAGAGCAGAGCAGGGAAAGGCAAGGGATCCATCTCAGGGCAAACTCCTGCCCTCACTCACACTCAATGTGTATGCTTAGCTGAACAAAATTGTAGGTCCTCAATTTTATTCCTTCAGAGCTTCGAAGGCATCATTTCCTGACACCCAGAACCTAATGTGGACAAGAAAGCTCATGTCAGTCAGATGCACTAACTTGCCCATGGGCCACCAGATTATTCGTACCCATAATAGACCCCCCCCCCCCTCATAGAAGGTATTGAACAAATGTGTTCAATATATAAATAAAACTACCTGGGGATAAGAGACCTACAGGACTCTCACCTCACTGCTTTGTTTATCCCGCTGCCACCAGAAACCCAAACTGTCCAGATTCCTCATCAACATACCCCTAGTATGATCTGGATCTACCCTAATCTGATCCTATTCCCCACCTTCCATCGTGACCCCTGGAACACATGATATATCTATAATAATAAAAGCATAATATGCTAATTAGACTGGACAAAGCAGGGGCTGCATGAGAAGTCGGAGCCAGCGGGGGGGGGGGGGGGGGGGGGGCTGCGGGGGGGGGGGGGGGGGAACGTGTCAAAGAAAGACTGTCTTCCATGAATTTTGTGCATTGGGCCTCTAGTCACCTATAAAATTCCTTCCTCTTTCTAAAACCTCAGCAACATTTAAATGTGTGTATCACGCATTACCTTCTTAGTTCTATCATTTACCACCCTACCTCCTACCCATTACTATCTCTCTCCCTAATTCCTAATATCTACTATGTTGTTCATTTTCTATTGCTACCCTAACAAATTATCACAACCTGACTGCCTTAAAACAATATGAATTCACCATCTCATGTCCTGGGGTCTAAACCGGTTCCAGCAGGCCTACACTGCTGCAGGTGCTGCCTTGAGGGGTCGAGGGTCTGTTTCTATGGCTTTTCTAGCTTCTGGAGCTGCCCATGTTCCTTGGCCCCTGACCCATATCACTTCAACCTCTATCTTCGTCATCATCTCTTGATGCTATTACCTCGCTCTGACAAGGACATTGTAACTAAGTTACTCCTTAATCCAGGAGAAGTTCCCCATCTGAAGGTCCTTACCTTCATCATATGAGCAAAGTCCATTTTGCCACAAAGGTAACATGGTCACAGGCTCTGTGAATTAGAACACGGGCATTTTTCAGGGGCTATTATTGTACTTACCACACCTGCCTTCCCCTCCACCCCTAGTCCTGCCACCATTCTCAGTGCATCCAGTGGGAGATCCAGGCAATACCTAGACCTCTCAGCTCTTGATCACTTAGAATCACCTTTTTCTACCATATCTCAGATTCATGACCTTGCCATTACCTATAACCACACTTCTTTCAATTCCTCTAAAATCTGAATTTCAAATATCCTTTTTTTTTCTCTAGTTCCTCATTTCATTGAAATCAGCAACTCTAGCAACTCTACAAATTCAAAAACTTCCAACCCATTAGCTAGCTATTCCAGTTGTTTCTCTCATCCTTCTCACATCCATCCTGACCCAGCCTAGATCCTATAGTCCATCAATCTAATCTCTCCCTTGAAAATTCAATTCGTTTGCCCTTTTTACCTGCCTATAAACTCACCTACAAAAGTCCACCCCGGTTCAACCTAATCAAGTGATTTTAATTCCTTTGGGGAAGGCAGGGTCAAGCCTCTGAAACTATTTCACAATATAATAATTATAAAATGGCCAACAACTAGTAATGTCTACCCATAGTAGAATTCAATAAGCCAAAGCTATTTTTAAATGATTCTTTTGTCCTACTTTTTGTGTTATTGTTAAAATAGTATGATCTTAATAACTAATACCTTTTTCACCATTGTTATCTTTTTTTTAAAGATTCATGAGGGCCCCACACTTTTAGATTCTGATCATGTGGCCCAGCACAGAAGTGTCTGGATGACAAGCACATTTATGTTTCAGAAAATCTAAATAATTCTTAAAATTCCTTTTTTTTTTTTACCCAAGAGTATTTTCACTATTTTTTAAACTATCAGTGCATTCGGTGCTTGAAACTGACATATAAAATGAATGCTTTCTGCCCATAAGCTTTTATGTACTAAAAAGACAAGTAAGGCAAAATGTAAAACACAGAAGATAAAAATAAAATTAGTGTTGGGTCTGCTATTTGACAAGAACATTTTGAAACGTGCCACGTGAGCTTCAGCGGGGACTGATACAAAGTAATTCACTCAGAAAAATAATATAATCTACATTGATAGAGTAATGAGCCCAGAACCATCTGTTATACACCAGTAAAGAAGACACTAAAAACTGCTAAAATGAGACACTAATCCAACCTGCTACAGAGGTGAGGGAGGGAAATGAGACATTAACAAAAGCAGATTACAAATAAAATGTAAAAAGGTGTCCTAGGCCACATATATATAATGCATGAACACATATTTGGTTCACCTCAAGAAAAATCATTGAAGTTAAAAAAAAAAAAAAAAAAAAAAAAAACATAGAGAATGGTATCTAAAAATCATAAAATGTACCACAGCTTTTTATCCACTCATGGACACTTGGGCTGTTTCCAGATCCTGGCAGTTGTAAATTGTGCTGCTATGAACATAAGGTACATCCATTCTTTCTGATTGGTGTTTCAGGTTTTTTAGGCTATCTTACTAGAAGCAGAAACACTGGGTCAAATGGCAGCTCCATATTTAACTTTTTGAGGAAACTCCACACTGTTCTCCACAGTGGCTGCA
Organism: Pipistrellus kuhlii; assembly: GCF_014108245.1. NCBI lineage: Eukaryota > Metazoa > Chordata > Mammalia > Chiroptera > Vespertilionidae > Pipistrellus > Pipistrellus kuhlii. The sequence continues at coordinate 520,292 of NW_023425460.1, read as the reverse complement.
CCAGTCTGCATTCCCTCCAGCATGTGCTAGGGCTCCCTTTTCTCCGCAGCCTCTCAATAGCCATTCTGACAGGTGTGAGGTGATACCTCATTGTCATTTTGATTTGTATCTCTTAGGTGATTAGTGATTTTGAGCATTTTTTCATATGTCTCTTGGCCATCTGTATGCCCACTTTGGAGAAGTGTCTATTTAGGTCCTTTGCCTAATTTTTAACTGGATTGTCTGTCTTATTTTTGTTAAGTTGTATGAGTTCCCTATGAATTTTGGAAATTAACCTCTTATCAGGTGTATCATTGACAAATATGTTCTCATACAGTGAGCTCTCTTTTCACCTTGTTGACAGTTTCTTTTGCTGTGCAGAAGCTTTTTATTTTTACGTAGTCCCATTTGTTTATTTTCTCCTTTTCCTTGGAGATGTATCCGTAAACATATTGCTATGAGAGATGTTTGAGATTTGGCTCCCCATGGTTTCTTCTAAGATTTTTATGGTTTCACGACTTACATTTAAGTCTTTTATCCATTTTGAGTTTATTATTGTGTATGGTGTAAGTTGGTGGTCTAGTTTCTTTTTTTTTTTTTTTCATGTACCGTCCAATTTTCTCAACAACATTTATTGAAGAGACTATTTTTACTCCATTGTATGCTCTTGCCTCCTTTGTCAAATATTAATTGAGCATAATAGCTTGGGACGATCACTAGATTCTCTGTTCTGTTCCATTGGTCTATATACCTGTTCTTGTGCCAGTACCAGGCTGTTATGATTATGGTGGCTTTGTGTTATAACTTGATATCTGGTATTGTGATTCCTCCAACTTTCTTAAGATTGCCGTGGCTATTTACGGTTTGTTTGTTTGTTTCACTTAAAGACAATGGAATACTACAGAGCTATAAAAAGAAGCGAAATGAGAATATATTTGCAACAGCATGGATGGGCCTGGACAATATCATGCTAAGAGAAATAAGCCAGTCAGAGAAAGATAAGTATCACATGATCTCATTCATATGTGGAATCTGATGAACAAAATAGATCCAGAAACATTGAAGCATGGAACTGTCTAACCTCAGTGGGAATGTGGGGAAAGGTGGGTGGTGGGAAGAGATCAACCAAAGAACTTGTATGCATATTTGCATAGCCCATGGGTACAGACAATAAGGTAGTGAAGGGTTGGGGTGAAAGTGGGTGTGGGAGCAGACTAGAAGAGGTTAATGGAGGAATAAAGTGGACATATGTAATACTTTCAACCATAAAGATTTTTAAAAATAAAAGTGATAAAATGGGGATCAGTGTTAACTCTTAATAGCTATAATAAAAATAATGGAGTGATTAATTAATGTGTATCTACTCAGCTCAAAAACTTGATTCACAAATGTTATATCACTTCATACTCATAGGAACCCCACGAGACATGTATTATAACCTTCATCTTATAGGTGATGTGTTAGTCAGCTCAGCTGCATAACAAAACACCACACACTGGGTGGCTTAAGCAACAGAAAAGTATTTTCCCACAGTTCTTGAAGCTAAAAGTCCAAGATAAAGGTACCATCGGGTGCTTGGTGTGACCTCTTCTCCTGGCTTATAGGCAGCTACATAGACAGCTACCCAGGACTGTGTCCAGGACAGGACTGTGTCCTCAGGTGAAGGTGAGGGAAAGAAGAGAGAGGTCTGGGGTTTGCTCTTCTTCAAAGATCAGCCCCATCAGATTAAGACCTATCCTCATGACCTCATTCAACTTTACCTCCTGAAAGGCCCATTTTCACCTTGGGAGTTAGAGAATCAACATATGATTTTTCAGAGACACAATTTAGAATCTAACATATGAGAACCTTGAGATTCACTCTCCACACTTCCCCACCCCTACCCCCACCCTGCTGCCTTGGCCTGCAAGGCTGACCTCTAGGGACTGCATCATCCCCCTCCCTCTGGCTTAGCATGAAGTCCAGTCACTGGGAGGCAACAGCAGGTGATTAGAAGGTGAGACGTTGGACTACTTATCCCCTGGCTCCCATCCTGCCACACCATCGGTTTAATGGTGGTCACAGCTCCTGATTGGTGATCCCTCTCCTTCTCCTGCAGCTCTTGCCAACACCCACTGACCATTCCTTCCCCTGTTCCTCTAGGCCCAGAGTGGTTCCAGGGCGCTTGACTAGCCCCACGTGTTTTGTTATCCCAGCACGCACATTTTTAGAGAGTGCCTTCATTAGACTCTTCCATAGCCTCTTTTTAATGTACCATCTGTTTCCTACCAGATGCTAATACAGTAAGTGGTACCGGGGAGCAAAAGAGGATTCTGAAATGGATCACATGTTTGAAGAGAGCACAAATAACCTCTTTTCCAGACATGGGGTAGCATCACAATCATTCAGATTATTCCTGGTCGTGGCAAGGGATGAAGTGTAAATCCAGAGAAAGAAGCTGAAAGATAGTGTCATTCTTTGTCTCTATTATAGCCTTTATTTTAAATTCCTTATTATAGACTTTGTTTTAAGGTCTATTTTGTTTGATATATAAATGCTACTCCAGCTTTTGTTTTTTCCATTTGCATGAAATATATTTTTCCATCTTTTTTTTTTTCAGTCTGTGTGTGTCCTTTGAAATAAAAAAAAGTGCCTGCCTTCCTCTATTAGACAACATATATATGGGTCTTCTTATATATTTAGCTACCATATGTCCTTTAATTGGAGCATTTAATCCATTTACATTTATTTATTTTTTTTTATTTTTTTTTTTTATAAGTTTTTATTGTTCATATTATTACAAATGTTCCTTCCCCCCCCCCCCTCATTGCTCTCCTCCACCAGGTTCCCACCCCACCCTTTTCCCCTCTCCCCATTGTCCTCATCCATAGGTGCACAGTTTATGTTCAGTCTCTTCCCACACCCCCCTCTCCCCTTTTCCCCAAGAATCATCAGTTCACTCCCCTTCCATACCTCTGATTCTATTATATTCAACAGTTAATATTGTTCATCAGATTTTTTTAATTTCCTTGGTTTTTAGATTCACTTGTTGATAGTTACGTATTTGTTGTTCATAATTTTTATCTTTGTTTACTTTCTCTTCTGAAAGAACCCCCTTCAGCAATTCATATAATTCTGGTTTGGCGGTGATGAACTCCTTTAGCTCTTTTTTATTAGTGAAGCTCTTTATCTGGCCTTCGATTCTGAGTGATAGCTTTGCTGGGTAGATTATTTTTGGCTGTAGGTTCTTGCTATTCATCACCTTGAATATTTCTTGCCATTCCCTTCTGGCCTGCATGGTTTCTGTTGAGAAGTCAGCTGACAATCGTATAGGTACTCCTTTATAGGTTACTACCTTCTTTGCTCTTGCTTCTCTTAATATTCTCTCTTTGTCTTTTGTTCTTGGAATTTTAATAATGATGTGTCTCGGTGTGGTCCTCTTTGTAATCCATTTACATTTAAAGTAATTATTGATATTTACATTTTATCATTTATATTCATTTTTTTCTTTATTTTCTTTCTTCTTCTTAAAGAAGTTTCTTTAACATTTCTTATAATGCTGGTTTGGTTTGTTTTATTTTTATGAACTCCCTTAACTTTTTCTTCTTGGGTAAACTGTTTATTTCTCCTTCATTTAGAATTGAAGGTCAGATAAAAAACTTCACAGACAAGTAAAAGCTAACGGAGTTCATCACCACCAAACAAGTATTACGTTAAATGTTGAAGGGTATTCTTTAAGAAGAGGAAGAAGAGGAAAAAAAAGGAAGAAGGGAGAAAGAAGAAGAAGAAGAAGAAGAAGAAGAAGAAGAAGAAGAAGAAATTAAAAAATGAACAATAAAGTGGCAATAAATACATATGTATCAACAATTGAATCTAAAAATCAAAATAAACAAACAAGGAATCTAATGAACAATATAAACTTATGAATAAAATAGACAAGAGGCATGGAAACATGAAACAGACAGATGAATCTCAGAGGGAAGGGGGTGAGTGGGAAGAGGTTAACCAAAAATCTTATAGGCATATATGCATTACCTATCAATACAAACAGGTGGTAAAGGCCTGGAGCAGGGTGAAAACTGAGTGGAAGAGCGAAATGGAGGGAGGAAGGCTGGGGGTGGGGGGAGGAAGGGGGAGAGGTTGACATTTGCATCACACCCCTTGATTTCACAATGTATTATAAAGCTACTAGAGGTCCAGTGCATGAAATTCATGCATGGGGTGGGGGGAGGTCCCCTCAGCCCAGCCTGCACCCTCTCCAATCCAGGACCCCTCAGGCTGGGATCAGGCCTAAACCAGCAGTGGGACATCCCTCTCACAATCCAGGACCACTATCTTCTAACTACTCACCTGCCTGCCTGCCTGATCACCCCTAACTGCTCCACTGCCAGTCTGATCACCCCTAACCACCCCTGCCTGCCAGCCTGATCGCCCTTAACTGCCCTCTGTCAACCTAGTAGCCCCCTACTGGTCCCCCTGCCAGCCTGGTTGCCCCCAAATGTCCCACTCTGCTGGCCTGGTTGCCCCTAACTACCCCCCCCCACTGGCCTGGTCGCCCCTTACTTCCCCCCTTGCCAGCCTGGTCACCGCCAACTGCCCCCCTCTGCCAACCTTGTTGCCCCTAACTGCCCCCCGGACCGCCACAGGCCTGGTTGCCCCACACAGCCTACTGTTTGGTCGTAACTGTGATAGCGTCCCAGACAATTTGCATATTCCTCTATTATTAGTATAGATGGTAATTAAAAGAGTATGGCACTGGTCTAAAGACAGATATATAGACCAGTGTAACTGGACAGAGAGCCCAGAATACATGCACGTGTATATGGTCGACTGATCTTTGACAGGAGTGCCAAGAATGCACAATGGAGAAAAGATAATCTCTTCAACAAATATCCACATGCAAAGGAATGAGATTGGATTCTTATCTTATGCCATACATAAAAATCCACTCAAAGTGGATTAAAGACTTAAAATGATAAAACATCTTATATAATAAAAACCTAATGTGCAAATTGACCAAACAGTGGAATGACTGGTTGCTATGATGCACATTGACCACCAGGAGGGCAGACGCTCAATGCAGGAGCTGCCCTCAGCTTGCAGGCCAGCAAAGGTGAGTGTGAGAAGGGCTTCTCCTCCCCACCATTGCCCTGCTGGTCGCCCTGCAGAGGGAGGCAACCAGTGGCAGACACAGGGGGTGGGGCCGGCGAGCAGGCGGTGCTAGGCTGGCCAAGGTGAGTTCCAGTGGAGAACCCTACCCCACACACACACACACAAAAAGGATTGGAGCTGTCAATTTTTAAACCTCCTGAACTATCAATAGTAGAAAATGTGTAAGTCACTTTTTTATAGAGGCCTATGTTAATACCATTCTACTTCTGTTAGTTCCACTTTAATTATGAAGAGCCAGGAAACAATATATTTACAGCTTATAATCAAACATGGTTAATATTCTAAGAGCAATTATTTGTAATTATTACATCAAAGGGCCTTGTTTTGTGTCTCTCTTTAAACTGCTTCTCCCTTCCTCTCTTAAATCAATAAAAACATATTCAAGAAAGGGGAGAGAAGGAGGGAAGGAGGTCAGGAGGGAGGGGGGGGGGGGGGGGGGAGTGCCTGCCTTCCATCATAACTCATTACAGGATTCAAGAGCTAAAATGAATTTTGATCAAGTGAAGGCAGTACCAGAACTGGCCACGAGGTGGCAAAGCAGACTTGGAAAACAGCCCCTCCACAGGCAGGTGCCAAGGTCAAGGCTGTAGCCAGTTTTTCCAAGGTGGTGATGGGTCTTTAAATTAGCTCAGCATTCAGTCCGTGGAGGACATCAAACATGGTCAACAAGCCCTGTGCAATTAATCGAGACTCTAAAGGGAGTGAACTTTCTCAGACTTGCATAGTCAGAATCGAACTTGTTAACTCTTGCTATTCATTTCCAGCTGCCAGGAGGAGAGAAGGGCCCTAATATGGTGCTCATGTGGTGACAGAACATTCCAGAATGCCAGAGCTGGAATGACATTCCACTGAAAAAGAGGCCTTGCTTTCGGAGAGCATCCTGCTGCCTTTCTTGGCTGCTGCCTTTCATACGTTTTATTCAATCTGACAACAAAAGTGAAGGGTCTTACCTCAATATGTAACAATTGGACTGATGATTATCCACATTAGCACTCTGACGTCTTTTATTAGAACTTCTAGAGAAACAGCAAGATGTGAAAACAAACGCTAAGCAGTTATTTTCCGACATCCATAGGATGCTCTGGCCAGAGGGACTCTGCTCTGTTGAGGGAAAACAAGGGGAAATGAGGGCTGACGTCTCAAACTCATGGTGGAAGAGTTAGATGTGTTTTTGTTTGTTTTTTTCAACATTCTGACAGTGTATGGTTATTTCCTTTGAAGACTGTGTTTTTGTAATGAATGGTCATAATTGATTCATTTAAAATGTTATTGGAGTTGCCAGAGCATCAGCCCAAAAACTGAAGCCAAGGGCATGTACCTTGGTTGCAGGCTCCTCCCTGGCCGGGATCCTGGTTGGGCTCGAGCAGAAGGCAGCCAATCAATGTGTTTCTCTCACATCGATGCTTCTCTCTGTCCTTCCCTCTCTCTGTCAATCTCCCTAAAAATCAATAGAAAAATATCTTCAGATGAGGATTTTTAAAAATGTTTATTAGAGTAAATAACATTTTTATTAGAAACCTTCTGGTGAAAACAGTGATTTGGACTAAGTATTTCTCTTTTTTAATATATTTTTATTGATTTCAGAGAGGGAGGAAGAGGGAGAGATAGAAACATCCATGATGAGAGAGAATCATGGATCAGCTGCCTCCTGCAAATCCTCTACTGGGGATTAATCCCACAACCCAGGCATGTGCCCTTGACAGAAATCAAACCTGGGACCTTTCAGTTTGCAGGCTGAGGCTCTATCCACTGAACCAAACCAGCTAGGACTGGACTAAGTATTTCTAACGTGTCTGTTGATATACTGAATGGACACCTGGTGAGGAGAGAGTTTGACCTGATATTTGTGGTCTATGATTACTGTAAGTTGGACTATTTATTTTTTTAAGGTCCTTATTTATCAGAGTATTTATCTTTATATCTGAACATGTTTCATACATCTCACTTGCTTTTAAACATCAGCCTTTTGCACACTCATACATGTCAGGAGACTGTATGTTTGCCAAGAAAGCAGAAGTAATGTAGGAGACAAGCCCTGTCATCAGGCATTAGAGTCAGAGAACATACCACACCTGCCACGTGGGCAAAGTGTCTGCACACTCATCCTGCTTCCCATCCACACCATGAGCAGCATCCCACCACGGACTGGATGGGATGCACAGAGAGCACTCAAGAGAGCCTGACTGGTTCTGGCAGGCAGTTCTTCCAAATCGGTCAGATTGCTTTAAGAATTGTCCAAGACTGTCTGATTGTACAAAATGGTCCTTTTCAAGGGCAACCAGATAAAACGTTTGTTGAGTATAAAATATTCGTTGGGTTGAGTTTTCAACCCAAGGTGACTTTGCCCCAAGGGGGCCTTTGGTAATGTCTGGAGAGATTTTTCTTGCCACGACTTGTGGAGAACGTGCTCCTGGCATCTAGTGGGTAAAGGCCCAGGGGGCCAATGAGCATCCTACAACGCACAGGACAGCCCCCTACAACTAAGAGTTATCTGGCCTCAAAGGTCAATGGTGCTGAGGTTGAGAAACAGTGTGAAGAGAGTTAAGAAAGATCCAGAAAAATGTTGTGTTCTTCCACTTGTCAGTGTGGGAACCATGCCAGGTGCCCAGATAGTCAAGGCCAGTAGGAGCACAGAGGCCTTGTTGTCAGTACATCAGAATGGCCAAAGGCCGCTCTGGGCTTGTGCCTAGATGGGATGTCCCAGGACTCTGAGCCTGGAGCCATAATCAGGCCAAGATACCATGAGCGGGTGCAAGGACACACAGTACATTGTGCCCTTCAGTAGCCAGTATGATTGATGTTACTACTGGCACGAAGCCTTCTTTGTCAATGGTAGAAAAATAGGTTGCTGACTAGTCTAGTCGCCTGAGGATGGAGTAAGAAGAAGTCTGCTAGAGAGAGTAGCTGGGCAGGAGAGACAGGAGAAGCTGCTGAGCCGGAGAAGGTGCTGCCACTGTGATGTGATGTGGTGATTCTAGGAGGCAGCTGCGGCTGCTCAGATAATAGCGTGGATGTAGACTCTATATTATAGAGACTGATGCTGCTTTATGGGAAAGATATATGTTCAACAGCCTGTGTCCAGCTGCCTGTCTTGTATGGGCTTTGCTGTGAGGACTGTTCTTGTCTGATGGCAATATGGCCCAGTGAGTCTTCTGCAAGAAAGACTCGTTCTTATAATCACAACCTCTCCTGGCTTCTCCATCTAAGACCCATGTCCTAGGAGGTCCAGCCCAGGCAGAGGGGCTCAGACCCAACACCTGTCATTAGTGAGCAGAGGATAAAGGAGGAGCTTGGACTAAGTTCCCAACAGTTAATACAGTGGGCAGGGTTTGAAAAGTACCAGGCCTGGTGTAGTCAGAAAGGAAAATTTAGAAGAAGGCATGGACTCACAGCCACTCAGAGCTGTGTGGTGCTCCTGCTGCATGCTCTGACAGTCAGGGAAACCCGGAAAATGTCCTTAAACTTACTGATCTGGCAAAACCAATTCCCACCCAGCCAGTGTTGCTCAGTGGTTGAGCATGGATGTATGAGCCAGGAGATCACAGGTTGATTCCTGGTCAAGGGCACATGCACAGGTTGCAGGTTGGATCCCCAGTAGGGGGTGTGCAGGAGGCAGCTGATGGATGATTCTCTCTCATCATTGATGTTTTTATCTCTCTCTCCCTCTCCCTACCTCTCTGCAATCAATAAAAATATATATTTTTTAAAAGAACCAATGCACACTTAGTTTCTCTGGAAATCACAATTTCTAACCTCCGCCAAGAATTAATCTCATATTCATTTATTCAACTCTTTTTTTTTCTAAATATATTTTATTGATTTTGTACAGAGAGGAAGGGAGAGAGATAGAGAGTTAGAAACATCAATGATAGAGAGTCATCGATCAGCTGCCTCTTGCACACCCCCTACTGGGGATATGCCCGCAACCAAGGTACATGCCCTTGACCGGAATCGAACCCGGGACCTTTCAGTCCCCAAGCCGACGCTCTATCCATTGAGCCAAATCGGTTTCGGCCTTTTATTCAACTCTCCAATTGCTTTTCAGATTGTCAATTCCTGTGAGTGCGTAGTACAGGCCCGCCAATGGGGACAGGACAAGGAGTGTGAATAACCAGCTTTGCTCTAGTACCATGGTCGGCAAACTGCAGCTCGCGAGCCACATGCGGCTCTTTGGCCCCTTGAATGTGGCTCTTCCACAAAATACCATGGCCTGAGTGAGTCTATTTTAAGTAAGTGGCATTAGAAGAAGTTTAAGTTTTAAAAATTTGGGTCTCAAAAGAAATTTCAATTGTTGTACTGTTGATAACTGGCTCTGTTGACTAATGAGTTTGCCTACCATTGCTCTAGTCAGCGAGGAGGGAGTGAAGTAGAGGATACGTTGTGATTCTTGAAGAATAAAACTGAAGCACCTGAGCTGTGAAGAGCGAGCACAACGTTCCACACAGAGGGCAGGCGAGGGGGAGTCTGCCCTGCACACAGGCAGCATTCAGTGGCCTCTCAGCACATAAAGACGCCTTGAGGGGAGACCCCATCTCCTCCCACAAACTTTTTACTCTGAGGTCTACACAATTTTTTGGGGTGTGTGTGTGTGTGTGTGTGTGTGTGTGTGTGTGTGTGTTTCTGGGAGAAGATTCAGAACTATTGGCATTCTTGAGATTAACAGCATTACACTTTGACAGGAAAACTGATCTCAGAAGGGCTCAAGGAGATAAAACTGGAGAGAAGGTAAAGACCAAAACAGAGATTGTATTTGATCAGTCGCTGGAAGGGAATGAGAGTGGCAGGCAGGGACTCCAGAGGTGGCAGTAGGAGGCTGAAAGTCTACACTGGGGTGTGCAGGATGGCCTCAGGAGGAGTGGCATTCACCACAGAGTGTCCCAAGAAAGGGGGGATTCGGTGGAATTCATTTTTAGGACAGCAAAGCAGAATTCCCTTGAAAACTGGGCCACTGTCAAGGGACTACGTCAGCCTCTTCTACATCCAGGAAAGAGAGGTGAGTTCTCAGATAACCACACCATCTATCCCACTGCCCGTCTGGTACAGGGCACACCACAAATAGTTTCCTGGGAAAACAAGCAGCCATTATTTTGTAATTGCTCTTTGTCACCCCAGAGAGTGCTCTCGACTTCACACTGCACACTGTTCATTCTTGATCACATATCCTAAAGGCGCTGGGAGCCAATCCAGGGACAGACAACCTGGGTTTGAGCACTAGTTCACCATGTCTGAGCTATGGGACCTCGGGTTCGTGATTAAAGCTCTGAGCATCCACACCAGAATATGAAGGAGAGCAATACTGCATGGCTGCTAAGCACATCCCATGAATTAGGTGAAGCATCTGACACACCTTCCTTCACTCAGTCAGTGTTTTATAAGTGGGGTCCTCTCTCTCCTACTTCCTAGTCACACTCACAGCTGCCGTCCCTGAGATGTGCCAGCAAGGTGGCTATGCTGACCTGCCCATTTGCACTGGCAGGTCATTCTCTGATTAAATGTGCCACTCTCTGATTAAATGTGTGAAATATCTCTTATTCTATATTTTATTTCACTGTAAAATTGTAAATATCTCGGGAACAGTATCAAAGGTTTTCCCCCCTCTTTTTTTGTTTCCATTCTGTCTTAGAATTCCTATGAGTTACATAAAATGATTCCTCAGTAGATAACATTTATTTTAGGGGATTGATGTTGGATGCAAAAGGTTTTACTGATAATATTCAATTATTCTTATAAAAGTGAATCAGGAAAGAAAATTGTATTCCTCTCAACAACTTAATAGAAAAAAAAAAAATACCCCTCAAGATCATACTGAATTCTGCTGAAGAAGATGAATAGAGAATGGATGTTTCTATCTCTCCTTCTCCCTTCCTCTCTGATATCAATAAAAATACTTTTTTAAAAAAATTAAGTTGAACAGTCCAATCAGTGTGAATCCTTATTCTAAAACATGACAGAAATATGAATGGAAAAAAGTAATTGGAAGTGTGAAATCAATAAAATTAAAAGATTATACAGGCAGAAAACAACCAAAAACAACTGCAGGAAGAATGTTAACTTTTGGTGGGAATTATTTTTAGAAGTCTCCATCAAATGGCACTCCCTCTTTGCTGGGGATCATAGTGCAGAGAATTTTTTTGCCATGAGTTTCTCAGAGTATTATATCGCCTGTGTGCCTTTAAGTGCCCCAACGACCAGGAATGGGAATCATATGCATATAGAAACCCATAAGTCAGCAATTTTGTAACAGGAAATAAAAACTTTATACTCTTCTGACTAACCATGAAATGGAATTAGAATAAAATGTACTAACAAACTGGATCTAATAAAAGGAGCTCACATACTGACATTTTTCTTATAAGCACATTGTAGGCATCAGTAGTTCTAGTCTCTGCTTGTATAAGAAATGGTCTGAGGCTGGACTATAAATTCCACAAAAACTCAAGGGTCTGCCACCTTAGTAAGATTTCTAAAGGTCCAGTGGAGAGATGGCCAGTCATGGATCCATATGGATTTGCTGGTATACTTCAGAGGGTTCTTCTTTTCTCTGATCAAATTTATAAATTTCTTCCTCCAGAAAGCCTCCAAATCAGAATCATCGAGATTATGGGCCTTCTCCCAGGCAATGATTTCTTCATAGGGCTGAAGTCCCACTTGAATTAACCCCTTTCCTAGACCATATGGTGGATGTTTCCCCTCTAACAATAAGGATGCACTAGTGTATATACATATACAAAAATTAACTCAAAATAGATCCAAGATCTAAGAGCTGAAACAATGATTACATAGAAGAAAACATGGGTACTAAACTTCTGGACCTTGGTCTTGGAAAGGATTTTATTAATTTGACCCCAAATTCAAGGGATGTAAAGACAAAAATAAGTCAATGGGACAATAACAATAAAAAGCTTTGTTGATCACAAAAGAAACTGCCAACAAAATAAAAAAGTAACCAACCAACCCAGCCAGTGTTGCTCAGTGGCTGAACATAGACCAATGAACCAAGAGGTCATTGGTTCGATTCCTGGTCAGGGCACCTGCCCAGGCTGTGGGCTTGATCCCCAGTAGGGGGTGTGCAAGAGATAGCCAAGGGGTTAAGGCCACTTTTTCATTTCTAACATTAGCAAGTTGTGTCTCCTCTTTTTCTCTGTTAACCTAGTTAGAGGTTTAACAATTTCATTGACTTTCAAAGAACCAGCTTTTGGTTTTATTAATTTTCTTGATAGGTTTTGTCTTCAATTTCACTGATTTCCACTTTGATCCTTATTATTTTTGTTTTGCTTAATTTGTTTTTGTTTCCCAAGGTGGAAGCTTAGACTATCTGTGTAATCTATAACCACTAGATTGTATAATCTTAGATTACTTGTGTAACTTAATGATGTACCTAAGTATACCACCTTTACTCTATCCATCCCTGTTCTAGTCTACTCTGTCCCTACTCCAGGGTCAACCCTCCTACTTATGTAGTCAAAAGTTTCTAAGGGCCCAGTATCTCTCAGACCCCTAAATTTATAGTCCAACTTATACCCCTGAGTGTCATCAAGTCTGTCTTTGGCTTCTCTCCTGTACCCTATCTTGGAGGGTACTGCTAATTGCAGAGGGTTTGGACAAACTTTAGGCTGAAGATTAGAGTAATCACACATGTGCAGTCAAGGCACCCCATGGGTTGAGATGAACTGAATGAGAAAAGAAAGGGGCAATAAGACTAGGACCTAGACCTCCCAATGCATAGAATACATTTTATTTACCATTTTGTTATTTTTAATTTTTTAAGTGGTTGACATTAGCTTTGCAGTCCCACTTTTAAACTATTGCTTCAGGCCCTAAACACATGGGGAATGTACCTGATGTAACCACTACTAAACTAGGAATGCCTATTTCATATTCAAAATTATATTAAGTTCCATTATGCATTTTGAAACACATAGTTTTTATAACGTACCACTTACATACATAAGTCCTGTGAATTCAAAGGATGCTTCACATATACATTTAATGCTATTGCCCTGATTACTCAACTTATCCCTGTTTTCTAAAAGTTTCATATTCAACGGTTGCCAGGATTTGGGTTGCAAAAGGGTATAATTAAAAATAAATAAATAAATAACTTCTTGTGGTAAAATCTTTATTCTTTGTAAACCTGATGAAATACTGATTTCATCTTTCTTTTTTATTTTGTAACTTGACTATGCTGATGATTATTCAAAATGATAAAATTTCATAGAACTTCAAACAAAAACATATAAAGATGGGGAAATCTGAATATGATCTGATTCTGACATAAAAGTAGGGTGGCTTCAATTACTTGAGAACATAATATAGTAAAGTAGGATATAATCATTAGAAGAAGCTTGGGGAAAGGCACAGGAGATTTCTATATACTATTATTGAAACTTCTTGTGATTCTCTTCATTTTGCTATGTCTTTTTTGTTTTGTTTTAAAGATTTACATTATACAATATAAATCTAAACATTACAGTTTATGTCATCAAAACAAAAACACAATTATTATTACTACATTACATCTAAACAAAATTTTCAAACTATATGTCTCAAATTGGCAGATTTCTCCCTAATATAAATCCTGACACAATCTACTTTGATTTTTTGCTAAAAACTTTTATAAAATCAAAAAATCTGTAGGGTTTTATATCAGCAGTTACTTCACATTCAATTAACGTTACTTCTTAACAACACTATCCTCCTTTTGTTGCAGTCTATTAGTTTGTCCAACATTATCACTTTGGAGTAAAATTAGGCTAGTTTGTGGATGAAGGTTACTTTATTCAGAATATCAAGAGAACTTTCTCCACATCTGAACTCTCTGAGTTGTAGTGGGTGCTGAATTGTGGCTCAACATTTCTAATATGCACTTCAATAATAAAATTTTCCTCCCATGTGTGTTCTCTGATGTACAATGAGGTTTGACTTCTGCGAGAAGTATTTTCCACACATGTTACATTCATAGGGCTTCTCCCCTGTGTGTGATCTCTGATGTTTAGCAAGGTCTGATTTTCGGTAAAAAATTTTCCCACAATTTTTACATTGACAAGCCTTCTCTCCTGTGTGAGCCCTGTGATGCACTGTGAGGGATGATTTGTGACTGAATGATTTTCCACATTCATTACATTTATAGGGTTTCTCACCTGTGTGTTTTCTCTGATGTAAAATAAGTCCTGACTTCACACAGAAAGATTTGCCACACTCATTACATTTATAGGGCTTTTCATCTGTATGAGTTCTCTGGTGCACAATTAGAGCTGACTTGTGACAGAAAGCCTTTCCACACTCGCTACATTCATAGGGTTTCTCCCCTATGTGAATTCTGTGGTGCTGAGTCAGCTGTGATTTCTGGCAGAAGCTTTTCCCACATTCACTGCATTCATATGGTTTCTCCCCTGTATGTGTTCTATTATGTTTTGTTAGGTATGATTTATTGTAGAATATTTTCCCACATTCCTGACATTCATAGGGTTTCTCTCCTGTATGTGTTCTATAATGTTGAGAGAGGGTGGACTTATGGCTGAAGAACTTCCCACATTCAGGACATGCAAAGGGTTTCTCCCCTGTGTGAGTTCTCTGATGTACTGTGAGGTCAGACTTCAAGCAGAAGGTTTTTCCACATTTGTAACATTCATAAGGTTTCAACCCAGAATGAATTATCTGATGCCTGGTGAGTACAGACTTTTGGTAAAAAGCTTTACCACATGTATTACATGCATAGGGTTTGTCCCCTATGTGAGTTCTCTGATGTTGTGTGAGATGTGACTTCTGACAGAAAGATTTCCCACACTCAGGGCATGCAAAGGGTTTCTCGCCTGTATGAGTTCGCCGGTGCACAGTGAGATGTGAATTCATACAGAAGAACTTCCCACATTCATAGCATTCATAGGGTTTCAGACCTGTGTGTGTTCTCTGATGTTTAGTGAGGTCTGACTTCTGGTAAAAAGTTTTCCCACATGCATTACATCGATAGGGTTTCTTCCCGGTATGTGTTCTCTGGTGTAATGTGAGGGCTGACTTGTGGCTGAAGGCTTTCTCACATACATTGCATTCATAGGGTTTCTCCCCTGTGTGTGACCTCTGATGTTTAGTGAGGTTTGACTTCTCCCAAAACTTTTTTCCACATTCATTACATTGAAAGCTTTTCTGTCCTGTATGTATCCTCTGATGTCGAGTGAGGTGTGACTTCATCCAGAAAGTTTTCCCACATTCATTACATTCAAAGTGTTTCTCTCCTTTATGAGTTTTCCGAAGTTGTGAGCAGTATAATTTCCTCCTGAAATTATTTCCATTTTCATTATAATCACAGTGTTTCATATATGACCCATGAGACTTTAAAAGTGTAGAATTCACACATAAGGATTTCCCACAAACACTAAATTTATAGTGAGTTTCCTTTAAGGGCATTATCTGATGTAATAAGAAGGATGGGTTCTCACAGGATGTTCTTCTATATTCGTTATATTCACAGTCATTCCCATCTGTGATCTGTCTCTTGTGCATATTAAATATTGCCTTTTCAAAAAAGGTTTCTCGATATGTGTTTAATTCAGAATTTTGCTGCAAAGTTTGAACCTTCTCATGTTGAATAGGGTCCTCATTATGACTGAAAGTTTTCCCATTTTTTAAAAATTCACTTTTCTCTCTAGTATGAGTTTTCTCATGCATAATATTGAATAGTAACTTTCCACTAGCATTAAATTCATCAGTCTTCTTTCCTAAGTAGTTTTTCTTATTAATATTCAATCCTGAAATACAGTTGAAACTTATTCCACATGAGTCATACTGACAGAGTATTTTTCTGGAAGTAAAAAAATCTGTATCCAAGCTATATGGTTTTCGTCTTACAGTACTTTGTTCTTTAATTAGTGTTTTGTTATTCATGAACACCAATTTCCACACGTGGTGAAACTGGTTGTCTTGGCTTCTCTCTGTCATGTAATCAGGTTTCCAGATGTCTAGAAATAAGAAAAATTAATCTTACACATAAATATTAGCACTTTTCTTATGAATGTGACCTATATACAAATGCTTTATGTTGTAGCTGACTTTGATGTCTTGTCCACCATCCAGGGATGAAAATAATTGTAAGTGCATATATTTTTCTATTTTGGGGTATTCGGATGAAAAAATAAATAAATAAAAATAAAAAAGCTTGGAATGGTGGTAGAAGGGAGAGAAAACTAGCTATTAGAACACATTTTTTTCCAATGTCTGAGGAATAATAGCAACTGCTTAAACCTGAATCTTCCAGGTATCCTCCAAAAGAATGATGAGGATCTATATAATGATAGCAAAAAAATTAACTATAGTAACCCATGACTTTAGCATAACTAGGATATACAGAATACTACTAGTGCAATCACCACTAAGTAAGGACATAAATATTCAAATATATAAAATCTATGAAAAAAGTTAGCTGGAGACTATAGCAACCACATGCAAAATAAGAGACAGAATCCTATATAATAAAAGTGTGATATGCTAATTGACCAAATGGCACAATGACCAGTTGCTATGATGTACACTGGTCACCGAGGGCAGATGCTCAATGCAGAAGCTGGCCCTTGGTGATCAGTGCACTCCCACAGGGAAGCACAGCTCAGCCAGAAGCCAGGCTCATGGCTGGTGAGCACAGCAGCGGTGGTGGGAGCCTTTCCCACCTCTGCTGCAGGAGAACAGTAAGGAGTGAGGCGTCTTGGACTGCAACAGCCCCGGATTGCAAGAGGGATGTCTGACTGCCAGCTTAGGCCCAATACCCGGGCCTACGCTAACAGGCAGACATCACCAAAGGGTTTCCAGACTGCTAGAGGGTGCAGGCCAGGCTGAGGGACAACACCCCTCCTCCCCCCAGTGCACAAATCTTGTGCACTGGACCTTTAGTTTAAACATAATTAAGTAAAAATAAAATTGCTCCCAGAAAGAAAAAGTCCCAGGTCAGCGGGAAAATGCTAAAATGATATTTTAATTCTGAGTGATAAGCTAAGACTACTGGGAAATCCAAAAGAGGGAATTAAGGAGATAAGAGATGAATAAAGTGAAGAATAAAACTATAAAACAACAAAATTACCTTAGAAAATAGTATTTAAATTACAAGGAGCTTGTTATGGACAGAATTATGCCCCTCCAAGTCCATATGTTGAAACTCTAATCCCAGATGTGATGGTATTTGGAGATAGGGCCTTTAGGGTGTAATTAAGATTAAATAAGGTCATAAGTGTGGAGCATTAATCCAATAGGAATGGTGTTCTTATTAGAACAAGAAGAAACACCAGAGCTTGCTTGCTCTCCACACGTGCAGAGAAAAGGCCATGTGAGGACATAGAGAGAAGGCACTACTACCTGCAGACCAAGGAGAGAGGCCTCACTAGAAACCAAGCCTGCTAGTATCCTCATTTTGGACATCCAGGCTTGAGAACTGTCAAAGAATAAATTTCTGTTGTTTAAGCCACCCAGTCTGAGGTATTTTATTACAGAAGTCCAAACATAAAAATAAGTAGACAAATAGAAAATACAAAGAGAGAACAGATGTAACTGCAATTTTAATAAGTAAGCATTGGGGAGGGGGGGTCATAAAAGCAAAAAAATGAACAAAAACAAAAGACAAAATAAAGAAGAAAACTGGATAGAAAAAATGTTCTAGATAGAGAAAGCAGTCTGCATTTTTAAAAATTTTAAATGAAATTATATGTATGTATGCATGTATGTATGTACGACTGCAATCCCTAAAAAGAAAACAAAACAATGGAGTAAATCTAGTATTAAAAACAATAATCTAAAAAAACTGTCCAAAAATAAAAGAAGACCTGATCCACATACTCAGAAGGACCAACATGAACCTGGGAAAGCTGAATTGGAACAATCCTCTCTAAAGTATACTTTAATAAAACTACTACACCTTAAAAATTAAGAAAAAGCCCTCTGGGCAAAAACACAAAATTTCAACAAACAAAAATGCAGGTTTGGCAATAGACTTCTGTCACCAATAAACAAAAAAAGGATCACTGGAGCAACATTTTCAAGAAATAAAAAGTAGAAGGCAAGGGTTTTATGTCCAGTCACATTACCCTTTAAGCATCAAAGTATCAGAAAAAGGCAAACTAGGTTAGATATTCAAGAACTTAGGTAATAGTGTAATCATGAAACCTTTTAGAAGAGAATAAACTTCAAGCAACCAAGATTTGATAGAAATCACTGCCCCCCCCACACACACACACAAAAAAAATAGAGTACTGAATATATTTAATTGTAGATGTAGATCTAAGACCAAAATAAAAAGTAGAACAGGACAGAAAATAATATGTGAATGTTACATGTTCTATTGAAGCAAAAATAATGCAACTAAAAAAGCTTTAGGAAGATAAAAAAAAGAGGAAATAAGAATAAGTTCAAAGACAGATGCATAAATAACAGTCTAAAAGTTGTCACTAAAACCTGAAAAATAAATCGAGGTTTAAGTAACAAAGTAAGCAACTAAAGCAAATGTAAGAAATATCAATATAAAAGTAACTACTGGAACAGAAACGTCAAAATCTGCTAACTTTTTTTCTCTAAAAAGAACGAAGACACAAAATAGAAAAATTCAGTAAATGTGATATGTAACAATATGACAGAAGTGAGACTAAACAAGAGTCATATCAATATGACAGAAGTGAGACTAAACAAGAGTCATATCAATAATTGTAAATGGGCTTAACTCACCAATTAAAACAATTTTCACAGACAAAACCCAAATTTATGCCGTAAAGGCTAAACAACCTTATAAAAAATGATTCAAAAAGCCTAAAAACAAAGGAATAAAACATATTGTTTCAAACAAATGAAAACAGAGTAATTTGATGCCAGGAAGAAAAAAGAAACACTTTAAAGTGCTAAAATCCACAACTTTGAATCGATAAATAAGTTATGAGAGTCTAGAGATCAAACAGCATTAATGAAGCAGAACTCAGAGAAGAAAGAAAAATAGAAACACACTAAAAGAAAAAAGACAGATCAAAGCAAAAAGTGATGGGTAGAAAAGACAACTATAATAATACGACATGTATTATTAATCCATATCTAATTTTAAATATCAAAACATAATAAAAACACACAGTAGTTTTATGTCAAGTGCATAGGAAACATTAACAAAAACTGACAGAGATAACATACTCAGGCAATAAAACAGAAATTAATAAGAAAGAATGAGCTTCCCTCTGAGCCTACAAACAACTATCTAGTAATCAGCTCTTTGGTGACAGAGGAACACAAACCAGAGCTGAAGAAGTTCTAAAATAAAAATAAAACTAATAAAAAAGTAAATAAAACTAGAAAACTATGCTCACTATACCTTCCATCACATGTTCAGGAATCAAAAGACTTCATTGTTAACATGAAATCATTGCAAAATTGATGTAAAACTTGAATGCAATCCCCAATCAAATCCCAGCTGCCTTTCTGCAGAAACTAACAAGCTGATCTAAATATTCATGTGAGGGGGTGTGGGGTTCCTCAGGCAACACTGCATCCTGGGCCTTCCAAAAGCGAGGAGCATGGGAAGCTGAGGACTAGGGACATCTTGTTCTGCTCTCCCGGCTTTTGGGCCTTAGAGCAGAGCAGGTGGGCCTCCTAGGATCTGAGCCAAGCCCTGCATGATCTCATTTTGTCTCCCGCCTAATTGCGGGGTGGGGGTGGAACAGCAGTGTCTGCCAGAGAAGCCATTACCAGGGAGACAGACAATCCCCTGAGAGGGAAAAGGATCCTCCCAGTCACAGTACTAAGGAGGCCAAAGCCAGAAAGACACCTGTCATTCAAGCCTGTTTGCTTTCAGATTTGCCAGTGGACATTTCTTCTCAACATTCAGGGAAGCACAGAGACCCTGGGCCCTCTGCCTGGCCTGAGAAAGGTGCAGGGGTAAGAGGCTGGAGATGGGGAGGGCCTCATTTGTCCCCTACCACCTGGGGCCCGGGCCTCAGCTGGGTTGAGTTTCAGAGACCTGTCTTTCTGTTCCCCTTGGGGAGTTCAGGGCAGCTGGGATTGAAGGTGAGGGGAGAAAAGAGACTGATGTGTATTAAAACCTTTCTGTTCCAGCAGCCCCAGGGCTGAGACAGGGATGTGGTCTACAGAATACTTATTTTATTGCCTTAGAGAGTCAGTGGCAGTATTGAGCTTGAAGCCCAGTGTCTGAGCTCTAGGTCCCTTTCTTACACCTGTGTGCCTGCGGCCTGAGCTCTGGGCTTTCCAGCAATAAGTTAGTAAATAAATAAATAAAATCATGTGAAAATTCAAGGAATTGAAAATGATCAAAACAATCTTGATTAAAAGGTATAAAGTTGGAAGATACAGACTTCCCAATTTCAAAATATTGAAAGCTACAGTAATCAAAACAATGCAGGGCCCTGGACAGGCAGCCAGCCCAGCTGGTTAGAGCATCATCCACATTCCAAGGTTGCAGGTTCCATCTCCATGAGGGCACGTACATGAATCAACCAATGAATGCATGAATAAGTGGAACAGCAAACTGATGTTTCTCTCTCCCTTCTCTCTCTCTCAAATCAATAAGTAAAGTTAAAAACCTACAATGACAATGCAGTGCTGGCATAAGTACAGGTCTATGGAATGAAACTGAGAGTCCAAAAAATAAATTCTAATAAATACATTCAGTTCATTTTTAATAAATATGACAACACAATTCAATGGTGAAAATATAGCCTTTTCAGCATGGTGTTGAGGTAACTGGATGTCTACACACAATACAATGAATATAAATCCCTTCCTCACACTATACACAAAATGGGTCACAGACCTAAATGTAAGAACTATTTACTTTTTAAAATATAGGGGTAAATCTTTGTGTCTGTAAGAGAGGGCAGTTGGGGGCATTCAAGCCTGCAGGGAAGGGCAGTTAGGAATGACCAGGCCTGCAGGAGAGGGCAGTTAGGGGAAAACAGGCTGGCAAGGGAGCAGTTAGGCATCAGAGGCTGGCAGGGGAGTAGTTAGGGATATAATCAGGCTGGCAGGCAGAAGTGGTTAGGGGCAATCAGGAAGGCAGACAAGCAAGCAGTTGGGAGCCAGTAGTCCTGGATTGTGAGAGGGATGTCTGACTGCCCGTTTAGGCCCGATCTAGGACATCCCTCAAGGGATCTCAGATTGGAGAGGGTGCAGGCTGGGCTGAAGGACACACACCCCCAGGTACGAATTTCATGCACTAAGTCTCTACTTGTGAATAAAGCTGCGATAAATGTGGTAGTGCATTCATCTCTTCAATATTCTGTTTTCACTTCCTTTGGGTACATCCCAGGAGTTGACTTGTGAATCACAGAGTAAATCTATTTTTTAATTTTTTAGGAACCTCCACACTGTTTTCCATAGAGGCTAAACTGATTCCATTTCCTCCAACAGTGCACAAGAATTCTTTTTCTTACACATTCTTGCAAACACTTGCTACCTCTTGTTTTCTAGATGATAGCCATTACAACAGATGTGATATGATATCTCACTGTGGTTGTGATTTGCATTGCCTTGATGCTTAATGATAATGAGCATCTCTTCGTGTACCTGTGGCCATTTGCGCCACTTTTATAAACTCATTAAGAGACATTTCTTTTCACTAATATACTCTTAGCTCTTAAAAAATGACTGGCGGGAGGTGGGGCGGCAATGGTTGGATAAGGACACATATGTAATACCTTAATCAATAAAGAAAAAGAAAAATTAAAAATAAATCACAAGGAAATACCACGACATGCCCACAAGTGTGGCTTCAAAAATGAGAAAGACACTCCTGATGTACACCAGAATGCAAGACAATTGCTGATGAAAAGGTAAATTATTTCAACCACTTTAAAAATTCATTTGGTAGTTTCTAAAAGTTAAGAAATATGCACATCTAACCTAAGGTTGAGTTAATCCTACTACATACTTTTATCCAAGATAAGAGTTAAGTCCACAAAAGGTATATGTACAAGAATTTTACTCATAATAGAAAAACAGAAAAATGGAAACAACTCAGGTTTCCATCAAAAACGGAGTGGGTAAACAAATGGGGATCTATCATACAGTGAACAGTTATGCAGCTGAATCTTAGACACCACGGTGGCTGAAAGAAGACAGACAAAAAAGTACATCCTGTAAAATTTCATTGGTCTGATATTCAAGGGCAAATGCACCTATGGGTAATAGAGATCAGAACCATGAGCACATCTGGCAGGGAGGGGACTGCCTGGGGAGAGAGAAGAGGGGTCTTCTAGGATGATGAAAATAGCCCATGCTTTTTATTTGGCTGTTGGTCACAGGCATATAAATATATAAAAATTCATTGAGCTATATACTCTAGATTTGTATACTTTATTTTATATGTAAAAATCTCAAAAATAAAAGATATTAAGTAAAAATAAAGAAAATGACTGGCACATAGCATGTACTCAAAAATTATTTGAGAGCCCTAGCCAGTTTAGCTCAGTGGATAGAGCACTTGCCTGCAGACTGAGGGGTCCCAGGTTTGATTCCGGCCAGGGGTGCATGGGTTGAGGGCTCAATATCTGGTGGGGGGCATGCAGGAGGCAACTGATCAATGATTCTCTCTCATTATTGATGTTTCTCTCTTTTCCTCTCCCTTCTTCTCTGAAATCAATATATGTACATATATTTTTTAAATTATTTGAGAAAAAAAATGAGTGTATAAAAGAATGCCTGATAGCAGGAAAGTAGGGCAGTGCAGGTAAACTGAAATTGTTCTGAAAAATATACAGTAACTAAAATAAACAATGTAAAGATGGGCAAAAATTAGAGTAAAATTCAAAAAGTAAATAAAAAAGAAGAACATTTTTTGTGAGAGTGATATCTGGATGTTTGATTCATGAATCAGCATTCTCAGTCATTTCCAAGGATTGGGACCTCTAAAGAGGTATTCTTGAAAAAATATTTCCAAGTTGTCAACCTCCGGATTAACTAAAGGGAAATAACAGATCCCTCGATATCCAGCTGTGCGGTACACACTAACTCACCTGGAAACCTCTGGCTTGGGAATTCCTCCTCCAGTATCCATGGCTCCTCTCCTTGCTCCAACCTGAAGATCACCTCTGGTTTGGTAAAACAATAGCCTGTAAAGTGAAATAATTTTGGACTTGGACCAGGAAGCCTAGACGTCGGGAACACTAAAAGGGGAGGAAGCTTCCAGAGCTGGTTAATGGAGGTGCCATGAAGATTTTACTGGAGAGGTAAACAAATATCTTCCTGGTGCCCACAGGTGGTCAATCAGCATTGATTCCCGAGTTCTAATCGTAACTATCATTAAACTCTATAGATTGTCCCTGTGCCTCATGATTGGGAGGATTTTAAGATGACATTCAGAATTGCCTAGTGAACAGACCTTACCCACTGCGACAAGGTTGCTATAGTTCTCCAACATCACATCTCTGTACAGGGCCCTCTGGGTGGGGTCCAGATGCTGCCACTCCTCCTGGGTGAAGCCCACAGTCACATCCTTAAATGACACTGATGCCTGGAATTTCTGATCAATGTGAAATGTTCAGAATTAGGTAACGTGGAAAAAGATGTATGGAACTAATCCTTAATGTGATTACTGTTCAGAGATAAGCAAAATGGTTTGTATACCTGGGTTGTTGTGTACTTGATCTCCAGTTGAGCGTAGGGAAGGCAACCGACCAATATTTCTCTTTCACATTCATGTTTCTCTCTCTCTCTCTCTCTCTCTCTCTCTCTCTCTCTCTCTCTCTCTCTCTCTCTCTTGCTCTTCCTCACTCTAAGCATGTCCTCAAGTGAGGATTAAAAAAATAATAAAATTATATCCTTTCATCACATCTCTCTTAAAGATTCCAGATGGATTATGGTACTAAATATTAAATCAAATTTGGTATTTTTAGACAAAATACTGCAAAATTTCATTAGGCCCATGAGGTAAGGAAAATAAGAATAAAAAAACTGAAGACACAAAAGGACATATCACAATATAAAAGTTTCAGAAAGCATACCATTAAGTTAAAAGAAAAAAAAATCATACTGAGAAAAGAGAATTCTTACAAAACTCAGTAGAACACCTGAAAAGCCATAAACTTATGACAGTTTCACAACTTCAATGATCAGACACAAGAAAACTAAACAGTGATGTTTTCCATATATTAGTGTAGAAATAATTTTTATATCTGGAGAGGAGGAAAAGTAGTCTTCTAATCAATAGTAATATACCTAGAAAAATTAGTGCCGGGAGCCATAAGGAAAAAGTCCGGTCTCACTTCCTGGTCAGTTCCACTTCCTGGTTGAGCAAGAGGCCAAAAAGCCCAGTTCCACTTCCTGGTTGAGCCAAAAAGCCCACCAAAACTGTTATCCCTCCCACATTGGAATAGTCAACCAGCCAAGAACAGGTACCCACCACCCAGCCAATCACCTTGTGACAACCCTCCCCCCCTTTTCCTACCCCTCCCCTCCCAGTCTGAGAGCTTATAAACCATTGTTCTTGAATAAAATTTTGAGGCTTGATCAGAACCTTGTCTTGCCTCCATTCTTTCTCGATCCTTGTTTGTTTCATTCTCTTAGGTGGTTCCTGCGTACCCCCGTTGTTGCCCCGCGGGTCGGGACAAATTAGAAATCCTCAAATTCTACAATTCAAAAATCTACACTAATAAAAGAGTAAGATGCAAATTGACCTTACCTTCACAACACCCACCACCCAATCAGGAGTAAGTATACAAATTTACCCAACAAAGATTTGCATATGCAGGCACCTAGTGTCTAGGGGCAAGGCAAGACAATTGTGTCCTCACCATGACAACGACACAGACGTTCTGCATCACCCCAGCCACTATAGGCCTCTGGGCAGCGTGGGAAGGCGAAAAGGCAGCTCTGGGCCAGAGTGAAGACAGTGCCAGCAGCCAGGGGAAGGAAGGCCCATTCTTGCACAAGTCTTCATGCATCGGGCCTCTCGTATTAATCATAAGACCCAAGAGCAGTGATTCTCAAACTTAGTAGGTGTCAGCATCCCATGGATGCCCTATTAAAACATGACCACAGGGCCTCGTCCCAGAATTTCATAAGAATCTGCATTTCAAACAAGTTTCCAGATTACGCTGCTGCTTCTGGTCAAAGAATCTCACTTGAGAAGCACTGCTCAAGATTCTGGAGATAAGTCTGCATTTGTGCAAAGAGAATGAAAAGGATGTTCACAGCAACATTATTTATATTACTGAAAAATAGAAATTACTTAAGTGTTTACGAATAAAATAGAATATTTAGAATATAGTGTTGCCATACCATGGTGAGTTGGGGGAAAATGTGTATCTTATATCCATTAAGAAAATTAATATATTTTTAAAGCACCCAAAAACAATAAATTTTATTGTTCAACTATCTACCTATTTCTTCAATGAGATGTAGAGATAAAATAAAAAGACTAATGAACAAGGTTGAAAACTTAGAACTAAAGGAGGGACACAGTGAGAAGACTCCAAAAGAGGGCAGTCAGCAGAGCTGTATGAGAAGAAGACAAAGGAGTCGTTCCAGGAGAAAGTCGTCTGCAGGGTAACATAGCTGTTGTTCAAGATAGATAAGTGCAGTTAAGTCACTAGTGACCTTCGCCTGAGGAGGTTCTAAAAAGTGGAGAGGAAGAGCCAAGGCAGAATGCTATGGGATAAAATTTGACTGTGAAACCCAGAAACATTTACTGGAGAACCTAACTTTTAACCATTTGCTGCATGCCTTACATACACAGTACAACTAAGATTAAATAGTTATGGAGAGTTTTTACAATAGGCATGTAGGCCATTCATTCCTCTAAATATTCTAGGTTTTATGCTAGGAACAAACAAGGCCATCATAAAACTGACTGCTTGAACCACCTCTTGGACCCTTTTGCTTCCAGTGAGGAACAGATTGAGGCACTCATTGTGTCTTGAACAGAACTCACCTGTATCCAAGTGCCTCCCTTTCTACCATGCTTACCAGAAACATCAGAGATACACTTACAAGTCAACCTGGAAACTCTAATATATTTTAACAATGTGTATGAACCTACAGCCAGTGGTGGGGATCTGTTACTTTACCTTTTCGGTGAAGTTTGACTTTTATCTATTACTGGTTTCCCATCTTAACATACGGACTCTTCGAAATCACACAAAGTCTGTTGCAAAATAAAGTGGACACAAGCAAACAACTTACCTGGGACTTGTTCATTTTCTGGTGTTCTTGCAAGAATGTAGGCAACTCTGAAGACATGCTGGGTTACAAGAAGAAGAATGGATCATTAAAGACCTGGCCTGCCTGGCAGCTCCTGACTTCTCCTGCCCTGGGAAGCACACCCAAGCCCCCAGCAGACAGGAGGAATGTCAATATCCCTTTGACCTGCACAAGGTAGAGGGAAATGGTGAAAGACAACCTATTTAGCTCTAATATAATCATACTGGTGCACGGATTCCTGAACATTGAAAGGAAATTAATTAGAAGGTAGCCGGGAGGGTAGGACCAGGAGAGATGGGCCTGACACACCCTAAGCCAACCTTCCTGAGGTCCCTCCCTGTCCTCTCTGGCGTTTGTGAAGTGAACAGAGTCCTTTTGGCAGGTGGGGTCCCTCAGCCTGGCCTGTGGGGATACGGCCAAAACCGGCTCTCTGACATCCCCCCAGGGGTTCTGAAGTTCGAGAGGGCACTCTACAAAGTTGCTGTCTTACAGGGTATGGAACAAAAACATAGGTGTGCAATAAACCAGATTTGGGCCGACAGTGCCCCAGTGACAACATAACCCACAGCTAACGGTAGAATTGTGCAGGGTGGTGAGGAATCAGGCTGTCTCCTCTCTGGTTTCAGGGTGCGTCACCCAAGAACTGCCACTGCCAAGTCACTGCAGCTCAGCAGCTCCTGTGTTGAGTGTCTGCCCCCTGGTGGTTAGTCTGCATCATAGTGACTAGGTGGATGGTTGAACACTTAGCATATTAGCCTTTTATATATATAGATAGTTTGGGGCATAAAATCTTTAGTGAGTTAATATAAATATTTGCTTCCTATAGATTTTTTTTCCCCTGAAAATAAGACATCCTCCAAAAATAAGACCTAGTGCATGGAAAGTTAAGACATCCCCTAAAAATAAGACCTAGTGCAACTTTGGGAGAAAAATTTAATATAAGACACTGTCTTATTTTCAGGGAAACAGGGTAGTTTAAGTCTCCCTTGGTGTTCACAAAAAATTTAAATGACAAACCTGATTAAAATAAATAACACACCTAAGGAAGGAATATTGACCCTTCTCCAAACCTGTGGTGAAGAACACTGAGGGATAAGCTGTTCATTGATGTCCCTTATTACCATTACTAAATTCTCTAGTTAGTGACTCCTAAGAAGGCTATAAAAAGCAGTGCTATTAAGGGAAGGTCTTTGTTTTAATTTATCTTTGTCGTCATTTCTCACGAGGATTTTTTATACAAAACTTCTTTCCCTTGTGTGGAAAAGAAGACAGTAAGTACTAGCTGAGGAGTCCGGAGACCTGGCTTTTAGTCTGCACCGCTAACAAAGCTGTCCTCCTGAATGAGTCACTATCCTTCGGAGGAAAAACGAGGCACAAAGAGCTGGTCCTTGAAACTTCTTCCTGAGTGCCAGTGCAGGTCAGGGCAGCGCCCCAGCACCTACCAGGACGCAGCGATGGGCAGACTGGCCAGCACAGCAGATCCAGAAGGGTACCTGGGACCCAGCAAACTGTCCATCTGCAGAGGAATAACAGAGTTAGCGGCGACAGCGGGAGCCTTTCACCCCACACCCAGCTCCCCAAGGAACACTTCATGCACACGCACACCCTCCTCCCGCAGCACCGCGCCCTCCCCCCGACCAGATGCACCCCTCGCGCCTCCCGGCTCCCATCTCCTGCTCTGCGCAGAGGTGGGTCACGTGGGGGGGTCCAGTTCTGGGTCCCACGGAGACGCTGGTCCTGCCGCCCTGGGGACCATAGCGCTCCTCCCAGGCGCTGCGCGAGCCCTTCAGTCCTCGTCCAAGCCTCCTGCGCTCACCAGGGCTCCCTCCTCAGGGAACACTGGCCCCGAGATCGCAGAGACTCCGGGACCCCAGAACCGCCTCCTGAGCGAGGCCAGAGACAAACAGCAAAAGCAAAAGGCTACGGTGCAGGGGGAGAAGGCGGGCCTAGGCATGCGCAGAAGCCCCGCCGCTGAGCCCGGGCCTCCCGTTGGGTCCGCGCTGCAGCCTCGGGGATGGGCGGGAGTGCCACCTCCGCTGGGGAAGTTTGGGGCGGTCTGGATAGCTCCCTGGTTCCGTCACGGGCTCCCGAAACGTTACGGATAACAGCTAGGTTCTCTGTGCAGCCAGTGTGCAATGCGGACACGAAGCTGTCAAGGAGAGGCCACCTGCGTGCCAATTTCACTTTTTCAAATCCTGGAAGATAGATCCTGGCAATACAGTGGAAGAATCGAATCCAACCCCATCACAGATTGCAGGGCGTGGGGGAGAGTGTGTGTGTGTTTTGGGGGAGGGAAAGCAGCAAGAAAGTTAGTCCATCAAAATCATGCAAGCAATGAACGAAAATTGCAGGTAAATCAAGAAAGAGACACAATCCAAAAGAAAATAAATACCTTTATTCATTTATATAAATACTAGTGGCCCTATGCACCCCTCGCGCCTCCCGGCTCCCATCTCCTGCTCTGCGCAGAGGTGGGTCACGTGGGGGGGGGGGGTCCAGTTCTGGGTCCTTCTGGATCTGCTGTGCTGGCCAGTCTGCCCATCGCTGCGTCCTGGTAGGTGCTGGGGCGCTGCCCTGACCTGCACTGGCACTCAGGAAGAAGTTTCAAGTCCCTTGTGAAAAGGACTAGCCCCCAAAGCTTGTCTGGTGTAATTAGCATATTACGTTTTTATTATTATAAATATTCTTCCCTCTGTGACAAAGTTACTTCACAAATAGAGATATACCCTTTCATAGATCAATATTCTCTGACAAAATTACAATAATAATCTCAACAAATTTTTGTATGTACTTTTTTTCTCTTTGATTTTTAATATATTGTGTAGTATACATAAGTATCCTTAACTTCATTTCAATTAAATAAAAATCTAAATTAACAGCCAGGGAATATTCTAAAAAGAAGAAAAATGGCTAAGAAATACTAATAAATTACTCTATTATTCAAAATAGTTTGGCATCTGCTTAATGAAAACACTAAGGCCAAGATTGTTTTTAAAAATCTAGTGTAATAAATGTACCACTTCAAAACGATGAAAGAAAGAATGGAATATTCCAAACAGCAAGTCATTCCCAATAATTTGGAATAAAGGTTATATCCATAAATTATATGTGATAGAATTCATGTGGATTCAAGATTTGAAATGCTTAAACCACTAAGTTGAAAACAATAAATGAGATCAAGAAGTATGACACCAAAGATAGAAACCATAAGTGTAATATCTGATACATTTTATTATAAATGTAAAAAATAACTCAATCCTAATTTTAAAATGTTAAAAGTAAGTAAACCAAAAAATTATGTTTACTATTTGAAAGAAAATACATATTAATTAAATAAGGTTATCTTTAAACCAATAGAAAGAAAAACTTAGAATGGGCTATAGAACTGGCCAGTAATAGCCCTGGCTGGGTGCTCAATCGTTGGGAGCACTGTCCCTACACCAGAAGGTGTGAGTTCGATTCCAATCAGGGCAACTGTGTAGGTTGTAGGTTTCCTTCTCCAGTGGGAGGTAATCTTGATGAATCTCATATAGATGTTTCTCTCTCCCTTCCTCTCTCCCTAAAAGTCAATTTACAAAAACAAAAAAAAATCCTTGGGTGAGAATTAAAAAAAAAAGAATTGAGCAGAAATAAAATTAAAAAGAAAATGCAAATGAATATTTTTATTTAAAAGTCCATTATGAAAATTAAAAAATGAAAATGTTTAAGTAAAAACATCTAAGATATTTTTTGGGATTAAAATATTTAATTTACTTTTTAATTTATATACACCAAAGTTCACTCTATATGTTTTGACAAATGCATAGATCTGTGTAACCACCACCACAGTCAACAACAGAATTTATTTCATCACAGCCTAAACATTTCTTTTATGCTACTCTTTGGAAGTCAAGCTCTCTTACACTCTTAACCTCTGGCAGCCACTATTTATTCTTCATGCCAGTAAGTTTTCCTTTTCTAGAAAGTCATGTATATGGAATCGAACAGTATTAATCGTATGAGTCTTGTATCTTTTACTCAGCACAATGCATTTGAGATTTATCTGTGTTGTTTCATGTACCAATAAACTTGGCTTTTTGTATGTTTGTTTAATCCTCATTCAAGAATGTGTTTATTGATTTTAGAGGGAGGAAAGGAGAGAGAGAAAGAAACATCAATGTGAGAAAGAAATATCGATTGGTTGCATCCCACATGTGCCCCAACCAGGGACCAAACCCACAACCTGGGTATGTGCCATGACTAAAATCAAACCTGCTCTCAATGCTCCAACCTACTGAACCACACCATCCAGGGCCCAATGAATTTGTTTTTTATTGCTGAGTCCTATTACAGGGTATAAATTTACCACATTTCACTTACCTAGTCCCCAGGTGATTGGAATTTAATTATTTCCCATCTGAGAAAATTATTTTTAAAAATAACCATTTTTAAATGTAGGATTTGATAAGATTCAAGACTAAAATACAGTTATGGCACTTCTATTGTGAGTTTAATTCACATAAACTCTCTAGAGGTGCCTATACTTCAAATGCAAAAGCAGCAATGAAAAATTATAAGAAATATAAAAAAATAAGAATACATATCATCACCTAAAGATAGCAATAATTCTCCAAATACCAAGTTCAATGAATTTTGTGATGGAGCAGGTAAGGAATTCAAAATAGCTGTTTTGAAGAAACTCAAGGAGGTACGACAAAACTCAGAAAGAAATCGGAGTGGGGAGAAGATATGAACAAAATGGTTATAGAAAAAATAACTTTTTATTAGAGATGTATATCATAAAAAGTAACAAAACAGAAATCCTGGAACTGAATCATTCAATGAATGCAATTAAAAATGCAATAGAAAGTTTCTATAGAAGAGTAAATCAAATGTAAGCAGTCCAGCCAGTGTTGCTCAGTGGTTGAGTGTCCACCATGAACCAGAAAGTCATGGTTCAATTCCCAGTCACTGGTTTCAGGCTCCATTCCCCAGTCGGGAGTGTGCAGGAGGCAACCAATCAATGATTCTTTCATTATTGATTTTTCTATCTCTCTCTCCCTCTCCCTTCCTCTCTGAAATAAATAAAAACATATTAAAGAACAAAAACAAATGTAAGTATAAGTGAGAAAAAAAGAAATAAACCAACTAGAAGAAAAAAGAATGAATAAAGCCTTACGTGACTTACGGCACTCTATTAAAAGTATAAATATAAAAATAATTTTGGGTTCCAAAAGGAAAAGAGGAAGAAAATATATTTTTAAAAATAATAGCTGAGAATTTCCCAACCTAGGGAGAGATTTGGACATAAAATATCAGGAATCCAGCCCCACTGGTATGGCTCAAAGCATCAATCCATGAACACAGAGGTTACCTGGTTTGATTCCTGGTCATAGCATGGCCTGGTTGTAGGCTCTATCCCCAGTTGGGGCGTGCAAGAGGCAGCTAATCAATGATTCTCATCATTGATGTTTCTATTTCTCTCTCTACCTCTCCCTTCCTCTCTGAAATCAATAACAAACAAAAAAATACTTTTAAAAAATCACAAAACCAAAAGATCACTCCATTCTCTCAATGCAGAAAGACCTTCTCCAAGACACAGTATAATGAAACTGTCAAATATCAACTATAAAGAGAGAATGCAAAAAAAAGCACGGGGGGGGGGGGGGAAGATTGTTACTTCCAAAGGAACCCCCATTAGGCTGTCGGTGGATTTCTGAGCAGAACCCCTACACACCCAGAGAAAGTAGAATAACACAGAGTTGAAAGAAATAACATGCCAGATAAGAATACTCCATCCAGCTAAGTTGTCCTTCGGATAGGCTGGAGAAATACTTTCCCAGATAAACAAAAGCCAGTTTTATCACCACTGACATATTGATACCTTGCAAAGATTTTTAAGCTGAAAGGAAATGACACGAACTAGCAGCATGAAAACATGTAAAAATATACACCATTTGGTAAAGAAAAATATACAATCAGACTTAGAAAACTGAAATTCTGTAGTAGAATGGTATGTGAATTTGTTAATAAATATGCAATATAATAAGAGGTAAAAAGTGGCATCAAAACATAAAAGGGGACAAGTGAAAGTGTAAAGCTGATGCCGATGTAATAACCTGGTAATTATTTAATGGGAAAGAAGGGAAGACTATTTAGAGACATGCCATTCATACAGCTTTGCCAAAAAGCTACATTTAAACTCTCCAAGTCTGTTCCCCACTCATTGATGGGGAAAGGAACTAGACAAAGGCAATTTAGACTCCTGCCCAGTGAGGTCTGATGAAGTGGGAGGCTAACTGCCTGTCAATCACACCTGTAAACAAGTAATTGGTCAGGATGGGCGTGACCACTGCAAGGGCACAAAACCTAAATATTTAAACTTCTAACCAAACAAGTGAGCTCTCTCTCTCTCTCTCTCTCTCTCTCTCTCTCTCTCTCTCTCTCTCTCTCTCTCTCTCTCTCTCTCTCGGGACTCCTGCTGCGGGGCTGCGCTCTCCCGCGCACGTGGCCACTGCCAGGTTGGGCTGCACACATGGACTAGTGGGCTTTAATCGGGCCTGAATGCCGAACCACACCAACTGCAACCTGGATCGGGAACTCGGGACACTGGCCTGGCCGGTGTCTGACTCTGCTGAACTCCCAGCTGCCCCTCCTCCAGGACTGGCTTAAAGGGCAGGGGACTTTGGAAGCTGAGAAATGTCACTTTACACAAAGAAATCCTTCTTCCACAGCCCATCCTCCAGTGGGAGCTTCTGAAATGTTTCTTTCCAAAACACCCCTTAAACCTCACTCCCCTAACGACAGGGGAAGTTCATCCACTGGTAGCAGTCTTTTTTTTTTTTTTTTTTTTTAATATATTGTATATTATTGATTTTCCATAGAGAGGAAGGGAGAGGGATAGAGAGCCAGAAACATTGATGAGAGAGAAACATTGACCAGCTGCCTCCTGCACACCCCCCACTGGGGATGTGCCCGCAACCAATGTGCATGCCCTTGACTGGAGTCGAACCTGGGACCTTTCAGTCCGAAGACCGACGCTCTATCCACTGAGCCAAACCAGTTTCGGCAGCAAAGTCTTTATAGGCAATCAAAGTTACTACCTTTAAATGGGCTTTATTGTCTGTGAGATGTCTTTTGTAAGCCTTGTGTTACTTCAAGATGTAAAAACCTACAATAAATTTGCAAAAAATAAAGAGGAAACAGAGTATAATGCCACAGAAAATTACCAATTTACAAAGGTAAAAGATAACAGAGGTCATAAAGTGGAAATACAAAACAACCAGAAAGTAATTAATATGATGGTTTCACTAAGTCCTTACACCAATAATAAGTGGAGTGAATTCACCAATCAAAAAGCAGAGAGCAGTTGGATGAATAAATAACAAAAACCAACTATATGCTGGCTGCAAGAGACTCATTATCAGTTTTAAGGACAAACAGACAGTAGTCTCAAGGGATGGAAAAATAGATTCCATGCAAATGGACATCAAAAGAAAACAGGAAGTGCTATATTTATATCAAACAGAATAGACATTAACCAAAAATGGTAACAAACACACAAGATTATATCATAGTAAAGGATCGATTCATCAAGAAGATATAATTCCAAATCTATGTGCACCCAAAATCAGAGTCTCCAGACACATTATGCCAATACAAAAAAATCTGAAGAGAGAATAGGCAACACAATAATGGTAGGGAAGTTCAGTACTCTACTTTCAGCAAGGATGAACCATCAGACAGAAAACCAAGAAGGGAAAGTTGGACTTGTGACATACATTGGACCAGAAGGACTTACAGGACATTCTATTCACCAGCAGAAGAACACACATTCTTCTCAAATGCACACAGAACTTCCCCCAGCAGAGAGCACATGAGAGGACAGAGAGCAAGTCAGCAAATCTGAAAAGGCTGAAATCAGGCCAAGGGTCTTTTCTGAACACAAAGGTATCACAATGGAAATGAGCAAGAAAGCTGCAAAATCTAAAAACGTGTTGAAAGTAAGCAATACATTTCTTTTTTGTAGTTGAATTTATTGGGGCTACACTTTTTGTTGTTGGTTTATTTTGTGCCACATCTCATTCTCCCGTCGGGGGCTCTGAAAATTCTTATTCCAGTGGTGCCCAAGGACTCGACTCCCACTAACAATTCTTCGATGAAACCTATCATACATTGTCATTTCGTCCCCTGTATGCCATCTGTATGTGCTGGTAAATGTTAACTAGCCTATACCGCCATGTAAAAGGAGTGTGTCTCTCCGTTTTGCTCTTATTCAGTCTCAGAGGATTCCCTGCCTGGCTTTCTCCTGCCTCCCTAGTCTACCACCAATGGGTTTCATGCAATTCTCCTTAGGTCTCTTCCTTTGATTTTAATGTTTAAGATTAGCTGTAAAATTGCCATTCTCCGGAGCATTTTCTCAACCCATTACAATTTTGCTTCCTGGAAATTATCAGCTTGAGTCATACAAACGCATAAAAATTCTCTACAGGCCTGGACATTACTTACATAAACAACTGAATGTTATATATTATCTCCATTGCTTGAAATGACAATTTTAACAAATATTGAACTCTTATGTATATTTAGATCTGTTTCTGTTCTTTTTGGAAGCCAGCACCACACTTTTAAGTTATTTTTATAATTATACACATTTGTGACATAATTTACACATTTGTGATTATACACATTGGTGACAAAGTACCTGGTTTCAAGTTCTTTATTTAACATCCCCAAAAGAATATGTATTATTCTTTAAGGTTAGACATTTTCTGGTAAGGTTAAAATTATTTGTCAAGTAGAACAAAACCAAACTCTTCATCAAAACTTTTTATTGTGATTTTGATTGAAATTAAATTTTATAGAATTTTCTGTAACAGTAAATTAAAATATAAAACAATAGAATTTTTCCTGGTGCAAAAGGGGAAAAGACCATGGCTCCTCTCTTTTCTTAGAGTACTTCCTTGAGAAAATAGTAAATATTTTCTTTGTCCTTTTCATATGTATGTAAATCTTTTAAAAAGTGAATAAGCCTGATTATTTTTACAGCCTCAGTAAACCTCCTTCTAAAGGCCTTGAAGCTATGTCTTTGATATGTACATAGCAGAGATAATCACTCTGTTTACCAGATGGATTTAAAGTGAACTATGTGTAGCAAATGGACCGTCCTCTTGAATGGGAGATATATATATATATATATTTTAGAGGCCCGGTGCACAACATTTGTGCATGGAGGGAGGGAGGGTCCCCTCAGCCAGGCCTGCACCCTCTCACAATCTGGGACCCCTCAGGGGGTGTCTGACTGCTGGTTCAGGCCCAATCCCTGTGGCAGTCGGAAATCTCTCTCGTAATCCAGGATAGCTGGCTCATTGCCCCTAACCGCCTCTGCCTGTCTGTCTGATCACCCCTGTTTGCCTGCCTGCCTGCCTGACCAACCCCTAACCACCTCTGCTCGGCCCCAGCCGCCGAGGCTTCATCCGAAAGGATGTCGAGAATGATGTCTGGAAGATAGTTCGGCTGTCCAGTCTAATTAGCATATTATGCTTTTATTATTATAAATATATACCTGACTATATAATTCTGTCTTTGCAAATTCATTAGCAGATGACCTGGGATGCCTATCACAGTTTCCTTTAATGCTTATTCAATAATAAAAACTTTTCTTGCCGAAGCCAGTTTGGCTCAGTGGTAGAGCGTCTGTCTGCAGACTGAGAGGTCCCAGGTTTGATTCCGGTAGAGGGCATGTACATTGGTTGTGGGCACATCCCTAGTAGGGGGTGTGCAAGAGGCAGCTGGTCGATGTTTCTCTCTCGTCTATGTTTCTAGCTCTCTAGCTCTCTCCCTTCTTCTCTGTAAAAAATCAATAAAATATATTTTTTAAAAAACTTTTCTTATTTTCTCCATCTGTGAAGAGGATATTTTGGGTTGACAAGAGACATTTTTAATTATTTCCCCAATACCTCTCATCTAGAAACTGGTGTGTGTGTGTGTGTGTGTGTGTGTGTGTGTGTGTGTGAGTCTGCACCAGCGCATACATATACAGGGTGGGGCAAAAGTAGTTGTTTGTATGGAAAAAAATGCAATAATTTACAAATAATAATACAAAAATAAACTGTTTCCTGTGGTTACAACTGTGAGCCTACTTTTGCCCCACCCTGTACATGTATACACACACTCAAATGTATGCACATATTTCCTCTTTATAAATTGTTTTAAAATTCATTTTATTATAAAAACTTAATATTTTTGTAACTACTTTGAATGGAAACTCATGTCTACTGATCACACAAGAGTAAATTGATGTCATAAAGTTACTGACTAGGAAATCAGCATATGGTCCTTAGTGAAATGACAGTCGAAATACTTTAGTATACCATTGGGATAAAACTAGTAAAAATCTGAAAAGAGTGTACACCTAATTAAGCGTTTTTTTCCCCCTCTTTGTAAGTGGCTTGTGTTTTTTAGCTTATCCAAAGCTTTTCTTTATTACAAGTGTGCAGTATCATTTGGATAATTTTGAAAGCTAGCAGTCCTAAGACAAAGCCAGCTGCTATAAGATATTATTCTTGGAATGTGATACACTTGGTTCCAAGTTCTTTGTTTAGCTACGAATATTCACTGCAGAGCCCCAGGCGGTTCTAACAGGCACCACATGGCCACGGGCAGTTCCAACATGGACTGGAGGACCGTGGGCAGTGCTAATGGTCAGTGGGCGGGCAGTCTAATGGTCAGCGGGCAGGCAGAACTAATGGTCAGCGCAGGGGCAGTGCTAATGGCCAGCGGGCGGGCAGTGTAATGGTCAGCGCAGGGCAGTGCTAATGGTCAGCGGGCGGGCAGTGTAATGGTCAGCGCAGGGCAGTGCTAATGGCCAGCGGGCGGGCAGTGTAATGGTCAGCGCAGGGCAGTGCTAATGGTCAGCGGGCGGGCAGTCTAATGGTCAGCGCACAGCAGTGTTTGACGGCCAACCCGCCTGGGCTGAGTTGTCAGCAGCTGTCAGTGGACAGGAAGGAGGCCCGGCCCCTAGAAACCCGCCGCAGCTGCAGACGCTCAGGCCCCGCACGCCAGGCCCTGACGTCACCCGGAGGGGAGTCGCTGGAGGCGCGGAGGCCGCGGGTCCGAGTGGACTCTGGCTGGGCGGCTCCTGCGCACTCGGACCCTCAGCTTGGCATCGCCATCCTCCGTGGCGCCGCGGGGACCCCGGCTCCGGCCCGGCTGTCGGCGGCATCTGCGGAGGAGGGAGCGCCAGGTGCGTCCGGGCCTGGCTGGCCGTCAAGGCCGGGCGGGCGGCCTCTCCGCGGGGCGCGGGGCCAGAACCAGGGCCGCCGCTCCTCCCTCCGCATCCCCCTCCCCGCCCGCCCCGCTGCGCGCTGCCTCCGAGGGCGCCGTGGGGAGCCGCAGGGCCGGGGAGGCCGGTGTCCGCTCATCGGGCCGGGGCGGCGGGACCGGGAGGCCGGGTCGGGCGGAGCGGGGTGCAGGCGGGAAGGCAGAGCCATCGCGGCCCCGCGCGGGGGTCTGAGCCCCAGCCCGGCGCCCGCGGTCACGGGCAAGTTCGTCTCGGGACGATGAGCTCGCGTCTGTGAGCTGGCGGTACCAGCCTCCCGGCTGTTTTGCAAGGCTTAGTGTGATGACTCGGTAACGACGGGCTGCTTTTGTTATCACCGGGGGTGCCGCTCTTTTCATGGTTGGCTCATTCCATCATCTCCATCCTCATACCCATCCTTTCCCATCGCTATCAGTCCCCTCCATTTCAACAAACCCCAGCGCTAACGGTTCGGGAGAGCCATTGTTTGCGCAGCCTTGACCATGGGCTTTGCGTTCTATTGTTTGCTCTTTGGCTCATGCTGTGTCCCTCACTAACATTTGCGTTGGGCACAGCGGTTGTCCCAGCACTTAACCAGCGGGTAGTGGATTAGGACAACCTAATTTACCTTGCAGTGTTCCATTTACAGCCCTTGTGGGGCTTCCTGGGAATTCTTGTGCCAAAACTTTGTAGCTGCTTTCCCCTACCCGTCCCTGTTCTTACAAAGCTGTTAAAACATGTACGTGGAAACCATAACTGGAGCTCTGACGTTTAGGTTTTATGGGAGAAGCTGCAAATCCTACCCCGTCGGGAGGGGAAGTGAGGCAGACATTGTTAAAAGATGAAAATGCGGTTTCATCTTGCTCCATGGTATGGAAGTGATGTCACCTGCCTGCCATTGGCTGTGCATCTGGCTCACGGAGCGCCCGCCAAGCACCAGGCCCGCGGGAGGGGGTTCCCGCTGCACACGGGGAAAGATGCCAGCGTCCTGGCGTCTGGTACCTTTTGCTGTTATACTAAAGTACCTCGTTGCGGATGATGGGACCAAATGGTTATTTTAGAAGTTAGATGTGCGTCATTGTCAACACATTAGATGGCCTTGTCAGGATTCATTACTGCCTAATTAAACCTTACCCCAGGCCCAGCCCACGTTTGGAGGGACTGTCTGGATCTGTGGCTCTGGGTCAAGACTTACAGAATCAGAACAGTACATGGAGGGTTGTTCAAAATTATCTGCTTCTCCTTCACGTTAAAGATAATGGCGTTGAAAATAAGGCAGTCCCTGGGTTTGTTAATAGCAGAGCCCAGCGTGGGCCAGAACCTCCAGGTCCGCTACAGTTAAGTCAGCACAAGGTTCTTGGAGAAGTGATTTTTAAGAAACTGCAATTTAGGGAGAAGAAACATCTTATTTTTGAGACCCTTTGAAGACTTTCTGAACTTGTGGGGTTTATAGTAGTAATAGAAAAAAAATCGTTATGACCTGTAATGTAAACACTTTTCCATATCAAATATTTCCTTCATCGTCATTTGTAATACCAACACAGGGGTCCATGCTTTGGATATATATTATGCACCTTGCTTAGCTAATCTAATATTGGATGTTTATGTTTTCAATTCTTTTGTGGTATTTGGTAAATAGACACATGATTTTCAAAGCAGTCAGTAGGAAAGAAATGTTTAAATTCACTCGAAAATGTCCCAAGGTTATCAAGATTTTTTTCAGAGTCACCAGTGGACAGATGGGTATTCCTTTATCATGGCCCCTCCTATTCCTTTTCATGGTTCCAAGGAATGTTTTCCAGAGGCTTACTTTTTACTAAACTGTTGTCTGGAAACTTCTGACAGGTCATTCCTGAGCTGCAAGATATGTCTCATGACTTCTGTCTTACAACATTCCTTATTCTGGCTGCCTAGTTTTTGTCCCTTCCCTAAAGCAGCCAAAAATGGACAAACCCCAGGTGAGTCATTTACTTAGTCCTTACTTTGTTTCACTGTGTGTGTGTGTTCAATTATTTTTATGAAATAGGATCCTTTTATTAAATTTAAAACGTAAATAGTTTAAAATCACCTTTAGGGAAAATACTGTTTGACTAGCACAGCAGTTCCCAAGGCCTTTTCAAGGGATCTGTGAGTGAACATGTATTATTAAAAAGCAAAATCCAATTTACACTGTTGACATTCGCACCTGTGGTGAGGAGATTGCTGCCTGGTTGGCATGAATTAAGAGAGGGACACCAATGCCATTGCATCCCTCTGCAGTGTACTCACCTTTACTTACCGATATCTTCAATGAAATCATCAAAATCAGTTTTATTAAATTTTGACCCTTGGGTACACATCTTTTTAACATTCAGGGAGACGAAATAGGAAGTTCACATAAAATACTTCTGCTGCACCTGGACTATGAAGGTTGGTTGTCTTGAGGGGGGAAAAGCACTGTGGGGCTGCTTGATTTGTGAGCTCACCTAGCCATTTTTTTTCATGGAATGCTATTTTTCCTTGGAAGAGCACATGGCAGGCAGCCTGGTTATTCAGACGGGTATGTAACAAACATTTTCTCAAAAGTGAGTGAAGTGAGCCTGTCACTGAAAACATTTGTCTCTATTTGTTTCCAATGTTAAATTTAAGCTTTAAGTGAAAATGAGAATTTTGGAAAACTTGTATCCCTCACTATGAACTTGACAACTTCTAATGCTTAAAGACTTTTCTGATGAGATTGGTGAGGATACTAACAAATGTGGTATTATACACTTATATACAGTATGTAATATTAGAAAAGATAACACACTATCTATATATATAAAAGCCTAATATGCAAATTATCCCATCAGGCAGGCTCTTGACCAGGAGTTTGATCTCTCGCTATGACATGTGCTGACCATTAGGAGGCACACGTGGAACATGGAGGGTGTCAGCACTGTGTGCTGTTGTACCACCTGGTGCTTGCAACTGCTGCCAGCGCTGGCCCAGCACCAATTGCCCCAAAGACAGCAACTGGCAGCAGCAGCAGCAGGGATGGGGCTACTGCTCCCAAGTGCTGAGGGAGCAGGGTGGGGGCTGCTGGCAGGCCTCAGTTGACCCTCAGGGCTTCTCCACCTCCCCCTGCTCACACCCACTTCAGGCAGACAGGACTGGGGGCTACAGCAGAAGGGGCCAGGTGGAGGCACAGAGAATGAGCCAAGACCCGCCCCTGTGTCCACCACAGCCATACAGCTCACAGTTCCTTTCAATGTGTACGAATTCATGCACCAGGCCCCTAGAACAATATAATAATGTTTATTATATAATGATTAATTATATCAATCAACATTTGATTGGTATTTCTGACTTGTGTGCTCAGAGGCAAACTCAAGCAGTTTAAGAAGACAGAGGGATGTAGTGAAGTGAGGAACAGGGAGTAAGTTGGCTAGGGAATGCCCACTCTAAAAGTTAATATTCGAGGAAAGTTCTGAATTAAATGAGACAGGGAGCCAAGAAAAAATATAGCAGAAGAGCATTCTAGATAGGAGCAATAGCAAGTACATGCAACCCCAAGGCATGTTTCAGAAACAGTATTTGGGACTTCAAAGCAAGAGAGAGGTAACTTAGGGGAAGCAAGATAAGAGGTAAAATCAAAGAGATAAAAGGAGCTAGAATATGTAGGAAGTTATAAATTTGTAGAAAACATTGAGTTTTGATTTTATTTATTAGTTCATTAAAAAATATTTGGCCCGACTGGCATGGCTCAGTGGG
This sequence comes from Pipistrellus kuhlii, assembly GCF_014108245.1. NCBI lineage: Eukaryota > Metazoa > Chordata > Mammalia > Chiroptera > Vespertilionidae > Pipistrellus > Pipistrellus kuhlii. Next base: position 478,987 of record NW_023425460.1, on the reverse strand, counting down.
TGAGTGTTGACCTATGAACCAGGAGGTCATGGTTCAATTCCTGGTCAAGGCATCTGTCATGGTTCAATTCCTAGTCAGGGAATCTGCCCCATAGTTGCAGACTTGATCACATTGGGGTGTGCAGGAGGCAGCTAATCAATGATTCTTTCTCATCATTGATGTTTCTCTCTCCTTTCCTCCCTGAAATCAATTAAAATATTTTTTAAATATTACATTTAAGATTCTATGGAATATAAATAATATCAGAGGAATTTGTACAGCCTCAAATAGTTCTATCATTAAAAACTCAAGAATGAAAATAATTAGCATTATGGCTTTAGCCATTTCCAAACCATATAGACACTACTAGTATATGAGTTACCCTCCCCCTGTCTCCCCGTAGTTATTAATTTCCAATTAGTCACAAAGATGCATTATGCTTCTTCCCCCAAGTACTGCTACTTGAATGTAAATGTTTGTTGTTTACATGTGTCTCTAAATTTTCTAACACTCCATCTTTCTGATGTGCCATTTGCCTCTTCTATTTTAGTTTTATTCTAAACTACTAATCTCTCATAACTCTAGTGGTTACATCTATCTTTTCAGTGGTTTCCCATTATCCGTATTTGCATCTACAAAGCAAAAGAGTGAACATCCCAAAGAAGTATGAGACAGTCCACATAGTGTGAAATAGCAGAACATTGATTCATATTATTTTAATTGCACATGCTTTAATTTTTTTATTTTTTAGATATATTTTTATTGATTTCAGATGGGAAGGGAAAGGGAGAGAGAGTTAGGAACATCAATGATGAGAGAGAATCATTAATCAGCTGCCTCTTGCACGACCCCTCCTGGGGATTGAGCTCACAATCTGGGAATGTGCCCTTAACTGGAATCAAACCTGGGACCCTTCAGTCCACAGGCTGAGGCTCTATCCACTGAGCCAAATCTGGTAGGGCAATACTTTTCTTTCCTATAAATATGAAAAAGAAAACTTGTCAACTTTAGTAAACAAATGAATAGATGTAAATATGTGATGTATAAGACATTAATTGGGTATGCAAAATCTATTTTAATGTCTCAAAAGACAAATTCAGAATTACTCCATGTTTTGTAACCTGATTTGACTGTCACATAACTAATTTTGGTCCTACACTATGTTCTCATTATACTTTCTTACTTGTAGTTTCCTAAATTTGCCATTTTTAATGCATATATGCCTTTGCCAGTTCTGATTTCTTAATTCCTGAAGTTTGCATAGTCAGTTGGACCACCTAATAAGATCTAACTTGATAATACAAAATACAAAACAACTTTTCCTATTTGTGACGATCTTACATCTTGTATACATCTACCTGCTGTGCATATTGTATATTAGAATTTACATTTTGCCCTCGCCAGTTGGCTCAGGGGATAGAGTGTCGGCCTGCGAACTGTAGGGTCCTGGGTTCAATTTTGGTCAAGGGCATGTATCTTGGTTGGAAGCTCTTCCCTGGCCCTGGCCCTGGCCCTGGCCCTGGCCCTGGCCCTGGCCCTGGTTGGGGCTCATGCTGGAAGTAACCAATCAATGTCTCTCTCTCATATCATTGTTTCCCTCAGTCTTTCCCTCTCTTCCACTCTCTCTGAATATCAATCGAAAAGTATCCTCAGGTGAGGATTAAAAAAAAAAAAAAGAATTTACATCTTTGCCTCCCTGTCAGGATAACAGAAATAGTTGTTTTCATTCATCGTTGTATCTCCAGCAGAGATCCACGCTTCCAATGATATCTCAGTAACTATATAGTGAACAAATACTTTGTCTATGTGTAAAGCAGGGTACAGAGTAGCAGTGTATCTTAACTTGCCAGGGTAAATTCTATAGTTAGCACATTAAAAGCTAGTTTACATGTCTTTTCAATATTGCTTTATTCTGATCACTTCAAAATAGAGCTGAAATATGTTGTTACAGGGATCAGTAACATTCAAGGATGTCATTGTGGAATTCACCAAGGAGGAGTGGAAATTACTGGACGAAGGACAGAAGGCCCTGTACAAGGAAGTGATGCGGGAGAACTACCGTCACCTCGTCGCAGTGGGTGAGAAAAAGTCCCCCCTCTGTGACTCCTAGTAATTTGCATTTTCTTTCCCAGCTGTGGAACATGTAAGGTATCTGTAGGTTTGAATAATACTAATATTTTTCAGGGGTCAAAGTTGATGAGTCCATTTTGGGTACCAGAAATAATATTTGTGTCTCCACCCTCTCAATTGAAAAAAATCTAACCTTACCAAGCTTAGGAGGACCTTCATTGTTCTGCTCCGAAAACTACTTTTGGTTCTTCAGAGACCCTAAATTCCAAGCAAGTTCTGTTTTCTCTATCTCTTTCACTCATAGGTTATTTTGTGAATAAGTCAAATGCAGTTTTGAAGTTGAAGCAAGGAAAGGAGCCATGGATATTAGAAGTAGAGTTTCCGCTTCAGAACTACACTGGTGAGTGAGCAGTCAGAGCCCTGGTGATTGGTATTGAGGTTGTTGGTGCCTTTGCCTTTTGAATTATTTTTCAGGAATCATTTTTTTAAGTGCCTTAGAGATCTAAAAATGAATGAGGATGCTTGATCAGCATATGTAAGCAACACAAATCACACCTCCAATTTTCATTCTCTTCACTGAAATTCACCCCTGAGTTCAACATTTTTATGTTTACCTATCTTTCCTATATACTAACCTTGACTTAAACTTTTTTTTCTAGAATTCGATTACTCTCTGCCATCGAAGTATGCAGCTATAATCAATCCTAAAGAGTTTATGACTCTGGCTTATACATTTTTTCAAATGCCATTTCCCTCCTTTTATTAACAACAAATGCCTTCCCATGTATGTTAGTTGTTCACTAGATATTTTTTGAAAGATTCTGTTTCAGTTAACATGAGACACACTCTGTCCTCTGCCCTGTGTAGTAACTTCTACCAGGGCTTCACTTTTCTAGACCAATGCTTTGTTTTTTAGGCTGAGAACTCCTAAAATTGATGTCTCCAGCACCTTTATTTTATTTGTATTTTGGTATCATATTTTACCATCCTATAGGATAGATCCACTGATCTAAATGCCTTATCAGTGTTGAAAGCTAATTTTTAATTTAAATGCTCATAGTAGTTGTGTAATGCTGCAAACATACATTGCTGCTAGTCTATCATGGTAAACTTATACTGGCTCACGATTACCAGATACAGCTAAGTTAATATTCTGTCAGGAACTAGTCTAGCTCTTTCTGGCCTACTACATCTTGTTTCTCCTCATGACTCCCCAAACACATGCTAATCATTACTTCAGTTACTCTATGAAGTATCTTTCATAAATAGAATCTTATTTCATGTATATCCAAGTTAACCTTGCAAAGTCCCTGTCAAATAACTTTTATATTTCCCCTACAAATGCCATGCACTCCCAACCACAAGCCTCTGCTCATAATCTTTGTCTTTCTGTTAAGCATTTAAACATGAATGCTGAAGATCAGTAAGTGTTCTAGAATGATGTTGAACCATTAATCTAAAGACAATGCAGTAAATTGGAGCAGAGATGTGAGAGCTAAGATATGAAAGTAGAATAAAACCGTTATTGAGTCATAGGTAATATTGCTTTGGAGATGCAGTATTTAGTGGTCAGGGTGAGCACAGCTGGTGTTATAACTGGGAATTGTTCCTGCTATATGGGTGATATATGCTCTGCTTTTAAAAAAAATCTTTCCTTTTGGACATATACTTTTCTTAGTCCTCTGTCCTAGTGAAAATTAAGTCTAAGCTATAGGACTGTTCCTCTGAACACGAGGAAATTGATGTTCTGAACAAGTCACTTTAGTGTTGACAACTAGATTGTTGTGTACAGGTAAAGAGGAAAGAAAGTAGAAGTTTATAGTCTGCTAACTATTGTACTAGGAATCCTAACACAATATACTAGGTGTGAACAGATAAAATAACCTATGTATTTAGCTCCTTCATCCAATTTAATCTTTGCCCCAATGTTTCCAGTGAACATGATTGTGTATTGATTTTTAGCACCCTTACTTACTGTTACTTGTCCTTCATGAGCTCACAGAATTCTCTATGAATCTCACATTCCTGCTAAGTAATACTTTAAGTATTTTTATTCTCTCTCCCTGTTCTTTTTTTTTTTTTTTTTTTTTTTTGGTCTTAATTTTCTCCTCCAATGTTTTTTTGTTTGTTTGTTGTTGTTTTGTTTTTTTGTTTGTTTGTTTTTAATCCTCACTCGAGGATATTTTTCCATTGATTTTTAGAGAGAGTGGAAGAGGAGCGAAAGATTGTTGATGTGAGAGAAATAACATAGATTGGTTGCCTCCTGCATGAGCCCTGACTAGGCTGGGAGGAGCCTGCAACTGAGATACATGCCCTTGAACAGAATCAAGCTGGGGACCCTTTGGTCTGCAGGCTGACACTCTATTCACTGAGCCAAATCGGCTATGGCATCCTCCAAGTTTTTAAGGTCATTATTTGTAAAGTGTCAGTGGTGCTTGGGTTTATAACCACATTCCTTCTCCTTTCTGATATCGCAGTTTTTAGTGTTTATTATTTTTTAAACCAATGACATAGAGGAAATTGACATTTGAGAGTTCCTTCATTTACAGAGATTGACTTGAAGCCTAAGAATCAACCCAACCCTATAACCATGCTATTGTTTAAGATTTACATGGTATTAAATGTTAAATTCCTTTATAGACCTATGGAAGATTCATGAGTCAGAAGAAAGACACCAGGAAAGCAAAGCTGAAAAGTCAAGGCAAGTTCAAGAATTCAGTTTTAAAATTACAAGTTTTATAGGAAAGGGTCTAGATGAGGGTACTGGAATTGGGACTGTCCTAGTTAATACTACATGTGAGAAAACTAACATTGGAGCAAATTGCAAAGAACTTAATGCAAATGAGAAAGCCCTTTTTCATAATGGAGACCTTATTCAAGATCAGGGAGCACAATTATTGAAGCAGTCTTCTGATTCTTCAGAGTTACACAATCAGGGAGGTTTTATTATACAAGGTAGAGTTAAGTAGAGAGATCCTATGAATATAATGCAAGTGAAGGTTCTTCTATCAAACAGTAAACCACAGTGTATGTCAGAGAGCATTTATAGTGTAGAAACCCTATGAATCTAATTAATATGGGGAATTTTGTGGAAATTGGTTCTTATTTTGGTGGTGAGAATGGCATCAGGTGTTAGACTGGTGAAGTCAGACCAGACCCTAGTTTAACAACCTCGGTACTTGTGTTCTGGCTAAGAAAGAATTCAGATCCAAGACTCAAACTGTAAGAGGAAGTGTATCTAGAAAGTCACAGAAGCAGAAGTCAGATGAGGAATAAATGGGCTCAGGAAACAAATTAAACATGTTATAGGAGCAAAACAAGGGCCCTTGGCACTTAGGAGAGAGAAAGGTAAAAGTACCTTTTATCTGATGGGAAGAAGAGGGTGAGGGGAAAGGCTTGGGTGTGCTTCCAAGAGGGGGAGCCACCCTGGGTCATCCATCTTGAGGGTGTTTATCTGAAGGTCTCACGGGAGGATCCCAATAGAATATTCATAAGCTTTCCAGGTGTGTCATTTGAGGGTCCTGGTCTCTACTGATTGGTTGGCACAAAGGCAGCGGGTCATTAGTCATTGCAGGTCCTGAGGTCAGCCATGGCATCATTTGTCTGGTTTTGCTACTTTTCTGGACTTCAGGCTAAAATATAACTGAGGCTAGATGTTATCCCCAGGGATTGATGCTTAAGGGAGTGATCATGCAAGGGCCCACATAGGAGTTGCATGAGGCCCCTTGTTCCTCCTCTAAGGGGTCTATCCCAAGACTAGCAACATGCTAAGAGAGGAAAGGTCAGGGGAAGGTCTAATCACATGACAAGCGATATGAAAGGTCTGGAGAACATCTGGACTATACAACCAGAAATGAAAGGTCAAGAGGTTTAAATCACATGAGTAGGGAGTGATATGCTAGGAAAGGAAAGGTTACACTGTGGATGAGGTGGTACTTTTCCCAGTTTTTCTCATTGCTGGAAACCTGAGGCTTTCTGCCCTGGTGACCTTCTGTCCCTGGCCCATTGTCCTCACTCTGTTCATGGCTATCTAACTGCCTACCACACAGCTATAAAATAGACAGCAGACAAATAAAAAAGACTTACACATTAATGAATTTGAAATTTTTTCTCTAGGACTGGAGAACCCACAAATCAAAAGACGCATACCAAAGAGAAAACCTATAAATGCAATGAATGTGGGAAGTCCTTCTACCAGCAGTCTATCCTTACAGTACATCAGAATACTCACTCAAAGGACAAACCCAATGAAGATGGGCAATCCGTCCCTAGGAATGAAGACCTCACAAGACATGAGAAGACTAACACCAGAGAGAAAGCTTATGAATGTCAAGAATGTAAGAAAACTTTCTACCACCTGTCATCTCTCAGTAGACATTTGAGAACTCATGCAGGGGAGAAACCCTATGAATGTGATCAGTGTGGGAAGTCCTTCTATCAGAAGCCACACCTCACAGAACATAAGAAAACACACACAGGAGAGAAACCCTATGAATGTACTGAATGTGGGAAGTTCTTCTATGTTAAGGCATACCTAATGGTACATCAAAAAACACACACAGGGGAGAAACCATTTCAATGTAAGGAATGCGGAAAACACTTTTCCCAGAAATCACACCTTACAGTACATCAAAGATCACACACAGGGGAAAAACCTTATAAATGTAAGGAATGTGGGAAATTATTTTCTAGAAACACACATCTCAAAACTCATCAGAGAACTCATACTGGGGAGAAACCCTATAAATGTACTGAATGTGGGAAATGCTTCTACCAGAAGTCAGCCCTCACAGTGCATCAGCGAACTCACACAGGAGAGAAACCCTTTGAGTGTAATAAATGTGGAAAACACTTTTACTATAAATCTGACCTTACTAAACATCAAAGGAAACACACAGGGGAGAAGCCCTACAAATGTGATGAATGTGGTAAATCTTTCTCTGTGAATTCAGTCCTGCGGTTACATCAAAGAACTCACACTGGAGAGAAACCTTATGAATGTAAGGAATGTGGGAAACTATTCTCTCAGAAGTCACATTTTATCATACACCAGAGAAAACACACAGGGGAGAAACCATATGAATGTCAAGAGTGTAAGAAATCTTTTATCCAGAAGTCAGAACTCACTGCACATCAAAAGATACACAGACCGAGAAAGAGCTAATAAATAGTATAAATTGGGAACTTCTGGCAGAGTGTACCGTTAAGAATAATGAGATAATTTACACAAGACAAAAACTTTAGGTATACCATCAATATGGGGAACTTTAGCCACAATCCTTCACAGACAGGAAATACAGAGAGAAATTCTACAAGTGAAAATTTTACCATATGTCAGACTTGACTAAATGTCAGACAACATAGATGACAGAAACACTGCAAAACATGAGGGAACCTTTGAGAAGCCAGACTTTATTGTACAACATATGAATCACACAGAAGAGAAGTCCTGTAAGTAAAATGAATGTCAGGAAATTTTCTGTTAGGGCAGCCATCACCAGACATCCAAAAGCTCACATGAGAGACTCCTGTCAGATTCCTGATCATTCAGAAGTCTTTTTACCCCAGTTAAACTCAGAGAGGCTGACTGCAAAGATGGAAACAGAGACAGAAACTTCTATCAAAAGTGATGTTTCAGCAAATGTCGAATTATTGATACTGGGATAGAACCTCTAAATATATGAAAGCTTTACAAGAAAATTCAAAGAGAAACTATAGGGAGGGAAATAGTGGTACCAGAAGTCATGTCACAGAGATTTGACTATAAGGTGTGTGTGTGTGTGTGTGTGTGTTTGTGTGTGTGTGTGTTTAGAAAACTACAACTGTCTCAATATATTAAGGTTTTGAAAAGTACAAATAAATTGAATAATCAGGCAACATCATTAAACACAGCTAGAGTCCTGAAGTATGTGGGACTTATGTGTGTGAGTGCGCTACAAAACACGGCCTGTGGGTGTTTGATGGGCCTGTGGAACCCAAAATTGTACATAGGGAAATATGTCACTTTAGTTCAGTAGCTTTTATGTACACAAAGATATTACTAAACATCAAAGGAAACACACAGGGGAGAAGCCCTACAAATGTGATGAATGTGGTTAAGTTTCAGCAGTGACTCCTGTCAATGTGTATTTAAGTATATTTTTTAATTATAATGCCTCTTGTTCTCCTGTTTTCTGTCATTTTTAAATGAATGTGTATGTTGTTACTAACTAATCTTCAGAAAGAAGTTAAAAATGTTTTTTGTAAAATTTTCAACTGTGAGCTACATTTTACATTAGGGACACATTTATAAGAAAAGCCCGAGTTTATTTTTTTAAACAGCTGATAAACCTCTATACAGTAACCACAAATAAGTCTATGTAAGAAATTGTTATCTACCTTACTGTTGATGTTTTAGCAGGGTGCAGCGCTATCTGTTTTGTATTTTGTAGGGGTCTTAAATGTGCTGTCTTGCCTGTTTATTTCTGGCAGATGCAACATGGCAAAGGCTCAAATTCCAGCATGGGGCAGGCCACACAACCTCTCGATGCCTCAGTTTACTTTTATAGGAGAAATGATACTATGTTATGATTGCTTTGGGGATAAATGGGTTATTTTAATGCACTTAGACTAGCTTCTGAGATGGAAACATAGCTATATGTTAGATATTATCATCATTGTCATTTGTCTTTTTTGAATTATGCTGAAGAAAAGGATTGGCTGCCAACATTCATCCCAAACTTGATTGCTGTAGAGCCATTTGGTTTGTTTGTACATTTTCCCAGAAGTGACTTAGAGCTGGCCCACGCCCATTTTTGCAGCTGGCAAATTAAGAATGGCTTTACATTTCTAAATAGCTGAAAAAAAGAATGTTTTGTGATGTGAAAGTTATGAGATGTTCAAATTCCAGTGTCCCTCTAATGAAGTTTTATTAGAACACCGATACAAAAACCGTTCATTTCTGCTTGACCTGTGGCTTCTTTCATATTCCAAGAGCAGAGCTGAGTTGTCCCAGCATAGACCTCATGGCCCATCGAGCCTAAGACAATTCCTACCTGGCACTTTACAAAGTTACTGTTTCCTGTTCCTTAGAGCTAAAAGCACTACAGCCAATGTAAAGGCACTTTTCTATTTGGGATGTGTTTCAGAAATGGTGCATACAGCAATTTGTGTTGGGGTAGTTTTGTGCTGTCTATTTTGTGTAGCATACTAGTATTTACATGCGAAAAGACTAAACATTCGAATTTTTTCAAATAAATGTATTTTACTTGATGATTTTTCAAAACATCAAGAAATTTTCTGATGGAATGTAGCAGTAAATATACAAAATAAACAGTGTCTAAATAAAATTGAATTGAATTGTTAATGGATCCCTGTCCACATTATTAATGTTCCAAGTCAATAGCAAGTTTTCCCTGTATCATTTTATAGGTTTTCACTATCTCATGATAAAATGCCATCTTTATGTCATACTTAACTAATGTAACCCAGTAACACAAAAAAGTCACAATACCCAATTCCACTAGTTACTGTACATTACTAGTAATTTACTAGTACTACATTACTAATAAAACTAATTTATTGTCCATACTTCATATAACTTTAAATGCTGCTCCAATCTAAATCCTGCCACCTTCCCCTTTTTAGTGATGACTTTCAATGAGGTTCAACTTTTAAGCATGCTTCATTCTGATTTGTATGTTTTACACTAATGATCACCTAGGGTGATAATATTTAGTGATTGCTTGTATCTTAAGAATAAGACATTCCATGGTAAAATAGTCACCAATATTGTACTCAGCTCTGACGAGCATTCCATCTTGATAAGAGTTTTAAGAGGAACCTTAATGCCTTTAGAATTGCTCTTTATTTCTACCTGCTGTGAGGTCAAATGCATTTCTAACTTTCTCAGGCTTCTCAATCAACAACTAAATAAAAATTATATTATATGTACCGCCCTAGCCAGTTTGGCTCAGTGGATAGAACATTGGCCTGTGGACTGAAGGGTTCCGGGCTCAGTTCTGGTCAAGGGCACATGCCAGGATTGCGGGCTCGATCCCCAGTGTGGGGCATGCTCGATACACAGCTCTGGTTAGGCCTCCTGTGGGAGGCAACCAATCGATGTGTCTCTTTCATAGTGATGTTTCTCTCTCTCTGTCTTTTCCCCTCCCTTCCACTCTCTCTAAAAATCAATAGAAAATAGCCTCAAGTGAGGATTAACAACAAATAAAATTTAAGTAGTACTTTCCAAGGACAATCCAATAACTAGAAAATCTATTAAAAATAAAGCCTAGCTCACCCTAATTGGTTTGGCTCACTGAATAGAGCATTGGCCTGAGGACTGAAGGGTCAAGGGTTCAATTCCTGTCAAGGTCACACATCTCGGTTGCAAGCTCCATGCCCACCCCCTCCAACTCTACCCCTCACTCCCAGTTGGGACTGGTATGTGAGGCAACCAATCTCTTTCACATCAATGATTCTCTCTGTTTCTCCATCTCCCTAACACTCTCTCTAAAAAATCAATGGAAAAATATCCTTGGATATTAACAACAACAACAAAAAGAATAAAGCCTGGCCCAGCCAGTGTTGCTCAGTGGTTGAGCATAGACCCATGAAGCAGGAAGTCATGATTCAATTCTCTGTCAGGGCACCTGAGTTGGAGGCTTGATCCCCAAAAGGGGGTGTGCAGGAGGCAGCCAATCAATCATTCTCATCATTGATGTTTTTCCCTCTCTCTCTACCTCTCTCTTCCTCTCTTAAATCAATAAAAATGTATTAGCAGAGAGCACAGCAGCAGCGTATTATGCCAATGATAGATTTGCTTGCCTTGCCTCTTTAATAGACTTGCGTGCTAAAATAAATAAATAAATAAATAAATAAATAAATAAATAAATAATAATTTTTTTAAAAAAAAACTTGCGTGCTTTAATTTTTTAATAAATTGGCTTTATCACAATGTATGTTATTTGGGCAATTTAGCCAGGAAGCTGCAGTTTCACACTCCTCAGGAATCCACAAAGAGGAGACAGATGCATGCCCAGTAAAGTTGAAGAGACCAGGGAAGACGCTGTCAGTCACACCTGGAAAGAGAGGGCACTAGCGAGAATGGGCGTGGCCCCTGCAAGCACATGGCAGTTTGGGGATACAGAATCCCTAAAAGTTTGCTCTCTTGGAGAACCTAACCTAAAACAATTATTGATATTTATATTTATTTAAATGTCAATAACTAAAGAGTCAGGTATTGTTGTATGTTTTAAAAATTCTTGCAGCACACCAGTTGAAAATCGCTGTTCATAGCAGCTATGTGAGCCTAGCAGCCACTGGGGGCCCACGTCAGACCACGCAGGTTACAAAGTACTCCTAAGGGTTAATATGGCAGCATCTCTGAACACTGGTCTTCGTTCTGGACTTGATGAAGACAAGGCTGGACTTTTCCCACAGGGGGCATCTGGAGATGAGACACAGCGGAGCGGGCGTGGAGCTTACTGGGGAGGGGATCCTGAGAAATGTTCTTAACAATTTACGTGCCAGGCACCATCCTAAGTGCTTTTACCGCGTAGATACCTGCGATGCGTATCCATAGAAACCCTGCTAGGTGGGCCCCGCAACCAGCTTAGGTTTCCATCTAGGAGCGAGCATCGCCTCCCCGGGCAGGGCCTCTTCTCCAGCCCCCGCTGCCCCAGCTGTCAGGGGCCGAGCCCCGCTCTCCGCCCGCCGCGGAGCCGCCCTCTGCGCATGTGCATCCCCGCCTCCTCCCGGCCGCCGGCCCTCCGGGGGAGGACCATCCCTGGCTGCGGGTCCACGCGGCGAGGGAGCTGCGGGTGAGCCCCAGAGGGGGGAGCGAGGGCCGAGGGGTCCCGCGCTGCTCTGGGGTGCGGCGGCTCCGGTGATGAGCAGGAGCCCTGCGACCCCGGCGGAACCCTTGGCGTCTGCGGCACCCGAGGCTGAAGGGACGCGGGGCGGGGGGGCTTCTCCGTCCAGCTGGGCCGGGGCTGTCGTGGGGTGCGAGCTCCGGGGCTGGCGACCTCCCCGGCGTCCAGCCCCCGCGCCACCGCGCCCTCGTATGGCCGCCGGCGGGCGCGACGGGAGCGCCGGGCCCGCGGGGCGGAGGGGAAGGGAGAGTGCGCATGCGCAGCGGGTGCGCGGGGGGCGGGGCTGGAAAGGAGGAGTGCGCGTGCGCGGCGGGTGCGCGTGCCAGGCGTGTGCGCCGGGCCTGCGAGGAAGAGGGCGGGCGCGTCTGGCCCGCGGTTGGCGGTACTTGAACCCGCAAGAGACCCTGCTTTTTCTTCCATAAAACGCGGGTTTCAGGAGTACTTGCCGTGTTGTGCCGAGCACCTGCGTTTTGTTAGCTGTGTACACTGGCTGCGTGTCGGCCCTCGGGGCCTCCTGCCCCAATTAACTCCTTGGGGAACCAGAAGCGGGAAAGGGCCGGACTGGCTGGCGACCGAGGCCCTGTCCTGGCTCCAGCGTTCTCCAGATCCCAAGTTAGTATTTATGATGTGTTCGCTTGTGATTTGTTATGGGTAATCTTGACACGGTCTCCTGAAGCCGGGAAGGCTGTGTGACGGGAAGACCTGGGACAAATGTAAGAAGAGGGGTGAGCTGGAGCTGCGGGGCTGGGCTGTGGCTGGCACAGACGCTGGGCCACAGGCTCTACAGGAAATGCCACCCTTGGGAGAGTTCGTGGCCCTGTCGTAGGGCTGAAAGGCACATCGGCCACAGCTAAGGAAATTCTGTCATAACTCCTCCCTAAATACCCCCTAAGCCTCTCGTTCTTGGCTCCCGGTCCGCTCTTCCCGGAGCTGAGCTGCCTGCAGTGCCCCAGGATGGATGGATGGGGGCATCTAGAGAAGATGCTGATGTTCCCACTCTCCGGGCCTCATGCAGGCAAGTCCGTTCCGGATGATCTAGTCGGACCTTATTTGAAAGGTTTCTTAAAAAGTGAGTCTGAGAAGGCGACTGGCTCAGATCATGCAATTTGTTAGTGGCGGAGCCAAGATGAAAAGGTAGGTCTGCAGATCCCTGAGCTACTGCTCGTTTTGTCAACTGTTAGGTCAAGGTTGGTTCCTTATTGAAAGATCTTTTTGAAAATTGTAAGCAGGTTAGAACGAACATTAAAAATTTTACCTGGTCTTTAAACATCCCCATCCCCTTTTTCAGAGGTTTCTTGGATTATTTGACCCCAAAGGATTAATGTTGTTAGCAGGTAAATAGATAAACAGTATGGCTTGAGGGTTTCTTTTCCTCTACAACATAAGTTTTAACAAATCCATGGTGTTTCCTTCTTTAGATTACTGTTTTCTGTTAAACTCATCTTCTTATGTTTTTAATTTTTGTGTCACAGAACCTAAATTGGTAATAAATCAGTAAGAAACAAATATTACATTCACTCAGTGAAAAGTATCATGTCTAAGCTCAACATATATTGGAGCCACACGTGGACATGTAAGTATCTTGTGTGTGGAGCTGTGTAGGCAGGTAAATCCAGGAACTGCAAAGCAGGTCAAGTTCTCCTGACTTCCTTCTTCCTTCTTTCTTAGCACTGCCTCCTCCACTAAGAACAGAAAATGAAGAAATCACAGGTGAGTTTTTGTTTTTTTATTCCCACTTGTTTTAAAATGTGTTTTCTAAATTTTATAAGAGTTCATATTTTTAAAATGAAAAAGTAAAAATGTTGTGGGGTCGAACCCTGGGTTCAAAATAAGACCACCAGAGGCTGATAATTTATTTAAAAAAAGCAAACAAGGATTTATTGAGCTGGCCAGGGCAGCCGTAAGAGCACCACACGCAGGCAGACCCTACACGACTGCACTGCCTTAGGGGCAGGTAGTTATTTTTAAAGGTTCTGAGAAGGAAAACCCCCATTCTGCAACAAACTGTTGTTTGGAATTTTCTGCTGTTCTTCCTAGAGAAAATGTTGCTTTCTAGTTTGCTTTAGCCCGTTTGAAGAACGATGAAGACAAACCTAGCTGTCTGACCTTGCAGGCCAGAGACTAGACATGCCCACAATCTCAATACCATGCCAGGTGCATTTTTTTAACTGGATAGAACAGCAACTGTTTTCGAGGCCAGCATCGAGATAACCACTAAGTGTATTATACATAGGGCTGGCTCTTTAATGAAAAAGAAAGTTCTGCCTGTAACCTTGCCCAGAACTTGAACTCATCCTCCCTAAGCCCATCGCGTGATGAACAAAGCAAGTAAGTGAAGGTCGAAGTCAGAATAGTAGGGTTAAAATTCAAACAGTAGTTTTTACCCAAGTATGATTGCTATATTTCAAAAAATAGGCAAAATTTTACATTAAGGGAAATGTAACAACAGTAGTAAATCCAAAAGGACAGTTGGTAAAACCAGATGCAAGATGGTTAATTTTACAGTTACCCAAGTTATTGTAAAATTTTCTCTGGTCTTTCTAATGACAACACTGAAATAAATGCATTATATTGCCTATAATCATTTTTGTTTCATTGTTGGAAACAGCACAGTACTAAGGCAGAACGTTTTGTTAAAATGCAGATTTTTTTATGGAGTTAGTAGAGCTGGGTGAAGTCTTGAATTCTGTAATTTTAATAACCTCCCAAATGAAGCTGATTCTGCTGTTAAAGTTAACACACCAAATAGCAAGTCTATACACTATTTTCCCTTTTCGACATTTTTTTTTTTTCACTTTTTTCATACTGTCCCAGAGAACTCTGTATAACAGAACATGGATTGCTGTTTCTTTTTGTGTTATAACTACAGTAATTCAATTGTGAATGTTCCATAGTTTATTTAACCAGGCATTAACTACTTCTAACCTTTTTCTGCTACAAACCATGTTGTTTTTGTTTTGTTCTTAATATATTTTATTGATTTTTTACAGAGAGGAAGGGAGAGAGATAGAGAGCTAGAAACGTCATGAGAGAGAAATATCGACCAGCTGCCTCTTGCACATCCCCTACAGGGGATGTGCCTGCAACCAATGTACATGCCCTTGACCGGAATCAAACCTGGGACCTTTCAGTCCGCAGATCGATGCTCTACCACTGAGCCAAACCGGTTTCTGCTACAAACCATGTTTTAATGAATGACCTTGTAAGTATAGATTTATTCCATCAAATAAATTATCGTAAGTGGAGTTGCCAGATCAAAGGGTGAATACAAATAGATAAATTTGATTATTTTGGTGGAATTATAATATCATTTTACATTCCCTTTACAATACATGAGAGTGCTTGTTTCTCATCAGTTATTCTTTAGTCACTATCTGGTTCAACTTTTGGCAGCTAAAAGTAAAAAGTGATACTTTATATAGTTTTAGTCTGCAATTTTCTTAATTATGAGTGAGACTTAATATTTTTTCATGTATCTAAAAGTTGTCTGGTATTTATATTTCAGTGAACTATCTGTTCATACCTATTGCCCATTTTGCTCCTAAGTTTCTGGCTTCCTTTTTTCAGTGTCTAGTTAGCTCTTATTATATATATTAGAGTTACTAATGCTTGTTTATTGTATATGTGACAAACTATTTTTGTTATATTATTTGTCTTTTGATAATTTCTCTGGTTTCTTTTATTGGAACCGAGATTGGGAGGCTATTGCTGCTGATGTGGCATTGCTTGTAAACACCCTTTCAGATGACTGAACAAGGAAATATGTCTATACTAACTAATATACATATCTATAAATATTTCAGTATATAACCATATCTATCTACAGTAAGTATTAGTTCATATTGATGTCTCTTGCTGTAATCATTGGCACATAGAACATTCTATCTAGCCTTCTCCCCTTACTTGTCTGTAATCCCCCATACTAACAATGAGAATCTGGCTACCACCATTTGGCTTTCAATTAATTATTTAGTTTCAGCTTACTAATACATGTATAAGTGATTTTAGAATTTTTCCTTCCAGTTTTTGGGCATCGTGAATTAAACTTTTAGAAACATTCACATGTTGGTTTTTGCATGGATGTAAATTTTTGTTAGATCATCTATCATACCTAATAATAGAGTATCCTACCTAATAATACAGTAATATGCAAATTAACCACCACTCTGCTACACCCGCAAGCCATGCCCACCAGCCAATCAGAGTGAGTATGCAAATTAACCCAACAAAGATGGTGGTTAACTTGCATGCAGAGGGAGGGAGGAGTGAAGACTGAAGACAGCATAGAAGGAAGAGGGAGGGAGAGTGGAAATCAAGGAGGCTGCAGCTGAGGGAAAGCACTGGCAGCAAGGGCAGGGCGGGGCGAGGCATGCAGCGGTAATGCACAGGGCCTCAGAGGTGGCAGCAGCAGCAGGTGAGGCGGGTTAGGATGGGCAGCGGGCGCTGTGGCAGCAGCTTGAGTACAGCCTCGGAGGCAGCAGCAGCGGTGGGCAAGGGCGTGCGGGATGAGCTGTGCAGCGGTAGTGACAGCGCCCATGTGCAACCTTGAACACAGTGGTGGCTGTGGCCATGGGCATGGTGGGGCAGGTGGGACGGGTGGGGCACCCATCCTGCCTGCCCACCCCACCCTGCCCTCCACAGTGGGAGAGGTAGTGGGAGGGAAGCTTGTCGGAAGTCTTGCAAGAATATTCCTGCAACAGGTCACTAGTGTGTGTCATCCATATACTTACTGACTTTCTGCCTGCTCTCTCTCAAAATTGAGAGAGGAACATTGAAGTTTCCAACTATGAGCTGTCTGTTTCTCCTTTCAGTTTTATCAGTTTTTGTTGTTTGTATTTTGATATTCTTTTGTTACCTATGTACATGTTTCATATTGTCTCCTTTCTGTGGTATGATTTTGACCCATCTAATGAGTTCTTAGTTTCAGTTCTAGAATGTCCTTTTAATGTATGTGTGAGAGTCTAGTACGTGTGTATAAATATATACATGTATTGGAGGGCCACAAGAGCATTCCCAGGTTCAGTGAATCACTGGGATGACTCATTATGAGTTGTACTTATGGTTATGACTAATATAAGTGAAAGGATACGAAGCACAGTCAGCATGGGAAAAGGCACATGGTAAACCAGAGGAAACCAGGGATAAGTTGGTTCTCCCTGGACACACTTAGTCCTCTAGCAATGAGCTATGACAACAAGCATGAAATATCTGCCAGGAAAGCTCAGTACACACTCGGTGCTCAAAGTTTTTATCAAGGATTAGTTACATAGGTACTTTGTGCTTAGCACATGAAGTCCCAGGCATCAGATACAATGTACATGTACAACATAAATTACATTGCATAACCAGTCTAGACTCAATAAAGCATTGTTATTAGAGATCTAGAGGCCCCGCCTCCAATCAGGGTAGAAAACTGGTCGGGGGATGGGCCGGCCAGAGTAGGGGGGGCAATTGGGGCTGGATCAGGCTGGTTGGCTGCCGCAGTGTGCTTCATAGCCACTGATTGTTCTGGTTGTTCCACCATTCTGGTCGCTCAGCTTTTATCCTATACTAGGAGCCCCATACACAAATTCACGCAGGTTGAAAGGAACTGTGGCTGCGAGGCTGTGGTGGGCACAGGGGCGGGTCTCGGCCAATTCTCTATGCCCCCACCTGACCCCTCCCACCATGGCTCCCTGGCCTCCCGTCTGCCAGCAGCCCCACTCCCACCACTGCCGCTCCCATGCGCTGACGGTGCTGAGCCCACTGACAGTGGGAGCGAGTGGGGCTATCACTGGCAGCAGGTATGAGAGGTAGCTGCCGGCCCCAATTGCCTCTCAGGCACAGGGCAGTGGCTGTGGTGGGATGGTGGAGCAAGTGAGTGGGGGTGACAGGCAAAGGTGAGGTACCAGTCACTGTCATTGGGATGAGCCTCTGGTGGTTACTGAAAATTCTTTGCTCATGCAAGCTGCACTGTGCTCGCACATACTACCAGCGCTGGACCACTGCTTGTACCTGCTGTGGCACCTGGCACCTGGCACCAACCCCTATTGCCCTTCAAGGCTTCTCCATCCCCCCCCCTGCAAATTAAAAAATTGAACAACTGTCTTAACACCTTACACTAGGGGTGTCGAACTCAATCAGAGAAGGGGCCAAAATCTAAAATCCAGCCTAAATCGCGGGCCGAATGGTTTACTGAACAGTCATAAACTGTCATTGTGATGGAAACGCAGCGGAGTGCAGTGATGACAGCGCGGTGCGGGCCACATTGCAAGGCCTGGCGGGACGGATTTGGCCCGCGGGCCTTGTGTTTGACACATGTGCCTTACACCAAATAGCTGTTGCCCATAAAACCCCATCTCAGCCCCCACCTTAGGTTCTGCCTTCACAATTCACCCAGATTAGGTTCTGATTGGTCAGTTTCTATGCCAGTCAGAATCAAAAGCCCCACCTTCTAGGCAGCCATTGGTTCCTCACAACTCACCCAGATTTGGTTCTAATTGGTTGTTTTGTGTTTTTTTTTATGCCAGTCAACATCAAAAGCTCCGCCTCTTAGGCAGCCATTAGCTCCTTGCAGTTCATCCAGATTTGTTCCTGGTTGGTTGGTTTCTATGCCAGTCAGTGTCTCCGGGCCTGATCAGAGAGGTGGGGCTGATCAGCAGCCACCCAAGGCTGCTGGTGAGAGGGCTGAACTGCTGACCTCTCAGAGAGAGAGTCTTGGCTGCTGGCAAGGCCCGGAGAGAGAGGCAAGGGTTGATCATCAGCTTCGCCTCTCTTTCTCTCTCTGAGATGTCAGCAGTTCAGCCCCCTTGCCAGTCCCTGCCCACCCTAGCCTGCTGCATGGGCAGCCTGGTGTTCGGTCGTCCCTTTGGTAATTTTAGATGTTACCCTCGCTCTTTATATATAGAGATTTTTTTCTTGGTCCTTATCTTCACAGAACATGAAATTTTTTATTGGATGCCCGACATTATATTTATTTAAAAAATGGTAAAGGCTTCAGAAAATTATCTCTTTCAACAGAGAGGATATATCCTTTCTCTGGTGGGCAGGTAGAATGCAGGACTGGTCACTTTATTCAATTATAAGTTGAACTTGGTCAGGGCCTGCACCATATTCATTTCAGTCCACTATTCATTTTAACAACTGAAAGTTTTACTGTATTTTTCGGACCATAAGACGCACTTTTTTTCCCCCAGAAGTGGGGGGGAAAAGTCCCTGTGTCTTATGGTCCAAATATAGCCTACACATATACTTTTTAAAAAAAGTTTTTTTACTTGCCCAGCTCTGTGTGGTCTCTGTGTGCTTGCCCGGCTCTAAAATGGTTCTAAATGCTGCTGTTTACTTTACAGGGTTGATTACATGTGTTTATGACTGTGATGTTGGGTTTTAATGCACATAAAATATTTTAGGACACTATTTGTTTCAGAATCTTTTTTTCTTCATTTCCCTTCTCTAAAAACTGGTGCGTCTTATGGTCCAGAGTGTCTTATGGTCCGAAAAATACGGTACTTCCTCAGTGAAGGTTAACTTAATAATATGAAAGGTGTCCAGCTGTTGTGGCTCAGTGGTTGAGCGTCAACCTGTGAACTAGGAGGTCACACTTCAATTCCCAGTCAGGGCACATGCCTGGGTAGCAGACTCAATCTCCAGTAGGGGGCATGCTGGAGGCAGCCAATCAATGATTTGCTCTCATTATTGATGTTTCTATCTCCCTCTTCCTTCCTCTCTCTGAAATCAATAAAAAATATATTTAAAAAAATAAAACTATTAAGCATTTAAAATATAATAATATAAAAGAACTAACTTTTCCTTGGTAACCCCAGTCTATTTTGTGAATAATGCTAGCTCCTACAATGTGTAATTTAATAAATGATAATGTACATGGTTCCTTATCAGATCACAAGCATTTAAGAACAGAAACTGTGTTTGCTTTCATCAATAGTATTTGTAGCAGTTAGGACAGTTCCAAGCCCTTAGTGGAAAGTCAGTTTGTACACATTTTACCTTAAGAAGGCATCCTATATGACAATTTTTAGTAAGCTCTAAAGAAATTAGTTCTTTCAAATTTTTTCCTCATTATATAGTTCTGACGGCTTCATATAGAAAAAGAATATACCGTTACAGGAACAAGTATCATTCAAAGATGTGTGCGTGGACTTCACCCAGGAAGAGTGGTATCTGCTGGATCCTGCTCAGAAGATACTATACAGAGACATGATGCTGGAAACTTACAGCCACCTTGTCTCAATAGGTAAGAATATTTTCCATGTGACTACCAGTTGCATGCATTTCTTAGTTGATGAAACATGAACTTCCTGTAAGAATTTTCTGATTTATAGCTAGAGATTTGGGCTAGCATAAAGAATGTGTTTTTCCCTACTCAGGGATTGGTTGATTGGGCTCCTTCTTTGAACAGCTCTTTAAGCTGTACCTTTCCCCCCATCATTTTTTCAGAGTCCCTAAAATCAGGCTGTTGAGCCATAGTACTGTATTATTTTCTCTTATCAGGGTATTGCATTACTAAGCCAGAAGTGATCATCAAGATAGAACAAGGAGAAGAGCCCTGGATATTAAAGCAAGGATTCCCAAGCCAGTGCCACCCAGGTGAGTTCATGAGTTCCCAAGCACATGGAAGCTACAGGAAGTGAGATCTTAAGCCATTGTTTAGGGCTAATCACCTTTCAGACATTTCTTTTTGTAGCCCCAGACCTCTTTGCAAGTTCTAAGGACAGTTGGCCCACATCCCTTTATTACCTTAATCACATTCCTCCACATGTCACTTTCACTCATAAGTGCTTTCCTTTGTTCTACATTTTAAGGGTGACTTATCTATACCCATAAGCCAAACTTATTCGGGTTCATCTTAGATAATTTTTCTTAGTTGATGTATTTTTTGTTGTTGTTAGTGTATCTTTTAGAATTGTTCACCTTCCCTCTATTGTCTTTGTGTTAGCTGGTGTGTTTTCATGCAGTACTTCTATCTATTCATTTAACAAATATATGTGAGCAGTCACTATAATCCAGTTATGTTTTTAGGTAATTAAAAGAGTAATGTCCCTGCTGTCATGTAGTGTATATTACAGTGAGGGGCACAAAGCATACCTGTGCGTTGTGTGTATATGTGTGTGTGTGTGTGTGTAGATATATGTGCATGTATATACACACACAGTGTTGGGTGATGGTAAGTACTGTTAATGCAGTGGAAAGGGGAATGGAGAGTGATGTAATATTTGGTAAGAAAGTCAGGAAAAATTTTTTAATGAGGTTAATAGAGATAAGACTATTAAAGTGGAAGCGTGAATATTTTAGACAGGGGAAACATCAGGTGTTGAACTTCTCAGACAGATATATTCTTAGAGTGAAGAATGGCAAGGAGGCCAATGTGGCTGGAGACCAGTGGGTGAGAGAGAGAGAGAGATAGGAGATGATATCGTAAGAAGTAGCATGGACCATGGTAGATACATTAATTTTGTTTTGAGTGATGTGAGAAATCCTTTGTTTTTTTTAGTTAATGTAAATCAAATTATATCATCAAATCTGATTTACTGTTTAAAAGAGTCTTTCTGACTTCTAGTCAGTGAATAAACTGTGCTGGGTGGGTGGTACTTAGGCATTAGCAAGGAAGAAACACCGATTAGGAAGCTATTATGTACTTCAGAGGAGAGAAGGTAGTAGCTAAGGCTATGTTGGAAGTGCTCAAAAGTGGTAGATTTGTACAGATGTATTGAAGATGCGACTAAGAGGATTTGTTGTTGGATTGGATAATAGTGTGTGAAAGAGAGGACTCATGAATGACTCCATTGATTTGTCTCAAGAAACTGGATAAATTAAGGTGTCATTTACTGAAATAAAGAAAATTAGGGAGGAGAGATTATAGGGGAGTTATTACAAATTTAAATTTGGACTCAAGAAGCTTGAGATAGCTGTTAAAATCTAGTTTGTGTATTGGAGGTTGGAGTGTACAAGTATGGAATACAGAACTAGAAGTATCCATTTGAAAGGCATTCATTTCAGGTGGTGTCAAAGGCATGGGGTTAGAGGAGATCTTCTAGAACAGATGTTGGCAAACTTTTTAATAAAAGACCAGAAGGTACATATTTTAGGGTTAGTAGCCACATGCGGTCATGGTTGTTGCCGATGCTGCTCCTCCTCTTTCCACTCCTTCTCTTCCTATTTATTCTCCTCTTTCTTCTTATCCTTGTTCTTCCCTATTACTCTTCTACTTTGTCCCTCTAAAAATGTTAAGAATATTCTTAGTTCAAGAACCATTCATTGCTTGTAGTCATAGTTTGCTGACTCCTTTTTTAAAGAGTGGTTCTTTTTGAGAGAAGTAGTCTTGGGACAATACATTTTTATCACATGTAAATCCGTTAAATCTCATCATTAGAGGAGATTCAGAAGGATCAATCTAAGTGACATGAAAACCAGAGAGGCTGGTTTTCTAGGATTCAAATAAGGGACATTCTACAATCCTTTTACTACCTTAAGTGGCAACCATGGGTCACTGTACAAAGTCTGTAATTTACTAGTCTATTCAGACTCCTGTTGTTTTCCTTTCAAAACCATCAGCTACATCTCTTCATTTTCTCACTTTTCACTGATACCACATAAAACCAGAATTTTGCCTGTGATTTTCATTTTGGGCTTGAGTTACCTAATAAATGGCTTTTATTTTTTTTAACCTAAAGCATCCAGTGTATCTTTTCCTAGCCTGACAAAGCAGCTTTTTATTAATAAATAAAATTAAAGTATTTCATTGACTATTACAGTGTGGTCCTATTCTTTTTTTATATATATAAGAATTTATTTGAGCTAAAATGATGACATGCTGGGAACCAAGATCACAAGTGCTCTACTGTGGTCCTGTTCTACCTATCCTAATTTCTTTCTGCTCTCCAGAATTTACACTAAAACCCATACTATATTATATCCTAAATTTCACTTATAAATTCTTTTTTTTTTTTTTTTACTTTAAGTAATTTATTATTTTTCAGTTGCAGTTGACATATAATATTATATTATTTTTTGGTGTACAACTCAGTGATTAGATGTTATATAACTTACTAAGTTATCACCCTGATAAATCTAGTATCCATCTGACACCATATATAATTATTACAATATTACTGACTATATTCTGATGCTGTACTTTACATCTCCATGATTATTCTGTAACTTCCAATTTGTACTTTTTAATCCTTCACCTTTTCCACCCATCCCAACAGCCTTCCCATCTGGCAGCTCTCAAAATGTTCTCTGTATCTGCGAGTCTGTTTCTGTTCTACTTGTTTATTTTATTTTTTAGATCTATTTTGTTTGGTGTAAGTATTGCTACCCCAGCTTTTTATTTGTTTCCATTTCCATGAAATAGCTTTTTCATCTCTTTACTTTAAATCTGTGTGTGTCTTTTGATCTGAAGTAAGTCTCTTGTAAGCAGCAAGGGTCTATGAGTCTCTTGTACACAGCAAGGGTCTGTTTTCCTTATCCATTAAGTCTCCATATATCTTTTGATTGGAGCACTTAACTTATTTGCATTTAAAGTAATTGTTGATACATATATACTTATTACCATTTTATTATTCATACTTCTTATCCTTTTTTTTTTTCTTCTTCAACACTAATTTGGTGGTGATGAACTGCTTTAGCTTTTCCTTGTCTTAGAAGCTCTTCTATTTGTCCTTCTAAATTATAGTTTTGCAGTGTAGAGTAATCTTGGTTATAGGTCCTTGCTTTCTAAAGAATTTTTAATGTATTTTTATTGATTTCAGAGAGGGAGGGAGGGAGGGAGGGAGAGAGAGAGAGAGAGAGAGAGAGAGAGAAACATCAACAATGACAGAAAATCATTGATTGGCTGCCTCCTGCACACCTCCTACTGGGGATTGAGCCCGAAACCCAGGAATGTGCTTTGATCGGGAATCTAAGCATGGCTTTCTAGTTCATAGGTCGATGCTCACCCACTGAGTAATGCTGGCCAGCCTAGCCAAAAATATTAAGATAATGTCTACTTAAGGTCTCAGAACCACATAGAGAAATGTGATCATTGTGGATATTACAGTTAAGTAAAATCCACAGATGAGGCTCAAGGTATTAAAAACTAAAAACTCTATAAAAGATTAACCTAGAAATAAAATCAGACTTAAAAATCAACATTGCCTCAGAAACAAAATTATTTTGGGGAGAAGAAAGCCAGCAGATTGAGGTGAAGGAACATCTGACTTGCTGGCTTGGCCAGTTTCCTTAACAGCTGTGAGAAAACAAAATGAACCTGGTCCTTTTGCAGAGATGGCCTGCGCCTCATCTGTGTTGTATTTCCTGTTGAACATTTGTGTTGTGAATCACAGCTAGCAAGAGAGTAGGAATGTCGGGTAAAGCAGTGTTCTTTAATGCATAAGAAAATAGATGATTTCAGGATTTATTTTGATGTTGACATAAAATGTGGAGAGAGAGGAATGGCAACATGCATTAGTGAGGATCTTACCACAGTAATAAAGTTGTGAGAAGGTAAGGACATAAACCATGATCTGCCTCTGCCAAAGCAAATTGTTTCTCTAATTTTTTTTTTAGTCTGTTTTCCTTAGAAACAAAAACAAAACACAAAAAACTTCCCTTGTTGAACTCACCCAGTTTTGAGTTTCTTGCTTTCTGAATGAACAACTGTCAGAAAATCTTACTATGTCTTCAGTTTATTTCACCTTCTCTAACTTGCTCTTCTTAAAACATTTTTTTAAATTATTATTTTTGTGTGAATTATATCAAAGGAAAATCTAGATCCTGGGATATAGGACTATTCTTTTGGACCTAAGGCAGTTGGTGTTTTTGGAACTTTAGTTTGGTTGCATGTGTAGAGTGAAGTTGGAATCCTACCGCTGTAATCTGTGTACGAGAGGATTAGGACTAAATTGTTCTCTCTCTACCAAACACAGTTCATCCTCTGAAAGCCCTTCTACTCACCTTAACTGTCCCTTTATTCCATGTTTAATGTCTCCTTTGGGCTCACCCCATTCTCTTGCCTTTTTTTTTGTTTCTGAATCAGCCACTCCCTAGTGCTTTGAATTTTATTTCCTTTTCTTTTTGTTGTTTAGTTCTGAAGGTTATATATTTATAAAGTGCTAAATGTCATTGCCACTTATCTTGCCCTGCTTTCACTGCAGCATATATTTTCCATTCCAACCAGACCAGTAAAGGAAATATATAGTTGGATTTAGTTCATACCAGAAAACTGGGTCTAAAACAAAGGATTCATCGTATAATAGGGCATTTTGTGTAAAAGTCCAATTCCATTAGAAATGTACTGAAATTCATAAGATGTGGTTATTTTTCTCATTTCTAGAAGACTGGAAAGTTGATGACCTAATAGAGAGCAGCCAAGAAAATGAAGATGGACATTTTTGGCAATTTGCTCTCACCACCAACAAAACATTAAATATACATGGTGATAGAGTAAGGAAAACTTTCAATCTGGGTAAAGACTGTGTTTCTTTAAGAAATTTTTCATATAAGATATGTGCCTCTTGTGAAATGAGTTTGAAGAATATTTCAGACTTAATTATTAGTAGACAGAACTATTCTGGTACAAAACCAGCTAAGTTTAATTTATATGAGAAATTGCTCCTTGATATTAATCATGAGAAAACTACTGGAGGGAAATCTTGTAACTATGATCAAGAAAGGAATATCCTTAGTCATGGCCAGGATCTTACTCAGTTAATTTTTGACCAGCCTTCTGAGTATAATGAAAATGGACAAGGATTACAAGAAGAGGCTGCCTTTTTCTCAAACAAGATAGCTCAGATTGGAGAGACACTCTGTGAATATAATGAATGTCAAAGAACTTTCATCCAAAATTTAAAGCTCAGTTTATCTCAGAGAACTCATGTAGAAAGGGGCCCTTATGAATGCAGTATTTGTGGGAATTCCTTCTGTATGGATTTAACATTGGGACATCAGAGAGCTCTTACAGGGGAGAATTCTTATGAATATAATGCATATGATCAAATTTTCAGTGACAATTCAACTTTCATTATTCATCCAAGAACTTACACAGGGAAAATTTCCCATGAATATAAAGTAAGTCACAAAATGGGGGCAAAATCAGCCCTCTTTAAACATCAGAAAGTATATGTGGGAGCACTATCTTATGAGCACAAGGAGAATGGAAATAATTTCAACAAGAAGTCACATCTCACACAACCTCGGAGAGCTCGCTCAGGAGAAAAAAATTTTGAATGTGCTGAATGTGGAAAAACATTTTGGGAGAAGTCAAACCTCACTCAACATCAGAGAACACACACAGGAGAGAAACCCTATGAATGTGCTGAATGTGGGAAATCCTTTTGTCAGAAACCACACCTGACCAACCATCAACGAACACATACAGGAGAAAAACCTTATGAATGTAACCAATGTGGAAAAACATTCTGTGTGAAGTCAAACCTCACTGAACATCACAGAACACACACAGGAGAGAAGCCTTATGAATGTAACACATGTGGAAAATCCTTTTGCCACAGGTCAGCACTAACTGTACATCAGAGAACACATACAGGAGAGAAACCCTTCATATGTAATGAATGTGGGAAATCCTTTTGTGTGAAGTCAAACCTCATTGTACATCAAAGAACTCACACGGGAGAGAAACCGTATCAATGTAATGAATGTGAGAAAACCTTCTGTGAGAAATCAGCTCTTACTAAGCATCTCAGAACTCACACAGGGGAGAAACCTTATGAGTGTAATGGATGTGGGAAAACCTTTAGTCAGAGATCAGTACTCACTAAACATCAGAGAATTCACACAAGGGTGAAAGGTCTTTCAACATCCTGAATGCAGAAACCTTTGTCCACCCTTTCAAATTTATTATTCAGTTTTAAAAATAAGATTAATGAAACCCAAAGAACATCACAAGTTACTCAAAAGTTATGTCTTATTGCACTTCAGATAATTAACATGTTAAGTATCCAGCCTGTTTTGTCTTCCGGACAGAAAGTATAGTGTCAGTCACCAGTGACTGGGTGCTTAACATATTAATATTAAAATAAGACCTTATTAATGTTTTAAATATCTGGAAGCTTTTAAGAAAAAATAAATTTTTGTTAGAAAAGTTGTACTGAGGAAAAATTTGTTCATTTAAGTTATGTGGTAAAAATATTTGTAGAGAATTGATGTTGTCTAGTATCATATTCCAAATGTGATACCATAATTTTATTGTAAATATAATGTGTGATACTCTCTTTTACTGATATTCACAGTATAATTTGAAGCTTAAAAAAATGTTGAATGACAGTAACATTAAACATTTATGTGAAGAATCCCTAATGTGTTCAGGCCTAGGTAAGTATTCTAACATAATAGAAGTTGGAGGTATGCTTAATTTATACATTAGAGCCCAACATTAATTGTGAAGAGAAAATATGAACACTTAGTTAAACAACTATTGTGGTCTACACTAATATTTCCCACAAAAATACCACCAGTATCTTTGTAGGTTGACATAATTACATAAGTACATACAATATTAATATATTTATACACACAAATAGTGATGTGCTAGAATAAGTTTAGACTGGCTTGGAAATACTGCTGATTTAAATTTTCAGGAATTTTGTGAGCCAGTTGTTAAACACAGTCATTTAAAAATTAAATTACATAAAATTATGTTGAAAACAAAGGTAATAAATACTCAACACTCATTACTTCTTAATTATTTTATAACTAGAGGCCTGGTCCACGCAATTCGTGCACGTGAGGTGGGGAGGGAGGGTTGTCAGGTCCCTCAACCCGACCTGCACCTTCTCCAATCTGGGACTCGTTGGGGTATGTCTGACTACCTATTTAGGCCTGAGTGGGATTAGGCCTAAACCTGCAGTCGGGCATCCCTCTCACAATCCAGGACCTCTGGCCTCTAACTGCTCACCTGCCTGCCTGCCTAATTGCCCCTAACTGTTCTGTCTGGTCACCCCTAACTGCTCTCCCCTGCCAGCCTGATCCTCCTAACTACCTCTGCCTCGGCCCCCACCACCGTGGCTTTGTCTGGAGGGGAGATCTAATTAGCATGTTGCCCTTTTATTAGTATAGATATTTTGCTATTCTTTAAGTTACTTATATTATTGAGTCTGCATGGAGAAAATAGTAATGGTGTGCAAATGCACATTTCTTTCCACTTCTATTAGGATACATTCAGTACCATCATGTTGGTAGCTTGGCTTTAGTGTGAGTATTTACACAATGGAAATTGGGAAACTACAAATTAGTTATTTTCTTAGATAACCTATTGTCAAGTATTTACCAGCACATTTATGGATATAAAAAAATATATTTGGAAGAGTTAAAGTGAAAACAACATACTTTTTCTCCTATTTCCTGACATAAATACATGACTGTTGTCATTGCTGAACTGCCTCTTCAATAAAGAAGATAAAACATGTTTCTATGAGGTTTTTAACCACCTCTGCATCATTTCTATCCTCAATACTACAAGTCTCTTTAGAGTATGGCCAGTATATGTTATTTTATAGCCACATCACCTACCTTTCCTCATCTATGAATGAGTCTGGTCATTATTACTGAACTACTTCCATTAAAAAGCCAAATATTTTTCTGAGTTTTTTAAAGCAGCCTCTTGGTCAGTCAAAACTGTAAATGCTGTTAATAGTGATACATAAATTCCACAAAGATTAATATTTGTTATAAACAGTAATACTGTACTGTACAAATAAAAAAAATAGTGGTATGTAATGAAATACCTTTCATAGTCTTGGTATTTCATTGCTATATCTATTTAGGCTTGATATGTGTAACCTGAGTTGTATGTAATCTAGGAATTACATGTTTTTCACATTATAGAGTGTCATATACTGTCTCTTTTGCCTTTGTTCAATTGTTTCCTATGATTCCTTGAAACATGTTGATAAGCACTTACAGAGACTCTATTTCTTACTTTTTGGGCTCTGTTTTGTCTTTGTCTATCCCTCACCCAGATAATATAAGGGTAAATCCAGATCAGTCTGAGTTAGTCATGGATATGCTGATTTTGTTGGTGGATATGTGAGATATGAGATGTTTGGAAAATATTATGTAGTGCTTCTGGGAAAGATCTCAGCAATCAAATATTGTCATGACATGAGGAAGCATGAGAAGAGATTGTCGTTATTGTAATGGACTTTTTCATGTCTGTGTGGTATATCACATTATAGTTTATGGATCTAAAGGGCAATAGCCCAAAGATAACCGCACACGAGATGAGTTAACCCTGGCTTTAAGATATGCAACTCTATATGGACCTTCTATGAGGACTAATATTACTGTGATAATAATGGTTTCTCATTTATTCTTAGGGCTATTCCTTAGAGCTGAAGGCATTCCCCCTAATAGAGATGAATTCTTTTCTAAGTGTTTATAGTCTATACAGTGAATTTTGGGGAAAATTATTTCTTTTTTTAAGTATATATTTTTTTATTGATTTCAGAGAGGAAAGGAGAGGGACAAAGAAACATCGGTGATGAGAGAATCATTGATTGGCTGCCTCCTGCATGCCCTCTACTGGAGATCAAGCCCGCAATCGAAGCATGTGGCCTTGATTGGAATCAAACCCAGGACCCTTCAGTCCACAGGCTGATGTTCTATCCACTTAGCCAAACCAGTTAGGGCAAATTATTTTTTTTTAAAAAAGATATTTTTTATTGATTTCAGAGAGGAAGGAGAGAGAAAGATAGATGAGACAGATCTATGGTGAGAGAGAATTATTGATCAGCACACCTCACACAGGATTGAGCCCGCAACCAGGGCGTGCGCCCTGACCAATAATCAAACTGAGACCTCCTGGTTCATAAGTTGACGCTCAACCACTGAGCCATGCTGGTCGGGCTGGGGAAGAATTATTTCTTTTGACAAATTAATATGGGGTAGGTCTTGTGTCAGCATGGTTCTGGTGAAAGACAATTCTAGATTTTAATAGCAGACTTACAGTGGACCACAAACAAGGGCTATTGAATCACCTAGAGACTAGCATCCATAGGAAGCCTTCACTATTCTAAATCCTAAAGGGTCAAAGGATGAAAGCAAGTGTTACCAGAGCCCAGTGAGACTTGCTCTCATGGAGGGGCCACCTCCAGAACTGTGACGCCAAGTTGCTGGTGTCTCCTTAGGGAGAACCTAAGCAGATGCCTTCTGCAGATAAGCCCCAGAGGGCACAGAGAAGCCGGGTGGAGCCAATGGAGAACAAGCAGCTCAGTGTTTCTTAATTCTTGTAAATTCCTATGTAAAGGCTCAGTATTAGAAATTTATTCTCCTAGTTGAGTGTTGTGTTTTTCCTTTGTTGTCACAGTAAATTCCTTTTGGAACTGAGTCCTGTGGTAGTTATGTTTCTCCTTTAATGTGTGTGAAGCAGACATGTATAATTGCATTATTCATATCTGTCTGTAGTGTTTCTTGTTACATGTGGTGTGAGGTAAGCAGCTCTCTATTCTTTCAAATAAGCCAGTTGTTCCTGCAGTTTAATTTTCCTTTATTCTTTCTGGTACAGCATTTTTATTACATCTTTGCAGGACATTTGAGCCTGTCTAAAACATCCATTGAGACATTGGTCCATGCCAAAAGGTCCTTGATATTTAGTCCTGTCCAAAATGCCCATTGAGACATTTGGCCCATGATTCATTAAATAATATATTTAAATTTGTTAAAATTTTGTTATTTTTATTATAACGAATTTGGGGTTTCATATTTATTCTTGTCTTTCTTTGCCATGGAGTTTGGCAGAGTTACTCTGTAAAGTCCATGAGCAATCGCTCTAAAGAATATACCAACCTGCCTGGCTCAGTGGGTTGAGCACCGTCCCATGTACCAACAGGTTGCTGGTTCAGTTCCTGGTCAGGGAGTATGCCTGGGTGTGGGCTCAATACCTAGTAGTGCTGTACAGGAGGCAGCCAATCAATGATTCTTTATCATCAGTGTTTCTGTCCTCTCCCTCTGCCTTCTTCTTTCTGAAAAACCAATAAAAACATTTTTTTAAAGAATATATCAACCTGATTATTGATTTTATATTTGTTATATCTGTTAACAATTTTGTTTATACAGATTTTATTTTGTTGGTATCATTGTTAAACTGGTGGCTATATTTGTCATCACCAAAAACCTGGCTGGTAACTTTATAGCTTTGCTGTTTATCTTTCAACACTTCAATAAACTCCAAATTGAAGGATAATACACTATCATCAGCTTTGAAATTTGCTATGCCACCCTTCCACTGTGTGGTTTGTCCTGTGATCAGCCTTCAGTACTGATCTGTATATATTCCAAGTTTCTGATAGAATTCTGATGTTAGGTAGATAAAAAAAGAAATACTACAAAAAACGAGAATACTACAAACAACTTCAGCATACACATTTAAAAACTTGAATGAAAAAGAACAATTTCTCAAAAACCACAAGCAACCAAAATTCACCCAAGATGAAATATTGAAATAACTGTAATAAAAACTTACATTCACACAGAAATCTGGACGTGAATGTTTACAGCAGCTCTTTATAATTACAAAAAGTGAACCTCAACCAAGACCTCTTACAACATTTAAAAAAATGAACCTAAAAAAATAAAAAGTATAGCCCACCTGGTGCGGTTCCGCCAGTGACTCGGGAACCAAGAGGTGGCTGGTTGGATTCTCAGTCAGGGCACATGCCCCGGTTGTGGCCTTGATTCTTAAAAGGGGTGTGTGCAGAATGATGTTTCTCTCTCAGTGATGTGTCTACCCCCTCACTTCCTCACTCTCTAAAAATCAATAAAAAACACATAGTGAGGAACCCTAGCGCCACACTAAATACCCCTCCCCCCCAGCCCAGGGTTCCAGTGGCAGGACAAGAAAAACCCTATAATTTCTGGCTTTAAATACCAGTGGGTTGGGTGACTGAAGGAGATGGAAGCTGAGAGGAATTGAGGCTGCTAGAGTCCCAAGCACTTCCTCTTAAAGGGCCTTTGTACTGACTCAGACTTGCTCCCTCTGAACTCTAGCACTGGGGCAGCAGCTCCAAAGGCACAAGGGACATATGGGGAGGAACTGAATTTTCCAGCATTAGGGCAAGAGCTGGAGGGGCAGCTTTCTGTCAGACAAAAGTGCTGGCAGAGACACTAATTCCCTTGACAAGCCCTCCCCCTACAAAGCCCTTAGGGAGGCGCCATATCTGAGTCTCCATCAACCTGGCTCATACTGTTTGCCCTGCCCCCTTGATCCCCTGAGGCCACCCATGTTGTTTCCAGTAGCTTTTCTATACAAACTGCCAATCTTAGCTCCTGCTGTGGACTTTCCTGAAAATCTCTTAAAGGTTCACAAATTGCAAACAAGCAGCATCTAGCCTTGGCATGCCTCGTACCTCTCGCTAAGAGGCCTCAGGCCTGGAACTAATGGCAGCCAGTCTTGGTTCCCATCTTGGACTCTCCTGGGCACCTGCAAGCCCAGCACAAGTAGCAGCCATCTGCAGATCACTGTCCAGCCCATGCTGGGCGGCCCCAGTCAGGGCACAGGTGGTGGCTGACCTTGCATCTCCTAGGAGGCTTCAGAGTCAGTGCACCCAGTGGAGTGAAAGACTAAACAAAGGCCACTGAGAAGGAAAACCCGGGACTGTAGATGGTGTGCGGAGAGCAAAGTGAGTCTAAGAGAGAATGGGAGAAACCGGAAAATATACTGACAATTCTTTAGTGAAGTTTTGCTACAAAGAAACACGGCGAAAAGGTATAGGAAATGGGGTTAAGAGGAGTTTATTTAAAGATGAAATAACTGCATGTTGTATGATGAGGGGAATACTCTAGCAAAAACTGATGGTGTTGGGGAGAGAACAGACTGGCTAGAGTGATGCCCTGGACACAGGTAGCTCATCTACAGTAACGGGCAGGGAATAGAGGGAGGCATTGGTGGAAATGGTGGTAGAAATCTGCAGCGGTGGGAGTCTCCACTTGCATTTTCTTAGTAAAGTAGGATGGAAGGGGAAGGTGATGGGAAGGACTGAAGAGAGGTGTGAGATCCTCATTTGGGAGAATGGCACAGAGCAAACAACGTTGGAATTACTGAAGTGAGGGCAGTCAGGATGCTTCTGTTTTCCTCTAGCCACATTTAGCTGCACTGCTGTCATATGTAGATGGAGAATTGGGTTTCTCCAGGGTTCTCATTTTACCAAGCAGATACGATGAGGTGACTAGATGAGGGAGTTAAGCTCCTCATAAAGGCTGACCATGAGTTTAAGCTAGCAGCACACTAGGGAGGGAGAACTCATCAAGGGAGGAACTAGTAAGAGGTGGCTTGGAGATACTAGTTTGCAGGAGTTTTGGTTTAGGGGCATTAGAAGGAATAACTTAGAAACATAGGAAGTGGTCATCAGAGGGGGGTGCTTCTGGGGTTGCAGACTTTAGACTTGATATGTTCTAGGGTGTGATCACAGGGCACCGAGGCTGTGCCAAGTTAGAATATAAGAGTGGGACACAGGGAGCCAAGTATATGTTAGAAGGATTACTACTTGTATGCTGAAATCTCCAAGTATGAGGGTTAGCATTAAAGTTACAAAATCATAAGCTCTTCACAGATGAGGAAGTGTGTGCCCTGGAGGGTAGTCTCCCTGGCACGGCAGTGTGTAGTGATGCAGAGCGAATGCCTGGGGATACTGAGGGAGAACTTGAGCTCGCTGTAAAGGGCATCGAGGATAGGGGGTCTCAATTACTACAGTGTGCCTGGTTTTATGAGGCAGATCTAAGTCCTGGAGGTAGGGGTGGCATTGGTAGGATATTGAAAGGAAAACCTCCAAGACCAGAGGGGGATACAAACTCTGTAGGCAAAGGCATCTAGCTCACCCGAAATGGGCTCAGATGAATCCACAGCAGCCCTTGGGGTGGAAATGGGCAAACCTGTGCTAGAAGACAATGGCAAGAAGCTGCATTCTCCACCGAAAGTCTTTCCCAGGATCAGAGGAAGGCCGAGAAAGTCCACGCCGGGTCAGTGGGTCCCTGCCCTGAGTCTGCTGCTCCTGGCAAGCGAGAATTACAGCACACAATCGGAGCCCGAGACCCGCCAGGCGCCCTCTTCCCTAAGGCGGAGCTAGAGGTCGAGCCACAGCGGCTCCTCACCTCACCCTCCACCCCCACCCCGTGATATCCCACCAGGCCCGCCGGGGATGGCAAGGGGACTCCGGTGACCAGAACTGTTACTTCCTGCTTTTGCCCCGCAGCGAGGAACGGTGTCAGGCCGCACTGTGGCCACGGCCTCCGGGGTCGCTCGGGCATTCGCAGCGCACGCTGGTCGGAAACCCAGAAGAGTAATTAGTTTTAGCTTAGGGCCGCAGCCCCCGGAGATCGGCCGCCTCCGCTAGCCAATCACAAGTCTTCCTTGCGGCTCTCCCCGGAAAGTCTTCCCCCCGCAGGTCCCTTCCTTCGGTCCCCGCCTTGTTTCCGGCCGGCGGGTGGAGTGGGTGCGCAGGCCTCCTTTCCGGTTCCGGCGCGGTCCACGCGGGGTGAGCGGCGGCGCTGTGAGCTGGGTAAGCGCCGTGGACAGGGGCAGGGGGCGGTGGCGGGGCCTCCGGGAGCTTCGCGAGCCGAGTGCGCGGGCAGGTCCTCGTTCGGTCTCCGGCAGCCTGCCCCCGGGGAGTCCCTGAGGCGCTGGGCAGGCACCGTTCGTACCTCCGGGGAAGTGGTTGGGGGAGTGGCTAAGGAATTCGCGTTGCCTGGACCCGGAGAGAGGGGGCCGGGGGAGCGGGAGGGCTTTTCACTGCGGCGTAATCCTGGCCGGTGACAGGCCTGAGCCAGGCCCGTTAATTCCAAAAAGTGTTTCCTCTCTCTCCACCTAACCGCCACCCCAAAGGATAAAGGCATCAAGTACATGCAAGTTCGAAACCAAAGTCCAGCTGAGTAGAAAAATCATGTCGTGAAATCACACAGCTGTGTAGTGTCAAAGTGCTCCTAGAACCCAGCTCTCCTAACTCCCGATTAATAATTCTTGACGTTATGCTGGTATATGTGGACTTTCTATTCCGCTGTGTGTGGGGGAATCGGACCGATCTCCCACAATGCACCTTCTGCTGTGGCCCTGACTGCATGGCTCTGGAGATATTAGTTTGGAATTCCTCCCCTAGTCATCTAACGGTGGCCATCTCCTGCAGACACGGATATTTATTGAACGGCAGTTATCTCAATCCAGTACCTTCATTGGATGACTTGATTGCCCCATTCCCCTTTTTTTGTATGCAGCCAGACTTCCTTAAAAAAAACTTAATCCGGTGGATCCCAGTTTATGGGCCATGAATTTCTGGGATGCTCAGAAATCCAGAGGGTTTCTGCAGATGTGTGGTCTTCCAGGCATCATCCACAACCAGTCATCTCACACTAGTAGATATTACTATTTCTTAAGTGTATGTAGGTCATTATAATTTAAAAATTGTACAATATCAAACTAAAAGTAATACTGCTATCATGTTGGGGGTTATTAAAATGCTTTAATTTTTAAAATAAAATCCCTTTAAAATATTTTAAGTTTGGAAGCCACTTTATTAGTTCAGTTGCTATTTAGAGCTGAGCTGTCCAAATAGTCTAGTCCTGCGTTTTTCAACCGCTGTTCCGCGGCACATGTTGCCTGGTGTGCTGTAGGTGCAGACAAGACAAGAATTTTATAATTTTTCACTATTTTGTTTACTTAATATTTCATAATAAAGTAATTATAAAATACTTTCTTTGTGTTTATTTGATTCCTATTCAAGAGAATTACTTTATATATAGTCAATATAGGCACAGAGTTAAATTTTTTAACATTTTCTAATGGTGGTGTGCCTCGTGATTTTTTTCATGAAACAAGTGTGCCTTTGCCCAAAAAAGGTTGAAAAACACTGGTCTAGTCAAATATGACTATTTAAATTTAGAATTAATTAAAATAAAATGTCAATTTCTCAGATTCACTTGGTACATTTTAAGTTCCTTAGGCACATGTGGCTAGTGACTACCGTGTTAAAAAGTATAGCTATAGAATGTTTCCATCGTTGCAGAAATGGACAATGCTAATGCAGAGACTTAAGATGAATAGATAGTAATCTAAGCAGAGGTAACTCATTTATAGCAGAGCAGTGAAATTTGGCATATTAAGTAGACCCTCCCCTTCTTGGGTGAACATATATGTAAGTATCTCTTTTTAAAGAAATTTACCGTTTTTCTCTGGGTGTAGTTTGGATTGTAAAATGCTTCCTCCACCCCCACCTTATTCAATGTAGGTTACTTGTGAATTGGTAAAAAGCCACCATGGAGACCAAGGACCAGAAGAAACACAGGAAGAAAAACAGTGGGCCCAAAGCTGAGAAGAAAAAGAAACGGCATCTGCAAGACCTCCAGCTTGGCGATGAGGAAGATGCCCGGAAGAGAAACCCCAAAGCTTTTGCGGTCCAGTCGGCCGTGCGGATGGCTCGATCCTTTCACAGGTTTGTTTAGCTAGGCACCTCTAGTGGTTCTTTCATTTTTTTTTTCCTGTAAATAATATATTTTTATTGATTTCAGAGAGGAAGGGAGAGGGAGAGAGAGGGACATCAATGATGAGAGAGAATCATTGATCGGCTGCCTCCTGCACACCCGCCACTGGGGACGGAGCCCACAGCCCAGGCATGTGCCCTGACCAGGAATGGAACCAGTGATCGTCAGGTTTAACCACTGCCCGGGCTAAACATTAGTGAATTATATTCTCCCAGTTGAAGAGCCAAATTTAACTCGATAGCCTCTGCTCTTATTCATTATTCATTATGATATACTGCCTTTATGTTTGCTTTTTTTTTTTCCTCTTTAAACTAATGTAATCAACTAACAAAGCAATAAGATTTAAGGTTTGTATAGTTTTCAACATTTTTTTACTGTTAATCTGTTTTTCTATTTACTAAAGTGGTTATTTGGATTGGCACCAATAGTTTTAACATGTTCATTGTATCTATATATTGTCTGTTCTGCTCTCTTTAAAATCTTTACATACAGGAATACTGCCTTTTAAATTTTGAAAATGAATTTATTTATTTTTAAACAAATAGGACTCAGGATTTGAAGACAAAAAAGCATCATATTCCAGTGGTTGATCGAACTCCACTAGAGCCCCCACCAATAGTGGTGGTGGTGATGGGGCCTCCAAAAGTTGGCAAGAGCACTTTGATCCAGTGCCTCATTCGGAACTTCACCAGGCAGAAGCTAACAGAGATCCGAGGCCCTGTGACAATTGTGTCAGGTAGGCGGTGCTGCCCAGACTGACATGCAGGGGGTGTCGTCTGAGAAGCATGCATGTCCTTGTTGAAATTTGTTTTCCCCTCTAGTAAATGCTAAAGTAATATTGTCACTTCATGTTACCTCTCTTGTAGTTTTACTAAGTTGGCTGTAATTTCAGAAAAATATAAATTCCTTGAGATAATAATGATACAGATGTATACCTTATTCTGACTGCAGTATGGGTTTGCTAGGATGCTCCTCTGAAAGGCTTGGCTGGCCTGGACAGGCTGGCGTGGTCATGGTGAGCACCTTCAGTTAACAGATAGCAAGTATTTCCCTTTTTGTGGAAGTAACGGAGTTTTCCTCTTTCCTGTAAGATTTATCTGCTTTGGAAGATGGTGACCTTTCTAAATTTGAGGGAAGATGAAACTAATTCCCAAAATGACAGTGGTAGAATCTGAACTTTCTCATTATAGCAACAATAAGCATGGGTCCACTTCTATCTGGATTTTTTGTCTTATAAGTATATAGTTGGCTTTTTGTATCCCTAGGTTTCACATCTGCAGAGTCAACCAACTATGGATTGAAAAGAGTGTTTTTCATCTGTGGTTGGTAATCTGCATATGCGAAGGCCAACTCGATGCATTGTTATGAGTCATTTTATGTAAAGCAGTTGAGCCCTTTTGGCTTTTGATATCCACGGGGATCCTGGAACCAATCCCTGCTGATACCAAAGGACAACTCAGATTTTGGGGGAGTCAAAGATTATATGCAATTTTCTACTGCACAAGAGTTGGCATCCCTAACCCCCTCATTGTTCAAGGGTCAGCTATAGTTGGACTGAGGCTTCTCTTCTTTAAGGCATTTTGTAATGGTGATGATTTCTTTACACTTATTTTAGAATGATTGTTCCACGTACATTCTGTTGTATTAGGTTTGAGGATTTTTTTAGCTATAGTGGGAACACAGGAAGCTTTGATAGAGGTAGAAGCGCTGGCCCATTACTGAACAGCAGGATCGGGGTCATCATGAAATCCACTTGTCTGTCCATTCTAGTCAGGATTGTACCTGTTTGAGCACTTGATTCATTTGAGCAGTCTTGGTATTTTAAAATTAGAGAACATAGCAAGAAAACCAAGATGAAATATACCTTATCAATTTTCTCCTATAAAGTGAATTTCTGGCATACTGCTGTAAGTGTATAAGGTGCTTGATGCAGTTAAAAATGTTAATTAGCATTAATATATTTTTTCAAAAGTACAATTTTCATCTTTTCACTTAAAGGTAAAAAGCGCAGACTCACCATTATTGAATGTGGATGTGACATTAACATGATGATTGACCTGGCTAAAGTAGCAGATTTGGTAAGTTAGTGTGGGCAGTGGGTTTCTGACGGGGACTTAGAGCAGGTTGTGGGTTATTTATCCCATGTTGAAGAGAAGAAAGGCTTATGGTTTTTAAGGAAGTGGTGAGTGTTATGAGGGATGCAATAGATGTACTTGATAATGATGGTCATAATAATTTATGCATAATATAGATGCATAAATATGTACATGAAACAGTAGTAATGGTCCATTTCTTGGACCCTTAGTGGGCACTGTGCTAACAGCTTTCTACAAATATATTAATAGCTCATCTAATCCCCTAGAATGCCTTAGAGGTAAATAGTTATTATCTCCAATTTCGATGGAATCAAGACTCCCAGAAGTTAAACGATTTGTCAGAGGGTGGGAACTCTCCTCTTAGATGATGCCAGAACCTCCGTTCTAAATGATTATGATAAAACAAATCTCTGGGTTGCCCATGAGAAGTTGTCAGTCTAAAATAAAGCATCTCTACAGTATTCAGCATATGGAAACTGTGCAGCCTCCATTGCATTTACAGAAATGTTACTGTGCAAAAATAAAGCCTCCACCCCCCTCAAAAAAAATTAAGCCATATTGCTTGGAAAATGTGCAGTAATAGATAGATACCTTGTTGTTTGGGGGTTTTTTTCATTCAACTTTCTGGATAGCTGGTGAGAGAGCTAAAGATTTTATTTTTTAGCCCAGGAAATCCTCTGAAATGAAAAATAATTTAATACAATGTTATGGCTATCCCATTTTAATATCAGAAAGATAAATACTATTCAAATTTTCAACATGTAATGCTACCATTAATAAAAATATTATTATCAGCACAGAATAGTATAAACTTATTAAATCTTACACAAGTGAAATGATTGAAAGCTTAGCAAATGAGTCATTAGTTTCTCTTTTATGTAAAATACTAGAGGCCCAGTGCATGAAGCTCATGCATGGGGGTAAGGGGGGGGGGGTGTCCCCTCAGCCCAGCCTGCACCCTCTCCAATCCGGGACCCCTCGAGGGATGTCCGACTGCCAAATATCCCTTTCACAATCTGGGACCACTGGCTCCTAACTGCTCACTTGCCTGCCTGCCTGATCACACCTAACTGCCCCTCCTGCAGGCATAATTGCCTCCCACCCCCAATGGTCTGATTGCCCCTTAGTGCCCCCTTACCTGCCTGGCCGTACCTTATTGCACCCCCTGCCTGCATGATCATTCCTAGCTCCACCCCCCCGCCAGCCTGATTGCCCTTCACTACCCCCCTCTGCTGGCCTGGTCGCACCTCATGACCCTCTCCTCCCCCCCACAAGTCTGGTCGCCCCCAACTGCCCCTCTTGTGGGCCTGGTAGCCCATCAGCCTGCTGCTCTGTTGTTTGGTTGCCCCTCACTAACCCTCTTGCAGCCTGGTCACCCACACAGCCTGTTTGGTCGACCAATTTTGGATGTCATGGTTGCTTAATCTTTTATATATATAGATTCCAAGTCCTAATTTTATTATTTCAGAGCAGCAGGGAGAGGGAGAGAGAGATAGAAACATATGTGATGAGAGAGAAAAATTGACCAGCACATCTCACACTGGGGATGGAGCCCATAACCCAGACATGATCCTTGACCAGGAATTGAACCATGACCTTGTGGTTCACAGGTTGATGCTTAACACCACTGAACCATGCTGGCTGGGCCCAAACCATAATTTAAAAAGCATACACATATTAAGAAATAAGCCTTTCATATACATTTTTAAAAGAATATATTTTATTGATTTTTTACAGAGAGGGATAGAGAGTTAGAAATATCGATGAGAGAATCATTGATCAACTGCTTCTTGCACACCCCCTACTGGAGATGTGCCCGCAACCAAGGTACATGTCCTTGACCGGAATCAAACCTGGGACCCTTGAGTCCGCAGGCTGATGCTCTATCCACTGAGCCAAACCAGTTTCGGCTACTTTTTAGTTTAAAAAGGAACACATCAATTTGGTAAAATATTCAAGCTGTCCTATAGGGTGCAAACAATGCTTGTTTTCTGTTTCCTTGCTTCTCTCAGTTTCCCTCACAGCGCATCCTTTCAGATAATGTCTATACATACACATAATCCCTTTGAAGCACATGGTGTTTATTATACTCAGGTGCTTTGTGTTTTTTTCACTTAGCATTTCTTGGAGGTAAATAAGTATTATAGCTCAACCTTACTAAGTATTCCATTGTGTGTACATAATTTATTTAACCTGGTTTTTGTTGATTGCTCTTCTCTGGGTTGTTATAAAGCCTTCTAAGTCACAGCAGGCATACATAATACATGGATTTATGTTTGCATGCACATGTGTGTGCACTGGAGGAGTAATACAGGTTTCATTTATCTTCAGTTGGCAAAGGTTGTTACTAAGACAAAGATTGTGTTTGCCACCAATTTTTCTGATCATACAACTAATTGCTTGCTCCTTGTCACTCCATGTTGTCAAATGGGATGTGGGGATACCACAGCCAGCCCGCTCAGTTCTCTGCAGCCCTGCCTATGCTCTGCAGCAGCAGCTATACTTTCCCACAATGCTCAGCAGCCCACCTTCATTGAGTTTGTGGTTCAGGATTATGAATGTTCCATAATTTAATCAGATAAGTTTTTCTGTATTTAAAAATTATATTTTTTAAATATGTGTTTATTGATTTTCAGAGGAAGGAAGGGGGAGAAAACCAGAAACATCAGTGATGACACAAAATCATCTATCGACTGCCTCTTGTATGCCCCCTATTGGGGATTGAGACGGCCACTGTGCATGTGCCCCTTCGGGAATTAAACTGACCTGGTTCATGGTTGACACTCAACTACTGAGCCACACTGACAGGGCTAAAAATTATTTTTAATTATCTACAAAAATCTGAGGTCAGAAATGTAATATCTTAAAACTAGAAGTCTCTAGGGGTCAACTCTGAAATTATTTGAAGGGTCAACAATTTAAAAAATTGGTCTTATCTGCTTTTCTTATAGATTACCATTTATAACTTTATTATCTTTTGACTCCATTCTAAACTGGTAGTCTTCTATTTTTTAGTTTCTGAGCAATTGCATGTTACAAATTAATATATATAATAGAGCTTTCCTACTGCATGCTTCCCAGCAAAAGACTTGTTTTCCATATGAGAAAATTGAATCAAAAATATTTGGTTTTCTCTAATTTTTTTATATTTTCATTTATATCACTTCCTCCCAATTTTTGATATCAAAGATTTTGTTTCTTTGTTAGAGAGACCTGTTATTTGGCTTAAAATCACCTTGCCAAACAGTTTATTTCTTGACGTAAGAACTTTTGCAGGTAAGGGCTAAATTAGATGCAGCCTTTTCTGAGTTATTTCTCAGACATCAAAATTCCTGAAGTGGAAGTTTATATCTGGGTGGATATTGTCTCATGTTTGCTTTTTAGAACAGGTCAAAGGTATTTTTTTTCTCATGATAATTACCCCTAACTATACACTTGATTTTAGTCTAGAGCAGGAGTTAGCACTTTTTTCAGCAATAGGCCAGATGTTTTAATATGTTAGGCTTTGTGGGTCATAGTTTCTGTTGCAACTACTTAACTTTGCAGTTGTAGCTTAGAAGCAGGTGTAGAGTCCTGGCCGGTGCTCAGTGGTTAGAGCATAGGCCCATGGACCAACAGGTCTCAGGGTCGATTCCTCTCAAAGGCTCGTTCCTTGATTGCAGGTACCGCAGCCCCAGTAAGGGCGCATGTGGGAGATAACCAGTCAGTGTCTCTCCATGTTGATGCTTTTCTCTCTATCTCTC
This sequence comes from Pipistrellus kuhlii, assembly GCF_014108245.1. Taxonomy (NCBI): domain Eukaryota; kingdom Metazoa; phylum Chordata; class Mammalia; order Chiroptera; family Vespertilionidae; genus Pipistrellus; species Pipistrellus kuhlii. The sequence goes on along the minus strand of NW_023425460.1, from coordinate 436,789 downwards.
CCCCTCATCCCACTCCCACTCTCTAGAAATCATTGGAGGGAATATTCTTGGGTGAGGATTTAAAAAAAAAGCAGATGTAGGCAGTACATAAGTGAGTTAACATGGCTGTAGTCCAGTAAAACTTTGGTTGTGAAATAGGTGCTGGCTTGGATTTGGCCCGCAGGCCTTAGTTTTCTGATGGTCTGTTTTGGGTAATTTCCTTGATAAATTGTCTTTTGTTTCTAGGTTCTGATGCTCATAGATGCCAGCTTCGGGTTTGAAATGGAAACATTTGAGTTTCTAAACATCTGTCAAGTACACGGCTTTCCTAAAATTATGGGCGTTCTCACTCATCTAGATTCCTTCAAGTATAATAAGCAGCTGAAGAAGGCGAAGAAGCGATTGAAACACAGGTTCTGGACAGAAGTCTACCCGGTGAGAAGATAATTGATTATTGAATACTGACCCTGTAATCCTTTAGAAATAGAATGCGTGAGTGGGAGATCTTAAGCATCTCTACAGGACTCGCCTCCTTTATATCTGTTGATAGTCCCTGGCATACTTCCTCGGGATAGTCTTTATTCTGGACAGACTACATGCTTAGTGTGCCTCATTTGTCTTTGTCCCCCAGCACCAGGCAGGGTCTGGCTCTAAGTGTCTTGGATTTTCTACTTAATAGAGTGTCCAAAGGTTCTCGTAGTTACGGGACCAAGAACGAGTGCACACACACTGCCCCTCCTCCCTCCCCTCACACTGATGCGGCCGTTGGTCCCAGGATGCTTGGTGCCCAGGAGCCTCACTGTACTCCAGACAGGTGCCACTGCTGACTGCAGAGCAGTCTTGACAGTAAATGTGTTTGCAGGCCTGTCCTCATGAAGCCCTTACAAGGTGGTTCCTCAGAGACCGGGGAGTTTCTGGGAGCATCGGCACCGGGGTTTGCTAGAAGTGTCCCTCTCTTAGCCTTGCTGCTTATTTCGAGGCCCTTATTTTAGTACAGTATTGACAAGAATGTAGTTGAAATTTAATTTATTTTTCTTCACGTTTAGGGTGCCAAGCTGTTCTACCTTTCTGGAATGGTACATGGAGAATATCAAAACCAAGAAATTCACAATCTGGGCCGTTTCATTACAGTTATGAAGTTTAGGCCTCTGACATGGCAGACATCTCACCCTTACATCCTGGCAGACAGGTAAAAATGAATGTCACTTTTTCTTCCTTGCCCAGATATTTCAAAGCTAAGGAGGTTAGAAAAAGAACAGTAATAAAGCTTATTTTGTGTTTCTTTATGAATAGTGGAGGGAGAAATGTAGTTAAGGGAAAATATCTATTTTTTTGTATCATAACATAAAAATGCTGTGGCTTTGAGAATAAAGTATGAAATGTTTAGAAAAATGAGAGGATTTTGAAGCATTTAAGGCTACAGAAGGTGGCTCCACCCTGCTTTTCCAACCTTAACTTTGTGCTCCAGTCACTCAGGTGTATCCTGTGTTTTCTTTCCTTTCTGCCTTTTTTTTTTTTTTTTTCATATTGTTTTCTCAGCCTGGAGTATCCTTATTTCACCTGCCAGAACCCAACCCACATTAAAAACCCTCATCAAAGCTTAATCCTCTTCCATAAAGGGTGCCTTCTGGGTATGTTGCCTGTCCTTCCCTGAGCACAGGGACATGCATTTCCCATTTCTGCGGTCCTATGGAATGTATATTTCATAGAGCCTAAGGTGCAATCATGTGTTTGCTTCTTTTCCTCTGGTAGATGGTGAGCTGTGCTTTCTTATTTCTGTGTTTTCTATAATTATCTAAACGTGTTGAGTGAACTAGTGAAGGTGGTGAATTAATGACACATGAAGGGGAGTACACGAACTTTGCCATTCATTTCTGCCATGTGATTGGGTTTTATTTTTCTAGGATGGAAGATTTGACAAACCCAGAAGATATCCGAACAAATGCCAAGTGCGACCGAAAGGTGTCTCTTTATGGTTATTTAAGAGGAGCACATTTGAAAAATAAAAGCCAAATTCACATGCCAGGTATTCTTTATCTTCTGAGGAAAACTTCAAATTGGCCAAACAAGGGAGAGCCACCTTGCTGGAGTTTTTAAGAGTAACTCAGCTCTCTTTGGCTGGCAAACACTGAGTTGCCTCGTCTCCTCTGCTCTGTTGTTAGCTGGAAAGACACAGTGCCAGTGTCGAGGATGCCCTTGTCGTGGCTGAAGCCTTCCTTCCCACGGGGGCCATTTTTGCTGATGGCAGATTTGTCAGCTGAAGCCATGTCCTGTCTCTCTTCCAGGTGTAGGAGATTTCGCTGTAAGTGACATCAGTTTCCTACCAGACCCCTGTGCCCTTCCTGAACAGCAGAAGAAGCGCTGCTTGAATGAAAAGGAGAAGTTGGTGTACGCGCCTCTCTCTGGAGTTGGCGGGGTGCTGTATGACAAAGATGCTGTCTACGTCGACCTTGGTGGCAGCCACGGCTTCCAGGAACCAGTGAGGACAGTCACAGGCTTAATACAATTGGAGCTTTGTAATCTGTATTCTTAGTTATGATAATGCCTGTTGTAAATAGGCAGCATATTTAACCTCGCCAAGCAGAAAGTAAAAGCATGTCCCCTGTACCTCCCTGCTGCAGGTGCACAGGATCCCACACCTCCCAGCATGAGCTCTGGAGGCAGCGTGGGGCCTGACTACCACCTCCTTATATAGAATCAGTGTGTTTTCAAGCCCTGACTCTCTGGTCTTTTGTTTTCTCTTTACACATATAATGTTTATTTAGATTATTGTATGTTGCCTGTAAATGCTATAATGTATCTGTGTGTATGAGAGAGAAAGAGAAGTAATATTATATGGGATCTAACTATAAATGCTTTTTCAAGATTTGGCACTTAGGAATATGTGATTCTGTTGTTCCCTGTTAGTATTTGTAGAGCTATTTCTGTCTGTTGACAGTTGTGTAGTATTTCATTGTATGGAGACCCCTCGTTTACTGAAGCAGTCTTCGGAGGGCTGATGGGCTCGCCGCTTGTCCTCTAGTTTGAACAGGGATGCAGTGAGTCCTTGTACATGTAGCTTTGTTCACTGGGAGGGATCTTCCTTTGCAGTAAATTCTTTGAAGTGAAATTTTTCATCCAAGATAGCAATTTTTTTCTTAACGGACTCCAGACTTATTTCTTTTACCTTTCTGAAATGGGATTTAATTGGGCTAAAGTGAGTACATTCTGTAGCTTCAGCACCTAAAATTTTTCTAGCAGAATATTTAGGTTATAGGTTATGTACTCTGTGAACTTTGAAAAAGTTTAATGAAGACAGAATTCAATAAGAATTTTCTTTTCTTTTTGAGCCAGGAGGTAGGGTTTTCAGGAGCTGTGTTTAGGGTAATTTTGAGAAACTAATTGAAACCAGTGTGTCTTTATTCACATTCCTCACTTTCCTTTTCTTGGTTGCCTTGGCAGGATGAGGCGAGTCCCACCCATGAACTGGTCCAGAGTCTCATTTCCACCCATTCCACTATTGATGCCAAGATGGCTTCAAGTAGAGTGACACTTTTTTCTGATTCCAAACCACTGGGGTCAGAGGATATAGATAATCAAGGGTAAGTTTGCTATTTTTCTATTTTTAATTTAAAAAAATGTTACTACAGAAGATTCTATCACCCATAACTGCTGTCATAACACATTTTGGTGGGATTCATTCCAGGGCGTTTTGTTTTGCTTTGCTTTGTATGTGCATATGTTTCTGAGGGCTCTTCCCCTAGGTCACATTACATGACTCTTTTTTACATGGCATTTCTTAAAACAATATGGAGAATTCTGTTTTTAACGGACCCAGAATATTCCTCAGCTATCACAAAACATTTTTCATAGATTGCTTCTTAGGAGACCTGAGCCACTTAGCTTCCTTTCAGTGGTCAAAATAGTGCAGCGAGTAGTCAGAGAGCTTATGCACGTGGCTGTCCAGAATCCACACATTTTGTCTCTGAAAGTGTTACTTACATTGTATTGTAGTATCTCCTGGGGGTGATTTCCACTAATGTGTGGCTTATACAAGTTATTTTCAGTCTGGGTTGGGAATTTGTATACCTTGTACGTAGTTTTAGTTTTATTGTAGTAATTTGTGACTCCCAATACAAATCATTCTGAAGAAGATTGAGATTATCTAGTTTATAGCTTATCTTTACCTAATAATAGAGAGACATGTAAATTGACTCTGTTGCACCCACAGCCAATCAGAGTGAGTATGCAAATTAACCCAACAAAGAAAGCGGTTAATTTGCATATATATCTGGGTCCTGGGAGCCTCCTTGGCACCCGGGTCACTCTCAGCCAGCTATTAGAGGGGTGGGGAGTCCCCTTCCCAAGCCTAAAGCCTTGCCTGGAGGCTTAGGCTTGAAAAGGGGCCGAGTCTGAGATCAGAGGGAAGGGGAAAAAATCAATGGAAATATATCCTCAGGTGAGGATAAAAAGAAAAATAAAGGAATATTATATCCCATGAAAGACACATCTTGAAAGTGCCTAAAGGAAGTTATTTTTTTATATGGAGGGACTGGAGTCTGTGGTGATGAAAATACCATGGTGGCTGCTGTAACTGGCAGTGGCTACAGCAGTGTGGTGATGGGCCTGGCGCCTTTCCCTGATAAGTCCAGTCATCAGACAGCGGCTTAGGTCCGCTCCCCATTGGGAGCGGGCCTAAGCCATCAGCAGAACATCCCTTGAGGGCTCCCAGTATGTGAGAGGGGGCAGGCTGGGCTAAGGGACCCCTCCCCAGTGCACAAATTTCATGCACTGGGCCCCTAGTCTGTAATAATAAAAGCATAATATGCTAATTAGACTGGATAGCTGAATGACCTTTTAGATGTCATTCCAGATGTCCTTCTGGACCAAGCTGTGGTGGTGGGGGCTGAGCAGAAGCAGTTAGGGGTGATCAGGCAGGCAGGTGAGCAGTTAGGAGCCAGCTGTCCCGGATTGGGAAAGGGATGTCTGATTGCCAGTTTAGAACCACAGGGATAGAGCCTAAACCAGCAGTTGGACATCCCCCGAGGGTCCCGGATTGAAAGAGGGTGCAGACTGGGCCTAGGGACACCAACCAACCGCCCTTTCCATGTCCCCCATGCACAAATTTTGTGCACTGGGCCTCTAGTCTATAATAAAAGCATAATATGCTAATTAGACCAGACAGCCGAATGACCTTCTGGACAAAGCCTGTGTTTCAGGGTTGTGAGGTCTGAGACAAGGCGCTGTAGCTGCGAGGGCCAAGCCCCTTGCATGAATTTTGTGCATCAGGCCTCTAATTATAAATACAAATGGAAAAAAAAAAATGTCATCTGTCTCTTAGCTAGCAGATGGTATAGCTAGCTAAGTTAAGTGCAATAGTTCTTCTATTTGGGAAAAGCATCTCTAAGCCTCAATTTTATCATCTCATAGGAGTTATGATTATTAAATGCAATACTGTACATAAACTAGCATGATGCAGAAAACAAGTATTAAAGATCCCTGTTACGGTCAATGTTATTAGCCATTTTCATTTTTAAGTATTCTAGTCATCCTTGTCTACATGGACACTCTAATGTAGTTACAGTCATGATTGTATAAAATGTCTGTGTATATTGTGAGCATTTCTTTTTCCTATAGTCTTTTTATATAATCATCACTGTTATTGGTATATCTAACATACAATTTATCTTAGTACAATTTTTAATATTTTTTTCACAATTTTATATAAGCTACATTAAATAGCTTTATAAGTTTTTATTTTGTGAATTTAGTAGGGTTTTTTAAGATTTTTAAAAATTGATTTTTAGGGAGAGAGAAAGAGAGCATGAGAGAGAGGAAAAAAACATCGATTGGCTGCCTTTAGCACAACCCCCACTGGGGACCGACCCTGCAGCCCCAGCATGTGCCTTGACTGGGAATTGAACTGGCAACCTTCCAGTGCATGGATGACACCCAAGTGAGCCTACCAGCCAGGGCTGGATTTAGCATGTTGATGATGACTCTTTATCAAGTATTGCATTGGTGATTTCAAAATGGCAATATTTTTTCTTTTTCTTTTTTTAAATCCTCATCTGAGATATTTTTTCATTGAGAGAGAGAGGGAGAGAGTGAAAGACAAAGAGACATTGATGTGCAAAAAAATCTATCAGTTGCCTCCCCATCAGGGATCAAACCTGCAACCTTTTGGTATATGGGATGATGCCCCAATCAACCAAGCCACTCGGCCAGGGCAAAATGGCAATATTCTTAATTTGTTAGCTGGCATGCTTTAACAAGGAGCTTTCATTTCTATCCCTTAAAAAAAAAATGGACTTTTTTTAAAATTTCATTTATTACCCTGTTATCATCATCATTCTTTCTGTGCCTCTGTTGTCCTTTTAGTCTGTGTCGTGTCATTTGGGCACATTTCTCTTGCTCTTTGAGCACTTCCTGGCTGTTGACACACAGGGTGTGCCAGGCCACTTTGTACTTCCCTGCCTGGGACCTGTAGCTAGCCATTTCCTAAGCTCATCTGGTGAAAGCTTGGAGTGGTTGGTCTTCTAAAAGATCTATTAAGTACTCGCTTCCATTTTGAACAGTTTTTCCCTAAAATTTGTCTTTTTTTTTTTTTTTAAGGTGTTAGGGAACTGTGTATGAGTTTGCTTACTAATATAGTATTTATTAAATCATTCCTTTCTGTGCTATGTCACTTAAAACCGTCCCTTGACAGTATTTTCTGCTTTGTGTATTTATTGACTTGCCATTTCTAGATTAGCAGGTTGTTTTACATGTTGAATTATTTTGCTTTACTTGTTAATACAGGCTGTGGATGCCAAAAGAGGAAAAGCAGGTGGATTTAAAAACTGGTCGAGTACGTCGAAAAGCCATTTTTGGAGATGAGGAAGATGAGTCTGGGGATAGTGATCCTGAAGACGATGAAGAAATGCCTGAAGGTGACAGGATGGAAAATAGCTCTAGTGATGAAACAGAAGAGGAAGAAGATGCTGAAGTGACCAGTAAAGTGTACATGGCTGACAAAGGTGCCAAACGGCAGAGACTTGAGATGGAAGAAGACAGTGAGATAGACTTGCCAGCATTTGCTGACAGTGATGATGACCTGGAGAGGAGCTCAGGGGATGAAGGAGAAGAAGAGGAAGCTGATGAAAGCAGTGAAGAAGAGGGCTCCGATGCAGAAGAGAGGGATAATTTAGAACCTAAGACTATAGGAAAAGGCAGTAAATCAGGTCTTTTACACAGTAATGGGCTGAGTGACCGTTTGAATCTGGAGAAGACAATGAAAAAAGCAGCCCTCACTACTTCAGATTCCGGTCATTGCACAGCTGAAGAGGCATTTGCCTCTGAAGATGAATCTGAAGGAAGCTCCTCTCTCAGCACAGAGGAAAAGGACTCAGAAGACGAAGCGCTTGTTAGGAAGAAGTTTCCAAAGCCATCTCAAGCGGTCAGTGGTCAGAAACGGGCGTCAGAGAGCTTAATTGATGAGACCAGTGATATAGAAGACTTACTCAAAGAGGAGGAAGAGTACAAGGAAGCAAGTAATTATTCCACAGAAACTTCAGGTATGCCTAAATTTAACTTAACTGCCCTTTTAAACTTGGCACTGACTGTCTTCTATAATAATAGAAGCATAGTATGCTAATCAACCCAGACGACCTCTGGATGCAGCCGGGGGCTGTGAGGGAAGCCCGGGTGCCGGAGGGAAGCCAGTGCCGGCAGCCAGGGGAAGGAAGGCCTACTGTTGCATGAATTTCATGCATTGGGCTTCTAGTTTTACAAATAAAATGTCTATATTTGGGAGTCTGCTGTTTTGGATATTTCTTAACTTCAAATATTATACTTCAAAAAAGGATTTCAGGGTGAATGAGCAGTGAGCTTGAAGTAGAGACAACAGATAAACAGCCTTAATTGATGTTGGCATTGGTCCTTCCAGGTGCCCTCAAATGGAAGGAAGACCTTTCCCGGAAGGCAGCTGAGGCCTTCCTGAGGCAGCAACAAGCAACGCCAAATCTCCAAAAGCTGATTTATGGGACAGGTAAAAGCTCTGGTTCATATCTGGAAGCATCGTTGTTCCTTAGACTATTTCTGGAAAGGCAGTGAGGAAATTGGTTGGAGGTTTGAGTGGTACTTGTGATATCTATAAGGTATTTCTTGCTGTCATAGTTTGCATTTGTCAGATGTTTTTAATCTTCAGTTTATGAGTACCATAAATTGGTCCTATGAAATAGTTTTCTGGGTTTGCCATAAAACTTTTGATGAGAATAGTCTTCATTGTGTCATTCTGTCTCTATACAAAGTCTTCTATGAGAATTTCTTATTTGGTAGAATTTAGTACCAAGAAAACATAAAGTGCTGAACTTTACATTGTGGTCCCTAGTTAGTACGTGATTAGAACAAGGCCAAAAGTGTATATGTGAGCTAGGAGCATCGAATCAGGAGGTGGCTGTGGACTGGCTTCCAAGTCAGCTTTTGCTTAAGTTCTTTTAGTGACTAGGGACTCAGCATTCCTCCAGATAAACTGTGATAACTGAAAGTTCGGCCTGTAAATCCCTTCCCTGCTCCAACCCCCGTTACTCTCCCTCCTCAGTGGACTCTCTGCTGCTGCCTGCAGGGAGATAGAAGTCTTCCAGGCATGATAAGCAGCAGTTCCCTGGCTTCTCTCTGACTCATGTGCTTAGGAGCGCCACTGTTCCTGCCACAAAAAGGGAGCCTCAGGCCCAAGTCCTCTTGCGTGCTGACTTGTTCTCCCTTTTCCATCTTGGTGGTCTCGTTAGTGACAGAGGACAATGAAGAAGAAGATGAGGCCGGGGAGGAGCTTGGAGGGTTGTTTCGTGTCAGCCAGCCTGCCCGAGAGTGTAAGTACAAGGCTGACTCTTTGGACTGCTCCCGATTTCACTTGGAGGTGCCCCATGATTGGGATTTAGAGGAGGTAAGACTGAATGTGAATAATACATAGAAAATGTGAATAATAATTTATGAGAAAATTGTTCTAAAAGAAGATCATGTGATTTTAATGTTGCCTACCTGTTATTTTATAAGATAACAGGATATTTTCCCAGATGTTGGAGTGTATTTCATGCATCCTAAACAGTAAAATGTTCTGGGTTTGATTAGAGTCTAACTTTTAGACCATGTGCCTGTGTTATGGAGAAAAGGAAAATGCTCAGCTTTTAGTATGGATAGTATTTGAATTTGAAGCATTGCACATAAATTTTATACATTTAAAATATTTTGTTTTATAATTTGAATGCACTAGTGTCCCTCAGCAATTGCAATTTCTGCTGTTTACAAACACATAAATGTATTACGCTGTTGGTAAATTTTGTTTCTTATTCACCACTCTCTGATTACACTGGAATTCATTCAGTTCTCAGACTTGCTAGGCTTACTCCCCTCTGTTTTCTCTTCTGGAATGTTCTTCCCAAGCTGGCTTCTTTTGATCATAAAATGTCACTCCTCAGAGTGCTCCAGTCATTTATTACCCCATTGGCTATTGTAATTTACTGAATAGCATTTATGTACTTGATGAAGTGTATTAACCATAACCATTTTTTATGGTAAAATTTAATACAGGTTTTTGAAGCCCACATAAAATAGTTGTTAACTTAATGAGTGGGTACCAGGTAAGGACTCTTGTGACCACTGTGCCCATCCTAGCCATGGTCCCCGTTCCTTGCAGAAGGAACATGACTCTGTGGTAATCATCTCCTTCATTTCGTCCTCCAAGTTGCATCATAAACACCATAGTTTACTTTTACCAGGTTTTTTGGGGGTTGTTTTTCACTGTGCCTTTTTTAAAAAAGTATTACATATATCCCCCTTTTCCCCCCATTGACCCTGACTAGCTACTCACTGTGCTTTTTAAAACTTTAAATATACTTTCCTTTTCTCTGCCCATCTTTCCCTCGCCTTCCATTTAATTTGTTTAAGAAACCAAGTATTTGGTGTGTAGTTTTTCATATTATGGACTTTATGAATTCCATTGTAACCCTGTGTGCAGTTTATCTGGCTCCTCTGTCCTCTGTGTTTCCTATAAAGTGGTACAGAGAAATAGCAATAGAACTCTGTGATGATGGAAATAAGTTATATATGAACTGTCCAGTGTGGCTATTGAGGACTTTATATGTCTAGTGGGACAGAAAAACTAAATTTTCAGTTTTATTTAATTTTTGTACTTGATGTGAGATGAATATGACTTATTCTTTTGCATATGGAAATCAATTGTCCTAATACTATTTGTTGAAAAGACTGTTTCTTTCCCATTGCCTTGTCTTGGCACCCTGGGCAAAATAAATCACTTGACCATAGATATGTGGGCTTATATATGGGCTCTTAATTGTATTTCATTGATCTATGTCATTCCTTGTGTCAGCACAATCCTGTTTTGATTACTGTCCTTTCATAGTTAAGTTTTGAAACTGAAAAGTGAATCTTCCAGCTTTGTTTTCTTTTTAAGTTGTTTGATCTATTCTGGATCTCTTGGGTTTTCTGTATTTTAAGATCAGCTTTTCCATTTCTATAAAGAACCAGCTGGGATACTGACAGGGATTGCACTGAATCTATACTTTAGAAAGTGTTTCTATCTTAGCAATATTAAGTTTTCTGATCCATTAACATGGGATGTCTTTCCATTTATTTGGATTTTAAATATCTTACAAGAATGTTTTGTAGTTATCAGATTATAAGCTTTGCACTTTTGTTGAATGTATACGCAGCATTTTATTCTTTTTGATGCTATTATAAAAGGAACTGTTTTCTTATCATTTTTGGATTTTTTATTCCTAATATAGAGAAAAGTAATTTATTGTTCTATATTAATCTAGTATTTTACAACTTTGATTGATTAGTTCGATAGTTTTTCACTGGATTCCTTAGGATTTTTTGTAAACCAGATTATATCACCTGTGAATAGAGACAGTTTTCCTTTCTAAACTGGATGCCTTTTATGTCAGTTTATTGCTTAATTGCTGTGGCTAGCACGCCTAGTACAGTGTTGAATAGAAGTGAGAGCAGATAGACTTTCCTATTCCTGATTTTATTCCTGATGATGAAAGCTCTCAGTCTTTCGTCATTAAATATGATGTTAGTGGTGAATTTTTCATGGATGTCCTTTATTGTTTTGAGGACATTTCCTTCTGTTCCTAGTCAGTTGTGTGTTTTTCATGGAGGTTCTAATTTTTTTTTTAAATTTGTTTGGTCTATTGTTCCTCTAAGTTAATTATTATTAAGCTTAATGAAATAAGGATCATCTGGGAACAACTTGCCTACAGAACTTGTTGGCATAAAATAGATGTGTTCGTAAATGTTTAGTGAGTGAGTGTAGGCATGAAGGAATGAGTAAAAGAATAGACTTGCTTTTGCATGCATTGTAATCATGCTAGCCTCAAGGCTACTTTTGAGAATTAGGTTGTGTATGAAAAACATGACTCATAACCAAAAATATGATTTAGTTGAAAGCCAAACAACCACAATAAGTCTGTAGTAGCAAATAGTAAGTTAAAAATGCTGTTTAATTGCATTGCCTTAAGAACACTAGTAAACTTTGAAAATCTGTTGAATTAGTAAATGTCTGTTTGTTTATTAGGTCAGTGGGTAATAGGCCTTTCCCTATCTAATAAGTGCTGATGTTTCTGTGAAGGTGATGGACAGTATCAGAGATTGCTTTGTGACTGGGAAGTGGGAAGAGGATAAAGATGCTGCCAAGATCTTAGCAGAAGATGGTAAGTAAAGGGATATATCCTTTTTTTTAATTAAAAATTTTTGTTTATTTTTGATTTTTTTTTTTTGGTTTTTATTGTTCATATTATTACAAATGTTCCTTATCCCCCACCACCACCACCACCATTGCTCTCCTCCACCAGGTTCCCACCCCACCCTCTGCCCTTTTCCCTCTCCCCATTGTCCTCATCCATAGGTGCACAGTTTATGTTCAGTCTCTTCCCACGCCCCCCTCTCCCCTTTTCCCCAAGAATCGTCAGTTCACTCCCCTTCCATACCTCTGATTCTATTATATTCAACAGTTAATATTGTTCATCAGATTTTTTAAATTTCCTTGGTTTTTAGATTCACTTGTTGATAGTTACGTATTTGTTGTTCATAATTTTTATCTTTGTTTACTTTCTCTTCTGAAAGAACCCCCTTCAGCAATTCATATAATTCTGGTTTGGCGGTGATGAACTCCTTTAGCTTTTTTTTATTGGTGAAGCTCTTTATCTGGCCTTCGATTCTGAGTGATAGCTTTGCTGGGTAGATTATTTTTGGCTGTAGGTTTTTGCTATTCATCACCTTGAATATTTCTTGCCATTCCCTTCTGGCCTGCATGGTTTCTGTTGAGAAGTCAGCTGACAATCGTATAGGTGCTCCTTTGTAGGTTACTACCTTCTTTGCTCTTGCTTCTTTTAATATTCTCTCTTTGTCTTTTGCTCTTGGAATTTTAATAATGATGTGTCTCGGTATGGTCCTCTTTGGATTACTTTTGTTTGGAGTTCTGTGCGCTTCCTGGACTTGCAAGTCTAATTCTTTCACCAGGTGGGGGAAGTTTTCTGTCACTATTTCTTTCAGTATGTTTTCGATATCTTGCTCTCTCTCATCTTCTGGGACCCCCATAATTCTGAGGTTGGTTCGCTTGAAGTTGTCCCAGAGGTTTCTTACATTATCTTCAATTTTCTGGATTCTCTTGCCTTCTAGCTTCTGTGGAGGAGTGTCTTCTGGCTCTATATGTTCCAAATCTTTGACTTGATTCTTGCGATCTTCCCTTCTGTTTTTAGGACTCTGTAAAATATTTTTTATTTCAGACAATGTATTCTTTATTTCTTGTTGATCCCTTATCATTTCTTGTTGACTCCTTATTAATTCTAGTTGATCTCTTTTCATATCCTCATAGGCCTTATCCATCTTTTCTAGGAAATTCTTGAAAAACCTTATAAGCGTAGATTTGAACTCTATATCCAGACGCTTTTTGTCCTCCATTTCTTTCGTTTGTGATCTATTTTGTTGTTGCATTTCGCAGTTACAGATGGGACGGGTTTTCAGGGTGGAGCCTGCAGCTTTGGCTTCCGTCAGCCCCGCCCTGTGCAGGTCCTTCAGTGCTCGCTGCCGGCGCCTCCTTAGGCTTTTCCAGCTCCTTCGAGCCTCCTTCTGGTTTTCTCCTTGCTTCTCACTGTAGAATTTCCAGTCAGTCAACCTTCCTGTAGTTCTGGGCAATGTTCGTTTTATACTTTAGTTGTAATTTATTGAAATTGTTGTGTGCGGCTGCGGCTAGGTGTTCACCTGGGGGCAGCCATCTTGGATCTCTGTTTTTGAAAATATTTTTTATTGGCCGGGACTGGTTTGGCTCAGTGGATAGAGGGTCGGCCTGCGGACTGAAAGGTCCCGGGTTCGATTCCAGTCAAGGGCATGTACCTTGGTTGCGGGCACATCCCCAGTGGGGGGTGTGCAAGAGGCAGCTGGTCGATGTTTCTCGCTCATCGATGTTTCTAACTCTCTGTCCCTCTCAATTTCTCTATGTGTAAAATCAATAAAATATATTTAAAGCTGAAACCGGTTTGGCTCAATGGATAGAGCGTCGGCTTGGGGACTGAAAGGTCTCGGGTTTGATTCCGGTCAGGGGCACATGCCTTGGTTGTGGGCATATCCCCAGTAGGGGGTGTGCAGGAGGTAGCTGATCGATGACTCTCTCTCATCGATGTTTCTAACTCTCTATCTCTCTCCTTCTCTGTACAAAATCAATAAAATATAATATATATATATATATATATATATATATATATATATATATATTTAAAAATATATTTATTTTTTATTGATTGAGAGAGAGAGAGAGAGAGAGCACGCAAAACATCAATGATAAGAGAATCATTGATTAGGAATTGAGCCTGCAACTCAGGCATACTTTCTGATGGGGAATCGAACCGTGACCTCTTGGTTCAAGCTCTCAACCACTGAGCCACACTGGCTGGGCTCTTTTCTTTTCTGTTAATTGTATTTTTCGGTTCTATAATTTCTATTTGTTTCTCCAGTTTTTTTCCCTGAGATTTTCAATTGTTTGTACTCCATTATTATTTCTGTAGTTGGTTGTTTATACACTACAGGCCTGGGGCACAAAATTCATGCAAGAGTAGGCCTTCCTTCCCCTGGCTGCCGGCCCCGGCTACCCTCTGGCACCCAGGACCCGGGCTTCCCTTGCAGCCATAACTTCATCCAGAAGGACGTCTGGTCTAATTAGCATATTAAATTTTTATTATTATAGATAGCTGAGAAGAAAAAAGAAACATATATACTCATTTTTTTCCAGCCTAGAAATTCTTGGTGGCTATTTGTATTGTAATTGTGTTGAAGGGAGAATTGGCATCTTAATGATATTGAGTCTTCCTTTCCAAAAACATGTACTCTTTATTTGTTCAGTAGATAATATCAGTAATACCTTCTTCACTGGGTCAAGTTAAAAAAATGTAGTTAAGCTGTAAAGTACTTAGAGCCGTGTCTGGAATGTAAAACACCTGAAAGTGTTAGCTAATGTTATTCCTTGTGCTCTTTGTAAAGCCTTTATTAAAGATCTTGTACATTTTTTATTTCTAAATATCCTGTTTTTTGTTTTTATTACAATAGAATATTTCCATCTCTTATATTTCCTTTGGCTCTTTGGTTCTTTGGCTCTTTCTTATGTGAAAACTAGAGGCCCAGTGCACAGAAATTTGTACACTGGAGGGGGGGTCCTCAGCCCGGCCTGAGCCCTCTCGCAATCCCAGACCCCTCAGGGGATGTCCACCTGCCAGCTTAGGCCCATTCCCTCAGGGAGCGGGTCTAAGCCGCAGTCAGACACCCTTAGCACTGCAGAGGAGGCAGGAGACACTCCTGCTACCACCATTGCGCTTGCAGCCATTAGCTCAGCTTGGGGCTGAGCGGAGCGCACTGACCACCAGGGGGCAGCTCCTGCATTCAGCATCTGCCCACTGGTGGTCAGTGGGCATCATAGTGGATCATTCCCAGGTGTTCTTCTCTTAGGGTCAGTTTGCATATTACCCTTTTATTATGTACGATGTTTTAATTATTTTTTTTATTTTTTTATTTTAAACATTTTATTGATTTTGTACAGAGAGGAAGGGAGAGAGATAGAGAGTTAGAAACATCAATGAGAGAGAGTCATCGATCAGCTGCCTCTTGCACACCCCCTACTGGGGATATGCCCGCAACCAAGGTACATGCCCTTGACTGGAATCGAACCCGGGACCTTTCAGTCCCCAAGCCGACGCTCTATCCATTGAGCCAAACCGGTTTCGGCTGTAGGATGTTTTAATACCTTCTGAAGTTGCCTCCCAGAGGACTTTTAACTTGTCTATTTCTTTTAAGGGTAATATTCATAATTAAACGAATGAATGAATGAATGGGCTCTTCGTGTGGGCTCAGCACTGTTTTAGGTACTACTCTTGTATAATCTAAGATTTTTCCCTCGGTTTGTCACCATTGTGTTGAGCTGTTGGTGAGATTCTTTCTCACCTGTGCTTGTTATCGAAGCCATGGCTTTTCAATTCACTTGAAATTTTTTATTTTTGAGGGTCTCATCTGCAGGGCCACTCATGCCACCTGTGTACATCTCTGCTACAGTTTAATTACCTCTCCTGG
This sequence comes from Pipistrellus kuhlii, assembly GCF_014108245.1. Taxonomy (NCBI): domain Eukaryota; kingdom Metazoa; phylum Chordata; class Mammalia; order Chiroptera; family Vespertilionidae; genus Pipistrellus; species Pipistrellus kuhlii. The sequence goes on along the minus strand of NW_023425460.1, from coordinate 421,216 downwards.
AAAAATAGCTCTTGGCTGTGTGGGGTATTGAAGGAAAGTATAGAAATGTAGATTGGGCTTGTTTACTTAAACTGAACATGGATGTAATAAGGTTTAACGGTCCTGCCTTCTTCTGGGTTGCGTAGTGATAGGAATAGTAACAGTAAAGTTTGGGGTGCAGAACACACTGTCCACCTGGGGCTGGTAGTGCTAGAGTGTCATGTGCACCCTCCTCAGAGGTGAGTCATGTGGATGTTCTTTTCCCAGAGGAGCTGTATGGTGACTTTGAAGACTTGGAAACAGGGGACGTGCACAAGGGAGCATCAGGCCTGGACACTCAGGTATGACTTTGCCAGGCCGCTGTCAGCCACTGGTCCTGTAACTGGGGTCAGTATATTCTGAAATAGGCCTATTTGAGACATTCTAATCTTGTTGTCTGTGTAAATAGAGACCGGATGGATTCCTTCCTGAAAACATGGAGGGTGGGGCTGATCAAAGGTTATTGGTTTACTTGCTATTCTTTCTTTTTCTGTATATGAAATGTCTTTATTGATTTTCAGAGAAAAGAAGGGAGAGGGAGAGAGAAATATCAATAGTGAGCCTTACCTGATTTTGCTCAATGGTTAGAGCATCGGCCCTGGACTGAAGGGTCCCGGGTTTGATTCTGGTCAAGGGCACATAGTTTGGTTGTAGGCCAGATCCTGGGCCCAGATTGGGTGGCGTTCAGGAGGCAACCAATCAATGTGTCTTTCTCACATCAATGTTTCTCTCTCTGTGTCTCCCCCCTCATCCCTCCCAATCTCTAAAAATCAATGGAAAAATACCCTCTGGTGAGGATTAACAACGACATAAAAGAAACTCCAGTGATGGGAGAGAATAAAAAATCAGCTGCCTCCTGCATGCCCCCTGCTGGGAATCGAGCCTGCAACCTGGCTGTATGCCCTGACCAGGAATTGAACCTTGACCTGGTTCACGGGTTGATGCCCAGCCACTGAGCCACACTGAGACTGGGCTACTTGTTATTATTGATTTTTGGAATGACACCTGTTACCTCTTCTTGATGTTATGATTCTTCAGTCATTGAAAGTTTCAGTTCTTAGGTCACTGTCTTCCTCTCCACCATTATTTTTGCCATCATTCTCCTGTTCTTAAATCACGTATGGAATCTAATGGACAAAGTAAACAATAGAAACAGACTCATAGATAAAGAATACACTGACAGCTGTCAAAGGGGAGATTCAGGGGCTGGGTGAAAAAGGTGAAGGGATTAAAAAAAAAAAAAAAAACCTCATGGACACAGACAATGGTATGGTATTTTCCAGAGGGAAGGGGTCGGGTGGGAGGGTGCGTTGAGCAGGTGGGGGTGGGTAGAAGAAGGTATAAGGGAGATAAATGTTGATCGAGAGTTGACTTGGGATGGTGAACACATAATACAATATACGAAATTTATACAGAATTTGTATTATAGAAGTGTACACTTAGAACTTACATAATTTCATTAATCAATGTCACTCCAATGAATTCAATAGAAAGAGGGGAAAAAAGAAGAAAATATTCATATCTAAGCCTCCAAAAAAAGGCCATTTAGAAAAACCAATTCTCTGTTTAGGATTTTTTATAACACTATCCGGGTGGGGACACTTGCTGCTATTTTATTCACATATGGCATTCCCAGACAGACTAAGGAATTGCAGTTCATTGTAATGCAGATCTAAATGTCTCTTGTAGCAATACATGTTATTTAGAGCTCAAGGCTGTGTTTTGTTTCATGATGATCATAACCTAGATTTTGGCAAATCAGAACTTTTTAAGTCTGCTTTAAAGCTAAAGAAAATATTTTCACAAACTTTTAAAAAATTTTCTCTCTGGAAATTTAAGACTGAAGATGTAGAGGAAGAAATTAAGGAAGAAATTGACTCCTCTGCAGAGGAAAGTGCCAAGAAAAAGCATTTGGATAAGAAGAGAAAATTGAAGGAGATGTTTGATGCAGAGTATGATGAAGGAGAAAGCACGTACTTTGATGATCTTAAAGGAGAAATGCATAGACAAGCACAGGTAAGAAAACTCAGACCCTATCAGCCTCATTTCAGGGCTGTAATACAGTGTTGTGAATCCTTAACTCCTTTAGCTCTCTGCTCCCTGATCTACCTCTGTGCCTTCTCGTTTGGACTCCAAGGTTGAGGTGAAGATGAGTGTGTGCATTCGTGTTTATTTATGCAGTCCTCTGTTTCTGCAAGAAATCAGAAGATACCAGTTCCTATTTTTTTTTCCAAGAATTAAGTGTGAGGAAACAGAAATGGCTGAGACACTTGCCGCCACTTTTGGGGCTCTCACTGTGTAGTTATTTGAGGCAGTGTGTTTATTTAAATGCCAGCTCTGCCTTAGCATTCATATTACTGCTCCCTAGAACCATAACGAAATCATTTGAATGGGCAGGTGATTCTTGGCCTGTGTGGTGGATGCACACACCAGTGTCTTCAGGAAGGGTTGCCTGAAACTCACCGCGGTCAGAGTTCAGGAGTATTTTGAGTTAAGGTCAGACATGGAGACAAAGAGGGCATGTGGGATGCTGAAAGGGAGATAGTCTAGCCCTCCTGCCTGGGATGCTGATCTCACTCCGAAAGACACAAAGATGTGTGCGCAGTTGATGGCGAGTGCTTTGACAAGTGGGCACAGGAGTCTGTCTAAACTGGAATGCTGTGCCTTATGCCAGTTAGTATATCATTTGTGAAAATGTGATCAACCTAGACCTTCATCTAGTCAAAAGGATCTGCAGGTTCGTCATTAACATAGTGTCTCCAGTCTTCTGACCTTATACAGACCATGACTAAGAAATATAAAGTTAGTTCTGACGGCTTTGCTTCAGGCATTTACAGTTTAACTCACCTAGAACCTCATGGGCCATTGTACTCAGTGAAATGGGGCCCATTTGAGCAGAGGATACATGTGTGTGACCAGAGGGTTGCCCTGGCAAGAGTTTAAGATTAAAGTAACTCACACTGGGGGATGGGGAGGTGTGCGGTGGTGGAGGTGAAAGAAAATCAAATTCCAGGTATACTTTGTTTGAAAAGTAGACCAACATGATTTCCTGTATGTGAAATTCGGGGGTGGGGGGGAAATAAGGATGACTTACTGGAAGAACTGAGTTTTCATAAGTAAGATAGAAAAGCTTTAGTTGGTATAGGTTTGTCTGGGGAGATGAAGGAAAGATGTTAGGTTTGAGTTATCTTTCAGACAAGGAAAGTGTCAAGCTGAGAGGGGTTGGGGCCAGGGACTTAGAGCTGGATGCTGCTTACAGCCATGAGATGGATGGGATGACGAGGGAGTGAGAGTAGAGAGAAGAGGAGAGGACCAGTACTGACACTGGGTGTTCATTGTAAGGCTGGCAGAGGAAGAGCAGCAGTGGGGATGGAGCCGTGCTCAGGAGACCTAAGAAATCTAGGGGAATACCAGGCCTGATGGAAGCTACTGCAGAAGGACCAACGCTCTACCACTGAGCCAAACCAGCTTCGGCGACTGCAAACATTTTTATCGAGTGTGGGTTAAAGTCCGGTTTTAGGGAATTTAAGGGAATGGGAGTGGAGGAAGTGGAGACTGCAACTATAGAAAACTTCTGAGCCAGTTTTCTTCTGAAAGAAGCAGAAAAATGGGATTCTAGTTTGTGGAGTCAAAGGGAAATTTTAAGATGAGAGAAATAATAGGTAAGATATTGGAATGAAGTCCAGGAGTAGATGATACCTAGTGTATAAGTGAAATTGAACAGATTATTATCTATATATAGATATCACCCAATCGTGCCAACCTCCTGGTCCCCTCCCGCAGGCCAGCAGGCCCCCTCCCAGGCCGCCCTGCACCCCCACAGGTCCTGATCACCTGTTAGGGGCCAGGCCCCAGGCTGGAACAGGGAACTGGGGCTGGGTGGCAATGGACATGGGTGGCGAGAGAAAGAGGAGGCAGGGAACCTAATCCACCCTGATCACTGACCTAGGAACCCACCTGTGCACAAATTTCATGTACTGGGCTTCTAGTATAATCTATAACCACCCAGTAGAACTGTGCTGTATTGTATTGTAGCCACTAGCCACATATTGACACTGGCCACTTGAAATGTGACCAAGGAACTGAATTTAAATTTTTTTATTTAATTTCAATAATTTCCATTTGAAAAGCCATCTGTGGCTACCATATTGAACAGTGTAGACCGATAATGAAAGGTTAGACATGGGTATAAACCCTGGTAGAGGTTGAGTGTTGAGGTTCTTGTAAATGCTTAACTTCTGAGTGAATTAGGAAACAGCTAAGAATGAGGGTGAGCGGTTGGATATTGGGCGACTGAAGAAAGGAGAAAAAGTGTGAACTAATTATTTGGAGAATAAAAGAGAAAGTGTGTACTGGGAACATTGAGGGCGTTTGCTGATCACCATTGCGGCTCCTTTCTGAGTTGCTGACATTTGCTCTAAGTTAGAACAACAGAGAAGAAAATTATTGGGACATATCCTGAACAAACTGAAGATAGAATATATGCTATTTTTAATTAGGATAAAGTCTAAATCTGTTTATAGATTGTTTTTTTGAAATAGCTCATTTCTTATATATTAATTACGTTTATCGAAGATGATAGTATTGTGGGTTTCTTACTGCGTTGTACCCCCCTCTCTTATACAGCTTAACCGAGCAGAATTTGAAGACCAGGATGATGAAGCCAGAGTTCAATATGAGGGTTTTCGACCTGGGATGTATGTCCGAATTGAGATAGAGAATGTCCCCTGTGAATTCGTGCTTAACTTTGACCCCCATTACCCAATTATTTTGGGTGGTTTGGGCAATAGTGAGGGCAGTGTTGGATATGTACAGGTAGGTACCCTTTGGTGTGATATGATCGTGAGGTTTTTTGGGACATACTTTCACTGAATACTTACTGAAATCTCTTCTCCCCTCAGATGCGTCTGAAGAAACATCGTTGGTATAAGAAAATTCTCAAGTCCCGAGACCCAATCATTTTTTCTGTGGGGTGGAGGAGGTTTCAGACCATCCCACTGTATTATATCGAAGACCACAATGGAAGACAAAGGCTTCTAAAATACACCCCTCAGCACATGCATTGTGGAGCAGCCTTTTGGGGTAAAATGTGATTAGAATAATTGGCCTTTAGGTTAATTTAAACGTGTAAGCTTTATCATTATAGTTTTCATTTTATGAAATCCCAATTCTCTTTCTTTTGGATCAGAATATATATGCATGTAAAATAGATTCTAAATTTTGTGGTTCACTATATTTTTTACTGTTTTATTCAAGGTCCTATTACTCCACAAGGAACTGGATTCTTGGCAGTACAGTTTGTCGATGGCACAACAGTAAATATCTCGGATGTTTTATTTTATATATAGTTTTTGAAATCTATCTTAAATATGGAATGTGTACATGATTCTTTAAGTGGAAAATTGCTCATTTTTAGTGTGTATAATAAATTCATTTGTTTTTAATCTTCCTGCATCTTTTTAAGTAGATTGTGGGAGTAAAGAAGAGGGAGGTAGAAGAATTGTAATGGTACTGGGGACATTTTATATTTTTATGCACTTTTGGGGCGTGTTTTTCTAAAAATATGTAAGCAGTATTCACCATGTGCTAAGTACTATACTAGGTTTTGGGGATATGTCAGATACTAGCTAGACATAAGGCTACACCCTGTAATGTTGGGTTAGAAAAATATGTTCACACTAACTCCATGTGATCGATCAAAGTGGGTTTTATTGGCCCCATTTATCAGAAAAGAAAACAGAATAGTGAACAGATGGAATGCACCCTGAGGTCTGAAATTTAATTTCTTAAACATTATAACCAAACTTCCATGTTCCTTTTTATCTCAGACAAGTCTTTGTTGTGAAACTATGTCACTAAGAAATCACCCTCATTCAGGAAAATACTGAAGACATCAACATTAGTTTGCCTTATGTTCATTATAGTTTCAGATTGATTTTGTTAAAATACTGTTTTGCATGTTCAGAAATTCTTTTTTTCTTAGCTCATTGTAAGGGAAGTGCACTTTGCTAATTTACTGTATCACAGAGAATTGTAGTTGTTCTCTTGCTGATATTCCTGTATTCTAATTTTGGGGGTTTCATTTTTAGCCTGATTTCCGGATAGCTGCCACAGGAATTGTTCTTGATTTGGATAAATCCATAAAAATTGTGAAGAAATTAAAGTTAACTGGTTTTCCATATAAAATTTTCAAGAATACTTCATTCATTAAGGTCTGTATATTTACATATTTATAAATGTATATTATAGGGTTGGGCAAAAGTAGGTTTACAGTTGTGAATGTACAGTTTATTCTTGTATTATATTATTTATTTGTATTATAACTAAATCTACTTTTGCCTCCTCCTTGTATTATTAAAGGATCAGTGAAATACTTCTAAAATGTAGGTCTAATGTTTTCAGAAAAGGAATTTAAATTAACTTGGTCTTTGGTATTTTTAGTGTACTATTTTCTGTTGGTTTCTGTGTTGCTTAAACATGCTCAGCAATGCTAAGGTGAAGTACAATAGAGATATTTAGTAAGTGAGGCTATTACTTCCAGTGAGACTGTCATAAAGCTAATGTGTGTAATCTTTCATTGGGCTTTCTTTCCTGCCTTTTTGGTTTGGGTTAAAATTAAAATCATAGACTTATCAGACAGATGAGTAGAAAAATAGACAAAGCCATTCTTAATTTGTCGACAAGGGTATAAGAGATGGATACTCACGTGATATAATATTGGAGGGTGGTTTGAATGACATTCATATTTTCATTGAGGGGGTGCTTCCACTAAAAGAGCTAAGATGATTATAAAATGTTCTTATAATATAGCACTTATCTAGCTCTTTATTTGCCGAGTGTGCGCACCTAAGTAAGTAATAGGAAATGAGCTAGACAACAGAGGCTGTCCAGGCTAGTTCAGATTAACAAGATATCTTCTATTCCTTATCAGTGATGAGCATGATAATGAATGAGCCCACAATAGAGTCTTAATTAATATTATTTGGGGGAAAATAAAGCAGTTGTATTCTTTTTAATCTAGTAATTCCACTTCAGGGGGGGGAATAGTTTGATTATTACCTTTATCATCCTTCAATGAGTTCTATGTTTTATAACCAAGGATGTAGTTATGAACTAAGAAGTAAAGTATCTGATTTTGTGTGTATGTATTTTTTATATATGTGTACCTGTAGGGAATGTTTAATTCTGCCTTAGAAGTGGCCAAATTTGAAGGTGCTGTGATTCGCACTGTCAGTGGAATAAGGGGGCAGATCAAGAAAGCGCTCCGAGCTCCCGAAGGCGCTTTCCGGGCCACCTTTGAGGACAAGTTGCTGATGAGCGGTAAATGCCTTTCTATTGATTTCCGTCTCGTGTGGGTTAGACACTGCAGTTCAGGTCTTAGCTGGGATCAGCTCCAGCTCTCCTAGTTGGAGCATCTTTGCAGCGTGCCCAGTCACACTGCATCTGGAGCCATGTGGTTCACACCGGTAAAAGTTCTGTGATATTCAAGATTAATTGACGTGGTAAAAATCTGTCTTCAAATTCTGTGCAACCAGCGTGGGAAGTTTGGGATGAACGTTTTGTTCTTTGTTTCTCCTAAGGATATGAACCTTCTGAAAATGTTAAAGTAAATGTCCTCTCTTTCCAGATATTGTCTTCATGAGAACTTGGTATCCTGTCTCCATTCCAGCCTTCTATAACCCAGTAACATCTTTGTTGAAACCAGTTGGTGAGAAAGATACCTGGTCAGGAATGCGGACAACTGGTCAACTCCGGCTCGCCCATCGTGTCAAACTGAAGCCCAACAAGGATTCTCTGTATAAGGTACCGTCATACATGTGCTCTGTAGATGGGTTGTCCAGATGCTTTGTATGTAACATTTCCTGTGCTTTAAATTTTTAAGTAGAGAGTCTAACATTAAGTTTGAATGAATGTGCTGTATGTTCATAGACTATTGTAGAAGAAACTGCACAGCGGTAATAATTGCTTCTGTGATTTGGAAAATAGACTTAAAACTTTTCATTGTCAATTCTTTTGGACTGTTCTTCCACCATATACACTATTACTTCTAAAAATAATGTGCTAATTCTTATTGAAGCAATGTGGGTTTAGGGGAAAGTTTTTATTGAGATATTCACATATATACAGAAAAGTACACAAATCAGAAGTGTGTAACTCAGTGATTTAACACACTCAGCTTGCCATCACCTGGGTGAAGCAATAAATTACCAGCACAACTGAAACCCTCCGTGACCTCTCCCAGTCACTCTTCCTCCGCCTCAGAGCACTCACTGTCTGATTCTGACCCCCTACATGTACATTAGGTCTGCCTGTTTTTAGTTTTATAAAATAGAGCATATATTTGGCCTGGCTTCTTCCAGAAGTATTATGAAATTCACCTGTGTTCTTGTGTATAGCAGACATTCATTTGTCGTTATTATCTAGGAGAATTCTGTCATATGACGATGTCAGTTTATTTACTGATGGACTTTAATTCCACTATTCGGCTGTTATAACTGCTGTTCTGAGGACATACATACTACTTGCTTGGTGTGTACGAGCACCCATTTTTGTTGCCAAGGTCCCCATGGGTGGGGCCACCAGATTATGGTGCAGCATGTGTTCTGCTTCAGGTATGATGCCTATAGTATTGGAGTCAGACCCAGTGAGGCTCCGGCTAACAGCTGCCAGAGTTCTGGTTGGTCCATATCCTTGCCAGTCTGGCTTCGTCAGTACTTCTTTTATTTTAAGTTCTTATACCTGTCTGGATTCTCATTTTCATTTAAATTTTGGTCTCAAAATGTTCATTATTTTCTTTGCAGGTTAACAATACATTTGAAAGAGTTGTTTTAATGCAGGATATTTAATTGTTTTGTAATAAGATGTAATTCTAGGTATCAGTCTGCGCTCTGCCTGAGACAGAAGATTCCCGGGCATTATTCTTTTTTTCTTTTTAAAAAAATTTTAAAATATGTTTTTATTGATTTCAAAGAAAAGAAGAGAGAAGATTTTGATGAGAAAGAATCACTGATTGGCTGCCTCCTGCAGGTTCTCAACTGGGGATCAAGCCTGCAACCAGGCATATGCCGTGACCTCCTGGTTCATAGGCTGACACTCAACTATCTGAGCCACGCCGGCCACGCTTGGTCATCACTTTTTCTATAAAATAGCTCATAAGATTTTGAACCGTATGACATTCATGTCTTTTAGAATATGCTGCACTTCAGCTCCTGGCATCTTTTGTCCAGTCTGTGGTGCTTACTCTTTTTGAGAAGGTGATTTCTCTTATTTCTTTCATTCTAAAGTATTTTAGTTTCTTAAAACAGAATATTGAATATTATTATAGATGATATTTTTAATAATAAATTTAAGGACATAGCAGAAATACTGCTTATATAGTTGATGTTGACCTTGGTAAAGATGTAGGGCAACTGAGGGCATTCCTGCCAGCCAGGCGCTGGCCCTTTCTCTATACATGAAATGTTTTTTCTTTCTCTCTCTTAAGATCTGGTCTCTTATCTGGTTTGGCTCAGTGGATAGAGGATCAGCCTGCAGACTGAAGGGTTCTAGGTTCTATTCCAATCAAGGGCACATGCCTGGATTGTGGGCTCGATCCCCAGTGGGGGGCAAACAGGAGGCGACCGATCAATGATTCTCTCTCATCATTGATGTTCCTATATATATACATATATATATACACACATATATATGTATGTGTGTATATATATATATATATATTAAAGATATAGGGCAAAACTCTCTACTTACTAACTAGTTCTGAGACAGTTAACAAATTTAATCATCTGAATTTAAGCATAGAATTGTGATTACTTTAAAATTTGAATGTAGAGTTTACACTGCCTTCATTTGTTATTTAAATCTCAGTTTTCTAGCTGGCCTTCTATTAGAAACAAAACAAAGTTCAACCTCTCAGTGAGAATCGGGTGGGGACACTGGCTCTGAGGAAGAACTATGTCCTGAGGCCCAGAGAGGCTCATAGTAAAGATGAACAGCGAGATTATTCTTGTTCGGCTAGAAAAACCACCTCAGTGCTTCCCAGATAAGGCCAGAATTTTCCATTTGAGGAGACTTTGAATCTTCTTATCTGCTCGGTGAAGATTCCCATCGTCCATATTGTAGAAGTAGGCACATTTCAGTTCTTGGAAGAATTGCAAATATTCTGTATATTTCTCTGTTTTGCCTAGAGTTATGCATGTCTTTTGAGGCAGTCCATGTTTGATGTATGATTGAATCCTTATTTCTGATTGTCAGCAGGTTCTGGTGTTACCAATCTTGTGGAAAAATTCAACAATCCATCGAGAAGATTTTATGCAAGTTTTAAATGCATGTAGATCATAATTTATATCAGCCTTTGTTTTTTTCTTTGTTTTTCAGCCGATTGTGAGGCAAAAGAAACATTTTAATTCACTACACATTCCGAAAGCCTTACAGAAGGCCCTGCCCTTTAAGACCAAGCCTAAGACCCAAGCAAAGGCAGGCAAGATACCAAAGGACAGGCGGAGACCGGCCGTCATCCGGGAGCCTCATGAAAGAAAGGTACTGTTAACGACTGGCTTACTGCACGTTGTACTTAGATGTGAAAATACTGCTTTCGGTTACACACTTGGCATTTCCACTGTGTTCTCACTTTTCCTCAGGAAGAATAAGGGCCCTAAGAACTGGAAGTTAGAGGAAAACTAGAGTCCATTTCCCCTCCTCTGTTCAGCCCGGCTCTGTCTCATGCATTTTGGTGAGAAGAGTTGGCACACAGCTGACGAATCACTCTGTGTTAATTGGTTGTACATAGTATCCAAGAGTGACTAATGAAGATAGTCACTTGTGGTGAAGGTCATTATGAAAGTATTTTGCTAAGTAAATAGACTCCTACATATATTTTCATGCAAATTATAATTTCCTAGTCCAGAATAAATTTCACTAGCTTAGCGTTCATTTGTATCATGAGTGGATCCCAGTTTTGTAGTCAGTGCTGACACCTGTGGCCCTCAGAAGGCAGGCACGCAGTAAGTGTGAGAACACACAATGCTCATTGGGCTTTGTCCTTGTCAGGTCCTTGCGCTGCTGGATGCTCTGAGTACAGTGCACAGTCAGAAGATGAAGAAGGCCAAGGAGCAGCGGCATCTGCACAATAAAGAACACTTCAAAGCGAAGCAGAAGGAGGAGGAAGAGAAACTGAAGCGGCAGAAGGACCTCAGGAAGAAGCTCTTTCGAATTCAGGGTCAGAAAGAAAAAAGAAATCAGAAGTCCAGCCTGAAGGGGCCTAAGGAGCAGCTGAAATGAGCTCCAGACTGTCATTATTCTGCAGGGACAGGTGGTTTCACGTGCTGTAGCGCCTGTCAGTGACAGGTGGGGCACTGGAGCCCAGGAAAGACCCCTTTGCTGGATTCTTCTGTGCCTTTGAGAAGAGAAATGGAAATCTGCTGATGGGGTACCTGTTTATTCTCAACATCTAGGTTATGCCAAGATTTAAAGCAGTATAATTTGTGCCCAGATAGTGCGGCTCAGTGGCTGAGCGTCAGCCTGTGAATCAGGAGGTCAGGGTTCAATTTCTGGTCAGGGCATATGCCCAGGTTGTGGGATCAATCCCCAGTAAGGGGCATGCAGGAGGCAGCCAATCAGTGATTCTCATCATTGATGTTTCTATCTCTCCATTACCCTTCCTCTCTGAAATAAATAAAAATATATTTTAAAAAAAGAAAGCAATATAATTGGTGCTTTTGTAGATTCACATTTAAGTTTTTTGCACATAAAAAATTATTAGAATTTAGTTTTGGCTTAATGGTTTTCATTGGGGATGGATGCCTGATGATTGTGGATACTTTATCACCTTCAGGAGTTAACTTGAAGTTAACTTTAAAGTAAAGTTATGGAGGAGGATGAATGGTACAGAACAGCGGAGTTTCCTGCAGGCCGCAGGATGTGCAATAGTGCAACAACCCAACTACAGGGGGGAGAATCCAACAGCTTCTGTGAAGCCAGACTTAGAGACTTGCAGAAATGTATAACTGTTACTTTCCTACAAATTTTTGCTTTCAAAAATATTTTTACAAGAATATGCTGTTTATGTTGCCATATAATAAACTTTTTGTTCTTTTAAAATATTAAATTTTTCTTAGCTCTAATTTCTTATGTAGTAAAAATTGATAACTACAACCCATACAAAACTCTGAGGACCTCAATCATTTGTAGTTGATTTCTATTTTTATACCATGTGGTTCATGAAGATGCTTGATATGATTTCAGTATTCTTGAATTTAAGACTTATTTTGTATCCTAACATGTGGTCTGCCTTTGAGAATATTCCATGAGCACTTAAGACTTCCAAACTTGTTATAATGGCTATATGATGTAGGTGTCTTGTTGCACCCCGTGGCACAATCTTCCAGATAACGTGAACTTCGAGCTCCAGGAATATTGTGGGTTATGTATATCCTTTTGTTGTAGTTGCATCTTGAATGCTGTTGGTCTTTTTGTGGGCGAAATTAACCCTTCATGCTGGTTACTTGAGAGTAATGTATATTGTGCTTTGGGATGAAATGTTCTGTATCAATTAAATCCATCCAATTCAGAGTGCCATTTAAGGTTGCTGTTGCCTTGTTGATTTTTTTGTTTCGAAGTTCTGTGCTTTGATGTCAGTAGGCTGTTAAAATCTCCTACCATGACTATATTACTATTGATCTTTTCCTTGATTTTCAACAAAATTTTCTTTCTGTATTTAGGTGCTCCTATGTTGGGTGCACATGTGTTTATTAGATCAATCCCATTTCTATTATGTAGTGACCTTACTTTGTCTCTTGTTATGACCTTTGTTTTGAAGTCTGTTTTGTCAGATATAAGCATTGCCACACCAACTTTTTCTTACCATTCAGCTACCCTATGTCTTGATTGGAGCATTTGATCTATTTATAATTAAGGTTATCATTAAAAGGTAGTTATTACCATTTTATTCTTTATACCTATTTTTTCTTTGTTTCTTCTTAAAGCCGGCCCTTTAACATTTCTTGCAATCCTGGCAATGAACTCTTTAGCTTTTTTTGGGTGGAGGGAGCTCTTATGTCACCTTCAATTTTAAATGCTAGTTTTACTGGATAGAGTAGTCTTCGTTGTAGGTCTTTGGTTTTCACCACTAAATATTTCATGCCAAACCCTTCTGTTGATAAGTCAGCTGACAGGCTTTGGGAGATCCTTTGTAGGTAACTAATTGCTTTCTCTTGCTGCTTTTAAGAATCTCTTGGTTTTATAATCTTTGACATTTTAATTATGATGTGTCTTGGTGTGTGCCTCTTTAGGATCATCCTGTTTGGGACTGTTGTGTGTTTTTTTAAAACTTTTCTGACTTCTTCGCTCACTAGGTTGGGAAAGTTTGCAGTCTTCATTTCTTCCGTTTTTGATCCCTTGCTCACTTTCTTTTTCTGGTATACCCGTGATGTGGATGTTGTATGCTTGATGTCTAAGAGATCCCTTAGACTTCTCATTTTTAAAAATTCTTTTCTCTTTTTGATGCTTTACTGTTATCTTGTCCTCTAAATCGCTTATTTAATCCTTTGCCTGCTGTTGATTCCTTCTATTGTAGTCTTTACTTCAGATATTGTATTCTTCATTTTGAACTGGTTCTTTAAGTTCTCACTGGTTATCCATCTTCCTCTAAGGATCTTGGTCATTCTTATAGCCATTGTTTTAAACTCTGCATCTGATATTGTGGTTACTTCCATTCCACTTAATTATTTTTCTGGACATTTATCTTGTTCTTTAATTTGGGGCATATTTCTTTGTCTCTCCATTTTGTCTCTGTATTAGGTAGATCTGCTATGACTTCCAAATTTGTTATAATGGCTATATGATGTAGGTGTCTTGTTGCACAATCTTCCAGATAACATGAGCTTGGTGCTCTAGGAATATTGTGGGTTATGTATATCCTTTTGTTGTAGTTGCATCTTGAATGCTGTTGGTCTTTTTGTGGGTGAAATTAACCCTTCATGCTGGTTGCTATAAGGGACTGAGGTAAACCTCGGTCATGTGCATGAAGTGCAGCCCCGAGGTGTAGTTCTCAGCAGGGTCTGGAATCCTCTTTTGGATGTGCCACTTGTTTAACTAGTTGAGTTGAGCTCGGTTGTGATCTGAATCCCACCACTGGTTGTGTTAGTTTTGTGTCCACTTGAGTGGGGTTCTGGTTAGGTTGATGTCACACATTGTGTTTAATAGGCTTTGGGCTAACTGGAGCTACCATGCTGTTTGTGGCTGAGTTTATTGGGCCCAGATGTGTGTGGGAGGGGCCAATCTGTGTATAAGCATCAGCTTTCTCCAGCTTAGAGCTGGGGGCAGATCTGTGGAAGGACTGAGGCTCTCTGAGGTCTGCCTCCACCTGTCAGCTAGCTACTCCACCTCCCCTGAGATGCTCTGGTCTTCCTCCAGAGCCTTCTAAAGAAAGACTGTAGGGTGGGCCCAGACTGGCCATGACCTACAGACCCTTCCACAGGTTGTGAGCTCAGTAGGGTAGATCAAACGAGGTTGGGAGGGTAGGGTTAGAGGGTTTACTTGGGAGGTCATGCAGTCAGGCATTTAAGGAGGGGAAAGTAGCCCCTGCTCCAGGGCTGTACTTATCTCTGTCAGTGTCTCCAACTCTAGCTTTCCCAGGAGGAGCACACTGCAGGTGTAGGTAGGGTGCATCCAGCTGTACCCACCACAGGAGCAAGCTCAGCCACACAGAGCCAATGGGCTCAGAGGGACAGATCAAAAGAGCCTCCCATTGGGGTAATGCTGGCCCACCCAGCAAAATAGGTCTAAGCACTTCATCCCCATCCTCGACAATAGCCTCAAGGGACTCGCACTTTGAAGTTCCCAGCTCTTAGCTGCTCTCCTTTCCCTTTGCAGAACTGAGCCCAGAGGGCTTGGGTATTGGTGCCTGGCAGGGCTGATCCAAACAATCAATTGGGGATGGTGCCTATAAGCCTATAGGAGGGGGTAGACACTTTCCCCTTCCCAGGGTAGTGTAGGCTGGGATTGCAGAGAAGTTAGTGCCCAAGCACCCTGCGAAGTAGCAATGCCCATCTGATTCCTAGATAAAAGCTTCCCCAGGAGACACTCGGAAAGTCCCAGCTCTGCACAGCACTCTGGTCCAGGTGTGGCTGAACTCAGCAAGACAGAGCTGGCCACGCAATTCAAAGGTCAGGGGAGGAGTGCTATCTATGCCTTTCCAAAGCCACACAATTTAGTCATTTCCCAAGTCTCTGCCAAGAGCCTCCCCAGAAAAAGTCACTGCTGGGCACAGACAGCAGACACCCCTGTAGGACCCAAGTATGTGTCAAGCTGGGGACCTAGCAGTGCACACCCAGGCTGGTGCTGTAACAATAGGAATGCTCGTCCCTAGGAAGGTGGCATCTGGGAGACCTAGACGGACTGAGTCATCACTGACTTTCAACACCAGATGCTGTGTGGGCTCCTCTTCCCATCTGCATTGCTCTAGGTATCCCGGGAAAGGGATTTTGAATCTACCATATCCCTCTGGCTTCTCAGCTGCCACTCTTGGGGCCAGCCCTTCCCAAGTCCACCTTTCTTACCAGTGTCTAATGGCTGCTTCTGTAAATCCTTGGTTAGAATATTTCAGTTCAGTTGGCCTTCTGTTGGTTATTGAGGTTGATGGCTCTATAATTTAGCTGTATATCTGGTTTGGGGTCCGGAGGAGGTGAGGGTAGCTTTTCCTACTCATCAGCTCTCTGGGATTATCAGATTAAATTTGACAGGTTTTGAAAGGAATTGATTTCTCTAGGTTGTCAATTTTGGGGGCATATAATTAATTTTAGGATTCCCTTACAACCTGTTTATTATCTTTGGGGTCTTTAGTGCTATCACCTCTTTCGTTGTTGATATTGGTAATTTGTGTCTTCTCTACTTTTGTTCTTTGTCAGTCTTGCTGAAGGTTTAGTAATTTTATTGATTTCTGGTTTCCATTTCATGCCTCTTTATGCCTTTGTTTTTCTGCATTCCATGATTTTATTCTGCTCTTCTTTTTCTAATTGCTTAAGGTTGAAGCTTAGATTAATTATTTGAGATTTTTCTTCTTTTCTAATAAAAGCATTTGATGTAATACATATTTCTGTCATCACTGTTCAGCTACAAGTCGCAACCAGCCTTCTACGGTTTGTGGTCACAAAGTTCCACACTGCCCTGGCACCGTTAATTGGGTCAGTCCCGTGTGTGCTGCCCAGGGTCTGTGTGGGACCTGGACATTGATGTCTCAGGTCTAGGATAAAAGATACGCTGTTTAGGGTTGGATCTGCACGAGCACGTCTCAGGGAAGAGCCCAGGAGTCAATGTCCTGAAATCTTCTCACTCTTTTATTTCCCTGATTCTTCCCAGTCCCTGGTGCTCTCCTGTACAGCCCTGTACCTGAGAAATGGGATTTCTCTATCCCACTCCGTATCAAGACTGTGCCCACTTCCAGGGTCAAGGCAGTAAAAGAAAGAGTAAAAACAATAGGTAAAAAAAGCCCACCCACCCTATTTGGAGCCAGTTCCCAATCAGAAAAGGCAGTGCTTTTGGCAGCAGGGGACTAAGGCATGAAAATGTAGAATAAGGAAGAGGGGGGCTGGGAGGACAATTCCTTGGTCTCTGTGGGCGTTTGGAGCCACTTTTCTGTTCATCCTGAGGGGAAGGCCTTGCTGGGCTCTGTTCCCACCGATGCCCACCTGCACGGTTACGGCTGCCTGAGGATAGGCTGTGAGACCGTGGGGAAAGGAAATGGTAAAACTCAGCACCCACTCAGTTAACTTTGAATTATTGTCACCTTCGACAATTCTGCTGTCACTTGATTTTAAAACACCTCGAATTCCTTCTCCGTTCGTTCTGTCTAGATTTCAGAGTTGCATTTCAGTGGGAAACAGCGTGAAATGTGCTTACTTCATTTCCCCTAAACTGAAACCCACCCCCTTTTCTTTCCTTAAAATAGACTACAAGTGAGGTCCTGAGGTCATTTTTTAAAGTGCATTTTATTTTTAAATAATGATATATTCACAAGAATTTTGATAAAAAATGTATAGGGAGGTTCCTTGTGCGTTCCCCAGCTTTCTCCAGTGCTCACATCTGACATAACTATATATTATGTCAAAATTAGGAAATCAACCTTGGCTCAACGACAGAACTTACTCAGATTTCACAAGCTATTCATGTACACAATTGTGTGTATGTGTGCAACATTGTCATGTGTGTAGCTTTGGGTACCTTCCACCACAGTCATGGAACATAACTATATCATTACCACAAGACTTACCCATGCTACCACTTCATTTTTTTAAGTTTTAAAAAATATATACTTTTATTGATTTCAGAGAGGAAGAAAGATGGAAAGAGAAACAATGATGATGAGAATCATTGATTGGCTACTTCCTGCATGCCCCCTACTGGGGATGATCGAGCCCACAACCTGCACATGTGCCCTTCACTGGATCCCCAGACCCTTCAGTCCACAGGCCAATGCTCTGTCCACTGAGCTAAACCAGCTGTGGCCATGTAACTCCTTCATAGCCACACACCCCTTATCCTGGCCCTAATCTCTAGCAACTATTAGTCTGTTTTCCATCTCTAATTATGTTACTTCACAACTCATAGAGGCAGAATCATATACTACTAGTACATATCTTTTTTTTAATTGGCTTATTTCACTCGGCATAATTTTCTTGAGTTATCCACGTTGTTGCATGTATTAATATAATAGTTTGTTCTTTGTAAATATTGGATAATATTCCATAATATGAATGCACCACAGCTTGTTTAAGTACTCACCATTGAAGGGCATTGAGTAGTTTCCCATTTGGGGGTATTACAAATAAAACTACTCTGAATATTCATGTGAAATATTCTGTATAAAAATAAGTTTTCATGTCTCCAGTATAGAAACCTGAGATTGCATTTTCTGGGTCATACGGTAAGTCCATTTATAGTTTTAAAAGAAACTGCCCAGCTGTTTTCCAGAGTGACTATACATTTCACACTCCCACCAGCAACACATGGAGCTCTGGTTCTCTGCATCCTCACCAGAATTCGGTGTGACCACTTTTTAAAAACAATTTTAATAGCTGTGTAGCCATGTCTCATTGTGGATTTAATCTGTACTTTCCTCAAGGCTAATGGTGCTTTCACATGCTTTTTTGGCATCTGTATATCCTCGTTGGTCATGTATCTCTTCATATTCTTCATATCTTTTGTATATTTCCCATTCTGTTTATTTAATGTGAAGTTTTGATAATTCCTTACATATTCCAGTCACAAGTTCTTTGTTAGATTTGTGATCTGCAAATATTTTATTCCAGTCTGTAATTTGTCTTTTTGTCATCTTAACAGGATCTTTTGCAGAGCAAAATAATTTTAAATTTAATGTGGTCCCATTTATCAATTTCTTCACATGTGGGTATACTTTTGATGTCAAATTTAAGAACTCTTTGCCTAGTCCTTCCCTTCTCTCTCCCCACGCCCTCTTCTGCCAGTGCCTTGATCTTAGACTGTCCAGCCTCCGGAACTGTAAGAGAGAAAGTCTCTTGTTTAAGTCACCCAGTTTTTGGTGTTTCTGTTGTAGCAGACGAACTGGACTGAGAGAATGGGAGAAGAAAACCCAGGAGCTCAGTGCAGGGTCACTCCTCAAGTCTGTCCTTCCCGGGAAGCCTGTGTGCTCTGTCCACCTCAGAGTCCTGCTGGGCTTGTCTGGTAGGATGTTTTTAGTGCATATAGTCACACTCAGCGGGAAGGAGTCTACAGGCGAGTGTACACCTTCCTCGCATGGAATGCCCAGGCAATTTGTCAAGTATTTGGCCTGTGTTGCCACAATGTCCCCTGAGGAGGGCATGATGATGTATATTCCTACCGCAATGTATGTCAGCATGCCCCCACTTTCTTCACCCACTGAAGACATCTAACGTAAGATTTATGTTTTTAAATTTTGCTTTTGGTTCCTAATAAGATGAAACCCCAGAAACTAAGATGAAAATCCCCGAGAAATCCCTGAGGAGGCACAGCCCAGGGTGATCAGGACAGGAGGTGAGGCACATTTCGGAGTGGAAGTGGCTACTCAGCCCCCTCAGGGTCAGGCTAGAGTAACTCCTGTCCTACCTGCACCGCCCTGGGTGAATGCCTGCCCACACTGCTCTCCTGAGTCTACTCTTCTTAGGCTAACAGGACGAGAAGTTCCCTGAGGGGCAGAATAGGCCAGCGAGGATGAGCAAAAGAGAATGCTTGAACCATGCTATCTCACCCTTTACTCTGACCTCAGGAGTAGTACCCTGGCCACCTTCCCTAAACTTATATGAAAAGTATTGCCTGGGGATACAGCTTTCTGTCCCTCCTCCCAAGTATCCTATATAATAAAAGGCTAATATGCAAATAGACCGACCCGTGGAACAACTGGTTGCTATGATGTGCACTGACCACCAGGGGGCAGACGCTCAACGTAGGATCCTCTCCTATCTCTGTAGCAGTACCAAGGACCCCTTGGGGAGCAGGCCTAAGTCAGCAGGCGGACATCCCCCAAGGGGTCCCAGATTGCAAGAGGGTGCAGGCTGGGCTGAGGGATCTCCCTACCCCAGTGCACGAATGTCATGCGCTAAGCCTCTAGTGCTAGACTAACCACGGTAGCTGACCTTGCCCAGGGAAAGTGAGTGGCCATAGGGAAAAACTGAGACACAGGAAAAGTAAACTCGGAGAAAGACCACAAACTGAATACCAGAGGAAGCAGATAAATAGACAGAAAAGTATTTGTGAATAATAACTATCCTCAGGAGGATATTGCAAATACGAGGCTAGACAGGCAGTTAAGAAGAACCAGCAGGGGATATTGGGTATGAACAATGTATGTGCCGAAATGATGGAGCAGAAGAACAAGTGAATGAATAGAGATCAGGTTGAGGGTTCTTATAGAAGAGGTGAGGAAGGGGCCCACGAGCTGGAGGGTTAAAGGGGGATAGAGATGAGGAGAAGCGTTCACATTTACCTGATTGCCAGAAGAACAGGAAGAGAACAGTAGATAAAAAAAAAAAAAGACCAGAATTTTCCCAGTTCCTGCCAGTGGTGACTGTGCTCATGGTTTTAGTTTTTGCCCGTCTGGCAGGCACAAGAAATATCTCATTATTGTTTAAATTTGCATTTTTATTAGATAACTGGAGGGCATTAGAACATTTCCAAGTGTTTATTAGCCATCCTTCTATCTCTTGTGATTTGTGCATATCCTTTGTTCATTTTCCTATTGGGTTTCATACCATATTGATTTTGTAAAAGATCCTCATATTCCGGATATGAATGCTGTGGCTGTTTATAAACCTTATAAATATTTTCTCTACTATGACTCTTGTCCTTTGACAAGTCCACAATGCCTTTCTTTGTACAGTGGTTTTAAGTTCATATAATCAAATTTTGTATTTTCCTTTATGGTTTTAGGTTTGGCTGAATCATTCCTACCTCTTTAATTACAAAAACAACCTTCCATTTTAAATATCCTCTTATTGTAAAAGCTCTTTCCACAGTTGTTCTAATTTTTTATTCTTTAGCTTAAAAGTATTTAATTAGCAATTATTAAAGTGTTGCTTCTCTTTTCAAATTAATATTATCATTATTATCAGTTATACTTACTTAGTTTTATTGACTGGTTTACCTGTAGTTTAATTTAACATTTTTGAAGTAATAAATGAGTACATTTAGTTTTTAAACATCCCAGCAAGATAGGGATAGTGTAGAGATAACTTTCCTCGTTAACTCTCCCCTAAACCTCTCACCTTACTCTCATCTCATTGCTAACAGCGCTGGTCTGTCCCGTGTGTATCTTTGTGATCAAATTCCTTCTAGAGGCACTTTGTCACACACCGTTATTCTCCTCAATTTAGGGTCTTTAAAAACAAACACAAATAGGATTGTTTTATTTGGAAACTGCCTTTGGCTATTACGAGTGTCTTGGGAGATCTTTCTATCGATATATCATGTGCCTGTGTGGCACATCCTTGTTCAGTTTGCTGGTCTTGTAGGAAGGCCTGAGAGCATCCTGTGTCCTCCTGTGACGCGGTAACATCCTGCAGAAACCCCGCCTCTGGAGGCAGATGGGCCCACTCTGACACCTTGTTACTAGTTTTTTCCTGTGTTTACTGCTCTTTTCTCCCTCCTGGTAAGCCATTTCAGTGGCATACATATTCCAAGAAAATCTTTCATTTTATCCAGATAAAACAACTCAGCCAGAATGAAGCTGAACCTATCTTCTCATGGTTTAAAACATCTGCTTTATAGCTGTAGTCATGTCACTTTTTTAAACTTCACTTTTCAAATTTGTACCTTCCCTTTTTTTCCTTTTGCTTGGACCCTAGAGTTTTGATTTTTTTTTTTTAATATTTTTTTTTCTTATTGATTTGGGAGAGGGGGAGAGAGAAACATCAATGATGAGAGAGAACTGTTGGTTGGCTGCCTCCTGCACGCCCCCTACTGGGGGGTGAGCCTACACCTGGGCATGTGCTCTGACCAGGAATCAAACTCTGACCTCCTGGTTCATAGATCAATGCTCGACCACTGAGCCACCGCGGCCAGGCAGATTTGTTTATTTTAATGGTGTTTTCAAAGGATGGGTTTGGGGTTTTACTTATCAAGCCTATTTTTATTATAGTTGTTTAAAAATTAAATTAGTTTGTGTCTTTTTTATTCTTTTTCAAAAGAGCTTTTCGTGTAATGCTTGGTGATGTCTTTTGTATATTTAAGTATTTGCTTATAAACTCAGGGCTATAGAGTTTCCCCTGAATACGTATTGGACATATCCCATTGGTTCCCATAGGTCATGCTCTTACTGTAGTCGGTTTCTAAAGAGATTTTACTTTAGTGTTCTTATTTCCTCTTCAACTAAAGTTGCCATTAGCTTTCTCCTTCGACCCTTTCATCTTGTTTATTACAAGTCCATTTGAGGATATAAATTTCCTTTTAATACCAATTTTGCTGAACTCCATCATTTTAATAAAAAATTTAAAATACATTTTATTGATTTCAGAGAAGAAAGAGAGAGGGAGAGAGAGAGAAACATCAATGATAAGAAAGAATCATTGATTGGCTGTTTCCTGCATGACCCCTACTGGGGATCAAGCCCATAACCCGGACATGAGCCTTGACCGGAATGGAACTCTGAGACCCTTCAGTCCGCAGGTCGACACTCTATCCACTGAGGCAGACCAGCTAGGGCGAGACTCCACCATCCTATATAATAAAAGTGTAATATGCTAAGTGTTGGATTGTTCATTGACCTTTTTTTAGACTGTTCCACCAGTCGCTATGACATGCACTGACCACCAGGGGGGCAGACGCTGGGGTCCCGCCAATTTTGGACTGAATGAGACTGGCCAGACATGTCCTGGAGCCCTCCTATGCCTCCATCGGCCCCCATCGGGTCTGGGTGAGATGGAACAATAGGCCATGATCGCCGGCCTCTAGTTTTTATATGAACACCTATTACCATTGAGTTCCAAACATTTTATAAATTTCATTGTAGAAATTAATTTTGCCTTCAAAATGCATTTTAAAAAATCCTCACCCAAGGATATGTTTTTATTGGTTTTAGAAAGGGAGAAAAAAGGGGGGGGGGGGACCATCAATATGAGAGAGAAACATCGATTGGTTGCCTCCTGTACACCCACAACCAAGGATCAAACCTGCAACATAGGTATGTGCCCTGACGGGATCAAACTCATAACCTTTGGGTGCACTGGACGACGCTCTAATTAACGGAGCCACCTGGCCAGGGCCAAAATGCATTTTTAATATTGTTTTCTCAGTCTCTGGTTTTACTGCCACCTGGTAAGAGCATGATCAGTGCGAGGTGTTCAGGTCTCTTTGCTTACCTAGCAGAGTCAGTGTTTCCAAACGCGCTGTTTGAGAACCCATGTCCTCTGCCGGGCACGGCTTCCGATCTTGCTGAGAAAACATATCACAATCGCTACTCCTGCTTTTCAAAGCTTCACTTGCTCCGTTTTGGAGTTAGAGGATCTCTGAACACACCCAGGGTGTTGTTCTGAGCTGAGGCTGAAGGGGTGGGGGAGAGGGGCTGTCAGGACGGTAGGTCTCCCTTGGCCCCCGCTGCGCCTGCCCGGTGAGCGCTCCTTCTCGGGCCGTGAGCGCTGGCGGCAGGTGCATGCCGGGCTGCCTCCCCAACAATACTCTCTTCTCTGCTTCCTGACAGGTCCTGTTGGTCCGCTGGCTCCCACCAGAGAGTCCCAGCTCCTCACCGTTTTCCAGCTCAGCTCCAGAGGGCCTCTGCCCCTGGCGCTGGCGTCCCTCCCCGCGGGCCCCGCACAGGTGCCCCCGCTCTCCTAGCACACACAGCCTCCGGAGGCTCCCTGCCCTCTCTTACCCTCCCTCCCCCCCACTGAACCCTAAGGTCCCGGACCAGGTCCTGGCTGCGCCTGGCCCAGCCCGCGGGCACCTTCCAGGTCTCTGTGCGCGGCCCGCGGCCCGCCGCCGGGCCGGCCTCCAGGCCGGGAACTGACTGCGGGACTGGGCGCGGGGCGTCCTCTCTCTGGGCCAGTTCCCCCTACGACGCCAACTAACGGGTCACCCGCCCGGACGCTGGGCCTTTGAGAGTAAGCGGTGCCGGTGCAAGCCCTGCTGGCCCAGCAGGGGAGGGGAGCGTGTGCGTGCGTGTGTGTGTGTGTGTGTGTGCGTGTGTGTGTGTATGCGCGCGTGTGTGTAAAGGTGTGTGTGCGTGCGTGTGTGTAAATGTGTGTGTGCGTGCGTGTGCATGCGTGTGTGTAAATGTGTGTGTACGTGCGTGTGTGTGTGTGCGCGCATGTGTGTGTGTAAAGGTGCGTGTGTGTAAATGTGTGTGTGTGTGTGCGTGCGTGTGTGTAAAGGTGTGTGTGTGTGCGTGCGTGTGTGTAAAGGTGCGTGTGCGTGCGTGTGTGTAAAGGTGTGTGTGTGTGTGTGTGTGCGTGCGTGTGTGTAAAGGTGTGTGTGCGTGCGTGTGTGTGTGTAAAGGTATGTGCGTGCGTGTGTGTGTGTGTGTGTGTAAAGGTATGTGTGTGCGTGTGTGTTCAGGGGACAGCCCCAGCTCCCAGAGAGGGAGACCTCCTCCGCGATGGGGGGTGGAGGAGCGGGGCGCCCCCCAGGCCTGTGGTCAGACTTGGGGCGAGCGCGCTGAGCTAGCTCCGCCCGGTCGGCAGGGGGCGCCGCAGACAAGCAGATGCGGAGGGACCACAGGAGGGCGGGACTCCCCAGTCTGGTTGGAAGGGAGGGCGGGGCCGACCCCACTCCCTCCGCCAGAGGCTGACAATAGGAAGAGTAATTGCCAGTCCCGGTAGTTATAGCTGATTTAGCGCTTCAGCTACCAGGCACTGGGCTGACTGCTTAACGGGCTTTTATCCTCTCGTCTTATTGCCCCAATATCTGGAACCCCGTGTTTCTGTAAATTTGTTATTAAAGAACACCCAGCGGAGAGCTCAAGTGTGAGAGACCTGAGTTCTGCTGCTCCGAAGCTGTGTGACTTGGACCTATTTTTGAGCCTGAGGTTCGTCTACATAAAATAGGTTTTTGACAGCATAACTGTGCGCACATGTGTGTTTGCATGTACATGTGTGTGCGTGCTTGTGTTTGCTCACACGTGGCATTATAGGCCCCCCAAGTGGCACTGAGGAGTTAAAGGGACACCAAGCATTTGGCGCTGTCACCCAGGGCTCCCTGGCACCAATTCAACAGCAACAGGAACCCCCAATCTGGGGTGCAGTGAAGAGGGAGGGAAACAGTACAAAACCCTTCAACTGTGATGGGGCGCAGCTATGACAACAGCTCGGCGTGTGCCGCTCAGCAGTGGTACAGGCGGCGATGAAGCAGAGGGGCCAGGGCGGGGAGGCACTCCCGGTGGGCTTGTGAGGACCCCACGGAACGTCCGGATGACTGTGGGCACGGGGCTTCTCCCGCACATGCCCCCAAGGGAAGGGAAACGCTGAGGTCACACACAGTCTGAAGCCACAGGTCCATGGAGACCAGTGGCTTGGGAGGAGACAAGCCCTCACCCGCCAGACCGTGGCCTTGGACCTACCTGAGCCTGCCTGGACCCGCACGCCTTTCCCAGGCCTGCGTACTTTCCTGTCGCCGCCTCCGCAGAAAGCCCTCTTCTAAGTCACCTGGACTTAACTTTAACACTTGGCTCTGCTTTCCTGCGGATGCCACTTAGTCCTGGTTTTGCCGTTGCTGGAACTGCCGGGTGGCCGGACGTTCTGTCTGCCTCAGCATTCTGCCTTCCTGTCATGAGGGTCCTGCCACGGAGCCTCCCCGTGGCCGGCTGACACGGACATCCCCAGTGGGCCAGGCTCTCCATCTTGCCTTCCTCGCCTTCCTCGCCATCCTCCCCATCCCTGCCAGCACGATGCTCCACGCCCCCTTTCAGGCTCTTGAGTGGAACTTCCTCCCGGCCCTCCTACTAGAAGTCTCCTCGTTTGCTGGCCAGGCGCTGGAGCTCACAGAGGCTAAGTAACGAGACCAAGGTCACCACCATGTCCATCCTCCTCCTCTCTGGTTTCCCCCAGCCCCGCCCTTCTTCCTGCCTGCACTTCCCTTCCCGGCTTAACAGAAGTGCCAGCCAAAGCCTCTTTGGGCCCATTCAGGAGCTTGGGGACTTCATCGGCCATCAGCCCCTGGCTCCCGAGATACCGGAGTGACAGCCCTCCCAGCTCTGGAGAGGGGACCACGAAGCACGCCCTGCCTTCAGAGTCTCCACGGAGCCTGGCCGAGGCCTGGCCTGCCGTAAGGAGCCAGAGTGCTGGGGTGGCAGTCACCTGGTACTGACTGGTTTGGCGTGGGTCCTAGAGAGATCTTATTCTCTGACCCTCAAAGTGCACTCAGAGCACACACACACACACACACACACACGCACATGCAAACACACAGGTGCCCCCAATGTCACCTTATCTCTGCAGTTTCAGTTCCACCCTCCCCTGCCCGCTTGCCTGTCCCCCCAAGGCCATGCTCAGAACCACCCAGCTGCCCCGTCCTCTCTCCCTCCCTTCCTCATAGAAGCGACACTCTTCTTGGTCACTACCCTGTTTCCCCGAAAATAAGACAGTGTCTTATATTAATTTTTGCTCCCAAAGATGCGCTAGGTCTTATTTTCAGGGGATGTCTTATTTTTCCATGAAGAATAATACAGTACACATTTATTGTTAAATGAAAATAAAGAAAATTTATTACCTGCATACGGTACGATAGTACGGTAGTTGTCAACACAAACCAGACAAACTGTGAATCCTACAGTATCAAGAATTTACTCATTTATTCAATGACAATCATGTCATCATCTTCTGGAACATCATCATAACAATCCAATTCCTGAATTTCCTGGTGAATTTCTTGTGACTCCATTTCTTTCAGAATCAGTGGACCAATCTCTCATGTTTAGCCAGGGGGGCCTTATTTTCAGGGGATGCCTTATATTTCACTCAGAAGGAAATCTGTAAGTAGGTCTTATTTTCGGAGGATGTCTTATTTTCGGGGAAACACAGTAGCGTTTGCCGGGTGCTTGGTGGACGCCAGGCCCTCCTGTGGCAGCGGCAGTAGCATGTTCTGTGCCAAGCCAGGCTCCCCTTGGTCCAGGCTGAGGGGAACCTCATTGGACAGAAAAGGAGATGGAGACAGAGAGGCCGTGTGACAGAGCCGGTCCTGCTCCAGCTCCTGTGTGTACAAGTGAGGAAGGATGGTGAGGAAGGTGAGGTGGAGAGGCCAATGCCCTCTCACAGCTGGGTGGTGAGGTCCACACACATCCGCAGGTGCAGGGCTCCAGGTGCGAGAGCAGAACGCAGAAAGCTGCAGGCATCCCGGAAGGACTCCTGGGGTCCCAGGGCCCGAACCAGCGGAGGAGAGAGAAGAGGTGTGAAGGTGGGAAAGTCAGGACAGGGCTGGCTCAGGTGACAAGGCCATGCCAGGTAGGACAGGGGCTGGGAGGGATAGAGGGATGGAGGGATGGAGGGATGGAGGGATGGAAGGATGGAGGCCCACAGGGGTGGGAGGGATAGAGGGATGGAGGCCCACATGGAGGGATGGAGGGATGGAGGCCCACAGGGTGAGGGATGGAGGGATGAAGGCCCACATGGAGGGATGGAGGGATGGAGGGGTGGAGGCACACAGGGGGGGAGGGATAGAGGGATGGAGGGATGGAGGGATGGAGGGATGGAGACCCACAGGGTGGGAGGGATGGAGGGATGGAGGGATGGAAGCCCACAGGGTGGGAGGGATGGAGGGATGGATGGAGACCCACAGGGTGGGAGGGATGGAGGGATGGAGGGATGGAAGCCCACAGGGGGGGAGGGATAGAGGGATGGAGGGATGGAGGGATGGAGACCCACAGGGTGGGAGGGATGGAGGGATGGAGGCCCGCAGGGTGGGAGAGATGGAGGGATGGAGGGATGGAGACCCACAGGGTGGGAGGGATGGAGGGATGGAGGGAAGGAGGCACACAGGGGGGGAGGGATGGAGGGATGGAGGGATAGAGGGATGGAGGCCCGCAGGGTGGGAGAGATGGAGGGATGGAGGGATGGAGACCCACAGGGTGGGAGGGATGGAGGGATGGAGGGATGGAGGCCCGCAGGGTGGGAGAGATGGAGGGATGGAGGGATGGAGACCCACAGGGTGGGAGGGATGGAGGGATGGAGGGAAGGAGGCACACAGGGGGGGAGGGATGGAGGGATGGAGGGATGGAGGGATGGAGACCCGCAGGGTGGGAGAGATGGAGGGATGGAGGGATGGAGGCCCGCAGGGTGTGAAGGATGGAGGGATGGAGGCTCACGGGAAGGACGAGCCATTGTGTGTCATCTCTCTGGTGTGCTCCTTTGTCCCTGCACTTGTGTGTGTGTTCTACAAACCTTCATAAAATGTTCTCTCCCTAGGCAGGGCGCAGGAAACTAAAGTTAGCTTTATTTATGCCTCTTGGAGAAGGCCGGAGGCGTCGTGGTGGCACACTGGCCTCGGGTGTATCCCTCAGTCCCCAGTGGCTGGGTTAGCAGGAGTTGTATGGGGGCGGGGAGTGCTGGACCACAAAGCAAAGGGAGCAGGCTTCGAGTCACCCGGCCCTGGCCCGGCCTCGGCCTCTGTGGGAATGGCCTTGTCTTGTGTTTCTGACAACAGTCAATTAGCAACAGCCACTGTCCTCTCCCAGCGCTGTCTCTGGCCAGCTCTGTGTTTGGTGCTTCACAAACATCCCGTCACTTCAAACGTCAAATCAATCCTGTGATCCTCCCTCTGAGGACACTGAGAGGTGAGCAAAGGCGCCAGGCCTCCGGGCCAGTAGGTGGCAGTGCCACGGGGCCCAGCCTGTGGAGCTGACGCTCTCACCCTCAGCGGGCATCCCGTGGCCTGTGCCAGGGGTTCCTGTGTCCTCACAGCAGCCTCACAAGCGGAGATCAGTCCTGGGCACTGAGGCTCAGAGGCCGAGCTCGCTCCCTTCTTCCTCCGAGTGTGGAGCTCATTCCCCTGCCCCCTCTTCCCCCCCTCCCCCAAGATCCCCTGGTGTGAGAGAGGGGCTCAGGCCCACTCCCAGCTTCAGCATGCCATTTACGGGCCCCCACTGCCCACCTGTAAAGCCAGGCGGGCCTATGGCAGGGCAGGCATGCAGGTCACTGGGTGTGCCCAGGCCAGCTGCCTCCACATGTGACCACTGGGAAAGGCTGGTTCTGGGGCCAGGAAGCCAGCAGGGCTCAGGGACCCTGTGCCTCGGCGCCTCCTGGGACGGCTGCTGTGACCCCGCCCTGGATCTCTGCACGGAATTTTCTCCTCTGCTCTGTGGCCCTGGTGGCCCTAAGCCTGCCACGTGTGACAGCAGCCTCTGGAAGCCACGGCCTGCAGAGAAATTGGACTATGTCATTGGCCCCTCATTAGTGCAATCCAGAAGTTTTCTCAAGACTTCAGGTCCTGGGCTGGCAGCGGCCTGGCCGGAGCCACGAGGGGCCCACAGCTTCTCCCCAGGCCAGGAGGGCCTCCGAGAGCCCCCCCCCTTCCCCGCCCAGGCCAGCACCCATGGGTGAGGCAGCTCTGGGCAGCCCACCTGCATGCCTCATGGCGCCCTCCTGCCCTCTTGGAATGGGTCCTTGGCTCTGATTTTAGTGAGTCATCAAGTCTTTATTTGCTGGACAAAACACTCAGCAATGAAGAGTCAGCACTTTGGAGAACATTCCAGAAAGCAGCCGTTTTCCCATCAAGGTTAACTGAGAATTTTCAGAGGACAGGACATCCGGGGAGAGCCGGAGATCCTCTCCACTGCGGTGAAAGCTGTGACAGAGCCAGAGGCTGGCTAACTCCCGGAGCTCCCCGGACGGCAGAGTGTGCCATCAGCAGATGGGGGAGTCGGGGATACGGTGGTCAAACATTTGGGGAAGCAGACTCAGGGAGGGCCAGGTACGCCCTGCTCCTCAGTGCTGCTGTGCCCCCCGCCCAGTCCCGTCTGCACCTGCACTGGCCCCGGAGGCGCCTCAGTGCCCACAATTGGAAACTGTGGGGGGATGGGGCCTCAGACAGGGGTGAGCCTGAGCGGGGCAGGTGCAGGGGGGAGGCTCAGGGCGTGTCAGGGCCTGGGGCCAAGCTGAGAGTCAGGTCCCCAGTGAGGCAGGGCCTGGAGTTCAAGGCCAGGAAGCTGCAGGGGAGCAGGCTCCCCAGCAGAGGCCCCAGAACCCCCTCGCCAAGGGCATCCCAGCGGCCGCGTGGCCTGGCACAGGAGCCTGATGGCCCTTCTGTCCCGGCGCCCGCCAGGGAAGCAAGCGGAGTCCCTCCGAGTGGCTTCGGTGGGGCGGGCAGGGCTCCCGGTGCCCTCTGGCCGGCCCGTGGCTTCTGTGAGTAGAGCTGACAGGAAGGAGGTGGGCTCTGGGACTGGATCTGCCCCCCGGGCCAGGGTCCCCAGGCAGGCTCACTGGTTTTAGTCTCCAGCTGACCAGCCACACAGAGCAGCTGCTGGTTGGATGGAGAACTGGCAGGGCCTTGGACAAAGGCCGGGGCGGGGGGGGGGGGGTGGGGGGGGAATGTCGAGGATGCTGCTGCTGACACAGCCACACCATCATTACTTTCCTCTGCTGACCCCCCTTCCCTCGCCTCCCAATTCACTTTTAAAAAAATGTATTTTATTGGTTTTTTTTATTTTTACAGAGATAGAGAGTTAGAAATATTGATGAGAGAAACATCAATAAGCTGCCTCCTGCACGCTCCCTACTGGGGATTGAGCCTGCAACCGGGCATGTGCCCTTGACCAGAATAGAATTTGGGACCCTTCAGTCTGCAGGCCGATGCTCTATTCACTGAGCCAAACAGGTTAGGGACCTCCAATCCACCTGTGACTTCCCCCTTCCCTGTGGTGAGAGGTGGGTGGGAATGCTTGCTCTCTCTGTGGGTCACATTGTAACCCAAGAAATTAGAAGAAATGCTGTCACCACATGTTGAGAGCATTCTGAGTGCCAGGAGCTTCACACATCTTCAGCCCTGTCTGCACCCAGTCCTGTCTGCACCCAGCACTGATCTTGACGGCGCCTCAATGTCCCGCACCCACCACAGGTGACCCTCCCCGATGACTCAGCCAGTGCAGAACTGGGGCTGGGAGTGAAGCAGGTCTCTCCAGGCCCCTCACCCCTCGCCCCAGGGCTGTGCTGGGAGGGAAAGGGGTGCAGTAAAGGGCAGGGCCAGCTCCTTGGGGAGAGCCGTGCCTCCTGTCCTGCCAGCCGGCTCCGTGGTGGGAATCCTGGGCAGAGCTCCAAGGCCTGGCCACTCCTCTTCTCCTGCTGTCCATCTGAGAGTCCCGCCCACCCCGTCAGGCCACTGTGACAGGAATTCTGCACCCCAGGAGGACCAGGCCCCCGGACAGCAGGAGTCCCCCACCTCCGGGTGCAGAAGCCTAAGAACACTGGCCACTGTCGGTGCATCCCTCCCTGAGCTCAAGCCTCTCCTGGAAAGAAAAGCAAGGCCGTGTCAGGGGCCGGCGGCCAAAGCTGGGCTCCTCGTTTTCCCCGGGCTAGGTCAGAGGTGAGCCTCCCTGATCACATTGGCGTTCCCACAGAAACAGGCGCTCTGAGGAGGCTGAGGCGAGGTCGGCCTGAAGAATGTTCTAGGATTCACCAGGAGGCCCTGGCGGCCCGGCCGTCTGGAGGACTGTGTCTGAGCAAACGCCCAGCGCAGGTCTTCAGAGCTGGGGCAGGAAAGCAGAGGACTTTCCCAGCAGATGGTTATGGCTTTTTGTCCTGAATACTAGAGTTAAAATATTAACACACACACACACACACACACACACACACCCCTTTCACCTTGGCTTCCAGGAAGCTCAGTGCTAAGTTTTATACTCAACTCCAGTCTCCTTTCCTGGCTGGTTCTCTGGGGCGGCCCTGTCTGTCCACACCGCGCCAGCCTGTGGTTTACTGTGTGTGTGTAGTGCCCACTATGGCTGATGGTGGGACCTCCTTCTGGGTGAGGCAGTGTGAGTGCGAGGGGGTGAGGCTGAACAATTAAGGGAGGTGACTGTGTCCTAAGGGCTCTCTGTGGAGAATGGTTAGGCACACAGGCTGGGGAGGCGGAGTGGGGACAGAGGGTCTCAGTGATGGCCACCAGGAGCAGGTGCCACGGAGCACACACCTGTGGTGACATCATGGCATTTGTGTGACAGACACTTCCAATAAACAGAAGTGTTGGGAGTTGGCTTAAGCTGCTGAGGGAAAACCGTCCCCAGCCCTTGCTTGCTGTCACTGCTGTCATATTCCTTGGCCGCCTTGGCCAGCGCCTGAGGCGATGGTGAATGGGTTGATGCTGTGCTTTCTCACTCACCTTGTGCCAGAAAGAAGCCTTGGGCTCTGCAGGAGCCTACTCTTTGCTGGGACTCAGATTGGCCCTATTGTTATTTTTTGTTAACTCTCACCTGAAGCTATACAAGGATATAGTTAATCTTCACTCACATATTTTTCCCATTAATTTCTTATTTTTAAATTATATATTTTTATTGATTTCAGAGAGGAAGGGAGAGAGGAATAGAATCATCAATGATGAGAGAGAATCATTGATCAGCTGCTTCCTGTATGCCCCGCACTGGGGATCGAACCTGCATATGCCCTAACCGGGAATCAAACTGTGATCTCCTGGTTCATAGGTCAATGCTTAACCACTGAGCCATGCAGGCTGGGCTCCGTTAATTTTTTAAAAGAGAGTGGAAGGGAGGAGAGAGAGAAACATTGATGTGAGAGAGCCACATCAATTGATCGTCTCCTGTACACACCCTGACTGGGGATGGGGATGGGGATGGAGATTGAACCTGCAATCCAGGTAAGTGCCCTTGACCAGGAATCAAACCCTTCAGGGAGCAGGCTGATGGCCTAACCATTGAGCACACTGGCCAGGGCATAACTTGTCCCTATTGTTTTTTTTTATTTTTAAAAAATATATTTTTATTGATTTTGTACAGAGAGAAGGGAGAGAGATAGAGAGTTAGAAACATCGATGAGAGAGAGTCATCGATCAGCTGCCTCTTGCACACCCCCTACTGGGGATATGCCCACAACCAAGGTACATGCCCTTGACCGGAATCAAACCCGGGACCTTTCAGTCCCCAAGCTGACGCTCACAGGCGTCTTCAAACTACGGCCCTCGGGCCACATGCAGCCCGCAGAGGAGTCTGATCCGGCCCGCCAGGTTTCTTGGACAGTGAGCGCAGCCGAGGTGTTACAGTAGGAATTAGTAGTTCATATAGTCCGGCCCTCCAGCTCTCTGAGGGACCGTGATCTGGCCCCCACTTTAAAAAGTTTGAGGACCCCTGCTCCATTGAGCCAAACCGGTTTCAGCTGTCCCTATTGCTTTTAATGATGAAGATAGTGCTGCAGTGAGCCTGCTAGTGCACATGTAGCTTTTCCCTTCTTTTAAATCTTCTGCACAGATGATCGCTCCATGGGGTGAGTGCTCGGGAGTCTGAGTGTGCGAATGCACTAATGAGTGGGTTGGCTGGAAAGACCCAGCCAGTTCCCCAGCCCTGGCCCCAGAGGCTGGCTCCTGCAGGCCAACTTGTCACTGTTGGGTTTGGGATTAAGACATGAATTTGGTGTTAAACTGCACCTTATCACTCTGAATTTCTTTGCTATGTGGTTGAGCAGTTTGCCCTACTTTATTTAACTTTTGAATTAAAGTTTGCATTCAACGTTATTTTGTGCTAGTTTCAGGCCTATAGCACAGTGGTCGGAGACTTGTGTACCTTACGGAGCGCCCCCTGCTGTCTCCAGTACCGCCTGCACCGTACAGAGTCATTACAGTATTGTTGGCTATATCCCTGTGGCTTCTTTTATGCTGTTGTCTTGGGTTTTTGTTTTTCCTTTTTGCTCTTTGTGTTTCATTTCATGAACTATCTGCTCATATTGTACTTATTGCACTTTTATCAACAAAACCCTTAATGAATTCGTTAAAATTTGAGGGAAAATTTTTATGTTTTATAAAATTAGCTATAGGTAGGTCTGTCATATTTAATACAAATATTTCTCTAGCCTGTATTCCTTCTCATTTTAGTCCCCCCGCTCCCCCAGAAATTTTTTCTAGTCAAGTCTTGGCTCTGATTTTTGTGGACAAAAGGGGACCCTCCCCTCGCAGTTCCCCAACGTGGCCTTAGGGGCCACCCCAGAGGCTGCCACGTCTGGCTGGGAGTGGTCTTGGGGGCATGTCTCGTGCAACTGAGGCCCATACCTGAACCCCACATTGCTCTTCATTGCCACTTGGGCCCCACAGGCCAGCAGCTGGGAGAAGACCACACCTGGACAGGGAAGCACCATCCTTGCATCAGAAGGGCCAGGATGGGTGAGCTCCCAACTCAGCCGCCAGAGGGCAGCACACAGGCTGCTTACCCCGCTGAGGCTCCCCAAGGCCCACCCGCACATGAGAAGGGAGGTTGTAAGTACACATCCTTCGGAAGCCAGGAGAGTCCCCTGGGGTGGGGAGAGAGCACGCCCCCCCACCCCATGGAGGGTTTCCTGAAGCAGCGTCAGAGGCAGGGAGGGGCCTGTCAAGGTGCCGAACAAGACCCCCCAGCTCTTCCCATACTACAGACTCCACACTCAGCACTCCTCAGCTCCTACCCCCCATGCCCTCCTCTCCTGTGCCTTGGTTACCTGTCAGTCCCCTGTCATGCACCATCCCATCTCCAGGAGCCTGCCCTTGCTGGCTGCTGCAGTCCACTTCCTGCTGGTACATCCCGGAGGACTCCCCGTGGGGGCGTCCCTGCAGGCAGAGCTGGCTGGGTCCCTGGCCCACAGAAAGGTGCCCTGGGTGGTTGTCAGACTGACGTGGTGTGTTGGATGGTTAGACCCCAGGCAGGTGAGGGAGGTTCCCCTCGGGTCCCCCTAGGATCTCCTTGCCCCCTTCAGATGTGAATGTGGCCTTTGAGGGTGCAGGTAGGGGGAGGCTGGGAGATGCTCCCGTCCTGCCTCCTTGCGGAGCCGGACGCGGCTCAGGAAGGCAGCCAGCCGTCCGTCCCCTGTCCCTGTCTCAGGCCTCCTTTGTGTGTGAGTCACCAGCTGGAAGTCGCCTTCATTTGTTTTAATTTAACGGCACCGGCTCATCCTGGGAGTGCTGCCACCGACCGGCTTGTCCTTCCTCCCCGGGGGGATGGGTGCAGAGTGCTTGGCAATAAAGCACTTTCTCCTCATCATCTTTAAAAAAATTTCCTTAGCAGAAGCACCGGGAGAAATTTACTGGCCTGTCAGGAAAGCCATTGCTCATCAGCCCGGAGCGGGGAAGCGCAGGGGTCATCGATTTATGGGCAGTGTCTCGGGGCGGGACTGAATCATTCAGCAACGTGTCCTTAGGAAATCATTGAAGCCCCGCACTGCATGCACTTCCTGTTCCCAGGCCTTCCCGTCAAATGCATTTTCCAAATGCAAAGCGAGTCCAGAGGTGAGGGTCGTCTCCCAGCTGTTCAGAAGCTGTGCCTGCCCCCTTCGTGGTAGAGGACAGGGCAGAGCAGTGTGTGGGGGTGTGGATGACACACACGTGTGCCTCCATCTGCCCACAAATAGGTACCTGTGTGACCAATTACGTAAAGATACACACCACCACCGTCCAGCCAGGATGGCTTCTAGTTTTCTTGTTTGTGTTATAATACATTGTGAGTTGCCACGAATTCATTCAGATAAACACAGGCATAAGCATATGGAAGTGCCTGTCTGCGGGAAAGCAGAAGGCCTGTCAGTCCCCTGGGAATGCTGCTGTTCTGTGCAGGGCTCTGCCTGCCACCGTGTTGTCAGGGAGTCGGGGAAGCTGCAAACTGCACCAGCTGGGCATGCCTTTTTTTAAAAAAAATCTTTATTGTTGAGAATATTACAGATGCTCCCCTCTTTCCCCTCCATTGTCTCCTTCCACCCGGTTGCCGCCCCCTCCCAGGCCTTCACTACCCTATTGTCTGTGTCCAGAGGTAATGCATATCCTATCTATTGTAATAAAAGGCCAATATGCAAATCAACCTAACAGCAGAACAATCGGTCACTATGACACGCACTGACCACCAGGGGGCAGTTGCTCAACTCAGGAGCTGTCCCTTGGTGGTAAGTGCGTTCCCACAGAGGGGAGTGCCGCTCGGCCAGAAGTCAGGCTCTCCTGTTTCCAGGAGGTCATACAGCTGGCTTAGGTCTGCTCCCCGAGGGGCGGGGTGGATCCCCATCAGTTGGACATCCCCCAAGGGCTCCCGGAATGTGAGAGAGTGCAGGCCGGGCTGAGGCACCCCATCCCCACCCCGAGTGCATGAGCTTCGTGCACTGGGCCTTTAGTATGCGTATAAGTTCTTTGGTTAATCTCTTCCCACCCTCAACCCTCCCCTTCCCTCTGAGAGTCGTCAGTCTGTTTCATGTTTCCACGCTTCTGGTTTTATTTTATTTATCAGTTTATTTTGTTCATTAGATTCCTTGTTCATTTACTTTGATTTTTAGATTAAATTGTTGATAGATATGTATTTATTGCCATTTTATTATTCATATTTTTTATCTTTTCCCCCTCCTTTTTAACCTTCTCCTCCTTCTTCTTCTCCTTCTCCTTCTTCTTTTTGATGACCCTTCAACATTTCATATAATACTGGTTTGGTGGTGATGAACACCTTTAGCTTTTTCTTGTTTGTGAAGCTCTTTATCTGACCTTCAATCCTAAGTGACAACTTTGCTGAATAGAGTAATCTTGGTTCTAGGTCCTTGCTATTCATCACTTTGAATATTTCTTGCCACTCACTTCTGTTGAGAAATTGGCTGATAGTCATATGGGTGCTCCCTTGTATGTAACTAACTGCTTTTCTCTTGTTGCTTTTAAAAATCTTTGTTTTTAACCCATGACATTTTAATTTACGATGTGTCTTGGTGTGGGCCTCTTT
Source organism: Pipistrellus kuhlii (assembly GCF_014108245.1). Classification (NCBI taxonomy): domain Eukaryota; kingdom Metazoa; phylum Chordata; class Mammalia; order Chiroptera; family Vespertilionidae; genus Pipistrellus; species Pipistrellus kuhlii. Next base: position 384,864 of record NW_023425460.1, on the reverse strand, counting down.
GGGTTCCTCTTGTTTGGGACTCTCTGCAGTTCCCAGACTTATAAATCTTTTTCTTTCATCAGGTAGGAGAAATTTTCTGTCATTATTTCTTCAAATAGGTTTTCAATATCTTGTTTTCTCTCTTCTCCTCTGGACTCCCATGATGTGAATATTGATACGCTTTAAGCTGTCAGAGGTTTCTTATACTATGTTCATATTTTTGGATTCTTTTTTCTTTTTGCTCTTTTGATTGGGTGTTTTTTGCTTTCTCATATTTCAAATCACTGATTTTATTCTTGGCACACTCTACTATTGATTCTGTATAAATTATTCTTCATTTCAGTTAGTGTATCCTTCATTTTTGACTGGTCCTTTTTCATGATTTTATGTTCTCACTAAGATCCTTGAAATTCTTACTAAGCTTGTTGAAGCTCTCATTAAGTTCTTTGAGCATCCTTATAACTATTGTTTTGAACTCTCTAGTAGCTTGCTTGCTTCCATTTCACTTAGGTCTTTTTCTGGAGATTTCTTCTGTTCTTTCATTTGTGACATATTCTTTGTCTCTGCATTTTGGCTGATTCCTTGTGTTTGTTTCTATGTATGAGGTAGAGCTGCTGTGTCTCTGGGAACTGGTAGAGTGGCCTTGTGTAGTAGGCTGAGCCACTCGGGAGGCTGAGCCACTGGGCCAGTGATTGGGAGCTTGGCTCTGAAGCCAGCTGGACCTGATTCAAATGCAGCTCCCCCCTAGCAAGCTGTGTGACTTAACCCCTCAATGCTGTTAAAACTATGTGAGCCTGGGATGAGCAGTGCTGGGACTGCAGTTTAGATGGCTGGCTGAGTGTCCTTTGGTTGTTATTGAGCCTGAAAATCTGACAGACTGTTTCAGCACGACAGCTAGTCCACCAAGAAACCCAACAAGCAGGACGCATGAGGTGTGGATAACTAAATATTATGGCGGTTGATGTTCTGTGTCCACTTAACTGGACCGTGGGGTGCCCAGATGAAGCATTGTTTCTGGTTGTGTCTGCCAGGGTGTTCCCGGCAGAGATTAGCATTTGAATTGGTGGATAGAGGAAAGCAGATTGCCCTCACCAGTGTGGGTGGGCCTTGTACAAATAGTTGAAGGCCTAAATGAAACAAACAGTGAAGGGAGGGAGGATTTGCACCTTCCCCCCTGCCTGCCTGCTAGGCTGGGACATTGGTCTTCTCCTACTCTTGGACTGGGTCTTACCCTGTAGTGTGGCTGAAGGCCTTCTTAACAATATATGGCCTTAGCCACTGAGAGTTGGAGAGTCTCTAGTACTGGTTTGGTGCCTGGGGATGATCTCCTGCAGCCACCTCATTGGGCATCACCTCACCCCTGGGAGGTTCATGGGGCAGCTGCTGTCTCCACCTCCCCACTTCCATGCCCCTGCCACTGTTTAAGTGGTGACAGCTGAAGTGTCCCTGGGGTGCTGGGAATAGTGCTTCTCACAGGATGGAAGGTCAGTGTCCTTAAGGATGTTCAGAGACGACAGTGAGGTCTGGAGTTGTGATACCGTGCTTATTCCCTGCAGGGGGCCAAGGCCCTCTGTGGGGACTGCAGGCTCCATCCATCCCATCATGACCTCCGCTATGGCCAGAGCAGGAAGGAGAGGAAGAGGCCCTTGCATGCATCTCTTCCTGAGATCTGTGTCATGGGCTGCTCTCCACCTCCGTGGTCGGCAAACTGTGGCTCTCGAGCCACATGCAGCTCTTTGGCCCCTTGAGTGTGGCTCTCCCACAAAATACCACAGCCTAGACGAGTCTATTTTGAAGAAGTGGTGTTAGGAGAAGCTTAAGTTTTAAAAATTTGGCGGCTCTCAAAAGAAATTTCAATCATTGTCCTGTTGATATTTGGCTCTGTTGACTAATGAGTTTGCCTACCACTGTCCTAGACAGACAGGTGGCCCAGTCCTCTTGAATCTGCCTCACACTTAGAGACGCAGAGCTGTCCCTTACAACATTGGGATTCCTCCCTTGGGCCTCACCCATCCTAGACTCTGAGGGCTCACAGCCCAGGCTGAGCCTTCTCCAGGGGCAGCCCCACTGTCTACCCCCCGGCACTGAGCTGTGCCACATTCTCCATGGTTCCGAGTCTCCCACAGGTGACCAGGAGCTGCGGTTAGAGAAACACCAAAACCACCCTCCATGCTTATTAAACAAGCTGTAAATGACCCCTCCTTGGGCCTGCGGGCACGGACTAGATGGGGGAGCTGAGTTAAAATCTATGGTCTCTACTTCCCAGGAACCTAAGTGTATGAGGAGAAGGCAGTAAGTTCTCGGGAAATGTGGGTGCACACAGGAGCCATGCCCCTCGAGGGGAGGGAGCAAGAGGCTCCCCTGAGCGAGTCATGGCACAGGCTGAGCAGGCCTGGAAGGGAAGAGGGTGATCCAGGCAGAGGCAACAGCTAGCACAGGGCCAAGGGTGGGGGCCCTGGTGGGCACAGTGACCAGCTCATTTCTCTGCCCAGGACTTTCCCACGAGTCAGGAAAGCATTCCACTCTGGCCCAGCTGGCATGGTTGGTCCTCCTCACAGGAGTAGGATATGGGTATAAGAGGAATGACCAGGAAAGCAGGCCAGGCTCAAAGGGTGACAAGCACACCGAGGAGCTTAGACTTGCCCTGGCAGATGGTGTGGGGCCACAGAAAGTTTAGATCCGGGGGTTTGGATTTGTCTGTGCTTTTGAGAGCTCCCAAGGCTGTGCTCAAGGATGGTGGCTTCTGGTGATCAAGGCAGGGAGGAGAGGCATGAGGAGGCATGATCCAGAACTTGGGGACTGGAAAGGTGTGTGTAGCAAGGACCCTGCCATGAGAATGAACCAATCAGAGACCAGGGGCAGGAACTCTCTATATAAGTCAGCTTCACCTCTGCCTTCATGGAGTGCACTTTGAGTTTCATGCTCTGCACTTCCCCAGCCAGAGTTCGAACCCTGGCAGTGCGCTCTGGGTTGGAGCAGAGTGGAGTGGAGCTGTCTCGCCAGAGCTGTTTCACAGTCACGCTGTTTCTAGTCGTGCTGTTGCACAGCCAGGCTGTCCACTGCTGAGCTGTTTCACAATTGAGCTGTTTGCACGCATGAAATTTCTCCCTTCCCCACACCCCAAACTGGGGACTACTGTTGGCATTGATTTGGTGATGACCACCTTTAATTGACAATATATTGCTTTTGTGTTTTTCATTTCATTGATTTCTGCTCTTTATTATTTCTCTGCTTTGGGTTTCTTTTACTCTTCCTTTTCTCATTTCCTAGGTTACTGATTTGAGATCATTCTTCAAAGCTAATGTAAAACATTTAGTGCTATAAGCTTCCTTTTCAGCACTGCATCTCACATGATATGTTGTATTTTCACTTTCTTTCAGTTCCATGTATTTTTATTTTTATTTTACTTTGAGACTTTTTTGTCCCATGGGTTGTTAGAATTGGGTTGCTTAAATTTACATGTCTTCAGATTTTTTTTATTTTTTATTTTTTTTAGTTATGTCAGTTTCCAAGCACTTCCTTACTTTCCACACCAATAAAATGTGCCTCAATGCACTTTTCCTGCCCTGGTGTTGGATTTAACCGTTTTGACAAGGAGCCTTGGTTCAGTTTAGTGAAGGAATGGCTGTAGGAACCAATGTGGAGGCTCTAGTTGTACTCATTCCTCTTGTTGTGTTGTGCTTCTAGGCCTTTCGGGGAGCAGAGGCGGAAAATGTATGTATTTGTTTGTTTGCTTTTAAATTAGGAGAATATCCTGTTACCCCTAATTCTAATCTAACCATAGGGGATTCTTCCTCTTGCCTTATTTCATTTTTTTATTTCCTTCTCCTCAAAAGCATTTACTTAATTCTATAGTACAAACAAAATAGTTTCAGTTTACTCTGCTTTTTCAAATAATTGGTGGATAATCTATAATCTTTAAATTTATTTCATTTCATTTATTTTTTTTACCTTGTTATATCTTTATTTATATTATTCTTTTTCCTGTCTTTTAAAAATTTAGTAAATAATCATGATTTCAATTTATTAATTACTCCTATTTTTCTATTCTCAACCTTATTAATTATGTTATTTTATTTTATTATTTTGATCTTTATGCTTCTTTTTGGTGACTTTGTTGTTGTTTTTTTAGTTTTATTGTTACTGGCCAGGGACTCAATCGATTTCAGTGGGGGGTTCTTTTATTTTTTAAGTTTATTTAAAAAATATTTTTATTGATTTCAGAGAGGGAGAGAGAGATATAAACATTAAGGATGATAGTGAATCATTGAAGGGCTGTCTCCTGCATGCCCCACACTGGGGATCAAGCCTGCAACCCAGGCATGTGCCCTTTACCAGAATTGAACCCAGGACCCTCCATTCGGCAGGTCAATGCTCTATCCACTAAACCAAACCAGCTACGGCTGTAGTTGGTGGTTCTTGACTTGGTGCAGGAAAGATTTCACAATGTGAGTCCAGGTGATATGGAGAGTACATTCATTGTTGGAGACAGTGAAACAAAGGAAGGACTTAGGGGAGAAGAAGCAACAGGGGAGAGCCTAGCCCACGCTCTTCTTTGGCTCCCAAAAAGCCTCATAGGCAAGAAATGAGCAGGGTGAGGCTACTGCTAGCTGGAAGTCCAAGGAAAAGGGGACTTCGGAGACAGGATCAGGGGTCAGCCCAGAATGAGCTGCCATTGCCCCCTGCTCCCCTGGTTGCAAGTCTCCTGGGGACCCTTAGAGTTTAGGAGGAAGTAAAATGGGCATAAGCCCGAGAAGGGGCGTAGCGTGCTCTAGAACGAGCCCACACTGACATTCTTTGTCTTCAGGGTTTAATCTCTTCTGCCGGTGAGAATCTTAGGGGAGGATTGCAGCAGGGTATTCACCAGCTTTTCAGGTTCATCTTTAATATGCTGATGCATCAAAAGCAGTGTATAGGGAAGTTTGGGATTATTCTTTGGTCTGCTCTACTGTTTAACTTTCATCTTGGGTCTATCTGGCTTTAGTGGGGTTTTTGGTATTAGTTCCCTTGACTTCACCCCTCCTTGGGTTTAGCTGGCACAATTGGCATTAATTGGGTCTCTGTTCTCTTTCTCCCTGACCAGGGTGATTTGAGCTATGTCCCCTCTGGTTAGGGAGGGGAGGTATAAACCAGTGTCCTGGGGTGGTGAAGGAAAGCCTTGTGATTCACTAGCTGGCTGTCAGTTATTCCAATCGTTTGGCCTTTGTTTAATTTTCTTGTCTCAGTTTTCACATTTCACTTGCCCAGAAATTTTCCTAGCTTCTTACTACCCTGCCCATTATGAGCTACAATTTATTGACTACTTTTGATTTTTTTAGATAATGAATTTTCCTCTGACAATGCATTAAGTAAAGCTTTTCTGTTATCTTTATATTTCAGAAATTCTATATTACTTGATTCTACAATATTTCTTTCCTTTCATCCAAGAGTAGCTTATAGGTTTTTCAATTTTCAGAGTGAACGGCTTTTAAAAATAATTTATGTTAATTTCCAATTTCTGTTGCAAAGTGATTAAAAAACACGCTGATTTTCAGCTTGTTGAACTTACTGGTGCTTTCCTTGTGAATTGACATGTGGCCACTTGCTGTGAGTGGTCCATGTGCACTTGAGAAGAAGGCATAGTCTCCAAAGTGCAATGGTCAACATATCTCCATAAGAGTTACCTTATCAGTGATCTTGTTTATATATTCTGTACTCCTAGTCATTTTTTGTCTACTTGATCTGTTTTGTGTGTTATATTGTCTACTACTGGTGTTTTTTATTTCTCTTTAAAGAAACATTTTAATGAGCATAAACTCATCAATTTTTGTCTCTGGTATATGATCTGAGATTTGTAAAAGTTCTTTATTATAGTTAGGTCATAAACATATTCCTTTATGTTTTATTTTGTTGCCTTCAGAGTGCAACATTTTATAATCTGTCTTTTATATCTATCTAGATTTCATCTTTATAGATTGTGTTAGGTTGTAATTCAATTTCATAATTTCTATAGAGTAAGCCAATTTTTTCAGCAGCTTCTGTTAAGCTGAAATTTTTATTTAAATTTCTATATATACAAAGGTTTGTCTCTGAGATCTCTATTCTGTTATTCTGTTCTCTTGCTTTACTTGTCTGCTCCTGCATCAATACCAAATGTACACATTTACTTTGTAGTATTCATTAATATCTACTTAGTAAAACACATTACACTTCATTGCTCTTTTATAAAGTTGTCTTACATGTGGTTGCTCTTTTATAAAATTGTTTTACTCATTCGCTCTATTCTTCTAAATGAATTTTATATTGTTTATTCAGTTTCTAAAAAATGTAATTGAATTTTATTGGGACTGTATTGAATTAGAAGCTTAGGAGAAAACTGACATTTAAAAAAATAAATGTCTTATCTAGATCTTTAATTGTCACTCCATTTTTTAAAGATCATCTTGTCTTTTGATAACATTTTAAAGCAATGTCCAGGGAGATCCAAGATGGCAGTGGAATATGTGAAAGCTACCATCCATCCTCTCAGGACCAAATTGGAATTATAACTAAAATATAGAACAATCAATCTGATAACCAACCAAACACTTATAACCAGGGATTTACAGAAAAAGCCCTATAGAGACTGACAGGAAGGGAAGACACATAAAATGAGCAGGCCCCATTCCCAGGAAGAGTGGATGAGATCCAGAGTGATGTCACAGGCACGAAGTTTCCGCCTGAAGACCACGGGGTCTCCGCCCAGGCCGGGCTCCCCCCGCCCAGCGCACCAGAGCTGGAGAGGCGTCTGTGGGAGCCCTTTCATGTCCCGCGTGATTCAGGGTTCCAGTTCAGGGTTCGGATTCTGGAGAAGGCCGCACACAAATGAAAAGAAACTTCAGAAAAGATTTAATTTGGGAAATGAGGGCTAGGCGGTAGTCCTACTCTAGTGGGAGGACTACTATTCGCTCTGGCTTTTCCATCCCTTTTATTAAGATTAAAATTATAGGATACACCCGTATGCCCTAGGCAGGAAATTCCAATAAAAGCCAATCAGTGAATTTAGGACTAACAGGTGGGGGTCTCAACTACCAATATCTATTGTAGTAATTAGCTCTGACCTTACAGGCATCTTCAAACTACAGCCCGCGGGCCACATGCGGCCCGCAGAGGAGTCTGATCCGGCCTGCCAGGTTTCTTGGACAGTGAGCGCAGCCGAGGTGTTACAGTAGGAATTAGTAGTTCATATAGTCCGGCCCTCCAGCTCTCTGAGGGACCGTGATCTGGCCCCCACTTTAAAAAGTTTGAGGACCCCTGCTAGAGCAATTAAGGTTGACCAGCCCTCCGAATACCCTGTCCACAGCTCTCTATCATTAAAACAATGACCAGCTTCCAGCAGGCACCTATATAACATTTGGCCGTTTAAATCAGCGGGGATTCTGTCCAAGGGGAGAGACAGGAGTCTGTGAGAGACACTGGTACCCTCTTAAAGGGCCAAAGCACAAACTCTCCTTTATAGGCACTCACACAGGGCTTTGGCAGAGGGATGGCAGAGCAGACTAGAATCCTGTGAGGGGAGACTGGGTTTGTGTCTCTGGGAAGAGAGCTGAAAAGACAGCCACAGTGATCCCACACTGCAGATGCCATGCTTCTTGGTTGGAGCATGCCCCTTCTTATGGGGTCAGCCTGGGGAAAAGCAATAGCCTCACCCTCTGGACCCCCTGTCACCCCAGCCTGTGGCATTCACACCCTGCTGAGGAGCCAGCTGCCTGGACAGGATGTGTAGAAATCCAGTTAGACTCAGGAGGTGTCGGTGACTTTGCTGAATGGCTCTGGGGTGAGTGCCACTCCTAACTCCTTTCCCCAAAGACTGACAGATACTCCCCTTCCCAGGAGATCCACTAGCCCTACCCTCCCAACTCTTGGAGGCCCTGCTTGCTGAACTTGGGCTTCCAGCAGAATCTGGGACAGACTGTGTGGCTCTAGGACAGGCACAATTTCCCCTTACACACCAACTGGTACAGAGCTCCCCCTTCACATGGCCAAATGATGATCTTTCGGGGCCTGATAAACTCTGCTGGCCGAACCCTGAAGCCTGAGATCCTATCCCACCACAATGTCTGTAGGCACCTGGCAGGTGGCAGCAAGGCTTGGTGGGCCCTGGAACATTTGCCGAGTGGCCTCAGATCCAGAACTGACACTGGTTTGAACCTATATCAATCAGAACACCACTTCCCCTTACCTGATGACGCACTGAGAACTAATGCGATTCAAATACTGCCAGAGGCCCTGTAAGTGACTGAGCCTAATAGGCAGCCAGCGGGGCGGAGGGAGGCAGAGGCGGATCTTGCAGTGCCTTTGGCCTTTTCCTGACCTGCCTCTGAACTCAGTGCTGGTGGAAGCCAGCCTTAATGCACAGCTCGGGTCTTCCCACACACACCTAGAGCCATAAGAGGCAGCCATAAACTGTAGATTGCTGTGCAGTTTCTAACAGGTTACCCAGGGCACTTACAGGCAGCATCTGATATTTACCTGCACCAGACTCCCTCCCAAGAGAACCCAGAACAAGAAAACCACTGGCCAGCTTCACACAACATCAGAGCAAAATCCAATTAGCTTCACAAGCAGCATATCCAAAGAGAGATCTCAGCAAGCACCAGACCCTGATGCCCAAATTCCACTTAGTGTGGCCAGCCCCTGCACAGCAGCTCATGTATTGTGGTCAAGGTCAATCCTCACAGTCAGCCAGCCTGAAAGTTGAATCCACACATGAAGAGACCAAGAGCAATCAAGACTCAGTTTTAACAGGAGGGCTCACATAACCTACACATGGAATGTTCTTAGAGAACTAAGCTCAGGTGATTAAGGAAACTGAACCACTTGATTCCACAAAGAACCTAATATATAAGGCTACAATACCAAGACTGGGAGGCAAAACTGATCTACCTAATACATTAAAAAATGGTTATAAGGATGCTAAAGTGACTTATTGAGAACTACAACAGCATGAAAAAGGATATAGAAACCATAAAAAAGAGCCAGTAAGAAATGAAGAATACAATATCTGAAATGAAGAATACACTAGAAGGAATAAACAGTAGGTTGGATGAAGCAGAGGTCTGAATCAGCTACTTGGAAGACAAGGTAGCAGAAAACACCCAATCAGCAAGAGAAATTTTTAAAATGAGGGTAGTTAAAGGGGCATTTGGAACAACATGAAGCATAACAGCTTCCACATCATAAGGGTACCCAAGGAGAACAGAGAGAGCAAGGTATCAAGAACCCATTTAAAGAAATAATGACTAAAAACTTCCCTAATCTGGTGAAGGAAAAGACACTCCCTTCTTTTTCATACTGCTGTAGTTCTGAATAAGTCTCTTTAGCATCTTTATAATCATTTTTAAAAAACTGTATATCTGATAAATTGCTTGCCTAGATTTTATTTAGCTCTTTTTGGGGGGAGATTTTTCATTTCTTTTATTTGGGGCATGTTTCTTTGTCTCCCCATTTGGCTGCTCCTTTGTGTTTGTTCATGCTATTTTAATTTTCTATATTTGTACAGAACTTTATTAATTTCATTTAGAGTTTCAGATTTTTTTTTTACATAAAATACTCCTTTATTATTTTAAAAATACCTACTTCCACTCTGTTTTCATTATTAAGTTTTTGTTGTGCATTTTCTCCCATATTTTGCTTTTATACTTGTCTTTTTTCCTTGGTGAGTATTTTGAGATGTATATCTAGTCTATTAAATTTTACAATGTGGTGCATATAGACAATGGAATACTACTCAGCCATAAGAAAATATGAAATACTGCCATTTGTGACATATACATGGATCTTGGGAATATCATGCTACATGAAATAAGTCAGATAGAAAAAGTTAGGCATATGATTTCACTCATATATGAGATATAAAACTGAAACTTATAGACACAGACAATAGTGTAATGGATACCAGAGGGTAGGGGTGGAGGGTTAGTAAAGGGTAAAAGGGAGACAAATATATGGTGACGGAAGATTGACTTTGGGTAGTCAGCACATAATGCAATGTACAGATCATGTACCATAGAAATATACACATGAAACATATACAATCTTATTAACCAATGTTACCCCAATACATGTAATTTAAAAAAAGAGAAGACAGGCTAGAGATGCAAACCAACAATATCTAATTAGAAGTAAAGTCTTTGATCATCTTGTCCAGTCCTTTTGTCAATGATATTACACTGCCATGTTTATATTGTTTATAATATACAGTCTTGGATTGTTCTTTTTTGTTTCATACGTGTTCACATGCTCCCAACAAACAGAGAAAGCCCCCAAAAAATTTTACAATAACTTTATTTTTGCTTTTGTTAATCTTCATCGTTTTACTTAATTGAGCTCATCCCTGATTATTATTATTTCCTTCTGTCTTGTTTCTTTGGCTTTACTCTTTTGCTCTTTTCCAGCTTCTTAAATTGAATGCTTAGTTTCTTTACTTTCAGAGAGGAAAGAAGAGGGAAAGAGAGGTAGAAACATCAATGATGAGAGAATCATTTATCAGTTGCCTCTTGCATGCCCCACACTGGGGATCGAGCCCACAGTGGGGGCATGTGCCCTGACCAGAAATTGAACTGTGACCTCCTGGTTCATAGGTCGATGCTCAGCCACTGAGCCACACCTACCAGGCAGTTTCTTTACTTTTAATTATACTCTCCAAAAGCTACATCTAAGACTATACTTACCCCATCTAAAAACTTCTTTTGGACAAATTGTGTTTTTATTATCATATAGTTTTAAGTATTCCTCAATTTTCTTTTTAACCCCAAGGCTATTTGTTAGTATGTTATTTATTTCCAAAAATTGTGGGATTCAAAAACAACTCATGTTGTTTGGGGATGTATTGTATTATGTGTGTTTAAGAAGCATGTTCTGTGAAAATCAGGGCTAAGAACTGCAGCCTTATTCCTTAGATGTTTTGATAACATTTTCTTCATTGTTTAGGGGTATAGGTCTGTCCCCTTGTGAGTTTGCCCCTTACCTACAGGAAAGGCAATCTTTGATATTGTCTCCTGAGATATGCTGCTCAAAAGGACTCTGCTCCAGTTTCAGTTTCTCTCGTACCTGCCCTGTGTGGTTTCTCCACGATTTCACTTTATTTTGATAGTCTTTACACAAATTTTGGGTCTCTAGATCATTACCATGTCCAACTTTTGCTGAAAATGATGATGTAATTTGTGTAGTCTACCTGTGAGGAGGCAGGGGGTTACTATCATATACCATCCCATGTTTGTACCTCGAGTCTCAATATTCCACTTCATGTGATCTGACAAGGGCATTAGTGACCTGTGTGACCCACGCCATCATTTCTAAACAGAGACCCATAGTCACCCACAATGGCTTGTCTTTAACCATCCTCACCACCTACCTCATACACCCAAGCATCTTTTTGTTAGTTCTAAGTGGTGTCCTTCCTAGCAACAGAGAGGAAAGTTGGCCTTGCATACCCAGATGTTAGGGTGTAACACCCGTCACACATATTTGCTTTGTTGTGTTAATCCATCTGTCCTTGATATTTCCTTTCCTTTTTCTTGACATCATGCTTTTCCAAAGGCTTCCACAGTGTGAGAGCATTCCAGAGAGGGGCTCTGAGGAGCTAATGCCAGAGCTCGGAATCCTCAGTGATCCTTAGAGGATGACTCCTCTGCTCAGTCGTGTTCACAGGCTCATTCACACCAGTGGTGCATATTTTTTAGCACTCGCCATACTTTTGGATCCTACCAGAGCCACGTGCTTAAGTGCCATGATAATCACAGGACATGTTGCTCCAAATTTGTCAAGAGTTTTCAAGGTTGTCTTTTCCTGAAGATTTACCATCTTGGAATATCACCGCTGTTACAGACTGCATGCTGGTGCCCCCCCCCCCCCCCCCCCCAAATTCACATGTTGAAACAAGCCCTAACCTCCCATAGGATGGCATTAGGAGGTGGGCCCTTGAGAGCCAGTTAGGTCAGAAAGGTGACATCTTCAGTGTAAGATTAGCGACCTTATAAAAAGAGAAAGAGAGCTGGCCCTGGCTTTTTCTCTGCCAGTGAGGACACAACGAGAAGGCCGTGGACCAGAACCAATCCGTGCCGGCATCCTGATCTTGTACCTCTAGCCTCTAGACTGGGAGACATACATGCTTGTTAGTGAAGCCACCTAGTCCATGGCAGCTTCTTATAGCAGCCCCAGCAGCCTGGCCAGACACCACCGGGGGCTGCTCAGAGCCAGCAGACAGGGTGAGCCCTCACTCCCCGCTGGATGGATTGTCGCCCTTTCCAAGCAGACAGAGGGTGAGCCCTCCATTCTCTGCTGCATGGGCCGTGGCCCTTTCCCAGACAGGCTGTCAGCATGGTTCCATCCCCTGACAGGACCAGGATAATGCTAGGCTGGGGGCTGAGGGAAGCTTGGCTGTGACAGGAATGGGGTGCAAGGGCTCTGAGGCCCCTGGGGCTAGTCTCCTCTGCAGCTGCCTAGTCACCACCCTCCCCCACCCATGACCTCTGAGCAGACCGGGCTCTCTGTGGTTGCTAATAGGAAACTTCCAGCAACAACAAGCACAATTCCTGACAGGCGCTTGTTCTCCTGCCTCATGACATTGTGTTCAATTCATCTTCCAGGAAGGAACACTCACCCCTCGGCATAATTTCATTAAGACTCCCAATTTGTTCTTCCGTTCTGAGTGAAAGGAAAAACCATTCGTTACAGAGGGAGTGCTGAGATCAGGTAAGATGGGGAGTGTCAGCCCAAGAAAAGATGGTTTGGTGGAGGGTCCCTGTACCACCAGGAGGTGTGGCTTCCAGCATCAGCCCTGCTCTCCAACCCCTCTCTCTGCCTGCTGGCCCCACCCCATGGTCCTCCCAGGTTCCTGTGAGCTGACCTCAACCACCCTGCAGCCAAGAGCTTACAGACCCCTAAGCTTCTTCTCCACTCCTAGATGGCTTGTTCTGTCTGCAGCTTCTAATGTCGGCCAACTTCCTCTTTTTTTTTTTTTTTTTTTTTTTTTTTTTTTTTTTTTTTTTTACAAATATAACATATGTCGGTTGCAAGAAAACACAAATGAAATAAAAAAAATGTTCTTCTCTCAGTTCTCCTCCAGCCCCAATGTCCACTTTCAGGGGTAATCGCTTTTAATCCCTGTATATCTGTATTAGATATTATTGTACACACACACACACACACACACACACACACACACACCCCTGTACATCTGTTTTAGGTATTACCTGTGCTGCTGCGATTTCTTCATCTGGTCGATGCACCTAGCCCAGCTGTTCATGGTTCAGAGTTGCACCCTTCTCTGGAGAATCAGCAGCAATGACTGGGGGCCCAGGCCCATTCCCAGGGGCAGCCCCAACCAACGGCAGAATAAAGCCTGGCCCCTGCTCCGAGGGGCGCAGCTCCGCGCGGCCATCCACACTCCGGAGCTCCCAGCGGATCCGGGGAGGCTGCTCCATGGCAGTGACTGGCTTCCTCCCCGTGCGCTCTCCTCGGCCCGCACAGGCCTCTCCGAGAGCGCGTTCCCCACTGACCCGCACTGGATGTGAGTCTGCGATATGTAACTCAGGGATGCAGATGCATGGCTACGGAGACATGCTCAGGAAGGGGCCATGCTTACCCAAAGCGTTGGGTGACTTGCTCTTTTCATTTTGCAGCACACCAGAGGCATCTCCAAATATATGAGTTCTTTTTTTTTCACAGCACCTGGAATTGATTTCCCATAATTTAGGTAATCAATAGTCCTATTAATGAGTCTGAGTTTATTCATTCATTAAACAGATGGTATATGAAGTACCACTGCATTCCATGTGCTGCCTTAGGCACTGGGCTTGCCTCAAATGTTGTCTTGCAAAAAACATGCCTATTTATGTATACATATTGAAGCACATGTGCAAGTGGTTTGGAAGGACAGCTTCTCAGAGGTGGATTTGTGAATCCACAGGAACTGCATTTAGTTTTTATAGGTCTGTTTTAGAAAACGTTCCTCCTTTGGCTCTCCTGACAGCACCCTACTATGTAAATACTTCTCTCTTTCTGACTCCTTGGCAGCCTGTCCTCCTGGGTGCCTCCTCACCTGTCCAGCGAATGCCTGGAAACCCTGGGGCGGGGCACAGGGCTTTCTGCTGGGCTCTCTGCACTCTGGTGCTGCTCTTCCCCTGGGCCGAGTCCTCCCTACCCTCCTGCTTCATCCACACAAATGTATACCAAGGCCTCCTAGCCAGCGTTCTCTCCAGTCCCGTTTTCCAGAGGAGGACACTGGGACTCAGAGAGGGTCACTGTACAGAGAGGGTCAGGGCTCTCCAGAAAAACAGGACCAATAGGATAGATGATAGATAGATAGATAGATAGATAGATAGATAGATAGATAGATATAGATAGATGATAGGTAGATATAGATAGATGATAGATAGATGATAGATATATAGATATATAGATAGAGATAGAGATAGAGATAGAGATAGAGATAGATAGAGATAGAGATAGAGAGATAGAGATAGATATAGAGATAGAGATAGAGATAGAGATAGATGATCGATAGATGATAGATAGGAAGATAGACACACAGACTGTAAGGACTGGCTCATGTATCGGGTCTAGTAATAATTAATGTCGTTTTTAAACATTCGTTTAAAATCTTGCTTGGCGTTGACTTGTATTGACATAACCTTCAAACACATGGTATCTACAGAACTTGTGAAGTGCAATTAACAAGTTTTGCTTGAAAAAGTTTCTGTTTGGTTTGGTTTTTGTTGCAAAACTAGGGCTAAGAAGATGGCGGATGAAGAGCATATTCAGCACTGCATGCTTTACGAGTTCCAATTAGGAAGAAAAGCAAGTGAGGCTGAAAAAAACATCTGTAGTGCTCTTGGTCAAGATGCAGTTAGCGCCAGAAAATGCCAGCGTTGGTTTGAGAAATTTCGCGAGGGAAATTTTTCGTTAGATGACAAGAGTGGTCGAGGCCGTGTGTCCAATTTTGATCAAGAAGCTCTTCAAGCTCTTTTGGTGCAAAATCCTCAAATTACCCAACAAGAGCTTGTGACAACTTTAAATTGTTCACAAAAAAACAATTTCCAATCAATTGCGTGCACTTGGCAAAGTCCAAAAGTTTGGAAAATGGGTTCCTCATGAGTTGACCGACAACAACCGTAATCAAAGAGTCACAATTTGCAGTTCGCTCCTCTCTTGTCAAAACCGTTTGCCGTTTTTAGAGCAAATTGTTACCAGAGATGAAGAATGGGTGCTGTATGTTAATTTGAAAAGGCGGCCTCAATGGTTGGACAAAAATGAGGCTCCACAGCCCAAGCCAAAACCTGACTTGCATGCGAAAAAAGTGATGTGTGTTTGGTGGAATTTTAAAGGAATTCTTCATTATGAACTTTTACCATCTAACCAAACCATTACAAGTGCAGTGTATAGTGCCCAATTGGAAAGGTTAGCCCAAGCTTTAAGAGAAAAAGAACCCACGCTGATTAATCGGAAGGGCGTAATTCTTCACCACGATAATGCACGACCGCATACTGCGAGAATCACTGCTGAAAAACTGCGCCAGTTGGAATGGGAAGTTCTCCCTCAACCTGCATATTCTCCTGATATTGCCCCTTCCGATTACCATTTGTTTCGTTCTTTGCAAAACTTTCTTCTTGGAAAAAAATTTAATAATGAAGAATGCCTCAAAAATGCATTGACCGAATTTTTTGCATCAAAATCACAAGAATTTTACAACAGAGGGATTAAAATGCTTCCTGAGCGTTGGGCACAAGTAGTAGAAAACAACGGCAACTATATTGTTGATTAAATTTTGTTGTATTGTTTAAATAAATTTGATTTTAAAAAAAAGGTATTAGAAAACGATATTAATTATTACTAGACCTAATAGTTATGGAGGCCAGTCTGCTGTCTGCGAGCAGGAGAGCTAGGAAGGCCAGTGGAATAATTAGGCCCGAGAAATCAGGTGGCTGCTATTACAATCCCCATCGGAGTCTGAAAGACCCAGGAGCTCTGAGGTCCAAGGGCAGGAGAAGAGGGACGTCTCAGCTCAGGCAGAGAGAGCGAATTCACCCTTCATTGTTCCGTTCAGTCTCTCAGTGAAATGGATGATGCCCACCCACATTGAGGAGGGTCAACTGCTTAACTCAGTGCACAATTCAAATGGCAATCCCTTACAGAAACACGCTCACTCACCCAGAAAGAATGTTTTACCAGCTCCGGGCATCCCTTAGCCCAGTCCAGTCGGCACATAAAATAGCCATCACAGTGACCTACTTTTCCAGACCCACGTGTCCAAGTGTCTACCAAACAGCTCCGCTGGCTGCCTCAGAGGCACTTTACATTCATGATTCCCAAACCATTCTCTAATCTGTCCTTACGTTTGCTTTTCCCATTTCCTGTAATACCCAAGGGAGATGTCCCCTCCCTTAGACTCCATCTCTCTCTCCCTCGCATCAGGCGTGGGTCCTCTTGTCTGGCCTCTGATACAATTCTAAGGCTGTCCCCTTCAGGGTACCCCTTTGTTCTGCCCTTGGCCTGGCTTCAGCCTCTCACTGGCTTGCTCCTCCACTGGCGGAACAGTCCTCCTCCCTCCTGGGCTCACACAGCCTCCCTGCGGCTCTCGGTAGCGGAACAAGGAAGATGGGCCCATCTGACTCAGTCATTCACCCCTCCCAGGTGTGCGTGCTTCGTCCCTCTTGCTGCTTGGCGTGGCTCAGCCACTCCAGGCCTTTCCCTGGAAGCCCCTTCTTCCCTCGCCTAGCCGCCTCCCCGAGCTTCCGGCACAGCCTGAGCCTCAGTGAGAGTCCCCAGCTCAGCGCGTGGGAATTGGAGAGGAATGTCTGCCTGGTAGAGATGGGTGATCTTTTGTGAGGGGTGCCAAGCAGACGTGGCAGGAGTGAAGGAGGATGGACAGGGGAGTGCCTGCTGGTTCCTAGAGACCCAAAACCCTGGTGGTGGTGGTGGGGGGGTCACCATGCCACTTGCCCCAAACCCCTCATGGGGCGGCACCTTTCTGGAGCGCTGAGGGCGTTGGGGGTATTGGGAGGAGCAGACTGGGGTCTCTGAGCGGTTCTGAATAGTGGCGGCCTCGGGTTGGTGCCTCTCAGGGCCCAGCACAGGCTTCACGCACAGCGGGTGGGGACATATGTGTGCTAATGACGAGATGCTTTTTCATCAGGGGAATGCAGGACTTGCTTGATGTGGCAAAAGCTGCAGCAGGAACTGGCTGGTCTTACATCTCTGTGGAAGCGGGTGCACGGCTGGCGGTGATGGCTGGAAAACCTCCTGGGAGGGTGCCTTTAGGGGGGGATGGACGCCCTCTCTACGGGAAGCCCTGGAATTATGCATGTCATTGATTTTACTACTGAAGTTCTGAAGAAATAATTGGGGGTGTATGATAGATTGTTCGGTCACAGGACTTACCTTTGCAAGTGCTATTTATAACAGGAAAAACTTTAAAACAACCCGTGAGTCCAGCAATAAGAAACTGGTCAAATAAATCCTGAATGTACACACAATGGAATTCTATAGCTCGTGGGTTTTTATTGAATTACATTTCTGATACAGAAAGGGAGTCATAATCAGTTATGAAATTGAGTCATGTTACAAAAATATGTACTCGGAGAAGATTTTTGGAGCAAAACGTATACACATGCACGTTCCAAACACCTGGCAGGGCCGCTCCTGCAGGCGGGGCCTGGACTCCAGCCTCCGCCTCACCCGGCGGAGGTGGAAGCACAGGCCTGGCCCCACACAGCCCACCCCTTCAGGGTGGCCGATGTGGGGGACAGGGAGGGAGTTGTATTTCTCCTTTTTGCCGGGTTAGCTGTGACAGGTGTATATTGTGGGAAAGTGAAGAAAAACAGAAGAATGTTCTCTGAACATTGGGCTTCATTGTCATGGACCCTCTCTGCTTTCCCGATCTGAAGGTGGGGCAGGGGGCCCGGCCACACAGCCTGGCTCCTGCCCCGTGTCCTTTGGAGCCATGTTCCTTGCTGAGTGTCACTCCTCCGGGCGGTCTTCTGGTTTAGAGCTGCATTTTCATTGCAACCGCTGCTTTCACCGGGTCCCTGCTCTGAGGCGGGCACAGGGTGGATGCACTTGGTGCCCTCTGCCCTGGGCATTGGCCAGGCCCTTTGTGAGCCCACCCACCCGCTGCAGGTCTTCCCCGAAGCTGCAGGCTGGTTGGTGGATGAGCTCATCTCTTTCCCAGGAAGTGACTTGGCTGCGGTCACATTCTCCTGCAATACCAAAGCCAGACACACCCTCACTCCTCCTCTGCCCGTTTCCACCTTCCTTACACCAAGCTGGCTCCCTCCAGCCCCAGGGCCAGCAGCAGGCGCTCCGCCTGAGGGTGAGAACAGCGGCCTCTCCCCAACGTGACTGCGGCCGGATCCCAGCGCGGAGTGGGAGCGCGGCTCTGTGCATTCGCACAGGCGGCCGATGCTCTCCAGAGTCTCCCAAACAAGCAAGCCTTTTGTCCCCTGCAGAGGGGAGGCCAGCCCTGCTGGGCGAGAAGGGACCTGGAGTGGAGCTGCCAGCACCAGCATGTGATACGGTGTATGGCCCCGTGCGCATGGTGGCCTGGTTTTAAGATCCCACGTAAGTGCTGGGCCCAGTTACCTGATTTCATTTTCTCATTCCTTGCTGAGCACTGACCCCCCTTCAGGTTCAGGGCCAGCTTTGGGGGTAGGTTTTGGGGGAGTGCACCTCCGGCAGCCAGCCTGTCACAGAGATCATGCTGCTGGACAGCACCTGTGATAGGTCTTTCTCATGCTTCTGTCCATGAATAGGGAAATGCAGGTCCTGGTCTGGGGGCTGGGCTAGGCCAAGTTCATGGTGCAGTGATGTGGCTGCTTTAAGGACACATGCTGAAGAGCAAGGTGTGGGGGACATCTGGGCTCAGAAAGGTCTTCCCAGGAAAGGGAAGGCTCCATGCGCACAGCCATGGCTGGAGGGCCGGCGAGGGCCGTGGCCCAGGCTCAGTGGGATGGGGCGAAGTCAGAGTTTCTCCCTGGCTCTTCCTCTGTCACCCTGTGGCCTATGTCAGCCTAGGGGATTGCAGGAGCTCCCTGCGAGGACCTGGCCCTGCTCCGTGGTGCTTCTCCCGGCAGCACAGACCCCCGCTGACACTCACCGGAGCTGAGTGTGCCCGGAGCCAGCGCCATCAGAAGGACAAGGGAAGGGGCTGCTGTCTTCTCCTAGCACTTTCCCGTGTGTTCCAAAAATGTCTGACAAAATCAGAGGACACATCAGGATTCCTTGGTGACTCTTCCTCTCCCTTCCTTTATTTTATTGTCTTTTGTGTTCCTTCCCATCCCATTTCTCACCGCCCCTCTCCGAGAGCACTGTTCCAGAGCCTGGGTCTTCTGCTGCCCCTCACAGCCTCATGGATTCCTCAGAGGATGGCTCACCCTGGGGCTGAACTCCATCCTTCATTAAATACGGGGTGTCCTGAGCCCCCAGACCTACTCAGCCTCATTCACTCTCCTGATAAATGTGACCTCCTGCTTCTTCACACACTGCGATAATCCCAGAGCTCCCGTGAAAGGACCCACCTGGCCTCGTGGGGCTCTTCCCAGAGGTCTGAGAGGGCGGGGGGCGGGGAAGGGCGGTGGGAGAAGCGTCTTCCACAACATCTATTGATGGATAGCATGAGAACAGCCTTGGGCTGGTCCTGTGGGGTGGGGTGGGTTGGGGTGGGGTCAGGAGGGTATAGAGCCAAATCAGACCTGAAACTCTCCCACAAGGATTGCCCTTGGGGTAACGGTGAATACTCGGCTGAAGGTGAGAAGGGGGACAATACAGAGACATCGCCCAAATGGAGCGAGTCATCCTGCCTGAGAGGAAGACAGGCTTCAGGGAGGAAGCGGCACCTGAGACCTTGATGAGTTAGAATCGAATGGATGGGAGGAGAGATGGGCGAGGACACTGGGCTGGAGAAGGGCTGGAACAAAGGCAAGGAGGCCTGCGCCCCTCTGCCCCCGGCCCACCCACCAGGCCTCATCATCGGGATCCTAATCCTGACTTCTTCTCTCCAACAGGATAACAGGACCCGTGGCATAGGCCCCGGGTTTATTCTCTGATCCCGTCTTCCACTCTGACCCCAGGTTCACCAGGGTCCCAAGCCCTTCATCTTCCATCTCACTGCTACTCAGCACACACCATTTAGTCTTTCTAACACCAGCAGTGTCTGCTAATTCTCCACTACCAGAGGCAAGAGAACCAGGCTAGTGCGGTCAGAGTGTGGGACCCTTGCAGCAGAGAGGGAGGGTCCTGTAGGGAGGGTCCTTGGGGAGGGGTGGGTCCTGGAGGAGGGAGCATGTCATTCAAGGATGGGGGGTGCCGGGGTTCTTGTCCAGCATCTAGAAGGGTTCAGGAATCTGGAAAAGAGGCTGCTGTAAATTGATCAAGAGTCCAGAGATGAAACATAATTTTGGAAGACATTTTGGGGAGCCAGAGGAGACTTAGCTAAAGGAACTAAGTCCTCCTATCTCTCTGGATCCCTTGCTTTTTATTAACACAAATTGTCCTAAGGCAAAGTAGGCATATAACAAAGGCAAGGTTTAGTATACAGAATCCATTGTCAGATTGGGGGAACTGCCTTCGGCTGTTCAGGTGTTTGGCCAGCAGGAGGCAGTAACATGTAGATAGAAATGCCCTCAGCTGTCTGGCAGCAAGCAATCATTTATGCATCCTTTTCAGGTTTGGGGAAATGCCCTCAGCCAGTCCAGATGATTCAGCCCTGCTGGCATGCTGGGGAGGGGTGGGTCCTGGAGGAGGGAGCATGTCTGTAGGACTGCAGGGGTCCCTGGAGAGAGGTGCATCCTGTTGGGAGGGAAAGTGCTGCTGGGAGGGTGGGTGATGCCTCTGCTGAGAGGAAGCCAGTGCTCGGGCCCTCTAGGCCAACGTGTGTGTGTGTGTGTGTGTGTGTGTGTGTGTGTGCGCGCTCACCCAAGCACCCTGGATGGGTGCTCCTGAATGGTCCTTCCTGGTCCCTCCCAAGTGTCTGGCACAGTTGCGATGCTGTGTTTCTGTCTCCGCCTGGCACTGCTGCTTGCGGGGTGGGTTTCTCTTGGTGCTGCGCTGAGGGCCAGGGCTCTCTGATATGCATGTGGGAGCTCTGTGCTCAGACCCTGCTGGCCTTGATGTGGGACCCTCCTCAGGAGGCAGTGCCCCTGGGAGGCGACCTGCCTGGCTCTGCAGGAAGCACCCGAGAGTACATCTCAGGAAGGTGCCTGTGCAGGGTGGGGCTGTGAGGATGAGCTTTACAGCACGGCAGGACCAGACAGTGGAGGCCGGGTGTGGGTGCTGCCAGGCAGGAACGTGGTGTGGCGCTCAGAGGCCATCCCCCCTCCAACCCAGGCCTCAGCCCCTCCCTCCAGTCTCAGGGATAAGAATGAGAGGCCCAGGAGTTCTCAGGGCCCAGCAGGAGTCCCACCTCCCCCCCCTCCCCCACCCCGCTCGGCTTTGTTCTGAGGCAGAGGAGCAGGGGCAGGTTGGACAGGCTTTGGACTTCCCTTCGGAGACTCCGTGTAGAGGAGGGCACAGAGGAGAGACTGGAGCAGGCGGAGAGAATGGCCTGGGTGGAAAGCAGGTGCCTGGGCTACAGAAGGGAAGTGGGGCCTGACCTCTGGCCCAAGGATGATGGGCCGGGGTGGGGTCCTCCCTCAGGAAGAAGGCAAGTACCCAGAGTCTTTCCATGCGAAGGATGCACTTGGATGCCTTTACCGGCAGCTTCCATGCGGTCTTGTGTGCTGGGCCCTGGCAACCCCTCCCCCCCCACAGACACACACACACACACACACACAGGCACAGACACACACACACACACATACTAGACACACAGACATACAGACACACACAGACACACACACAGAGACACAAACACAGACACACAGACACACACACACACACACACACCAGACACACAGAGGCACAGACACACACACACACACACAGACACACACACACACACACATACTAGACACACAGACATACAGACACACACAGACACACACACAGAGACACAAACACAGACACACAGACACACACACACACACACTAGACACACAGACATACAGACACACACACAGAGACACAAACACAGACACACAGACACACACAGACACACACACACAGACATACAGACACACAGATAGATACAGACACACACACACAGACATACAGACAGACACATAGACAGATACAGACACACACACACACACACACACACACACACCAGACACACAGAGGCACAGACACACACACAGAGACACAGACACAGACACACACACACACACACAGAGACACAAACACAGACACACAGACACACACAGACACACACACAGACATACAGACAGACACACAGACAGATACAGACACACAGACACACAGACACACACAGACACACACACACAGACATACAGACAGACACACAGACAGATACAGACACACACACAGACATACAGACAGACACACAGACACACACAGACACACACATAGACACACAGACAGACACACACACACATACAGACACATGGACACACACACACACAGACAGACATCAGGAGTGAGCCCAGCTGTGAGACCCTCTGAGCACAGAGCTGGGTCACCCCCTCGGGCAGCTGCACAGGCTGCGGCCTCCCGGCAGGAGCATTCCTGGCGCAGCCCCTACTGCTGACGACATCCCCTACCACCACCACCTTCCCGCAGGAGTTATTTGAACGTCTGACGCCCTTCACCTGCAGGGCCACCCGGTGATGTCACCAGCTGACGTCAGCAGCCTCAGAGGAGCTGAGCGATACTTCACTCTCCCCGCCCCCTGCCCCTGGCCAGACGCCCAGGTGTGCACGTTAGCCCCGCGGCGGCTGCAGGAGCGCAGGGCTCAGGGCGGCCCGAGGTGCTGGGCATGGAACGTCTGTGACACTGGGCCCCCGGCCCAGGCGGCAGGTGGCAGCGGGAGCCACGCTCAGGAAAGGCTGCTCCTGCTTAGGGGGCTGGCTGGGCGGTCAGGGCCGGGCCCACCTGCTCCTCCCACTCTCAGATGGCTCCGAGGAGGAGGGCCTGCCACAGGCACTCCTGTCTCCTAAAGGCCCCTCTCCTGGCTCACGCTGGACTCAGACACTGGGAGGCACCAGCTGGTTCCTCCACCACCAGCTGCCATGGGTGGCAGCGCCCTTTACCAAATGCCCAGCTCCTGCCAGCTCCCAGGGCAGCACCCTGTCCCTTCCCGCCTCAAGGGGTCAGGGCTCTCACGCTCTGGTCCCGGCAGGCAGCCTCTTCCCCGCCTTTACAAATAGGCTCTCCACTGTCAGACGCCCTTTGTAGTGTGCTGTGGTCCCAAGTGGCTGCGAGCGTCGTTGTAAGTAGGGGAAAGTGTGCTTTAATTAAATATACATTAAACCACCGAGGCCAGCAGGGTCGAAAGTACTCCTGATGTTGATAGCTGCAAAACCCGTTTGTACATGACAAGACAATGAGAGAACCAAGCAATCCCTTTACAACACAATCTTTAAAAAAAAAAAAAAAAAAAAAAAAGGTCAGCGTGGTTTGCATGAACAGCCTGCATTTTATGGCAATAACGTGCCCAGATTGAGCACCCTGGGGCTCTGTGTATACCCTAAAGAAAACAAGGGTTTACATTATTCATGGGTTGTACTGAAATGCTTAAAAGGTCAATTGCACCCTTACCCCTTAGACAGGATGAACTGTCCTGGGGAGCAGAGCTTCAACACCTCATTTATGTTGTTTGCTAAAGAATGGAGAATTAAACAACAAAGGGGAAGGGAGGGGGAAGCTATCAACATCAGGCTTTCATTTGCAAATGCCATTGATTAAGTGAAAATGGAGGCCAGCTGACCAATAGCCATTGCAGCCTTAAGAATGAAGGCTGTGTGCAATATATTACAAGTCGCAGTGAGGCAAGGTCCCAACGACCTCTGTTTCCTTGCTGCTTTGTGATCAGACCCGTGGAGGTGGCCGGGGCCTGTGCCTTTGGCTTCTTTTTCTCCGCAGGCTTTACATCTGAGAAGAACACATTTGTGTCTTGTCCACCCTCATCCTGGCATCTGTGAGTCAAACCCTCCACAACAATTGGGTGCGCAGAACATAGTGACCGACCGTCTCTTTGCAAAATATCCAGATCCATCCTCAGCCAGCGGGTGGGCGCGACATAGAAGACCCAAGTCACGCTGATGGGGGAATTCTGCCACCACTTTTGCACCCACTGTGACGGACACCCCTCTGTGATTCCCACCCTAGCCCAAGGATCGTCATCAGGTTCAGCCCCCAAAGGTCCCAAAGAGGTCTTGATCTGGTCCCCCAGTTGGTCATGTAATGAACAGATCTGCTCCATAGAGTGAATGTCTGGGGACCAACCCCATGAGAGTAAAACATCTCTCACCCACTATGGCTGCTACCTTAAACAAAGGAGTCTGAAAGCTCTCCTTAGTGTAATGTTGTATCTTCTTTTACCTTCATCACAAAACCCACACATTTGATGCTGGTGCATTTGTGGTTTCCTCTGAGGAGGAAAAATTTCTTGAGATATTTGATTCTGTACCAATGAGGGAAGGTCTCCAATGACCATGAAACAGGTCCTTGCTTTCTGGTGGAAAAATCCTAACACAGAGAGTTGAAGCAAATCATAGCTTGTAAAAGATGAAATAGAGAGGGGCTGGAGACTGGGCTGCCAGGACATAGGCTTATTGAAGAGAAGAGTACCACTGCCAGCTGCTTCCAAAGAGAGAGAGAGGAAGAGAGTGAGGGCCAGGGTACAAGCACCTTTAAGGGGAGGATAGGGGATGGGGCTTAGGGCACTCAGCACATGCTGGTTGGTGGTTTCATGTAAGGTCTATGATTAGGGACCTAGGGACTTAGGAATCGGGGGCTTAGGGTATTTGGCAGGTGCTGATTGGTGGCTCAGGAATGTCTGGCTGCAGGTAGAGTTCATGTCTGTCCATCAACTGGAGGAAGGGAGGATCTATTAACTTGTCCACGGTGTCAGCACCTACGTGGAGTGGAGCTTCACATTCCAGCGGGACAGACAACAGACCTCTCAGCACTGCAGCTCAGTCCTCTGGTTTCCTTCTACTGGAACCGACATCCTCACAAGTTCGGGCCCTCTCACCTCCCCCGGCACATGGACGATGCTGTCCGTGCTGAGTTCACTGTATCTGCCATAGCCTTCCCACCACCAACCCTCCCGCAGCCCAGCCGGGCGCCTCTGGCTCCCTCCCAAGCTCACTTCTCAGCCAGGAGCACAGCAGGAGCAGCAGCAGTGGCCACAGCCGTGGTGAGACTCCTACAGCACTCTGCTCCCTCCTGCTCTCCCTGACGGGGAAAGTAAGACATTTGGGAGGGGGCTAGCAATCTGAATCTGTGCCAGTAACCTAATGAACATTCTTGATAGCCTATAATGAAGTCACTGCCCCTTTCTCCACAATCTGGTCTAGGTTTACCTAAATACTTGAATTTTACAGAGGCCATAAACCATGAACCATACACAGCCCTTGGAGGGGGTTACCAGTGCTGGCGCCAGGCCAGGCCTTTAGGTGTGGTCACGGCCCCCATCCCAACACATGGGGCTTTTTGCAAAGCCCGTGAAAGGTCCAAAGTCCCACCCCACATTTGGGGACAAAGAAACCAAGGGGAATAAAGGGAGGGCTTGCTCAGGATTTGGAGAGAAACATCCTCCCCTGAGTCACTGTACTAGTACCTGCGGAACGTCTGAAAATGAGTGGGTTTTTCCTGTATCTCCGGTACTCCTGTGCATTTTTGGGTCACCTGGTAAATTCTGTAGCACCCCCACTAAAACCGCAAAAGAGCAAATGACCCCTGAGTCCCAGGATCTTATATTAAAAACACGTCGAAAAACTAAACAAAGAAATAACTTAAACTAAGCCTGTTCCCTGCTAACCAGTCAGATCTGCCGGTCGCTTTACTGAGCTTCTGGTGTGGGGAAAGGAAAGTGGGCATCACCTTCTGGCATGGGGTGTCCCTCAGGACCCCCTGGAAATGCAGAGTCAGGCTCCTGTCCACTAGGGGGGCCACCAAGGGCGGCTTCTAGGAGGCACTTCAAGCAAAAGTGAAGTGGGTGGGGTGGGAGTGGGGTTAGGAGGGGGAGGTGGTTCTGGCAGAGGGAGAAGCAGGAGAAAACCCAATAGGGAGCCAACACTTCTCCCACCTCCATGTCCTGGGGAAGGGGCTCAGTCCCGGCCCCTGTGAGCCGCCCCCATTGCAGGGGAGGCAGGCCCTGTGCCTCACCACCCCCACCCCGCCCCCCAACACTCGCTGGTCACCAGGGCCTCACTCCACCTCTCTGTGTCTGAAGGAAGGATCCAGAAACAGATGATTTTTTTAAAGTTTTTAAAGTTTGTTTGTTGTGCTTTTTCTTGAGAGAGAGAGAGAGAGAGAGAGAGAGAGAGAGAGAGAGAGAGAGAGAGATCCATTTGCTGTCCCATTATCTATGCATTCACTGGTTGCGTCTTATATGTGCCATGACTGGGGATGCAACCTTGGTGTATTGGGATGACACTAACCAACTGAGCTCCTCAGCCAGAGCCAGAAACGGCTTATAGGAACTCTGGCTCCTGGAAGGGGCGTGGGGCTTCTTCGGCTTGTGCGGTGCCCAGAGCGCAGGCCCCCTGACACCTCTCTGCCCCCATCCATGCAGGTTCAGCCCGCCTCCGCCCTCGTGGTGGCACCTGGAGCTCAGGGAGCTCTGCTGGGTGGAAGAGGTGCTGGGAACAGACAATGAGATGGGGTGGGGGGTCCTTGGAGAGCTGGGTCGTGGGGAGGGACAGACACCTGGACCATCTTCCTCCCCCGGGGAGGCTGTCATCACAGCTGCTGACAGACCTGCTGTTTTCCCCATCAGCAGCCTTAATGCCTCACGCAGGCCATTAACTGGCTGGTGCAGTGGATACACATCTTCAGATGTAATTAATAATGTTGTTAGCCTAATTCATAATCAATACTGAGGTAATTGCTTCCTCGGGTTTATATTTGGTCCTTGGGGTCTTGGTGCCACTTGGAACATCCATCTGCAGACGTGCTAATGAGCGCGCATGGGCCCCGGCAGCCCCCAGACACTAATGGTCACACGCTGGCTCTGGCCCCAGCGCCCACCGGGGAACCTGTGACTGCAATGCCTTGTGGGTCCTTCTGGGACTAGAGGGTCTATTTCAGTAATGAGGTCAAAGGATAGTCCCAGAGCCTGGGAGATCTCAGACCACGGGTGGTGCCCCTGCGTGCCTCCCTTCAGAAGCCCCTGGGGCAGGTGCTGAGGGTGGCCCCCAGCTAACGGCGCTGAGATGTCACAGCCTCCCTCCTGCCTGAGCTTCCCCCTCACGCCCAGCACACAGTCTGGTCCTCGGCTTGCAGGGGCCCTGCTGAGCCCGGCGCTGTCCTCCCTCTGAGGCTGGCAGCAATGGGGCCTCAAGGTCAGTCCCGAGCCGGAGAGCCTGCCCAAGGCACTCCTTACGGAGGGGCTCGCATCTGACTGTAATTGGAATTCACATCGAGGCTCCACTTCCAGGAACTTCTCCAGCAGACGCATCCGGGGCGCTGAGGTCTGGGATGGAATGCTCCCAGAGCCAGCCGTAAATCTCTCCCCAAAATGACGATGCACAAGCTAATGGCTCTAGCAGCGCACACCATGTCATTCCGCCTCCTCCCAGGCTCCATCCGCTCCCCGGGAACGGAGCCAGGGAGAGGTAGAAGGGAGTTGGCAAAGTCACCATGAAGGAAAACATTTTAATCCATTTAATTAGGAGCCTCTCAGAAAACAGCTCTGCTTCTTCTGAAACCGGCCCAAGGAAATGAGAAGTGACACTCCCACTCCCACCTTTCCCTCGGCTGAGGGCGCTCCGAGCGGAGGTGCTGGGTGCGGGCACTGCCAGGCTGTGTGCGTCCAGGAGCAGGACCTGAGGATCAGCAGTCTGGCTGCTTCTCTCTCTCTCTCTCTCTCTCTCTCTCTCTCTCTCTCTCTCTCTCTCTCTCTCTCTCTCCCATATGCATACACAAGCATTATCTCCTCTTTCCCTCCACAATACAGAACGGTCATGAGGATGTACCCTTTGGACTGTGGTAAACTTCTGTACTTTTTCTTTCTTTATCTAAGCCTGTGTTTGATAGCAAGATAGTCACAGGTATGAAACTTCAAATCATAATCATACATTTTCACATAATAACCAGTGAATCTTTAAATGACAGCCATAAGCCCTTCCCTAAAGTAGAGGAGCCAGTGAGGGCGGGGCCGTGGCCTGGCCGGGTGTGCAGGAGCTGGACCAGAGCCAGGCCTGGGCCCACCTGGTCTGGGAAGGAGCCAGGCGGAGGGGATGGAACGGTCCATGTGTGGAGGCTGCAGCTGGTCTCCCCAGGAGAGCCAAGGACCCTGCTCTCTGGTCAAGGCTGCACCAGGGAGGGACAAGGAGAATCCAGGCAGCTTCCCTAGGTCCTGGGCCTCAGTCAGCCTCCTCCTGACAAGGCTGGCCCCTGCATATATTTGGACACCCCCCCAGGCCAGCCTCCTCCTCCCCCTCCTCCACCCCCCGCCCCCAGTTTGGGCCTGTTCCAGCCCAGCCAGCAAGCACCCAGCCAGCCCTGAGCACACATCCATCTCATTGTTTTGCTTATTGATCGTGGGCTGAATAAAGATGACCCTATCCCATGTCATAGAGCCCCCGGGGAAGAGATAGAAAATAAACAGGCAAACAAATACACATGTAGGAAATTTCAGGGAAGGATGTGTGCTCTAAAGAAAATAAAACAGAGTAGGAGGAACGAGAGTGCCTGGCAGCATGAAGTTGTAGTGCAGGGGTGTCGAACTCAATCAGAGAAAGGGCCAAAATCTAAAATCCAGCCTAAATCGCGGGCCGAATGGTTTACTGAACAGTCATAAACTGACAATGTTAACCAGAAATGTGAATTTAAAATGAGTGGAACAATCTTTTCCTTAACAGTGCTGTTAACCAACTCACATGCTATCAAGCAAAACAGTAATATTGGTATCAAGCAAAACAGTAATATTGGAATGTACCTAAAATGCTCATTGTTTTGTTTTCTGGCTAGATGTCTGACACCGTTTTCCCCGGATCAATGAGTCAATGTTCGGTTTTATTTCTTGGGCTGTAGCAACCCGCAAAACAGCATGGAGGTTGTCATCGGTAATGCATGATCTGTGCTTGTTTTTGTTCAGATTCATTATTGAAAACATCTGTTCACAAAGATAGGTGCTCCCGAACATGGAAAGAATACGGGCAGCATGAAGTCGGAGCTCTGGCATTGAGTCAGGGGGCAGTAGAGGGTAGAAGTCCTCAATTTCAACATCCTGAAACCTTGATTTCAGGCCACTGTCAGACTGAAGCTCGATTATCTCCATCTGAAGGTGATGGGGCACATTGTTGACATCAACTGTAAAAGGATTGGCAAAGATGTCAAAGCCTGAGTGCTGTGTTCTAAAGTCAGAGAAGCGCCGCTCAAATTCACTTAGTAAACGGCTAACTTTGGTAGCCAGCCGACTGCAAGGAAAAGTACCAGAAATAGTGGTTGAGATACTCAAACAAACGGGAAAGTGGGCAAGATTGTCCTGTCCCAGTTGGGACTTCCATAGTTGAAGTTTATGCTGGAATGCTGTGATCATGTCAGACATCTTCGTGATGACTTGTTTGCGTCCCTGCAGCTTCAGATTCAGTTGGGCTAGATGCTCGCATATGTCACACATCATAGC
Source organism: Pipistrellus kuhlii (assembly GCF_014108245.1). NCBI lineage: Eukaryota > Metazoa > Chordata > Mammalia > Chiroptera > Vespertilionidae > Pipistrellus > Pipistrellus kuhlii. Next base: position 355,175 of record NW_023425460.1, on the reverse strand, counting down.
AAAATCACATAGCCAGGCGGGATCCGATAGTTCAGGCAAGGGCTTTCCTTTACTTTCCATGAAAAGAGCAATTTGTTCTCTGAGCTCAAAAAATCTTTGAGGACTGCGCTCTTGCTCAGCCATCTTACTTCTGTGTGGTATGGCACGTCTCCATGCTCTGCACCCACCTCCTGTAAAAACTGCTGGAACTGGCGATGATTCAGGCCACGTGCCCGTATAAAGTTAATAGTTTTAATGACTGTAGTCATTATGTCATTCATGTCCAGAACTTTTCCACACATAGCCTCTTGGTGGATAATGCAATGATAAGTAATCAAGGGTGTGTGGCAGTGACTTTTTTGCATTCTTTCCTTCATTAGTCCAACCAAGCCTTTCTTTTCTCTGCACATTGAAGGTGCGCCATCGGTAGTTAGCCCCACCAACTTTTCCCAGGGTAATTTAAAATTATTTATAGATTTCTCCACAGCCTCAAATATATCTCTACCAGTCGTCGTCCCATGCATGGCAGCTACATCCAAAAGTTCCTCAGTGACAGAGAGGTCGGTCTTCGTAGCACGTATAAAGATGGACAGCTGCGCTGTATCAGTGTTGTCTGTGCTTTCATCGATAGCAAGTGAAAAAGCGAGATAACTGCATGCCTGTTCGGCCAGCTGTGATGATAGATTTCCTGAGAGTTCTTGAACTCTATCTGCAATGGTGTTTCTTGACAAACTGACATTTTGAAAACTCTACATCTGGTCTGGGCATACTTGCTCACACACTTTTAGCATGCATTGCTTCAAAAAGGCACCCTCTGAAAAACACCTTGAAGTACAGGCAATTTCTTCAGCCACTATAAAGCTTGCTTTCACTGCAGCATCATTTTTCACTGTAGCCTTTGTAAACATTTGCTGCTGTGATTGTAGTTTGCCTTTTAGTTCTTTAACAATTTTATGCTTTTCTTCCAAACTATATTTGCCATACTTAACATTATGTTTGGTGTCAAAATGACGACGTATATTGTACTCTTTCATCACCGACACTGTCTCATAACACAATATACACACTGGTTTGCCCTCTCTAAGCACAAACATGTATTCATTTTCCCATTTGTCATTAAATTGTCTGCCTTCACCGTCAACTTTTCTTTTCCTGGACATTTTGGGATTAATATTGGCAGTAAAAGATGTAGTTTATTGGAAATCTGCGTTAGAAGGAAAAAGTTGGAAACTGCACAGGGATAGCTTGATTTGGCAGATGGAGTGGAGAAAAAAAAAGTCAGTCAATAAATGCCTGGCTGGGTACAGATAGCAGATTCTGTTGCGATTTTTATGCCTGCACTTTATGCCAGGAACTGGCAGCTTCTGCTGTGTATTTTTTATGCCCGCACACTCACTCTCTCCTCTGCTCTGCCACCCGCACAACCACATAGGATGCCAGACTATAGGTCACGCCTCCTGAATCTCGCGTGACTTGTTATCTATGCGCATGCGTAATAGATAGCAAGTACGGCGGCCGGCGAGGCGGCCGGTGAGATCACAAGCCTCCTATGTCACCGCGCATCATTGTGATGGAACGCAGCGGAGTGCAGTGATGACAGCGCGGTGCAGGCCACATTGCAAGGCCTGGCGGGCCGGATTTGGCCCGCTGGCCTTGTGTTTGACATGTGTGTTGTAGTGAGGTGATGGGAGGCCTCTCTGTGGAGGCAGCTCCTCCACGGAGGAGCCAGCCAGGCAAACCAGAGTCCAGGGTGGAGGAGCTGCAGAGAGAAGGCCCCAGCGGGTTTTTCGAGGAGGGAACGGGCTTGGAGTGCCCTGGTGAGAAGAAGGCATGCGCCATGGAGCCCAGTGAGCCAGGGAAGGACAGAGGCCAACAAAGCAGGCACTGGCCGCACGGGGCCAGGGCTGGGCTCCACTGAGTGCAGGACGTAGGTTTGGAGTGGAGGTGCCTGGATGATGCTCTCAGAGAGGCTGTCGGAGGGCCCTGGCTGCCCGCTTGAGGAGGTGAGACTCTCCCAGAAGCCAAAGACGCTTTTCAGCAGGGACCACGCAGACTGTCCTCCCTCGTAGGCCCCTTGCCCCGTCCAAGTGCAAATCCCTGCAGGCCTCACACCCGGCAGCGTGGGAGCCAGTCCCTCCTTGGGGAGCTAACTTACCTGGGTGCTGGGTGGCACCATGAGCTCAGCTCTCCTTCTTCCAGCTGTGAGGCCTGAGGCAGGGCCTCCAGCCTCCAATTCTCCATTTTTATTCTCTGCAAAATAGAGATACACTTTTATTTATTTATTTTTTTAAATTTATTTATTTATTAAATTTAATAAATATTTATTGTTCAGATTATTACAATTGTTCCTCTTTTTTCCCCTATAGCTCCCCTCCACCAGGTTCCTACCCCACCTTTTACCCTTACCCCGCCTACCCACTGTCCTCATCCATATTTATTGTCTAGTCTCTTCCCACACCTCCCACTCTCCTTTTCCCCCAAGAATTGTCAGTCCACACCCTTTTTATGCCCCTGATTCTATTATATTCACCAGTTAACACTGTTCATCAGATTTTTATTCCCTTGGTTTTTAGATTAACTTGTTGATAGATACATATTTGTTGTTCATAATTTTTATCTTTATCTTTTTCTTCTTCCTCTTCTTAAAGAATACCTTTCAGAATTTTATATAATTCTGGTTTGGTGGTGATGAACTCCTTTAGTTTTTTCTTATCTGTGAAGCTCTTTATCTGACCATCAATTCTGAATGATAGCTTTGCTGGGTAGAGTAATTTTGGTTGTAGTTTCTTGCTATTCATCACTTTGAATATTTCTTGCCATTCCCGTCTGTCCTGCATAGTTTCTGTTGAAAAATCAGCTGACAATCGTATGGGTGCTCCCTTGTAGGTAACTAACTGCTTTGCTTTTGCTGCTTGTAAGATTCCCTCTTTGTCTTTTGCTCTTGGCATTTTAATTATGATGTGTTTTGGTGTGGTCCTCTTTGGATTCCTTTTGTTTGGGGTTCTGTGCGCTTCCTGGACTTATAAGTCTATTTCTTTCACCAGGTAGAGGAAGTTTTCTGTCTCTATTTCTTCAAATAGGTTTTCAAAATCTTGCTTTCTCTCTTCTTCTGGGACCCCCATAATTCTGATGTTGGTACACTTGCTGTTGTCTCAGAGGCTTCTTACACTATCTTCAAAATTTTTTTTATTCTTTTTTCCTTTTGCTTTCCTGGAGGAGTGTTGTTTGCTTCTTTGTATTCCAAATCTTTGACTTGATTCTTACGGTCCTCTAGTCTGCTTTTAAGTCTTTGTATAATATTTTTTATTTATTTCAGCCAGTGTATGCTTAATTTCTAGTTGATCCTTTTTCATATTCTCGAGGGTCTTGTTAAATTTTTCTGCCTCTTCTAGGAAATTCTTGAAAAACCTTATAACCATGGTTTTGAACTCTATATCAAGTCTTTTGCTTTCCTCCATTTTCTTCATTTGTGGCCTGCCTCTTTCTGCATTTTAGCTGCATCCCTGAGTTGATGGAGTGGTTTTGTGTGCTAGGTATCCTAGCAGGGCCCAGTGGCTCAGCCTCCCCAGTTACTCTTGGTGCACTCCTTTGTGGTCTGTGTGTGCATTCTTGTTGTATTCAATAGTTAAACCTTGATTGTTGTTAGTATCACTAAGGGGAGTTGACCTCCAGGCCAATTAGCTGTGAGGATCAGCAGTGTCTCCACTGGGGGAGCTTCTGTGCTCAGCTTGGTTGGAGCAGAGTCTCAGGGTGGAGAAGACAGCCTTGGTTTCCCATCAGCCCTGCCCTAAGAGGCCCCTGTGTCTCAGTGTCCCATGGCAATAGCTGTATGCACCTCTGAGAGAAGGCTGTTCTCCAGTTTTGCCCACTGCCAGACAGTCCTGTTTCTTCCCAAATGAGTCTTGGTACCCAAAGTCTCACCCAGAGATGGATTTCAGTGCAGTCGGGAGGTTTTGTTTCCCTCCCGAATGAGAAAGCCAGCCATGCGCTTGCTGCCCGCCCTCTCTGCCTGCTCAGGTCTCCACACTTCTGCCTCCACAGCTCCTGAGTCTCAGTGTCCTTTCATCTTTCCTTCTCATTGTAGAATTTTCACTCGGCCAGCGTTCCGGTGGTTTTGGACAATGTCCGCTCTGTCTTCCAGTTGCAGTTTTGAAATTGTTGTGTAAGGCAGCAGTATATGTGTTTACATATGCCACCATCTTGGTTTCTCTCTAGTAGAGAGACATTTTTAAATAACCAGCCACACTGGCCAAGCACCACACAAAAACCAGTGGCCCCAATAGGGACAGAAGTCAAATATTGGGGACCAGCTATAACTATAAGAAATACGAATCCTGCTCCGTTACTTGTGAGTGTTTTGTTCTGATTAGAGAAAGCACATCCTAACCCGCTGGGAGTTGTTATGTGGAACCTGGGGACTCAGCTGGAAATGCAGCCCATTCTCCCCATCCAGGAGCCGCTTGTTATCTTGAAAATATCAACAATCTTGTTGCAGAAACCAGAGGGGCCAGCCCTTTGAAGGCGCCCAGCTTTTGCATGCCTACTTCTCTATATAATCTTTGTCCTCCTACCCAATATAAGCAGCCGGCTTTTGGTAGAGGGCAGAGCAGATTTTTGTGGATGACCTGCTGCTCTCCCATGCTTCTGGTGGTATGGGAAGAAATGTTTGTATGATTCGACCCTGTCTCTGCCTAATTGGTTCAAGTAGTGACAGGCAGAACAGACCCGTTGATTGTCCAGTTACAGTCCCATCCCCCATATCTGCCATCAAAGGCTGAGTGGGGAGCCTAGACTTCCACTTTCCCCCAGCTGTAATGAGGCACCCCAGCTCCCTGTTAGGGAAGCCTGAGAGAAGACTGAGTAGGGAGCCAGATTGTTCATTCATGAGCCCCCAGGAGTGCCTGCTGCTCCTGCCAGGTGCCATCAGAGAGGCCTAGTGGAAAGGTGTAATTCCCCCTGCCCCTGCCCAGTGTAATGAGCAGTGCCCCTTCTTAATGTCAATGGAGGCCAAGCAGCTACCTGGACTCTGCCACTCCTGGCAGTAATAAGGTGCCCCTGCTATCTGCTGCCAAATTGGTGTCAGAAGATAAGCCAGAAGGTTTTGATTCTGATCTAGAGACTTGTAATTTATACACAAAGTGTCTGGGTTTAAATAAAAAATCACTCATCATAGTAAGATCCAGAAAAACATAAACTTGAATTTAAAAAAAAAATCAATCCATAGATACCAACACTAAGATGACAGTGGTATTAAAACGATCTGAGAAAGATCTTAAAACAGCTAGCATGAAAATGCTCAAATGAGCAATTACAACTCACTTGAGACAAATGAAAAAGTCTTAGGAAAATATAAAGAAGACACAAACAAAAATATTAGAACTAAAAATACAATAATCAAATTAAAATCATGTGACAGATGAGCTCACCAGCAGAATGGTGGGGACCACGGAACATATCAGTGAACTTAAAGGGAAATAATAGAAACTACCCAATCATACAACAGAACTACAATAGCCTGAAAGGGGAAAAATATTGCTCATCAGTAAAAAGGAACAAAATATTGATACATGTATCAACCTGGATGAATCTTCAGAGAATGATGCTGAATGAAAAAAAAAGTCACAGCCATAGATTGCAAAATGTATTATTTGATTTACATAATACTAGAGGCCTGGTGCATGAAATTTGTGCATGAGCAGGGTCCCCAGGCCTCCCCACTTCCCTGCCATTGCTGCTGGTCACTTGCCATGTTCTGAACCACCCCTGGTCGTCAGTGCACATCACAGCAAGCTATCAAACTCCTGCTCTCCTGGTCGAACTCTTGGCAGACAATTTGCATGTTAGGCTTTTAAAGAGAGAGACTAGAGGCCCAATGCACAAAAATTCATGCAAGAGTAAGCCTTCCTTCCCATGCTGCCAACACTGGCTTCCCCCTGGCACCCAGGATCTGGACTTATCTCCTCTGGCCACCCGCAGGCACCCTGGACCTGGGCTGGCTTCCCTCTGGCCTCGGCTTCTTTAGAAAAGGCAATGGTTTAATTAGCATATTACCCTTTCATTATTATAGATTCTTAAAATGACAAAATGATAGAAACAGAGATTAGATTAGTGGTCCCCAGGAGTTCGGGATGGGGTGGGTTTAGAAGTTGGGAACTGCTCTCCGTGGAGAGCTAGGAAGTAAGTATATATGGCCACATGAGCCAGCCTCGCCATGATGGAAACACCCTGTCTCCCCACTGTATCAATGTCAACACCCTGCTGTGACATTATACTATAGTTTTGCAACGTGTTATCATTGGAGGAAACTCCGTAAAAGTACAGAAAATATCTCTGCATTATCTATCAAACCTGCATGTGTAATGTGTATCTATATTTTAAAAATAAATGTTTCATTTATAAAAGCAAAAGTATTTTTTTTTAAAGTTGCCTATATTCTTTCTAATTATGGGCAACTTTTAATGCCCCCCCCCCCGCCCCCGCAATGCATAGCAGCATTACTTACAATAGCCATCTGGAAACAGCCCAATGCCCATCAACAGATAAGTGGATAAAAAGCTGTGGTACATTTACACCATGGAATACTATGCAGCTACAAAAAAGAAGGGACTCTTACCCTTTGCGACAGCATGGAGGGACCTGAAGAGCATTATGATAAGCAAAATAAGCCAGTCAGAGAAAGACAAATATAACACAATCTCACTTATATGTACAATCTAAAGCACAAAAGTTTGATGAACAAAATAGGACCAGAGGCATGGGTAAATGGAACAGACTGACAGAAGTCAGAGGGGAAAGGGGAGGGGCAAACAGAAAGAAATCTAGTATCTGGGACACAGACAGTAATGTGGGGAAGGCCTGGGAGGGTGGGGGCAGGGTGGAGGGAGGCAAGGGGTGAGGGATGGGGATATCTGTAATAGAGTCAACAATTTTTAAAAAGTCCTCTAGATTTAACAAAATCAAACCAATCTGTGAGTTTAATGACACCTTTAAAGCATCAAATCAAGGTCATTCTTATTACTTAATTTTAAACTGTATCCAAGCAACAGGTGTACATTGCCGGAAACATTTAAACATGTAGCTTTCCCCACCCCAGAAGCATGCCATTTCAGTTCTTTGGCTCGTCCTTCGGGGATTGACTTTCACAATTCTAAGAAAGATGCTGACACTGCTCTTTCTTGATCTCCCCACTTTAAGTGCGACTAACTGATGGTCTTTCTTCAGAGAAAACGGGGAGTTTGGTGCTGTTTACCACTCCCTCACCCCACACTTCCCTCTGCTCCTCCTCCCGATTCAGTCAGCTCATGATGCCTGTTCAATGTTTCTCTTTCCTGGGTGGCTCAGTGCACACCTTCATGGCAGAGCCAGAGCATTTCCACTCATTAGTCCCTCGTCGCACTTCCTGTGTGCCAGGCATTGTTTTGGTGCTGGGGACCCCCGAGCTGAGTGAACCCAATGGGATCCTTGCCCTGAGGCTCCAGGAGCTGAATAAGAAGCACAACCTATGGTGTTAAGTGCTACAGAAGAGCCGGGAATAGAGTGCAGATGGTCTCAGACAATAGCCTAATGCCAGATACCGTATAATAGATGAACTGCTAAGAATGCACTACGTTAATTATGGAAGGAACATGCCAATACAACAATTACTTACTGAGCACCTACTGCTCCTCCAAGTCCTGTGTGAGAATGTGAGAGCTCACACATGAGAACCAGTGCTTGCCTGGTGGTGCCCATGCTGGGCAGGCGGCGGGGACTGCGGTGGCAGCAGGGTGGGCGGTGAGTGGTGGGCTGACCCACCACCTCCAGCTGGCCGGGAACAGGGCCAGGCTGATCCCAGCTCAGGCTGGTGAGAGCCACCATCCCTGGAAGCGTGCCGGGGCAGCCCCCAGAGCCAGGCTTCTGAGATGCCTAAACCCAGACACACGCAGGGTGAAGCAGATTCAGCCCACGCAGCCCTGGCATTGTTCTTGGGATGGGATGGGGTCTGGGACAGGCTTCGCTACAGGGCCTTAGAGGCTGGGGGGGGGGGGGGTAAAGGGGGAGGGAGTAAATGTAATATTGTCAACGATAGAAAATAAATTAAAAATAAATTTTAAAAAAAGGCTGAGGAGAGTGTCAGGTTGAGTGGTGCTGGGCAAAGGGCAAACACAGGCACAGGGGAGGAGGGACCTCGCCTGGGGAGGCTGCAGCCATGTGGCGGGGTCAGAGGCTGAGGGGCTCCGCCAGGGAGAGCAGGGGGCGAGGAATTTCCTTGGGTCCACACAACTGCTACAGCAACCATCCAGGAGGCCAGGGAGCAGAGAGAAAGGTGGGGACGCCACTGTGTAAGCACTCCCGTCGCCTGCCCAGGGGCAGGAGCTCCAGGTGCCAGTGCCGGTGCTGAGATCATGCTCACAGCCAAGGGGCAGAGACCCATCAGGTGTGACAGCTGCAGGCAGCCGGAGGGCATTGACTTTGTATTGCATTGGGCAGTATTGCCATCTTATCAATAGTAAGCCTTCCAATCGATGAGCACGGGATGCGTCCCAGCTGGTGGAGTGACACCGCTTGCTCCCGGCTCACTCGCCACACCATCTGGGCGCTGCCGGTTAAAGCTAGAAGCTACCTGGGGCCCCTCAGAGTGCATTTGGCTTGGGTTTCTTTTTGAGATGATGAAAACATGCTGGAATTAGATGGTGATGGCCCCCAGCATTGTGAATGTACTGTAAGGCAATGCAATCTCTATCAAAATCTCAATGAAATTTTCTGCAGAAATAAAAAATCCTAAAATTTATATGAAATCTTAAGGAACCCCAAGTAGCAAAGACAATCTTGAAAAAGAACAAGCTGCAGGACACCTACTTCTGATTTTAAAATTTACTATAAAGTTACCGCAATCAAAACAGAATGGTTCTAGCATAACAACAGACAAATAAACCAGTGCGTTACACTACAGTGTCCAGAAAGGAAAGCTGATGCAAATTCTTAAATGACCTTTGACAAGAGTGCCAAGACCATTTAGTGGGAAAAGCACAGTATTTTCCACAAATGGTGCTGGGGAAACTGTGCATCCACATGGACCTTTCCCTAACACCATATAGAAAAATTAACTAAGAATGGATCAAACACCAAACACTATAAATATCTTAAAAGAAAACACGTTGACCATCTCTAGTTCCTTCTCCTCCCACCACCACAGGCCTTCACCACCCTGTAGTCTGTGTCCATGGGTTATGTATATGCATGTATGTGTACAAGTTCTTTGGGTTTGAGTTATTGTATTTTTTCATTTCAGCTCAAAGGAATCTTTTAGCATATGTTGCAGTGCAGAGGTACTGGGTAAACACTCAGTTTTGTTTTTAAGATGAGAATGCCATAATTGCTCTTTCATTTTTGGAGGATAGTTTTGTCAAATAGCGGGCTTAGGGTTGACTTCATTCTTCGAGCATTTTGAATCTGTCCTCCAACAGCCTTCTGGCCTCCACGGTCTTTGTGAAACGCATTGATAATCGCTTGTGGGTCACTGTGGCTTCTCTGTGCTTGCTTTCAGAATTCGTTCCTTGTCTTTGTCTTTCAGTAGTTTGGTTATAAAGTGTCTCAGATCTCTTTGAGTTTATCCCATTTGGGATTGTTGAGGCTTCCTAGTTAAGTATTTATGTTTTTCTTCAAACATGGGAGGTTTGGACATTAATTTTTCAAGTATTTTTTTCTGTTTTTATCTCTCTCACTTTTTCTGGCACTCCCATAATACATATATTTGATTGTGTCCTACAAATCCCTTAGGATATGTTCATTTTTCTTTATTTATTTTCTGTTTATAATCCTCAGGTTGTGAATAAATTATCATAAACATTATTAAATTACTGATTCAATCATCTCACTGCTTGAATCTGTTATTGGACATCTCTGGTGAATTTTTGCTAATTTTATTTATTGATTTTTATTTATTTATTTGAGAAAGAGAGAGAGAGAGGAACATTGATTTGTTGTTCCACTTATTTATGCATTCATTGGTTGGTTCCTATATGTGTCCTGATCAGGCACTGAACCTGCAACCTTGGCGTATCAAGAAAACGCTCTAGCCATCTGAGCTACCTGGCAGGGCTCTAGTGACTTTTTCTTATTTTACTTTTCAACTCCAGAACTTCTACTTGAGTCCTTTTAAATTTTCTTTATCTTTGATTAATGTTCTTTATCTGATAAGCCATCATTCCCATGCTTTCCTTTATTTCTTTGTAAATGGTTTCCTTTAGCTTGTTGAGAGTATTTAAAATAGTTGATTTAAAGTCTTTGAGTTATAAGTCCAATGTCTCAGTTTCCTCTGGAAAAGTTTCTATTAATTTTGTGTGTGGCAGGGCATACTTTCTTGTTCCTTTGCACGCCTCACAGTTTTTTGTTAAGAACTGTTCATTTTGCGTATTGAACTGTGGCAGTCTAGAAGTCAGATTCTCCCTTCATTGCAGGCTTGTGGTGGCTGCTTGCTGTGATTGTTATTGTTTGTTTTGTGATTTCTCTGAACCAATTTTGTAAAGACTGTATTCGTGTTATTGTGGGCCTTGATGTCGCCATTCATTTATGCTAGTGATTAGCCAGGGATTCAACAGATATTCTCATGAACACCTGGAATAAAAAAAAAAAAATCAACCCCAAAACTTCCTAGTTTTTGTTTTTAAACATTTTTTTTTTCCAGAGAGGAAGATAGAGGGAGAGAGAGGTAGGAACATCCATGATGAGAGAGAATCATTGATCAGCTGCCTCCTGCATGCCCCACACTGGGGATTAAGCCCGAAATCCAGGCCTGAGCCCTGACCAGGAATCAAACCATGACCTCCTGATTCACAGGTCGATGCTCAACCACTGAGCCACGCTGACCGGGCAACTTTCTAGTTTTTACTGGTGGTAGACTCTATGTGTTGGGGCACACCTTCAACACTAAGCCAGGCATTTACAACTCTGCCGTAGCCTTTACTTCCTGCTTACTCGTAGTCTGAAGTAGAGCCAAAGGAGTGGGCATGGTCATTCTCTGAGCTATGGGCATTCTGTGGCCTCTCAAGTTCGTAGGAACGTGTGACAACTCAACACACCTGTATTCCCCCAAGCGTCACACTCTCAGTGTTTCTTCCCATGCCTTTCCTGTTATGGTTGTTGTTGTTGTTGTTGTTGAACTGTCAGCCCTGTCTCAGGCAGCAGCAGATAACACATTTGCTTTTAAGTGTTTTTGAAAAGTATCTCTCTGTCCTGGGGTTGTTCTAAGTTAGACAAAATAAAGGCAAGCCCTTTACAATAGTTGAGCAGGGAGGAACCAGGCAAGTCAAAACAGACACCTACAAGATTCATTCCGATCCCCGGGCACCAGGAATGCATGCTCAGATAACAGGTACTGCATTCAGGATGGTCACTGAGCTGGGGAGGAAACGTGGAGCCGGATAAGTGAGAGAACCAAAAAGCTCTCCTGCTGACTTCACAACGTTCTTCTCTTCTCAGCTGATTTTAAATGAAGTGTTCGCCTGATTGTTGTAAACCCCGAGTGGTTGCCAGAGCTCAGAAATAGTGAGTTCGGAAGGGTTTTGCCAGTGCTGATGAGATTAGACATCTGACTAACGCAGCCTCGCAATCTCAGCAGAAGCTAGGAAGACAGATGGGAGTGCCCAGAAGAGAGCTATGAAATACCCTCTGGCATAAATGTTTGTATCATACATGGATTACTTGCTAGTCTTTTGAGACTATTATACCAGCAGAAAACCTGCCAGCTTAAACTCAGAGGGAAAGAAACAGGAAAAAAAGAAAGGAAGGCTGTCAGACTCCCCAAGTTCTACAAGCAGTAAACAGCTGCAAATATTGCTTCCCTTCCAGAAAGAAATATGGATCCTCCAAACACAGAGCCATGGGCCAGAGACTGAGCTTTGGAGGCCACAGCTCCAGGTGCACAGGCTGGAGTCAGGGGGCAGCAACTCAGGCCACAGAGGATGATTCCCTGGCCTTGAAACTTAGTGAAATTTACCGGATTTCAAGATTGTTTGGGACTGGTGAACCTTGTCTTCCTTCCACTCTCCCTCTTTGGAAATGTCTATAGCTGCTATACTGGGCCTGACTCATTGCTGTATTTGGAACAGCTAACTGATTCCCTATTCCAAAGGTCCACAGACAAAGAGAAATTCTGACCCAGGATGGATTGGACCCAGAGTCTAAATCACATGTGTACCTCTATGTGATTTAGAAGATGGAATTTGGGACTTTAGGGCAGACAATATTTAGATGAGATTTCAGACTTTGATTTGATTCTGAGTACATTTGCATATTGTCTTACAATGATTTGTGAGCCAAGGCCAAACTGCGGTAAGCAGAATAATGGTCCCTCAAAGATATCAGGCCCTAATTCCTGAAAACTGTAAGTGTTTTATTGTAAGAAAACTTGTATTTGTAGACATTATTCAGATAAGGCTCTTGAGATAGATTATCTGGATGATCACAAGTGTCTGTCGAAGAGAGAGGCAAAGGGAGACTCTGCACGGCACACAGACAGAGGAGGAGACAATGTGTCCATAGAGGCAAAGATGGGGTGATGCTGCCTCAAGCCAACAAATAGCAGCAGCCACCAGAATCTAGAGGAGGCAATAAATGAGTCCTGTCCTAGAGCCTCTGTTGGGAGCCATCAGAGTTGAGACAAGCAACTCCGTCTTAAGGAAATAGAATTAAGTTCCTTCTAGCAGAAGTTATGCGGTGCCCTGAGGGTTTGGCCAGAAGATAAGATTAACCTGCCGCTTAGCATCTTTGCAACTTCCCCTTCCTGATCCTCCCCCATAGCTAGCCCAGCCTTGGAATGTTACACCTTGGAATGTTACGCCACCCTGGCAGTTAGCCAATCCTGTATTGCCAGATACCTTACCACCTTGCCACTCAGTGCCTAAACTAATTATACACTGCCAAAGACCCCTCTGCATAGGCAATCCTGCCCCCCTTTGTTTCTGCTGTATATATACAGCCATTTCAAAAAATAAAGTCGAGGCTTGATCAGAATCTTGTCTTGCCTCCATTCTTCTGTGTTCCTTGTTTGTTTCATTCTCTTAGGTGGTTCCTGCGTGCCCCCGTTGTTGCCCCGCGGGTTGGGACAAGCCTCTGCAGCCCTGCCAGCACCTTGACGTTAACCCTGGGATACTGATTTCAGACTTCTGGTCTCCAGGACTATGAGAGAATAAAGTTGTGTTGTTTTAAATCACCACATTTGTGGTAATTTATTACAACAGTTATAGACAATTAACATACGTCATCTCACTGGTAGCGGAATGCCACCAATACTTAACATTAAATTATATTCAGAAATTAAATTATGGTCAGGTGCTGCTGAGAAGCTGGAGGCTCCCTTCTTATACCTCCTGACTCATAGGTGGGGGCTTATGCCAAGTACAGCAAGACAAGAAAATTGAGGCCTTGATCGTGGATCCACATCAGGAAAGGCAAACTGAATAGATCAGTGGCTTAGACTCCCACCCAGTGACCACAGGCGTGTCTAAGAGATGTTTCCCAGCATGGAGGCCGTTCATGAAAACACAGAACTCCAAAGCTCTTCCCTGAAGAACTAAGTTTACTTGAAACTGAGGGTGGACAAGTTCAAGCCTCAAGGTTATCTGAGAAACAATGGTGATATCAGTCGTAGGCAAAGAAGAGGATGATACCTCTATGAGCAACAACCAGCTGCTATAGTCTATAGCCATCCAGTAAAAGGAAGAACCAGGTAAAAAGACAGCTAAGACGAGCCCACTTAGGGTCAGAAAAAAGTCCAAAAATGACTCCCACATGAATTACTCGGATTGGATTGTGGAGAACTGACACTTCAGTGCATCATCAAAGACAAGAGTGTCCACCATCGGTGAGTGCAGCCTCACAGCTGGATGTGATACCAAATGAGGGAAGGAACGTACTATCAGCATCAGGGAAAGAGAGGGTCCAAGAGAGATCTGCTCACACAGTGGCTGCACACATGCCCAAGGCTGCCTCCTCTGAGGAACAACACGAAAGATTTCAAACGATAAAAAATACTGACGTCACTAGAATAATGTAGCCAAGTCACCAAGCAAATAAAGGAATACCTCAACAACAAAAGAGAACTCTAAAGAGGGGATCCAGAGTTGATTGAAAGAAAACTCTGAAATCAGGATCCAGAGTTGCTGTAATCTATTGCCTAAAATGTCCAGTTTCCTACAGACGATCCTAAGACATGCAGAAACATGAAAGTGTGACTCATACACAAGGGGTAGAGCTGGCAACAGAAAGTGCCTGTGAAAGGGACCAGATGCAGTACTTAAAAAGTGAAGTCTTCATAACATCTATTAAAAGACATTCAAAAGGCTAAAGAAATGCTGAGAGAAGTAAAAAGGCCATGATGACAATGTCTCATCGATAAAGAAAACATCTATTTAAAAAAGGTAGAAATTATGAGAACAAACCCACTGGAAATTCTGGAGTTGACTTTATAGAAATAAAAACAATTATGAAATATATGATGAATAACTGTATGCCAACAAATTAGATAATTTAGATGAAATTCCTAGAAGGACACAAGCAATTGAAACGTACTCAAAAAGAAACAGAACAGCTGAACGATGGACTTATGACAAGTGAAGAAATAGAACAGTAATCCAAATATTACCTCAAAGGAAAGCCCAGGCCCAGATATCTTTAGTAGGAAACTATACCAAATACTTAAAGATAAATTACTACCAATCCTTCACATGTTCTTCCAAAAAAAAAAAAAAATAGAATAGGAGGGAATGCTTTCCAACTCATTTTATGAGACCAATATTATCATAATTCCAAACCATACAAAAACATCACAAAAATAAAGCTACAGATCAATAACATCATAAATATAGATGTCCTTTCTCAGTAAAATACCAGGAAGCAGGGTTTAGAAATATACAAAAACATTATATATTTTGACTGAATGTGATTTAACCCAAAAAAATGTGAAATTAGCTTAACAGCCCAACACAATTAATATAATACAGTATATCAATAAAATAAAGGACAAAACCCATGGTCATCTCAACAGATGCAGGAAAAGTACTTGACAACATTTACTATTGCTTTAGTAAAAACACTAATCAAATTAGAATAAAAGAATTTTAGAATTTCTCATTCTTCTAGATGGCATTTATAAAAAGTCCACAGCTAACATCATATTTAATGGTGAAGTACTGGGTATTTACTGCCTAAAATCAGGAACAAGACAAGGATGTCTGCTCTTGCCACTTATGTTCTACATTGTACTGGAGGTTATAGCCAGGCAATCAAACAAGTAAAAGAAATGAAGGACATACAAATTCAAAAGAAGTAAAACTCTCTATTTTCAGATGGCATGATCTTTTATATAGAAAATCCTAAGGAATCTATTAAAAACAACAACAAAACTATTAGCATTAATAAACAAGTTCACTAAGGGTACAGAATTCAAAATCAATAGGAAAAAATAAACTGTATTTGTGTAGACTTGACATAACCTTAAAATGAAAAAATTTTAAAGTCTCATTTACAAGAGTATCAAAAATATAAAATACTTAGGAATATTTAAACAAAAGTAAATGACTTGCATAAAGAAAACTATAAAATGTTGTTGAAAGATATGAAAGAAGACCTAAATAAATGGAAACAGATCCATGTTCGTGGAGTGGAAACAGTATTATTAAGATGGCAAAACTCTCTAAATTGACCTACAGACCTAAAAATCCCTATCAAAATCCCTGCTGGTTTCTTTGGATAAATTGACAAGCTGATTCTAAAATTAATATGGAAGTATAAGGAACCCAGAATAGCCAAAATAGTCTTGAAAAAGAATGCAGTTGGAAGACTGATACTTTTCTATTTCAAAATGTACTACAGAGAATTTTGGTCAAGATGGCAGAGTAGGGAAACACTGTACTCACGTCTTCACATGATAACATAAAAGTTATGATTAAATTATGAAACAACCAACACTGAGGACCACCTGAAGACTAGCTGAACAAAAGTCCCATAACTAAGAATAAAAAGAAGCCATATTGAGGCTGGAAGGGAGAGACCTGGAAAAAGCAGGCCCCACACCCACATGTTGGGGTTAAGAACCAGGAGGGATACCTCAGCTGCAGAGGTCCCTCTTGAGGAGCAAGGGGTCCCAGTTACACCCTCGCACACATACTCCCAACTTCACCCATAGATGTGCTGGGCAGGGCCTGGAGCCTGGTTCCTAGAGCCCAGAGCTGACCTTCCTGGGTCATGGGCCCTTTAAGAGTCAATGAAAGGTAGACAAGGACATTCAGACCACAGCACAGCAAGAACGGTTTCTGTTGGATACAACTTCAGGAAACGGTGGATCCTGTGCCGTGGGATTCCCTGATTCCAGGATGGGGACTCCCCGGCCTCTGCAGCTCATCTGTGGGGTTGCTGCTGGCAGGGAGGGAAAGGGCAGCAAAGACTCAGCTGTGGGTATCCTGCTGTGAACTAGCTGGGCTGCGTCTCGGCCAAGGCCATGATTAAGAGCTGCTCGTGTAGTCACAGATGGCCCGGCCCTCGCCTCAGCTCCTTCTAGATGCCTCTGAGCTTCAGCAGAGACTGGCCCCAAAGTCCGGGCTCTGCAGACATCCGCTTCTGTGAGCCAGCCAGAGCTCTGTCCTTGGCAGTGGCAGGATGGTCAGGTCAGCGCTTGAGTCCTTCCCAGCTCACATGAGCGCTTGTGGGGAGGGAAGTTTCTCAGGCCAGGACCTCTCTCGCCTGTGCAGGCAGCCACATCTGGCACCAGGCCCCCAGCTGGCAGCCTCTTCCCTCCGGGCAGCCTCTCGGCCTTGATGAGATCACACAAGGGATCATGCGTGGGCCTCGGAGGAGCAGGTGGGCCAGCGGAGGGTCAGGCCTTGCAGAGCCAGCCCAGAGAGGGCCAGTGCATTGCCCGCAGCTCCGTCACCCCTGCCCCTCTGTACCCCACTTACTGGGAAAACAGCCACCTGACCACCTGCCCAGGGCCCTCCCTGCAGAAGACGGTCCAAGCAACTGCTGGCATTGTCACAGGGCGCGTAGCTGATGCTGGCTGTCTCCAAAGCACACTCAGCTGTCCTGGGGGCTCGGCCAGCCCCACGTGAGGGAGGCACAAGGCCCACAGAGGCAAGTCTCGGCCCCCCAGCCCAGGGCCTCCGAGCCTCTCCCAGCATGCCTTTCTGTGTATGCAGCATTCGCTTTGTGATGGTTTCCGAAGGCCATCCTGATGATAGAGTAAAACCCACGTGTGGGTTTCCCAAGTCAGACTCACTCAGAGGCGGCTCTGCTCAGAGCCTGGTGCCTCAGAGCAGCCCCCGACTAAGCCCCTGAAGGGTAACCCCCGCTTCCAGGCAGACACAACAGCTCAGAGCCCCGAATGCTGGCCTCAGAGGGTCGTAAACAAGTCCTGCTCTGTTCTTGCTGCCGGTGTGACCGCGGGCAAGACACGCCTCCATTTTCTCACCCACTATGTGCAGAAGCCACCCGTCTGTGGGTACTGTGTGTGATGGTGTGTGGAGTGCCGGATAGCTATGGCATATCCTTGTTGTTCCTAGGGAGTCGCCAAGCAGCCAGGTCTGAGGCCTCCACAGACTGGGGCCTCCTGACTCCTGGCAGGTCTGTCCCGTGCCCACCTCACATGCCGCCTGGTCGCCTGGTCGCCTGGTCGCCTGGTCGCACAGGCTCCTGGGTGGGCCCTCCCGCGGGGGCCAAGCTGCTGCTCTGGGAGTGAGAGGCTGGGAGGAGTTCTCCAGCTCCCTCAGCTGCTCAGGCACCCCCTCCCCACACCCTCTGCCCAGGGCCCCCTGAGCCTGGCCACAGGCTGCCACCCCAGCCAGGGGAGTGGGAGGAGGCCAGCTCAGGCCCTTTCTCTGTGTCTGGGTCCATGTCTGATGGCCTGGCAGTGATCCGCGCTGGGTCAGCTCAGGAAGGAGCCTGAAACCAGAGTCACTCTGTGCTGGGTGGGGAGCCCGCTACGATACCGCCTACCGCCTGCCCAGCCAGCACAGTGGGTGCGCCAGCACCAGGGTGAGCGCCTCTCACGGCCCCGCTCAGCACAGCTGCTGTGTCCCCACCCAGGAGGCCAGAGGGCTCGCTGGGCGAACGCGTCATCCTCAGCAGAGGTTTCCCGAGGACACGCAGCCAGGTGGTGGGGGTGGACCCAGGGCGCCGAGGGAGCAGTGACGTCAGGGGGCTCTGGGCTGCTGCCCGGGGAGCCTGCTGAGGGCCTCTGTGGCCACACGCTGCTCAGGGCCAGCCCCTCTCACCCAGCCCTGCGGGAGGACACAGCTCTTTTCCGCCTGGACACCTGCTTGGCCGCCCCTGAGCCTGAGGCCCGGGGCCCTGCGCCAGCCCTCCACCCAGAGACAGTGATCCCAGCACAAACACCCCGGCAGGCTGGCCGCTGCCAGCGCTCCCACGTGGGTCATGCCCACACACAGAAGGTACAAGGCCCACAGAGGCAAGTCTCCGCCCCCAGCCCAGGGCCTCCGAGCCTCTTCTCAGCATGCTCTCCGCTCAGGCTCTGCACACCGCACCGCACAGCCTCCCAAACAGCGGGCGCTGCCCGCCTCCTGCCGCCCTGGCTCCACTGCGGACCCGCATGGCTGCCGCTGGGGCTGCCCGAATCCTGAGGCCAAACAGCAAACACACAGAAGAGCAACTCGGAAAGCACCGAGCGGCCGCACAGGCCGGGACCTCCGGCCTGCCGCCTCCTCTGGGCCGCTCTGTGCCCAGCTCGCGTGCGTCCCTGGCTGAGTGACCAGCCCTCTTATGCGTTACGGACAATGACATCACTTCCCCAGGAACGTGGGAGTCACCCGTGAACCATGTGCTCATTTTGTTTTGCTGATTAACTTTGAACTGAGTGGAGTGAGTCCTTCATTTTTTCAATGGTTTTCCCTGTGTCTTTATGACTGAAAAGGCCTTCCCCACCCTCACCGTTTGGCTTTTTACGGTTTGTTATCCGAGAACTTTAATAGCTCTGGGCAGCACCGTAGGGTGCCATGGGGTGGGTGCTCCCATTCTCTGAGTGGGTGCATGTGCCAGCTCTGAAAGACCCTCCTGTTGGCGTGGCCAGGTCCAGCACAATGCCCGGCTCCTGATGGGGAGACGGGATGGGGCAGCAGCCAGGAGTCCCTGAGGGGCTTCCCCCACGGCCTGCGCTGCATCACCCCGCGCAGCTGAGGCCCAGCACCCACAGACGAGCTGTGAAGAGGCCGTGCACCCCTTCCTCCCTGTGAAATGGGAGGTGAGGGCTTCACCTGGCTCCTGGTGCAGGAGCTGACCCGGCCTCTGAAGGCTGGGCAGGGCGCTCTGAAGTGGCTTCCTTCTTTCTCCTGGCCTGTGAGCCTCCCGGTGCTCAGGAGAACGTGTCCCGGAGGGAACCTGCCACCCCGGGCAGCACAGAAGCTGGAGCGCAGCTGCCTGGCTCCCGGCTGCGTCCGGGACCAGGGTCTCCATGACAGAGCCCTCTGACCTCTGTTTCCCCCTGGGGACAGAGCTGTGTGCGGGGAGGGCAGAGGGAGCGGGGGAGCGGGGCCGGATGTGGGACCAGAGGTGGAGAGCAGAGCTGTGGGCTTTGAATGCTTGCCAAGGCCAGCACCTCTTCCCAGGCCCGTGCTGGGAGCGGATGCAATTCTTCTTACGATGTCATCTGCGGGCCCTAAAGCGAATTAGGAGGCACTTCCAGCCACTGTAATTAACGGGGGACAATTACCCAAACAAGGAGCTCTTAACCCTGTGCGGTCAGAGTCAATGGCATGGGCTCTGTCTGTGGGTCCTCCTCCGTCACCTTCCCAGCAGCCTCTAGCGCCGAGCTTGCTCCCCAGCCTTTGCCCAGAGGGTACCTCACGGGGGCCCCGTTACTCCCTGAAGCCAGGGGAGAGGGCGAGGGCCAGGCCCCCGAACCTTCTGCGTGGAGCAGCCACTCTTTGACCCCAAAGCCCTCGCTTGGGGCCCAGATGCAAAGGAGGGCGGCTATCTTGTATCTGGCATCTGAGCAAGACGGAGAGATCCATCAAATGCAATTAGGGGAACAGCTCCTTCCTGCTCTGCTTGGCTGACTAATTCAATCGGAGCCAAACCAGAGGCCTGGGCTGGGAGAGGCACTCCCAAATCGAATGAGGCCTCGCTCCTACAGCCACACACACCAGCATTAACGTGTCAGCTTCCGCTCAGCCCCAGACTCTCCCCGGAGTCAGGCTGGGGCCACCCCTGTCTCAGGAGGCAGCCAGCCATGCTGCCTCCGACAGCCTCCGCCCCACAAGCACACTCTCCTCCGGCGGCTGGGGCGGGGCGGGTGCCGGGGAGGGAAGCAGCTTGTCTCGCCATGACAGGGCCCGGAACACCACCGCCCCTCTGGGTCCTGCCCAGCTGCCTCCCGGCCGCTCCAGCTCCTTCCCGAGCCCAGTGCTGTGCTCTGAGCAGCCTGCTCCCAGCCAGTTGGAGCAGCAGGTGGGCATAACCTGGGGTGGGGGAGGGGAGGGCGCTGCTGGGCAGGGGTGCGGGAGGAGCTCTGTGCACCCCTGGATCCAGGCTCTAGTCATTCCTGCAGAGAAAAAGTGTGGGAGAAAGGACAGACGGCTTCCCTCAAGCCCAAGGCTGTGCCTCAGGCACCCCATGTCCCTCAGCAGCCAGCCTGCATGTGTTGAGTTCACATGTGAGACTGGGAGAGGCCTGGCATCTCAGTACTGGAGGGGATTGTGGGGACCATCAAGTCTAATGTCCACTCACCCCAGGGGGGATGCCGAGAAGGATGAGGTCCCACGGAGGGGAACTATGGGTACTAAGTCCAGCTGAGGAGCAGGAGGCCTGGATTCATCAGATGTTTATTTAGGATGAGGCACAATATATATTATTGATTTTTTACAGAGAGGAAGAGAGAGGGATAGAGTTAGAAACATCTATGAGAAAGAAACATCAATCAGCTGCCTCCTGCACACCCCCTCCCTCCCCACTGGGGATGTGCCCGCAACCAAGGTACATGCCTTTGACAGGAATCAAACCCAGGACCTTTCAGTCCACAGGCTGATGCTCTATCCACTGAGCCAAACCAGTTTTGGCAGGATGAGGCACTTTCACTACCACTATATTTCAAAGGCACTTCCTGGAGAGAAAGGTGTGGCACAACATCAAGGGGCAAACTGTGCAAGGACGAGCCATTCCCTCGCACACGCTGGTCCTGGTCCTGGTCCCAGTCCCGGTCCCCGTCCCCCTCCGGCGCCTCCAGCTGGAGCCAGGCCCGCGGCCCCGAGTGCGTGAGGGCCGAGAGCCCGCGCTGTGATTGGTCACTCACAGCATCTCAGGATAAGCAGGGCCATACTTTGGTACCCTGGGTTGAAGTCATGGGTTTTTGTTGTTTTGATTTGTGTTGTCTGTGTGTTTTTGTGGTTGTTTTGATTTGGTTTTTATGAAATTAATATTTGCATATGATAAATTTCAAGCAACACTGAATTGGTGAAATATGTAAATGGAAAGTAACTGCTGTTAATCACTTACTGTATTTACTCCCACAGAAAGTGTTGATGCATTTAGCAAAGACACAGTTAGCATCACAATATACAGCATTCTGAGTCCCACCACAAACGCAACAGGTCCTTTTAGGGTCTCACACAGGATGGGTCCCCCATGAGGCTGCACCATAGGAGCCAGTTCCCCACGGAGGACCCTGGGGCTGTTTCCAGCCACTGGTCCCTGCAGACACTGCTCCAAGGCATTTCACTCACCAGTGTTACTTGGCAAAGTTTGCAGGTACGTTCTTAGGTTAAATCTTGGTAATATAACTCAAAAGAATCCACCTGAGCCATGTATGGAAACAAAAATTTTAAAATATATTTTTTACTGATTTCAAAGAGTAAGGGAGAGAAAGAGAAAGAAAGAGATGAGAGAGAGAGAGAGAGAGAGAGAGAGAGAGAGAGAGAGAGAGAGAGAGAGAAAGAGAGAGAGAGAGAGAGAGAGATCATTGATCGGCTATCTCCTGCTGGCCCATACTGGGGATCAAGCCCAGACCAGAATTGAACCTGGGACCCTTCAGTCCACAGGCCATCACTCTATCCATTGAGCCTACCCAAGGGCATGGAAATAAGTTTTTAAAGGTATTTTGACAAATTGCTTTTGAAAGAGACTGCACCATTTGCACATCTTTCGACATAGCATGTTATCAATGCTTTCAAATGAAAACAAGCTGTCTTATTCTCTTTTAGTCACAAGTGACGTTGAGTGCTTTTAAATATTCTTGCCCATCTTCCTATTAGGTTGTCTTTTCCTTATTGGCGTGTGAGAGCTCTTGACTACTTAAGAAATTAGGCCCTTTGACTGTCATGTGTTGCAAATATGTCCCCCCATTTGCTTGTTTATTTTACCATATTATGTCTTAAAATTTTTATTTGAATAAATGCATTAATCATTTTAAGTCAATTCTGTTTGTGTTGCTTAGAAAGACCTTTATTATTTTTTAATACACTTTCTCTTATGTATTTTCTGGCGTATAAGACGACCCCCTAATTTTACAGTTAAAACATAGGTTTAGGCCTATATTCGCTGTATAAGACTAACCCCCACTTCCGAGGCAGCACCAGTTCTTTTTTTTATAGACCGCCTCTACGTCTCTGGCTTTGCCTGCTCAGATTGGCCAGAGTCGGAGAGGCGGTCTATAAAAAAAAGAACTGGTGCTGCCTCGGAAGTGGGGGTTAGTCTTATACAGCGAATATAGGCCTAAACCTATGTTTTAACTGTAAAATTAGGGGGTCGTCTTATACGCCAGAAAATACGGTAGTTATTTCATAGTTTATTTTTTTTATGTCTGGAATTGAGGTAGAGTAAAATAACTAGTTTTCCAAAATATAGCTTTATTTTTTTCCAGATGGCTAATCTGTTGTTACATCATTATTTATTGAATGGCCATTGTTGCTCTTTTGTGATAATGTCACTCTATTTCCTATTCATTTTGGTGTAATTCTGAATTCTGTACTGTAAATTTCTTTTGTAGTATAGTAACTGTAGAATGGATTTTACTATTATATATATAACTGTAGTTGTAGAATGGATTTTACTATTTAAGTACAAGCATTTTTGCATTTTTCAGCAGCAGTTCAAAGTTTTCTTCATGTAAGTCCCATATATTATGGTTAAGATTATTTATAGATACATTTCTTTATGAATTGCTTTTGTGTATTGAATGTTTTATTCCATTATAACTTTTGTTTAGTTGTCCTTTATGTATTGGACATCCTCTGGGGTGTGTGTGTGTGTGTGTGTGTGTATGTGTGTGTGTGGTTTTTGTTAGTTGCAAACTATACAGAATTCTACTTTTAGCTGGTTGTTTTGAGTATTTGGCAGCCAGTCCTCTATTTATATTCACCATCATTCCGCCTCCCCCTTTCCCTGTGACCATTTCTCCCTTTTGATTGGCTATCCCAGGGCAGTTTTTGAGGGCAGCAGGTGCCCTGGCCTCACCCTTCTGCTTTAGTGGTCACTTATCTGTGACCTGTAGTCTCTTGGTTGGTGCATGTTTGCATGTATCCTTATCAATCCCCCATCTTACTAAGGTTGATGGTACTTGAATTATGTCAAATGCCTTTGTAGCATTTATTACAGCGTACAATTGCTAGTCTTCAGTGTTTAACTTTGGTCATTCATATATTCCTAGAAAAAAACATTCTTTTTATCTAAGTATTCACCTTTATTTGCCTAGCAATTTGCATAGACAACCTTTTTAAAAACTAAATATATATTTTATTGATTTTTTTACAGGGAGAGGGGAGAGGGATAGTTAGAAACATCGATGAGAGAGAAACATTGATCAGCTGCCTCCTACACACCCCCCACCGGGGATGTGCCCTCAACCAATGTACATGCCCTTGACCAGAATCAAACCTAGGACCTTTCAGTCAGCAGGCCAATGCTCTTTCCACTGAGCCAAACTGGTTCTGGCAGAAGACCTTTTTTTAAAAAAAAAAAAAAAAAACTTCTAAAATTACAGTTGATGCACAATATTATATTAGTTTCATGTATACAACCCAGTCTTCAGACTTTTATATAACTTATGAAGTGATCACCCTGCTAAGTCTAGTACCAATGTGACACTATACATAGTTATTATAATATTACTCTCTATATTTCCTTTGCTGTATTTTACAACACTGTGACTATTTTGTTGCTATTAATTTGTACTTCTTAATCCCTTCCCCTTTTTCATCCATCCCCTAAACCCCTTCCATCTGGCAACCAGCAGTTTTTTCTCTGTATCTATGAGTCTGTTTCTGTTCTGCTTGTTGGTTTACTTTGTCTTTTAGATTTCACATAGAAGTGAAATTATATGGTGTTCATCTTTCCCTGCCTGACTTATTTCACCAGCACAAGGTCTGAGGTCCATCCTTGTTGTTGCAGATGGAAAGATCTCATTCCTTTTGATGGCTGAGTCATATTCCATTATTTATATGTACCACTTCTTCTTTATCTATTTATTTTGATAGAGACTTAAGTTGCTTCAATATCTTGGATAAATACTCAAAAGTGGACTTTATAGGTCTTTCTTTGTCTCTTGTTATTGACTTTGTGTTAGAGTCTATTTTGTCAGGTGTTTTGTTTTTAATTTCCAGGAAATATCTATTTCTATTTCTTGATTTTCAGTTGGTGTGTGTCTTTTAATTTGAAGTGAATCTCTTGTAGCCAGCATACGTAAAGGTCTGTTTTCTTACCCACTCAGTTATCATATATATATTGATTGGAGCATTTAATCTATTGTATTTGCATTTAAAGTAGTTGTTGGTAGATATGTATTTATTGCCATTTTATAATTCATATTTTTAAAATCTTTTTTTCTTCTTAAATAAGTTTCTTTTAACATTTCTTGTAATAATGGTTTAGTGGTGATGAAATTTTTAAGCTTTTTCTTGTCTAGAAAGCTCTTTATATGTCCTTCCATTTTAAATGATAGCTTTGCTGGATAAAGTAAACTAGACCCTTGTTTTTCAACACTTTGAATATTTCTTGCCACTCCCTTCTGGCCTGAAATGTTTCTGTTGAGAAATCAGCTGACAGTGTTATAGGTGCCCCCTAGCAGGTAACTAACTGCTTTTCTCTTTCTGCTTTTAAGATTCTCTCTTTGTCCTTCAACTTTGCCACGTAATTACGATGTGTCTTGGCGTGGGTTTCTCTCTGAGCTTTCTGGACTGTGTGTCTTTTTCCTTCACTGGGTTAGGGAATTTTTGTCATTATTTCTTCAAATAGGTTCTTTAATCCTTTGCTTTCTCACTTATCCTTCTGGTATACTTGTGATGTAGGTGTTGTTATGTTTGGTGATATCACAAAATTCCCTTAAACTAACCTCATTTTTTTAAGTCCTTTTTTTCCTACCTTGATTGGGTGTTTCTGCTGCTTAGTTGCTGATTCCATCCTCCACTTCATCTAACCTGCTGCTGATTTTTCTAATGTGTTCTTTATTTTTTATTTTTAATATATTTTATTGATTTTTTTACAGAGAGGAAGAGAGAGGGATAGAGAGTTAGAAACATCGATGAGAGAGAATCATCGATCAGCTGCCTCTTGCACACCCCCTACTGGGTACATGCCCTTGACCAGAATCGAACCCAGGACCCTTCAGTCCACAGGCTGACGCTCTATCCACTGAGCCAAACCAGCTTCGGCTGTGTTCTTTATTTCTAACTGGTTATTTTTCATGGTTTCTATGTCCTTTTTTTATGCCACTGAAGTTCTCACTAAGTTTCTTGAACATCCTTATAACCACTGTTTTGAAATCTGTATCTGGTAGTTTGCTTGCCTCCATTTCATTTAGGTCTTTTTCTAGAGATTTATTTTGTTCCTTCATTTGAGACATGTTTCTTTGTCTCCCGATTTCAGCTGCTTCTCTGTGTTGTTTCTATGTGGTAGGTAGGTCTGCTGTGCCTTCCAGACTTCATAAAGTGAGCTTATACATCAAGTGTCCTATGGGCACAATTGTGCAGCCTCCCCAGTCATCCAATTGGGTGGTCCAGGCCCGCTCCTTATGTGGGCTGAGTATACCTTCTGTTGTATCATAGTTGCTGTTGGCACATCATTGGAAAAGACTGCCCATCTTCATTGGAAAAGGCTGATCATCTGCTAGGACCAGCCACGACTACAACAGATGAGCTGCTGTGTAGGGGCCAACATGACAGAACAGGACTCCCTACAAGGGGGCTCTGGTACCCACCGAGTCTGCCCTTGAGTGACTCATTTGTGGAGGTGGTTGAATGGTTCTCTAGTATGGTCTGAAACTGAACGCTGGGTGCTCTGGCTCTGGGGCCTCCTGGGAGTTGCAGGCCAAGGACAGCAGCCACCTGTTCTCTGCCTGGGGCTACCCAACATGAGCTACAAAGCAATCTTCAGATAGCTGCTACTTGTGCTGGGTTTGGAGGTGCCAGGAGAGGCCCGGCAAAGCAGGTCCTATTAAACTGCTGGTGCCTCTGCAGTGATTTCTTCTTATTTATTACTACTTTTCTGTCTCCTCCCATTACCACCCACTTCTCTTTTAAAAGAGGTTGACAGGCTGGCCACTGACTGCAGGAAGAGAATGCTGGGCATGTGCTCTGCTTCTACCTGGGCTACTCAGACTCCAGCCTAGCACAGTCCAGGCTGATGAGTTATGTCCTGCTGATGAGGGTAGCCTGGGCTGTGGGAGGTGCTGGGAGCCAAGGTCAAAGAATTATTGGGAAATGGGCCAGAGAAACTGCTGCCAGATGATGCTGAGGAATATCCCACCATCCATTTGGGTTTTATTTTATGAACTCTTTCTTATGGAGAATCTCTGTTGTATAATGAACTCCTACATGCCATTATGTAGCCCACCAACTATCAACTGACAGCCCTTCCTGCTCTCTCCACATGCTAACTATTTTCCCTTTGTATTATATTGAAGCAAATCCAAGATATAGTGTCATTTCATTCATAATATTTCAGTAGATTTTGAAAATATAGACACTTAAAACATAGCCTCAATATTGCTATCATTCAGAAGTATTCGCTATAATTCCTTATTTTCATCAACTGTCCCCCAAAAGTCTTAAATATATATACATTTTTTAGTTTATTTGAACTGGGTTCTAGTAAGGCCCACTCTTTAGATCTATCATTGCTTCCTCTCCCCCATATTTTTGCTCTTGTGATATTCATTAAGGAATTACGTGCTTATAAAGTTTCCTTTGGCTGGTGGCACCTTCATGGTCCTCTATTCTGTCTTTTCTCTTAATTGGCAGTTGGATCCATAGGTGACAGGATTTTCAAGCCTATCACAGTGTGTGCTTGGAATACAGGGGCTGGCAAGCTTTTCCTTGAAGGATCAGGTAGTAAATATTTTCAGCTTTGTGGACCACACAGGTCTCTTTTGCAGCTACTCACGTGAAAGCAACAACAGACAATGTACAATGAATGGGTGAGGCCAAGTTCCAATGAGATTTCAGTTATAAAAACGAACAGCCCCCAGATGAGGCCTACAGCTGGCAGTTCATCAGCCCCTTCCTGTTAATCACAACCACAGGAAACTCCTCTATGAGACTTTGCCCAGCAAAGGCCCCTGCCTACTGGGAATGGCATCCAGTGGGAGGCTGTGGGAGCCAGCCCACCTCCCCCACGCAGAGGAGGCATGGAGTCCTCAAAGCGCCTCCCCTTTCTCACATAAACCTGATGACCCCCTGCCACAGGCACTCCAGGAAGATTCTTTTCTCTGGGCAGGAACAAAGCTATGGCCTAGGTCAGGGACTCTCTTGAGCAAATTGGCACTGGTGACAAGGACAGGAAACTGATTTCCTTCCTTGTCACCTGTGCAGTGAAGTAGGCTGGGGGTAAACTGGCTATGGGTTCTGTTGGCCCCAAGTCCAGTTTCTGCACAGTCCTGGCTTTCACAGGGGTGTCCTGCCAATCCCAGGCTCTCAGCACTTGGGCGCTGTCTCTTAGGGGCCGTGGGAAGCAGCCCCTTTATTAGCTCAGGGGGTGTTCACAGGTGTCCTTCCTGCTTTCCTACCATATGCCCTTTAGGCTTACCCCTCCCACTGCCCAGCAAGCCTGCCTCTCCTTCCTCCACAGCCCGAACCCCGGCTGTCAGCATGGACCATGGGAAGGCTGGGCTGCCAGGGGAAGCCTGAGGAGAGGCCCGGAGAGGCCATGGTTGGCATTTCAAATGAGGTGTCCCCAGGATACTCCTGGGGTGCATCTGCCCAGGTGCTGAGGTTGCTAAGGACAAGCCAGGCCCAGATGGCACACAGAGGGCAGGGGTCCTGCAGTGCAGTCTCCCCCGGGGAAGCTGGCGCAGGGGTGATGGAAAAGTCCAACTCATGCACTGGTCCTTTCCCTGCACCCTCTGCACACCCCAGCCTCATGGTCCCTCCCAAGAACACGCCAGGCCAGGCAGGGCTGCTGCGCTCAGAGTCCTCACAGAGCCTCACATCTGAGTCCTTTACTCTCTGAGCCCCAGCTTCTCCCCCTGCGGACCGGAGGGCGTCTGTCTTTGCCCCAGAGCTGCCATGAAAAGGGGGTAAAGGTGTGCTTGATGCCATTTACTAACCCGCACGACCTCTCACCTTTCCGGGGTGCTCTGAGGAATGAGAGGCCCCAGGACTGGCCACGCCTGGTGCCCCCAGCCTGCAGCAGGAGGAAAGTGCTTCTCAGAGAGAACTGGCCCCAGGCACGGGCCAGCGAGGGCGGGCATGGGCCTCTTCCTCCCGTCAGGGGCCTGGACTCAAGCGTCAGTCTTCCCTTGACCCGCCTCTGCTGCAGCATCTCCACGGCGAGCTGTGAGGAGCGCTCCGGACTCCGAGGTCAGAGCCGGTCATAAGGCAATTGTGCTGTGACCTTGTAGGCCCAAGGTCAGGGCTCAGCCTGAGTGAGACCCAAGGGGGGCGGCAGCCCAATGTGGCCTGGGGCTGGGTTCTCCTCCGGGGCAGCTGGGTGGGTGGCTGTGGGGCTGAGACCCGCCAGGCAAAGCTGGGGCCCCAGCGTCCCCAGCAGCTTAGCCCACGCCTCTTTCTGGCAGTACCTGCAGCTCTGGGTGGGCCTTTGGGCCCCTGACTTTTGGGGACATCTGTGGTGATAGCTGCCTTAGCCCTGCAGAACACCCACTCACCCTCACCGAGCGCCCGGGGCTGGCACACCGCACAGCAGCTGCCCTTGCAGTTATCCCCACTGGCAAACAGCGGACAGGCTGGAGGCCTCTCAGGATGTAGGCTGGGGCTCCCTCCCAGAGGCCCCGGCGGGGGGGGGGGGGGGGGGGGGGGGGGGGCAGGGTTGTGACATGTACATGAACCTCCACCCCAGCTCGGTTCTGCTCAGTAAATCTGGGTTCTCCCGTTCAAGCAGAACTCAACCTGAATCACGGTGTACGGCAGGCACCTCTCATGACTGACCTCATCACTGCACAGTAACCCGCTGACTAAGCCGCCTCCACCCCCTCCTCCCCTGACCCTGAGCAAGGGAGGGACCAGGTGCCCCTCTGGCTCCAAGGGAGCCTACACTGGGGGTCCTGAATCCCTGCCAAGCCCTCAGCAGCCCAGCACAGCAGCTCTGACCTCCGGTGCCCGTGAGCGACTCTCCTCGGCCAAGAGGAGGCCCAGGGCAGTTCAGGAGCTGCAGGTGAGCCTGAGGGGAGGGGTGATCCTGAGGGGAGGGGTGAGCCTGAGAGGAGGAGTGTGCCTGAGAGGAGGGGTGAGCCTGAGGGGAGGGGTGAGCCTGAGAGGAGGAGTATGCCTGAGGGGAGGGGTGAGCCTGAGACGGGCGGGGGGGGGGGGGGGGGTGAGCCTGAGACTAGGGGTGAGCCTGAGAGGAGGGGTGGGTGCTGACTCCAGCATCTGTGAGCCCCTGGGGCCTTCTAGCTGGGTCCCGGGAGGGGTGAGCCGGGGTGCCCTGCCCTCTGCAGAGCCCAGGCTGGGGAGCCAGGGAGGCTGTGGTGTCTGGAACTCTCCCTCTTTAATCATAGAAAGAACTGAACATGATGGCATTCAGTTCTATTGATTTCTTTTCAGAACATATTCAATTTGCTCCAAATGAAAAATACCCTTGAATAAGGTCCTGGCTGTGGAGCTGCCTGTGGTGAGGAGGAGCCAAGCCCGGGGCGAGTTCAGAGCCCAGAGGACCGGGCTTTGCTGTCTCCAGGACACACCAGGACGCTTTAACCGGGTGTGACCCAGGGCGGCGGGGCTTGGTCTTCGAGCAGCACGGGGAAGGCTCGGACCCAGGGAGGGAAATGGATGATGCCCAGGGACTCAGTCAAGTCTGACCCAGATCAGAGCAATCGCATTGCCTGGGGAAAGCTCAGAGGCTCTCCGGAGGGAGTGACCCATGGCTGGTGTTGGCTGCCCCTGTGTCCCAGGTTCCAGCAAGGCTGGCTCCTGCAACAGTGATCTCTGGTCATCAGGTTCTGGGGTTGCAGAGAACAACCAGTCACCCTCAGCAGACATGTTGAGCACAAATCTAAGCCTGCTACTCAAGTGGCGAATAAAAGGGACATCCAATGAGAAAGGACAGGCCCTACGCAGGCCACACAACCAGCCCGGCAGCCAGAAAGGCTTCCTGGTCCTGATGCAGAGGGCGGAGTTGGGAGGAATAAGGGGGAACAGCAGAAATGGGCCTCGGAGGCACCAGCTGCACAGCAGGGCTGACGGGCCTGGGCAGGCAGGGCGGTGGGGAGAGCAGGGAAGCCAGGCGCCAGCTGCAGCGGGAGAAGGTGCCCTGGGAGAGGTGCCTAGAGGCTGACCGTGTGCAGTGAGGCTGCACCCCTTTTTTTATTATGAAAAACACCAAAGACAGAAGTTGGAAGAGTTGAAAGAAAGGTACAAGCACACCCGGACTGAGCACTATTAACATTGTTCATTTTTGCCCTGCTTTCCTCTCTCTCCCTCTTCCTCTCTCTGCAAGCACACGAGCGTGCATACACACACACACACACACACACACACACACACGTGCACAGACATTTCTACTAAACAATTGAAATTGAGGTGTAATTATCATGACACTTCAGCACTAAATATGTCAGCCTGCACCACACAGAAGTGAGGGCGTTTTATTATACAACTACAATGCCAGTATGATACCTAAGAAAACCAAGAATGATTCCAAATATCATGCCAACTTCACTCCATATTCAGATTTCCCAAATCAACCCAAGCACCTATGGCTTTTAAAAGCCCAGGTCAGACTAAGACCGTGCTGCCATTGGCTCCGCCTGTGTGATCTTGTCGGAGGAGAACAGCCCTTCTCAGGTGTTGCCTTTTAGAAGAACCCAGGCCCAGTGTCTCCTGGACAGCGCCTGCCCCACTTGCCCTCCGGATGTTGTGGACCTTGTCCTCTGTCCCTGTATTTCCTGTAAACTAGAAGTCAGGCCTGTGACCTGATCAGCTACTTCCTAGCCCATATGGGGAGACTCCCCCACTGGCAGGCATGTCCGTGGTTAGTTGCTGACCCCAGATCTCCCCGCTGCGAGGATTCCGTTTCCTCAGAGAGAAACCTTTGTCCCCTCCATTGCACTGGCAGAGCTGGGCCCAGCCGGAGCTTCCACATTGGGATGCCTGCATGCCTCACCGAGTCGGAGAATCAGGGCCTCCAGGGACACCTGCCCATGGACACCTGGCCAGGGACACCTGCCCACGGACAGGTGGAGCTGACCTCCAGCTGTGTCTCTCCAGTCTGGCCCCTGGCAGGCAGCTGGCTTGATCCAGGGTGGGCCTGATCAGGATGAAATGTCCTGTCAACTGTCGGCCATACCACTGGCTCTGACACCCCTGGCTTCCCCTGAGGTCAGGGGACAGGAGGGTCTGGTCTGCCATCCTTGGTGGGCCCTTAGAGCCTGAGGCAAGGCGGTGCCTGGCAGGAAGGGCAGCCTGCAAGGCCAGGCCTCCCCACATGGTGAGACCTGAGGGGCTGTGTGGGAAGGGAGGCTGGGTTCGCATGTCCCTCCATGTTGCCCTGGGCTAGCCCTGAGCAACTTGAAAGGACCCCTGAGATCTGATAGCACATGCCCGGAGTGAGCACAGCCAGAGAAATCACAGGCCCCTGGGCATGGAGCTGTGTGAGCCAGAGCCTCAGTGCCTCAGCCCCTCGCAGGCAGCCCCGCCTCTGCAGAGACCCCCCCCCGCCCCCCCCCCCCGCTTACCTTCCTGAAGTCTTGCCCCCACACCAGCTCAGGGGCATGGGCACAGGCGTGCCTGGGAGCAGAGGGCAAGGGAGGCCCTGGTGGGCCAGAGCCTTCCAGGAGGCCCTGAGCCCATGGAGACAGAATGGTTCGCTCCCCCTGCCAATAACCCGTGTGAACTGGAGCTGTCAGGGCCAGCGCGAGGCAGCCGCAGCCCTGGTCCCTCTGAAGGCCAGAGAAGAGAACCCCAGTCAGGAGCAGGACGGGCGGGCGGCGCTCCACCTCAGCTTATGGTGCAGACGCTGAGCTGGGCCGGGCTGAGGAGCTCAGAGCAGTTCTAAGCCGGGACTCGCGCCCCTCACCCCCCAGTTCAGGTGTGCATGGCTCCTTCGTCCTGGGGACACACACACACACACACACACAGCCCAAAAGGTGCCTGTATGACCAGGGAGTGCTGGCAACGGCCCGGCAGGGAGCAAGGGGGCGCAATGCATGCTTTCTGGGCAGAGAAGGAAGCTTTCTCATTGTTCCAAGCCGTCCAGGCCCGGGGTCTCCTCTCCCACACGCCAGGCAATGCAGCGCGCCGAGCCCAATGAGGCCGGTTAACAGGCCGTCCAGATGGGCAGCGCTTGGCCCTATTGATTAGCGTTCACTTCGGGGACACATTATGGGCAGATGAGAAATTCCTGACAGCTTGATGGTCGGGATCCCCGTTCCCCCACATATCAATGGGAGGGAGATGGCTTCCCCTGCCCCCCATACCACCGCCCACCCGCAGCCTCCCCCTGGTGACATCCCGCTGAGGCCAGCGAGGGAGGGAGGCCCAGCACAGAGCACCGGGCTTCCCGGCAGCTCGGGGTTAATGCTGCCTCCTGTCTCAGCTGCACCGGGAGAGGCTGATCTGTAGTCCAGCCACCAGCTCTCCCTTCAGATGGGGGACACGACTGATACAGGGCTGCGCCCCTGAGAAGCAGCGCCGTGGGGGCGTCTCAGGAGGGGAAGGGTGGCTGCCTGTCCCTGCCAAGGGCGAAGGCTGAGAGGGGGCCAGGAGCTGCTCCCTCTGGAGGGAGGCCAGGCAGGCTGGGCCAGCCGGTGAGGGTGGAGGCTGGGAGTCAGGGTGCCCAGCTCCAACCCCCGCTCCATCTTCCGGCAGGCCATCCATCCTCTCTGAGCCCGGTCCCTCCCCCAGGAGCGGGGCAGGACATGGTGACCTGGGATTGCTGGTGGGAAGGAGGGAGCACCCCTCCCTGGGGGAGGGCTGGTGAGGAGCGGGCAGCAGGCTGCCTGTTACGGACGCTCTCATTCTTAGGAGGCGGAGGGAAGGCCAGGGCTGGGGGCTCTGCTCCTGAGACCTCAAGAAGGCAGGTGTCTGGCCTGTGGGCAGCCCCTCCTGTCAGACCTTCGGGCAGGGGTGCTGGCTTCCCACCGAGCCCTGGAGCCAGAGCTCCTGGCCAAGGCTGGAGGCGCAGGGGGGCAGGCCCTGTCCTGAGCCTTGTGTCTGGGGGACAGCGCTGGCAGGCCTCTTCTTCACATTTTGGGGTCAGGAATGCAAAATCCCGGTTTCACTTTCCTCTCGCAAGCCTGGCATAACGCATGGCCGGTGCCTAACCAACACGCTGAGTGAATGAAGAGCGAGGCAAGTTTCATTTTCTTCAAACTCCTTACACGCCACACCACCTCGTGGTGAATCTCAAGGCACATAGAGCTTGCGATTGGTCACGTGTTCACTTCCCTCAACCACTCTGCTGTCCATTACCCGTGAGGGGAGGCAGGCCAGAAACCAGCCGAATCAAGGCCCCAGTGGGCAGTGGTACAGAGCACAGGCAATTGCAGATCGTGGAGAGGATTCGGGAGCCCGGGTAACTAAAGGGTGACAGCTGGGTCCGAGACCAGGCCGGGAGGAGGGGGATGCTGTAGTGCTGGGGTGGGGGGAGGTGCCTGGGTTCTCAGAAAGGGTTTCTTTATTTCTTCCTTATCGATCTCATTAGGGTTTTTTTTTTAATATATATAACTTTCAATCTTATTTATGCTATTTTTAATGCTTTTTTCTTTTTGCCAATTCTTTACTTACTTTTTCTGTTTTTTAATTTAAATGTTTTAAAATCTTTTTTTTTCTATTCAGTTCATGCATTCAGTGCTATACATTTTCTTCTAAATACTGCTTTAGCTGCATTCCACCTGTTTTGGTAGATAGCCATTTCTTGCCCTACAATGCGGAGTGATTTGCAGTTTCCATCCTGGCTCGAGTCTTTAGGAGCACATTCACAGTCCACACACACTTTTATGTAAGAACTTCTTAATTGTGGACCAGAGGCTGCCCTGTGTCACAGTGTGGGCTGTCCGGGCCCATTCTGTGGACTCCCATGAGATTCCCTTTACTTACTTTTCTTTTTTTGTCCGTTTGATCTATCCATTTCTGATTTTTAAAATGTTTTAAAACTTCCACTGAGGTGGAAAATTTGTCAGTTTTATGTAAATTCTTGAGAATTTTCAGAATTATGTTATTAAGTTATGCTCAGTGACTCTATTGTTGATGTTTCTGTAGAGTCTTTCTTTATCCTCGGGAACCTGTGCTGCCTTGGGATCTGTTGTGTCTGCTGTTACCAGTCCGATGTCAGCTTTCTGGGCATTTTGGTCGGGGTCTGTCTGTGTCCCTCCACCTTTCTCTACGGTTTGGTCATAGGTGCATGTCACTCACAAGGAGCCGAGTTCTGCCCTGTCACAGGGACCCAACTGGTCCTCACTCTCAGGAGCAAAGGCCTCAGGAGCGTCTCTGCTTCTGTTTGCGCTCCATGCACCCTTGTGCACACCGCCCTTCACACAGATCCCCTCACACACAGGGAGACCCTCTCACACTCACACATATCCTCTCACTCACACACATCCCCTCACTCACAGGGACACCTTCTCACACTCACTCACATCCCCTCACTCACAGGGACACCTTCTCACACTCACTCACATCCCCTCACTCACAGGGACACCTTCTCACACTCACTCACATCCCCTCACTCACAGGGACACCTTCTCACACTCACTCACATCCCCTCACTCACAGGGACACCTTCTCACACTCACTCACATCCCCTCACTCACAGGGACACCCTCTCACACTCACACATATCCCCTCACTCACAGGGACACTCTCACACTCACTCACAGGGACACTCTCTCACACTCACACACATCCCCTCACTCACAGGGACACTCTCACACTCACTCACAGGGACACTCTCTCACACTCACACACATCCCCTCACTCACAGGGACACTCTCACACTCACTCACAGGGACACTCTCTCACACTCACACACATCCCCTCACTCACAGGGACACTCTCTCACACTCACACACATCCCCGCACTCACAGGGACACTCCCTCACACTCACACACATCCCCTCACTCACAGGGACACTCTCACACTCACTCACAGGGACACTCTCTCACACTCACACACATCCCCTCACTCACAGGGACACTCTCACACTCACTCACAGGGACACTCTCTCACACTCACACACATCCCCTCACTCACAGGGACACTCTCTCACACTCACACACATCCCCTCACTCACAGGGACACTCCCTCACACTCACACACATCCCCTCACTCACAGGGACACTCTCTCACACTCACACACATCCCCTCACTCACAGGGACACCTTCTCACACTCACTCACATCCCCTCACTCACAGGGACACTCTCTCACACTCACACACAGCCCCTCACTCACAGGGACACTCTCTCACACTCACTCACAGGGACACTCTCTCACACTCACACACATCCCCTCACTCACAGGGACACCCTCTCACACTCACTCACAGGGACACTCTCTCACACTCACACACATCCCCTCACTCACAGGGACACTCTCTCACACTCACTCACACGGACACTCTCTCACACTCACACACATCCCCTCACTCACAGGGACACACTCTCACACTCACACACAGCCCCTCACTCACAGGGACACTCTCTCACACTCACACACATCCCCTCACTCACAGGGACACCCTCTCACACTCACTCACAGGGACACTCTCTCACACTCACACACATCCCCTCACTCACAGGGACACTCTCTCACACTCACTCACAGGGACACTCTCTCACACTCACACACATCCCTCACTCACAGGGGCACTCTCTCACACTCACACACATCCCCTCACTCACAGGGACACTCTCTCACACTCACTCACACGGACACTCTCTCACACTCACACACATCCCCTCACTCACAGGGACACACTCTCACACTCACACACATCCCCTCACTCACAGGGACACTCTCTCACACTCACACACATCCCCTCACTCACAGGGACACTCTCTCACACTCACTCACAGGGACACTCTCTCACACTCACACACATCCCCTCACTCACAGGGACACTCTCTCACACTCACTCACAGGGACATGCTCTCACACTCACACACAGGGACACTCACACTCACACATGAACAACAGCTCCTCAAATGTCATGGTGTTCGGGAACTTGACGTTGTTTATTAGCTCGTGCTAAAGCTGGTTTTGTTGTACTTCTTTTCACTTAAAATTGCAGAACCTATCACGGACATTAAATAAGGGCTAGTGCACACACAACACACACTCACCACCACACATACACGCTCTCAGAGCAGCTTTAATTAAAGGACATTTCTGTTTAAAATAGCTCCAAGTTTCCCCCGGTCGGGGCTCAGTTGGTTGGAGGTTTGATCCAAGGTCAGGCCACACACTTAGGTTGCAGGTTCCATCTCTGGTTCGAGTGCATACAGGAGACAAGGAATCTCTCTCTCTCTCTTTCTCTCCCCCCCCCTCAAAATTAAAAAACAAACATATCACTGGGTAAGGATTAAAAATTTTATAACAAAAAATTTAAAAATAGTTCCTGGTTTCTACCTGGGCATTATGGACCATCAGGAGATGAAGAAGGAGACTGAAGTGAACAGCCCATCACACACAGAGGGGCCTTGCTGGGCAGCGTGTCCAGGCCCCTGTGTGACCTTGGCTGGCTGGTGAAGCCCTTCTCTTAGGGGCCTCTGTGTTCCCTTCCCTGGGCTCCTCCGAGGGCGTTTCCTGTGGAGGAGAAGTGCTCCCGGGGCCGCTGTTAGAGGGTGTTACCTGCGGAAGGGGCGGGAGGGGCCGTGGACAGAGTGACCACAGCAGGGCCTGTCCCCTTATCAGTCAGCAGCACACCAGGCACAGGACGCATGGTCCTGCCTCAAGGCAATCTAATTAAGCAGCACCGAGCAGCCCTCAGCATGACATCATCGTTCCTGGAAGCGGGATTGCAGCCATAACTCCAGCAGCTCGTGTCCTTCCAGGGCTGGACAGCTTCCCTGTGCGTTTCCCCGGGCACGTCCCGTTCTCCGGCCTTCAGCTGCCTTCACACGGCGGGCCTCCCTGGGTGAGGCCTCCCGCCTCACCCAGGTCCCACCAGTAATTAAGCCCTTTAAAAGATGTGGGAGCTTCGATATCAGTAATTCAATCTCCCCTGTTTACTGATCCCTGCCATTAGTAGGGCTGAAAGCAAAATGCTTTAATTAAAATGATTGGCGATAAGTTGGTGTAACGCCATAATCTGCAGAGGGGGCCTTCTAGAAGATGTCATGACAGCTAATGGACGGGATCGCTCCAGGGTGAGAAGCAGCAGGTGGGGTGGGAACGGGAAGTGGGAAGAGGGGCTCCTGCGGGGCGGGGGCGGGGGGAGGGAGGGTGGAGACAGAGCTACGAGGTGAAAAGCCAGGTCTCTGTGAGCTCCACCGGGCTCTTCCTTCTCAGAAACCCCATCTTGCACCTTCGCTGCCAGGCCTCTGGGCTGGGCGAGCGCCGGCCCCTGGCTGGGGAACCCAGCAGCGTCTCCAGGAGGGGCTGCCACTGGCAATGCCATCTGGGCTCATGGTCCAGCCTGGAGCAGAGGATGAGCCGAGCAGCAGTTCACCTCAGAGCAAGCCAGGGCGCCTCTCTGCCTCCAAGCTGGGCAGACATTGGAGGCTGCTGGTGAGGGCGCTGTGTGCTGCCCCTCCCATACCCTTCCCACAGTGTGGCTATGGCCTCGGTGTTGGCCAGGACGCCCTGGGGGCTCCAGGACTGGCCTGGAGAGCAAACTCGGGAGCCATCATGCTGCGATCTCTCCGATGCTGGAGAGCTGAGCAGAGCAGGAGGCCACGCCTGCTCCGTGGCCCTGAGGGCAGATGTCTGCTCAGTATCTCATGTGGGAGCAGATCTGCCTGAAGAAGTGAGGTCTGTGTGTGTGGAGGGAGAGGGGGGCGGGAAGAAGAGGCCTCATGGCAAAGCCCACGGGGTTCTGCATCTCACTGCCTCATCTGTGAGATGGTAATGAAAGTATCTTTCCCGCCGAAACCGGTTTGGCTCAGTGGATAGAGCGTAGGCCTGTGGACTGAAAGGTCCCGAGTTCGATTCTGGTCAAGGGCATGTACCTTAGTTGTGGGCACATCCCCGGTAGGGGGTGTGCAAGAGGTAGCTGATCGATGATTCTCTCTCATCGATGTTTCTAACTCTCTATCCCTCTCTCCTCCTCTCTGTAAAATATATATATATATAT
The DNA here is from genome assembly GCF_014108245.1 of Pipistrellus kuhlii. NCBI lineage: Eukaryota > Metazoa > Chordata > Mammalia > Chiroptera > Vespertilionidae > Pipistrellus > Pipistrellus kuhlii. The sequence continues at coordinate 316,541 of NW_023425460.1, read as the reverse complement.
ATATATATATATATATATATATATATATATATATATATATATATTTTTTTTTTTTTTTAAGTATATATCCCTCACCATTGCTTGGGATTGATGGAGTCTCCACGCCCAGTCCACGGTGCTCCATAGCGGCTGGTGCACACACTGGGGCAGAGGAAGGTGAGGCCCCTGCCAGGCAGACTCTCCGGTCCCCAGGACAGAGGGGCTCTGAAAGAGCGGGGATCGGACAGCAGGAGAGGAGAGCGGAAGCCAAGGACAGGTGATACAGACCTTAAACCGGTACAGCCCCGAATCCTCACACAGCAGCCTGTGGGCTGGATCCCTGCTTCCTGCAGCTTCGAATCCTGGGGCTGATTCTTGGTGCTCTTCAGCCAGGATGGGGAGAAGCTAGGAGGGAAACGGAGACAAAGTAATTAAGCAAGGCCCAGCAATGTGCACGACTCACAGCCAGCTGGTCATCACAAGGTCTATCTTCCCTGACCCCAGACACTGAGGGTCAAATGGTTTACACTTTCCAGACCGAGCTGGGGCAGATTGGCCTCTGTACTGGTCGTTCTTCAATCATGTTCTTATAAATACCAGAAAATAATTCCCCCTCCCCCCACCACACCATACACACATTTTGATGAATCAACATATTGAAGGACACACCTGGAAAGCTAATGCATAGTTTACTAAGACCCTCCCCTAAGACCTCCCCTAGAAATCCCATTGACCAAAGAAAGATAAAATAAAGAACTCACAGCGTGCTCTCTAGAGCATGTCCACGCCTGTCTATTTCCTGTTCTCACCTAACCTCTAAGGCAGTGTTTTTCAACCTTTTTTGGGCAAAGGCACACTTGTTTCATGAAAAAAATCACGAGGCACACCACCATTAGAAAATGTTAAAAAATTTAACTCTGTGCCTATATTGACTATATATAAAGTAATTCTCTTGAATAGGAATCAAATAAACACAAAGAAAGTATTTTATAATTACTTTATTATGAAATATTAAGTAAACAAAATAGTGAAAAATTATAAAATTCTTGTCTTGTCTGCACCTACGGCACACCAGGCAGCATCTCGTGTGTGCCGTGGAACAGCGGTTGAAAAACGCTGCTCTAAGGGACCTCATGAGACTTACAACTCGGGGAGCAGCAGGCAGCAGCAGCTCGTCCCAGGCTTAACCCCTGAACCAATTGCCAAGCCCTCTTTTTCTCTTTCTTTTTCCTGTTGCTTCTTCTACCTTAAACCCTTCCTTTGTTTCACTGTCCCTGTTTAATAAATATATTCTCAAAATCACCCGGACTCTTGTTGCGAGATTTTTCCACCATGAAGTCAAGAACGCAAACACTACTGGCTGCCCCAAGGCAGACTGGCTCCAGCCCAGACCCCGTCCAATAACACCCTGAACCACAGGTCAATATGGAACGGGGACTGAAGCCTCAGGGAGGGAAGCCGAGACTCCCCTATTCTGGCCACACATTACCCCACCCTGCCAGAGCCAGGGTCTCTATTCTGATGCGACCAGACTCCCCCACCCACTCTTCAGGAGGGGGCCCTGGGAGGATGACTTGTGGGCAGAGGCTGAGCCACTTCCAGGTGGAACTTCAGGCCCAACAATGATGAATGACTCAGAAGAGCAAGTGGCCCTTGGTGCCATCCCCTCTGTGCTCAGGAAGTCAAGGACGGGCGACGCCTGGCACCCCAGCATCCTCCACTATGACCAGGGCCACTCCATTCCCTATCCGGTGCTGCCACCCTGGGTGTTCAGAACGCCCTCCTCCACTCCATTTCTGAGAGTGATCCCAGCGTGGGCACGGTCTGGCGGAGAACAAAGCTGTCTGCAGGTGGGGAGGGGAGCAGGCCGGGTCCAGCACCCTAGTGCTTGTCTGATGCAGCTGAGAGTGCTCTTTATCAGCAGCCAACAGGGCGATCGATCACGCCCGCTGCTCTGGTGTGGAAGGACAATAAAGCAGATATTGACTCAATCCTAACTGGCATGTCTGAGCCTCGGGGCCATGTAATAAAGTCCCGTGAATGATGGCCCAGACACACGTGGAGGCAGCCCGTTCTGAGCAGGAATGAGATAAGGAAGCGCCCTGGTTTGTGCAATTGAATGGAATGAGCATCGAGAGAGCCGACTTGGTCAGTGCTGCAGGGCACAGAGACCAATGAGATCCAGTCCAGCTCTTTCTGGTCTGACAGGCGAGGGCATGGTCCAGCCCTGGCTGGCCCAGAGGGGCAAGGGGCATATGTACTAATACGTCCTGAGGTTCTCTTAGGGTCCAGACTCAAGTAGGAGAATGGAGGGGAGGGCCTCCCTCACAGGGCCCCTCCCTTACAGGGCTCCTCCTTCACAGGACCCCTCCTTCACCTGGACCCCTCCCTCACCTGGGCCCTCCCTCACCTGGGCCCCTCCCTCACAGGGCCCCTCCCTCACCCGGCTGATTCACTCTACCCCCTCACTCTATGTCCTGGGGTCCTCTTAGGGTCAGGACTCAAGTAGGAGAATGAAGGTGAGGGAGAATGAGGTGGGGAGAGCTAGGTATATCTGTGTAGAGGAAGCACCAGGCTTGGCAAACCCAGGAGGAGCAGGTGCCCCAAGCTCTCTGCAGAGAAGCCCTCTGTAGGTGGCAGCTCCTCTGTGCCCACTCCTCCTCAGACTTCACCCCTCTCCCTCCAGCAGAGGTAGAAGACCCCCATGTTCATGCTCACACTGCAGTCTCCTTAAGCCGCCCTGTCCTTTGCCATCTCCTACTGGCAGCTCTGACCCAAGTCTGTGCTCCCACAGCCCTCCCCTCTGGGCGCAATCGCCCTGAGCCCCGCTCTTGAGCTCCACCTCTCCTCAGCGCCAGACTCTTGCGCCAACCACACTCTGTGCCTCCACGGTGCTTACAGAATCTGCCCAGGGCCCAGAACTGGACCAGGATTCACCCATGTCTCCCCTCTGTCTGAGCTGACCCTTCTCTGCTGCTCAGATCAAAATCCCTTTGAATCTCCACTTAGACGCCAGGCAGCATTTTCTCCACCCCAGCCCGGGCCTCCGGGAGCCCTCTGCACCCTCACCGCGGCCTCGCTGAACGGTTCACGTACTGCCCACACTCTGACAGCCTTCTCCTCCAACGCCCGGACAGGCCAGTGGTCTGACTCCCCAGCTCCTTCACCCCTGACGCCAGCGCAGAGCCCAAAGGTGCTCAGTGCCCTATATGTGCCGACTGAATGGCCCTCTGTGCCTCAGTTTCCTCACTTGCAATCTTTCGGACATAATACTGTGTAACTGTCATGAATGTTGAGCTGCTCGGTCCATTAGCCAATGCAGTCAGGGAGGCTGGGGAAGGCAGTGCTCAGGACCACCAGGCCACCGTGGAGGTGACTCCCTCCTGAGCAGACTATGCTTAAACAGAGTCCCCTCGTTTCTCACGCCCGCCTGTCGTTTCCTCCCTCACTCAGCTGTGTCCTGGCCCAGCCCACCCCCACCCACCGTGGCCGGGGTCTGGGGGATGACAGGGTGGCACCGGTGAGGGTCCTAATGATCCCACTCACATGTGTGCCACATGGAACCCAGTGCCAGAGCCATTTCTGAAATCCCTGATTTGATTTGGCTTTGACCTCCCAGCCCTCACACCATATCCCGGGGCCTGTCTCTTTAGAGGGTAATTGTAGGAAATAATTCTATTTGAGGAGCAGTTGCTCCAGCAATAGGCTGGTGCACTCAGAGTTAATGGGCCAGCACCTGTGCTCATGTAGGATGTGTTTCAGCAGAGCACAGGCTGTCCTCCGAGCTCTCCTTGCCCTCACCGAGCCAGCCGCAGGCAGGCCGAGAACTGGGGTGGAAGGAGGGGAGACTCAGAGATGCTGTGTGCCCTCAGCTGCTTCTGTGGGACATGGCTGACTGAGGCAGAGGGCCACCTTGCAGGACCGTGGCCCTGGGCAGGTGCTCTGCACACCGACCTCAGTCTGTCCTTGCAAAACTCCAACTGCTAGTCCATTTTCCAGGTGAGGACATTGAGGATGAGGAAGATGAAGGAACACCTTGGGCTGATCTGGGCCCGAGTCCACACAGCTGGTGAGCAGGGAAGCTGGGAACACTCCAGGAAATTAACCATGCGCTCCCCCACTCCCACTCTCCTTTTTCTGACTGAGGTTCCCACTTCTGCCTGCTCGTGGCACTGCCTCCTCATGGTCTTCCCTGCACCCCGTCTCCCCTCCGATCTGCCAGCAGCTTCTCTCTCTAAATACACAAATCATACTGTCACTCACCCATCCCATACGCCTCTTCACTGCATCTCAAGAGATGCTGGGACTCAGTACCTCTTCTAGTAGTCCCCACTCGCCCCAGGCCCCCCTCCCCGCGCCCCTGGTAGGCTGCTCAGGCCCAGCCACACCGCCCCACCCAGCCTCTGTCCAGGCCTCCAGGTCCTGGCCTGCTGCTCCGTGGTGGTGAAAACCCTCCTCACCCTTGGGAAGGATCCCCCGGCATCTCTTCTCGCAGCCGAGGTCCCAAGACTGGCTGGGGAGGGAGATCAGGACAAGGAACTTCTGAATACCTACTGTGTATCAGCAGACGTGGGTTGGGTCGGTGAGCCTGCTGTGATGTCCTTGCCCGGGGCCTGTCCCTGCCCGCCTCACAGGGGCAGCACAGCACCGGCATGCAGCTACTCCTGTCCCCCTCAAGGTCAGGCTTGGGGACCCTGGAGGACTGTGGCGTGAGGCAAGATAGTAGGAAGCTAGGGAAATTCCTGGGCAAGTGGGAAGCTAGGGGCATTCCCGGGCAAGTGGAATGGGAAAACTGAAACAAGATCATTAAACAATTTAATATGAATTGCCTTATCTTCCCCACTCGAGGATATTTAAAGGCAAATGGTGTATACCTCCCTCACCAGAGGAGACACAGCCTGGATCACTCTGGTTGGAGAGACAGAGGACAGGGACCCAGTTAATGCCAGTTGTGCCAGCCAAAGCCAAGGAGGGGTGAAGTCAAATAACAAAAACCCCATTAAAGCCAGACAGACCCAAGATGAAAGAAAAACAGTGGAGCAGACCAGGGAATAATTCCAAACTCCCTATCGCTGCCTTTGATGCATCAGCATATTAAAGACACAGCTGGAAAGCTGGTGAATACCCTGCTGAAATCCTCCCTAAGATTCTCACCTGCACAGGAGAGATCAAACCTTCAAGACAAAGAATATCAGGGCAGGCTAGCTCTAGAGCAGTGGTTCTCAACCTTCCTAACGCCCGACCCTTTAATACAGTTTCTCGTGTTGTGGTGACCCCCAGCCATAAAATTATTTTCATTGCTACTTCATAACTGTAATGTTGCTACTGTTAATGAACTGTAATGTAAATATCTGTGTTTTCCGATGGTCTTAGGCTCTATAGTAGTGGTTCTCAACCTGTGGGTCACGACCTTTCAGACCTCATGGACTACCAGTTGAGCCTAAGACCATCGGGAAACACAGATACTTACATTATGATTCATTAATCATAGCAAAATTACAATTATGAAGTAGCAACAAAAATACTATTGTGGTTGGGGGTCACCACCACATGAGGAACTATATTAAAGGGTCGTGGCATTAGGAAGGTTGAGAACCACTGCACTAGATGGAGCACGCCTAAGCCTCTTCTCAGGCATGGACTTTTTACTTCCTCCTAGTCTCTGGCAGCGGTCGCCAACCTTTCGGACCTCACAGGCCACCGCGGTCCACATACCACCAGTTGGCGACCGCGGCTCTAAAGAACCTCAGGAGTCTTGCAACCAGGGGAGCAGCAGGCTGAAGCCCATCTGCAAGACCTCCTTGCCTCTACTCTGACTTCCCAGTGAGCTAAGAGCAGCAGAGTGAGCCCTGCTCACCTCTGTCCTGTGATGCTCCAGGAGCCAAAGCAGGCACCGCCTCGCTCTCCCCTGCTGTTTCTCCCCCGCTAAGTCCTTCCTTTGTTTCACTGCCCAGTGTAATAAGCGTGCTCTCTATAGCGCCTGGACTCACAGTGTGAAATACTTTCTACGCAAAGTCAAGAACCCACACGCCACAGGCTGGCCTGAGGCAGACCTGCTCCAGCCCAGCCCCGTCCTGTAACAATGGGACCTGGGCACTGTGCACAGGTCAGTCACACAGGAGTGCCTCATGCTCTTGTCATCCAAGGCCTGTCCCTGCCTCAGTGACATCCCCTGGGAGCCAGCGCCCAGCCATTGAGAAGTGGGGGGACTAGAGCATGGGAAGGCACCTGCCGCTGCCACACAGCCAAGGCCTCGCTCCCAGCAGAGCTGTGTACCGCAGCCCCCGGAATTAGTCCCCGGAGGGGTGAACTCCCTGCCTGTCACTATTGAGGAATGGCTTTGCTTCTCCCCACAAACCAGCAAATTAATTCGTGCCATCTATTTTCCTGACTTAGATCAAAGGTTGTCAAATCCCTTTACCCACTTAATGATCTGTAATATACCTTTCCATTTCCTGACCAAGCTATTAGATGAAATAGAACCATAATAGCCTCCCAGCAGCATCTGTGCACCTGTGCGCATGCGCAGAGCCGAGCAGGAGACCCCGGGAGCCTCCCCAGCCCGCATATAACTCTTCTCAAGAGATCCTACACGCCAGGACGCAAGCCATGTGGTACTCCTGCTTCCAAACAGATTCTGTGGTTCATGTAAAGCTGAAAACATATGACATAGGTGCCACTACTGCCCCTGCCATGTCCGTGGCAGACATTATTAATCAATGATAGATACTCTTCACAGCTGAATTCAGACATGGCTTTCCTACGCAGCCATTGACAGCTAATATAAGTCCCTGCCTGGACAAGGAAACCTCTTGATTATCCAGACAAGAGAAGTTAATTGATGGCTCTTCACACACCGCCTCCCCCCCCTGCCCCCTCCCCCTTTCTTTCAGTTTCTTTTAGTGTCATTGCGTCTTCGCGGCATGGATAAAAGTAGGCGAGCCTCCTCCAGGGTGGTCAAGTGGGCACAGCCAGGAGAAAGCAAGCTTGGTCACCCAAGCCCCCAGGCATGAAAACACCTTGCTGAAAAGGCCAGGACCATTGGTAGTCAGCAGCAACCAAGGCGATTGTTAGAAGATACACTGAGGCACCAACCACCCTCCACTGTGTCATGGCATCAGAGAGTGAACATCAAGGCTGACGGTCACAGCTGGGAAAAGCACATGGCCGCCCATCCTGCTCTGCTCTGACTTTTCAGTGTTTTAGCTCTTGGTGGGGAAATACAGTCCTCAGTGGAAAGGGAAAGGCACTCCCAGTGCCAGAGGGGAGATGGCTTATATAGACAGAAATCCCTGCCCTGGTTTTGATTGGTTGGTTCATCCTCATGCAAATGAGGTCTCCAAATCCTTGAAGTTTGATTGGTCCAAAAGGCACTGTCCTGATTGGTCAAAATGGAGTTGCTCTGATGGGTTGGTGAATATGTTGATGGGGCTATAGCTACACAGCTCTGATTGGATGGGGAAAGCCTCAGTCCTATTGGTTGAAACAGGATTCCAGGAACTCCTTTGTAAGCGCTGGCTCAGATGGCAGAAGCACAGTGCAGGCTGCCGTGCAGGCTTCTCACTGAGGTGTGGTTTTGGGAGGCGCCCGTAGAAATGGCTGCTAGGCTCTGTTTTTGTCTTTTTAATTTGAGCCCAGTTAAGCCACCAGAAGCCTTCTTAGCAGCCATCTTCTTCCTCAGGGTCCATGCCATGAGCGGCTGCATTGGAGGCGAGCTGACTTGCCACGGGTCCCTTTGTCACCCAGCCTCTCCTGGACGCGTGATCTTCATTGCCTTCAATGTCTTCCTGAACTTCAGCCACATTCTCTGAGGCAGTGAGGTTCTCTTCCCTCACCCCTGCCTCAACCTGGGCCTTTTAAGCAAATCAGCAATGTAATTATTGATCTGTAAGAGAAAAGAAATTAATACAGCTGCCCACATCCTTTGTACATAAGAGTATTTAACAATGAACTCTGCTTAAACTTCATAAAAGCCTCTTCAGCAAATCAGCACACCGGTATTGATCCGGAGCCCGCCTGTGAGTCCCAGCTGTCTGCCTCGCCCACCGAAGGACCATTACTTTGTCTTGCCTGACTCTCCTTTTACATTTATGGCCTGGTGCTTACACTCCCCCTCCTCTCAATTCCCATAGTTCCAGTGCCGCTCAGCAAGGGCTGAGCTGCTGCTCTGCTGACCTTCCTCTTCCTGGAGCCAGGGTATCGACTCGGGAGCCCTGCAGGCTTGTGCTGGGCTGGCACCCCGAGGCCTGGGCCTGCCTGGGGACCCCTCTGCAATGCAGCGGGTCCTTCATGTGCATCTTCTCATTCATCCTCCCAGCAACCCTGGGAAATGGGCATTCCTATCCCCACCTACAGAGGAGAAAACCAAGGCTCCAGGTGACCTCCCTAAGTCACACCGAAAGTGAGGACCAGGTGCTGGAATTTGAGCCAATGGCCTCAGCAATTCCTCCTCAGAATGTGAGTCAGGGCTGGTGTTGCCCACAGTGGAGAAAATGGCTGCTATGGGCTCTAGGGCTGGGTATGTTCCTGAAGAGGCCTGGGCCAGGCCCCCATGGAGGCCAAGGAATCCAGCAGAGCTCAGCCAAAGCGCCCACAGGACCTGGCTCCCTCAAGATGACTTAGACCACTGGCACCTTTCTATCTGCTTTTTATTTTATTTTATTCTATTTTATTATTGATTTCAGAGAGGAAGGGAGAAGGAGAGAGAAACATCAATGATGAGAGAGGTGGGCTGTCTCCTGCACACCCCTACTGGGGATTAAGCCAAAACCTGGGCATGTACCCTTGACCCAATTCAAACACGGGGCCCTTCAGTCTGTAGACCGATATCTATCCCCTGAGCCAAACCAGCCAGGGCTCTGTCTACTCTTAACCCAGCCTGTCAGCCTACCTGTATGCACATGTCTGCATGCTAATGATATGAGCGTCTGTCATGTCTAACTGGGCAGTGGCAGGGGCCACCTGTGAACAGGGTCAGCCCTATGTTTGAGCAGTGCTCTGAGCTGTTCAGGGGAACAGGGCAGCCCATGGCCTCCGCACGTCCACTCTCCCGGCGTGGGCTTTGAGTTGGGGGTGTGTGGGGTGCCAACAGTTGAAGTAGAAGGTGCAGTAGCAGGAACCTGGATAAGGAGTCAAGGTCTCTGGCTCTGGCCTGGCTCAGGGCTAGCCCCCAGACTCCCCAAAACCCCTCTGACCACGGAGGCTTTCCTGTGAACTGGGCTCAGACCTTGGTCTCAGCCCTCCAACTGTGGCACTCTGCACAGCAGCAAAGTGGGGCTCCCAAAAAACCCGAACCACAGGCCTCAAGTCACCCATCCGGCAGAAATGCCCAGTGCCCAGCTGTGCTGGGAACCCCGATGCCCTGGACTGGCTACGGTGTTCTCCACCCACAGCCCATCCAGGCCTCTCCAGGAGACATCAGCTCACTCCCCGTCTGTCTGTATCTTGGCTTTGACCTCAGTGGTTCGCGTGCTTCTCCTCTGGTCTCCCTCACACTCTGTTCTGTCTCTCTTTTGTGTCTGCCTCCTCCTTCCTGTTTCTGTTTTCTTTGCTGCTGGTCTTTTTTTCTTTCTGTGAATCACTTTCTGATTTTTCTCTGCTTCTCCTGACATTCTGTTTGCCTGTCAGACCCATCCCCACAACTACCCACTTCCAGTGTTCCCTGGTCTAAATTGGCATGCTCACAACCAGGCCTGGGAAAGGCCCTTGGCACTGAGATGCCTGGGATCCGGGCATTGGGCCAGCCTGCAAGGCTAGCCTCACTCCTGGTGGGCCAAGGCCTGCTGGGGACCTGCACCGGGCCGGGCTCCTCTCACATAAGCACACATGGCACGCCCCCTCCCCCCAGTCCCTGCACCCCTCACTGGCCCCACAGTCATGGGGTCAAGGGAGGACTCTGTTCCAGATGGTTCTAGGGAAACCAGAGGAGCAAGTGGGTGCCACGTCTCACAGCATCTCTGCCCCACCCCCTTCCACTCCTGGCTCCTGCTGGCAGGGAGAGGCAAGGTCAGATTCCAGGGGTGACCGGGACTGCGCCTCCATATGGACCATCCAAGCACGGAGGTCACTGCTCCTCTCCTCAGCCCCATCCTTCCTGGAGAAGGCACTGCCTCAATCCAGACAAATTCCCAAAGGCATGCTCCTTGGTGAGAAAACATTTAGGGGCCATTTGCATGGGTACTGCACCCCACTGAAAAGGGGGAGCCCCTGGGAACTCAGGCCTCCGGACCGGCACCCATGGGGCAAACCAAGCTGAGTCAAGCAGGAGCAGTCTGGGTGCCAGGCTCTGGCCAGGGTCTGCAGCTGGAAAAAAAGGGGTGCCCCGTCAACTCAGCATCGGAGTGCCATGCTCTGCCAGCTTACTCTAGGTGTTTCCTCATATACAGGCTGCAATAGGAGGGTATACAGGCCTGGATGCAAGGGTGGGGGAGGGGCAGGTCCTTGTATCTCTGCAGAAGGAAACTGAGGGGGCAGCTGAGGGGGCGCTGGTAGGGCCCCCGAAGGTTCATGCTTGAGCTCAATGGCTCTCAGGGGAGCAGCGGGAGTCATTGGAGGAGCCACAGCTCGGCTGGCTCCCTGCCACTGTCTCCGAAAGGGGAAGGCGGTGCTGCTGGGCGGGCAGGGAGACTTTTAGGACGCGACCTGAAACCAAGGGCCTCTTCCAGGCTGACAGCACTGGGAGCTAGGCACCGGTCAAAGCGTCCTGAGGGCTCCTAGCACCCTCTGAGTGCCATCTCAGGGCCACCCTGGGGCCATTGATAGAGCCTCTAGTTGTTGGACAGGTGTAAACTCCATCTGCAGCCAGACATTCCTGAGCACTGAACCACCCATCAGCACCTGCCAAATACCCTAAGCCTCCGATTCCTAAGACCATAGGTCCCTAATCATAGGCCTTACATGAAACCACCAATCAGCATATGCTGAGTGCCCTAAGCCCCGTCCCCTATCCTCCCCTTAAAAGCATATGGACCCCTGCCCTCGCTCTCTTCCTCTTTCTCTCTTTTCTCTCTCTCTCTCTCTCAGTAGCCTGCAATGGTACTCTTCTCTTCAATAAAGCCTGTGTACTGGCCTTCCAGTCTCCAGTTCCTCTTTATTTCATCTTTCAGCCATGCCCTTGCTCTGCAAACAGCCCCATCCAGGTCAGGGGCCTGCCCCATAGCCCTAGGCCTGCCCCTTCACCTGGCACCCCAGGTCCAGGGCTCTCAGAGCCAGTCAACGCTGATGTCTAAGAGCAACCCCTGCTGACCCTCTGCCTCCTCTGGCAGAGACCAAAGGGGTCTCCCTGTGGAGTCCTGCCATTGGCCTAATGGAAGCCTCTCTATTAGCACAGGGGAGGGGAGTGGTAGCCAAGAGGGAGCTGGAGCCTCAGATCTGGGCCTCTCGGTGGCCACTCAAGACTGTGCTCTGCAGGAGAATGACTCACGCTCCTCAAGAAGACACCTCCTGGGAGATCATCATCCCCTTCCATCCCCCATGGGTGCCCGGGGTTGCACGAACCAGGTTTGCTATGCACCCGCCATAGGCTGACTGGCATCCTCAGGGCCCAGCTCCCTCACCGTCAAGCCCATGAGAGGGCTGAGGGAGGCCACCGGACCACACCACTGCCCAGCCCGGCCAGCCCCCGGGGGCAGCCCCTCCTCATGTGGGTGGTGCCGGAAAGGGGAAGCCACCGTCCCAGAGCAGCAGGTAGGGCTGCTGGCTCAGTGCACCCCGGGTCCCCGGACAGCCAGGGACACATCGCCAGCCCTCTCTGGGCTCAGGTTTGATGTGTTTTTCATACACAAAAACATACTGTAGGCCTGGCTGTCTTGCCTCAGTGGATAGAGTGTTGGCCTGCAGACTGAAGGGGTCCTGGGTTCGATCCCCATCAAGGGCATGTACCTCGGTTGCAGGCTCAGTTCCTGTGCAGGATGCAACCAATCCATGTGTCCTTCTCACATCCAAGTTCCTCTCTGTGTCCCGCCCCCTCCCTCCCACTCTCCCTAAAAATTAATAGAAAAATATCCTCGGGTAAGGATTAACAACAACAAGAAAAACGTATTGTTAGGTCCAGTTCAGAAAATAGAAACCATGACAGGGAGTTAAGATGAAGCAAATTAATTGAAGGCAGCAGCTACCCAGGGAATAGAAACGGCCTTGCTAGAAGTGAGCAGCTCAGAGATCAGCGCCCACAGGAAGCTGTCCCAGCCCTGGAGGGACACAGCCCGGACACAGAGCTACTGCGGGAGCTGGAGGCCCGCCGTGAAGGGGCAGCAGGCCTGCTGCACACACGACAATTCAGGGTGAGACGAGATCTCCTCAGGATGCAGACCATGGAGCACCGGTAGGAGTCACAGGGGGGACCCAGAAACAGAGCAAGGTGGGCCTGAAGGTGATTAGGGACGCCCACACCAAGCATGCAGACCGCCCTCTGGACCCTCACGGGTTCCTGCAGGTGTGCTTGCGAATAGCTGCTCTCCCCGATGTGCTCATGGTCCTGAAGGAGCAGCCGGGCTGGCCCAGGGTGCTTGTGCTGCCATTGACGGGCTCCAAGGCGCAGGGAGCCAGAGAGTAGGTTAGGCAGCAGGCTGGGTGTGGCCCCTGCGTGTGCATGGGGAGCGGGGGCAAGCTGCCCTGAGAGGATGGGACAGAACCTCAGGAAGGAGTGGGCTGCCCTCAGGTGGGTGGACCGGAGGCCAGCTGGGCCTACAAAGGCCATGGCCAGGAGCTCCGGGGACAGGCCTGGGACAGGGGCAGGGCCTCAGGCTTCAGCGGTCCTCCCTGCCAGGTCTCTCTCCTCTCTGGCCTGGCTTTGCTCGCCACGTGCAAGGAGAACATCGTTGGATGGTGGCTCCTGGCACGGCAGGCTGGTGCTTGGCAGCCCTGGCAGCCACCATGTCGTCCTCAGCTCGGACCCTGCAGCCTCTGAGTGCCGTGCTGCTGCCCGCAGGCTGTCGGGATTCCTGGGAGGAGCTGGGGAAGGGCCGGAACCGGCAGTGTAGACCAGTGGTCAGCAACCCGTGGCTCGCGAGCCACATGCGGCTCTTTGGCGCCTTGAGTTTTCTAACACTACTTCTTCAAAATAGATTCGCCCAGGCCGAAAACCGACTTCTGCGCATGGGCCACGAAGTTTCAATCGCACTGAGTATTCTGTGGAAGAGCCACACTCAAGGGGCCAAAGAGCCGCATGTGGCTCACAAGCCGCAGTTTGCCAACCACTGGTGTAGACGGAAGGGTGATGGTGAGGTATCAGGGGAGGGGGGAAGCTCCCGGTCAGTAGGGGTGAACAAGTGTCACTGGTAGGGAACACTGAGCAGGGGTGAGCCTCCACGGCCCTGACATGCCGCTGCTCCCTGCTGTGAGCCGCCCTGCAGTCCTGGGTGGGCACCAGCGTGCTGACAGCAGTGGCAGCAGGAGAGGCAGTGGGAGTGGCCTCTGTCCCCTATGTCACTGAGGCCGGGCACACAGGCACCTGGAGGAGGGAGGATCCCGGAAATCAGTGTCCTCTCTGCGTGGGTAGCATTGCCCTTCAGCATCACACAACGCTCCTAACCGGGCCCCAGGAGGACCCTGGCACGATCCCCACTGAGAGATCTGCTGGCAGTGTCCCAGGGCCTGGGCTCCTGGTGGCCGGTGCAGGGCTCCGTGGGCAGCCAACCCTCCCAGCCCCAGCCCTGGCCAGCCCGCTGGCTCCCCCTGGGAAGCTGGACAGCACTGGGCCCGCCCAAGGGTGCGAAAAGCCCGTGAGGCACAGAGGGAGCGGGGGTGCTGAGTCTGCCTGGGGAGTGGGGCGCAGGCCAGGCAGCAGGAGGCTGCCAGCTGGTCGCTCAGGGGTCCCTGGCCTCCTCCTCGGCGATCCGTCTCCTTGCCGGGATGCGAGGTTCATGGCACCCCCCCTCCTGTGGACGCTCTTCCAGCCAGGGGCCCGGGCCTTTGTGCTGTTCCCTGAGGCAGGGCGGACCTGCAGTCGGGCTGCAGCGCCTCGGCGGGCCAGAAGGTTCCTGTCTGTCTTCTCCTAGCACTTTGCTGCCCGGCCAGATCCCCTTTGTAATTCGGTTTAATAAAACACGATGACAGTTTTATTGACAGCGTTGCTCTCTGGAGCCTGGGAGAGTGGGGACCGGCTGCACCTTCCTCCACATGGCGGGGCCAGGCTGGCATCCCGTTTCCACAGACCCGGGCCCATCCAAGGACAGGGATCAATAAAGCCCGTGTGGCTGCCCCCCGTGTGGAGGAGGGGCAGGGCAGTCCCTGGGCCTGACGGAGGCTCAGGCTAAGAGGTGGGTGGGCTGTAGCCCAGCCCTGAGGATCAGACCAATCCGAGAGGCCAAAGCCAGAGAATCTATGAGGGCAGCAAGGCAACTTGTTCTCAGGATTTTGCAGTGGGTGCAGCCAGCCCTACAAAAGTGGACAGGAGACTGTGGGTGTGGCCAGCCCTGGAGGAGGACCCCAAATCTCAGCCGCAATGCAGGTCTATCGTCTATGCAGGTCTAGAGCTGCGATGTCCTTCCTGTGTCCCCAGTTGGCACCGTTGCCTGCCCCTGGCCACGAGGTAAGCCCCAGGGGATTCAGAGGCTAATGCCACTTCCTGGAAATACCAGCTCAGAGACACCAGCTGGAGAACTTAGCCCCAGCCTGCCAGCCCACAGGACATGAACCCCAGGTGGACAGAGAATGGTGGGGGACGCCCCATCACCTCTGGGCAGGGGCAGGGACAGTAGGGCCTGCCAGGCGGGTAAATGCAAGTCCATGGAGAAGAATTGACCCCCATTCAATGGCCTCACCTTCCACCTGGCCCAAGCCCACCATGCCCCCCAGTTCCACCTGGCTCTCCCGCCCAGCAGCGTGCACCAGGCTCATTGCCCACGGCCCACCCTGGGGCTGCTCCGGAGGGATGACGAGGGGCAGACCTGAGGGGCAGGAAGTGGGTAGGAGGCCCCAGAAGTGCCTTTGTCACCAGCAGCAAGCTGGCCCCTCCCTTGTCATTTTATCCAAACCGGCTCAGGCAAAGGGCCGCCTCCACTGCGGGAACCGTGGCCGGGAAGCCTCAGGAGCCCGTGTGGCTCTGCAGGCCCAGAGATGTCCCGGACGGACGGGGTGAAGCCTTCAGGAGCTGCCTTCGGGCCGGGAGAGGTGCCTGGCCTGCTGGCCACGCAGAGGACAATCTGTGGTGCTCGTCATGGACCTCGCTGAAGGCGGAAATGAGGTTCAATGACAAAAACAACTGATCAAAGCAGCCAAGCTGGAGGGGCAGCGTAGCAGGGGTGTGGCCCTTGGCAGGGGAGGGGGAGGTAGGGCGGATCAGAGCTGGGGCCTCCACTCCTGGAGGACAGGGACTCTGAGCCAAGTTCCATGTTCACCTGGCCCCGGCTGCTCAGTGGTCTCAGCGAAGGCCGAGCCCAGAGCTCCTCCCCGCACAATGCTCTGGCCGGAGCAGACTTTCCCGGGGGCAATCGACCGGCCCCACTGAGTGATGGGACCCTCTGGGCGCTGCGCTCCCAGGCAGCTGCCTGCCAGCAGAACGCGGTGCTTCCTCAGCAGGCTGCCTCATGCAATATGCAGCAGCACATTAACCTGACTCCCAGGTGGGTCGGCGGGGCAGAATCTGCTGACCTGGGAGAAAAGGCCCGGAATGGGCCCGGAGCGGCCGCCGCACACCCGTCTGGGGCGGGAGTCAGGGTCCCAGGGCAGATCCCAGGCCCTGTCCCTGCTGCACCTCCATCGCTGAGCGCCATCGTGGACCAGGTGGGCAGCACAGCCAGCACTTAGGAACACCTGCAGTCCGCGGGGACCCCTCCCTCTAGGCCAGGGGGGTGTCAGGAGTTTTCTCAACACCGTCTCGGGGCAGCCACCACCACGCCAGCTGAGTGGGCGAGCAAGACCAACACGACCGGCCACTCCCAGCATAGTTCTGAGAGCTACTGCCCTGGCATCTGCTTCCGGCTTCCCTCTCCTGACAGTCCCCGTGTCTGCACTGACCCCAGCACCAGGGAATGTGGACTCAGAGGAGGCACAGGGCAGGCGGTAGGGTCTATGCCAGGAGACAGGCCCAGGGAGAGCCCAGTGCTGTGCCGTTTTGCACACCCCCAGGGGGAGTCCGGGGCTGAGCATCTTCCTGACTCGGCTTTGACTTTCCCCACCCAGGTCCCCACACCCACTTCCCCCGGCCTGCAGGAGGCGCTCCGCGGCTTCTGCCCTCAGGGATGGAGGTGGCCCTGGGAGCCGAGCCCCAGCTGTGGCTCCTCGGGCCTGGGAAACCCTGCGCTGTGCCCCATGGCAGCTATTGTCAGAGTGTGAGATGTGAAAACATGCCCCATGAGGGGCACCTGACGAAGAGTTCGGAGGAGAAGCGAGCAGTCCAGCTCTGCTGACCGCCAACGAGGGGAAGGTGGAGCCAGTCTGTCACGTTGGGCCTCAGTTACTGCATCAGCAAATGGCACCGGTGTGTGGGGTCATAGCTGCTGGGAGAAGGCATGGGAAGTGCATGTGCAGGTGCCTGGGGGCCGGCAATGAATAGAATCAGACACCTCGAGCTCTCGGGCCCAACCCCTCCTCCTCACAGCCACTCTGGATGTATGTGTCTATCCTAGTGGTCGGCAAACTGTGGCTCACGAGCCACATGACGAGTCACATCCCCTCCTCCTCACAGCCACTCTGGGCCACAGAGGACTCAAATATTTAAAGGAAGACTCCTTGCCACCAGCTCAGGAGACAGCAGGGGGGCAGACCCAGGTTCAGACCTCAGCTCCACCCCAGGCTCGGCTTGACGGTCATGGGTGGGCTTCCTGCTTCAGCCTCTGCTTACTTATCTACAAAATGGGCACAAGAGGGCTCAGATTCAGCAAGGCTGTGTCCTGGAGACCCTGAAAACCCTCACATGAACACCACCTCTCCTGCCCCCTGCCACAGCCCACACACACACAACTGAGAAAAACGGCAAAATACAGCAAATAACATGTAAATGCATGGCTGAGCTTTTGAGAAAGTAAGGGCAATTCCAGGGACAAATAAGGAGTGAGAAATCACAAAGCGTAAGCCCACGCATAGACCCTGCGCTGCGGGACCAGGAGGAAGGCAGGCGGGCGGCCACCAGCCCAGGACTGGGTCTGCAGCTCCCAGAAGCCGACGGGCCCTGGGCCTAGGCATCCAGCTAGCTGGACCTTCCTCAGGGCGGCCATAAAAAAAAAAAAAAAATAAAAATAAATAAATAAATAGCCAGCCAGCGGAAACTTACCAGAAGTCTCAGAACTATATCATCCAAGAGCTGCAAACTTTGTTATAGTCAAAGAAACAAGTGCTTCTTAAATTAGTAAAGTCAAAAAATTGGTCATCTGGCATTTCTGTCTTTGGAAAATTGATTTTTTGAAATATTGGCTTGGCAAATCGACTTTTAATTGGTAGCATCTTGGCCTTCTCTCCAGCTTTAAAGGTCCTCACAGGAGGGGAGTCAATACTACCCAAAGCGATCCACAGATGCAGCCCACACCCTGTCAGAACTCCAACAGCCTTTCTGAAGAAATGAAAAGGCACATTCTCACATTCACCTGAAATTGCAAGGGATACCCAATAATCAAAACAATCTTGAGAAAGAAAATAAAGAGATAGCATACTTCCTGATTTCAAAAGCTACTGCAAAGCTTCAACAATCAAAACCGTGTGAAACTGGCATTAAGATAGACCAGTGGTCGACAAACTCATTAGTCAACAGAGCCAAACATCAACAGTACAAAGACTGAAATTTCTTTTGAGAGGCAAGTTTTTTAAACTTAAACTTCTTCTAACGCCTCTTCTTCAAAATAGACTCGCCCAGGCTGTGGTATTTTGTGGAAGAGCCACACTTAAGGGGCCAAAGAGCCACATGAGGCTCGTGAGCCACAGTTTGCCGACCACTAGGATAGACATGTACATCAGTGGCATAAAATTGAGAGTCCAGTCTATGCTCAATAGATGTTTGGCAGAGGTGCCAAGCCCATTCAATGAGGCGCGGGGGAAGTCTTTTCAACAAATGGTGCTGGACAACTGCGTTTCCATACGCAGAAGAATGAAGTTGGATTCTTACCACACATTATATGCAAAAAATTAACTCAAAATGAGTCAACAAACTAAATATAAGAGCTAAAACTTTAAAACTTTTAGAAGAAATATGAAAAGTAAATCTTCCTGACTTTGGATGTGGCAATGGATTCTTTGGCATGGCATTAAACGAGCAAGCAACAACTAAAACATAAGTTGGACTTTCTCAAAGTCAAAACTTTTGAGCATCAAAGGACATCATGAAGAAAGTGAAAATATAGCTTACAGAATGGGGAAAATATTTGCCAATTATATCTTCAAACTTATATCCAGAACATATAAAACATTCCAAAACTTAACAACAAAAAGACAAAACAACTCAATGTGAAAATGAACAAAGGACTTGAAAAGACATTCCGCTGAGGAAGAGATACAAATTCTAATAAACACATGAAGAGATGCTCAGCACTGATAATCATTAGGGAAATGCAAACCAGAACTTCAGTGAGATGCTATCTCACACCTATTAGGATGCCTATAATTAAAAACAAACAAACAAGGGCAGAAAATAACACGGTTGGTGAGAATGTGGAAAAGTTGAAAACCTTGTACATTTCCGGTGGGAATATAAAATGGTACAACTTCTGTGGTTCGGCCATTCCTCCAAAAGCTAAGCATAGAATTACCATCTGACCCAGCAATTCCATCTTAGGCATGTACTCACAAGAATTAAAAGCAGGAGCTCAAACAAATGCATGCTAATGTTCATAGCACCATTATTCACAGAGTCAAAAGGTGAAAACAAGCCAAGTGTCCATCAACAGATCAATGAATACACAAAAGGTGGTATGTCCATGTGATGAAATAGTGCTCGGCCTTTCAAAGGAATCACGTTCTGGCACATGTTACAATGGATTAACCTTGAAAACATTATGCTAAGTAAAATAAGCCAGACATAAAAGGGCAAATATGGTGTGATTTCATTATATGAAATGTCTAAAACTTATAGGGACAAAGTAGATCAGAGTTTATCAAAGGTTGGAGGCAGGGCATGGTGAATTATCGCTTAATGGGTAGAGTTTCTGTTGGGCAGTGAAAGAGGTTTGGGAAAAATAGTGGTGATTGTTGAACAACATTGTGAATGTAATCAATGCCACAAAATCGTACACTTCAAAATGGTTAAAAGGGCATTTTTAGGTTACATATTTTTAAGAAATATATTTTATTGATTTTTTTTTACAGAGTGGAAGAGAGGGGGACAGAGAGTTAGAAACATCGATGAGACAGAAATATCATCGATCAGCTGCCTCTTGTACACCCTCTCCTGGGGATGTGCCAGCAACCAGGGTACATGCCCTTGACCAGAATCGAATCTGGGACCTTTCAGTCCACAGGCCAACGCTCTATCCACTGAGCCAAACCGGTTTCAGCTATTTTACATATTTTATTACAATAAAAATGTGTTTTAAAGGCACAATGGTGAGCAAAGAAGCTGGTAAATCTGTGGGTAGATCCAATAAAGCATTGACAGTATAGAGAAAAATAATAATTAATTTGTGGTCATACCAGCAAAACAAGGTAGACACACTAAAGAGCAAAATCCAGCACACTCCTGAGGAGCAGGCAGAGGTGCTGATTATGGCTAGACAGAGTGTGTGTGGTCTAGAATGCAGGTGAAAGCTTTCAGGGCAACTTGTTAAAGTAATAGAAATAGAAGCTATAGCCTCTGTATTAGCTTCCTGTGGCTGCTGGAACAGCTACCACAAACTTGATGGTTCACAACAACATACATTTATTCTCCTACAGTTCTGGGTGCAGATGACAGAAATTAAGGTGTCAGGAAGGCTGGGTCCTGCTCCATCTTGAGATTCCAGGGAAGAATCCTTGCTGCCCTCTCCCTGCTCTGGTGGCTGCCCTAGCATTCCTAGGCTTGTGGCCACATCATTCCAGTCTGCTACCATCTTCACAGAACCTCCGTGTCTGTGTAAGTCTGTGTCAAAACTCCCTCTGATTTTTTCTTACAAAGGGCACATGTGGTTGCATTTAGGTTGAATAAGGCCCAGAATAAGGCCCTCCTCTCAAGATGTTAATTTAATTGCATCCTTTGCCATATAAGGTGCTATTCACAGGTTCTGGAAATTAGGATGTGCTCATACCTTTGGGAGCCATTAGCCTTCCACAGCTTCCAAACCCTTAGGAGGAGGAAAAGAAAAAATAGTCAGTCACTCTAACAGAAGTTAGGAAAAGTGAGGGAAAACAGAAGTCCAGGAAAATCCAGGAGAGGACTTAAGTGGTGGCAATAAATTCTTATAGGTCAATAAAAACAATAGCAACAGATGTACTGAATGGAGAATGCCAGATTGACCACAAAAGCAAAATCTGGCCATGTGTTGCTTACAAAGGTCACACCGAAGCACAGAAAGGTGGACGTCAAGAAGATGGGAAATAACGCCTCATGGATGTTAACTGGGCTGTGTTCATCCCCAGACAACGTGGACTTTTAGACACCAAGTGTCACGGGGGTAGAGATGGCCATTCCTGGAGCCTGCTTTACTCCACTGAGCTCTCACTCTCAAGAGGGGAGTAAGGTGTGAGGTGACATCTATTTGTGGTTTTAATTTGCATTTCTCTGATCATCAAACAACAAGCGTTAGTGAGGATGTGAAGAAAAGGGAACTCTCGTGCACTGTTGGTGGGAATGCAGACTGGTGCAGCCACCGTGGAAAACAGTATGGAGTTTTCTCAAGAAATTGAAATTAGAAATCCCATTTGACCCAGTGATCCCACTTCTGGTAATATATTTGAAGAAACCCAAAACACTAATTGAAAGAATATATGCTCCCCAATGCTCATTGCAGTGTTGTTTCCAATAGCCAAGATTTGCAGCCCAAGTGTCCAAGAATAAAATGGATAAAGAAGCTGTGGTACATTTACACAATGGAACACTACTCAGCCATGAAAAAGGACATATTACCTTTTGAGACAGCATGGAGGGATCTGGAGAGCATTATGCTAAGTTAAATGAGCTAGTCAGAGAAAGACAAGAACTATATGATCTCATTTGTGTATGGACTCTAATGAACAAAATAAACAAACTCACTGGTTCAGAGAACAGACTGAGAACAATAGGGGGATTCTGGGGGTTGTTTGTTTTTTTTAAAAAAAGTGACAGCATTAAGCAAAAAACAACGCATAGACCCAGACAACAGCATGGTGATTACCGGAGGGAAAGGGGGTGGGAGGAGGTAGAAGAAAGGAAAGGGAGGAAATGGTGATGGAAGGAGACCGACTTTGGATGGTGAACACACAACACAATATGCAGATGATGTGTTATAGAATTGTATTCCTGAGACCTATTTAATTAACCATTGTCATTCCAATAAATTCAATAAAAAATTAAAATACAAAAAAAGGTGAGTCAGAGTATGTGACCTGACTTTGTAAAAAAAAAAAAAAAGGGGGGCGGGGGGAGGGATGCCAAAACCGGTTTGGCTCAGTGGATAGAGCGTCGGCCTGCGGACTCAAAGGTCCCAGGTTTGATTCAGGTCAAAGGCATGTACCTTGGTTGTGACCACATCCCCAGTAGGGGGCGTGCAAGAGGCAGCTGGTCGATGACTCTCTCATCAATGTTTCTAACTCTCTATCTCTCTTCCTTCCTCTCTGTAAAAAGAAAATCAATAAAAATATATTTAAAAAAATAAAAATATAAATAAACAAACAAACAAACAAACAAATAAATAAATAAATAAATAAAAAGGGGAACGGGGTTATAGGGCTCCTGGAGAACACCCTGTCCTCCGGGGTGGGGCCGACGCCCAGCGAGCCGCTGAGACATGCCCTGTCTCTTGAAGTCAGGCTCTGCCCAGATCACCTTCGTGGAGACCATGCATCGAGGGGAAAAGAAACCCAAACACAGTGAAGGCTCATTCCTGATCTTGAGACAGGGGAAAGGTGAGCTGATTCACAGGCGCTGGTGGGGAAGCTGCAGTGACGTTAGCACAGGCAGTAATGGAGAGGGGGTCTGTGTGGAGCAGTGACCGGAGCCTGGCACTTCTTGGCATCCCAAGAGGATGGGACCCTGCTGCTGCCCCTCAGGCCTCATGAGGAGGGCAGGCCAACGTGGCCCCTCAGACCTCTTGGGGGTGAGCCCTGCGGAGCAGCCATAGGCCAGTGTCTTCCTGTCAGCCATCTCCTTCCTGATCCCAGCACCTCCATCTCCCGGCCCCGAACCCTCAGGGACCCTGTTGAGGGTGCGCCATCCTTGGGCAGGAATCCAGCACCTGCCCTCCCTGACCTCTGTGGTCCACAGGCTTCCCGGGGTCAGTGCCCCCTTTTAGACTAGAGCCTCTTTCCCAGCTTGCCAGCATCTTACCCCCAGCACACACACACACACACACACACACACACACGACTCAGTTCTGCGAATCTCAGCATGTTCCAGAACTATTTCCGCACTCTAAGAACCCACGTTGATTTTTGGAAGAAGTCTTTTTAAACTGCACGTGAAGGCCGCCCTGTCTGAGCTCTCACACCCAGTCTCAGGTCTCCATGTGGGGGCGTCACATCTCGCCAGAGCGTGGGGAGCCTTGCCCCCTAGAGAATGTCCAGCCTCCCTGTGACTGCCTGTCCTGGTCAGCCCCCACCCCAAGCCAGCGCCTGTGGGCTCTGGGCAGAGACACGGCCTTTCCTCTTCACCCTCAAGCTCCCGCTCTGCCTCAGCTTCCTGTTGCACACCCCAGGTGGCTCCAGGAACCCCGGGTGGGAAGTCAGTGCAGAAACAGCCACGAGCCAGCAAGAGTCGGGGGATGCACCTGACTCGCCCCCCACCCCCCGCCCCTGCCGTGGGGGCAGGAGGCAGGATGGTCCGGGCCAGAAGCCAGACCACGGGGCTCAGATCCCATGGGTGCTCCGGGAGCCCCAGCATCCTCGCCTGTAATTGAGGTTCTGGTCCAAGCGAGTGTATGGACGTGCCTCCGTGGTGCTGAGTGTCACCACCATTACTGGTGCCGGTGGCAGAGCATACTGCCTGGTCACTGGTTACCAGTATGCCATGATGGAGGCAGAGGCTCAGGATGGGAAGGACATGCCCAGAGGAAACGCTGCTCAGTAGCCTCAGCCACATCCAGGCCACACAGCCAATGCCCGTCCGGGGTGGGCACACAGGTGGGAGCCGAGGATACTCAGGACGCCCGTCCCTGGAGCAATGGAGCCCGTGATAGCTAATCTTTTGTGTCGGCTTGACAGAGCCAACAGGGCCCAGACCCTGCGGTCTGTGTTCTGAGGGTGTCAGTGAGGGGCTTTCTGGATTCCCTTGGCACTGAGTCAGTGGACAGCAAAGCAGATTGCCCTCTCGCTGGGCCAGCCTCCTCCGGGCAGTTGAAGGCCTGAGTAGAGCGAAGACTGACCCTCAGGAGCGAGGGCCGCTCTTGTTGCCGGCCTGCCGGGAGCTGGGCCTGGGCCTTTCCTGGCCTTTAAACTCAAACTGAAAGAATCGATCTTCAGCCGGCAACTGGCCGGCTAGAGCTTGCACGTCAGCTCTCCTGGGCCTTCAGCTTGCTGACTGCGGATGGTGGGACTCTTCAGCCTCCATAATTATACGAGCTGATTCCTTATAATAAATCTCTTGACTGACAGGCCAGAGGTAGGTAAGTGGGAAGATAGATGTAAATGATAGAGATGTAGATAAACAGATATCATAGGGATAGAGACATAGGAGGTATATTATATACACACACATGTCCTATTGGCTCTGTTTCTCCAGAGAACCCTGACTAACACAGAGCCCACGTGTGGGGGTGGCCCTGGGGCCCCTGCACCCTATAGGACTCACCCTTCCTGTGCTTTCAGGCGGGGCCCTGGCTTAGAGCAGGCGGTGCTGCTGCCCACCCAGCACTTCCCGGGCTGTAAGCTCAGCAGCCACGGCTGAGGAACCCACCCCAACCTCTGTGCTGCCATGAAGGAGGCAGCCTGGCTGTACAGTTGAATGGACTGGTTTACACCTGGCCCCGACACTGAACCAGCTATGACCTGCAGCAGGCTGCTTTCCCTGTGGGAGCCTCTGTGAAGCAGGGGTTTGAGAGTGCTTAGCCCACCGCTGTTTAAATGCCCAGTGCTGGGCACACAGCTGGCATTCAGTGTTAGCTGGTGGCAAAAAAAAAAAAAAAAAAAAACCCACAAAAAACAGAACAGACATCTGCTGTCCACACAAGGCCAGACTTGCCCATGACTGGTCATGGACAAAGGGTTGAGCTCTGTGGCATAGGAGCCCAGCACCCAAGACCACTGCAGTGCCCAGAGACCCCTGGCCCAGAACACCTACAACTGTCCAGCAGCCGTGTCTCTTGGAAGTGGGGGCCCCAGGAGACACGGAGGGTGCCTCATGGTAACTGCCTAAGTGCTGAGCTCCAAGGGTGTGGCTGGTCCCCTGCATTGTCAGCCCCAGCACCAGGCTGGTCAGCAGTGTTCCCAGTCACCTTCGAGGACTGCTCTGCTTCACCTCCATGGCTCTGGCCCAGGATGTCCCCTTCAGAGGCGTCTTCCAGGGGAAGGGGGATCCCCAAGCCCCAGTCCACACGTCCACTTCCAGGCATCTGTGTTATCCCTACCTCCCGCTCACCACTCTTCTGCCCCCTCCTCACAACCCAGAGCGTCTCTCTATCTAGAACATCCCCACTGTGGCCGCCTTATGTCAGCTAAGGCTGCCATACAAAATATCAGCGCTTACACGACAGGAACTTATTTCTCACAGGTTTGGAAGTTCAAGAGCTAAGGTCAAGGTGCCCGCAGGGTTGGTTTTGGTGATACATCTCTTCCTAGATTGCACACGGCCACAGTTTTCCGTGTCCCCACATGGCAAGAGGAAGAGGAGATGGGCAGAGACACCAGACCTATGGGATTAAGACTTCACCCTTTTAACTTTAATATCCCCCTCAAGGCCTTTTCTCCAAACACAGTCATATTGGAGGTTAGGACTTCAACATGTGGCTGGGGAGATGGAGGGTCACAATTTAGTTCAGATCGTCAGCATGGTGTCTCCTCTGCCCAACGGTGTGCCAGTGACCCCTGGGAGATCCCAAGTCCCCAGACAGGTGGGGGGGGGGGGGGATCCTGCCTGCCCTCACTGGAGTCCGGAAGCCCTGAGCCAGGCTCCCTTCAGAGGATGAAGATCCTCAGTCACTGAAAGTCGTAGTACCCAGTTCTCCTCTCCCCCTGACCTCACTTCTACTTGCTGACCTGTGCCATGAGCCCACCAGTAACCCAAACAGGAGCTGGTGTTTCTGTGAAACCTGTAGGACTCACTATGGTCCTGGGCAGGGCCGGGCCGTGGGAGAGCAGGGGCGTGGGAACCTGCCTCTCACCTTCGATGCTCCTAAGGAAGGCCAGGGGCTCCATGGAACCCATGGCCAGCCCCGGGCTGCAGTCCTCTCTGGAGCATTTCTGCCTGTGTTCTCCAGCCCTGGGACCTCACCCAGAGGCTCTGCACGACCCCAGCAGCAGTGCTCAGTGCCCAGCCCTCCTTGGACTGGCCTCCAGGCTGCCTGGCCCAGTATGGACACCCCTCAATTGTGGGCCAGCTTACAGCTCCAGGCTGAGGTGTGGGTAGGAGGAGAGCACTGCAGTGTGCCAGGGCACAGCAGTCTGCCAAGGATCCCTATGAGTGAGGATGCTCTTCTCAGCCAAACCCCCATCAAATCGCCTACAGGTGCAAACAATAAGAAGGCACCACGTGAGACCAGGGAAGAGCCAAGGCCCGCTGGGTTCCCAAGAGTCCTGTGTGAGCAGAGACCACTACTGCCTCTTAGAGCTCTTTAAAGAGAGAGGGACTTAGAAGGAGGGGTTTCCCAGCAGAGATTTCAAATCAGCCCCTGGTCTGGGATTTCTGTCATTGATTTTGTCATAAACTGAGAACATAGCTTGTAAAAAAAAAAAAAAGAAAAGAAAAGAAAAGAAAGAAAGAAAGAAAGAAAGAAAGAAAGGGGAAAAAAAGAAGGGCTATTATAAATACACCAGAGACCCGGTGCACGGATTCATGCACTAGTGGGGTCCCTCAGCCTGGCCTGCAGAGATTAGGCCAAAACTGGCTCTCTGACATCTCCTGAAGGGTCCCAGATTGCGAGAGGGCACAGGCCAGGCTGAGGGACCCGCAATGATGCACGATCAGGGCTGAGGGACCCGCACTGATGCACGATTGGACCACAGGAGGGCTCCAGGGCATGTCTGGCCTATCTCACCCAGTGGGCCAGACCCCAATAGCAAGCTAACCTACAAGTTGGAGCGCCTGCCCCCTCGTGATCAGTGTGCCTCATAGCAACTGGTCGAATGTTTGAACAGCCAGACACAGCATATTAGGCTTTTATTATATGGGATAAAGATGGGGCAGAGCCTGGTTCCTGGAGGGAGCAGGGCTGTCAGATGCCTTGAGGTGCATCTCACTGATAGCTGCCTGGGTCTGGGTTCTGGGTGGGGGAGACAGTGTCCCAGCGCTGTAGCCCCCCCCCCCCCCCCCTGCTATGACACCTGGCCATGACTTCCTCTGGTGATCTCACCTTCCTCCCTGGGAGTCTCCCCAGCCAGCTGCTCTGTCCTCCGGGAGCTCCTTCCCACTCTGAGCAGTACCTGACAGGTTGACAGAGTAGAGATGATGTCAGTGCTGGAACAGAGTGAGAAGGGGGTGTATTAGTGTGTGCGTGCTGGGGCTGCAGAAGCAGGAACACTGCAGAGGGTGAGGCTGGGGTGAGATGGGCCCTCGGAGGGCAGGTGGGGTCAGACACACAGTGAGTCAGGGAGAGGGGGGGCACCCACCAGGAGTAGGGTCTGGCAGAGAAGCATGGCCACTCCCCAGAGCCAGGTTGGGCCTGGGACAAGGTACTCACCTCCACCCCAAGGTCATGCTCACCTCCCAGGCCCCCTTGAGGCCTGGAGGAGACAGTGACACAATCTGGCTGCAAGGCTGTGAGGGGCCTGGTTTTCTGTGTTTCCCACACTATGAGATAGCTGGCATCCCAATATCCAGATGATGTACAGTATTATAGAA
Source organism: Pipistrellus kuhlii (assembly GCF_014108245.1). NCBI lineage: Eukaryota > Metazoa > Chordata > Mammalia > Chiroptera > Vespertilionidae > Pipistrellus > Pipistrellus kuhlii. Next base: position 289,537 of record NW_023425460.1, on the reverse strand, counting down.
TTGCATGGGAGGGGAAGGCCTTCCAGCCTGGACCCCGGAGGGAGGGGACAGGGGACACTCCACCTCAAACAGGCTGCCGGAGTGCAAGTTACAGGCAGGCACCTCCCAGGCTGGCTGTTGCCCTGAGTAAGATGAGGTGACAGCACTGGCTGTGTAGGCAGCTGGGAGCATCCTCCTGGCTCCACGAAGGAGCAGCAAGGCTCCTGAGCCAGTCACTTCAGCTTTTCCTCAAGCTTCGCAGCCCATGTTCAGGACACTTTGGCCCGAGTGAAAGCATTTCGCCTCATTTTTGTGAGGAAAACCATGGAATGGACTTCCTTTTTATATTCCACTCAGTGTGCAGCCTACCCCTTAAATGTGAGAACACCAGAACAATGAGGCCCCGGCTTTCTGGGTCACCCTCTCAGGGTTATCCATCAGAGCAATGGGAGCACACAGCTCTGCACCCTCCAGGGCTGTTTGGGGAGGAACAGGATGCTGGCTGGCTTCATGTCGGGGAGTTGGGCTCTGCTGAGAAGCACCCCTGGGCCCTTGGAGAGCCTGGAGCTGCCTCAGGATTCCCCAGCCATAGGGGGGAGCTGCCACCTTTTTTCAAGGTAATGGGGTCAGGGGTCCCCGGAGAATCTGGGGTACTAGAGAGACTGGGGTTCTGATGTTGATCTTTAAGCTCCAGTATTTGTCTACACAAGTTCTGATTTGATTTCCTCTGACAGGAGCCTCAGGGCCAGTGCTGAGCGGCAGGATCTGAGGGCAGGAAAGACTGTGCCCAGATTTCCTACAGAATATTTGAGCATGGTGGAAGGATCAGTGAAACTTTCAGAGAACTTGGCCAATAGTGTAATTCACTCTCTCCTCAAATCCTGAGACAGTGCCACTGGTTCCCACAGGACATCCACTATATAAGGCCACCCTCCCAATCCTGGGAGACATAGCAGATCTGCTTAATGCTCAGGAACAAACAAAAAGAGGAAGCCAAAATTGGGAGACAAAAAAAAAAAAAAAGCCCAAAGTACAACAAAAATAAAAACAAAAAACAAACAAACAACAGGAAAAAAAAAGAAAAAAAGAAAACACATACACACACAAATACACACACATACACACACACAGCAGAAATTTTTTGGAGGCAAGCAATTTACCAGATAGAGTTTGTTTGTTTGTTTGTTTGTTTTGTTTTGTTTTTTAATATATTGTATTGATTTTTTACAGAAAGGAAGAGAGAGGGATAGAGTTAGAAACATCGATCAGCTGCCTCTTGCATGCCTCCTACCAGGGATGTGCCCACAGCCAAGCTACATGCCCTTGACTGGAATAGAACCTAGGACCTTTCAGTCCGCAGACCGACGCTCTACCACTGAGCCAAACCGGTTTCGGCACCAGATAGAGTTTTTAAAAATGGTTATAAGGGCAGTAAGGGACTTATTGATAACTACAAGGAAATTAGCACTACAACAGCATGAAAAATGACATAGAAACATTAAAAAAGAAAAAAAGAAAAAAAAAAGAACCAGGCAGAAATGAAGAGTACAATATCTGAAATGAATAATATACTAAAATGAATAAAGATTAGCCGAGACCGGTTTGGCTCAGTGGATAGAGCGTCGGCTTGGAGACTGAAGGGTCCCGGGTTCGATTCCGGTCAAGGGCATGTATCGATACCTTGGTTGCGGGCACATCCCCAGTAGGGGGTGTGCAAGAGGCAGCTGATCGATGACTCTCTCATCGATGTTTCTAACGCTCTATCTCTTTCCTTTCCTCTCTGTACAAAATCAATAAAATATATATTTTTTAAAATGAATAAAGATTAAATTGGATAAAGCAAAGGAGAAAAGGATTAAATCAACGATTTCAAGATAAGGTAGCAGAAAACACACAATAAAATCAGCAAAAACAAGAAATGTTAAAGGATCTGCTTGAGGAAGGAGAGCAAAGGAACACAATTGTAAATAATTAAATGGCAACAAGTATGTACCTATCAATAATCACTTTAACTGTAAATGCCTTAAATGCTCCACTCAAAAGACATAGGACAGCTGCGTGGGTAAGAAAACAAGACCCCTATATAGTATGACAGATATTGATACATACAGATTAAAGTAAAGGGATAAAAAAAAAAAATATTTCATGCAAATAGAAAGAAAAATATTGGCATAGCAATATTTATATCATATTTTAAAAACAAGCTTGATATTAGAAGAAAGGCTATAATAAGAGACAAAGACAGACACTACATAATGATAAAGAGAGCAATCCAACAAAAGGATATAACACTTGTAAACATTTATGCACCCAACATAAGAGCACCTACATATATAGAACAAATTTTAATGGACAGACTAACAGTAATACAGTCATAGTAGGAGATTTAAAAACCCATTAACATTGATAGAAAGATTTTTCAGACAAAAAAATCAACAAGAAAACAGTGGCCTTGAATTACACGCTAGATCAGATTAATTTAATTATGGTCTTCAGAGCATTTCACCTCACAGCAGCAGAATATACATTTTTTTCCAAGTGCACATAGAACATTTTCTAAAATAAGTCACATGTTAGTACAGAAAACAATAAATTTAAGCAGATTGAAATCATATAAGCATCTTCTCTGACCACAATGATATGAAATTAGAAGGCAATTACAAGAAAAAGGCTGAAAAACACACATAGAGGCTAAAAACATGTTAGTAAACAATAACTGGGTTAACAATGATCAAAAGAAAAATCTAAAGTTACCGTGAAATAAATAAAAATGAACATACAACAACCCAAAATCTATGGGACAGAGCAAAAGCAATCCTTAGTGGGAAATTCATAACAAAACAGGCCTACCTCAAGAAGCAAGAAAAATCTCAAATGAGCAATCTAAATTTACACTTAAAGGAAATCACAAAACAACAACAAACGAAGCCCAAAGTGAGTAGAATAAAAGAAATAATAAAGATTAGAGCCGAAATAAATAACATAGAGACTAAAAAACAATACAAAGGGTCAATGAAATCAAGGGTTGGTTCCTTGAAAATATAACCAAGATTGATGAACCTTTAATCAGACTTCTCAAGAAAATAAATAAAATAAAAAATGGAAAAGGAGATTTAACAACTGATACCACAGTTGTAACCTCATAAGAAAAATATTGTGAACAACTAAATGTCAACAAAATAGACAATTTGAAAATATGCATAAATTCCTAGAAAAATACAATCTTCTAAAACTCAATGAAAATGAATCAGAAAACCTGAATAGGCCAAATACAACTAATGAAATTGAGGCAGTAATAAAAAAATTTAAAAAAACAAAAAAAAAAACAAAGACAAAACAATAACAAAAACTCCCAACAAATAGAAGTCCTGGACCAGATTGCTTCACAGATGACTTTTACCAAATATTCAAAGAGGAAATAACATCTATTCTTCTTAAACTATTCCAAATATTCAAGAAGAGCAAAGATTTCCAAACCCATTTCACAAGGCCAGAATTATCCTAATTTCAAAGCCAGATAAAGACACCACAAAGAAAGAAAATTATAGCCCATTATCCCTGATGAACATAGATGCTAAAATCCTCCACAATATATTAACAAACTGGATCCAACAATACATTAAGAAGATCATACACCATGATTAAGTGGAATTTATTCCAGGTTTATAAGGTCGATACAAAATCCACAAATTAATTAATGTGATGCATTACATAAACAAAGCAAATGATAAAAATCACATGTTCGTATCAATAGATGCAAATAAAGCATTTGATAAAACACAGCAAAGTGGAAACCAAAGAATCATACCTCACTATGATAAAAGCTATATTTGACAAGCTCACAGCCAATGTCACACTCCATGGGCAAAAATTAAATGCATTTCCCTTAAGATTGGGAACAAGACAGAGATGTCTGCTTTCACCACTCTAATTCAACTTAGTACTAGAAGTTTTAGCCACAGCAATCAGACAAAATGAAGAAATAAAATAGATTAAAGATTTGATATAAGACTCAAACCAATAAAAATCCTAGAAGTAAACATAGGCAGTATAATATCAGACATTTCTCTTAGCAGTGTTTTTTCTGATATATCTTATTGGTAAGGGAAACAAAAGAAAAAATAAGCAAATGAGAATACATCAAAGTCAAAAGTTTTGCATAGCAAAGGAAACCATCGACAAAATGATAAGACAACCTAGTGAATGGGAAAAATTATTGGCCAAAGATACATCTGATAAGGAGTTAATATCCAAGTTAGAAAAAGCTTATACAATACCAAAACAATAAACAATCTAATTTTTTAAAATGGGCAAAGGGACCTGAATAGAGACGTCTCCAAAGAGTATGCATAAATGACCAATAGACATATTAAACATGCTCAACTTCACTAATCACTAGAGAAATGCAAAGTAAAACCTCAATGAGATGTCACTTTATATCTGTCAGGATGGCTATCTATATGTATAAAAGCCTAAGTGACCATTAGGACCGGAACAACCAGTCAACCGGTTACTATGATGCGCACTGACCACGACGGGGCAGATGCTCAGTGGGCTCTCACAGCCAACCTCCCGTGGTCCCTCCCATGAGCTGGCTAGCCCCCATTGGCCCCTGGTGCTAAACCATGCGTAGATGACCTGCTTCTGGGTGGGGGTTTTTACGTAGCAGCACAGATCTATTGAAAGTTAGTCCTCAACACAAGAGTTTGTTATGCTCCCACCTCCTCTCTTCCCCTGGTGCTACCCTCCCGCTGTGGTGGAGCGTTGGTGAGGGAAGGAGGAGTGGGGAGGGAGGGAGACCAGCCCAGCCCAGCCCAGAGACCATCGCCTCCTCTTCCCTCCCAACTGGGGCCTTTGGACCCCAGGCTGGGACAGGAAACCGGGGTGGGTGGCAGTAGACATGGCACCTTCCCCAGGGAGGCTGAGGGTCAGCTCCCTCCTCCAGAAGCCTGTAGTCAACCTCCTGTGGTCCCTTCCCTCTCCTCCCCCCCACTCCTGCACAAATTCCTGCACCCAACTTCTAGTTATCAATAAATCAACAAACAACAGTGCTGCTGAGGATATAAAAAAAAGTGAACCCTTGGGCACTGTTGGTGGGATTGCAAATTGGAACCGCCACTGTGGAAGACAATACAGCATTACCTCAAAAAATAAAAAATGAAACTGCCTTTTGACCCAGACATTCCACTTCTGGGAATATATCTATATAAATCTGAAACACAAATTCAAAAGAATATATGCAATCCTACACTCACTGCAGTGTTATTCACAATAGGCAATATTTGGAAGCAGCTGGAGGAGGAGGGAATGAAGAACGACTGCTAATAGGTTTGGTGCTCATTTTTGGATTGATGAAAATGTTCTGAAGTTAGTGGTGCTGGTTGTACAACTGTGAATATACTAAAAACTAATTGTGTGGTATATGTGTCATCTACCTAATAAAAGAGTAACATGCTAATTGACCGTACCCTCACAATGCCCACCAGCCAATCAGGAGTGAGTATGCAAAGTAACCCAATAAAGATGGCAGATTAATTTGTTTTCATAGGCGCTGAGGGGCTGGGGCAGAGCAGTATGCATGCATCATCGTGATGACAACAACACAGGCACTCCACACCACCCCAGCCACTCTGGGCCCCTGGGCAGTGTGGGAAGGCAGAAAGGCGGCTCCTGCCCAGAGTGGGAAGGCAGCTCTGACCAGAGCAAAGGTGCTGCTCGCAGCCAGCGGGGGAAAGGCCCATTTTTGCATGAATCCTCATGCATCGGGCCTTTAGTATATAAATAAATACATGTGAAACTTCAGTTCTTAAAAGTCTTGTGTCTTAAACAATTCAGTTCTCTACTAAGTTGTTCACAGAAATGTTTTAGTTGTCAAACAAAACTTGGTTCTCAACCTGACAAGCCTTTTATGCTGACCCTTTTATGTATGATCAGTCACGTGTCTCTCAGGCAACAAACAAAAGAGAGAATGCCGAGTATGAGTCAGTTTCTGCTAAACCTCACATTGTTAATATCTTAAGAAATGGTGCTATGAATATTTTTGTGGCTTTTTTTTTTCTTTTGTTGCTGCTTATTATTACTAAATATGTACAATAAGTCTCCCTGGGCCCTAAGGTTAGTGGCAACAGCAAAGTGAAAAGGAAAATTGTGAGAATAACAATAAAACTTTAAAAAGAAATAATTGCAAAGTATGATAGAGGCGTTTGCTTATCTGATCTGGCTACTGAGTATGGCATGGTGAAATTGATGACTAGCACAATTTTAAAACATAAAGAGGCCATCAAGAGTGCGGACACTGCTAAGGGTGTGGAAGTGCTCACAAAATAATGACCACAGGCAATTGAGAAAGGTTAAAACAGAATCATTTGGGGGAACAAATTAATTCAATTTACATTATTTTTAATGTGGGGTGGGGGAATGATTCGGTTTTCGAATAAATTGCTTCTTGAACAGTCTTCCAGAACAAATTAAGTTGAGAACCAAGGTTCCATTGTACTGTTTTAACAACGCCGTGTGTTTCAGCAATTAGTTAAACGTTCCACGGTGCTTTGTTTAAAAGAAGTTCTCCTTGGCATCTGGCTGGAGCCAGGGGGAGTTGCTACACCCCAATCGGTTATTCTCTTCTTCCCTTTGCTTCTCCCAGCGAGGCCACCGGAGACCTTCGAAAACAAACAAACAGAAAATCCTTCAAAAACCTTCCGCCGCCTCCGAGAGCCTCTGCCTGCTCCCTGAGCAGTGCCTGACCCCCAGGCCCACACCCAGGGTCAGCCTCCGCACAGGGTCGGGGCCAACGCGGCTCCCCCTCCCCCTCCAGTGAGCTGGGCACTCTGAGTGGCTAACCCCACCACCTCCCAGCGCCAACACCACAGGATCTAAGCCTACATGTCTCAGAAATCCTTCTCAAAAATCCTCATTTCCCCCTAATAAATGGTTGTGGCATCTGCCCGTGGCACCGAGAGGCAAGCCCTGGTCAGGGAACGGGCCAAGTCCTGGAAAGAACCATTTGCCAACTCTGCTCTGACCACAGCATTGGGGCCGCAAGTAAGTGGACACCCAGGGCCACTCTGCTCATGGAGGGCGGACCTGGGCTTGGGGTCTGGCCAGCTCTGCTGAGGACTCTGGAGGAGACCTGGGGCCCTGCCACCCTCACGGGGCGGGTTTCCTCTGTGTATCCAAAGGGAGTCTGAGCTCAGACCCCCACCTCAGACCCTGAGATGAGGGTTTGGCTCAAGGCACTTATTTGGGAGGTGTCTTCAGGAAGCAGTGAGTGAGAGGCAGGAAGGAGTGCAGCGAGGCGGGGAGGAAAGCACAGGCCCCGGCGGGTCCTCGGGACCAGCTTCGAAGTCTGGCTGCAGAACCCGTGTGCATGAGGCTGTGCCCCCACCCCTTGGTTAGTTTCACTCACACGAAAGTCTGAGATGAAACATGGAAAACCCCTGACACAGAGTTAATTCTCTGAGAAGAGCAGTGCTGAGATGACGGTGATGAAAACACCTGTGAGGTTATATACACAAGGCGACACATTCAGAGCCCAGTCCCTCTTGGCCACACAGGAGCCTGAGTCCACAGGATCTCCTCCTCCCAACCTCCTGCCCGCGCACCTTGCTGCCTCACAGAGCTGCTGTTAGTCGCACAGGGGGTCCTGGAGCGTGTGTGTGTGTGTGTGTGTGTGTGTGTGTGTGTGTGTGATGACCGCCTCCCCCAGGAGCCCGCCCAGGACCCCAGCCGAGGACTGAGCAAGCGCACAGACAGGAAGCCATGTGCCACCGGCCCCAGAGCTAATGGACCCGCTTCCATCACCACCAGCCTCGGCTTTAATCATCCCCTTTCCCGGGGAGGGCAGCGCTCCCCAGACACCAGCAGGCCAGCATCCTCCAGCTGGCTGCAGGCAGGGCCGCTGAGTGAAAGTCATTGGACCTTCCTTGCAGGCAGATCCCACGGGGACCAAGATTGCCTCCAGGCTGGGGGTAGGGTGAGGTGGTGACAACAGCCAGAGGCAGAGAGATCAAAGGCTTTCCCACAGCCCGCTGCCCGGAGGGGGCTGCCTTACCTCCACTAGCTCTGGGCACAGGCTGGCAAGGCTCAAGGCCAGTCCAGAAGTAGGCCCTGAGGCCACCTCCTCACAGGTGCCAGACACATCCTGACCTCAGAACCTTGTTCAAGTGAGACACCCAGCAAGGGGCTGTTCTATTTCTGCCCTGCACCCCCTCTCCCTGGCTGCCCCTCAGAGAGTACCAAGTAGCAAGCACTCTTGAGGGGTCCACTTCCACCTTGAGTCTCCTCCTTACAGTCACCCCACCTGCAAGGAAGCCCCCGCTTTCCAGACCTCATGGCCCCTTCTCTCAGCCTCCTCTCTGACCACCTGCCTCCCCGACATCCTCCCCCTGCTCTTCGCACTGCCCTGGCCCCACACTCAGGGCGCAGGGCAAGCGGGAGGTTCCAGGTCCTGAAACCTGAAGTTTCTTCCTTTTCTCCTCGGTCTTCCTTTTGTCCTAGGGTTTCATTTGCTGTTTAATGTCAATCTACGGAAAGAAAAATTGAAATTTCAGCATGGATTTTACCGTTTTCCTTTTATTGTTCAAGGCCAGTTTTAAGTGAAAACGCAAGAGCATTGAACTCATATGTGAATCGCTGCAGTTACGGTAACTCACAGGCAGATGCACCTTTTCTCGTCGGAGCAGTGCAAACGCGTCACCAGCTCAGCTGCCTTTCTCACTCCTGACACCAGGGATCATTCTATGGCGCTGCTGAGCTCAGCTGACCGCCCAGGAAGGAAGGAAGGCCCCTCTCCCTTTTCCTCTCCATCATTTCCATCGTAAGTGGTTGGTGACATGAGTGAGAAACGATGCAGTAGGGCTTCTTGTTTGTGTTTCTTAGAACGCCACTGCCAGCACATCCTGGTCCTCACAGCAGTGTGACCTCGGAGGGCGGTCCACCCGACCCTTACCAGCTGTCAACGTGACAAACTCCCCTCATCCTCCCCGAGTCGCTGCCCCCAGAGTCCTCCAGCACCGTGTGCTCATGAAACTTCATGCAGGTACATGAATGGGCTGCACACATATGCACGTATCAGCTCCGACCCTGTCTGCTCCACTTTCCCCGAACTTCATTTAGAGGACACAAGTTCAAAACTAAAATCGTCCAGAATCCCAAGATGGCTACAGAGGAGCACTTACCTAGCATGGGCCCTGCTGAAGGGGGCCTGTGTGCCTGTGTGGCTGCCCCCGCCCCGCCCCGCTCCCATGAGGCTGTGCCTGTCCCCCTGCTTCCTCCCTTGGTTGACGCGGTGTGCTCACTACTGGGACCTCAGGGGGCAGGGCTGTGTATGTCCCATGGTCACTGGCCCCGGGTCCAATCCTGGCACAGCCACTGGGTTCAAATTTGCTGAATAAACATATCGACCACCCCCTGAGTTTGGGGGAGCACCTACGATGGGACAGGCACCTCCAGGACCCAGATGCAGACAGCTTCTCCCCACAGGGCTTTCCAGCCTCCTTCCCACCGGACACCTTCTAACTTCATCTTTTTTTTTTTTTCAGTCCTCATCCAAGGATATGTTTTTATTGGTTTTTAGAGAGAGAGAAGCATCACTGTGCGAGAGAAACGTGGATCGATTGCCTCTCAACTGAGGATCGAACTTGCAACCTAGGTATGTGACTTTGAACCCACAACGTTTGTGTGTGTGTGTGTGTGTGTGTGTGTGTGTGTGTGTGTGTAAAACGGTGTTCCAACCCACTGAGCCACCCTGCCAGGGCAGACTGACCTATCTTGCTGATGTACAACCTGAGGCCAAGGTGAGACTTGTCTGCAGATGCCTGTTTGCCAGGAGCACACCACACCAAGGACACGTGATGGCTGTCCAAGAGCCAGGCCCACAGGAAAGAGAAGGGCTGGGGAGGCCCTTGGCTTAGCCAGACTCCACTCACCTGCACCCCGTCCCCCGCCCTCCCCATACACACACACACACACACACACACACACACACACACAGCCTGGGGCAGCCAGGGTGAAAAGCAGCCTGTCCCAGGCACAGAGGAGGCCTCTCTGACTTGGAGATGACTTGCTTGTCCTGAGCATCGATTTTCAATTGACCTGAGCCTTCCACTTTACACTTCAAAGGCTGTGCAGCCGCCACCTCCCTGCAGGAGCCTTCCCTGGACACCACCCTCACCTCCCCAGGGGTCCTCAGACCTTCAGCTGTCAACACCAGATGGGACTTCTTTCCCTTCTCCCCTTTATTAATTGCACAAATAACAATGACTATAAAGGGCACTTTGCTTTATTAACCTTTTATTTTGAAAATAATCACAAACCTACAGAGAAGTTGTGAGAAAAGGACAGTAGATTTCTGTTCGCCCTTAAATTCCATAACCATCAACAAGATAAGGGCGTTCTCTTGCGCGCAGCAGCGTGACCAAAACCAGGAAATGTAGCAATGGCATAGCAGCATTTCCCAATATTTGCCCAGTGTCCCAACATCGTCCTTGACAGCGCAGGAGTTTTCCTCATTTAGGATCCAACTCCAGGTAGTGCATTTAAATTACTTATCAAGTCCCTTCATTAAGGACATTTTAAGAGAATAAAGAGTAGTCACAGCCCTGCCACCCTGACAGTCCCCTTCCCCTGTTCTCATGGCCAAGCTTCTACACATGCGTACACACACACACACACACACACACACACACACACACACACCTACCTGCACAGGGTGTGGTCAGGAGGCCACCGACTACTCTGCAGGTTACCCGATGGGACAGCCACGATCCTAACTCAGCCCTGGTGGCGCATGGTGGTCCCCGTGGTAGATGTGCCGTGCTTTATCTGTGTCCAAAGAAGGAGGGAATAACTGCCTCCCAGGATTCTGTGAGGGGGTCTCTCTGAGTAGCTCCTGGGGTTAGGGCCCAGTCATCCTGCCAGGGGTGTGCCCATCCAGGCCAGCCTTGTTCAGTGTCAGCTGGCCTGCCCTGCCCAGCCCAGCTCCAGGGACATCTCCATGACGGAGGAACAGCCTGGGGCACGTGGTGTTACCCAGACTCATTGGGAGGCTGTGTAGCTCAGGAGCCTCCACACTCAGAGAAGATAGCAGAGCCCAGTGACCTGCGTCTAAGCTGTGTGAATGCAGGTGCCCTGGTGTCTGGAAGCCTCAACTTTCCCTATCTGGAAAATGGGAATAATATTGTCTGTTATGTGAAGCTAGAACAGGACCAGGCTCAAAAAATTCTTCCCATTTAAAAAATACCCTTTACAATAACATTTCAAAACAATGAAATGGTTTGAAACTATACACTGAAAGCTATAAAACATTGTTGAGAAATTAAACTAAACTTAAATAAATGGAAGAATTTATTTTATGGATTAGAAAATCAATACTATTAAGATAGCTATTGTTCCCAAACTGATATATAACTTCAATGTATTTTTCGTCAAAATCCCAAAAAGCTTTCTTTGGTAGATATTATTAAATTGATTCTAAAATTATGTAGAAATACAAAGAACATAGAGTGGTCAATAGCTTGAAAAAGAACAAATTTAGTGAGTTACATTGTCTGATTTTAAGACTTATGAAACCATGATGATCAAAACAGTATGATGTGGCATAAAGATAGACATAGAGTAAGAGAAAAAATAGAGTGCAGAAAGAGATGCAATTAAGGCCAATTGACTTGGACAAAGAACCCAATTCATTAGGGGAAGGATAGTATTTTCAACAAAGGGTGTAAGATGAACTGAATAGTCATACAAAAAAGAAAAATCTCATTTCCTGAGACTTGAGCTCCCACGATGCACCTAAATTAACTCCTGTGGTTCTTCTCCCTAAACAAAGGAGCTAAAGTTCTAAAACTTCTACAATTAAACATAGGAGACAATATCTGTAACCTTGAGTTACATCCTATAGTTTTAGATAAGCTCTAGAAAACTAGGACTATGAAATAAAATATCAATAAATCAGACTTCAGCAAAATTAAAAACTTTGGCTGTTTGAGAGGCACCGAACGAGGAGGCAGCCACAGGCTGAAAGTATTCTCAATACATATAGACAACATGGGTTTGTGCCATAGGCTATATTAATAACAATTGCAACACAATAATTAGAATATAAATAACTCAAATAAGAATAGTCAAAAGAAAATATGTAAATGGCCAGAAAGTACATGAAAATAGTCACAATTAAAATGCAACTTAAAACCAGAATGCATTTTACCCAATATATTGATTAGAAGAATAACATTTAAGAGACAGAACACTGTATATTAGCAAGTATGTAATGTTTGTATGATACTGATAGGAATGTAATAAGCTGCAATGACTTTGAAAAACAGCAGTTTCTGGTAAATTTAAGTATAAAGTTATCACACCCTTTTGTATTTAACCAAGAAAAGGGAAATATATGCCCATGAGAAAAACCTGTACATCATTGTTCATAGCAGCTTTATTCATAAGAGTGAAACAAAGAAGAAAAGAGGAGGGAAGGATAGAACGCTTCCCATCATTCTGGGAATGTACTGGGTGCTCAGTAACCCTTGGCTACGCTTATCCTTACCCCTGTTTCCTTGCTGAAGGGAAGCCAGAGCCCAGCATGGGCATGCGGCCCACGGCACGCAGGCACTCAGAGCGACTGCCTTCCTTCCTCCTTGGGGCCCTCTGAGGCCCTGACGAAGGGCTTCTAGGAGGTCCCAGGCCCTGTGAGCACACGCCTGTCTCTGAAGATCTCACCTGCCTCTGCACGCACCCACACAGGCAGGGCCCCGCGCAGGCCAGGTCCCACACCCATGTGCTCTGCAGCCTCGAGCCTCAGAGTCCAGCCTGTGGAACAGCTGCATGAATCCCGCCCAGGCTGTGAAGGGCCAGGCCCGCCCACTCTCGGCATCCAGATGAGGCCATGGAGGAGGAGGCCTTCCCCTTCTTGGCAGCGGGAAGGGCGGGGAAAGCACAGCCCAGCACAGTGACACGCCCAGGTCCAGCCAAAGCTCTTCGGGCCGCATTCCGGCTGCAGGGACCCTGAGGAGCACCAGTCCCTTCGTGGCGATGTGCTCCCTCCCTGGGGTCCACGGGAGCAGGTCCAAGCGCAGGTGAGCGCTGGGCCAACCGGCGTGGCCAGGCCTCAGTGCTTCCGGAGGCCTCATATGGGCACACGGCTTACACAAGACCAAGACCAGCCCCGCCACTCATGGAGGGGAAGCCTCACTTGCCAACTTCCCCATCAGGCAGGCCTGTGCCCCACCAGGGTCAGGAGCATAAGGTGCATCCTCGGGGGCCCCAAGGCCACCTTGTGTGGCTCCACACACTAGGTGATAAGCCAGAAGGCCACTGGTTTGCTCCAAGGCTGCTCAGACCAGACGTAGGACCTCAGCGGGTTTTGCACAGGGTGGGCAGCATCCGCTGCTATTCACAGCCCTGTGTTTCCTGTCCCGAGGCTTCCTCTTCAGTACAACTTTTCCCAAAGTCGACCAGGAATATTTCTAACATGCTATTGGACCTGGAGCATACGAACGTGTATTTGTCAGCTCTACTTCTCGTAACTTGGCTGAGACCGCAGGCATGTGGGTAAGATGCCATCTGAGACCCAAGCTTGCTTCTCGCAAGTGCCGTCCACCAAGCAGACATCCTGGCGAAGGCGGCCTGGGAGCAGGGCCGTCGGGAAGGGTGACCTGCAGAGCAGAGTGAGAGGCAGGAATAAGCATGGGTTGCCCAAGAAGTGTTGTAAGGGGGCTGGGCAGGAGGACTGCTGGACAGACGATGGAGGCAGCTTCGGAAGGACCTTGGCCACTGGGGGCCCAGGCCCGGCCATGTGCTGGGGTCACAAGGCATGAACATGATACCTCGGCGAAAGCTCCCGGCACACAGCTCTGAGGTGGTGATTGCATTACTGTCCTCTCAGGCTCTCCCAGCGGGCACAGCGGCTCTGAGCCTCCCTCCCCGGGGTCCCTGTGAGCAGACACCACGCCAGCTTCGCAGGGTGGGAAATGCAGCCCCAGAGGCAGCCCCAACTCTGTCACTGCTGCATACACCATGCCACCAGGAAGGGCTCTAGCAGGATAAGCAGACCCCACCACAGGATTCTCCGGATGCAGACAGCGTCTCAGCCTGTGGCGAGCACGTCACGATGCTGGGTCCCTGGAACTTACTGGAGACTCACAGAAGCCAAGAGTGTAGCTCCTGATCGCTGCTGTGGTGGCATAACCCTCGCCCTGGCCCGAGGCCTGAGTGTGCCAGCCGGGGGCCAGGTCAGGCAGAACTGCCCAGTGTCTGTGCCGTGGGGCCGTGAAGAGAGACAAACTGGCGGGTGAGGGTATCAGCAGGTGATGCCAGCAGTGCCCAGCAGTGCCCAGCAGTGCCCACATTAGTCATCCAGGGGCACCCAGCCTCCCAGGGGTACCCAAGGGTGTGAACCCAGAGTGGAATGTCAGCATCTTCAGGACTTCACTTTTCAATTCCCACGGTTGGTGCTCTGCTCAGAGCTGAATGATAGGCAGTGCGGCCCTGTCACAGAGCAAGTACTTCAATGTTTGAGATCCATGCTTGAAATTATCCACATTGATACCAATAAGTCTACTTCATTCCTTTTAACTTCTCCATAAGATATATATATATCTCACTCATTCATCTACTTCCCTAATGAGTTAAGCTATTGCACGTTTGTGCTATCACAAACTATACGCAATGGACGTTCTTATTCAGCCTCCTAGTGGTACCCACGGATGTGAACCCGGAGTGGAATGTCAACATCTTCAGAAATGTGCTTTTCCTTTGTTTTTTGTTTATTTATTTTTAAATCTTTCCTTTGATTTTTATAGAGAATGGAAGAGAGAGGGAAAGACAGAGAGAAGTATTGATGTGAGAGAAACACATCTATTGGCTGCCACCTGCATGAGCCCTGGGCCAGGGAGTAGCCTGCAACCAGGAACCTGCCCCCAACCGAAACTGAACTCAGGACCTTTCGGTCTGCAAGCCGACACCCTATCCACTGAGTCAGGCCGGCTGGGACAGGAACGCACTTTTCAATTCCCACATTTGGTGCTCTGTTCCTCTGAGTGACTGGCT
Source organism: Pipistrellus kuhlii (assembly GCF_014108245.1). Lineage (NCBI taxonomy): Eukaryota > Metazoa > Chordata > Mammalia > Chiroptera > Vespertilionidae > Pipistrellus > Pipistrellus kuhlii. The sequence goes on along the minus strand of NW_023425460.1, from coordinate 274,516 downwards.
TAATTCACACCCCTGTCCCTGGGCGTGAAATTTCCCACCTCTCGTTCTTTTATCCACTCTTGGAATTATCAGACAAGATCTTTTCAAAGTGGTGAACATGAAAGGAGGTGTCTTTTCTTATTTGTATTGTCTTGTTAATCAGTGATGTTGAACATCAGATTTCATGTTGCTATGGGCCATTCATGCTCCCTCTTCAGTGAATTGTTCTTTTTCACCCTTTGGCCAATTTCCTCACAGGTTGTTTGTTTTCTTCTTGCTGATTGTTAAGCTGCGAACCCTCAGTGTACTTTATGTGCAGCCAACAGCTTCTCTGCACTGGTGGTTTTTCTTTCAATGGCGCTGAAGTTAACACCACACATCTCCTGGGCGCGCAGTTCCGTGGCGCTCCGCTGTGCACACGTCCATGTGGCCACTGGGCCGAGCCCTGCCCCCTGCAGCCACGCCCACGTCTGCTTCCTTACTCACCCATACCCTCAGAGGGACGCGGGCATCATGCCTTCATGTCTGGTGTATGCTGTGTGCTAACGATTCACTTAGGATGCTTGCATCTATCTTCACAGAGAAGCATCGTCAGTGTTCTGGCCCGGCCGCTCAGGCAGGGTCACAGCTGCAGGTGGACTCTAAGCTGGGGTCCCAGGACACCCCTCACCCCATTTAGCCCACCCAGGACTGGAAGGAGGCCGTGGAGCTCTCCTACCCACACACACTCAGCCCTGTTGTGGAGACTGAGTGTGACAATGACAAGTTTCACAGCAGCTGGTCTCAACTGGAGCCTTGCCCGATTAAAATGGAAATGCTGCCCATGATTTGCTGGCGGGGGATTGAAAGTACATCAGGCCAGTCTGGCCTGTGGAGTGATTTAACTGAGGCCAAGTCAGCCCCAATCGTTGGCTCTCTAGCAGATGGACAAGTGAGCAGGCCCTGCCTTCCTCTCCCCCGACCACGAAGGTCTGACACCCTGAGAATTTACTGCTCCCTCTGCTTGCCAGGTGGGGCCCCAGGACCTGGTACCTGGGCTGCATTCAGGCACAGTGGGGGAGAGGGGGCTCCCTGTACTGGCTGGGCGGGGCGGGAGGGAGGGGGGTGCAGCATGGACAGCACTAGGGCTCTTCTTGCACTCATCATGCCTGGGCACTCCGCAGAGCTGGGACCCTCGGACATTCCTCCGGGCTCCAGTGGGCCGGGCTGGGGAGCCCGGGGGAGGAGTAGCCTTTGAGGTAGATCCTAAAGAGAAATCATGAGTATTAGTTCAAAATGGTGCCCACCGGCAGCCACTCACTCCTGGCAGATGCTGGCTAAAAGCACAGAGGAGAGGAAAGGGCACCCGGCCCCAATGCCCAAGACAGACTAACAGGCGCCGCCAGTGGATGGACAGACAGCCTATGGGGCCGGAGGCCACAGCCCCGCTGCGGAAAAGGGCAGAGGGCTCCCTGCCTGCAGAGCCCAGCACAGGGCCGCCTGCAGGCTGCCTGTTACCCCTCCTCAAGAAAGGAAGGCGGGCCAAAACCGGTTTGTCTCCATGGATAGAGCATTGTCCTACGGACTGAAAGGTCCCGGGTTCGATTCCGGTCAAGGGCATGTACCTTAGTTGGGGTAACATCCCCAGTAGGGGGTGTGCAAGAGGCAACTGATCGATGATTCTCTCTCATCGATGTTTCTAACTCTCTATCCCTCTCTCTTCCTGTCTGTAAAAAATCAGTAATATATATATATATATATATATATATATATATATATATATATATATATATTTTTTTTTTTTTTTTTTTTTTAAAGGAAGAGGGAAGCCGGCGGCACCAGGCCCTCCTGCTCACCCATCCAGGCTCCCACCCTGTGGCTCTGGGATGCGGGGCCAGAGGCGAGAGCATAAGCTCTGTGCAAACATCCTGCCTTCCCCGAGAACCTTCTCTTTAATAAAAGACCACAGAAATGTCAGCTAATCTAAGCAAATAGCCAAGTCTTAGGAGTTGAGCAGCCTGAGCACAAGCACCTCCCGAGTGCGCTCTGGGGCTTTGGGAAATGGGGTGCCAGAATTGGGGTGCTCAGAATTCTTCCCGGCGGGCGAGTACTTAGGTCAGGATAAGGCAGGGTTTTCGGGGTTCTGGGGGGCCTGGACCGGGTGTGGGGTGACTGTGCTAGGTTCCCAGGAGACAGGGACTGCTCCTGAACATGCGGTAGGAGCCCCGAGGGTAAAGGTGGGGGGAGGGGAGGCCAACCTCAGGTGCCCTCAGGCCTCCCTGCACTGGTCTGCCTGGAGCCCACGCCCTTCTGGTCCTTGGTTACGGGAGACACTGGGGTGGGGGGTGGTGTCTGACCCCAGGGCTTGCCCCAGTGCATCCCTAGGCGGGAAGAAGAAGCTGCAGGAGGGGGGAACACACACCCAGGCCTGACAATTGGGGCCTGTGCCTGGCCAGGTTGGTGGGGACCGCTAATGACTCAGCATCCAGGGAGCTGAATCCATTCAGGGTTCAGGATACCCCCAAGATCCCACCTCCCACAGCAAGCTGTGGGCACCCACACTTCTTGAAGGGCAGGTTCTCTGAGCTACATGCGGGGAGGGATGGGCAGGGCCCCGGCTGCTGCCACAATCCAGAAAGGTTTTCAGGGCGCTGGGCCCTGTGTGGGTGCAGATGGCCTCTGTGGACTGTGTCCAGGCGAGAGCCACACGTGGGGAGAGACACGGTCAGTGGCAGCTCAGCAGAGTGAGGCCGGGCTCTGCACCCGGCTGCGCGCGGACTGCTGTGAGGACTGCATAGGCAGCAGGAGGCGGGCCCCTGCCCTGGGACCTCCCAGCCCTCACCACGCTTCCCCTCAGGAAGCAGGGCTACCCAAGCCAGCGGTCAGCAAGAAAACGAAGGAGCATAGTGCTCTGGAGCTGCCTTTCTTCCCGGGCGCCCTGGGTCCCTGCTGAGCGGGGCAGGCCGAGCCCAGCACCACGCCGCCCCCTCTCACGGAGGAACCTGGGGCGCCCTGCCCGCTGAGTCTTGTCTCTGCAGACAGGCCCCCGTGACCATTGCTGCCCTCCTGGCCCATGACCTGGGACAAGACTGCACTTGGAGGCCAGGATTTCTTCGCCCTGAGCCATGTCCCCTGCCACGAGCCAGAAGCTGTGCCCCCACTGCTCAGACGGTGTCTCTGTCACCCACAGAACTTTGTGCCCTCCGCACGGCTGTTTGTCACAGAGAAAGCAGAGGCTCGGTCAGCCACGTCCCTGGTCCAATGTGTCCCGGCCTGACCCTGCAGAAGGCCCGTCAGGGAGTGATTGAGGGCTCCTCCCCCAGGTCCCGGCACAGCGGCCCTGCGCCGGCCACTGCCCCACATTGTTCAGCGCCTCATTGATCAATATTTTTAATTACTTACATGATTGGCCAATAAAATCCTCTGCCGGCTAATTGATTTTTTAATCTAGCAAGAGCCCCTGTTTTTATTAAAAGCCTACTTAGATGGTCTTCTTTCCCCACTGAAACCAGAGGTTGTATTTCTTTTGGTCACTTTAGAAGAATAAAAACAGGAAGGGACAAGGATGGGGAGACCCAGAGGCCAGGAGCACAAAGGCCCAAACCAACAGGCCCTGCAGTGAGTGAACGCAGTTCCCTCACCAGCTGCCCTGCCTGCGGCCGGCAGCTCCGCCCTGGCTCAGGCTTAGCCAGAGGGGCCCACGGCCAGGCGGGCGGGCAGGCCTGGCAGCACCCACGGCCCAACCCAGGCTGGCCCAGAGCTGCTTCCGTTGTTTTACAATGAACCGTAACCTTCCTTTGCCTTTTAATAAATGTATTGGTTTTTAAGTTGTGAAAGTGACTCATTCTTCAAGCACAACCTGGAAAAGGCAGGCAAATCTAACGAAACACTAAGGGAGCTCTCAGCCTGGGCCTGAGAGGCAGAGATGGTGGAAACGCCATGAGGGGAAACTTTCCCAGGGGTCCGAGGCCCAGAGAACCATTGCCATAGAAACCAGCTGAGGCTGTGGCCCCAGAAGGCTGCTCCGGCTGCCACAGAAGTGGGCCTTACTGTTGGGTTTGCTTTGCCAAAGTGGCATCTGGCCTGTTTGGCAGGATCCTGACTCCACTAACTTTTAGAGCTGTGTGTGCGTTGCTCCTGACATGTGACCTGCAGAGGAGCCACGCCTGTGACCTGTCCCTGTCGTCCCAGGCAGGGGCAGTTCGTAGGGCAGGGGGCTTGGTGTGGACAGTGAGGAGGGGTGTTAGTAAGGAAGAATAGGGAGTGGCATGGGCTGCTACTTCCCCCTCCTGCCTCCGGCTCCTCCCCCCGACCTCCATGCTGCTGTAAGTCTGTAGGGCCACGTTCAGTTCCCAGGCACTGAAGCACGGTGGATAAGGGTAGCACCAGCTCAGCTTGGGCCCCGCCTGCCTCTACCCTTCACACCCACGGTAATGGCCATCCACGGTCATGGCCTGCCCACTGTCCCTGCTCACATCCACGGTCATGGCCATCCACTGTCCCTGCTCACACCCACGGTCATGGCCATCCACTGTCCCTGCTCATATCCACAGTCATGGCCATCCCACCATCCCTGCTCACATCCACGGTCATGGCCATCCACTGTCCCTGCTCACACCCACGGTTTTGGCCATCCCTCTGTCCCTGCTCACACCCATCGTCATGTCCAGCCCACTGTCCCTGCTCACATCCACGGTCATGGCCAGCCCTGATTCCACTTCGACCTCATCTTCTGTTAACTGCTATGCACCCAGAATCCAACACCTAGAATGGGATGGCACATGCTGGTACTCAGTGGCGACCTCACAGGTGACTGCTTAGTAAACCCATGCTAATCATGAGCACTTTGGCGGCTGCCTAACTGTCCTGAGCCAGCCGCGGAACCATGAGACAAGGACCCTCCCTGAGGGCGGTCACAGCAGATGTACAAGGTGACTGGTGGCAGTCCCCTTACACCTCAGGGAGTCTGTGCTCCGAGGCCACGGCAACGTGGACAGAGAGGGGAATGGCCAAGAGGTTCCTGTGGCCACACAGCCTGTCGGAAAGAGCTGTCTGGTTCCCCATGGGTGACACTTATCAGAACCACATGATGTCCAGGCCCATGAATCAGTGCTCAGGTGACCGGCCCTCAGCGGGAGTGAAGCCTCCAGACCAATATGGGGGCCAACAGGCTGCCACCAGCCAACCACTGTGCTTATGGATCTGCAGCATCGCTGGAAATCAAGTCTACTGTTAAGTAAAGCAAATGCACTGAGTTTTTTCTTCTGCAGAAGTGACATCTGGCCGGAACCGGTTTGGCTCAGTGGATAGTGTCAGCCTGCGAACTGAAAGGTCCCAGGTTCGATTCCGGTTCCAGGCACATCCCCAGTAAAGAGTGTGTAGGAGGCAGCTGATTGATGTTTCTAACTCTATCCCTCTCCCTCTCTGTAAAAAATCAATAAAAAATATTTTTTAAAAATAATAATATTTCTACTCCAACCAAGAATCACAGGAAAAAAACTGTGGCTCCAGCCACACCCATGCCAGCCAAGTCCTAGACTCCTGCCTTTGCGAGGTCTTGACAAAGTGCCACGCACCCTGCCCAGGGGGTGTCAGAGAAGGCCAGTGTGGAGCTGGGACTTCTGTCCCCACCATCTGTGTTGTGAGTACCATGTAGAGACTGAACTCTCCGCCCCCAGCAAGAATGAGGATCCCCCACCCACCTCAGCTATCAGCAGCGGCTCAATGAGGAGCCTGAGCTTCTAATTCAGCCTGGTTGTGAGGAAGGGCTGCCCCACTTTCCCTGCAGGGTCGCCAAGGCCCAGCCAGTCTGAGGACTTAAATAAAATCCAGACTCATCACATAATATGAAAATATCCAGTTTTCTTCAGAAAATTACCAGCCATACCAAGAACCAGGGGAATCGCAAAGGAAATAAAAATGGACATTCAGTAGATGCTGACATGGAGATGACAGAGATATTAGGATTATATGACGAAAATGTCATAGCAGCCATCATAAAAATTAGTAGGAATTACACTCATCTCCTCCTAGGACCAACCTGGAATTACCACTAAGAAATTACAAATATGCTTGAGACAAATAGAAAAATAGAATGTGTCAGGAAAAAAAAATAGAAAACATAATAAAGAACCAAAATGAAATTTCAGAACAGAAAAATACAATAACTGAAATAAGTGGATAGAGTCAGTGAATTGGAATCTAAAATAGAAATCACTCAACTGAACAGCAGAGGGAAATAGAATGAACAAAAACAAAATAAAAAAGAACAGAACCTCAGGAACCTGAGGGAATATAACAAAAACTCTAACATTTCCGTCAGTCTAGTCTGAGAAAGGAAAGAAAAAGAAGGTGGGCTGACAAATACTCAAAGAAATAAGTGCTGAGAACTTTCCAAATTTGGCAAAAGTCATAAACCTGCAGATATAAGAAGCTAAGTAATAAAACTATAGAAGCCCATGCCAAGACAGATGATAAATTCAATTTCTGAAACATAAAGGTAAAGAAATAAATCTTGAGATTGATAATAATACAAATGACTCCTGTCTACAGAAAAAGAAAGAAATTGTGAAGCTGTTAGAGAGAAATGACTCATTTGAATGACAGTGGATTTTTTTATTTATTTATTTTTTTACTAAAACCATGAAGGTTAGCAGGAAATGGCATAGTATTTTTCAAATGTTAAAAGAAAGAAAAAAAAAAAAGAAAAAAAAAGAACTATAACCCAGACTCTCCCAGTGAAAATATCATTCTCATTCTCAGATGAAGGAAAAGTGAGAGAATTTGTCAGGAGCTGACCCTCCTTAAACAAATGGCTAGAGAAATTCCTCTAAGGAGAAAATAAGTAACAACAGAAGAAAGCTTGAAACATCAGGAAGGACAAGCACTGTGGCAAACAAAAATATAAGTAAATACGCCAGAATTTCCTTCTTCTCTTGAGTTTTCTAAATGATGTTTGATGGTTGAAGCAAAAATTCTATCACTGTCTGATCTGGTTCTAAATGTAGGAGGAGGAAACAGTAAAAACAATTATGATATATGTGAGAAAGGGTAAAGGACAAACAAAGGTGAGATTTCTATACTTCAATCAAACTGGCAAAACAATGATACCAGGAGACTGTGATAAATTATGTATCCTATATAATAAAGATGTAATATGCAAAAAGTGAAGCGTAATGACTGACCACATAACAGCCAGATTAGGGATCAGCAGGAGGCTGGGGCAGCAATCTACAAATGGGCGGCAGAGAGCTAAAGGGGGCAGGGCAGCAAGTATAAGGGGGAGGCCAGGGCGTAGGCCCGCACATGTGTCAAACACAAGGCCCGCGGGCCAAATCCGTCCCGCCAGGCCTTGCAATGTGGCCCGCACCGCGCTGTCATCACTGCACTCCGCTGCGTTTCCATCACAATGACAGTTTATGACTGTTCAGTAAACCATTCGGCCCGCGATTTAGGCTGGATTTTAGATTTTGGCCCCTTCTCTGATTGAGTTCGACACCCCTAGCATAGGGGATGCTACAGGAGGGCAGCAGTGAGTTACTAGTGAGCTACTGGCACATAGATTGGTGCACAGGGCTCCTAGTATACTATAATTTAATATCTAGAGCAACCATTTAAAGAACTACACAAAGAGATAAACTGAAAAATGTGAGAAATACATCAAAATTAACATCACTCAAAAAATGAAATAATTAAGTGTAAATCTAACAAAATTTGTTATGCTAAAACCTATACAATACTAATGAGAAAGATCAAAGATCTAAATAAATGGAGAGACATACCATGTTCATGTAACAGAAGACGCAATATACTAAAGATGTCAATTTCCCTAAATTGGCATATACATCTAACACAACTCCTATAAAACTCTCAGCATGAATTTTGTATATATATATATATATATATATATATATATATATATATATATTCTAAAATGCATATAGAAAGGTAAAAGAACTAGAATAGTTGAAACAATTTTGAAAAAGAAAAATAAAGTGAAAGAAGTCAGTGTACCCAATTTCAAAAAATATTATACTAAAGGCCCAGTGCACGGATTTGTGCATCAGTGGGTCCCTCAGCCTGGCCTGCACCCTCTTGCAATTCAGGACCCATCAGGGAATATCAAACTGCCAGTTTTGGTCTGATCCTCCCAGGCCAGGCCGAGGGACCCCACCGGAGCACAAATCCATGCACTGGGCCTCTAGTATGTATATAAGATCTTTGGTTAATCTCTTCCTGCTCTCCCCCTTCCCCCTTCCCTTTGAGATTCATCAGCCTGCGCCATGTTTCCATGTTTCTGCATTGAGCGTCCACCCACTGGTGGTCAGTGTGCATCACAGTCGAATGGTTGAATGGTCAGCCAATCACTTAGGTTTTTATATAGAGAGATTGCTATAATAATCAACACTGTGTGATACTGGCAAAGAGAGAGACACAAAGATCTATGGAACAGAACAGAAAACCCAGAAATATATCTACAAAAATATGTTCAACTTATTTTTGACAAAGGTACAAAAACAATTCAATGACGGAAAGATGAATTTTTCAACAAATAATGCTGTGGCAATTGGAAACCCAGTCATAAAGCTGAGCTTTGACCTTTCATAGCTTAGACAAAAATTAATTTAAAAAGGATCACGGAGTTAGATGTAAAACTTAAGAGTTTATAAATTTTAGAAAAAAAATATAAGAGAAAATCTTTGAGAGCTAAGGCTAGGCAATAAATTTATAAACTTGAAATTAAAAAAAAACATAATTCTTAAAAGAAAAAACTAGTAAGTTGCATTTCATCAAAATTTAAAACGTTTGCTTTGCAAAAGACCTTGTTATAAAGATAAAAGACAAGCCACAGAGTAAAAGAAAATATTTGTAATCACATATCCAACAAAGCACTGATAACTAAAATATATCATTTTTAAAATGTGCCATTTTGTAGGACATTTTCATTCTTAAAAAAACTCAACAAGAAAACAAAAAGAATCCCATTAAAAAATGGGCAAAAGAGCACTAGCTGGTTTGGCTCAGTGGACAGTGTCAGCCTGAGCACCGAAGGGTGCCGGTTTGATTCTGGTCAAGGGCATGCCCTTCAGTTTAGTCTCTTCCTGGGCCTGGGCCCTGGTCAGGAAGCCACCAATTGATGTATTTCTTTCACATCGATATTTCTCTCTGTCTTTCCCTCTCTTCCACTCTCTCTAAAAATCAATGGGAAAATATTAGGTGAGGATTAAAAAAATTGGACAAAAAACATGAATAGACATTTCACCAAATATGATATCGATTTATCAAATAAGCATTTGAAAAGATATTCAACATCATAAATTAAAATAACTATGACGTTATCAGAAAGTCTTAAGAAATAGTGAAAATACCAAAAGCTGATAAGACTATGTTGAAATTAAATTATTCATAAATAGTTGGTAGAAATGTAAAATAATACAGTCACTCTGAAAAGTGATTTGACAGTTTCTTTAAAAAAAGAACAAAACATCAAAACACTAAACATGCAACTACCATACAACTCAGCAGTTGCACTCAAGGGTACTTATCCCAGAAAAATGAAGACTTAGTTAATGTAAAAACCTGTATGTAAAAATTTATAGCATTTTTATTTCTTGAAAGAATCCAAAAGTCCATTGCATGAATGGTTAAGCATACTTATGGACATCTGTATCCAGGAATACCATTTGGTGATTGAAAGGAACAAACTATTAATACAGGCAACAACCTGAATAGCTCTCCAGGGAATTATGCTGAGTGACAAAAATTGACCCCAAAAAGTTACACGCTGTGTGATTTCATTTATATAACATTCTTGAAGTGACAAAATTTTAGACACGGAGAACAGATTGGTGATTGCCAGGGGTCAAGAAGGAATTCGGGAGGGGAGGGGGGAGGAAAGTGGGTGTAGCTATACAGGACAACATGAGGGAGCCTTGTAACGAGAATATTTTGTATCTTGACTGACGCAGTGTAAATACCTGGTCGTGATATTGCACTAGAGTTTTGCAAAATATTACCACTTGAGGAAACTGGATAAAGATCTCTCTGTATTATTTCTTAAAACCACATGTGAATCTACAATTATCTCAAAATAAATATTTCAATATTAAAATGGTGAAATTAGAGGAGGGAAGAAGAGAGTGACTAGGGTAGGTAGCAGCTACACTCATCCCCTCCTAAGGACCACGCCAGAATTATCACTCAATTATACAACAGTCAACCTGAATAACCAACTGAATGCTAGCTGAACATAAGGATTTACAGAGGAAGCCACATCCAGAGTGGTAAGAAAGGCAGAGATGCAAATAGTACAGGCCCCACATCCACATGCAGCAGCTGAGAATAGGAGAGATATGAGCTGCAAAGGTCCCCCTGAGGAGCAAGGGATCTCAACCCCACACTGGGCTCCCCAGTCTGAAGTACCAGAACCTGATAATCAGCCTGTCTTCCAGGGAGAGACTGGAGTCTGCTAGAAACTCAGACGCCCTGTGAAAGGGCCAGCACACGAAACCTCATTTGCAGCCACTAACCCTGGCCTTCAGCAGAGGGAGTGTGAATCAGAGTGAACTGGAGTTCTGCAAAGACAGGCGGGTTTGTGTGGCTCTGGGGAGAGTGCTGAAGAAACAGCCACCAGGGTCTCTGGGGTGAGTCCGTCTTCCGCACCACCCACAGACACCATCCTTCCTGGGTCAGCACTCCCTCCGTACTGCATCAGCCTGGAGGAGTGCAGTATTCCCTCATTCCCGACTCTGTTTCACCTGCCCATCACCCCCTCCCATTCCTATCCCCACCCCCACCCCCACCCTGCAGTGGAGTCTGCTGCCAGAGCTTCTGGTGTAGACTTTTAAAAAGGGGTCTTGTGCCCTGGTTGGTGTTGCTCAGTGGTTAGAGTGTTGGCCCATGCACCAAAGGGTCACATGTTCAATTCTTGGTCAAGGGCATGTACCTCAGTTGCAGACTCCTGACCAGTCAGGACTTGTGCGGGAGGCAATTAATCAAGGTATCGCTCTCACATCAATATGTGTGTCTCTCTCATTCTCTCTCTCTCTCTCTCTCTCTCTCTCTCCCTCCCTCCCTCCCTCCCTCCCTCCCTCCCTCCCTCCCCCTCTCTTTTCCCCCTCCCTACTGCCCTTCAACTCTCTCAAAAAAAAAAAAAAAAACAACTCAATGGAAAAAATATCCTTGGGTGAGGACCTAAAATTAATTGACTAATTAATTAATTAAAAGAGGCTTGAGGACAAACTCAGGGAGTAGTCAGAGACCAAGTTGTGTCTGGGGGCTAATCCTACAAAGTAGAATTGACCGTAACAAGGCCTGCTGCCTGCTGAGACCTTCTGGAGAGTCTTCTATACGTGGGACCTGGCTACAGCCTGCTGACAATATTGCAGAGAACAGAGTTGACAGGGCAGGGCCACTGGGAGTTGGAAGGGTGGAGCTAATGGTTCTCTGAGGTGGGGCTGGTGGGTCTCTCATGGGAGGACAGGCTCCACTACCCTGGCACACCGGTTGGGGCACTGCTGCTGTAGTGTAGAGGGGAGTGCGGGATCCCTGCTCTCCAACTCTGATAACAGGGCACCACTGCCTTAGCATGTGGGGCACCAGTGTGCCACTGCTCTGGCACACGATGGTGGGCACCACTGCTGTGGTGTGCTGGGGGTGAGGGTGCTGTTATTCTGGCATAGGCTGTTCACAGAGCTGTGATGGCTTTCAGGGTGTGTTCTGGTGTAGTAGCACACCAGAGGGACAATGGCTCCCACCCAGAGCCACACAACTTAGTCTCTCTGACTTCTCCCTGAGTTTGTCCTCATTAGGGATACCAAAAGCAGAAGAGATAGGGCAAGGATAGAGAACTTATTGGGAGAAATACTAGTAATGGCTGAGAACTTTTCTAACCTGGCGAAGAAAAAAGACAGACATACACACACACATCCAAAAAGTACAGAGAGTCCCAAAAAGATGAACCCAAAGAGGCCCATACAGTATTTAGAAACCAAGATTGGGGCATTAGAGGTCACTGAGGTGTTTGCAAATTTGTTAAAGATGGAAGTAGCCGAGAGTAAGGGTGGAGTGTGGGTAGAGACCATGCTTGTTCTCTGTCAGTGGCGGAGTGGCTGGTGAAGCAGTTGAGAAGTGGCATGTGGCCACACCTGTCAGGCAGTTACGTGGGCACGTGCCCATTAACACAGGTGAGCTAGAGACATCGAGTACTTCCTTCCGAAAGAACACTCGGCCTATGTTGAAAACAATGAGCCAGATTTTGTTAAGTCTATAAATTGTTATTGGAGAAGACACAACCAGAATGCTATTTCTAGGCTGACTTGTTTCATTTCAAATGTGTGCCTCTTCCATAGGTGAGTGTGTTTGTGTGGGACACACACCCCAGCCTCCTAGGCAATGCTATCCCTTAGAACTGTAGAGGGATTGGGGGGGGGGGGGAAAATGCTGAAAATATGAGAGCATAAAGTTATAATTTTGATTTCATACATTTCTGAACTATTTGAGATTTTATAGCACCCATGTGTTTCTTTTGTAATTTAAAAAAAAAAAAAAAAAGAACATGCAGAGATAGTACCGTATTTTCCGGCATATAAGACGACCCCCTAATTTTACAGTTAAAACATAGGTTTAGGCCTATATTCGCTGTATAAGACTACCCCCCACTTCAAAGAAAAGACTTACTTTGCCGTCAAGATCTGCAGATAATTTTTGTGCAATTTTGGTCTTTTGCCCCTGATTTTTGGTTGACCTTTTTTCGTTTTCAAAGGTCATCTTATACACCGGAAAATACGTAGGTAAAGATGATTCAGCCAGCTCCCCAGCCTATGAGACTCACCATATTGCTGAGTACTAAAGCAGCTTTGAAAATAGATCGGGAGGACCGATTGTCCATAGTCCTGCATAGATCAGGAGGACCGATTCTGGGGCCAGGCCTTCTAAATCCAGGTGGCTCACTGCCTTCCAACTTCAGCAGGTTCCCCCCACCTCGCCAACCCTGTACAACGCCCTCCATAGGGTTATTGGAATATCAAATGAGTGAACATGTCAAATGCTCAGGACAGGAGCTGGCATGTAGTGAACACTCAAAAAACATTGCATTGTTCTCCTTCCCAGCAGTGACAGTGTCCTGTCCTGTCTCCAGTGTGACGGGGATGCTGCTGGGGCCTCACCACTAGGGGCGCTGTGGGCTGGTGGGCTGCCATAGTGGTGTGCACTCACTGGGAATGCTTTTGGCTGCAAACATCCTAAACACAGCAGCTTAAACCCCGGTAGGCTTTGTTTTGCCTCCGTTCACAGCGGCCCACAGGGCACAGCTGCTGGCACAGGTTCAGCACACGGCCACACGGGGCCTTGACTCAGCACACGCTCAGCCTCCCTTCCATGCATGCTGCCTCCGTGCTACAACATGGCTGCCCCAACACCAGCATCACATGCACCTTCAAGGCGGGAAGAGGGAAACGGAAAGGAAACTGGAAGCACTGGCCACACTTGGCTCTTTTGTTGAGAAAAAGAAACCTTGCCAGAACCCCCTACATGACTGTCAATTGTGTCTCATTCTCCAGAGCTGTGCCATCTGACTACGCTTACTTCAAGGCAGGCTGGAAATATAGTCCCCTTTTTGACATCAAAAGTACAGATCATGCCCTAGCCCATTAGCTTAGTGGATAGAGGGTAAGCCTGTGGATGGAAGGGTCTCTGGTTCAATTCCAGTCAAGGGCACATGTCCAGGTTGCGGGCTCGATCCCCAGTCTGGGACAGCCAATCAATGATTCTCTCTCATCATTGATGTTTCTATCACTCTCTCCCTCTCCCTTCCTCTCTGAAATCAATTTTTTTTTAAATTTTTTTTTTAATTTTTTAATTTTTTTATTTTTTTATAAAAGTGCAGATCACAAGTGAAAGGAGTTTGGGAATAACCTCGCAGAGCCCACCACTGTTTTTGTTTTGTTTTTTTATCCCATAAAAGAGAAATCTGTGGGACCGTGTCTTAGTGAACTGGGTGTGGGTGACAGAGTTCACCAAACAACGTTCTCTCAGCAGAAATCTCACGTTCTCTCGTGGACTTAACTAGACTGACAGCTGTGCAGACCGACCCAGGGCCTCCAGACGCCAAACCCACCTTCCAGACTCCGCCAGACTCCGGCAGGAGGGGGTGGCTGCCAACTTCAGGTGGGCAGGGCTCCTCTGCTCATTTCCTCCCGGGCTCTTAACTGCGTCTCCATCTTCTGGATTCAGGAGCGAGGGGGCAGGCGGCCCCATGTGTGAGCCGCGCCCGCTCCATGTCCGCGGGGCTGATGGTATCTGGTTCCTGAGGCCCCTCGGTGAACTCAGACCCCAGATCCACTCTCCTGATAACGGTTTCGCCTTTTTCCTGTCCTTTAACAAATACCAACTCCTGGCTGAAACCCACACTCCTGGCCGCTTCCCAGAAGTGAGGCTGGTCTGAGACCCCGTGGGGGAGGAGGCGGGATGGGACAGGGCTCCCCGCATGCCCAGGCAGCAGGGGGCCTCCTGCGGGCCCAGCTCCCCCCAGTGAGGCGAAGGGCGGATCGGATGGTTCAGTGGGTGTGTCCAATGGGCGGACTCCTCTGGCTCACTCATCAGTGCTGGGGTCCACCCCGCGCCAGGGCCGGCTCCGCGGCAGCCACGCCACCTCTGGCAGGAGGGCCCCGGCCCAGCCCCGGGCCGCGGAGGACAGGCGGCTCGTTACTTCTGAGTTGGGAGAAGTGCACTTTGAACGCATTTGCATCAGGGAAGGAAATCAGTGCGAGAAAAAGAAGTCACAGGGCCTCTTTGGTTCTTGTCTGAGTCCCAAGAGGCCAGAAAAGAAGGAAAATTCTTACAACCCGGGTTCTTGGCCACTGAGAGGAGGCGGCACGTTCTCCAGGGCCCAGGCGCGGAGGAAGGAAGCAGACGGTGCGTCACACGAGGGGTTTTCCAGTTCAGGGGCCAGGGGCCACCTTCCTAGGGATTTGGCCCCAACACAGCTATGCTTACTGTCGAGGAGACTCTCCCGTCCTGGGAGCGACACCTTATCCCCCACCTGATGCAAGGACGCAGCTCTAGAGAGCCCTTTCCCTCCTGCGGGCGCCCCTCTCCCTCCCACAGCCCGCAAGGCCGCTCCTGTCTGCTCCATCCGCCAGAAGGAGAACGCGGGCTTGGGAAGGCCAGGCCTGGCCTGAGACCGCAGCGGAGCCTGGGCCTGAGCCTGTCTTGCAGCTCAGGGTGCTCCGCCACCCAGCCCAGCCGCACCCTCAGCAGGACTGACAGCGTCCCCGAAGCTCCTGGTCAGTCAGGGTGCTCCGGGTTGCCTCTCCTCTCCTCTCCTCTTTTCTATAAGGCTTATCCCCCTCTCCCCGCACCATCCCCATCCCTACCTCCCTTGCTTCTCACAAACCACATGAAACAAGGCTCTAACTACAAGGTAACATTAAAGGCTGGAGCTCGTCCAGGCCAGGAAGTTCCGAGTGCAGTGTTCCAGCTCGGCTCCTCGCCCTCGGTCACCCCGGGGTCACCTGCTCGCCAGCGAGGTGGAAAGTCAGGGAGCAGCACACACTGCCAGGCCCCGCACCTCCCGCTTCCTGAGGACCAGACCTGGTTCCCCGGGCCCAGGCCAGTCTCCCTCCCCTCCACCTGACCCCCCCCTCCCCCGTCCCCACCAGACAGTCTCTTTGGTCTGACTACAGTTACTCCCACCCAAGACACCATGTTGGACTCGCTTTGCCCTTGAGCTGCTGCCCCATTTCTTTGCTCCTCTTGACAATAAACTGGGTCAAACTGTGTCCCCTCGTCCCCTTTGCCCTCACACTCTTGAGCCCTCCGCAAAGCTTGGGACACTCACTACCCCTGAGCCTGGAGTCTCATCCCTGTAGTCAGAGGGGGAGGGGAGGCCTGGCGGAGGGGGGGCCAGAGGGGAGATCCTGCACAGACAGAGCAGCTTCTGCCCTCCAACCTGCAGGAGGCACCTCCAGGGCAGACACTGGTGCACGCTGGGGCCTTGGCTGCCTCCTCCATGGGACCAAGCCTTGTAACTTCCCAGCACCACCTGGGGCTGGGGGAAGGGGCAGGAGCCCCAGCAAAGGCCATTCAAACCCTCTGGAGAGGCGGCAGCTTGGACCCAGGTGACCTGAGCAGCAGGTGGGGTGGGGTGGGATTTTGAGTAAGTTCTGGAGAGACTCAGCAGAATGTGCCATTGGACCAGACACTGTGCGAGAAAAAGGAGTCCTGGGGCCTCTTTGGTTCTTGTCTGGAGAAACTGAGTAAGATGGGGAGACGGAGAGAGAAGCCAGATGTGGGGGTGGAAGAGTGGATGCAAGAGTTTGTCTGGACACATAACCCGAGATGCCTGCTGAGTGCCTGTGTGTGTGTGTGTGTGGAGGGGGGTGGGGGGGAGCAGGCAGGCGAGGGGCCTGGGATGTGGGGTTGTTGGGAGGGGCTGGCTGGTTTAAGCCCTGCCGTCTGGAGGGATGAGGTCACTGAGGAGTGAGGGTGGGGTCAGCTGAGGGCCCAGGACGGGGACCCTTTGCTGTCACAACCACGTTTATAAAAGAAGACAAGGAAGGCTTATAGATGAGGAAGAGAGAAAGGGGGGGGGGGGGCGTCCAGGAAGAGAGTGAGGACGGGGAGGGCGGAAGCAGGGGCGGGTCCAGCACTGCCTGGGTGAGAGGTGGCTGAGCAGGGTCACCGGCCAGCAGGTGGAGGCCTCCAGCCCTCAGGCTGAGAGGAGGCCGATCCGGGGAGGAGGCCGCTGGCTGAGGGAACAGATACCGCTATCAAGCCAAGAAACGGCAGGGCCCAGGAGTGCGGTTTGAGGGGAGGATCACTCATGTTCCTGTGTCCCAGGAGGTCTAGGGCCACAGGGAAGGCTGCACCACGTAGATAGGCGTTCAGCGGCCCTGGTGAGTATGAGGTGCCGATGGATTAGTGAGACAGGCCGGTGGCTCCTCTAAAGGGAGAAAGAGGTGTGGGTTGGGGGCATCGGGGCTGGGAGCACAGTGATCAGGGTGGTCTGAGCCTGGAGGTGTCCTAACACAGGCAGCCTGGGGCCGGGCAGGGGAGGCAGACTGCTGAGCCACTAGGGTCTGGGTTTTGCCAGGTGAGGAGCAGTAAATACCATGTGTGGGGCAGAGTGGCCTTGTCCCGGTCACCCCCGGGGCCCTCCCCCTGCGCTGAGGGATGGACCGGGTTGAACCTGCTCTGCCCCGGGGAACCCAAGGTTTGCAGCTGAGTTATGGAAGCTGGAGCTCAGCAGGTGCAGCCAAGTTCAGTAAACAGGCAGGGGAGGGGACACAGGACTGGCTGACCTGGAGAGGGACGGGGGTGAGAGGTGCTCTGAGGACTCGGGCCCACACATCCTGAGCTGCTCCACAGCGGGGCTCAGAGAAGCACTGATCATGCGAATGAATGATGGGTCCCCTCACTTCTGCTGTACACCTTGGAGACTGCCGGAGTCCCTGCTGAGGCTCAAAGCCAATGGCTCTGACCCGAATGTGAACTGGAAGGGAACTCCAGGCAGATGCAGGAGAGCAGCCCTGCTCCCCTCCGACCCTCTGCCAAGTCTTTTTTTTTTTTTTTTTTTAATTATTATTGAGAAAGAAAGTTTTTTGTTATTTATTTATTTACATTTTTTTTTAATTTTATTGATTGAGAAGAAGGGAGAGGGATAGAGAACTAGGATAGAAACATCAATGAGAGAGAAACATCAATCAGCTGCCTCCTGCACACCCCCTACTGGGGATGTGCCTGCAACCAAGGTGCATGCATGCCCTTAACTGGAATCTAACCTGGGACCTTTGAGTCCACAGACCGACACTCTATCCACTGAGCCAAATCAGTTTCGGCCCCTCTGCCAAGTCTTGGCAGTGGCCTGCCAGCACCGTGCCACCTCCCGCCTCACCCCATCTCAGAAACCCTGAGGGGCCAGGCCCTCCCCGAGTCCCGGCAGCCCTAGTTTGTGGCACAGCTTGCTCCCCATTCAGAGAATAACCAGGAGGCAGCAGAGGCCTCAGGTCCTGTGACCCGAGGTGATGACCTAGAACCCCTTGTGTGCCCGGCTCTGTGCGAGGCCTCCTGGGGAGAGAAGAGAAGGAGGCGCCCTGGCCCTCAGATGCCTGCGCCCTTGGATGCACGTTGCTGCAAGGTGGCCATCGCCATGGCGACGGTAGGGGAGGAGGCCTCAGGTGGGCCCGTGAGCCATGCCCCACATCTGGCAATGGGAGAAAGGGGTGGGCCTGGCCCCTGTGTGGTGAGTAGCCCCCCACTCCTCCCACCGGCTCCTCCCTCTCGTTGGGGCTGGGAACCCCGACTCAGGGTTCTGACACTCAAATAAGTGTCACAAGTACAGAAGTACAAGCTTGGTGAGTATGTGGGCCCCACCCCAGCCAATCATGTGGCTGGGGGGAGCTGACCATCGGGTCCTCTCTGGGGCAGGTGGCTTCTGAGGATCATGAGGGGAGGAGGCGGCCCACACACAGGCCACAGGTCCTGGCATCATCTCATGCTGGCTGTGCTGCTTTTAGCGGGGCCACAGCTTGGCAGGTGTATAAAGCAAGTCCTTTATATAACACGACTTATAAAATGCACCAGGCATGACAGATCGCCCTTCGTGGGGACTGTGTCCTGCAGGAGCCTGCTCCAGCGGTTCCTGTCATGTTGCCGAGTCCTGGCCTCCCAGACGGCAGGTGCCAAGGAGCTGTGACAGGTGATGATGAGAGAATCGTTGATTGGCTGCCTCCTGCATGCCCCCTACTGGGGATGAGACAGCAACTTAGGCATGTGCCTGACCTGGAATTGAACCATAAGCTTCTGGTTCATGGGCCAACACTCAACCGCTGAGTCACACCAGTCCAGCGAGGACATTTATTAAAGCTGGGGACAGTGAAACAAGGAGGGGCTTCCCGTAGTAGAAGAGACAGGGGAGGCTGGGCTGAGCTGCTTGAGCTGGAGGGAGGGGGGTGGGAAGGGGGGAGGGGCAAGGGGTCAAGCAAAGGGAGTTAGCCGGGATGAGCTGCCACTGCCCAGTGCTCCCCTGGCTGCAGGTCTTGTGGCGCCCCCTAGAGTTTAGGAGCGTGTGCCTGTGGGAGAAGAAGGCGGGAGCGGGGAGGAGATGCTCTGGGGGGAGCATGCTTGCGGCCCATGTCCTATGTCTTGAGAGCTTTTCTCTCTCTCTTGCAAGCAGGAACCTCAGGGAGGTCTCTGTCATTGAGTCTGGGTGCCCTGATTGATTAGACATTCCTGTCTAATGTCCCAGATCCCTTCTCTCCGGATCCCCGGACTCAGTGCTCATCACAGCTGTGCGAGGAGAGGCCAGCTGTGCCCTTGGACCACCCCACCATGCGCCCCCGGTGCTTCCTCCCATCCCTCTGTGACCGGGTCCTGGGTCTCCACGTGTCCCTCCTGCTCCTCCCTGGGCTCTCGGCACCTCCCCTCCCACACCCACTGGACAGGCCGTGTGGGCTGCAGCTCTTTGGCGCTGGCCTCACTGGAAGATAAGCTGCCATTCGACGGGGACCTCTCTCCCCTCACAGCGAAGCCCCGGTCTGGGGAGGGAGGAAGGGGAGCTAAGAGCAGAGCAGCGCACGGGGCCAGCGGGACATGTGGCCGTTGGTGTCCAGGCCAGAGCTGGGCAGAGCCGGCGGCAGGACCCAGGGCTGCGGTAGGACCTGGGCAGACAGAGCCCAAGATAAGCAGGTGGGAGCCCGCCTGGAGGCTGGAAGGAGAAGCTTCCAGACATGATTGCATCTGACCTTCTCCTCGTGTCTCCTCGCTCTGGCGCGGGGCCCGCAGTGAGCTCAGCTGCTGCGCTCATGGCCTTCAGCGCGGGGACTCGGCGAAGGTCCCGCCTCTGGAAGCACCGCATCCTCCCCAAGCCCTTCTCAGCCCCAAGCAGCCAGCAGCTCCGCTTAGGGGGACCGGGAGGGCGGGAGCTGCTCAGAGTGCAGAGGACCCCTCTAAGCTTCCATATCAGCTTTCTGAGAGACCCCCCTCCCACCCACCCCCGACCTCGGCTGGCCTCAGGACTGAGGCTCCAGAACCTTCTGTAACATCCTGCATTGGAGCAACCCCAGCCCAGGGCAGATCCCCAGGGAACCCGCCGGAGAATGTTCCGGCACTGAGATCCTTGCATCCTCATGTTTAAAAGGCCAGAGGGGAAAAGGAGTCTGAGCTTTTAAGAGAAAGCCTCTCAACAAAACACTTCCTGATGCTTGTCTTACACTAAAAACCTATTAAAGTCATAAACTTCTGCGCAACACTTCTCAGAGAGGAATTTATCTGAAGGGCATCTGTGTTTGCTCTCAAATGCAGAGGCTCCAAATGTCAGGCCTCACGTGATGTATTTGGGCATCCTGTCCTCGGAGAGAGGTGGCCCAATGAGGGGCACAGCGGGCATGAGGGCGTGCACACGGGTCTCCCCTGGTGGCCAGGCACTGCCCTGGCTGTGGGCCTGGGCACCCGGCTTTGCCTTGGCCCGGGCAATGCTCTCTCCCCGGAGGGCCCTTTCTCGCTGCCAGGCGTTGGACCGTACTTGGCATCCTCGCCGGGTCCCCATTCAGAGACTCGGACGGAAACCCAGCCGCCAGGCCAGGAGGCACACGTGCCCGTGGAGTGTCTCTCGGAGCCTTGGACGTGGATCGGGAAGAGGGTGCCTCGAAGCGGACATTTCTGAGTGATGAATGGGAGCTGAACAGCAGAAAGGGGAAGGCGGAGGTGGGGGGAGAGCTTTCTGGGCAGCAGGAACAGCTGCTGGAAGCCAGTGGCCGGGGAGCAGGTGGGAAGTCTGGGGCCATTGGAGGACGGGGAAGGGAGGGTGAAAGGGGGGGCAGGGGGAGCCTCAGGAGCAGAGGGATGAGGGTTGTGGAGAGGGGCTGGGGCCCAGGCTGAGCTCCCAGCATCAGCAATTAGGCCCTTGGGTCTCTGGCCGCTGCACAGAGTCCCCTGACAGCCTTTCATCACCGCATCTTAATATGCAGAACTCGTCAGCCCCTCCAAAGAGGCCCCTGAGAGAGGGCCCTGGCCTGCCCAGCTGCACTCCCTCGGCCTGCAGGGGGCAGGCACTTCAGGAGGCAGGGCCAGGCCTGGGGCTGGGCCAGCAGAGGAACAGAGGGTCCCGGGGCCAAGTGGAGTGCCCGGGGTACACCCCAGCGACGCCACCCTTCTCCCTGGGGCGTGGGTCCTCAGACCACCGGGGAGTGGGGCACAGGGTGAAAGCTGCTAGGCCAGAGCCCACTGGGGCCAGCATGGCCATGTCTGGGGCTGGGCACCTCCGAGGTCTCTGCTCTCACCTCTTCAGGGGCTCCAGGGAGAGGCTGGGGGCTGCCTCTTAAACCCTGCTGCCCAGTAAGTACACTAGCCACATGTGGCTACTTAATTTTACATCATTATGAACTCAGTAAAATTACAAATTCAGTTCCTCGCTCGCACTTCAGTGTCCATCTTTCAAGTGTTCACTACCGCACGTGGGTAGTGGCCATCACATTGGACAGCACAGCGTGGGATGTTCCATCATCGAGAAAGTTCTCTCAGAGAGCACTGTTCTAGGGGAGAAAGGCCAGACTGGCCAGCTTCTCAGCAAGCAGGGAGGGCCCCATCTGCAGCACGGGTGGGAGCCCTGGGCGGGGGGCGGGGGCAGGGGGCAGGCTCAGGTACCACCTCCAGAGGTGCTGGGAGGAAGCAGTGCGGGCACCTGGGACCCACCTGGGACCGGCTCCCTGGGGATTCTGAAGTGGCTGGACTAGGTGTGCAGGGGCTAACTGGGCTGGGGGCAGGTCAGTACCATGCTGCTGACCCTGTCTACGGACACAGGGGCCTGGGGGAGCCACCAGACTGTGCCCCTACCCTACACTTTACACCTGCGCCTGGCAAGCTGTGGGTCCCCACTTTCCCCCACCCCATTCCAGGCCCCACTTCATGTGCACGGCCTCAGCACCCCCGCCTGAGACGGGTCTGGAAGTTGCACATTGTATCTGGAGCTGCAGCCCATGCCATCTTGGGCAAGGCGCCTTCAGAAGCCATTACTGGGCATTAAGGCAATGCCTTCCTATCTGTCAGCGCTCGGACTGCACAGCGGGTTCTGCGGGCTCCAAAGACCACCTGGCCTCTAGGTCCTAGAGCGTGTTCACCCACAGATCCTGTGGCCGTGACCCTCAGTCAGAGCTGCAGCTTCCAGGGTGCGCGAGGCTGCTGAGGAGCTGCTGTCACGAGAAGAGCCAGGCTCCTGTCCCTGCAGGGGCAGCTCAGGGAGGGCAGTGCTGTCCCTGAGCTCCATCCTCTCTGCCCCAATCATCTCCCAGGGCACTCAGCCCAGAGGGACTCTCTGCCCACATCCCTCACCACTGGTCGCCGACAGGGGCACGGCACCTGTGGACGGTGTGCTGGTGATGGTCTGTGAGAGGCACAGGGGAGCGTCTTTGTTTGGTGACTGTCATATCTCCATCGGAGAAAGTGGCACCTGGCGTAGGGTCAGCGCCAAGCAAATGTCCGTTAAATAAACGAACTCTTCAAGGAGGGCAAGCGGGAATGTGCAGATCGGGTGGAATAGAGACTCACACGTGAGTTTTTGAGCAAAAAGAAGCCTCAGCTTTATGCTAGTTGACCATTCTAGGTTCCACGACTGGGGAGGGGAAAGCAACAATATTGGGCACGTGGGGGGCTGGGTGGCACCTCTCCCAGTGGACCCTTGAGGCCCTCCTCCCCTCCGCCTCAGCATCCTTCTCTCAAAGCCGCTGCCCTGCAGGGCCTCGGGCTCTGACCTCCTGCCGCCCCGTCACGGGCTTTGAATGTTTGTTTTTATTGTGGGCTGTGGACCACATGGAAGAGCATCACTCATCGTACCTGAAGGTTGTGCCATTTCAGTCTGGAACCGAGAAGTCCTAAGTAGGCTCTGACATGGTAATAGTGAGTTTAATTTTTCATCTGCCTCCAGCTATTGTACTTACCAAGCCGTCCTCCTCGGACTCCAGAAGCGAAAAGGGGAAAGAACGGCTTCCCAGTGACAGGGCCATTTGTCAGAAAGTTATGAGTGGATGCGAGCAGGCTGTATAGGAAGTGTGTATTGAATGATATGACACACTGGCTTCTAATTGCTGCTGCCCTTCTGATCAATAATACATGTTTTCAAAAAGCCTCTGTTTGCATTTACGCGATGGACTGTAACTACTGCAAAGGATCCATTAAGACCTATTTTAAAAAGTGCATTCGTAAAAACTTGTCTAAATCTGCATTACAAGGCAGATTATGAAGCCTCCTGGGGAGATGTGTGTTTTTTTCCAAAGAGCGTCCAGGCCGTATTTGCTGGACTTGCCGATTCGAGCTCCGGGTCTGCACAGCTTGCCTGGGAGCCAGGCCCGGCCTTCTCCTCAGCCCAGATGAGGCCAGAGGGAGGCACCTTCAGGCC
The DNA here is from genome assembly GCF_014108245.1 of Pipistrellus kuhlii. Classification (NCBI taxonomy): domain Eukaryota; kingdom Metazoa; phylum Chordata; class Mammalia; order Chiroptera; family Vespertilionidae; genus Pipistrellus; species Pipistrellus kuhlii. The sequence goes on along the minus strand of NW_023425460.1, from coordinate 251,169 downwards.
TGAGCCCCATCCGGTGCCAGCTGCCTTGAGCCAGCCGTGCCCTCAGGCTGGCACTCTTCTCAGGGTGACAAAGCCCCCCGGAGCCAGGTGGGGCTCCCCAGGGTGCAGTGACAGCGCTGGATAAGCAGCGAGGACTGGTTCCAGGGCTCACTCTCTCTCATGAGAAGGCAGCGGATCATGTGGGGAAGGGAGAGGAGGGGTGAGGCAGTGTGTGTGCCACCCCACACGGGTGTGCCTCGTACCTGTGCAGTGGGGAGCCAACACCAGGAAAGCAGTCATTTGGATTTAGGGGTCACCTGCTCTCTGTGCTGACTCAGCACTGTCCACTGACCCGTGGGCCTCACTCCTGCTGCTGATGGGAGTCAATGGTAACGGCTCACACTGGCTGCCTGGGGTCCACCTGTCAGACACCTGGGGGAAGGGACCTGCTTTCCCACTGAGGCCCAGAGGCCTGGGAACATGCTGGGTCCCTCAGAGAAGAGACGCAGCCAGCACACACCCAGAACCCTCCTGCAGCCTTCACACCATGCCCGGGCCCCGCCTCCCTCCCAGGCAGGACTTCGAAGAGGAATGAGGAAAACACCAAATTTCTGCTGAGCCAGGGACTGTGCTGACCCTGTCGTTGCTTCGTTTGGGGTTTGGCCTCACAGCACGGCAGGGCGGTTACTGTGCCATTCCCACATCACAGAGGAGAAACCGAGGCCCAGGCATGCAGCTGGCTGGCTCCTGGGTTAGGAAGCAAACATGGAGACCGTTTTCTCTAGAGAAGGGGAAGGGAGAAGAAGGGGAGCGCAGCAGAGGAGAGAAGGGAGGAGGAGGGGAAGGAGATTCAGAGGAGAGAGACAATCTGCGGTGGGGGCCTTGGAAGGGTGAGTAGGGGCGAAGAGTTGAGGCCAGGCCTTCTGGGGGAGGCGGGCCTTGTCTGAGCCGCACTGGATCTGACAGATGTGAGGACCTGGTCACGTGTGCTCCAGAGCCCTGGGCTCAGCCTGAGGAGGGTCCTCTCACTGGCCAGCTGTGGGCCTGAGACAGGCAGGCGGGGCCTCCAGAGCCAGCTGTGGGCACTGGCTGTCCTTCAAGCTGCACCTGGAGGAAAGCCTTCAGAATGGCCTGCACCTCACACCCACTGGGTAGCAATGCAGCAGTAAGCCCTATCACTACTTCTACTTGCAGAGGGGAAACTGAGGCACCCAGCAGTTGGCTACAGCACTCACAGTCATTCTCAGAGTCCATGCTGCCAGCCTCTACCTCACAGTGCCTGCCCGAGGGACCGGGACCCCCTCCCACACCCACTCTGACCACCTCTGGCCCCGGTGGGGCCTGAGAGCCCTCGGTCAGCAGTCCCTGGGATTCTGTCTGGCGTCCCATGCTCCCAGGACTGGGCTGTGCTCCTGCCTTTGTTACCCCACCTCGTAAAGCCCCCAGGACCGGGGTCCCTGTCCCTGTAATCAGCCTCCACTCCTAAGAGCAGTCCTTCCCTAGTCCCCTCAGCCACCTGGATCCAAGGCCCAAGGCATCCTTTCCTGCCTCCTCCCCCCACCAGAGCCTGCACAGGATGGGGTGCTGTCCGCTGCCCTTGACCTCCGCCCTCCCTTCCCTGTGCTGTGCTTGGAGCCAGACCCAAGGAGGCTCCAGGTAGGCCTCATCTGCAGGAGTCATGTATGAGCCACCCGCCCACAGAGCGCCTTCTCCTGTGTCAGGGGCAGGACTTCATACACACTATTTGAGTCTCTCCTCCCGGCCACCCTGAGCGGGGCACACTATTTCAGCCCCCTTCTGAAAGATGGCAAAACCGAGGCACAGAGAAATAAAGTGGCTTGAGCAGTGACACGTGACTTGTCAGTAGCAAAATTCAAACTCAGGTCTGACTCACTCCACAGCGGAATCCTGCACCAGAACCTCTTGTGGAACTGTTTTTGGGGGACATGCTTTTTTGTGGAGGCAGGGCCCAGGAACCCGCAGATAACAGCTGCCCTGGGGGCTGTGAGATAGGGGTGGGAGCACTGGTGACACTGTGACCCCCTCCCCCCCACCTCCGAGAGCACTTCAGTGCCTGTGGGAGCCCAGGCCCCAACAATGTGGCCGTGGCAAGAAGGCTAGAGCCAAGCTCTAAGCCTGGGCGCGATGGGGGTGTGATTGATGGGGCACTTACTGTGTGCCCACCCCTGAGCGCCACGCTCACACACGCTCCCTCTTCTTATCCTCACGCCTCCTAAGAGGCGGTGTTTACAGTTGGAAACAGACACAGGGGAGATGGCGGGGAACCAGGACAGGGAACCGGAACCTTCTGTGGCCCCTGGGACAAGGTGGGGAGAGGGAGAGATTTTGGGGGGAATCAGACCAGCATCTTTGGGTTATGCCCTTGCTGGGCTTCCAGCCTCACCCCGGGGGACTCAGGGAAGCAGCACTGCCCCCTCCCCGCTGGGGAGGAAGCCCTCCCTGCTGCTCTGAGGTCCTCGCCCTGAGCCCATGCACAGTCCCTGGCAATGAGTCCCTCCCACCTGCAGTCTGAGGCCAGCAAGCCCAGGGACTCACCCCTGCCCTCTACTGTGTGCTCCTCCGCTCAGGGTCCTGGGCATGCGTGAGGGGGAAGGTATGCAACCATGTTCATGTGTGTGGCACACATATGAGAGGCCCCACCGGACACTGATTTATGAAGGCAATGCCCTCACATAGCGTCAGGTGTCCACTCAAGACCCCCAAGGGTGGAGGTACAGAGAGGGCGGGAGGGGGAGGGGGCCCAGGCAAGAGCATGGCCTCAGATGGGACACACAGAGCCTGCCCAGGGTCAGCCCGGGCCTGGCCCAGGTGCTCCCTAAGAGGCTTGGGGGAGGGGCTGGTTGGAAGAATAGGCCAAGCCACGCCTCTTCCGTCTGCATTCTCCTGCCACAGGTGAAGTCCCCCTCGGTCCCTCCCTTCCCTGGACATAGCCCTGAGTGTGCAGCCTTGTGGCCATTAGCACCAGAGAGAGGGCCTGTCTATACTCAAGGGGGCCCCCGTGGCCAACGCCAGCCCCATAAACCTGAGTGCCCGGGGCCCTGGGCACGTGTGGCAGGCGACACCAGTTCTGGTGGCTGCAGGGCAGCTCACGGAGCTGGCAGCACTGTGCACTGGCCTCCTGCCAGCAGCCCCACTCCGGACTTCCTGCTGGCAGAGCCCCCGGCCGGCCGGTCTTGGCAGCTCCTCCTCCCGCCTGCGCGGGTGACTTCATTTGACTTCATATCTGCAGAGTGATGTGCAGATCTCTGATGCAGCCCTGAGCTCAGCCAGGGAGAGGGCGGGGCTCTGAGCACAGCGGGCAGAAAAGACCCTGCATAGGGCCTCCCCAGCTTAGGCACCTCAGACCCCCCACCCCAAGGCTCCCATTCCTCTGGCCCAGACGAGCCAGGCCGCACAGGCGGCTGGGGTGGAGGAAACAGCGGGCTTTTCCCACAGAAGCTCAGCACTCTCCTCCACCCTCACCCGGGAGGCCCTCCGTGCTGAGGGCCCCGAATGTTCCCTTTAGGATTCTCTGTCTTTGTGGGCATCATTTCTTTGGACCAGTTCCTCCCTGCTACTCGCTCTCCTACCCAGTCAGTCCCACGTACAGAGTTCTGTTGAGGGGCGGGTCCAGCCTCCAGGCACCCCACTATCCCGCCGGCACCAGGTGTCTTTGAAAGGTGCGCCCAGGGCCGGTTCCTGCTCCCTCTGGTAGGACCATCCTGAAGAGGGGGTATCACAAACTGTGCTAGGAGACCCCTCCCCTCTCCTTCACCAAAACCTGGGCATGATAAGCTGGACTCCAGCTGGCTCCTGGAGAGCTCAGAAGGTGGAAAGAGCACTCCGTCTCCCCTACCCCTGCCCTGGGCCTTCCCCTCAGCCCCCCAGCTTGAATGGTGCCCCCAAGGAGGCCGAGCTCCCGCCCCCACCCTCCACCCCCCACCCCAACACACACGCCCCGGCTCCAAGGAAATGGCGGAGGACGCGCTCCGTGCCAGGAGCCTGGAGGCGGGGCACCCGCTGGTCCCCGCGTCCGTTCCGGCGCCTCTCTGCCGCCTCCCGCACCCCGCATCCCGGCCAGCTTCCCTGCCCTGTGTGTGTGTTTGGGGCGGGGGGAGGCCTAGGTGATGGAACCCTGAGCTGGGGCACAGGCTGTGCGTGCAGAGGGCGAGGGCTGGGCTGCGGGTGGCAGACCCGCATCCCGCACCTCGCGCCCCGCGCCCCGCGCCCCGCACCTCGCTCCTGCCCAGCCCAGCCCAGCCCAGCCCAGCCCAGCCCACCCCTGCACCGGCGCCCGGTGCCGGACCCTACTGGCTCCTGCCGGGTTCGCACTAGGCGTGCCCAGCCGGTCCCAGGCCTCCCCGCCCCGCAGGCCCCGCCCCGCAGCCCCGCCCCGCGGCACCTCCCTCGCACCCGCGCCGCTCACCGGAGTCCGCGGCCGGAGCCCGCGCAGCACGCAGGTCGCCCCGAGTCCTCCCGACGCTCCCGGCGGGATGGGACGGCCCGGCTGAGCGCCCCCACTTGTCCCCGACACTTGTCCCCGACACCCCCCGGCCGAGCCACCACCCTCCTGCCGGGCCCCAGCGCGCACGGCGATGGCGAAGGCGACCGCCGGCTCCGCGGGGCTGCCATGGCTGCTGCTGCTGCCGCTGCTCGGCGAGGGTGAGTCCGCGGCCGGGGCCGGGGACTAGGGCCCCGGGGGGGAGGGGGCGCGGGAGCCGGGGGTCGGGGGCCCGGGGGCCGGTGCCGGGAGGGGGGGAGGCAGGGGCCGGTGCAGGTGCTGGGGGGCCGGTGCCCAGGAGGCGAGTGCCCGGGGGCCGGGGCCGGGGGGCCGGTGCCCGGGGGTCCGGTGCCCGGGGGGTCGGTGCCCGGGGCGAAGTTGGCACCGCGCGGAGCCGCGGGTGGACGCACTCGGAACGCCTTTCTGCGAGCGGCGGGCATTTGCGGGCCGGAGGGACCGGCGGGGAGCGGCGTGGCGCAGTGGGCAGGGTCCCTCCGCCGGAGCTGGGCGGGTCTGGGGGAGCGGGACGCGGGCCAAGCCGGGCGGCTGGGGCTGGTGCCGGGGCCCGAGCCTGGTGATGCTCTGAGCGAAGCGGCGGAGCTGGTTGGGACTCCGGCGCAGGTGGGGGGGGGGGGGGGAGGGTAGGAGGGGGGCCCAGAAGCCGGCCACCTGCGCGCGGAGTTCGGTTCCTGCAGCAGATCGCGTCCCGGTGCGCACCCCGCGCTCCACAGGCACAGCCCGCCGCCGGCTCCCCTGGCGCCCCGGGGCGCGGAGAACGGCCGCTCTTTACAGGAGGTTGCTCTTCCCTCCTGCGTTTTCGCCTCCCGAGTCTCTAAAAGCCTAAAAGCCCGGCGTTTGTTGGCAGGCTGCCCTGGATGGCCGGCTCAGACCGCCCGGCGCGGGGGCAGAGGCCTGCGGTGGTCAGGGCACCTGCGGGTGCGGCCGGTGGGTCCACATGGCGGCTCTGGCCGGCCTTTTCCAAGAGCTTTTGGTCATCGTAGAGTGGGCGGAAGGCTGGCCTCTGCCCACACCCCACACCCAGCAGGACAGACCCTAAGGCTGTAGACTCTTACCCTGCATGTACTTCCCCTCAGCAGTGCCTGACTGATGGCACCCCTGTCTTCACCCCGTTTCCCTCTGAGAGGGAAGGCACTCCGGCCACCTTCCTGGCTACTTACACAGAGCAGGCGCGCGCTCTCTCTCTCTCTCTCTCTCTCTCTCTCTCTCTCTCCCTCTCTCCCTCTCTCCCTCTCTCCCTCTCTCCCTCTCTCCCTCTCTCCCTCTCTCCCTCTCTCTCCCCCTCTCGTCTTTGGGGACAGAAGAGGGAGTGGCCCCATAATGCTAGTCCCCGGTCCGCACAAACTCTGGGTTCGCAGGCTTGCTCCAGGCTGAGTCTGTGTGACTGGGTCCCAGTCTCAGGAGCAGATAGGAAGCCAGAATGGTCCCCGGAGTGAGACTCCCTCTCCTTGCCCTGGGAAAGAGTGGGGCAGATCCGTTTTCAGGATAGGCCCCCGGGTCCTGGGTCCCAGGTCCCGGGTCCCAGGTCCCAGGTCCCAGAGAAAGACTGGCAGAGGCTGTGAACACAGGCAGGGCAGGTGAAGGGAAGACCTCCCCTCGCTCTTAGGCTGCAGCTTTGTAATTGTGGGCTGTGGTCTGAGGCAGTGCGCAGGGCAGCCTCCTGGCCAGCAAAGGGTTGCCTGCCACAGGCTTCCCCAGTGCCCTTCCCCTGCCTTCTGCTTAACCAGCGGGCCCTGGGAGGCTGCGGGTGGCTGGACTGGGGTCCGGGCTGTGAGGGCTGGCCGGTGGCACTTGGCAGGAACAGGTGGCTTGTCCACAGCCCTGGGCCGTGGAGTTGGATGGCCCAAGACAGGCTCTCTAATCCGGGGAAAGTGAGCCGACCACCTTCCCTTGGGATGCCCAAGAAACAGCCCCTGGTGGCACTAAGAGTGGCGAAGTGGCCCACAGCACCCTGGAGGAGACACCTGGGGCCTCTGGAGAGGGTGGAGGGTGCCCCTTGGGGCGGCAGAGCCTGACTCTCAGCGAGCTGCTCCCGCTGCCACGCCTGTGCCTGCGCCGCAAGAACCCACCCAGGCTGGAGCCGCTGGGCCTGGCGCGCCCTCTTGTGGGCGCGGGGCGCAGTGGCCTGGCCGGCTGCCTGGAGGATGAGCTGAGTAGAGGATGAAGGCCAGCCCCTGCTGGTCAGACACTCCCAGAGACTGACTGGAAGCCCCCTCTGTGCTGGGGGACCGGCAGGAGGGGGCTCGGAGGCGATCAGATAAAGAGGCAGTGGCCAAGATCAGAGCTCAGGGAAAGGAGCAGCGCTGCCTCCGGCTGGCAGGCGTGGGCTGGAGGGCCCAGAGCAAGGTCATGGAACACAGGACAACCCCCGGACTCACCACCCCCACCCCCACCCCCGCCTCCTGCCTCCATGCCGCATGCGCACACTTCCGTCATCTGTAACCACACACACCTTCACAAAAAGGTGCCGACCCACACACACAGCAGGCAGACCCCCCACTCACACCCTTGCATCCACGCTCACACTCACACTCAGTCACCACAAGATACACCCTGCCCCTCCTCAAGGCTGTGTGTGTGACCCCTGTGGACACACACTCCCACAGCGTGGCCTGGCCTTTCACACTGCACCCTCACCCAGGGGACCCAGACCCTCTCCCTGCCACGCGCACACTGGGGTTCTGCGTGTGCACACAGGGACGCACCCTTCACCCCCACACCCATCCGCCCCCCGTGTCCTGGAGCCAGAGCTAAGGAACCTCCACCCAAAGCTGTCCTCTGAAGAGTTTCTGGCCGTTTGCTGCTCAGCGCAGGTGCAGCCGCCCTGTTATGTAGCCGAGGAATCGGAATCCCGGCTTCTGGGGCTCCGCGTCGGTCCCAGGCTGACCCATACCCAGCACCATCTCCCTGACCCTCAGCTCCTCCTGGGACTTGCGTCTCTCGTCTTCCCGCCTGGCTTCTTGGGTCCCGTTACCTCTTGCTACAAGGAAGGACCTACCCCCTCTGCCTGGGGACCCCCAGACCTTTGACTCCCAGGCACCAAAGAAGGGGAGACTTTCCATGACTCGGCAGGCCGCTCTCCAGGCCGCTGGGCCAACCCCTCTGCAGTGGGGCCTGGGCAGGCGCTCCTGCCGGACCAGCAGGGACCAGAGCAGCCCTGGGCCAGAAAGGCTGCTCCATCCGGTCTTCCTGTCTCTGTCGGCCCCGCCCCTCTCAGTGGCTGGGGACTCGTGGAAAACGGCTCCTGCTCTGCCAGGCTCACCTGTCCTCCTCCTCCTCCACCTGCTAAGCCCCCCCCCCCCCCCCCGGTCTCTCGGAGCTGCCTGTGCCCACACTGGCTGCCCTAGGCCCCTGCCAGGCCAGCCTACCCAAGGACAAGGGGTGGAGCCAGCGGGTGGGCTCCTGAGGGTGGGGCCGGAGCACAGGGCACAAACAGGGACTTGTAGTGAGTGAGCCAGTTGCTAAATTGCCTTTCTCCTGCAGAATCGCTCCAAGGCGATGGCTGAGGAAGTCGCTGTTTTTCTGGTGATGTGGAGAAAATGGGATGCATCACCTAATGGGGAGCTAATGGCCTTTTAGCCAGGGAAGGAGAGAACTAATTAAAAATTGTGGTATCTGTTAAAACCCAGCCTGAGGTGCCAGGGTGAAGGGAGGGCCCTGGCGCTGCCCTCCCCTGAGGCCCTCCCCCTCTGCAGCTGAGAGGACCCTGGTCTGCCGGCCTTGACCTGAGTGAGGCCGGTGCCACAGCAGCCACACCTCAGGGGCTCACCGCTGTGGGTCTGTGCCAGGGACTGCTTCTCTGCTAGCTCACTGTGCCCTCCCCAGACCCTGAGCGAGGTACCTTGTTCCCATTGCACAGGTGAGGAAACTGAGGCGCCCAGAGCCTGTGACCTTGAGCCCAAGGAGAGGACTTACTGACTCCCCAGCCCCGGCCCTCTGTCTCTCAGCAAGCCCCCTGTCCGGGCCAGCAGTGGTGGGGACCAGGGCAGGGCCGAGGGGTGTTCTGGGAGGGAAGGTGGCCCTGCGCCTGCTCCCCACAGTGACCCACCTGCCTGGCCTCCAGGGGCACTGGCCCAGCGGGGGAGGGAGGGCAGCCCTGTGCCAAGTTGTCTGAAGCGGCCCCTCTGGGTCCTGGCTGGCTGGGCTGCTGCCGTGGCTGAGGCCTGGGAGTCCTGGGGCCCGGGGACCGCCACCAGCTGTGGCTCTGTGATCGCGGCCCCAGGGGAAGGCAGAATGTGTTCTGGTGCGGCAGGAAGAGGTCTCTGTGCTGGTGGCACCAGCCTGGAGCGTGTCCCCTGCACACACCCTCTGCCCAGGGACCCCGTGCGGAAGCTGCCGTGCTGAGGAGAGGGGGTGGAGGTCAGGGGACACTTCCCAGGGCTGGGGGCTGGGACACACAGCGGGGGACACAGAGCTGTTGCTACCTTCAGGGAGAGGGCAATAAAGTGTGTGTGTGTGTGTGTGTGTGTGTGTGTGTGTTAAGATAGAGGTGAGGCAGGAGGGTGTGTGTGTGTGTGTTCAGATAGAGGTGAGGCAGGAGGGTGTGTGTGTGTGTGTGTGCGTGCGCGCAGGTAGAGAGAGGCAAGAGGTTGGCTGAGGGTGCGGGGAGAGGGCAGTTGCACTCAGAGTGGTCAGGCCCATCCTGTCCCTCTGCGGGCCTGGGGAGGGCCCTCTGGGGGCACTTCCAGGGCTCCCCAGCCCACCTGCCTCTCCCCTCCCTGCCCAAGTGGCAGAGAGGCAACAGGGGCCCGTGCTGGGGGTCTTGGGGAGGCTGTGACCTGAGGACCTGCCCCTCCCGGACACTGGGGAACCCCTGTGGACTGAGCCCCCTCCTGCCCTCTCTCCTCACCTGGTTCTCCCACCTCCCGCTGTCCCTGAGCTCTGGGGCCACAAGGCCTTGGCTTTCACAGAGCTCCGGCCTCACAGCTGTGCCTCAGAGGAGCCTCTGGGACCCTCTCTGCCCCGGCTGGAGGCGGTGAAGCCACGGACCTCGAGCATCCTCCGTGAGGACCTGGGAAGGCAGAGGGGCCCGAGGCAGCAGCAACAGCAAGGTGCCTGCTCCCTTAGCCCCTGCCCGCGGGAGCCGATGCCCCTAGGAAATGTGGCTGAGGAGATGATGCCAGTGGGACGTTGAGGGGAGCAGTTAGGGCACACCTGGGCCCTAAGGGAAGCAGGTGGCCGGGCTTGAGCAAACACCTCTGTTTGCTTTTGCCCTGTCGGTGGCTCCACCAAGCACAGCAGACAGGGCCCCCACAGCCAGGTGCCCTGACCGGGATGGGGGGGAAGAGAGGGGGGAGAACGAGGGGGGGCGATGCCTGCTCTCCCTGACATCAGGCGTTTGCTCACACCTGCTCAGGGGATGAGCCTGTGTCCCTGCAGGCCCCTGTCCTGGGGGTCCAGCAGCTGCACCCATCGCCATCGTGGGCCCTGGCCCCTTTGTGCACGGGTCAGACATCTGGTTCTGCAGGGCCAGGGCTCCAGGGGGACCCGTGGCCCCGGAGGAGGAGGCAGCGGGCGAAGCTCCCCGCCCTGCCCAGAGCAGTCTGACCAGCTCTGCCTGGAGAAGGGCTCGCTGAACACACGTGGCCCTGGCGTGGCTTTGTCATCCAGACTGGCCCCAGGCCGCCCTCCCACACCTACCTGTGTGCCTGCCAGGAAGCTCTCATGGCTCTCTCTTCCAGAAAGGGGAAAGAAAGTTACCGTATTATTCGGACCATAAGACGCTCCGGACCATAAGATGCACCAGTTTTTAGAGAAGGGAAATGAAGAAAAAAAGATTCTGAAACAAATAGTGTCCTAAAATATTTTATGTGCATTAAAACCCAACATCACAGTCATAAACACATGTAATCAACCCTGTAAAGCACATGTGTCAAACACAAGGCCCGCGGGCCAAATCCGTCCCGCCAGGCCTTGCAATGTGGCCCGCACCGCGCTGTCATCACTGCACTCCGCTGCGTTTCCATCACAATGACAGTTTATGACTGTTCAGTAAACCATTCGGCCCGCGATTTAGGCTGGATTTTAGATTTTGGCCCCTTCTCTGATTGAGCTCGACACCCTACTGTAAAGTAAACAGCAGCATTTAGAACCATTTTAGAGCCGGGCAAGCGCACAGAGACCACACAGAGCCGGGCAAGTAAAAAAACTTTTTTTTTAAGTATATGTGTAGGCTATATTTGGACCATAAGACGCAGGGACTTTTTCCCCCCACTTCTGGGCGAAAAAAAGTGCATCTTATGGTCCGAAAAATACGGTAATTTCCTCACACTTAACTAATAGCCCAAAAATGCTGGGGAAGGTGTGTGCTCTGTATGCCGGGATCTGGGGGTGGGGGTGGGGGTGGGGTGGGGACTGATCTGGGGACTGATCTGGGGGTACACACAGTGATGGGGCCTCAGAGCAGAAGGAGAGAGTTTATGAGTTTCTTCTCAACGTTTTTTGGCCAGTGACACAGGCAAAGGCGAGAGCCGGGCTGGTCCCAGGCGCCAGCTTCTCTGCGGCTCCCCATCCTGCCTCCAGCACGGGCTGCGCATCCCGTGCCCTCCTTTCGGACGGGGGTGGGAGGGTCCAGAGCAGGGCTCTGGGTGCGGTGCCTGCCTGGAGGGGTAGAGCCTGTCGGGGGGCGGCCTGCAGAGGGCCCGTGCTGGACCACAGACATGGTCCACAGAGCCTTGAGAAGCCTTGACCAGGATCCACTGGGACTTCCTTGGCTTCCCTAGCCTCCCCCCGCCACTTGTGTCTGTCAGGGCAGGCGGAACTGTGATTGGTAACAGACACCTCCAACGCCGCCCCCTCCCGCCCCACTGTCTCACTGACTCAACAGTCTGTGTCTCCCGCTCCTGACACTCATCAGCCATCCACACCCGGGGCCACATGATGAGGGGCAAGGAGCCCTGAGCAGCCAGGCCTCGTGGGCCCACGGCAAGCTGCCTGCATCCACGGCTGGAGTCCTGCCTCCCTCCAGCACCGTGGGACCTGTGCCCTGCACATCTGCTGCTCCAGGCCCCCCTCCTGGGCCACACAGCAGGCAGGGCAAGGTGGCGTGGAAAATAATTCACAGTTCTTTGGAGAAGAGAGTCACATAGTAACGTTCTGGAAGGAGCCAGGCAGCGGCGTTGGGCACAGTGCGGCACAGGCATCGCCTATCGTGCTTCCAGAAGGAAACCCGCACCCACAGGCAGCTCTGCCCCTTCCCCAGCCCAGCCCCGCAGCCGCCCTCTGCGTTCTGGCTCCACGGGGATGTCCGTTCTGGACGTTTCTCATCAGTGGCCCTTCACTGGCCTGGATGTTCCTGAGGGACCCACGGTGCCGCTCACACTGGCATCGCATCACTGCCGAGGGCCGTGCTCCGTGGCACGTGTAGCCACGTCTGTTTGCCCTTCCACCGGTCGTGGACATTGGGTTGTGTCCCCCTTGGCCGTGGTGGATAGTGATGCGTGGACAGTCGTCTGTCCGATTCCCTGCTTCCAGGTCTCTTAAGGGTAAACCTGGGAGCGGAACTGCTGGTTCACAGCGTGGTTCTGCGTTCTGTTTTTTGAGGAACCGCCAAGCTCTTTCCCACAACAGTCGACCCATTTCACATTCCCACCAACTGTGTGAGGATTCCCGTCCCACCACGTCCTCGCCAGCGCTTACTATCTCTGCGTTTGTTTGTTTTAATGATAATCATCCTAGTGCGAACAAAGTGGCATCTCATGGTTTTGATTCGCATCTTCCTAATGATTAGTCATGTTGAGCATCTTTTCACTCGCTTCTTGGCCATTTATGTCTTCTTTGGAGAGATATATATTCAGGTGCCACTAATTTAATGGGTGATTTGTCCTTTTTGTTTTGGGGTTTACTTTGCTTTATCAAATCTCCAGGTATTTCTGAGAAGTGGTTTCGTCTTGTGGCGTTCCTGTCACCCAGTGTCTGAGGCCCAGGTCCCTTTTGGGGAGGATACGAGTGTCTCCGATGTCCTCCTGGGGGGCTGAGTCCCCATGACCCCACTGGGGCCCTGAGGACATTCTCAGAAGCCCTGGACCTAAGCCACATGGAGGTCAGACATCCCAGGAGCAATGTGTACAGCTTGTGCTGGACCCTGATGCCTGGAGACTGGCCTGGAGGACAGGGAGGAGGCAGGGGCGGGGGGGGGAGGGGGGGCAGTGTCCCGCCTGGCCTGGCTAACCCAGGTCCAGGGCCACCTTGTCTGACTGAACCTCAATCCAGACTCTCCAATAACCAGGCAGATGCGTTGCTGCCATGTGAAAGCAGCTGCCAGTCTGTTGGGGAGTTTGGGGGGACAGTGGTGCTTTAGGGAAGCAGTGCCCCCACCTTGCACAATGCAGGAGCCCAGTATGGAGGCCTGGACCGAGGAGGAGCAGGAAGCCTGCACAGCCGGGCAGGCCCATCCCACAGCCGGGAGGGAGAAAGGAGAACTGGCTCTCCCAGCAGGTGCCCGGCGCCCGGGCTGCCCGGGTAGCGCTTCCAGGGAGCAGCTCACAGCCGGAACTGACCGGAGAGGCCCGGTGCCCGTCAGGGCACAAGCCCAAGTGGGAAGGAGCATGGGGCGTTCCGCCCTTTTCTTTCTGCTTCCTCCTGTCACCTCCTTCAGATCTAGGCTCCTGGCTTCTTGCCCTGTCAAGATGGCCTAGGAGCACATGTGTGGCTCTGAGCCTATTCCAGCCCCACATCCCTCATCACACAGGGGCCACCTACGCCGGAGCCCACCCCCAAGTTCCATCCTGCCCCCATCCTGCCGGTCAGGAAGCTCAGCGTCAGGTGAAAGCCTCCCATTTCTCAGACGGGAAGACTGAGGCCCAGACGGAGGTGTGAGCTGTCACATGTGGGGGAGGCATCGTCTGAGGATTTGTTTGCCATAAACTACACAGTCCCCCCAGCTCTGGGGCTGGCTTTCTTTCTCTCCTCACCTCTTCTTCCCCCGTCCCCTGTTAATTCTCATCTGAGGTATTTTTCTTTTTTCTTTTTGTCCAGAGAGAGTGGAAGGAAGGGAGGGTGGGGAGAGAGAGAGAGAAACATTGGTGTTAGACACACATCGATGGGTTGCCTCCTGCACGTGCCTCAACCAGGGCCGGGGATCATACCTGCAGCCCAGGTCCATGCCCTTCCTTGACTGGGAATCAAACCCGAGACTCCGACGCTCTGACCACAGAGAACACCAGCCAGCGTAGAGGCTCCTGATTCGCTCCTGAAGTTGAGGTCTGGTGCCCCAAGAGGCTGGATGACAGAGTCCAGATGAGGTGGCCTGTGCCCAGCGCTGGTCTGCTGGGCGTGCACTGGGGCCTGAGGACTGGCTGACCTCCCTGGTCCCAGGTCCACACTCTGCCAGCACCCGCCTCTCTCAGAGGCTTCCCCAGCTCTGGGCTCTCCTCCAGCAAAGCAGACCCTCAGGCCTTCTTTGGGGACCCCCCACATCCTCAGGAGAGCCCAGCTTCTGCTCCAGAGACTGTGGTGGCTGCCCCTGGGCTCCGGCCTGCAGCCCTCCTGGCCGCACGCCCGGTGCTCCTCCTCCCACAGGAGTGCAGAAGGGCGAGGACAGAGGCCCAGAGCCGCAGGAGGGGCTGGAGGCGGGAGGCGCCTGCGGGAGCACATCACCTCCCAGCCTGCCCTCCTTCTGTGCTGCGGGCTGATGGCAGGAGACTGCTTCCTTTGAGGGGGCGGCTCTCAGACATGACAAGGAAGCACGTTCAGACTGCAGCGTGGCCTTCCGCTCCCCCGTGAGCTGCAGTGGTCCCAGCGAGGCCCAGCTCTGCCTAACAGGCTGGTGAGGGCTCATGGAGACACCGTGGCCCCAGTCACCCCCTGTGGGCAGGTGCTGCTCTCCCAGGGACTGCCCTGACCAAACACCCCCCACTCCCACAAGAAGGTACGAGCATGAGTCACCATCCATAGGCAGAAGCAGGTCCACTGGATCCACCTTCTCAGTGGGTGCTACTAGGACTGGATAGGGCCGGAGGACGGAACCCCTCATGGCTCACTTCCGTGCCCCACGGATGGGCGTGGCAGGTGTGTAGCATCAGTGCCCCTGGCAGGTGCCCCCTGCGCACACAGCAGCCATCACTGTGTGTGTCCCTGTTGCGGGGGCACAGCCTGGGCAAACTCCTGCGCAGTCACCCCTTCCTGGGCCTTCGCCCTATGGCACAGGAATGTTAAAGAGCAAACTATGCGGGAAACGTTTAGGGGCACCTGCCTTTTAGGAAGGGCTGAGGGAGATCATGGATGACTATTGATGATGCCATTTCCTGCCTGGTCTGCGGGCCAGTGGCCAGGTTCCCAGGTCACAGTGCCCTGGCTTCTGTACGGATGTGTGCGTGTCTGTCCCTGAGCCCGGAGCCCCGTGGCTTTGCACACTGGCCTGTGGGACTCTGTGCTTGGCCCGGGCTCCCGGTCTGTGTGGCCCTCTTGTACAAGGACTGAGCCTCTCTCTGCTTTGGTTTCCCTCTGGAAGACAAGGGTCATGTGGCCCCTCCCTCTGGCAGCTGTGTTGATTGAGTGGACAGTACATGTGAGGCCCTCTCGGCAGGAATGCTCTGTAGGAGCCTCACTGGTTAATAGTGAACACCGGTGAGGAGGGTGCGGGGACGGGGCATGGGCAGGCCGGGGCTGCTGTGCCCAGCCTGCTGGGGCTGTGGGGCACCAGCGCCCTAGAGCCGAAGGGGCCTGGTGACTGCACACGGTCATCACAGGCCACTTGAGTGGCCAGTTTTTTTCCGGGCAGGCCTCGCCCTGAGCGAGAGATTAATCGTAGCCTAATTGTTCGTTTCCTTTGCACAGAAGCCGGAAGGAACTGCCGGGGAGGCCGGTGATTAGCGCGGCAGCTGGGAAATGGCATTTGGGCAGGCGCGTCCGTCATCTCGGGGCTGCCAGGCCGCTGCAGCTGGCCTGGGGGGCGGGAGTGGGTGGCAGCTGCAGGTGCACATGGGGTGCAGCCTGGGTCCCGGTCCCGGGAAGGGGAAGGCAGGGCCTGCGGGCAGAGGATGAGTCTGGGCAGTTGGTTCCTGTGCTGCAAGGTCTCCATCGCCAAACCTTAGCCAAGCCCGGCCCCTCCGGATGGGCAGAGGGTACATGGATGACATGGGAGTCCCGGGAAGCCAGCTGTTTGCAGTTCCGCCAGGAGTGTGAGCGGCGGAGGCCAGGCTTGCTGCCCGTGTTGGATGGATAGAGTGCCGTCCCTAAGCTGCACGGAAAGCTCGGCGAGGTGTGCGGGGAAGGGCCTCCGTAAGTATGGAAGGGCCCCTGTGCGCGCAGGGACCACGAGGCCTTGAGGCAAGGGCTGGCCGCAGGTCTCTCCTCCTCCACCAGCTGCTCCTCTGGATTTCAGCCACTCTGCCCAGCCAGGGCCCCAGAGGACAGGGTCTGGGAAGCCACAGCACTCCGCATTGGGCCCCTGCCCTCCCGCACCTTGGACCACACCACGGGGTCCAGCTGGAGGATGACGGTGGGAAGGGCCCAGAGCGCTGTGCTGCAAGCCGCCAACCAGGCAGGCGGGCAGGAGCCCCGGGCTCCGTGCTGGCCGCAGGGCAGGGAGAGCCCGGCACCCAGGGTGTGCCACGGTGGCTGCTGCTCCTTCCCATGTGCTGGGCCCATCGGGCTTGCCTTTGCTGTGTGCTCAGCCCAACCCCGGAAGGCCCCTCTCAGCCTTGTGGCCACGGTGGCACCGGCAGCCCACTGGAGGCTGCTGGCAGCATTTGGGGCGGAAGGAGTGTAAGGCTGGGAGTGAGATGGCATTAGTTTAACTAGGGTGCCCGATGGGCACCAGGGAAGTAGCTGCTCCAGGCGTTTATTTAGTGCCCAGAGTATGCACCACTCTCTGTGGGGCATATTCCTACAGAGGCCAGAGGTGTGTTGTTTTCTCAGTGGTTTTGCAAACAGAGGCTTACATTCAGAGCAGCGGGGTTGGGACAAGCTATGAGGTTTCCTCAGGGCGGCACTGGCAGGTGAGCAGGTACAGCTGAGCTAAGCCAGGGGCCATGGGCAGAGGCCGCTAGCTCTCAGAGTGAGGTGCTGGGCCACCAAGTTTCTAGAGCCTGCCCACGCCTTCCCTTCACACCCGCACTGTGCCAGGCATCAGGCACGGTTCTGGGTGCACGACCCTGAAGGTCGTTACAGCCCAGCTTTTCTCCCACAACTTCTATGGGCCAAACCTGGAAACGCTGCTTTCATTTGGAAACCTCAGGATGGCTGGCAAAGTGAGAGCGGTGGTGTTGAAGCAGTCATGGGGAGGGTTGAAGGTGGTGGTGGTGGTGGTGCTGATGAAGCAGTCATGGGGGAGGGTTGGTGCTGGTGGTGATGAAGTAGTCATGGAGAGAGTTGAAGGTGATGGTGGTGGTGGGGGTGGTGATGAAGTAGTGATGAGGTGTGAAAAAGATGATGGGTGTGAAGTGATGGTGATGTTGGCTATGATGAGGGTGGGTTATGGTAGTGGTGGTGGTGTTGGATGGAGGTGATGGGAGTTGGGGAATGGTGGTGATGATGGTGGAGGCGGTGAAGCCATGATGAAGTATGAAAGTGATCATGGGTGTGAAGTGATGGTGATGGTGGTGGTGATGGTGGCTATGGTGAGGGTGGGGTTATAGTGGTGATGATGTGGGTGGTGGGATGGGAGTTGGGGGATGGTGGAGGTGTGAAGTGATGATGGAGTGTGAAAGTGATCATGGGGGTGAAGTTGATGATGGGTAAGAAGTAAAAGCGATTGTTATGGTGAGGGGCATTATCGTAGTGGTGATGATGTAGGTGGTGGTGCTGGGAGCTGGGGAAGGTGGGATGATGGTGGAGATGGTCAAGCAATAATGGAGTATGAAAGTGATGATGGGTGTGAAGTGATGGTGATGGTTATGGTGAGGGGCATTATGGTAGTGGTGATGGTGTGGGTGGTGGTGGTGGGAGCTGGGGAATGGTGGTGACGATGGTGGAGGTGGTGAAGTGATGATGGAGTGTGAAAGTGATCATGCGGGTGAAGTTGATGATGGGTAAGAAGTAAAAGCGATTGTTATGGTGAGGGGCATTATGGTAGTGGTGATGATGTAGGTGGTGGTGCTGGGAGCTAGGGAATGGTGGGATGATGGTGGAGATGGTGAAGTGATGATGGAGTATGAAAGTGATGATGGGTGTGAAGTGATGGTGATGGTGGCTATGATGAGGGTGGGGTTGTGGTAGTGGTGATGGTGTGGGTGGTGGTGGTGGGAGCTGGGGAATGGTGGTGACGATGGTGGAGGTGGTGAAGTGATGATGGAGTGTGAAAGTGATCATGGGGGTGAGGTTGATAATGGGTGTGAAGTGATGGTGATGGTGGCTGTGATGAGGGTGGGGTTACGGTAGTGGTGATGGTGTGGGTGGTGGTGGTGGGAGCTGGGGAATGGTGGTGATGATGTGGAGGCCTTGTGGCCGCACATGGGGAGGCCTGAGGGGACATCAGCGCTGCCTGCTCAGTGCCACAGCGGGGCTGCCTGCGGCCGTGTTCTGTGCTCACAGGCCCGGCTGCTGAGGGAGCAGCCCTTTATCCGCCTTTCGCCCTGAGCAGAGGCCTGCCTTGCTGCTCTCATCCCCACCACAGGGTCTGGCCTGGTCCTTGAGCTCTCATCTCAGCTTGCTCACCCTGAATTGGGCTGATGAGAGCAGCCCTGGGGTGGTGATGGTGCAATGAAGGGAGCAGGCACTACACTGGGACTGGGGCCTGGTATGGGGGAGCGGCAGCCTCTGCTCCCACTAGCTGGGGGAATTGCTCTGAGAGGTGAGGGAGCAAAGGCCAGTATGGCCAGGGGCTTGGGGGAAGGCCTGAGCTGGACCCGGGCTCATCCAGGAGAGCGGGTGGGGAGGACCATGGACACAGGCTCACAGGAGAGAGGACGGGGAGGACCAGGCACCCGGGCGCCGTGAGCAGGGCTGGGCAGACCGAGCGCCAGGCCCAGAGCCGGGGTCTAACTGCGGGAGCGGCAGGCCGTGGCTGCGGGCATTGGGCCGGACACAGAGGCCCAGCGAAGGGGTCAGAACGGCACCTGGAAAAGGTGTGTGTGCTGGCTGCCCTGGGCAGGCGGGAGGCCAGAGGCCACTGAACCCTGGGGACAGGGAAGGCAGCAAGAAGCTGGAGAGTTCATGGGAACCTGGCAGGGTGCAAGGAGTGGTCACCCAAGGTCCAGGGGTTGGCACCTTGGCGCACACAGGGAGGAGGCCTGGCCACACCGGCAGAGGGAAGTTACATCACCCGGACTGGTCTGCCCTCTGCCTTCTCTGGGGATCGAGTGACTTTGCACCGACTCCCACACCAGGACACTGTGGCTTCAGGCCCTGTGACCTCCGTGGGCCTGTTTCCCATAAAAAAAGGAAAGTTTTATGACTTTACGTTTTATGACTGTGTTGGCTTAAAGACAAATATAATCCATGCCACTGTCTCATATCTTCTTCTTATATCTCTTTCTTCTGATCTTAAAGTAAATTAAAACTACAATAGCTGTGGGCCCCAGGCACTGCCCTCTGGGCAGCAGTAGCTGCCGTGTCGCTGCCTGTCTGGCATGGAGGGCCCCTGGCACTCTGGCACCGAGGGCTGGCCATGTGCCAGGCCTGTGCGTGTCCTCCCCATGGGATGGCGAGCTCCTGTGCTGGGGCTGTGTTCCTGCGAGTGACCGGCGGTGAGGCCGGAACCTCAGCAGAAAGTAGACTTGCCAGGTACTTACCTGGGCGATGGCAGGCAGCCAGGGCAGCCCTGGGGGGTTGCCAGATGGGGCCAGGAACTTGCCGGTTCTGATGGGCCCTGGTTCTGGCTGAAGATAGAGCTGTGGGCACACTTTAAAACTGAGACGCCCATAGCTGACAACAGAAGCACAGGCAGCAAGAGTAGATAAATTATACTGCATCAATAATATGCCAAGACCGGTTTGGCTCAATGGATAGAGCGTCGGCTTGGGGACTGAAGGGTCCCAGGTTCGATTCCAGTCAAGGGCATGTACCTTGGTTGCCGGCATATCCCCAGTAGGGGGTGTGCAAGAGGCAGCTGATCGATGACTCTCTCTCATCGATGTTTCTAACTCTCTATCTCCCTTCCTCTCTGTACAAAATCAATAAAAATATATTTTAAAAAATAAATAAATAATAGAGTATTATTCAACCTTAAGAAGGAAAGAAATTATGATACATGCTACAACATGGGTGAATCTTGAGAACCTTATGGTAAGTGAAATTAAGCCAGTGACAGAAAGGCAAATATATGATTCTATTCATGAGGCACCTAGAGTCATCAGACTCAGAGACAGAGTCACATGGTGGTTCCCAGGGGCTGGAGGGAGTGGGGGGCGTGGAGTTATTGTTTAGTGGGTACAGAGTTTCAGTTTTACAAGATGAAAGTGTTCTGGAGATGAATGATGGTGATGGTTGCAGAGCATGTGTGCTCACACGTGTACACACATGTTCGTGCACAGGCATGAACTGTACACTTAATGCAACTGAACTTTGCACTTAATTAAGATGATGAGTTTATCCTGGCTGAGTTTCTCAGTGGTTAGAACGTTGGCCCCGCAGACCAAAGGGTCTCAGGTTCGATTCCTGGTCAAGGGCATGTACCTCGGTTGCAGGTTTAATCACCAGTAGGCAACCAATTGATGTGTCTCTACCACATCGATATTTCTTTCTATTTGTCTGTCTCTTCCCCACTCTCTCTTCCTCTCCCTCTTCCCCCGCCCCTGCCCCACACACCTGTCCCTTCCATTCTCTAAAAATCAGTGGGGGAGAAGGACTTTAAAAAAAAAAAAAAAAAGATGGTAAATTTGATGTTATGTGTATTTTACCACAATTAATTGGATTTTTTTAATCAACCCCCTCCAACCCACCACCCCAGGCTCTCACCACTGCACTGGCTGTGTCCAAGTATTAGGCACTTATGCATTCAAGGTCTTTGGTTGATCACCTCCCATCCCCCTCCCCCACCTTCCCTCTGAGATTCTGCACTCTGTTCCAGGCTTCCATGTCTCTGATCCACTCCATTCATCAGTTTATTTTTGTTACTTATTAGATTCCTCATATGAGTGAGATCATGTGATACCTCTCTTTCTCTGACTGGCTTATTTCACTTAGCGTAATACTCTCCAGGTCCCTCCAGGCTGTCTCAAGGGGTAAGACATTCTTTTTACTGCTGCCTAGTATTCCCTGGTATAAATGTACCACAGCTTTTCTGCCCACTCATCTACTGATGGCACTTGGGCTGTTTCCGGATCTTACTTATTGTAAATTGTGCTGCTATAAACATAGGGGTGCATGCATTCTTTCTGATTGATGTTTTGGGTTTCCTAGGATACCCTGATTAATTTTAAAAGCTGATATTCCTTTTAAATACTCCCCAAATTTGTTACTTGCCACAGAGCCTCCCCTTTCTTCCTAAAAGCATAAGACATTATAGTCCCTTGCAAAAGCAGCCTCCAGCCGAGACAAAGCACAGTGATTGGGGGGGGGGGGGTGAAGCAAAGCGAGCCTGCCTGTGCACGAACATGTGTGAGCACACATGTTCTGGTTAACTGACATCACCTGCTGGCTGGGTTCCTCCATCACCACTCAGGTGCTTCCTGAGCTGGGTCAGCGGTTTTGTTCTCAGCCTGCTGGCGGTTGGCTCAGCACCAGCCATTGGCCTCCCCGGGGCAGCCAGTGCACTGGAGGGCGTTATGCCCATAGGAGTCTCGTGAGCAGAAGGGGCATCCACCCACGTGGCTCTGTGTGCCTCACCCTGCTACTGACTGTCCACCCATCAGACCAAGCCAGGGCCTCTTAACCGCGTGTGTTCTCCCCCACCTCCCCGGTGCCGCCCCTTCCACCCCAAATTCTGACTGTTCCTCAAAAATGTGCAGCCACTTCCCACCTGTTCGTGAAACCATTTATTGGTCGGTTTGTTCTTCATCGATTCATCCACTGATTCATTCAGCGGTGACTTGGCCACTGTGGCCGGAAGGTGGGCACCTGGTGGCAGAGTTGGGAGGGGTGAGTGGGGGGGAGTAGTGGACCCCCCGCCCCGATGAGAAGCTGTGTCTTACTCTGCAACCGCGGGCAGAGCATGCTGCGCTGCAGATGGGCAGCCTGACTCAGCTGAGCCTGGCTGCCCGTTGGCAAGTGGCCCTTGGGGTGCGGAGTGGCTGGCGGAGGCTGGGTGAGCCTGTGGTATCTTCAGGTGAGGGAGCGTGGCCGCTTACCTGGGGTGTGGCAGGGGCAGTCTGTGGGCCGGTCCAAAGGGTGGAAGAAGAAAGGGCTCCGGGGGACTCTGTGCTGTTTGGCCTAAATGGGGGGGGGGGGAGGAGAGGAGCCTTGACTGGGGTGGGAGGAGTGGGAGGAGCAGGGGTGGGGGTCTGCTAAGCCAGACAGGACATGGCAGTGGAACGGTTGATGGAGAGGCGCATCTGGCAGTAGGGGTCGAGGTGTCCGGGCTGGTGAACTGGCAGGCGCTGTGGTGTCTGCAATGGTGGCAGTTAGAACTGGGGACTGGTCGCTGTTTGCTAGAGGAGAATCTGGAGAAAGAATAGGGGCTTCCGTCACCAGAGGGGGAGACGAGCATGGGAGGTGAGCACGCTGGTGGTGGTGGTGAAACGGAGAACTCCAGGCGGGAGGTCCCAGGGCACCTGGAGAGGAGAGAGGCAGGGAGAGGCCATTGGGATGAGTGTGGAGTTCGCAGCAGCAACAGAAACCAAAGACATACTAGGAGTCGGCCTCCACAGGACCGGCAACCCGGCCCAGCTGAAGTGCCTTCCAAGAGTGAGGTGGAAGTATTTTTAATTTCCCAAGTACAGTTGACATACATATTATCTGAGTTTCAGGTAGACACGTCCCACCCCATTCTCTTGCTCACTTAGTGCGGACGCCCTGAGCCCTGCCAGGCCTGGTTTTAGCGCTCACCCCTGTAAGTCTGGAGTTGGTAAAAGGCAAGAGACAGGCGAGACACAGGTCCATGTTTGCTGTGAGTGGGATGGAGTGGACGGGAGGGTGGTGGGAGCAGCAGTTTAGCTTGGTGTCCAGTAAGGCTGGCCATGGGTTCATGGTGTTTACTGTAGGGTCTACTTTCAGGGTAAACGTTATGTAAAATGTATTCCTTCTATGTATCCAATATTCAACCAGAATAAAGAGACTAGTGAATGGGATATAGGAGGGACCATGGGTGGACAAGCCAAATCCTGAGTGATGGTGCCAAGCACTTGTGCCTGGGTCCTGGCTTGAGGCCGGAGGGACCCTCCACAGGGACAGCTGGTCCGCAAGGGGGCAGGGGGCACCCGGGGAGGAGCCCATGGGAGCTGCCTGCATTCCCACTGAAGATGTCACCAACAATCCTACTTGGGATGTTGACACCGGGTGTTGCTGGGTATTTTATTTCCTTGCAGCAAGTACACAAAGGAGAGGGGAATCCACAAACTTTGTCTCCCACAAGAGAGGCTTAGCCACTGCTTAACGATGCCATTTGGTTAATTGCATGTTACTTTCTTCTTTGAAATTGGCTCCACTTACCTGGTTGGGTTCCTGGCAAGCTCATCCTGTTGACAGCTGTGTCTGCAAAAATCTCTGCTACATTGTAACGTTCAGCAGGGAAAGAATTTACAAGAATGCTGGGACCTATCCAACACAGACGATAGCATTAGGAAATCGCCTTGTAGAGAGACGGCTGGGCCTGAATAAAGCTGTGACCTGCACCCTCCAGGCCTCAGCGAGGGCAGGGGTGGGCCGCCTGGTGAATGGGCCTGCGGGAAGGCCCTGCCCTCACACGCATGTGACCACACACACTTCTTGGGCCACACCGTTTCACAAATTCTTTGTCAGAAGAGCCCCAAATCTGGCTCTCCTGCTGCCATGTTTAGTTGTCTGGGTCTCCGTGGCAGGGGACCATGGTGAGTGTGGCTCACCGATGCTCAGAACAGCCTGAAGGGCAGGCCCAGAGAGGGGGCATCTGGCCAGAGGTGCCTGCGTGGTCAGAGGGCCATACACTCACCACAGGAAGTGGCGAGGTCAGTGGAACCTCAGGTGAGCTGAGTGGCCCCTAATGGCCAGGACTATGGAGAGCCGAGGAAGGTGAGCCGTAGTCAGGGCCTGGCAGGGCTCCGTGTGTCTGCACTGAGAATGGGATGGGGAAAGTGTGCACCAATGTGTGTGTGAGACTATGCAGCCTGTCCGTGGGGTGTGTGTGTGTGTGTGTGTGTGGAGAGAGAGAGAGAGAGAGAGAGAGAGAGAGAGAGAGAGAGAGAGAGAGGTGTATCAGTCTGGGTCCAGTCAGGAAATAGCACCCACGGAGCGGTGAAAAGTGGAGAAGTTCACATACGCATGATTGTTAAGCTGTGATGAGACCTACGGCGAGGATATGGGAGCTCTGTGGGCACCCCCAGGCTCCCAGAGGGAGGGTACCCAGGGAAGAAGCCCCCACCCCAGGCTGGGGTCAGCCCACTGCCCGTGGAGAAGTTGGGGGGGCGAGCAGGGCCCAGGCTGGCGTGCAGCCGTGAGGCCAGCAGTGGAGACCCGGAGGCCCGGGGAACGAGGGGGGCAGGCACGTGTGTGAGTTGGGAGCTTCAGGAAGGCCGGTGCGGGCTCAGGCTGGGCTGCGCCGGTGCTGGGACTGCGTGTGGCCGGAGGGAGACACTGTGTGCCTGCGGTGGCCTCCGCTGATGAGGCTCAGCATCTTCACAGAGGGGGCACTCAGAGGGTCCCGGGTTGCCTTGAGAATATATGTGCATGTATGTGGGCGGTGTGGGCATGCATGTGTGCACACGTGTGCTCTCGTGAAGGGTTGAATAAACCAGAGGAAGGAGAGGACTTGGGCCTATTCCATCTGCATCAAATATGAATAAATTGAACATCCCAGCCAAGCACGGAGGATTGAAACCTGCCTGGCCTGGCTGCGAAAAGGTCAAGGCAGAAGCAGAACCCCGGCTGGGTGACAAGAGCCTTCCATGCCTGCGTGGCAGACTCAGGGGGGGTTTGCTTGTAAAGAAAACCCTCTGGAAGTTGGACTGAAGCATCCATCTTACAGAAAAACTGCTGTTTGACATTTTAACCCTGCTATTTGGCTTCTGTAAATGCTTCCTTCCTTACTTAAATAATAAGGAAAATAAGACGACTCCCACTTCGGAAAGGCCATTAAACCTTCCCTGGATGAAGTTATCAGTGCTGGCACCAGGCCAGTCCTTTGGCTGCGGTCCCAAGGCCCCAGCACGTAGGGGCTCTTTAAGAACTTGCAAAGAGGGCTGGGAACACCCCATATTTGGGAGACAAAGAAGGTAAAAACATATAAATAGAGGAAAGTTCCTCCATGTTGGGGCCCAGAATTGGAGAGAAATTTTCCTCTGGAGCCGCGCGTAATAAACGTGTAACTCCATCTCTCTAAGGGTCACTTGGTTCTCCGGTTTTCTGTAACCGGACGGCACTTCACCCCACTGAACGTTCGTTCTGCGTCTTTTCCGCCGGGCTGGGCCAGGATCGGAACAGACGGGGTCTGGGGTCTGTGGGCCCCTGTCTCTGTTCCCGCATCCTCACACCCGTGTGCACAAAGTGTGATACACGTGTGCGGGCGCACACACACGCCTTGGAGTCTCCCGGCGTCGTTTTGGCAGGCGGGCAGGACCTGCCTGTCCCGTGTGAGAAGAGCCAGCTCCTCGCCCCTCGGCATGGTGCCCGGGCCCAGGGGCAGCCGGGGAAGCAGAGCCCCGAGGTGCACGGAGGGCGATGCTGGCCAAGCCTGACGGCAAAACGTCCGGCGAGGGTGGGAGGATTCTGTCTCCGCGGGGCCTCACAGGCGGAAGGCGAGGGTGGGAGAGGCCTGCAGGTCCTGCTGTTGGCTGCCCAGAGTTCCCCAGGCAGGTGCCGGGCAGCCCTCCGGCAGGAAGGTGCCCGCCGTGGGGCACCAGCCAGACTGGCCCTCGGCCTCCAGCAACCTCAGCATCTGCCTTCATCCCGACTCCCACCACCACTTTGTTAGCTGTTGTGCTGAACCCCAAGATGTAGAACCTCCAGCAGTCGGACTGGGTGACGCCCCTCCCTTCCCAGGATCAGTGTTGTAGCTGTGAAATGGGGCAGTAAAGGGGTCTGCTCACCGGGGTTTTGGTTCTGAAGTGAGAGGTTTGCACAGTGTGAGCCTGTGCCAAGCTGAGGCCTGTCCGCACCTCCGCTGGCTGCTCCTCTCTCCGGCACGTCCTCCCCTGGTTCAGTTGGAGAAACTGAGGCTGGGAAGAGGTCAGCACTCTGCAGGCCACGGAAATGGACACCGGTGGCCCATCCCAGACCCTCACCCCCCCCCCCCAGACTGGGGCGTCCTTTGTGGGGCCCAGGATAGAGTGGAGATGTGGGGCCCTTGTGCACATCCTGTAAAGAAAGCCCTTCCGGGAGTAGAATTTCAAGACGGTGACGACGGAGCTTTAAACCCAAGTGTGGGCCCTTTGGGACTGCCCAGGCTGCACCCCCCTGAGGCCGGCCCTGCACCCACATCCCCCCCTCCCGCCCTGGAGCACATGTGTTTCCATCTGAACGTGTTTGTGACGAGGAGGAGCATGAAGGCAGCGTGCCCTGCGCCAGGCGCCACCTGGAAGGCATTTTAAGTGCATTTAGGTCTGTTTCTGCTCACAGTCATTGCCTGGCCCGCAACCCCCTTTTGGCAGCAGCGGCCTGGGCCCCACGCGGATTCTGCGCTCTCCCCTGCAGATGTGCTCTGTGTGGGGCTGCATCAGCTTGGGGGCGGGGGCTCCCAGGAGCTCAGCTCATCCCAGCCCCTGAACCACTGGAAGGGCGGACCCCACACTGGATCTGCTCTGCCTACCTGGCAGGTGGACCTCTGGGCAGAGCATCTGCGTGTCCCCTCCTCCGCCGCCCCCCCCCGCTCCTCCCCCACGAGAGCCGTCTTCATGGCCCTCCTCGCGGGCTCACCCAGTGACCAGGCCGGGGCGTGTGTCCCAGCAGAGCAGGCTGGCAGCAGCTCTGTTGCCTCTCGTCACACACGCCTGGTCGCCAGCAGCCGCAGTGCTCCCAAGGAGGCCACCGCGGTGGGGGTGTCGGGCCTCCGGGGGACCCAGGCTGCCCAGGGACCTATGTGCTGTCTGGTGGACCCGCACCTGCCCTCCCCACACCCAGCCGGGTTCCCTGCAGCCCTGGGAGCTGGGGTCTCGGGCACATGCCCCTCCGCCGGCCAGGGTCAGCATCTCCCTTCCCTTTCCCGGGGCATTCCCAGCTCTCCCCACGGCCCCTCGGCAAGCAGGGCTTCCGGCAGCGTTAACGTAGGCGGAAATGCACACACCTTGGCTGTGCATTGCTGACCAGTGGATGTGCCCACATCAGGATACGGAGCCTCTGTGTCCCCAGAGCGTTCTCTCCTGTCCCTCCCAGTCTGCTGCCCCCAACAGGAAGCCAGTCAGATTTCCATCACCTAGAAGCAGTCCAGGTCGTGCCGTAGGTGTTGGTTTGTGCCTGACCCTTCACGTGGCCCGATGTCTGGGACTGCCCCAAGTCATCCAGCGTCGCTCGTCCACCCCTTTGAATTGCCACCGAGGACGCCTCCTGTGCAGACCCTGGCTGATGTGTTCCCCTAAGGGCCTGAGGCCGCCCTGGCTCAGGCTGTGCACAACCTGCCATTGGCGAGCAAGCTTCCCCTCCTCTTGGACAAACGGAGCGGAATTTCCGGGTCATGTGGTAGGAGAGCATCTACCTTCAGATAAAAATGTGTTTCTTATAAGGCACTTTCTTCATTTCTGGCCACACCTGCCTGCCCAGCCCGTGTGGCTGCGTCTTCTCCACGGGAAACTCCGGCTCCAGGGGACCTGTTCGGAGCCGGGGGGGGGGGGGG
Source organism: Pipistrellus kuhlii (assembly GCF_014108245.1). Classification (NCBI taxonomy): domain Eukaryota; kingdom Metazoa; phylum Chordata; class Mammalia; order Chiroptera; family Vespertilionidae; genus Pipistrellus; species Pipistrellus kuhlii. Next base: position 223,894 of record NW_023425460.1, on the reverse strand, counting down.
GGGGGGGGGGGGGGGAGCCCCGTCCACATGGGTCACGTGCTCATGGAGCAACGGTGGAGAATGGTTTTGCAGCTACTGTAGACTGCCTTTTCTTCCTTTTTCCGTTTGAAAGCAGTACATTTTCAGCTAATGTTTAACTGGACAAATAATTGTGTGTTGGTGTTCTTAGAGACGCAGATGAGAAAGCCCTAGTCGGTTCAGAGTCTTAAGTGAGCAAGTTTCCTTTATCCGTGAGCATCTTTTATCCCAGGGTGAACTGAAGCCGCTGGGAACGCCCCTGTGCCCAGGAGGCCTGCTCCTGGCTGCGTCCCCGCCCCTCACTCGATCCCCTGCTCCCTGCAGCCCCGCTGGGACTCTACTTCTCCCGGGACGCGTACTGGGAGAAGCTGTACGTGGACCAGCCGGCCGGGACGCCCCTGCTCTACGTCCACGCCCTGCGCGACGCCCCCAACGAGGTGGCCAGCTTCCGCCTGGGCCAGCACCTCTACGGCGCCTACCGCAGGCGGCTGCACGAGAACGACTGGATCCGCATCGAGGAGGACACCGGCCTGCTCTTCCTTCACCGGAGCCTGAACCACAGCTCCTGGGAGCAGCTCAGCCTGCGCAGTAAGGCTGCCCACCCGCCTCCTCCCCCACGCCCGCAGCTTGCCCACAGCACGCCCTCGCTGAGGCTCAGGGGGTCTCTGCTGTGTGAGAGGCAGGGAGGCTGACCTGACTCCGTGCCCAGGATAAGTTTGGGGGCAGCTGGTGGCCCTGGGCCTTCTGCTCTTCCAGGACTTGGAAGGACCATGTGAAGGATGGGGTGCTCTCTCCTCACTGGACCCAGGTGCCTTTACCGGTTAACAGGGATTTGGGGCTATGAGAGGGGTTATGAGGGGCTGGAGAATCCCAAGGTTTCTCTTTAGCAAACGACCTGGCTCTTGCTGGAGACGCAGCACTTTGCACAGACAGCCTGTCTCACCATCAGCAGCACGCTGCTCTTGGCACCTGCTGGGGACCTGGGTCGGGTGGAGCAGATGAATGATCTGGCCAGGCCCTCAGAGCTGGGGTCAGAGCCCGGTGGAGGCCGTGCGTGACCCTGGTACAGGCACGGGAAGGGGTGTGAAGCAGGGTAGTGCCTTGTGGCACAAAATGGTGATTGCACACCCAGTAGGTCCCCGCTGGGCCCTCACACCAGCCCTGAGCTGCCGTGCGCGGGTGAGAGGCAGGCAGCCCGTGAATGCCCGTGGGGGCCACTGCCCAGTAGGGCAGAAAGACTGCACCGATTTGCCAAGGAAAATCAGGGACCCCGAGTAAAGAGGGCACCCCAGACGGCTGGAGGAGGTGGTGTCTGAGAGGGTCTTGTTTATGCACGCAGTTGCCGTCACCTTCATCCCGGGGCCCCTGGGGGGAGGGGGCTGGCAGAGCAGGGCTTGGGTGGAGGCCAGAGTGGAAGTTGCTGCAGGCGCCGTCTCATTGGCCACCTCATCGGCAGCCTCTCCAGGAGGGCAGCCTGTGCACTGCCGGGGCCAGCAGGGGGCGAACACACACTCTCATTTCAACAGGGAACCTGTACAGAGAATTAGTAGCCTTGACGGGGATTGGCAATAAAACACAGGCTAGTGAGAGGCAAAGAGGAGTCAGGAGTACGGAGATGTGAGGGGCGGCCACTGCCGTGGCCGAGAGAACGGGTTCAGGAGGAGTCCCCCACCCAGCTGAGGTCCAGACCTCAGCGGAAGGGAGTCAGGGTGGTGCCTCCATCATGGAATTTGCTGGAGATCCCACCTCTGGGTGCAAGGCACTCTGTCCACATCGTGTGTCTGCGGGGGCTCCTGGAGGAAGCTGCCTGGGGAGGGTGTGGCGGCCTGGGGAGCCAGGGCACCCCGCTGAGGGCAGAGTTTGAGCCGAGACCTGAATGACTGGAAGGGTTGGCGATGATGAGTCTAGGCAGAGGAAGCAGACAGAGCCCAGGTGCAGGCAGTGGGGGCCAGCAGGAGGCGACGGCCAGGTCAGAGCTCCGCCGGGCCCATTGACCACAGTGAGGACTGACTTCCCACCCACCGGAGCTCCTGCCCTCCCCTCCAGCTCCGGCCGCCTGGCAGGTGTGGCTGACACCCTGGGCCCGGCCTCTCTCTCTCTGCAGACGGCGGCTTCCCCCAGCTCACCGTCTACCTCCAGGTCTTCCTGATGCCCACACCCCTGCGTGAGGGCGAGTGCCAGTGGCCAGGCTGCGCCCGCATCTACTTCTCCTTCATCAACGCCTCCTTCCCGGCGTGCGGCTCCCTCCAGCCCCGGGAGCTCTGCTTCCCGGACAGGGAGCCCTCCTTCCGGATCCGGGAGAACCGGCCCCCGGGCACCTTCCACCAGTTCCGCCAGCTGCCCGTGCAGTTCCTCTGCCCCAACGTCAGCGCGGCCTACAGGCTGCTGGGAGGTGAGTGCGGGCCTCGCGGCCGCTCCTCCGTGCCCGCTGTGTGCCAGGCGCAGGGACACGATGAATGGCCACCACGGTGTCCATTCATCTCGCGTCCCAGGAGGCCTGTGTGTGCCTCGGGGCCGGGCACCGTGCCCAGGGCTAAGGAGGCGACAAACCAGCAGAAGCCCAGCCTGCCTGGGGCTGCCATTCCTGTGGTGGGCGGAGAGCGGAGAGAGCGAACGTGAACTGAGGAAGTGGGGCAGCTCTGAAAGGGGCGAGGTGGGAGCCAGGAGAGTGGAGTGGCGGAGCTGCTGTCTTCAGGGGGACTCCACGGAGGGCATGCTGTGCGTGATGGGAGGTCAGAGAAGTTTCTGGGGAGTGGCCTGGGCTGCCCACTGAGGGACTGAGGAGTCTCGGAAGGCTTTTGAGGGGGCAGTGACAGGATCTAACTTACCGTTAAAGGGTTCGTTTGGCTGCTGTGTTAGGGGTGAAGCACCCACACAGGCTGCAGGGTTCTGTCTGAGCAGTTAGTTGTGAGGGCTGCGGTGTGGGGGAGGGAGTGTGGGGGAGGGGGTGTGATCCCCGTGCAGGTGAGCTGTGTGGTCACGTGAGAAACCATTTAAAGACAAGGAACAGGGACTCAAAAAAGGCCACAGAGGCTGGACTGCTGGTGTGTGGTACCTGGACTCACCCCAGGTTTATCACACACGATACTGATGTCAGAGACTCTCGGAAAAGCAAAGCCCATCCTTTGTCTGTCCCGGGCAGGGGTACGGATCTCTGCGAGCCTGTCCCCAGGCATATGGTTTAGCGCGCTGCTCCCGCTGGCAAAGAATGACACAGTTAAATTTTCTTTGTAACCATATCAGTAGAGGGAAACAGTATACGACACGCATTCCCCACATGTGTAATCCACATGTTACTATGTGGCTCTGATGGGAGAGACTTGAGATTTCCCACCAAGTGTCGGTGACGTCACCCTCCGGGCTGACCCCCCGCCCCCAGCATTCCCGGCCTCTGGGTGTTCCTGGAGGAGGAAGTTCCTGGACGGACTGGGTTGAAAAGTGTGTTGTCATTGCTGGCCCCCCCTCGCTGGGTTTTGGGAGGATGGGGAGTCACTAAATGCACAGCAGTGCCGGGGAGAAGCAGGCGTGCTAGTCTCATCCACTCATCCTCGGCGGGGGGGATGTTATCAGAAAAAACCACTGAAACCTGTAAAGAAGTTTGTGAGTTTATTTGAGCCAAACTGTCGACATATGCCAGGAAGCAGAACCTCAAGGAATTGAGGTAACGCTCCGGAGAATGGTGGGTTACATCTGTATTTATACATTGCAATCAAAGGAGGGGATGTAGGTGGGTCACATGAAATTCATTGGTGATGGATTAAGGAGGTGAGATAAAACAAAGCTGGGGAAACCCCTGGGGTTGGATAAAAAGTGAAATAAATGATGGGCACACACTTAGGTGGGTGCAGGAACAATAGACATGATAATGAAGGAATTTGTGGGATCTGTCCTGGCACTCACCACATTTGGTTGTGCCCCAGGGGCTCCAGAAAAAGGTTCGTTACAAGTTACCCAGATATTTCAAGGGTATGTTATCATAGATGCAAAAAGACAGATAGGCTCATTTAAGGTAAAAGTTGATCTTGTCAGTGAAGATACTGGCCTAGGATATAACTGCCCACCATCACTGCGTTTAGTTGAAGTTTAATTTCAGACCATCATCCTTTGTGGGGACTTTAGGTCTCTGAGTTTGCAAGACCTCCATGCAGGCCTCCCCTGAGCTGTCAGGTCAGCATGTGGCCCCTTGCGCCCACGCTAGGCACACAGCGACCAGCCCTGAGCCACTCAGCCCGGGGCTGCAGAGCAGGCTGCGAACCCGGCCGAGGAAGTATCTGTGTTCACAGCAAATCACTCGCTAGCTGTCCCCGTGTTTGTTTTCTGGTGGTGGGATTGTGCCTTGACTTCTCACGTTCTCTAAAATGAACACATATTACTTCCGTCACTTAAAAAAAACTAACATTGTCTTCAAAAAGCAGCAAGTGCTGGCAGCTGGACCTCTGGGCCTGCAGCCTGGCTGAGCGGATGCCACCCACAGCCCAGGCGAAGGGAGCGGGGCCCTCCCTGGGTGGTGAGATGGGACCTGCGGGGCCTCCCCGTCCCCATCCTCCATCCATCAGCGCCATTGCCGGCTGTGGCCGCAGGAGAGCTCAGGAGCACACAGGCCTGCACATGATGTCTCTGCTGAGCCAGAGCCGCTCCCCCGCAGCTCCTGCTGGGCCTCAGGAAGCAGCGCGGCCGTCCCAGCCCGGGTCACACTGGGGTTCCTGGTCTGCTTTGCGCAGGTGAGAACCTGCCCTTCCGCTGCGCCTCCGACAGCCTGGAGGTGAGCACCCGGCGGGCCCTGGACCGCGAGCGCCGGGAGAAGTACGAGCTGGTGGCCGCCTGCACAGTGCGCACGGGCGCGCGCGAGGAGGAGGTGCTGGTGCCCTTCCCCGTGACCGTGTACGACGAGGACGACTCGGCGCCCTCCCTCCTGGACGGCGTGGACACCGCCAGCGCCGTCGTGGAGTTCAAGCGGAAGAAGGTGTGTCCCCTTGCGCTTGCGCGTTGTCTGTGGGCCCATCTTATTAGTCCCTCTAGTCTTCCATTGGTAGGTTGTCAGGGCGTTCTGCCTGCCTCCGGGGCAACCTGGCCAGCTCCCAGCTGGCCCCTGACGGGGTGGCCAGGGCCCTGGGGACCCAGCCTGTGTCCCAGCAGGAGGGGGAGGCTAAGGGCCTGCATCTAGGGGCACACAAGTGCCCCCAGGAGGGAGAGGACGGCAGCTGGCTGGAGGGCGCTCCCTTCCACCGGCACTCAGTCTTCACCAGGTGGGGTGGGACGGCTTTGAGACTCTGGGAGAGTCGCCAGGGGTGGAGAAAGGCAGGGGTGGCAGGTGGAGGGGGGATCTCTGGGGGCCGCCCCGTCCATCCTAGCCCCAACCCTCTCTTGTACACAGGTGGAGCGCACCTGCCACCTGCTGGGCTTCAGGCTGTCCTGCAGCCAACCAGCCTGCAAAGGCACTGGGAGGGCGGGCAGGTGGTGAGGGGCCTGCCTGCCTCTCTGGGCACCGCAGGCCCGGGCTTGGTGAGAGTGCCATAAGGAAAGCACATCTCATGAGGAAATGTCCCCTGGCCCTGGCAGGGGTGACAGTCGGGGATTCCGTTCGCAAAGGTGTCCTGTGGCTTTGCCCAGAGCCGTCCTTACAGCCCTCTCCAGCCTGGTGGCCAGCTGCTGGGAGGAGAGTGTTCTGGTGGGCGCCTGGGCGTGGATCCGCCCTGCTGTGTGTCGCTGGGCAGCACTGAGCTGACCCCTCCTCCCTGCGGGTCCGGCTGGCTCGGGAGAGGAGCATTCGCCGTGCTCTGCGGGGGCCTGGCTGGGGCGTGTCTGCAGACCCCCGGCATCCGCTCTCACCCATCTGCACAGGCAGTCTGTGGGTTCCCACCACCTGTTCACAGGGGAGGCGAAGCACGTGGCCCAGGGAGGGTGACGGCTGGGGGGGCAAGGGGCCCTGTGGGGACGGGAGCCCCGGTCAGTCTGTCCCAGAGCCAGCTCTGTGCAGACCCAGTCCCCTGCAGGGGGCGTGCCCTCCCTGCATCTCAGGCGCAGGAGCTCTGACCGGCACCCCGTTTCCTGCAGGGCACTGTGGTGGCCACGCTGCATGTCTTCGATCCGGATGTGGTGCCGGCTTCCGGGGAGCTGCTGAGGCGGTACACGGGCACACTGCTCCCGGGAGACGCCTGGGCCCTCCAGACCTTCCGCGTGGAGCACTCCCCCAACGAGACCTTGGTCCAGGCCGACGGCGGCTTCATCCGGGCCACGGTGCACGACTACAGTAAGGGCTGGGCGTGGCCTGGGCCCCGGGAAATTGGCAGCCCCTGTTGCTGGTCAGGGAAGTCCCCTGCACACACCGACACCGAGCCTGGCCCTCTGAGTCCCAGACAACCCTTCACCCAGCCCCTGTCTGTGGCGGGCTCGCCGCATCCACTGTGGTGGGCTTGTACAAGCCGCCCTCTCTTCCTGAGCTGCCCCACGGCTGCCCCTGCAGGCCCACGCCTCTCCGTGCTGCCCTCGCCCGGCTCACTGCCCACTGCAAGCACACGTCCTCGCCCGAGTCCTTTCTCCGACCCTGGCACCTACTTTGCTGCCCTCCAGATGGCCGAGTGCCTGAGGATACTGCCCCTCCACCTTCTCGGCCAGCAGCTCTCCGCTGCCGCGCTCGTTGTGCACAGTAGCAGCTTCACACCGGAGTGGCGCCGGGGGGGGGGGGGGGCCCTGAGGCGTGTGCTGTCCGGCTCTGGAAGGGCCTGCAGGGCTGGGCCCGGGTGCTGGCAGTGCTCCCCTACACGCAGGGCGTTCTCCTGAGCTGCCTGGCCTCCCTGCCCCTTCCCAGCCCTCCTGCCCGCTTCCTGGGCTCACCTTTCAAGCACCCCTGCACCTGGGTCCTTGTTTGGGGATCCTGGGGACACTGGGGCCTTTTCCCCTTTCTTCCTGGCCTGGTCACGGTTCTTTCACACCCTCCCCTCCCCTACGGAGCCCTCGAAGGCTCCTGCCGTGTGCGGGAGACCTCCCCGCTCACTCTGGCCTCTGTGCCAGGCCCCACCTCCATCCTTCCTGTCCACGCCACAGCCTCGGCCATGGCAGGGGCGGAGTGGACTGGCTCCTGGGCCCGGGGCGTGGGAGTCCCGCCCCCCCGGAGGTGGCTGCTGCCGAGAGTTCTCAGGGAGGGGCCAGGAGGGCCAGCAGCCTGCCCAGGGCCTCAGTGGTGCCAGTCTTGGCCTCTTGTGTGCCCACACATCACACACAGTCCCAACACACACACATACACACCTCATACACACACCACACACACAGCACACACATAACCCACACACAGTACACACACATACTCCATACACAAACACACCCTCCACACACACAGTACACACACATACTCCATACACACACTGCACACACACACAGTACACACACATACTCCATACACACACCACACACACACACAGTACACACACATACTCCATACACACACTACACACCCCCCACACACACAGTACATACACATACTCCATACACACACTCTACACACACACACACACAGTACACACACATACTCCATACACACATACATATCCTCACACACACTACTCCATACATACCCTGTGCGCACAGACACACACACACACACACACACACGGTATGTACATACAATACTTTCTGTTCAGTACCACAGCTAACGTTTAAATAGGGGTTCTAACCTATTGCCAGCTGCCAGGTCTGTTACCTGCCCACCACCGTGTGTGTGTGTGTGTGTGTGTGTGTGTGTGTGTGTGTGTAGGTACATGTTGTCAGCCGTGGGCATGTGTGGGCAGCGTATGCACCTGGGAGGAGGCTGCAGCGCCTGGCCGTCATCACGGTGCCCCCTCCCGCAGGGCTGGTCCTCAACCGCAGCCTGCCCATCTCGGAGAGCCGCTCCCTGCAGCTGGCCGTGCTGGTCAACGACTCCAGCTTCCAGGGCCCGGGCGAGGGCACCCTCCTCCTGCACTTCAACGTGTCGGTGCTGCCCGTCAGCCTGCGCCTGCCTGGCGCCTACGCCTTCACCGTGAGCAGGCGGGCCCGCCGCTTCGCCCAGGTGAGCCTTCTGCCCGCCGCAGCCTGGGGGTGTGGAGGGCGGGGACTCCCTCGGGTGGGCGCTCCTCGGGTGGGCACTCGGTCTAGCAGATGGCAAGCCAGGCCGGGTAGCGACACCTCTCCCCGGGCTAACGCGTACATGGAGTGGCCCGGGAGGCGCTGAGGGGTGGAGTGGCAAGATAACTTGTCCGTTATCTTTGTATTTTGTTCTCTCCGTGGTTGGTGTCTGTAAGACGGCTCTGTACGAGGGTAAGAGCAGTGCCCAGCAGGTGTGTGTAAGCTGAGGTGGAGAGACGTCCCTGGCAGGTTGTTATGAAAAAGTGGTTACAGAAACGTTGGTCACGTAGCTCCACACGTCCAAAGCCCGTCCTCACGGATGGGCTGTATCACCGGGCCTTCCACTGGGCCCGGGGGAGAGGAGGCGCGCCACGTGCCTGCTGTAAGCACGTGTGCACCTGCCATAGGCACAGGACGATGGGAAGTGCAAACAATTAGAGTCGGCAGTATTCCTGAAAGAAGACCAATCAGACAGTGCTTAGTGCACATGTGTCAAACACAAGGCCCACGGGCCAAATCCGTCCCGCCAGGCCTTGCAATGTGGCCCTCACCACGCTGTCATCACTGCACTCCGCTGCGTTTCCATCACAATGACAGTTTATGACTGTTCAGTAAACCATTCGGCCCGCGATTTAGGCTGGATTTTAGGTTTTGGCCCCTTCTCTGATTGAGTTCGACACCCCTAGCTTAGTGTGTTGGTGCAGTTCTTTCTAGAACGTTTTGTGTGAGCACTTCTTAAGCTGACCTGAAATGGCAGCAGGATTGGTTTCACTTACTGCCCCCTCCTGGGGAGCAGCCGGGGTGTCATGGTTAATGCCATCTGTCGCCGTCCTGGTGGTCGTTCCTGGGGTTGGCTCCCTGGCCCTTCACCTCCAGCACTCCCTGGGCCCCCTCCCTTCAACACGTCCCAGCTCCCCAACTAGCCACCACCTGGGCCTTTCACGTTGAGGATGGGGGAGGTGACGAGGCAGCCCTCTGTTCCCAGGGTTCCAGCCAAGCCCAGGAAGGCCCTGGTCCTGGGTATAGCCAGGCCCTGTGCTCTGACCATGCGGTGGGCCATCCTGGCCACGTGCACCGGGGACAGGAACTGCTGGTCCCCAAGGCCAAACGCCTGGCCGGGCAGGGAGGGTAGGCCTAGGAGGGAGCCGTCGGCCTTTGTGCCTCAGGGAGGGGCAGTGAGGAAAGAGCCGGCACCTTAGTCCTTGCCTGGAGGGCCAGCGCTGACCCAGACTTCAGTGCCCGGCTCCCGGGCGCAGGGCAGGGGGTGGTGCGATGGCCTGGGGAGAGCAGGGCAGGGCAGGTGCTCGGGGACATGGGGGATGGGGAGTTCAGGGGCCGCTGCCATGCCCCGATGAGCAGGGGACTGTTCCAGGGCTCAGACCGCCAGGGGGTCCCTCCAGCCTCCCCCACGAGCCTGTCCACGCACCCCCTCTGCCTGCGCCTAGGTGGGGAAGGTCTCCGTGGAGAACGGCCAGGAGTTCACGGGCATCCCCCTGCGGTATGAGCTGCAGCTCGCCAGCGCCAACTGCAGCGCTCTGGGGGTGGTCACCTCGGCCGAGGACGCCTCGGGGACCCTGTTCGTGAACGACACGGAGGCCCTGTGGCGGCCGGAGTGCGCCCAGCTCCAGTACACGGTGGTGGCCACCGACCAGCCCACCGGCAGGCAGGCCCAGGGCCCGCTGCTCGTCACCATGGAGGGCACGTGTGAGTTCCGGGCCCCTGGGGGTGTGGGTGGGCGGGACGTGGTACTGCCGCGGGCTTCCCCCACAGAAGGCCTGCTCCTGCTCCCTCCCGCGGTGGGTGGCTGTCCTGAGCCTGCGTCTCCTTCCCTGAGCCTGAGATAAAATGAGAACAGCAGTGCACGCCGCACAGCCCAGCTGGCGGGATGAAGGGTGACGGGGCGTGGGAAACCGCTCCGCCCGGAGACACGGCGTAGCAGTCAGCACTGCTCCCATCACCCTGTTGGTGCATTCTTACGTGCACTTACTGCGGGACTGCCAGATAAAACGTGAATTTTAGGTTAAAAAAAACAACCTCTTGATGTATGTCCCGTGCAACCTCTGCAGAGTCTCTCAGAAGACAAGTCTTTAGGTGTGTCTGTCTAAATGTTAGGGACGCACTTACACAAAGCAGGTATTCATTGTTTATCTGAAACTCGGGCTTTAACCTTGTGTCCTTGGCCCCGTCATCCTCCCTCCGTACTCTCCCAGCCCGGTAGCTGTGCCCCCTTTGGCTGTGGTGCCCCCGTTTCCCAACCGCCCCATCACTCCCCTGCACCTGGTGCCGGTTACTCCCTCCCCCTGACTCAGCCCTTGGGTAAAGCAGGGCCAGTGCTGCTCTGGCCCTGGGAGCCGGCTGACCCTGTGACCTGCTTCCTTCCACCCGCAGACACGGCCGAGGAGCCAGGCTGCCCCCTGTCCTGCGCCGTCAGCAAGAGGCGGCTGGAGTGTGAGGAGTGCGGTGGCCTGGGCTCCCTGACAGGCAGGTGCGAGTGGAGACAGGGAGACGGCAAAGGTAGGCCCCACACAGAGCCGGGACCTGCGGGGTGGTGAGGGCTGACTGGAAGACGGGTCTGTGCAGGTCCTTCTCATGCCTCCTCTCTTCCCCAGAGCCCGGTCCCACCCATGGCTCCTGTGCCAGGAGGTGGGCATGAGCCCAGGGTGTGGGTGGCATGAGGACAGTCAGGCTGGGCATGTCAAGGGAACAAAGATGGCTGGGGCTGGATTCTCTTTGGACTTGGGAGGGTCTGGGCCACAGCTGGGATGTGAGGGGACCAGGAGGCTGTACCCAGGAGGTCCCAGGCCAGGCGGCGGATCCCCAGGCAGGGAGGGCCTATGCTGCGGACAGCAGCCAACTCCAAACTGCACCCACCACTGCAAGGACCCTCTGGCAGGGCAGCCTTGAAGGGGGCTCGCCTTGTCTGGCTTCTGGTCCCCTGGGCACAGCCCCTCCATCCCTCACCACCTACCTGTCCTTACCCATTCAGCACCCCAGCCACTTCTCAGGGACGCCCCTGCTGGTGGGGCTGATGGGTGGGAGTTTTAATCCTCACCCAAAGGACATGTTTTTGATGATTTTAGAGAGGAGGGGAGAGAGAGAGAGAGAGAGAGAGAGAGAGAGAGAGAGAGAGAGAGAGAGGGAGAAACATTCATCAGTTGCCTTCCATTCAGACTGGGGATAGGACCCACAGCCGTGTACAGGCTGGTGCTCCAACCGGCTGAGCCCCCCGCCAGGGCTGCCTGGTGGATTTCACTGCTCAGCCTGGGAGGGGCTGGGCTGTCCCTGGAGGCCCTGGGTGCCGCCCGCCCTCCTGGCTGTGAACGGGAAAGGCTGGCCAGGGCTGCGCCCCGCAGGCAGTGACTGCCCACCGTGCGTTGCAGGGATCTCCAGGAACTTCTCCACCTGCTCCCCCAGCATCAAGACCTGCCCCGACGGCCACTGTGATGCCGTGGAGAGCAGCAACCCCCATGTCTGCCCCCAGGACTGCCTCCGTAAGCACCGCGGGCCTGCCCCGTCGGCCGCAGCCTGGACGGCCCTGGGAGGTGGGGGGCGCGGGGGAGGCCTGGATGCCCACCTGCACTCCACCTGACCAGCCACGTCCTGGGTTTGTGTCCCCGCCTTTGTCTCATGCTGTATTTGAGTGAAGGGCTCTGCCCCCCTCAAAACAACACTGGAGCTAGGTGCCCTGACCCAGTGCCACCCTGGCCAACTCACAGGCATGCAGCTCCCGCCCCTCAATCTGCTGGTCACCCCTGCTGCCCCTTCTCCGCTCCTGGAAAGCAGCCCTGTGTGGCCCTTGGCAAGGTCCCTGGGCAGCCTACGGGCTCCTCCCCTCACCTGCGGGACCAGGGAACTGCTTGGGTCATGCTGAGGCTCCTGTCCAGATGACCGGACTTCTGAGCTCACTCCCCAACTCCCATCCCCCCCACACCCACCCCACCCCCCGCACCCCACCACATCAGACAGGTGCGTCCCTCCCACACTCCCCTGGGTGGCCCCAGGAGGCTGAGCGGCTTCCTCTGTCCCCAGGGGGCAGCATCATCGGGGGGCACGAGCCAGGAGAGCGCTGGGGGATCAGAGCCGGCTTTGGGACCTGCAACTGCTTCCCTGAGGAGAGGAAGTGCTTCTGTGAGCCCGAGGACAGCCAGGGTGAGTGGGGGGCCCGTGGGGGACGGGCTCCCTGTACCTCCCCACAAGCCAGGGAGGAAAGTGCATTGGGCAGTCGCCCCGGAGACCCTCCTCTTCCCCCTGGGCCTCTGCTCCCCATCTTCGCAGGCAGGGAGCTAGGCCAGGGCCTCCATATCGTGCCTTATAACCCCAAATTATGCGACAGGGGTGGACCGGAAAATTACTTCTCCCGCCAAATAACTCCGTGGCTGCTCCACGTGTCCCCGTGCAGGGCCTCGGCGGGGCCCGGCGCTGGCCAGCTGGGGCCCCTGTCCCGGCCAGAGCTCGGTGCTTTCTCCGGGACAGCCTGTGTGGTGGGCGGCACGGTTCACTGCGCGCCTGGGCCCGGGGATGCGTCTCTGTTTCTGGCACTCGAGTTGTTACTGAACGGCCCGCGGTCCTGAGCCACTCTCCTGCCCTCACTTTTTTACTAAAAACACAAAGGTGTCGGGAACGCAGGACGTCACCTCCCTCAGCCCTCCAGGCCAGCTGACTGCAGTGCAGCGCCCCCTCTCTGCCCCTGTGTGCGCTGCCCCTGCTGCGTGGCCTCGGGCCGGCTGCGGACACACTCCGTGCCTCTCCTGCTCCCGGCGCGTTGGCGGGTACTCTGTTCTCCTCCCCGCGCCTACAGCACTGGCCAGCCGCTCACAGTGTGTCTCGGCAGCCACAGTTCTCCGGGCCGGAGGCTGTGCGTGCCGGCTCCCCTCGGGATTGGGGGGCCTTCGCGTGTGTCGCTCACGGCCGCCCCCCCGCCGCCCGCAGGCCCGCTGTGCGACGAGCTGTGCCGCACGGTGATCGCGGCCGCCGTGCTCTTCTCGTTCGTGGTCTCCGTGCTGCTGTCCACCTTCTGCATCCACCGCTACCACAAGAACGCCCACAAGGCGCCCATCGCCTCGGCCGAGATGACCGTGCACCGGCCGGCCCAGGCCTTCCCGGTCAGCTACTCCTCGTCCAGCGCCCGGCGGCCCTCGGTGGACTCCATGGAGAACCAGGTCTCTGTGGACGCCTTCAAGATCCCGGTGAGGCTCCCTGTGGGGCTCCCGGAGGCCCTGCAGGTGGCACTGGCCTCGGGGGGCTACGGAGGGGAGGGCTGCCAGGGGGGGGGCATGCTATACTGCAACCACAGGCAGCTCGTGAGGGTCCAGCAGTCCTGCCTCCACCGAAATGACTCCAAGGGAGGGTGGGGCAGGAGCAAGGAGGCAGTTAGTTAGTGAGCGAGACTGGTGGGTTCTGATTCAGACGGACTGAGGGGTGGCCCCGAGCATACAGTGAGGGCAGCCTGTGACACCTGCCAATGCCCGAGGACTTGGGGGTCCCGCAGGGTAGGGACCCCAGGGGGTGGGGGGTGGGCAGAGGAGGCCTGTGGTCTGCCTGTATTTCCACAGAATGCTCTGGTGAGGCGTCTGTAGGGTGGGTGCAGAAGTGGGAGCCGGGGATGAGGCACTGTCCCTGTGCAGGTGAGAGATGGTGGCGGCAGCAGAGCGGGGAGCCCTCTGTGGCGTGGGGGCCACCTGTACTGGAGCCAGCCCTCGGCTCTGCGACCAGCCAGCTGACAGAGTGCCAGGCAGAGCCAGTAGGCATCCCAAGTCCCCTTCTCGGTGGGAGGAGCCGGGTCTGTGGTCACCGTGGGCTCCTCAGGGCCCCTGCTGGCCAGGCCTCCTCTCTGCCCGCCATGCCCCCTAACGTTCTGGCTGGGAACTGCCGGAGGAGCTGGGAGCAGGTCTGGGGGCACTGAGGTCAGTGCTGGGTGGAGGGTGTAGGAACAGAAGGTCAGCCTCAGTGTGTGGACCTTCAGGCAGGAAGCTCAGCACCCAGGGGCCGCAGGGTTCTGGCCGGCACAGCCAGGACGGGCGGTGGCTGGGTTTGCAGCAGGAGCCATAGAGGGGGTGCTGGCCCCTGAGTGAGGGTCTGGGCCAGAGAGGCTGTTCCCAGCAGCAGCCGCCACTGCAGCCTCCCTCCCAGCCTTCCTACTTCCAGCCCCGCAGCAGGTGGGGGCTGCAGCCCTGCCCGGCAATGTCTCAGCTTCCACAGAGGCCTCTGGGATGAGCCACGCGATTCCTCTATCTACCCTGGGAGTTGGCAGTGAGGCCACGGGGAGAGGGGGCTCATGGTGCCCGAACGGGTGGACCCGCCTGCCTCGGCCCACGCCACCTGCTGCCCAGAATGCAGAGCGACCAGAGCCCGGCCTGAGGCCTCAGGGCCACACTGCCCAGCTCTGAGGCACCTCAACCGCTCACCTCCGTGTGCTGACATACAAACGAGGGAGAGTGACGTTTAATATTGTTAAGAAGATGAAACTGGTGACAGCCGTGCGTGCTCGGTCTCTGTAGTAACTGCAATTCCCAGGCAGTGTGAGGTGAGGGCTCCAGGCAGCGGTGACAGTGCTGTCCACTCTGACTGGGTTCCTGGGGAACCTGAGACAGCACCAGGGCTCCGCCCGCCCGGGAGCAGCTGGAAGGCCCTGGCCATGGTGCTGAGAGGAGGCTGCCTCTGCACCCAGAACCAGAAAGCCTGGGTCTGGTCGCTGCAGGGGCAGCGAGTGTCCAGGGTGTAAGCTCAGTGGGCTGGGGGAGCCCGGTGTGGCACAGGGTGGGCAGCCCCCAGGAGCCACGTCCACGCCCGGCTGCAGGGGGACTTGGGAGGGGAGGGTCCAGGCCGACGTGGGCATCCCAGTCAGAATCCCAGGGCGCAGGCCAGGGGAGGTGTCTGAGGAGGCATCCTGAGAGGTCTTGAGTATGAGGGCAAGGTGTGTGCGAGGGGAACATGACAGGCAGGTTTGTGCAGGCTCAGAGCGATGGCCAGCTCCGGGGAGGAGCAGCCTCCTCCACAGGCTGCCGGGAGGCTCCCCAGGAGCACAGTGGCACCCAGCCTGGGGCTGCCACGCAGGGAAGTTGCCCTGGATGCTCTCGTAGTGACTTGGGCCTTGGCAGGTTCCTGGCATCTGGAGAGGGCTCAGCCCAGTGAGGGCCTCGTGGGCCTGGTGTCCAGGGCAGAAGCAGCTGAGAGGACTGGACCTGGCTCCAGGGAAGAGGCCTTGTTCCCACGTGAGCACCTGTCGTGCTCAGTGAGCCCCGAAACACCTCATTAGAGAGACGAGGACGCGGGCCCAGGGTGGCCCTGGGCATGGCATGTTCAGTGAACTGGGACCAGTAAGGGTACAGGCATGCAGAGAGGCCAGGCCAGTCGGCGGCGGCACCTGCCTCGCCCTGGCGGAGGCCTGTCGTGGAGTGGCACCTCTGGGCCCAGCTGGGGGGGTCCTGCCCGCAGGGACGTGGGTGACGGTCTGTCCCCTGCGGGTCCAGGTCACAGTCAGTGCCTCACGCCAGAGCTCATGCTCTGGGACTTGCTCCTGGGTCTGGCCTCATTCTTCTCCTCCTCCCCTCACCATCTTCCTCCCTCCCCTCTCCCCCCACTCCTCCCACCCCGATGCAGGAGGACCCCAAGTGGGAGTTCCCGCGGAAGAACTTAGTTCTTGGAAAAACTCTGGGAGAAGGCGAGTTTGGAAAAGTGGTCGAGGCAACAGCCTTCCGGCTGAAAGGCAAAGCCGGGTACACGACAGTGGCCGTGAAGATGCTGAAAGGTACCTCCCTGTCCAGGCAGCACACGGGGGCTCTGCCATGCACAGTGACGGAGCCCCAGGGGTGGATGACACCACCCGACAGCCAGCTGGCACCGTGCTGGCACCTCCTCAGGAGCCTACAGGGCTGTTCTTTTTTTTAAAAAAAAATGTATATTTTTTATTGATTTCAAAAAGGGTAGGGGGAGAGAAAGAAACATCAATGATGAGAGAGAATCATTGATCGGCTGCCTCCTGCACACCTCCTATTGGGGATCGAGCCCAAAACTCAGGCATGTGCCCTTGACCAAAATCATCCTGGGACCCTTCAGTCCGAAGGCCGACACTCTATCCACTGAGCCACACCGGCAAGGGCCAGGGCTGTCGAGTGGCTGCAGTCTGGGGACCCCACACATCATAGACGACCTGGGTCGGTGGTTCCTGGAGAAGCAGGGTGAGGACTTTCCTCCCTTGGAAGGTTCTAGAGTGGTGTAGCTTCTATACCAGTTCCCAGCGTGAGGCACATACCCCACAGGGGGCAATTTGATTTTCAAGGGGGAAAATTCAAGAAGGAGTTAACAACAGTGAAGTTTTTGCATTTCTTATGGTTCTGGGGGCCTCATATTTAGTATATAAATATACATTGTGACATATTTATGCATTTCAGTTCTCCATTATGTTTTGAAACTTTGCTATTTTTTCATATAACTTAATATTATTATTATTTTTTTAACAATTAGTGATTTTTTCCTCAGTACTTCAGCTGTCTTTTCATTCTTTCATTTGTCTCTTTCATGGATGCCATGTACTTTGGACGCTTGTTTAGACCAGGTTAATGGCCTTTTAGGCTTCCTCCACGTGAATAGGAGTTCACTTTTTGAATAATATATGTCACAGGGAGTCATCAGGATTTTAGAAATGCTTAGGTGGGGCATGGCCAAAAAAAGGTTGGGAACCACAATTCTATACCAACATTCTATACTCGGGTAAAGACCTGAGTTTTAAAATAGTTGTAAAGCCCTTTGTTGAACTGCTAGCTCTTCCCGCCTCACTCTGCCCCGTTCATTCCTCTCAGCCAAGTGTCTGCTGGGGCCCTGGAGGAAAGGCCTCCTGAGAGGACTGGACACCCCAGTGACCGGTTGTGCCACAAGCTCGGCTCTGAGCGGGCACACACCCAACCACACAAACTCATTTTTCTCCAGAGACCGGGCAGAGGGCCCTCTGCCATGGCTGGGCTCTGGCCCACGTGGACTGACAAGGTCCCAGAGGCAGTGGTGGGCGAGACCTGGCTGGTGCACAGTCGGGCGCACATGCCGTGCTTCCGGATGCTTCCCCAGGCCCTTAGGCTATGTCAGCCTTACCTGGGAGATCCCATGCCACACGTGGGCACAGTGAAGCCTGCCCAGGACCCGCCATGTGTGGTATAGGGGTCCTGATTCCTGATGCCCCATCTCCTCTCGCTTCCAGACAAGTCTGCACCACGGCAGGGGCATGGCACAATTGAGCAGTGGGCTATGGGACACTGACTCAGAATACCTCCACATGGGGCTCCCACTCCTGATGGGACCCCAAACCCAGCCCTCCCACTCTCAGGATGCATGCCCTCCTCCTGGCAGGAGACTTCCATAAGATCTGTGGCCTTTACCTTCCTCCAGGGCTTTGCCCCGGTGTCCAGTGCTTGGTCATCAGGTGTTTGGGGACATCAGGGGGCCCCCTTTCCTTCCCAGAGGATTAGTGAGGGGGTCTGTGTGCACAGCTGTCTTTGAAAGATGGTGATTGCAAGGAAGGAACTCCACTTAACACCCAGCCCAGAGGCTGGAGGCTGTCCATGGGATCCTGCTCCGGGATGGAACGTTGCCTCCTGGGGTCCCTATTTGCGGGGGGCAGAGGAGGCTCCGAGCTGTGGAGTAGTGGGAGGGGATCTGAGCAGGCGGGGATCTGCAGATGTTACTGCTGCGGGCCCAGGGACCTGCGTGGTCACAGATGGGGCTTCCAGAGGGATGGGTTTGCAGCCCTCCTGCCTACCTGTGTTTCAGAGAACGCCTCCCCCAATGAGCTGCGGGACCTCCTGTCAGAATTCAACCTCCTGAAGCAGGTCAACCACCCCAACGTCATCAAGCTGTACGGGGCCTGCAGCCAGGACGGTGAGGCCAGCCATAGGACAGCAACTCTTCTCCCTCCCCTCTCCTCCTCCCCTCTGGCCCCTGTTCTCTGTCCCAGAGCCCCCCTCTCCCCTCTTCGCCCCTCCCCCCGGTGTCAGTGAGAGGGCTGGGAGGGGCTGCCCCAGGAGCATGAGGCCAGCGCCCTAGGCCCGCTGGGCTGCCCAGAGGCCTCTGGTAGCATCCTGGTTGTTGGCGCCCTGCTCCAGGGAGCGCCCCCAGGTGAGGAGGAGCTCCAGAAGTGGATGGTGCCTCCTAGGCACCTCCTGGGGACCAGGCATGCTGTGATCACAGGTGACCCCAGCCTGCATGACAAAGGCATTGCCACCTAAAGACACCGAGACCAGCCACCAGGGGCCTATCACTGCTTGTGCACACATGTGTGCATGTGTGTGTTGGGGTGTGAGGGGACAGGGAGCCAACAGGGAGAGGGCAGCAGGGATGCCGGTCGGTGCCAGCAGAACTCAGGCCTGGGAGCTGCTGAGAGCAGGCAGGAGCAGAAAGCAGGCGGGCCACGTGCGATCAGACCCTGCCGCTATCGGTCACTCTCAGACGGTGCTGGGCCAAGGCCGGGGATGAGGGAAGGCTGGCACCCTGGCCGCGACGGTGTGCAGCCCCGGGAAGCACAGGAGCCGCCAACTCAGGCCCCCTGGGATAAGGTCACGCTCAACCGCCCAGGCAGCGGCTTCCGCGCGGGCCTCAGAGCGAGAGCCAGTGATGTGAGCATGGGCTGGGACTTAAGTCCTGGAGCCGCCTGGCACCCAGGCACTTACCGCCCAGAGCAGGGCGGGGTCCCTCTGCTGACTGGCCGGGAGGGGGCAGAGCTCCCCTGAGGGGGCCTGCGTGTCCTTCCCGTGCTCTGGGGGGCGCCCAGGGCCTGGTAGGCAGCCAGCCCACAGCCCCCTCTGCCCCCAGGCCCGCTGCTCCTCATCGTGGAATACGCCAAGTATGGCTCCCTGCGGGGCTTCCTGCGAGAGAGCCGCAAGGTGGGGCCCGGCTACGTGGGCAGCAGAGGCAGCCGCAACTCCAGCTACCTGGACAACCCCGACGAGCGGGCGCTGACCATGGGCGACCTCATCTCCTTCGCCTGGCAGATCTCCCGGGGCATGCGGTACCTGGCGGAGATGAAGGTGGGCGCCGCCCCCGCCCGCGCCCACGCCCCCGCCGCCTCGCGGGGCCTGGGCTTCAGGGGTCCCCGCTCTGTCCTCCCTGCAGCTCGTCCACCGGGACTTGGCGGCCAGAAACGTCCTTGTGGCCGAGGGGCGGAAGATGAAGATTTCGGATTTCGGCCTGTCCCGGGACGTGTATGAAGAGGACTCCTATGTGAAGAGGAGCAAGGTACCCGGTCTTGGAGGGGGGGTGCATTCCGGAGGCCCCGGGTGTGGCAGGGCAGCGGTCAGGGTGCCCACAGGGTGGAGAGGATAAAGCGGGTTTTTGAGTATAAACTTCGAGCCCTCATCCCCAAACCCTTCCCTGACGGTGGGTCCCCAGAGGCCCAGTACAGGACCGATCCCTGAGTCTGTCCCTCTCTCCCTTGGGGCTGGCTGCTGAGGGCCGGGTGCCAGAGCTCCTCTCGCTCTCCATCACTGTCCCTTCCGAAGGCCGCCTGCTGCTGTGGACACAGCCCTCTTTGAATGACGGCCCTGGTTCCATCCTGTGTGGCTCAGCTCTTGGGCAGAGGACAGTGGTGTGGCCGTCCGTTGTAGAAAGGCACAGGCGTGTCACAGGTGGAGGTCCTGGGACGGGAGCTGGGGGCCTGGGTGAGATGGGAGGCACAAGGAGGGCCCTGGAGAGGGCCCAGAGACTTAGCACAGAGTCGTCCTCGAAACGGCCAAAACGTGCAAACTCAGGCCGCCGAGAGCACAGGCTGCAGGCCGCGTTGTTACAAACACGGGCCCTTCAGCAGGGATGCGAATCCTAAAGAAAGCTTTGAAGGAACGGGGGTCATGGTAAATGCTGCGTTGGAAGCCACTGTGCATCCTCCAAGCCTCCGGGGGAATCTGGCTCCTGGCGTGGCCTGGCTTCCATGGCATTGGTCGTGGGCCTCTTGGTTGTGTGGCCGCTTCGCCTCTCCTGCAGCCTCCCTCCCCCCAGCCGACCAGCCGGGCTCAGCTCGCCGCAGGCCATTCAGGAGTCACCGCTGACCCGACATGCACAACAGGCGTCACTCAGAAGAATAACACACAGAGCGGCCGCACGCGGCGTCACCCTGTGAGGGTGGGGCCCCTGTGGTCACAGGCTGTTTCGTTCTTGCTTGGGTTTCCGTGGTGACGGCTCATCTCGGCGCTGCCGAAGGGGAAGTGGAGGGGGCATCCCGCCCTGTGGAGGGATGTGGACAGAGCCTTCCTGTTGTTGCTCTGATCCTTCAAGGAGGCCCTGTGCCGCCGAGCAGAGAAGCAGGAGGGGTTCAGACACGGGCCCGAGAGCACAGGCCGCAGGCAGCGTTGTCACAGGCACGTGCCCCG
Source organism: Pipistrellus kuhlii (assembly GCF_014108245.1). NCBI lineage: Eukaryota > Metazoa > Chordata > Mammalia > Chiroptera > Vespertilionidae > Pipistrellus > Pipistrellus kuhlii. The sequence goes on along the minus strand of NW_023425460.1, from coordinate 203,429 downwards.
GACACAGCCCCGCTTCCTCAGGGGCGAGCATCCTAAGATGCTTTAAAGAAAAAGGAGGTGCAGCAACTGCTGCATTAGAACCCACTGCACACATTTTAAAGTGGATTTCTGCCTCAAGACTTACCTGCTGAAAGCTCTTCATCAAGTGGCATCGGGGTCACTTCTGGTCAAATGGCAAAGCGGGTACCTCCTGCTCGCCTCCTCCCACTGCCACATCTACACACAGCGAAGTTACAGAACCGCCACCCTTCAGAACCCCCTGAGGACTCGCTGGTGAACAGAACTGTGGCCGAGGGTGTAAGGAAGCAGCCATGAGAGCGGTAGGAGGGGTGGAGACACGAAAAGGGCTGGTCCCACACCCTGTGCGGCAATTAAGAATTGCGAGGGATATCTCAGCTGCAGAGGGCCCCCCTGGAGAGTGAGGGTCCCAGCCCTGCACCAGGCCCCCAGCCCGGATCATTAGTGCCGGGAAGAGCAGTCCCCACAGCTGCTGGCTGTGAAAATACGCGAATTCTGTCCAGGTGAGAGGGAGGGCTGCTGTAGGCCCATGTGTCCTCTTAAAGGGCCCGAGCACAGACTCACTTGCTCACACACACTCTCCAGAGCTCCAGCAAAGGGACAGCAGCTCGAAAAATGCCAGGGACAAACAGGGAGGAACTGGAGTATCTGGCTTCAGGCAACGGCTGGAGGGGCAGCTCTCCCCTGGAGCAAAGGGCCTGCAGGCGCCATTATTGCCTAGCTGAGCCCTCCTCCAATCCAGCCTGCAAGTGCAGCCGGGCTCAAAGTCTGAGTCTCCGTGAACCACTCCACCTGATGATTCTCCTCCCGGCCAGGCCGAACCTCTTTCAGAGGCTAATCCACAAGTTGTTAGCCTGGGCTCTCTCTGGAATTTTCTAAAATCTCTTGAAGGCCTACAAACCCCAAACGAGAAGCATCTGGCCTTGGTGTGCTGTTGGTTAAGCAGCCCCAAGCCCGGCAGTGGTGGTAACCAGCCTTGGTTCGCAGCATAACCCAGGTGCTTCCAAGCCCAGAATAGGAAGCTACCAACCAAAAGTCACTTCCTAGCTTCTCCCAGGTGGTCCAGGCCAGATACAGGCAGCAGCTGCCTCGGCCTGTACTGGAGCCCCAAGAGACTCCAGAACCAACACACCTGGTGGCTGGCTTCAGACCACTCCAGAACACCCCTCAATCAGCACTACAAACATCACACCCAAAAGGCGGACGTGGCCCGTGTCTGAGCCCCACTGCAACAAAATCTCACTCCTGGGGTCCGCCCTCACATGCCCGCTCATCCACTATAGTCATAGCCGGTCTTCACGGCCGGTCAGCATGAGGGTCAGTCCCAGCACTGACATGCCAGCAGCAGTCAAGACTTAACTATAACAGGAGGGCACACAACCCTGAGAGCGTCTGGCTCAGGTAAACCGGGGGACTGTGCCACTGGGCCTCAGGACACCTGCTACATAAGACCACTCTGCCAAGACCGGAAGACATAGCAGACCCACCTAATACATAGGAACAAGCACAGGAGACAGCCAGAATGAGGAGACAAAGCAACGCGTCCCAAGTGAACAAAACTCCCGCTTTACTGGAGGCTGAGTTCAGAACACGGGTCATAGGGATGCCCAGGGAGCTTGGGGGAAGAATAGATGATCACAGAACTTCAACAAAGAGGAAACATAAAAAAGGAGATAGAAATCATTTTTTTTAAAAACGGTCAGAAATGGAGAACACAATAACTGAAATTAATGCACTAGATTGAATCAACAGCGGATTGGCTGAAGCAGAGGGTCGAGTCAGTTCTTTGGAAGACAAGGCATTGGAAAGCACCCAAACAGAGCACCAAAAAAAAAAAAAAAAAAAAAAAAAACCCAAAATGAGGATAGCTCAAAGGATTTGCTAGGTCTGACCCGCCCCAGCACCTCTGCAGTGAGGGGTACTCTTCCAGAGGATGCTCTAAGACACATGTGTCAAACACAAGGCCCGCGGGCCAAATCCGTCCCGCCAGGCCTTGCAATGTGGCCCGCACCGCGCTGTCATCACTGCAGTCCGCTGCGTTTCCATCACAATGACAGTTTATGACTGTTCAGTAAACCATTCGGCCCGCGATTTAGGCTGGATTTTAGATTTTGGCCCCTTCTCTGATTGAGTTTGACACCCCTACTCTAAGAGCCCTGGCATAAAATAAGAGGCAAAACGCAGCCTCGAGGCCCATAAACAGATTGCTTCCTTAGAGCTCCCAGGAGAGCAGTGAGTGTGCTGCTTTGCATCAGAATCCCAAGATAGCCGTGCTGGTTCCCCAAAGTCACTCATCCTCAGAAGTCAGGGCAGGTCTTGCTGGATGGAGTTCTTGGCCCACCAGCTGGGCAGCACCACCCGGGGCACCCCAGAGCTCCCCAGATGTGGCTGCGGGGGGCCTAGGTAGGGCTTGGTATCAGTTCCTTCGGTTTCTTCTCAGCAGGAATGTGGTGCTTGACAAGCAAGCCTGTGTATCGGTGGGCAGGCCAGCTGACTCCCTCTGGCATCTCAGCTGTGCCCAGGAGGGCCAGGCTGGACCCCAGGCCCTCTGAAGCTGTGTGCCCTTCTGTACCTGGGAGCACTCTGGTGCCATCACTCGGCACCCCCAGAGCTGGAAGTGCCTGAGACGGGGCCTCGCCCTCCTGCACACTCCCCTCCTCTGGTTCCCAACACCATTAATGTGCTGCTTTCACTCCCCCTTTAGGGCCGGATTCCAGTCAAATGGATGGCAATCGAGTCCCTGTTTGATCACATCTACACCACCCAGAGTGATGTGTAAGTGTGGGTGTGCCCTCCTGGGTCACGTGTCAGGGGGACTGTGCCGCCTGCCTGGGCAGCCAGCTGGGAACAGCGCGGGCCCTGAGGGCCTGTCCCCGTGTGCCGAGCATCAGCAGCGAGCCCCCTCCCCCCAGCCTGAGGGAGCTTCGTGTCCTCAGCCAGTGCCAGGGCCCCGGCGGGGGTTCTGAAAGCCCCAGGAACCTCCACGAGAGCAGTGAGCAGTGGCTGCACATCCCGCTGGCCTCCCCTCCTCTCCCTCCGGTGGGAGTCTCAGTGACACACGGGCTCAGCCCAGCAGGTAGTTCCCTCCCGTGGGCCTGCGCAGGACTGGTTCCCGCCTCGGGGGAACGGCCTCGGGTGAGCTCCGTGCGCCCCAAACTGCTCAAAGGCAAGACCCAAACTCGGTCTTCCAGTCAAATGACAGACGTGACGGTTTTTCCAAAGACACAGCAGGCCTCTTGTCTTAAGTGCTGGGCCACTAAGCTGTGCGCGCCTTGAGCAGTGAGGGCTGTGAAAGGGCTGGTCTTACGGTTTTAAACGACTGCTCTCTGACGTGGGAAGCTGGCCCTGAGGCAGTCGGGGAATTCAAAGTAAAGCCTGGTGAAGAGACTGAGTCACAAGGACCCCACCAGCCGGGTGACCACTGGCTCACGGGCGTGGCCGCCTCGTGGTCTCCGAGGAGCGCAGGTGTCTGCTGCCCGTCCCCGTGAGTGGGCTCGTGTGATGATGCTGTGTGGTGATCCGGTTCTGTCCCCACTTCACAGTAACGCCTCCCTCACAGTTAAGTGTGTTCGTATAGCCGTGCTTTTGTTCTTCCTCAGACTTTGTTAAAATCCCAGGCCCACGGAGCAGGTGGAGGAAGTGTGCCGGGAGCCTAGGCCCATGGCCTGGGCCCAGCCTGCATTCTGCTGCACTTCCTGGGCCGTTCTGGGTGGTGCCACCCAGATGCCTCAGTGACCCACTGCCTGGGCCTGCCCAGCGCCCCCTGGAGGTGTGGGGCTGAGCTGGGAAGCCTGGCAGCAGCGGGCCCAGGGGGAGTCGGGCTCTCTGCGGTGGCAGTAGAGGCTCTGGGCTGGAGGGCCAGCAGCTGCGGGGGGACGGATGTCAGCTCCCCAGAGGGCCGGGCAGGCGTGGCGCAGCCGCTCACTGCTTGTCGTGCTCCCGTAGGTGGTCCTTTGGTGTCCTGCTGTGGGAGATTGTGACCCTGGGGGGCAACCCGTACCCGGGGATTCCTCCTGAGCGGCTCTTCAACCTCCTGAAGACAGGCTACCGGATGGAGCGGCCCGACAACTGCAGCGAGGAGATGTGAGCAGCTCTGCTTTGGCCCCGCCTCCCGCACGCAGACCCGGGGTTGGGAGGGCAGGGCACGGGCACACTCCCCTCCTCTCCTGGCAGCCCTGGGCACCAGTCTGCGGTGAGCTGGGGGTGGGGAGTGACGAGCAGAGCGTGACAGGGCAGAAGCCACAGAACTCCCCGGGCATGGCAGCAGATGCTGAGGATCCAACTCCACTGGGGGCTGGGTGGGCTTCCTGGGGGGACCTACAAGGATGAGGGGGAGCAGAGCCCAGAGAGGGGTGTGGGAAGGATGCGATCAGACTAAGAGCAGCTGAGCCCAAGGCCAGACGCCTGTGCCTGCAGGTCGCTGGAGCGGGGCAGGTAGCTCAGACTGGCCCGTGGGGTACACATTGGGGAGTGCCCAAAGGGAAGTGCAAAGGTAGGAAGGGGTAGGCCAGCAGCGCCCAGGGGCCAGCCTTCCCGCACGGAGGTCCTCGGGTGACTCACAGCACGGGTGGAGAGCACATGAGAAAGGAGTTGTCTGCACGCAGACACGGGCTGGCATGTTTACTCCTCCAAGTCCACGTGCACTTGCCACGTGCCCAGCCCAGGGCTAGAAGGGTGAGTGGCACCACCTCCCTCCAGCCCGGGCTGGCAGCCAGCTGGCCCAGCTCTCCACACGGCAGCCCTGCAGGCCTTGCAGCTGTGCGAGGCTCCACAGCAGGGAGGAGGTGGTAAAGGTATAAGGCAGAGGTGCGAGTGGCTGATTGAAAGACACATGGAACTTGCTGTGTGTCTCCACACCTAGTTCAGCCTTCAGACGAGTTTGAAGGACTGGCATTGCCCACTCAGCCACCACAGTGGGCAGGGTCAGCTAGCTACCAGTGTCTTTGAAAACAAATCTCCCTCAAGGGACAGGAAGCTCACAGTGCTGGGCACCCTGAGCCCCGATGACCCCTCCCCTGGCCCAGCTCAGAGAAGGATGTCAATAATGCAATAACTGCTTTGGGGCTCAGGACCAGAGTGCCCCCATCCCCCTACCACCACCCCTGATCCCTGGCACTGTGCTGGGTGTGGTGGCTGTGACAAGGGGTCCTTGCTGGGTCATAGCCACCCGTCGCTCTTCCCACAGGTACAGCCTGATGCTGCAGTGCTGGAAGCAGGAGCCAGACAAGAGGCCCGTGTTTGCCGACATCAGCAAAGACCTGGAGAAGATGATGGTTAAGAGAAGAGTGAGTACCTAGAGCAGATCCCCAGAGTGGGCCGCCGACAGGCTGGATGTGGCAGTGGGAGGTGAAGGGATGGGGGGAGGGGTTCCAGCCAGGTCCCCGGAGGTCCCTGTGCAGGGACAGAGTGAGGCTGTGCAGGGGAGATGGCCATGTTTCCCAGCTTTTAATGTTGGCAGTTCATTTACATTTTCAAAAGCTCAGTGTAGGCCAAACAAAACAGATCTGAGAGGCCACAGTCAGCCGTGCGCCTTCAGTTTAAACTGTAGGAAAATGAGAAAGTCAACCAAGTTTCAGCTAATATTTATGGAGCGGTTGCTGTGCACCCTATTCTGAGATCATGGAAACGCAAGTAAACACACACAGACCCTGCCCTCGTGGCGTTTACATCAGCGTTTCATCTTCACATGTACACATTTCCCAACGGTTGTAATTTCTTCAAACAGGAAAAGCAAGATGCATGGTCTAGGCCTGTGGTCGCCAAACTGCGGCTCAAGAGCCACATGCGACTCTCTAGCCCCCTGAGTGTGGCTCTTCCACAAAATACCACGGCCTGGGCGAGTCTATTTTTTTTTCATATTTTTTTTCAGATACTTTATTGATTTTTTTTACAGAGAGGAAGAGAGAGTGATAGTTAGAAACATCGAAGAGAGAATCACTGATCAGCTGCCTCTTGCACACCCCCTACTGGGGATGTGCCTGCAACCAAGGTACAAGCTCTTGACCGGAATCGAACCTGGGACCCTTCAGTCCACAGGCCGAAGCTCTATCCACTGAGCCAAACCGGTTTCGGCTGTGTGAGTCTATTTTGAAGAAGTGGCATTAGAAGAAGTTTAAGTTTAAAAAATTTGGCTCTCAAAAGAAATTTCAATCGTTGTCCTGTTGATATTTGGTTCTGTTGATTAATGAGTTTGCCGACCACTGGTCTGGGCTATTTGTGGTGAAACCCAACATCAGAGTATCACGTGAGCAAAGCCACCAATCCCATTAACAAGGGGACGGCCTTCGTGGGACTGAGAAGCAGGAAAATGCTGGGGCTGCTCACACATCTCACCAGGCGGTGCTGCATGCGGCCTAGATAGGACCAGAACAATAATGGGGGACGTTTCTGCCCCCAAGGAGGTGGCTTTCGGGTGGGGAGCAGTGAGGACTATGGAGCAGGGCCAGGTGGTGCAGGAGCTGGGGGACCTCAGAGCTGGCAATCCGGTGAGGAGCTCGGGTCTCTTGGAGAATCCAGTAGACTGGCATTGGATGGGACAAGGCCAGGGCTTCTGCCCAGGGGCATGTCTTTGCAGCACATGGGGGGCGGGGGGCGGGAGTGGTGACCAGCCACCTCTCTGTTCCAGGACTACTTGGATCTGGCCGCGTCCACCCCGTCCGACTCCCTGCTGTACGATGACGGCCTCTCGGAAGAGGAGATGCCCCTGGTGGACTGTAATAATGCTCCCCTCCCTCGCACCCTCCCCTCCACGTGGATTGAAAACAAACTCTATGGTAGAATTTCACATGCATTTACTAGATTCTAGCGACTCTGTTCCTCTCTGCACTATCCTTACTCTCTGGAATGCTTTTTTAAGAGTCTTTCTGGTCTGAATGAAACCAAAGTCCACTCTGAACCTTTTTATTTGTAATGTCTGACTTTGCATCCGTTTACATTCAGGCATTTTTGCAGCTATGTTTTTTTTTTTAAAGGATGTGAAAATAAGTGTAATTACTAGACTGCCCAGCAACTTGAGACGATAAAGAAAGAGAGCAGGGCAGAACACTCAGGGGATGTTGAGATTATGATGAATAAGTCATTTCTGGGGTGGGTATCAAGTCATAGTACTTGTAATTTAACTACTGGGACACACTTACCCAAACTGGGGGGAGGGAGGGGGCATTGGATTTAAAAAGGAGGAGCCAGTGGCCCCAGACCCTGTCTGGGTGGGCGGGTGCCCAGCCACAGGCCACACGCAGGCAGCTCTTTTCACATCCTTTGCGTTACACACTGTCATGACAGTTGTCACTTACGAAGTCAGCGCTGAGAGCTAGAGCAGGTGCTTCTTGGAAGAAGTAGTCTGTGGTGCTGTGGTCTCGCAATGGACAGTAAAGACGGTTCTTGCCAAAACTCCTTCTTTTGTCTTCAATTAAATACTTGAAATTTTTCTGTTTTCTAACCTCGTTGATTTTTATTATTTTTAATTTTTTTGAAATCTTGGTGTTTCGAGCATTTTCCAGCTGAGCGGGTTCCCTCTGCATGCCTCCTGGGTCACTCGGTGCCTCGCTGGCTTTGGGTCTGGTGCTCGTGCCTCTGTCCTGGCGCCGCTGTGGGCTCCCTGTGCGCACTCTTGATCTGGAAGAACCTCTCCCCAGGGTAGACTTGGGGGGGAGACAGGCTTCTTTAGGCCCGAGCACTTTTTATCAAGCCTCCCGCTGCCGTAAGCCACTGGGTACAGCGACGAGCCTTGGGAAGCGAGTGAAAGAGGTCCACAACATACGTCAGATCTGAGCGTCTGAAACTGACAAAAGTCAAAGCTGGTCATTTCTGGTCAGTTACCAGGAGAGCTCGTGATAGTTCCCCCAGCACGTGCTTCGCAAACAATGGAGCAGGAGCCCCTTTGTGTAATGGGCACAGAGCCCCGAGTTTGAGTAGAAGCTCACAGGGAGTTTTGCCAAGCCCTTACTGTCTGCACATGGAGCGTGGGTTCTTCAGTGCAGAGCAAACGATCTGTTTTCATTTTTAGGCATGTCAGACCCGAACTGGCCTGAGGAGAGTCCTGTACCACTCACGAGAGCCGATGGCACTAGCACTGGGTGTCCACGCTATGCCAATGATAGTGTATATGCTAACTGGATGGTTTCACCCTCAGCGGCACAATTAACGGACTCGTTGGGTAGTTAACATTTCTTTGTGAAAGGTAATGGACTCACAAGGAGGACGCTGGCTGAGGTGGTCCGCTGGCCCTCACGGTGCCCTTTCCGCTGGCTGGCGGCTTTTCCCTCCCAAGCAGACACCGTGCACGGGATGGGAGGCCAGTCTCGTGTGTAGGTCCCTCCTCCTCCTCCTCCTCCTCCTCCTCCTCCTCTGCAGCCCTTGGCAGAGCCAGTGCCAGTGTGTGTTCATCAGGGATCACCATGCTCTGTGCTCACACGTTGGGCCCCTCACTCACTACCTGATCTGTTTGATTCTCCTGGTTGCCACCCAACAAGGCAACCAGATGTAAACATGAAGCACATGCCCCCCCTCAACCCCCGACAAAGGCAGCAAGGACAAAACTGGCCCAAAGGACTGACGGTGTGGAGAACCGAGCCTGGCAAGGCCCAGTGTTGGTGTCAAAACCTGCCGGGGGCTGGCGAGGGAGAAGGGGTCTTGGCACAGCCCTGGGCTCAGGATTTGGGATCCTGAGATTTTTATTTTTTTTTAATTAAAAGAAAACCTTTTCTTAGGAAGACATTTGATTTTTTTTTTTATCATAATTAACATGATTCTTAGATTAGCACAATGGAGAGATGTGATGCCACACTTGCTGTGTAGACAGGCGGTGTCGGGAGAGAGCTCACAAACACGGTTCCCCATCACTGAGGGGTCACTTCCTGGTTTAGAACAGGACGGAGGAAGGGGTGCTTGTGGAGTGGCCTCCAGTCCAGACGGAGAGGTGGCAGCTGAGAGCCCCCCGCCCCCCGCCTCCGTCTTCCGCCCACTGCATGCCCAGCACCGGAAAGCAGTGGCTCATCTCACACCTCGAGAGTGGGCGGACTGGTGCTCAGTGTACAAGGGACCGTTCAGCCAGCTATGTTAGAAGTAGCATTGACAGTGACCGAGGACCTCCCCCGCTCTGATTTCAGCTCTGACGTGGGAAAGACAGTGTTCTGGCTCTCATAGAGCTTGTGTGGGAAAGTATCCACGCTTCCCGTGTGTGGACTTGACGCTGCTATAGCAAGACATTTTGGTTTCTCGGATTCTGACCATGACTCATAAGCTTGTCATTCTCCTCTGCCTGTTTGTGGTCACAGACACCGCGCTCCTCCAGCTTGAGGGGAGGGGGAGCATTTGGAAAGTCCTGGTGGCTCTTCTGTAACTTGTCTCAGCACCGTAACTTCCCAGGGGAGGATCGGTGACCAGACACTGCCTGGCCTGGATGGAGCGCACCGGGGAAGGACGTGCCTGTAGGTTTATAAAAAGGCCGTGTTTCAGAGGCATTACGTAACAGCAGTAACACTAACGGCGTTTTGTGGCCAAGAAGGCTCGGCTGAGTGTGTGCTGGAGCCTCGTGGTGTGTGCGCACTCAAAACACCCCAGAGAAGGAGCTGGAGAAACACTTCTTGGAGGCGCAAGGCGGCTGGAGCTGGAGCCATTTGTCAGATGCCCTATTAGTTCTCTTACCCACATCTTGTTGGAAGTCTCTGGTTTCAGATGTGCTTAACGCTAGTCTTATTAAATAAGGGTAAACTTTCAAATTATTAAAAATGCCTACTCAGTGAGATGCTGTAGCAGGTTTGTTAGCAGGGTGAGGACTCCGAGTTCAAGTGGCTGACCCAGTGATGGGGAATTAACCCTTGACTGTTAACCTGTCTAGTTATACAAGTACTCATGCCTACTAGTCCTCTCGATTTTCATGCATATATGCAGAAGTTACTAAGTGTTTAAGTGTTCCTGAGTATTAAGTAGCAATCTGTCAGTTATGAAAATTTGTGAAATCTATTTATGAAAGGTTATTAAAACCATGCCATGTTCATTTGTTTTTGTAAATCAAGGTGACTAAGGAAATAATTTTAGTTATGTAAATAAAATCATATATCACAAAACGTGTAAACTTCATTCCTCTAAACTTCCTCACTGGGAACATCAGGTGTTTTGTTTTGAAGTTTCAGTGCGAGGATGAAGATGTGTCAGGGGGGTCTGATGGGGCAGCCCCCGGGAACTAACAGTGGTGGAAGGTCAGGAGGCTCTCGGTGGTCGGATGGACTTGTCTTGCACGATATGTAGGTGAACAGGCGCATTGACAGTAAATGAAAATTCACAGTAAATGAAAATTCAGCCAGTCCCGCTATTCAGAGAGCCCCTGCCTTCAGGTTCCCTTCTCAAGAACAGAGCAGCTGCCAAGGCCAAGTTCAGGTGTGTATGCTTCCCTGGCAGTGTGCTTGCCTCTTGGTTCTTGAAGCTAGAGTTGGACAGGTGTGGGGGAGAGGACGTAAAATGCATAGTCATTATTGAAAGCCCAGGGGAGTAGGAGGGAAAACTGTGAAGCACTATGAAGTTGAGGACACCGAGTGCTTCTGTTTCCACCGGACTGGGCAGGAATTCTATGAGCTGGCAAGGAGCAGGTGGGTCCGTCAGCAAACACGAGTTGTTGCCACCATAAATCTGACGTGGGGTTCCCAAGGGCCTGTGTCATTTCCTCGGTCAGGCAGACGCACACATGTGCGCACACGGGCTGCCCACGCCCCGGGCACTGCAGCTGCTGGCCCCAGAGCCTGAGTCTGCTCTGTTTCCTCCTTCAGTCTGCTACAGGGACTGGAAATACACCTAATTTCTAGGCTCAAGTCATTTGCTACAGCCTTTACCTCTGAATGTTTGGAACCCACGACGAGGAAAGCGAATACACTAACATACTAAGCCCCCTTACATGACCATAGGAGTTTGTGCCTGGTTTTTCTTTTCGTTTGTCTCTGGTTTATTTTTCTTAAAAAGCACATTCTCTGCCAGCATCCACAACAATCCCTTCCACCACAAGGCCAGCTTATTTGGGTGCAAATGTTGTTGAATATAATGCCTAAGAAAAGGAGGTGGACAAACAGTTTACATATAAAAGAAAATTGGAAGGAAAAGCACCATTTCTTGCAGTACAACCCCCGCCCCCCTCCAAACACACACACACAGTAAATGGCTTTCTCTCCTTCCTCCAACACATTCACACAAAGGATATTTGGATATTTAGTTGATGTTTAGGGTGGTTCTGGGAAATGCCTAAGAAATCCTGTGAGGGTCTAAGGCCCTGAGAGATGCAGTGAGAGTGGATCTGAAGGTGCAGCATGGGGTGCCTCTCGGCATAAAGGCACGTGTGGAGTTTGCCCTCTGCTCATGGGCCATTACGTGCAGAAATGACCTTCCACTGACCCTGCCTGCCCCGTCCTCATCCCTTCTCCAAGCAGCAGCCCTGATGGCCCGTGAGAACTGTGCAGTCCTCCCACCTCTTTAGGAAGCTGGACTCCCACCAAGGGCTATCTTACTAAGATGGTACGGAACCAGAACGCGTGGGTAGAGAAGTTTGCGATTTGAGGCACGCCACCCTGTCCTGCGGCTGACGGCTGGGAGAAGAAGCTTCACTCACACTGAAAGCACATTCTCTGCGACTCGGGTTTCAGTGCTATGTCAAGTGACAAGATACCTTTGCAGATGTTTCTGATGTGTTAACACAGGACCTGGCCAACCAGGATCTCAGCGGGAGCCCAGGCAAGACCGCACGATGGAGCCATGTGGCTGCAGGCTGCAGCCATGTCCATCACGGGGAGCGAGGCAGGCAGCGTGGAGGGAGCAATGACCTGAGACTGCTCCCACCACTGTGACTTCAATACTTCAGTCCCACGCCAGGGAAGACCGTAATCCTGCATCCCTTCCGATGACACTGAACAATTCAAGTTCAAAATGTGGGCAGGCAAGGTAAGGAACGTGCATTCTAAAACTGAACATATAAAAAGAAAAGGAAAAGATTCATTTTTTGAGAAGGAAGTCATTTTGATGCTTCAATACTGACAGTATTTACCATGCACCACACTGTCAAGTTCTTGAATAAAAGTGCATAGTCCATTTTAAAGGTCCATGTTTTTATTGATCTTTGTTAATTTGTAAATAGCACCAAAGTAAACCGTATTTTTCTGGCTGCTCTTGTTCCTCACCTGTCCGCACCCCCAGTCCCTTTCTGCACTTGTCATTTCCCCACGGAGGAAAGTCATTGCTGTGGGCTGGGAAGGGTCTAGCCCAGGAGAAGGAAGAGCCGCCTGAGGGAAGGGACTTTGTCCAGAGGCTGCAGGGAGCCCGCCTCGCAGCCGCCTCCCCCTCCCCCCCTCTTCTCACCAAATGACTGGCTCCATATTGTGCCTTCCTTCTGAGAGTTTCAAAGACTTTAAATTTTTCTTGAAGGCTCTGTGGCCACAGGGCCTGAGAGTTCAGGATCACCCAAAGGGTTTGGGAGACCATGAATGTTGGGGGTGAGGAACGATTGTAGGAAATGATCTTTAAGACTAGGAATAATACAGAGGAAGGTAAGATTCAGGTTTCTCTCAAGACAGTCACTAAAAGAAGTATTGTGGGAGAAAATTGTATTTTTAAAGAGAGGCCAAATGATCTATAATCATTTGTAGAAATAAAGACCACCCAAGTAAGAACAAGCAGAAGCTGCTTATTCTGAACTTGTTATACAGTGGACTCCACTCCTATTTTGGCAGATACTCAGGGCAGGTAGAGGAGTCCGAGGCTCCATAGTGGGAACAAAAGGAGGTGGGGAGGCCTCAGGTGTCTTCAGAGGTGGTTGGCATGGCAAAGGGAGGCTTTCCCTAGAAGCAGGGCATGTTATGTGCCTTACCTGGGGAACATACTTGGCTTTCTTAGACTGGTTTTGAGTTGGAAAAGGGAGTACAAAGTAGAGAAGCTAGCAGTCACTGACCAAGTCTTAATTATTCTGGGTTGATTACTGCAAAGGTTGTGGGTTAGAGTTCTTTGGTTATATGTGGTCTAGCCATTGTCTGTTTGCATATTCTGTTTCTCAGTTCCCAAATGTGTTTTTTGTTTTGTTTTGTTTTGGTTGTTGTTGTTTTTGTTTGTTTGTTTGTTTTGGTTCTTTTGCTTGTATGTTGAAATTTTCAAGGAAATCCAATGGGGAGAAAACAATGACATCTGTAATACTTTCAAAAAACTTAAAAAAGAAAAATTAAAGGAAGTGAAAAATCCAGATCTTCACCACTTTAAGATTGATCCTTCAGTCATCTCCATGGTCAACAACATAATGAAGTCTTTTTTTTAATATATTTTATTGATTTTTTACAGAGAGTAAGAGAGAGGGATAGAAAGTTAGAAACATCGCCGAGACCGGTTTGGCTCAATGGATAGAGCGTCGGCTTGGGGACTTAAGGGTCCCGGGTTCGATTCCGGTCAAGGGCATGTACCTTGGTTGCAGGCATATCCCCAGTAGGGGGTGTGCAAGAGGCAGCTGATCCATGACTCTCTCTCATCGATGTTTCTGGCTCTCTGTCTCTCTCCCTTCCTCTCTGTACAAAATCAATAAAATGTATTTTTTTAAAAAAAAAAGAAGAAGAAAGTTAGAAACATCAACCAGCTGCCTCCTGCACACTCCCTACTGGGGATGTGCCCGCAACCAAGATATATGCCCTTGACCGGAATCGAACCTGGGACCCTTCAGTCTGCAGGCTGATGCTCTATCATCTGAGCCGAACCGGCCAGGGCATGAAGTCTTCTTAATATTGATCTTTCTGTTATATCATTACAATGATTATCTGTCAAGAAAGTGACTGTGCAGAAGCATTTTAGACCCTGGTTAGAATGCCATAAACCATCATGATCACTATGACAACAATAAGAACAATTAATAATCCCTGTAAGGTGTTTTGAACCAAGAACTCCAAGCCAAGAACAAGTCCTATATAGGCCAAGAAGATCCACTTCAGAGAGCCACTTTAGAGAGCTTTTGCCTTAAGGCATCATATCTCCTGGTCCATCTTCCTGGTTTTGAGTACCCAAGTATTGTATTAGGAATGGCACAGACCATGACTAACACACAAGAAATCTAGAGCAATGTCCATCATTGTCATGCCAAACAATTGGGATTGCTCTGTGTTCCATCTAGGGAAGAGATGGTACCACTAATGACTTTGTCAGAATTAGTGATAAGTTTCTTATAATTCTACTAGAGACCCAGTGCACAACATTCATGCACTTGGGGAAAGGGACCCCTCAGACCGGCCTGTGCCCTCTCAGTCTGGACCCCCCGGGAGATGTCCGCCTACTGGCTTAAGCTTTAAGCTTAGGGAGCAGGCCTTAACCGGCAGGCAGACATCCCCAGAGGGGTCCTTAGTGCTGCAGCATAAGCAGGCGAGGCTCCCGCCACCACTGCTGCACTCACCAGCTATGAGCCTGGCTTCTGGCTCGCTGCTCCTTAGCACTGCCTCAGAGGTGGGAGAAACTCCCACCACCGCCACTGTGCTCACCAGCCATGAGCCCAGCTTCTGGCTGGGCAGCACTCCCCCTGTGGGAGCGCATTGACCACCAGGAGGCAGTTCCTGCATTGAGCATCTTCCCCCTGGTGGTCTGTGTGTGTCATAGCGACTGGTCATTCCACTATTCGGTCAATTTGTATATTAGTCTTTCATTATGTATAACTCCCACCAATGGAAATCTGCTAAACAATGAGCAAGTAATTCCCCCAGGAAGAGTACTGAATAATTAAGGGTGACTTCCTTTTGGAGCTAATGTCTGAATCAGAATTTTCAGCCTTGATTTATAGAATTAGGACTTCTATGTACAGACAAGTTTTGAAATTTTATTCCTACATGCATGCATGAGATGTTAGTCTGAAGCAAATGGAACCAGGCATCCTAACCACAAAAGATACATTTGGCAGGGACATGTGGAGATCTAGGGGAGAAATCTGTTCGTGAGAGAAGGCCAGAGCCAGGCCTTACATCAGCTGGTTACATGTTTGGAACCTATAGTGGTATCTTACAGGAAGCAAGTATTTGGCTCATCACCCTCTGAAGGTTGAATTTAAATTTAGCTTAGGTAGACTCTAACAAATTGGTTCTTTTTCTGGGAAAGCAGGATGCTAGCAAAGCCACAGGTTAACTTGTTTAAAGTAATTTGTTCATGATACTGCAAATAGATCTTCAATGAGATTGGAATTTCCCAGAGGTTTTCATTGTGAAGGTTTGGTGTTTGGTAAGATTTAAGGCAGTGCATAATGTTGGGGATAATCTAACAAAGCCATTAGGATGAGTTAGTATATTCTGACCTAACAATTACATAAAGAGGAGAAATTGTCTGTAATATCTAGTTAAACCTCAAATTTCTCTCCAATGTAGCTTTGTGAGGGGTCTACAATAGATTTGGATATTTTTTAGTCTATCAGAAGAGAGTGTCATCCCCCCCCCCCAAAAAAAAAGACTGTGTTATGGCAAAATTGTAATTTATCTTTTGAAACTTTAGGTCCAGATTCTGTTAATGGTGAGAATAAATGGAATCCTTTTTCTCTCAGCAAAGCAAATCTACAAATTGTGTCAGAACTGGGTCATAAGGGAAATTGTGATTATTTAAGTCTTGACTAAAGACCTGGGGAAAAGATCAGGGACTTTCAATCAACTTCTGTCCTCCATGATGAAAACCAAAAGCTACTGACAGTCATTCAGCCTTAAAAAAGAGTGACATTCTGCCAAAACTGGTTTGGCTCAGTGGTAGAGCGTCGGTCTGTGGACTTGGGAAAGGTCCCAGGTTCGATTCCGGTCAAGGGCATGTACGTTGGTTGCGGGTGCATCCCCAGTAGGGGGTGTGCAAGAGGCAGCTGGTCGATGATTCTCTCTCATCAATGTTTCTAACTCTCTATCCCTCTCTTTTCCTCTCTGTAAAAAATCAATAAAATATATTTTAAAAATAAAAAATAAGATACTTCTCCTTTAAAAAATAAAATAAAAATAAAAATAAAATTGCAAAGTAAGTTTCTCCTTATTAAATTTGCAGGAGGCTGTCACAGAGCAGGAAGGAATGTTTTGCAATCAAGGGCTCCAGGCTTATAGTTAAGGGCAGGAAAATAGAGGGTATCTGGGGGTTAGCTGAAATGCTTGCCACCTGTGTCTGTTTTGTGTTTACTCCAAAAAGGAGGCTGAGCAAAGATGGCAGGGTTTAATGCAGAAAGAGGAGTACTTGTATCCACCAGAAATGCGTGGAGTTGCCACATACAGTGGGTAGAACTGTGTTCCCACAAAAGATATGTTCCAGTCCTCACCCTCAAAACCTGTGAGTTTGACCTTATTTGGAAATAGGGCCTTTGTAGAGGCAATCAAGTTGAGATGAGGTCATATTGGATTAGGGTGGTTTCCTCAGCAGAAGAGGGAAATCTGGACACACACAAAACACGGGGGAGAATGCCATGTGAAGATGGGGGTCGAGGTGGGAGCGATGCATCTATTGTACAAGCCGAGAACACCAAGGATTGCTGGCGACCGCCAGAAGCTAGAAGAGGCGAGGCAGGATTCCCCAGGGCCTTTGCAGGGAGGGTGGCCCTGCTGACTCCTTGATGTTGGACTTCAAGCCTCAAGAACTGTGAGAAAACACGTGTCTGTAGTCTTATGCCGCCCAGTTGGTGGTAATTTGTTCCAGCAGCCCTCGGAAGCTAGCACACTATCTACATTTCCAGTTAGTTCACCTTGAGTATGTAAGGGTATGGCCCAGTAGCAAGTACTTTTTCTTCCTTGGAGCACCCTCATAAATCTGAATTAAGGAGCTTTTCTTTGTCTCATAAGATGAAACCATCTTTTTCTCAGTATTCTTTTTCAAGTGTCCTTGTCAGTAGGTGGTATGTTGGGGAGTAAGTCACCTCACTGCTGGCCTGCAGGACCACAGGTTTATTTTGTGTCCTGTCTTGTTTTTGTTAAAAACCTTTTAAAATAGATTGCCTCTATTATCTGCCAGGTATTGTAGTTCTAGTCAAGGCACTATTGCCCATTCTAAGTTCCGTTTTTGAATGTGATCTGCAGTTTCAGTTGTAACTTCATTACCCAAATGAGGTGAAAGGGCAACTTTTTAAACTCCCAAATATTGTTGCAGTTGTGGATCCTGAGAAAGAAGATACCTACTAAGAAAGGCCCCTGGTGGCTAACTGGTCTCAAATTTTAGTCAAGAGCCTAGAAGCCACTTCTATATAGAAATCTTTCACACTGCACTTCAGAGAAAAGCCTGCCTGGACAGCCTGCCTGCACTGCGCTTCTGCCAGCTGAGCCAGCCCTTACAAAGGAGTTCCTGGAATCCTATTTCAACCAATAGGACTGAGGCTTTCCCCATCCAATCAGAGCTGCACGGCTATATCTCTTCCCCCACCCCCCTGAACCCCATCAACATCTTTTTTTTTTTCTTAATATATTTTATTTATTTTTTACAGAGAGGAAGAGAGAGGGATAGAGAGAAACACTGATCAGAGAGAAACATCAACCATCTGCCTCCTGCACATACCCTACCAGGGATGTGCTCACAACCAAGCTACATGCCCTTGACCGGAAATCGAACCTGGGACCTTTCAGTCTGCAAGCCAATGCTCTATCCACTGAGCCAAACCAGTTCCCATCCCATCAACATCTTTACAGACCAATCTGAGAAGCTCTATTCTGACCAATTAGGGAAGTGTCTTTTGGACTAAACAAACTGAGGACAGACCAATCAGGAGCAAGGACTGGGGACTTCTGTCTATATCAGCCAGGTCCTGCTCTGGGAGCACACTTTCCCTCTCCAGGGAAGACTGACAACTATTTCCCTGGTTGAGCTGAAACACCAAAGGTGTCTTATCAGAGCAGAGCAGAGCTGTCCAGCCAAAGAGGCCTGATCCCAACACTGCCCAGGCCCTAGGGCTGCCTCACAGCTGTACAGTTTTCACAGCAGTGCTTGCTGTATAACAATTGAGATGTTTTGCACTGAATAAAGTTTCCTTCCTCGCTGCACCCCAAATTGGGGATGATTGTTGGTATTGAATTGGCTGCAAGAACACAATGCAGTTTCTAGTCTATCCCAAAGTCTCCTGTAGATTCCTCTTTTCTATTTCCACTGTGGTTCATCTGCTTTTATTGGAGATGTCTTAGGGATGGCTTTTAGGAGACGCTTTTTGTGAAACTGCTTTATTGTGGAAAGGATTCTGTAAATCCCTTTCCAGGTGAGTCCAGCCAACTTTTCCATTTTAATCAATCTGTGTACAAGTAGATATAGGTCAGATAACACTGGGTCACATAACATTCCACAATGTTCTAAATATTCTATGAATAATTGCTGTTCTTGTCTGGGTTTGAGGAAATCCTTAATTATAGCTCGTAATTCCGTTTAAATCTAAGGTTTAAATTCTACAGTTTCCTACTTACCTAATTCACAAGAAGAACAGGCATTCAGAGACAGATGGGAATGGCAGTCTTAGACAGTTGTTGGGGAGAGGAATGGGTAGATAAGAGGAGGGAGGAGTGGATAGAGGTGTGATAGGAAAGAGATCAGAAGGATGAGGGAGAGAGGGGGAGCTGGATATATAGGAAGGCAGGAGGATGAGCTGAGGGTGTTTTCCTGGGAGCATGAGTTTCTTGTTGCCTAAGTATGTCAGATTGCTCATTAGCTGGCCAAAGAAGCTTTTAGTGATACAATTTTTGAATCAAAATATTGTTTAGAGTCCTTCAAATATCAATCAAAAATGCTGCCATTAGGTCTGGGGAATCTTATTCCCTTTCTTTTCCAATGTATCTCTCAAATGAACAACTTATTCAAATTAAATGTTCCTCAGCCTTAGAGTGGCTACTGAAGGCCCAAAATGCTTGGTGAAGTTATGACATTTAGAGAAATAGGCACAAAAAAAATGGAATTGTAAAGAGAGTACATATAAGAAGCAGGAGTTTTTCCTGGAGAAGGCGAGGATATAGATTTAGATGATACCATGAAAACTGGCACCTGAGTAGGAACAGAGTGCTTATTCACCTCTCGGACACAAAATCAAGATGGAAGAACCTCATCCAGTTTCACCAGTGACTCCACAGCAAAGTTTGTCCTAGGGCAGTGGTCGGCAAACTCATTAGTCAGCAGAGCCAAATATCAACAGTACAACCATTGAAATTTCGAGAGCCAAATTTTTTAAACTAAAGCTTCTTCTAACGCCACTTCTTCAAAATAGACTTGCCCAGGCCGTGGTATTCTGTGGAAGAACCACACTCAAGGGGCCAAAGAGCCCCATGTGTCTCGAGAGCTGCAGTTTGCCAACCTCAGTCCTGGTCTGGTGAGAATCCCAAACTCACAGGTCTGTGAGGCTAGCTTCGGCAACAGTGTTCTGATGCCCATGCCTGTGGTCTAACTATCCTATGATTCTCCTTATAACAAACAACACTTTTAGACAGCACACAAAACAGTAACAAAAATGGCAGCAAAATGAAATGAAGGGCCTGGTTCCATCAAAGATGCCAAGCAAATGGGAATCGGTAACAAAACATGAATACAAAGCTGAGAATAAATAGCCAAGGAATTCAATGCAAAGAGAGTGAGGTCAGACTCAATTCTGACTTACCATGGCCTTGAGGTCTATGTGTATTACTGCACCTGACTAGTACAGACCCTGTCTTGGTGGAATCACCAGGAAAACTATGAAAAGGAAGGCAGATCACTGAAGTGAAAGAGGATTTGCTGTAGCAATGAGTCAGCCCCCATCACTTGCTTTGGCAGAGACACAAAGGCAGGCCAGGGGAGTGGGGAAGCTTTCTCGTTATTTTGTTAAGATTAAAGGAAATACGTGTGTGTGTGTGTGTGTGTGTGTGTGTGTGTGTGTTTTAGAAAATCTACATTCTTCTGATATTCATCATACCATAATACCGTGTTTCCCCGAAAATAAGACATCCTCCGAAAATAAGACCTACTTACAGGTTTCCTTCTGAGTGAAATATAAGGCATCTCCCCGAAAATAAGCCCCCCCCCCCCAGGCTAAACATGAAAGATTTGGTCCACTGATTCTGAAAGAAATGGAATCACAAGAAATTCACCAGGAAATTCAGGAATTGGATTGTTATGATGATGTTCCAGAAGATGATGACATGATTGTCATTGAATAAATGAGTAAATTCTTGATACTGTAGGATTCACAGTTTGTCTGGTTTGTGTTGACAACTACCGTGCTACTATACTATATACAGGTAATAAATTTCCTTTATTTTCATTTAACAATAAATGTGTACCGTATTCTTCTTCATGGAAAAATAAGACATCCCCTGAAAAAAAGACCTAGTGCATCTTTGGGAGCAAAAATTAATATAAGACACTGTCTTATTTTCGGGGAAATAGGGTAGTACTTTAGTATTTTCCCCAAGGGAACTACTAATTTATAAGCCCCAGGATATCATTCATTGTCTGCCATGAAATTTGAATTATGCATCATCTTCTCTCCAAATTCAAACTACACGCATTGTATTTGATTTGGCAGTCAAAATAACAATAAGCTAACAATTAAAATCCATTGATGGAACCTCAGTTATTTTGAAAACAACTTTAATGGAGGATTCAAATAACAATTTGAAAGAAATGACAACCAGCACCAACCCTGCTGTTTCCATTTCATGCCGGGCTCCGTGCTGGGAGGGCCTCTGAAGCTGCCTCTCTGAGTTCCTGTTCCCTCCACTGTAAATTGAGAACTGTAACTACCCCGCTGAGATGCCCGGGGACTCACACAAGGCTGATCTCGGTACAGAAAAATAACCAGAAACAAGACTGAAAGCTTCATTATGGCAGGTGGTCAATTTAATCAGGCATGCTGTGTGCTTGAGTAGCTGGCCAAGTGCAAAGATTCTGGACAAGGGAGGGATTCTGGCATGTTCTTATTTTAATCAATTCAACTCATATGTATCAGACATGTACCATGTGCAGAGAAAGTCCTAGGAGATGAAAAAGACATGGCCCTTCTCTTCAGGAGCTTACAGACCTAGGGGATCCGTGACTAGAGGAATTCTTTACTCTCTGGCGGGAAGGGTAGTTAGGAACAAACCCTCTCCTGGAATGGCACTCCTACTGGATGCATCCACAGTCACCTTAGCCTCCTGCTCTGACTTAGGCATGTAATGATGACAGTGAGCTCCCGCGGCCTGCAGCCTGCTAGGCACAGCACCCAACACTTCAAACACAAAACTGTGTTTCACCCTCACAACCACCTTAGGAAGCACATGCCACTGTTCTGTCCTCATGGGACTGCTGAGGAAATAGGCTTAGAGAGCCTAAGCCCAAAGAACCTACCAAGATAACCTGGTAAGAAAAGCAGAGCGTAAACACCAATCAGAAAGGATATATGCACCCCTATGTTTGTAGCGGCACAATTCACCATAGCTAAGATTTGGAAACAGCTTAAGTGCCCATCAGCAGATGAGTGGGTTAAAAAAACTGTGGTACATCTACACAATGGAACACTGTGCTGCAGTAAAAAAGAAGGAATTCTTACCATTTGCAACAGCATAGATGGACCTGGAGAGCATTATGCTAAGTGAAATAAGCCAGTCAGAGAAAGATAAATATCACATGATCACACTCATGTATAGGATATAATGAACAACATAAACTGATGAACAAAAACAGATACAGGACAGAGAAGCATCGATCTGTCAAACCTCAGAGGGAAGGTAGGGGAGGGTGGGCATGCATATAAGCCTAACCAATGGACAGACACCAGTGGGGGGAGGGGGAAGGGCATGAGTGGAGGGGTGGGGGACCAATGGGGCAATAAGAACACATATGTAATACCTTAATAAAGAAAAAATATTTTTATAATAGAAAAGCAGAGTGGTGGGAGGCAGACCCCAGAGCCATTCTCAGCGCAGCCTGCCCACCCAGACACAGGCAGGGTGCTGATGCCCGGCATCCCCTCGCCTGCTCTGGGCAGGAACCGTGCCACGGGGATGCCCCTGGAACCAGCAGTGGAATGGAGGGTCTTTCTTTTTCCTTCACTAAACTCATACAATGTAAGACCAAGAAGCCTTCCCAGAATGTTTCCCTCATTTTACGTAAGGAAAGCTGGGTTCAAAGAAGTGGAGGGCCGAAACCGGTTTGACTCAGTGGATAGAGTGTCAGCCTGCGGACTGAAAGGTCCCAGGTTCGATTCCGGTCAAGGGCATGTACCTTGGTTGCGGGCACATCCGCAGTGGGGGGTGTGCAGGAGGCAGCTGGTCCATGTTACTCTCTCATCCATGTTTCTAGCTCTCTATCTCTCTCCCTTCCTCTCTGTAAAAAAATCAATAATATATATATATATATATATATATATATATATATATATATATATATATATTTTTTTTTTTTTTTTTTTTTTTTTTTAATGAAGAAGAAGAAGAAGAAGAAGAAGAAAAGAAGAAGAAAGAAGAGGGGGAAGGGGAGGGGGAGGGGGAGGGGGAGGAGGAGGAGCCTAAAGGGCACTGGCAGCCCCGGGCTTCCTCCCTGGGGAACAGCCCGGCTCCCCGAACTTTCAGACACCTCAGCGACTTGTCAGTCCTCAGCCCAGCGCCCACAGGCAGGCACTCATCGCCCCCTGGGCTCCGGCGGGACTCCCGCCGGGCAGCGCTCCGCTGGGGCGAGCCCCTCCCTCTCCAGAGCCGGTGCTCCTGTCCCTCCCTGCCCACCGTTGCTGGGGCCACAGCAGTTTCCTGCTTCGGGCACTCCCTTCGCCTCCACAAATCATTCTTGGATTTACACAGGCACACACACAGCACACACATTTTTAACAGATAATCGATTAACCTATATACTGTGTGCCAGTTTTCCAGCTTTGTTTGCAGGCACTGGGCAACGACGGGGGCGGAGTCATCGCGGATGGGGGCGGGGCTTCCGGGCAGGGGCGGGTTTCCTCGCGCTGCCGGAAGTGGCGGTGCGGGCGCCGCGGCGCGGCCCTGGGCCGGCAGAACACCTCCGGGCTGCTGTGAGGAGCGGGAGGAGGAGGAGGGAGAGGAGGAGGAGGGAGAGGAGTAGTGGAGAAGGAGGAGGCGGCTGCTCGGCGCGGGGCTGGTGAGCGCGGTGAGTACCCGGTCCGGTCCCCCCCCCACCCCGACCCCCGCCCCGGCCTGGCCCGCCTGCGGCTCCGCCGGGCGCGGCTCGGGGCTGCGAGTCTGTCCGGGCCGGGTCACCGGGGCCGCGTCGCGGACGAGCCCTCCGAAGTCTCCTCCGGCGTCAGCAAGAGCGCGGATTCTCGAGCGGTTGCTTTTCTTTGGAGAACGCTGCCGCCAGCGCTGATTTGCGGTTTATTTTTGTCCCTCCTCTTGCCCGCGCTCCCTCCGGCCCGCCGCCTCCCGGGCGCCCACGCCGCGGTGGGGACGAGGGGCCGGGCCGCTCCGGAGGGGACCTCCGGCGTCAGCTCGTCTTGAAAATCGCAGCGTTCGGAGCAGCTTGCTGAGGAGGCATTTGTAAGCGCAGTCGTTGCTGTTATTCGTGGTGATGTTCGGGCAGAATGGAAATCTGAGTGTAGCGCAGGCTTTTGTCCTTAGGCGGGTCCGGGGCTCTGGGTGCGAGCCTGACAGCTGCGGGGGAGCTCCGGGCTGGTCCGCGCTCCGGGGATTGGCGGTGCTTTGCGTGCGGTACTGACAGCGCTTTGGAGCGTGGAGCGGGAAACCCGGTATTTTATGACCCAGAAGGTAACGCTCATTTTGTGTTATCCCTTTGATACTGTTGGTTTAAAATGACCCTGTGACTAAAACAACGGAAAAGGGATGTTGGATTTCCAGCATTTTGGCTCAGAGAATTCTGACACCCATAAGCACAGTTTTAGTTCCAACCGGTTTGGAAATTACATTTTTTTCTTGCCTCTTTTTTTTTTTTTATTGAGGTAAAACACAAATGAAGTCATCAAGCGCATACATCTTAATAGTACAGCTCGATGAATTTTTATGTGTTTATGAACTTGTATGAAGTGATACCTACATTTATATAGAACATTTCTATCGCCCCAGGAGTTTCCCTCTGCTTCTTCCAAGTCAGTAATGCCCCTGCCTCCTAACCAGCATTTGGATTTCTGTCTTCATATATTAGTTTTGTCCAGTTTGAGCTTCATGTTAATGGAATTGTATAGTATATCACTGTGAGATTCACTCCTGATGTTTCATGTAACGTTGGTTCATTTTTTTTCTTTTTTGCTGTGCAGTACTTTTTTGTGTGGTTATATGATTACTCTTCTTTTGATGTTATATTTGTGTCTCCAATATTTGTATATTATGTGTTTTGAAGACTACTGTGGATATTCTTATAAATATCTTGGTGAACATCTGTATGTGTTTCTGTCAGCTGTGAAATGTCTGAATCATAAGATAGGCAGAAAATTTCCTTTAACATGAAGCCTATTTAAAAAGGTAGAATTTCTTATTTTAACTTTTATAATAAAGATTGGTAAGAAGCATAACTATTATGAATTCAAAACTTAATTGACTCTTCATATTATTTTATTAAATCCTTGGCTTGCATATCTATGATGATCTTCACCCAGGCTGTCGCAGCTTCTGTAACTGTCTGGTGGAGAAGTCTGTTAGAGCTGGTGATGCTCTGTTCCTGAAGCTTGTTGTATAACACTTAGGTAAGAACTATGTTGCTCAAATCGGTGGTTGTTAGAGGAAATGAAACACCAGAAAGATGTGACTCAAAATGGATTGAAGAATCATGGGATTGCACATCAAAGAACTTATTACACTGTAATTGTCATCCTACACAAATATGGGTAGAATATATATAATTGAATTATAGGGTTAGTTAGAAATGTGAATTTACCACAAGAGTACAGTGATTTCTAGGCTCCTAAGATACATTGATACATTTATCATGGGAACCAACAATAAAAATCATTAAGCATTTGTGGGAAATCGGTAACATGGAAGAGATGCCTCAGACTGAACAAATATAAGAATTAGTCCTGAAACAATGGAGTCCATGTAAGAAACAGAAGAAACTTTAAAAGAAATATTCGTGTGCTAGATTTAGAAGGATATCATGCCATTTGGACACATATAAGCTGCCCTGAAAGTAAGCAATCAGTTCTTGAATATTAAAACATAGAAAATAGGAAAAAATAGCCATAACATAGAAAAGAGATCTAGAAGAGCCATTTTACATTTCTTAAGAGTTCCAGGAGGTAAAAGAAATTTGAAGAGGAGTAATAACCACAAAGAAAATAGAGATCATGAGAGTAGGTGTATCCAGGCAGAATCTTGGACAGCCAAAGCCAAGCAGAAAGACACTATCATTCAGGAGACAAAGTACTGGCAAATATAAATCAACCTTCCTTCTCTAGTCTCCATTTCTTCCTCTGTGCAGTGGGGGAAGTATACCTTTTCAGAAAGCTTTTGGAAAGATGTGGCACAAATTGAGGGTTTCTGGCTGTTGTAACAGCTTCTTTCCCCCAACCTCATCCCCTTGAAACTCACAATAAATGCCAGATTTCCCATTCCTACTTTATAATAGAACTAGAGGCCATTGCTAAGGAGGGAGGGCCTCAGCCCAGCCTGCACCCTCTCCAATCTGGGATCTCTCAGGGGATGTCCGACTGCTGGTTTAGGCCCCCAGGATTGGGCCTATACCCAGTAGTCGGACATCTGTCTCACAATCCAGGATCACTGGCTTCTAACTGCTCTACTGCCTGCCTGCCTGGTCACCCCCAATTGCCCCCACCCCCACCCCACCAGCGTGGTTGCCCCTAACTCCTCCCCCCCCACCCGCTGGCCTGGTCACCTCTTACTGCCCCCCATGCTGGCCTGGTTGACCCCAAATGCCCCTCACAGTCTGGTCAGCCCCAACTTCCCTCCCCACCCCCACCCCTGCTGGCCTAGTTGCCCCATGCAGCGTGCTACTCAGTCGTTTGGTCGCCCCTCACTAACCTCCCTGCCAGCCTGGTCACCCCACACAGTCTGCTGCTCGGTTATTTGGTCACCCCTCACTGACCCCTCCCTCTGCCGGCCTGGTCACCCACGCAGTCTGTCCGATTGTCTGTTCAGTTTCAATGGTCACTTAGGCTTTTATATATGTAGATGGAACCAAAATATTGTCAAAAGAAACAAAGGGGGGAAAAACAAGAAAATTTCTCTGAGTAGAAGTATTTATGAATAGAAAAGACTGATACATTCTGATAAAATTTATGGACTTCATGGATAAATATGCAATCTCATAAGCTTCCAAAGAGAAGCATATGGTTTCCTATAAAGGGATGGAAATCAGACTTGCAATTAGACTTTTAATCTGGACATAGAATGTTAGATGACAGTGGTGCAGTTATCTAAAATGTGCTCATGGGACATATTTTGAACTCTAAATCTTATCCCTAACTAAACTATCATTCAGAGTGGAAACAAAATCATTTTTATACAGACCCCAGGATGTTTACATCAAATAAAAAATAATCTAAGAAAAAAGAGGTAGAGTTCAAGAAATAGTGATCAAAGAAAACAGTAAAACGTATTTCTCATCTCTAAGGTATTGACAACCATAGCTAAGAAATGTAATGCAATACTAAGGAAGGATTCATAAAATAGAGTAGGTATAATAAGTATAATTCGCAACCTGATTTTTTAAAATATTTTTTTATTGTTAAAGTATTATATGTAGTAATACATATATCTTCTTCTTACCCCCCATTGACCTTCCCCAGCCATCTCTACCCCCTGTCACATGCCCTCACCCCATCCCCCCAGTGTCTTGCGTCCATTTGTTGTGCTTATATGCATGCATACAAGTCCTTTGAACCTGATTTTTTTAAAGTTGGTTGGAAAGGTGGAAATAGGTAAAGGCATTTTGTAAGGCTTATCATGAGCAAGGAAGAAGCTATTACATATTAGAATAAACTCTTTAAGGAAATATAACTCAGCTGTTCCATCTCCAGGGATTCATTCTATAGATGGAATAATATGTGTGAAGAGTCGTGTGTATATAAGGCTATTTATACTGAAATGTGTAATCATGGCAATAGATTTGGAATGATACACAAAACTGGAAAGAGGAGAGCTGTGCCTCTAGGATTGTCTGTTCAGGGCTAGAAGGGAGAGGTTTCATTGTATGCCTTATATCATGTGTAACCTTTTAATCACATGTATTTGGGGGAACTATAAAATATTGAGGGAAGTATGAAAAATGTAAGACTTTAGAGCATGGGTTGCCAAACCTAGCTGGCCACTTATTTTATTATAACTTGTGACCTAAGAGTAGTTTTTACATTATAAGTGCTTGAAGAAGAAGAAGAAAAAAAGAGGAAGAATACTTAGTGACATGAAAATTATATGAAGTACAAGTTTCAGTGTCCATTGGACCATAACTATGCTCATTTATTTACACATCATCTATGGCTGCTTTTGTGCTACAAGACAGAGGTAACTAACTAAGTATGATGTTTACTGTCTGACTCTACCTAAAGTGTTTGCTAACCCTTGGTCAGAGGACAGAAACTGGACCTCTGTATATACAGGAATTTTGCTTATAATAAATAACATATCCACTTAGTGCTTGACACACAATAGATATTCAAAATATTTGTTGAATGAGGTGCTGTCTTATAATAATCATACTTTTATTTCTAAATATTTACAATTGATTTATGGACATATTAAATAACCTATATATCACTTTTAATATTCATAAATTACTCAAAAATAAAATATAATTCCCTCCTTCACAAATATTTATGCCTCATAATGTTTTAGTTTGTTTTGTTTTTGTTTTCTGACAGTATTCATCTTTTCCAAATAATTTTGTGACTTTGTTTTTGTTGTGTAAAAAGTAAACTCAAAACTATAAATTTAGTTTTTTAAAACTTTAATAATAATTATTCTATACAGCCCTAAACGGTTTGGCTCAGTAGATAGAGCATCGGCCTCTGGACTGAAGGATCCCAGGTTTGATTCTGGTCAAGGGCATGTACCCAGTAGGGAGTTTGTAGGAGGCAGCTGATGGATGTTTCTCTCTCATCGATGTTTCTGGCTCTCTATCCCTTTCCCTTCCTCTCTATAAAAAATTCAATAAATATATATATTTTTAAATTATTATTATTATTATATACAGAAAGTTTAAGAAGATTATACAGAATAGAATTTTTAAATAACTAGATTCAAATGGATTATTTATATTTTGCAGAAGGCCATTGGTTACTTTTATATTAGAAGTTAGTTTTGCACACTACAGTATATGTACAAAAGACTTGTCTTTTCATACTTTATTAAAAAATTACATTCAGGACTATATTAGTTTCAGGGGTACAGCATAGTGATTAGACATTATGTATGAAATAAGTATTAATAGGACCATAAAATTATGGTGTCAGAGAGAGGCACATCAATTGGTTGCCTCCCACACATGCTCCAACCTGGGGCCAGGCCTGGATCAAGCCCTTGACCAGGAATCAAGCCCAAGACCCTTCAGTCCTCTGACCCCACCCAGTCAAACCGGCCAGGGCACCACACATATTTAAACCATGTAATTTGATAATTTGAATATATGTGGCATCTATGAAATCATCTCCAAATCAAAAATGATGGACATTATCAGTCACTACCAAAAGTTTCTTTGTGCCCTTTTGTAATTCCTTCCTGGTACCACCTCTTAAGCCTTACCACATCCTTACTCCCTGACTCTCCCCCCATTCCAGGCAACCACTGACTCAGTCTTCTTTCTCTCACTATAAGTTACCTTACTTTTTTAGAATTTTATATAATTGGATTTATACAGTATGTGTTCGTTAGTTGTCTAGCTTCTATCAGAGTAATTATTGAGTTTTACCTATGTCAAAGCATATATCAGTAGTTTATTCCTTTTTATTGCTAAACAGTGATAAACTTGCTCTGAACATTTGTGTACGACTCTTTATGTGGACATATGCTTTCATTTATTTTGCATAAATATCTAGGAATGGAATGGCTTGGTCATATGGGAGGTTT
Source organism: Pipistrellus kuhlii (assembly GCF_014108245.1). Taxonomy (NCBI): domain Eukaryota; kingdom Metazoa; phylum Chordata; class Mammalia; order Chiroptera; family Vespertilionidae; genus Pipistrellus; species Pipistrellus kuhlii. Next base: position 174,492 of record NW_023425460.1, on the reverse strand, counting down.
ATGTTTAAGAAACTGTGAAAACATCTTACATTCCTGCCAGCAGTTTATGAAAAACTTCTAGTTCCTCCACATTGTCACCAACACATCAGTCTTTAATTTTAGCCATTCTAAAATTAGCCATTTTGAGTAGTGGTATCTCATTGTGGTTTAAATTTGCCTTTTCCTAATGACTAATAATGTTGAGCATTTTTTTGTCTGTACTTATTTGAAGTTTTTGTTTACATCTTTTGTCAATTTTAAACTGAGTTGTGTTTGTTTTGTTATCATTGTACTTTAATAGTTTTTAGAATAAAATTCCTTTATGAAATAAATGCTTTGCTCATATTTTCTACAAGTCTGTGACTTGTCTTTTCATACTTTATTTAAAAATTACATTCAGGATTATATTAGTTTCAGGGGTACAGCATAGTGATTAGACATTTAAATAGCTTATGAGTGTTCCCCCTGGTAAGTATAGTACCCACCTGGCACCTTACATAGCTATTACAATATTATTGACTATATTCTTTATGCTCTACTTTATATCCTCATGATTATTTTATAACTGCCATTTTATACTTCTTAATCCTTTCACCTTTTTCACCCAGCCTCCAAACCTACATGTTCATCAGTAGATGATCAGATAAAGAAAAATTGGTGTGTGTATATATATATATATATATATATATAGAATGGAATATTACTCAGCCATAAAATGAATGAAACCTTACCATTTGTGACAATATGGATAGACTTAAAGGGTATTATGCTAAGTGAAATATGTCAAACAGAGAAAGACATACCATACAATTTCACTTATTTGTGGAATCTAAAAAACAGTAGAGTAGATAAAGCTGAGAATCAAATCGGCGATTGGGAATATAAGGAAGCAAAATACACCCAATCAGAACAGCAAAAAGAAAAAAGAATCCAAATAAATAAAGGTAGTGTAAGGAGTCTCTGGGATGACTTCAACCAATATTTGCATTGTGGAGGTGCCAGAAGGGGAAGAGAGAGCAAGAAATTAAAATATATTTGAAAAAATTACAGAAAACTTCCCTAACTTGGTGGAGGAAATAGACATACAAGTTCAGGAAGCTCAGAGTCCCAAACAAGCTGAACCCAAAGAGGCTCACATTAAGACATAATTAAAATGGCAAAGGTTAAACACAAAGAAGAGAATCTTAAAAGCAGCAGAGAAAAGCAGTAAGTTACCTAGAAACTAGCTCCCATAAGAAAGTCAGATGATTTATCAACAGAAACCTTTCAAGCCAAAAGGGAGTGACAATCCCTGGCCAGTTTGGCCCAGTGGATAGAACGTCAGCCTTCGGACTGAAGAGTCCCAGGTTTGATTCCAGTCAAGGGCATGTTCCTTGCTTGCAGGCACATCCCCAGAAGGAGGTGTACAAGAGGCAGTTGATCGATGTTTTCATCTCATTGATGTTTCTACTCTTCCCTCTCCCTTCCTCTCTCTAAAAAAATCAATAAAATATATATTTTTAAATTTTTTTTAAAGGGAGTGACAAGAAATACTCAAAGTGATAAAAAGCAAGGATCTATAATGCAAAGCCATCAATTAAAATGAAAGAACAGCTAAAGAGCTTCCCAGACAAGAAAAAGCTAAATGAGTTCATCAACACCAAACCAGTATTATATGAAATGTTACAAAGAAAAAGGAAGAAAAAGAGAGAAAATATGAACAATAAAACAGCAATAAATACATATCTATCAACAATTGAATCTAAAAACCAAAATAAATAGCAAGTAGAACAGAAACAAACTCATAGATACAGAGAATTTTTTTTATGGATGCCAGATAGAAGGAGGATTGGGAGATGGCTAAGAAAGGTGAAGGGATTAAGAAGTACAAATTGGTTGTTATGGAATAGTCATGGGGATGTAAAGTACAGCATAGGAAATATAGTCTGTAATATTCTAATAACTGTGTATCGTGTGAGACTTATCAGGATGATCATTTAATAAGTTGTTTTTAATCACTGGAGTGTACACCTAAAAATAATACAATAATATGAATCAATTGTAATTGAAAATTAAAAATGATTTAAAAAAAATATTTGTTAGGCAGGACCAGAGCCATGTTTAGTCTAGAGATAAGACCCTTTTGAGTACTCTACCCATTTACCTATGAATTTGGGAGGTTTTCCAGTCTGTCTGGTGGGTACGTACACTATTCCTGGCTCTATATGAATGCTGAGTTCTATGTCTTCTAATTTCTTGTGTGGTTCTTTCCTTAGCATCAGTTTCTTCACATGAGAGCACTTATCAGTGCTCTGCTGAATTCCCAAATACTGTCCTCTTCAGATCTCTAGAGTTCTCTCTCTGTGCAGATCTCACCTTTCAGATTATATCCTTTGGACCTAATTGCCTTGGTCTGCCCAGACTGTCACCTCCATCTCATCAACTTACAGAGTCTGTTTGGCTTTGTTTAGGTTTTGCTGCCTGTGCCTGGAGACTAAGGCAGCAAGTTGGGCAATTGTTTCTTGTTTCTCCAGGAATCACTCTCTTTTATTCCCAGTATTCAGTATCTTAAAACCACTCTTTCATATTTGGAAGTTTGTTTGTTTGTTTGTTTGTTTTTTGGTTATTTCAAGTGTGAGAGTAAATCTGGTCCCTGTTACTCCATCTGGACTATAAGAGAAAGTCTGTTTAGTCTGTTTTAGAGAGTAAGAATTGATGACTTCTAAGGATTTTTGCAACTCTGAGATCTTTGATTTTGTATTCCATATCTTTAATAGCTTTTTTTTTTTTTTTAATCTCCACAGTATATCCTATTCTCTCCTCAGAACACTTAACTATCTGCAGTTTATGCTTAGAAGTTTGCTTGGGATTAAATCTGTGCTATGAGTGAACCTTATGATACCAACATATTGCATAGAATGATGGCAATCAAGACATAACAGCAAAATGTATAAATACTTTCTGTAGAGTTCATATATACGTATAATTACAACACAAAACTTACTGCTATGTGTAATATATACTGATATTTCCTGTTCTGTTTCAATGAAAAAAATAAACCTTTGGTATGACCCATTAATGGGTTATATCTCACAGTTTAAAATACATTGTCTATGTAAAGAAAAAAAACTAGGAGGTATCATTGAAAAAAGGCAGATGTACTTAGTTTACATTAGTTCTGTTACCAAGTTTCACTTCAAAACAGTTTGAGTATAATATACTTAAGTTATACAACTTTATTAATTTATATAAGATTGTTTCCATATTTTTAATTTTAGTCTTTTCCATAATAAATGGACTAGTAATAACTTATAAATATTTAAAAGAGATACCATAGAATTTTATTTTTTAATTAATGAAATTTGAGTGATGTCTTATGCTAAGAATTAGGGTTTTAAGGCATGGTCAGGTCATAGAACTAATAATAGCTTTGCATCCTTATTTTTTGTTTGTTTATAAATAGTGGAAGGGATGGCGAGAGACAGCAAGATTGAAACAATAAAGTGAGAGAGACAGATCCATTAGTTGCCTCCTATCTGCTCTGGACCAGGGCCTGGGATGGAGCCTGCAACCAAGGAATTAAACCTAGGACCCTTCAGTTCATGGGCTCATCCTCTATCCACTCAGCCAAACCAGCTAGGGCTGCAGTTTCTTTTATGCACTTGAGAAATTAAAGAGAGGACTTAACCAAAGATTGGAGAGAGCAAGATGGGGATTGAGTGATAGGTTAGTTAACAAGATTCTTAAAAGGGTATTACTTCTTCTGGTATTTCAAAGATGTGTTAACCTAGATGCACAAGAGCAATGGACAGGGCTGGCTTAAAACCTTTCACTAAAGAAGTTCCAAGCCTGGGGCATGACTAACCCACTATAACCTGCTCAGGAAGAAATTTATGATCAGGTCACTGTAAGGTTACTTTCTATAGAACCCTTCTTTTTTTTCATTCACAGTTTCCCCTTTTGGTAATAAATAAACATGATGAATGCATTGATAGCTGACTTTTTGGTCAGATAATGTGTTTTCATAGTGCTAGGAAGGCTCACTTCTAGGAAGTCTCAGTATTGACTTTATCTTATGAACCACTGGGGATGGGGCAATACTAGAACCATATTATCTGAACTGAGGCCAAATTTTCCCCAAAAAAGGAAGGGACAGGTAAACGGAAGACAGGTCTTATGGTCTTCATTAGAAAAAAAATACTCTGGATCATTTCTGTCTTATGACTATCATGATCCAAGTTTTGCCTGCTGTCTCATTTTTCTGTATTTGACATCTGATATAACAATTACATAAGTCATGAAAAGAGTGTTAACAGTTATCTTATACATGTTCAGTAATCATAAACAGTTGGACTATGTAGAAAAACCCAAAGAACAAATAACTTATGACAGTCAAACAAAATGGATTCTTAGTTCAGTATCAGTCCTTAGGTATACAGGTTTGTCGATGTCTTGGGATAGCTGTCTACTTCTGTTGTTAGCAGTTTCTCATCCTAGAGGGCTTTGATGACCATGGTAAGTGGAAATGAGTATCAGAGATGGGTGGATGTCCATTTGTGGTTAAGTGCCTGATAAGGGCCCTTCTAATGGAGTTGGAGAGTATCTTTTATTTGATGTCCTTTTCAATAATCAAAATTTTGAAGTCTTTGTTTCCTGGGAGTTCACTGTGAAAGGACGCAGTTACCAACTTGGCATTGTCTTGAAGTGACTCTATTAAACCTTGGCAATAGTGTAAGATGTCTCCTTTCGGTAATGTTAGCCCATAAGTTTCTTCATCTAAGTTCAGCTTAAGTGCTTGTGATGCATGAAGGAATGCAAAAACTGGAAAATGGGGAGCCAGGGAGCAGGGAAAAACCAAGCAGCTGTGTTGTGTTTTCCATAGCCCTAACTCTTCATATTTTTCCCTCTGACTTTCCCTTGCAATTTAACATAAAAGACAAGTCTTTTGATATATTTCAGGGGCCCTTCTGGAACACTGCAAGTTATTTCTGTCTATATTGAAACTTTTCACCTTTAAAACCTCAATTTCTAATGAAAACATCAATTTCTAATGGAAAGCATTCTTTAACTGGACATTTTATAAATCTCTGAAAACATTTTTCATAGACATAAAAATCAGTTATTAACAATGACTTATTTTTGTAAAACCCAGGCAAAATAAAGACATTATGTTTTATTTGAAGCAATAAACTTAAGCAAGTTTTTATTTACTAAGGATTAACCTTAGGTCATATATACTTGAAAAGCATTTGAGTTAGTTTCTATGTTTCTGAGAATTTTAGAATACCCAATTCTCGGAAGTGGTTGACTTTAAATTAATTTTAACAATACCATCCAGAGGTAGAAAATGAGCTCACATTTATAACATACATACATGAAGACACATATAGACAGACACAAAGAGAGAACAGTTGGATCTAAATTCTGTTTAGGAAGCATTTATCATTCATATCTGTCCTTGACAAGTCAAATTCCAAATGACCTTCTCCTTTTAAAATAAGGACAGCCATTGATTGATTGATTGAGTAAAATACATTTTTATTGATTTCAGAGAAGAAGGGGAGAGGGAAAGAAAGATTGAAACAGCAATGATGAGAGGATCATTGGTCGGCTGTAAGCCATTTTTAATATAATAAAAAATTGTTTTATCACCTAAACAACATCAAGGTGATCTGTTTATTTATATCCTCTTTTTGAAGATTCAAGAGACCAATTAAATATGATTTTTATTCATTCTGCCTAATTTTATAGCCAGCTATTCCTAACTGTACATGCAGAAAATCATTTAGAAGTATCAGAGGATCCTCATTTTGGCCATCTTAGTTATAAATGGGAGGCTGACATGATGGGCCTTGTTGACCTGGGTGGCTTGATTTCCCAAGTTAATTTTGAGATTTGTAGAATGTGAACAAATTCTAGGGAAAACTAACCCTTACATGCATGTCTCCAGATGAGATAATTGCAGTAGATATCTTTATAGGACTGCTTTATACCCTAGATAAATTTTTTTTCTCTGGAAACCCCACAAAGATTCTTCGTCATCTAAGAATACTCAAACAAGGGCCAGCAAGTGTTTATGAAATGCAGCAAGAATAGCAATGCTTTCCAAGACACAGCCCCTCTCTCAGATCTCACTCTTTTAGCGTGAACCCATCTCAAGGCTCTCTGTCCTGCCAGGGCTCCTGCATGCTTCTCTGGGACTGGCTGCACTACCTCACTGGCACCTTCTCTGCCTCTCTGGATTCGGAGGTCTGAAGCAACTGGTATTGGGTTGGGGAGCAAGTGTCCTTTCTTTCTCAGAGCTAAAGAGAGCTCAGTCTCTCATTTAATTCGCAGAGATTTTGTTCAGACTCTCAGTAAGCAATCCAATCAAAAAGCTGAAATTACTAGTAAAAGCAGCAACCCACTTTTTCTCCCCTCTCCCCAAGTTATCAATCATTATCCACCTCAAGGATTTTCTAAAAACAATTCAAATAAAGCCATAGCCTGCTACTTAAAGCAAGGAGGCCCAGAATTCACCCAAGTTCACTTGATACAAAGTGGAGAGTCTGTGGGGTACAATGAGCCCTTGCTTTACCTAGTACTGGTCCAGGGCCGCAGGATGGTCCTGGGTGGGCTTCTTCAGAATCCTGTCACACTTTGCCAAGTAAACACCAATGTAAGAAATGTCCAAACCTGTAGAGGATTTTTGTAAGAGTTTATTTGAGCCCAACTGATGGCATATGCCAGGGAGTAAGATCTCATATGCTCCCTAGATAATTTCTTAATACCAAAATTTTTTCTATCTATTTTCCACATCATTTACAATTTAACAAAATTTATAATCTATAAAGTAGATGCTGTCATGGTAAAGCTCAGCCCACTTATAAATATATTTTATGTGGAAATCTTATAAATATTTGACACACACACACACATATATATATAATTGTAACACAAAACTATATGTGACATATACTGCTATTTCAGTGGTGAATTAAATTTTCCAAGTTACTTCATTATCATTTGGTTAACAAAAGCAATAAATGGCTAAGGATACCCATTGTTTGTGGTCTACTAACCATAAGAAGTTTGAATCTATCCTACATTTTATACATATCCTAGAGGCCTGGTGCACGAAATCATGCACTTGTGTGTGTGTGGAGGGGCGGGGCGGGGGGGGGGGTCCCTCAGCCCAGCCTGCACCCTCTTGCAGTCTGGGAGCCCTCCATCAGTCGGACATCCTTAGCGCTGCTGCGGAGGTGGGAGAGACTCCCGCCACTGCTGTTCTTGCCAGCCGTGAGCCCAGCTTCTGGCTGAGTGGTGCTCCCCCTGTGGGAGCACACTGACTATCAGGGGACAGCTCCTGCTTTGAGTGTCTGCCCCCTGGGGGTCAGTGCACATCATAGCAATTAGTCGTTCTGCCATTCAGTCCATTTGCACATTAGCCTTTTATTATATAAGACTAAAGGCCTGGTGCATAAAAATTCATGCTTTGGAGGTGAGTCCCTCAGCCCAGCCTGCCCCTTCTCACAGTCTGGGAGCCCTCAAGGGCAGAAGGTGACCTGACGATCAGGCGAAGGTGATGCCCCCATCATACCTCTGCTGCTGCCACTGCCAGCAGCACAACCCTCAGGTGGCCCTGGGTGGCTGGGCAGCTGCCATCCAAAGCTTGCCTGCATCTTAGGCTGGCCCTGAGCAGCTGTGCAGCTACCATCTGAGACTTGCCTGTGCCTCAGGCGTTTGCTGGGCAGCTGACATCTGAGGCTTGGGCTGGCCCTGGGCAGCTGGGAAGCCACCATCCAAGGCTTGCCTATGCCTCGGGCCGGCCTTGAGTGGCTGGGGGACTGAGTGGACTGGGGGATTCCAGAGGCAGGCATGCAGCACAGCCGGGCTCGCTGAGGAGACTAGGCACCACCATCTTGTGGCTGTGGGCACTGCCATCTTTGAGAGCATGGCATTCAATTAGCATGTTCCCTCCTTATTGGCTGTGGGTGCCGCCATATTTGTAAGAGTGCAACAGTCAATTAGCATATTCCCTCTTTATTGGTAGGATGTTCCACAAAAAACACACAATACAGCATTTTTCACAGAAAGCATCCAGGTTTTCCTAATCAGTAAGAAAGTGACTAGAACTCATGTTCCTGGTGATCTTCTTCCATAGGTCCTGCTGCACTGGTAGAGAACATCACTTAAAAGCCTACAGTACTGTTACATATCCTTCTTAACAAACACTTCATTAGAATGGAAGTTCTCTCTGGGGCAGAGGCCTCCCCTGTCTCCTGACTGCTAAGTTTAACATATCTACTTCTGGAGTTAAGAATCCTTTATTCAGAGAAACATGGAAGAGTTCACACAGCTGGTTGTGGTATGAATGGTACCATGTAATTTTGTAAATTTATAAAAGGGTTTTTTTCCCTGCAAAAAAAACACAACACAAACAAACATTAAAATGTTTTTGTTTTTCCTTTATATAGACTCTGAGCCTTTCCAGAAGTGTAGGAAATCTGTTACTCTGAAAGAATTTGTGATCTAATGCTCAAATAATCTACTGGAGGATTTTGGATGTAAAAACGTTTTTTAATGTGTTTTTCAGATGTCTATTGACCTTTTGAAATTTTCCCTCCACTTAATTTTAAGGCTCTTAGATTGACTGATTTGAATAAAAAAATTAATGAAGTAAAATTTTTGAATTGAATAAACCAAAAGAACCTAAGTCTCCCTAGCAAGCCACTGTTAATATAGCAAAAAAACAATTTCTGGAAACTCAGTACCCAAATTGTGATATGTAATAGGTGGGGAATGGTGTGTTGATTGAAATATTATGTTAATATAGAGCTACATGCAATATAACCTATTATAATAAAAGTGTTATATGCTAATTAGACTGGACAGCTGAACGACTTTCCGGATGTCCTCCCGGAAGAGGCTGTGGCAGCTGGGGCCAAGGCAGAGTCAGTTAGGGGTGATCAGGCAGGCAGGTGAGTGGTTAGGGGTGATCAGGGTGGCAGGCAGGGGAGCGATTAGGAGCCAGCGGTCCCAGATTGCACCTAATCCTCTGAGGGGTCCCAGATTGTGAGAGGGTGCAGGCCAGGCTAAGGGACTCCACCACCACCACCACTCCCTGTGCACAAATTTTGTGCACCAGGCCTCTAGTGTCCAAATAGAGAAAAGTAGAATCTATTAACACAAACTATGCTAAACATAATTTTAATGTTTCTTTAATTCATTACTCTGGTTAGGAGTATTACATGTCTTATTTTTATGTTTTATAAAATATTTTTCTTAATAATTTCTTTTACAATTTATAAATATTCTAAATTGTATTAATACCTCTCATGGTGTTCAACATATAGTTGTCACATAAATTTACTGAGACTGCCAACAATTGATATACTTCAGGAAACAAAATTCTGATTGATTCTGATCTGTTTCTTTCAGAAAGGTCACCACCCATGTAATGGAATTTTATCTGATTCTGTAGATCAGATTTCTTCATTCTGGATATTGCGGTAACAATATAGGAAGTATGCATAACTTCTCATTTCTACAAGTAGGCTTGAGTGCTGAAGGAAGAAATTTTTTAAGCTACAGAAGAATTCATTTGGTACCTTTTATGGAATCCTGATTTTGTTTTGAATTTTTTGATAACCTTTTACTAAAGTTATGAACACTAAAAGAACTTATCTCATTGGGCAAGTCCACATTAATAAGAATGCCTAGAAGAGGATCGATTCTTCAGACCCGGACCCACTGGTTGCTGTTGGGTCTTGCTTTACTCTGCAGTTTGGTACTGTTTTTGTATCTTCTGGAATGTGCCCCACAGACTGATGGAAATGCATCTCTTCCCGGGGTCATTGGAGAAAATTATGGTAAAGAGTATTATCAAGCCCTACTACAGGAGCAAGAAGAACATTATCAAACCAGGGCAACCAGTCTGAAACGCCAAATTGCCCAACTAAAACAAGAATTACAAGAAATGAGTGAGAAGATGAGATCATTACAAGAAAGAAAGAATGGAGGGGCTAATGGCATAGGCTATCAAGGCCACAAAGAACAAGCACCTAGTGATCTGTTAGAGTTTCTTCATTCCCAGATTGACAAAGCTGAAGTTAGCATAGGAGCCAAACTACCTAGTGAGTATGGGGTCATTCCCTTTGAAAGCTTTACCTTAATGAAAGTATACCAATTGGAAATGGGTCTCACTCGCCATCCTGAGGAAAAGCCAGTTAGAAAAGACAAGAGGGATGAATTGGTGGAAGTTATTGAAGCTGGCTTGGAAGTCATTAATAATCCTGATGAAGATGATGAACAGGAAGATGAGGATGGTCCCCTTGGAGAGAAACTGATATTTAATGAGAATGACTTCATAGAAGGTAATGTGAAAAGTAGTTATGTTAGTATGACAAAATGCTATTATTGTATGCTGGTAAATCAGTAATTTTCCATTCTATTAAAACATTTAAGTGTTTACCCACTGCATTCCACCAAAAGTTTGAAGTGGCTTTTTGAAAAAAGTTATCATATGATTGTAATAAAGTAGAGAATAAGAACCAGAAATAGAATAAATCTAAGCTTATACAGAACACTTCTACCCAAGCTGAAAACTCTTAGGGCTGTTTCTGTATTAATGTGTGAATGTATTTGCATTCCTCTCTTATCTGGTTTTGTTCATTCCTTATATTTTTTCAACAATGTATGAACTAAGACTCAAGATTCAAAAACCACTTGAAAAAGTAATGAAAAAAACTAATTTTGTAGATTAGTGGGTTATTCTCTTAATTTGTGAGAACATTGAGGAGGCATACATGGATTTAAAACGCATGTTTGGCATTTGGAAAAGTATTTTCCTGATACAAACTGCAGAAAGGGCATGGGACTTTTATATATCAAGATGGGACATGACTCAAAAGTTGAGGACACTGCTATGAATTTGAGATATTTGTTGATTGATATAAACAGGAATAATTACAGATTCCCGCTCATCTCCATCTTAATATTCTGTGCTGGATATTTAATTACAGGCTTAAAACCATTTTAGATATAAATCTTTCTCTTTGCTTGACTAAACAGTGTAGTGATTTTGACCCTGAGTCAGCATGGATGTCACTTGCTATACTCTAATGTATGGCCTTGAGACCTTTGGAGGCCATCAGAGCATTATACTTTTCTGGAATTTCAACTGTCTTCTCCCTGTTGCCACCTCTTTTTTCTGCTGTCACTTCCTGCCATTTTCAGTGGGTTGCTTCTCTCAGAATTCTTCGTTTTTCTGCAAGCTCAGCGTTTTGTCTTTTCACTCTATGTTTGTAGTTTATAGCAGAATTGAAAGCTGCTGAGAAAGATAACTACGTAACATGTAAAATGTCTTCACATTTCCCTGAAAAGAAAGGAACCAGTGCCAGTTTTCTATTCTGCTTATAACTTTCCTTGGATTCTGTCACTTACAAGATTTTTCTCTGGGTGGAGTATATTTTGTCCCTCGTTTTTCCTCCACTGTGATACTCCCTCACCAAAAAATAATTACTGACAACTGAGCAATTCCTATTCCTCTTTCCAGACTTAAGCTTAGAAGACACTTCTGGGAAGTCATCTCCAACCTGCGAGTCTAAGATAACAGTGCTTCCTGTGTGTGCTTGTAACCTCTGCCTGTGTCTCCTCTCATAGTTCTTGTCTTATGGTATTGCTCATTTCCTGATTTGTGGTTCCTGCTTGACTGTAATTCTCAGGAAGAGTGGGAACGGCCTACCTCCGTTTTATTCCCAGACACTGACTCACACATCTGTAGGTCTAACCTTTCTCCTCAGTGTCACACTTAAAAATCAGCCCATTAGACTTCCATGTTTTTCTCCCAAAGGCATCTCAAGTCACCATGTTTAAATCTATACTAATGTTTTCTTTGTCTGACTTTACTGTATTCGGAGTGTGTGTGTGTGTGTGTGTGTGTGTGTGTGTGTGTGTGTACATGTGTGTATCACTGTATTATTACTTCTTTATTTTTCTGTCTCCGTCACTAAATTGACCTTTACTCAAAACTGGGACCATGTAGCCCTCTTTATACCACCAGTGATTGACACAAAGGCATTCAATTTATTTTTGTTTTTTTGTTGAGTTGAACCAAGCAATAGAAATTTGAACTCTCAGCACTAGAATTTAATATTGCTAGAAATAATTTCCTTCTTTTCATCAGATGGTCAATAGGCTTTACTATTTAAAAGTCACATGTAAAAAGGAGTAATTGTCATATAAAGCCTATGTTATAGATGGAATAATAATATACAGAGCCATGAACATTGTTTAACATCTCCTTTTATAAAGAAACTAGAGGTTAGTGCACAAAGTTCATGCACGGGTAGGGACCCTAGTGGCTGCCAGCGGCTGGCCAGGGCCTCCCTTCCCTGGCTGCTGGCAGCCAGGGGTTACACGCCACCCCTGGTTGATGGTCAGCGCTCGTCATAGCGATCAATTGAACTCCTGGTCAGTCGAACTTCTGAGGGGACACTTTGCATATTAGGCATATAGTTATCCCCACTATTTATATATATAAATAGTGGGGATAAATAGTGGGATAAATATTTTCACAAACAGATAAAAACCCTACAGATCTGGTTTCATACTTTTGATCTTCGAGTAAAATCAGTATTCACATTGAATGTATAAACTTTGACATGGAGACATCTTTGTCCCTTACTCTTTCCTTTAGGTTATTACCGCACCGAGAGAGATAAGGGCACACAGTATGAACTCTTTTTTAAGAAAGCAGACCTTATGGAGTATAGACATGTGACCCTCTTCCGCCCTTTTGGACCTCTCATGAAAGTGAAGAGCGAAATGATTGACATTACTAGATCAATTATTAACATAATTGTGCCACTTGCTGAAAGAACTGAAGCATTTGTGCAGTTTATGCAGAACTTCAGGTAACTCTCGGGGCTTAATGATTTTTGGCTTAGTGTGCCTGAAAAAAATACACTTTACTTATTTATCTTCACTGAGTATGATTACTTAGAATTACAGGATAATTTTATAGGCTTTAGGCAACTTTACTTTTTTATATATTTTTTTTAAAACATGATTAGCTTATTGTGTTTTTGACAATTTGAATTGTGAAGTAAATTGAGGATGACAACTATGAGAAACTAAATTTGATGACCCTTATAAATGTGTGTGAATTCTTTTTAGGGCAAATTGAATTTTTAAAAATAACTATAGAGGCATAATTTCCATATAATAAAATCCACATATTTTACGTATATGGGTTTCATAACTTTTGACAAATGTATACTCATGTAGCTACCTTCCTATTCAAAGTATAGAACATTACTATCTCCTCAGAAAATTCCCTTAAGGACAATTTGAATTTTAAAATTAAAATAAAATTTTAAAATACAAACATTTAACTAAAAATGGGAGAACGTTATTCTATGTTGGGAAGCAGAGGCAAAGAATTTTTTACCACTTAATTTGGATATTTTAAAATCAAAGATAACCACATATTAGAATAACTATCTGGAGAGTTTTGCTTTTTTATTCTAATAATTGCCATGTTTTAAATACTGTAATATGCTAGTTTTGATGCTTTGTATACCCAGTCTTTATACTCATATTGAAATTGATGGATTTAAAAGTTAACACTCTTGTGTATCAGAATATCTAGAAGTCATTTTTGAAATAGCTCACTTGAGACCTCTTTTTTTATTGCCTTTCTTGGAATTACCTTCAGAAGCTACATTATTCTTTACAGTAAATCTCACTCATGGCAAATATTCCTTGAGGATAGGTGTAACTTCTGATATTAGCCAGTCTGAAGACAAAGTAATTCTCAAATCAGAAGATGAGTATTTATTTGTCTCTGAACTGATTGGACTTACTTTTTTGAGTAGCTTGTATTTTGCTTGTGAAGGCAATACCAAAGCAAAAGTTCCCAAACTATTAATATTTTGAAAATTGGCAATGTTGTTGGAGTGCTCCCATGGCCCTTCCAGTACTGCACTCGTTTAAGATATACACATTACTATTCATTTGCTATGATGCCTTAATAATTCAACAGTATTGCCACTTTTATATTTACTTACAACTTCGTGTGATTTTCTTTTAAATCAGTAATGCCTCACTCATTTTCTTGTTGAAGCTTCATGTGATTGCTTTCTGAATGAGCAGAGCCTCATATATTTTCTTGAATGAATTTTATTTTTCAATTCTGTTAGGGATGTATGTATTCATCAGGACAAGAGGATTCATCTCACAGTGGTGTATTTTGGTAAAGAAGGACTGTCTAAAGTCAAGTCCATCCTAGAGTCTGTCACAAGGTAGGTGAGTTATGTTCACTTAGAAGTCCTTGATAGATAACATTAGAAGAGTGAGAATGTCAGATATTTAATGAGTTAATTTGGAATAGATGCTGTTTAAAAGTTGGCTGAGCATGTGAGTGGTGCTGATAAGTTCCTCATTTCACTTCTGAGTTCACTCATGCAACTCTAAATGCCCCATCTTCACTAACTTCCTAGCAGAAGCCTGGCATGATCAGGGAGCTCTCACTCTGCAGCCCACTCACTTTCTGTATGTTTGCCTTCATTTATTACTTCTTTATTTCCTCCTGTGAACTCTTTCTCTTTTTCTAAATCTAATCCCTTCACTTTGATATCATCTCTTGAGCTTGTCTCTTGTTACCTATCTTTCCATTTCCCCAAGTTCCTTCTTCTCACCCTGTAAGCTCTCCCCTTATCCTTACGACACTTCCACCGGACTCTACAGTATCCAGTAGCTATTGTTAGGTTCCTGTCCTTTCATTGCTAAACCTCACAGGACAGTAGTTCTCTAACCAAACAACTCATATAGTACCTGGCACATAGTAGGTGTTTAGAGGTTAGAATGAATGAATTAGTAATTCTTTAATACTCCATTATTAATTCCGTAGCTCCTGTCAGAGGTTAGAATGAATGAATTAGTAATTCCTTAATACTTCATTATTAATTCCGTAGCTCCTCAGCCTTTTCATCTCTAAGGCCTACTTGCCAAATTAAGCTTTTTCTCTGTCATCTTTTTAAAAATATATATTTTATTGATTTTTTTACAGAGAGGAAGGGAGAGGGAAAGAGAGTTAGAAACATCGATGAGAGAGAAACATTGATCAGCTGCCTCCTGCACACCTACGACCGGGGATGTGCCTACAATCAAGGTGCATGCCCTTGACCAGAATTGAACCTGGACCTTTGAGTCTGCAGGCCGATACTCTATCCACTGAGCCAAATCGGTCAGGGCTCTGTCATCCTCTTTTATCACTTTTTTACATTTGACACCTGATGAATACTTTCTTCTTGAAACATTCCTCTGCTCTTTGTAAAATATAAATAAATATTTTGTAAATATTTTATAATGTAAGATATTAAGTTGATTTTCTTTTCTGGCCACACCAATTCTGTATCCTTCTTTGCCTTTCTGCTAGTTGTAGACTTTCCATAGAAATCCAGATTTAGTTGGCCATTCAACTAATTTTCACTGAGTCCCACCAGCTGTGTTCAAGGTACCCTGCTTAGGAGCCTAACTGGGGAGTAGAAATAGGACTGGGCATGGAAGAGGAAATTGTAGTCCCTATTTCTAAGGGCTCTCTCATAGCACTGATGTGTAAAAACAAACATTGCCTTCTCCTCCTGTTGGCGCTCTTTCCGTTCAGACTAAGACCATTCTCATGATCCCCTGAGATGTTGATGTCTGAGAGCCCACATCTTTCACTCATTCTCTGCCTCTAATTACCGTATTTTTCGGACCATAAGACGCACCGGACCATAAGACGCACCAGTTTTTAGAGAAGGGAAATGAAGAAAAAAAGATTCTGAAACAAATAGTGTCCTAAAATATTTTATGTGCATTAAAACCCAACATCACAGTCATAAACACATGTAATCAACCCTGTAAAGTAAACAGCAGCATTTAGAACCATTTTAGAGCCGGGCAAGCACACAGAGACCACACAGAGCCGGGCAAGTAAAAAAACTTTTTTTTTAAAGTATATGTGTAGGCTATATTTGGACCATAAGACGCAGGAACTTTTTCCCCCCACTTCTGGGGGGGAAAAGTGCGTCTTATGGTCCGAAAAATACGGTAGTCAGTTCCTCTTCTAGGTCCTTTTCTTGCTGCTGTCACCACCCACCTTCCCTCCCCCACCCCCTTCTTCTCTTCCCTCCTCACCATTTTCAGATCACCTACTAAGTGCCAAGCACTCACTGGTATTCCTTCAGCTGCATTAATCAAAACTCCCCTGTGGTAAATGATGGAAACCGGTCCTGAGCTTGCTTAAGGAAAATGAGTGTTATTGAAGACTCTTGAATAATTCGCAGAACTAAAGAGGTCATTACAACCAAATTTGGAGATGAAAAACCAAATCCTCTTTGATATCTTTAGGTACTGGAACCAGAGACTTGAAAATTATCAAAATTCTCTTGTCTTCTTGTCTATTTTTCTTTGCATAGTGACTTCATTCTCCTCTTGGATATTTCCTCCTCACGTGAGGTATATGGCTGTTGGCGGCTCTGGGCTCATTTCTTCTCAGTTTTGCCATCAGGGAGGAAAGAGCTTTCTCCCGCATCCAGTTGACGAAATCCCAGGGAGGAACCTTGCCCTCTCTTGAACCAATCATTATGGCCAGGTGGCGGTATTGTGATTAGCCTAGCTTGAGTTTGGACTATGATTCTAGGAAATTACTATGGTTGGGGTGCTCTATGATTACTTCCTCTACTTGCTGCTGGGAGTGTGACGTGTTGATCAGCAGTTTCCCAAAAGTAGGGAAAGATGTATATCTGCTAAGAAGGGGAGCATGGCCACTCAGCACTTGGAGTCCACTCCATACACTATTTAAGCCTTTGCTTCCATCTCTTCATTTCCCCGTCCATATTATTATAAGAATGTTTTTTCTGAAAGGTTCCTTTTTGATCCGACCATACTCTAGTGCAGCAGTTCTCCAGTTCATCAGAGACACCTGGAAGGCTTATTAAGACACAGATGCTCAGCTCCTCCACCAGCATCTGATCCAGGAGTCTGGGTGGGACCCAAGAATTTGCATTTCTAACAGGTGTGCAGGGGAAGCTGATGCTCCGTTGCAGGGATTTCACAGTGAACCACTGTCCCGATGGCAAAACCCTGACTCTTCCTTGCCTTTAGGACACTGACCAAGATCTTTACTTTCTTCTCATGGAAAGTGCTCCTCAGTCTGACCCTTTTCTGATTTTCTCTCATTGTTCCCATTCTTTGCCAATTTGATTTGTCTGACCCCTGTTCTTTAAAATGTTTTATACTTTCTTCTTACCTCATCGCCTTTGAGAATAATTAATTGGAACAACCTTTACACTCGCCACTGAATTCAGGATTTTAACCAAGGCATAACTTAAATTCCAATTCTAACATCATCTCTACTCCAGGTAGAAGCAAACTTTGTTTCTCAGAACTGCTGTTTATTCATTTACTCAGCAAACATTTACTGAACTCCTGCTCTATGAGGGACACTGTGTCCATAGTAATGAGCAAAACAGAATCCCTGCTCTCATGGAGTTTACATTCCAGTAGGGAGACACTCAAATATGTCTGGTGGGACTGAGAAAAGCAAAGCTGGACAAGGGGATAGAGACGAAAGAGAAGGAGGTTGGAGCTACTTCACATAAGGTATGTGGGGTAGCTCTCTAAGAGGAATTTGAGCAAAGATCTGAAGAACTCAATAGAAGAGCATTCTTTGTGTGTATCATTCATGTGGAATGTATTATTTATGACCAAACATTATGGCTGTTTTCCCATGTGTACATTTCTTATCTTCTCCAATAGGCCTTTAAGATTCTGAAGGGCAGTGGCCCCTCAACATTTAAAAACCTCACACCACCATCATGTTGCCACACATGTGGGCATTTAGTGAATATATATCCCTGATGATGATTATACACATGAAGCTGATGATTTCCTTTCCCTATATGAATGTAGAACCAACATAATAATAATATCTGAAATGTAACTGTAAGTTGTAATGAAGGAAGAGAGTTATTAAACTTTAAGTGGGACTTATAATTTGTTATATGTGCTTTCCTCATAGTGAGTCTAATTTTCACAATTACACCTTGGTCTCATTGAATGAAGAATTTAATCGTGGACGAGGACTAAATGTGGGTGCCCGAGCTTGGGACAAGGGAGAGGTCTTGATGTTTTTCTGTGATGTTGATATATATTTCTCAGCCGAATTCCTTAACAGCTGCCGGTTAAATGCTGAGCCAGGTGCGTAAAATGATAGTAGATGAGCTGAGTGTAGGTCAGCATGTTGCATATTTTGAATTAAGTTAATTATGTTTTATTAAAGTTATATTTTAATATAATTTAATACTTTATATAAAGGTATAGTTTAACAATATTATGTCAAAAAGTAAAAATTTGTCCCTCTGAAGTTCATACCCCTTGTTCTCTTATGGCCAAATTCTAATGTCTACATTTGAATGCAAACAAACAAATGCAAAGAAATAAAAAGTCTTGAAATTGGCAAGGAGGAAGCAGCACCCATCAGAAAAAGAGGCAAGCCAACTGTGTGGAGATATGGGAGAGTCAAAAGCACTCCGTGTCAGGTGATGGCACCAGTACACACACAGCATTCACACATGCTTGGTCTCCAGACGGTGCATTTGGCATGATTTACTATATTTTGCTTTATGTTATAGATATTTTTAAGATGTATGAGCAAACGGTATTTTTATAAATCAAATCTATAAATGCTTTTTAAATCTTTTTAATGTAATTTAAGTCTTGAAAAGGTTTCCTGTATTTTAAGAATCTCATAGTAGGGTTTTTCAATGTAGAACTATTTATATCATACAGATTATTTCCACCTTATTAATTTGGTGGGATGTCAGGAACTCTCTTAGAGTCTATTGAGTAAGCAAGGGTTAGGTTTAAGACAGCCTGAAGTTCAAAATGTGTAAGTTGAAGGAGATACTTGCTCAATGTGAAAGAAATGTTTTTATATCCAGAAATAAATTTGCCTCTGGGAGACTGAGCTCCTCATCCCTAAGTGGGTTTTAAGGAAAGTGAGATTAGTATCTGCTAGGATTCTTGTAATAAGAAGGCTACTGCCTTACATACAGGGTCCTTGACAACTACTGAGCACTTTGTATTATCTCGTCTGATTGAGGCCAATCGGAGCAAGGGGGTCCCTGTTAAGAAGAGATTGGATAGTTAGCTTTTAAGGTTCCTTCAGTGCTCTCAAGCTGAATGATAATGACAAGAGTTTCTGCAGGGGCTATTATATCAGGTATTTTTTATTCTTACCTTCCCAACTTTTCCAAATCTTGTTCAAATATATCTGTAGTTCTGTGTTTTCATTATTTTCTATACAGTATCCATTCTCTGTTCAGTATTCTTTGGATTTACTGTTTCTATGGTTAATTTTGAAGGGTGAATTCAACGTAAGTTTCTTGGTGACTGCCAAAGTTAACCTGTATATTCCTGCTAATTAGATGAAATAATGAGTAATAAATGGCTCACCTAATGAATAGCTGAGAGAATACCTTTTGTATCTGTCCAAAGTCAAGGGAATAAATGTGTGGAGCACCCTTTAGTGTGTTTTATTTCCTCTGTTGTTTTTCAAGGTTATAGTTCCATAGCCTTGGGACTACTGATATGTTATAAAGTCATCATCATGTTTATCAAATCAGTAGGATGTTCAGTAGCCTGAATATTAATAAAATACAATATTGATATAATAAAATTGCCATATGGGATCAAAGAAAAACTTTAACAAAATATTAGTAGATATTATAATATAGATCAGTCCTTCATTTTATGACTTCTTTGTGTGATATAAATGTACATTTTAATTTATAGGTAAGAAGGTGTTTTACCCTGTGGTGTTCAGTCTTTACAACCCTGCCATTGTTTATGCCAATCAGAATGCGCCCCCTCCTGTGGAGCAACAGCTGGTAAGACTATTGCTGTATTATGAAAGGCCCCAAAGATCCTTTCTAGGTTCCTTTATATTTGTTCCACAAGTAGTTAACAAAATTTCAATAAAAAGCTGTAGTTATGCCCTAATTGGTTTGGCTCAGTGGATGGGGTCCCAGGTTCGATTCCGGTCAAGGGCATGTACCTTGGTTGCGGGCACATCCCCAGTAGTGGGTGTGCAAGAGGCAGCTGATCGATGATTCTCCCTCATCGTTGTTCCTAACTCTCTATCCCTCTCTTTTCCTCTCTGTAAAAAAGCAATAAAATATTTTTTTAAAAAAGAAGAAGAAAGCATATTTGTATTGGAGAATTAGAGAATTACATTAATAGTGTAAAGTTTGAGACATTTCTGTAAAATGGCAGTTGAGAAAAAGGATTCGTGGAGGAGAGAACAATCTAGGACATGTTCAGGAGGACATGCTGGAATATGTGTGCTTGCTGCTTTCTCCAGGGGGGTGCTAATCGGCAGTCATCTCAGAGATTGGCCTGCAGTCTGAGGCAGTGTGTATAGTCCTTGGAGCCAGAAAGTTGGGGCAGGATACTGAGAATATGGAGTTGTAGGGAGGATAGGGAGCCTCAGAATGCGAAGATGAGCTACTGTTGATACGTTGTACCTTAGTTCATGTTCAGCCCCCTTTCTCCCACCCCCTTCCACTGTTATTGGAGAGAGGCCCCTGTAATCATAGCTAACAGCCATGGGTTTTGAACAATGATTTTTGTAACAAAAGTGAGTAGCACTTAACTAAGACCAGCCAGACACTTGGGGAAAACCAATAACATGAAAGAGGCAGGGACTTTGTCACCTCTTATTCACTGCTGTGTCCCAGCTCCCAGAACTATGTCCACAGATTAAACACAGTGCATGTGCAGTGGAGTATGAGTAAAATAAAAGAGGTTTATCAGGCTTCAACTTTTATTTGATTCTGGGGCCTCAGTATCATCAAAGCCCTGAGTTTCTTTCTTTGCTTGGGCTTCAGAAGTGTTAGCTTTATTTCAAAGCGGGTTTCCCTCATGCTGTAAAAAGACTGTAGCAGTTCCAAATGTTGCTATACGCTACACCTGGAATTGGCAAACTTAATCTGTATAAAGCCACATAGAAAATACTTGGGGGTTTACAGGCTATACAGTCCCTGTTGCAATTATTCAACTCTACCATTGTACCATGAAAGCACATAGGAAATTTGTAAACAAATGAGTATGACTGTATTCCAGTAAAAGTATTTACAAAACCCGGTGGCAGGCCAGACTCAGCCTGGAGGCTGAAATTTGCTGACTTCCCTACACCATCCAAAAAAGTGCAAGTGTCTTTTCTAGTAGCTTTCTCAAAAGGACAAGGAGGCTTGTTTCTAAAGTTCTCAACAACACTCCCCTTTTTTCTAATGTCCAGTTATGAACCAATTCCTACAGTAAGTGGGGTGAGACTGTCATATTGGTATAGAGTCCTCATTGCCCCGTCTGAAGGTAGAGGTGGAAGTAGTTTAGTTGAAACTTACGGTTGCATGGGACCCAAACTCTATATAATCAGGAAGAGAGTAGGGGAATGGATGCTGGGTAGGCACCAAATAAGGCCCACTCTGTAGAACTGATCACAGTGTATTACAGTGTGCGCATCTGTTGTGCTCCTGGATTGAACGAGGCCCTTGAGATCAGGCACCACAGTTTGATTATTAGTAACCTCGGCTTGCATTTTGTACAGGGCTTGAATTCAAATATTGAAAGCGGCCAGATCCTTGCTTATGGGGAATATTTATACGAGGTGTGGGGAAAGAGTAGGTTTATAGTTGTGAGTATGCAAAACACAGAGTTTATTGTATTATTAGTTATTATATTATTTTCCATATAAAAAACTATAAACCTATTTTTCCCCCACTCTATATTTTTTGGTTTTATAAGGATTTAATAATATAAATATATGTTTTCATTATCAGTCATATAAATGACTAGAAAATTATTTGGAAAGCATTAATTTCTAATTGTTGATTAAAACTTTTCCTAGTCCTTAAGGGACTAATTTTATTTATTTATCTTTCTCTACATAAGGTTCACAAAAAGGATTCTGGCTTTTGGCGAGATTTTGGCTTTGGAATGACTTGTCAGTACCGATCAGATTTCCTGACCATTGGTAAGTATGCCTGACATTTAAGGATAGGACTTTATGAATTTATAGTACTTCCTTAGGGCAATTTCTAAAAAGTTTCAGATTTGAGTATTTTTCTATTAAATTATAAATGTCTAAGAATAGCTGAAAAGAGGAGTCTGGATATAGGAAAGGCAACATGAGTTTATAATTATTGTCTTTAAATAGCAAAAATGAGGTTATAAAGATAAAATAAAAGTGTAATATATTATTGTTTCTTTAAAACACTAGTTTTGATATCTGTGACTTGTTACGATGTTTGCAGTTGATTTGAGTTCTCTAACAAAAGATCTGTTGTAATCATGGATTGTTACAGCAGAAAGTAATGTTGAGTTTTCTAGTCCAAGGGCTTTTGTATTTTTTATTGAGAAATGAAACCCCCTTTAATTGTCTATTGAACTATTAAGCAAAATCCTAGTATCTAAAACAAATGAAAAAACGGCTGCTCTCTCTGACCCTGGTTGAAGTTGGAATGGGGACTAGGAGTTACTAGCTTAGTTCTCTAAGCCAGAAATGACCATAAAGAATTTGAATGAAGCTCTCTGCCCCACCCCGACTCCATTCTTAACCAGCAGAAAACAGTGTCAGCGATAGTTTCAGAAAGCTGGGTAAGACTTCCAGTTATTATAGCAAAATAAGTGAACACTTTTTGCCTGCTCCCACAATTACATCAAAACTACAACTAAATTACAGAACAATCACCCTTGAGAACCACCTGAAGACTAGGTAAACGGAACTCCTATATATAAGGAAATAAAGAGAAGCCATGTCGGGACTGTTACCTGGACAGTGTTGTATAACAGGCTAGTTCACATTGTCATGTGAATTAGGAGGGACATTTTGTCCATAGAGGTCTCCCCTGATCCCAGCCCCACACCAGACTCTGCAGCCCAGACCACCAGTGCTAGGGGCAGCAGCTTAAGAAACACCAACGACAAACAGGGAGGAACTGAATTATCAGGCTTTGGGGGTGAGCATTGAAGGGGCAGGTCTGTCCAAGACAAGTGCTGGCAGGCACCATTTTCCTTTGTTGAGCCTTTCCCCCACCCAGCCTGCAGATGACAAATCTGAGACTTCCGTGAAACTAGATAACACAATTCTCACCACACTGCTGATGCCCTGAGACCTGCCCCACCCAACCTGTGCACAACATCTTTCAGGAACTGTTCCTCACAAGCAATGGGCTGCAATCCATGCTGTGAATTCCCTTAAATCTCTGAAAAGTCCTCATACCCCAAACAAGCATCAGTGGCTGGAGCATGCCCTGTACTTCTTGCTAAGTGATCTCAGCCTGGCACTAAAAGCAGCCTGCCTTGATTCATGGCATATCCACATCAGGTACCTCCAAGTGCAGAACAGGCAGCTACCAAGGACTGATCACTTTGTACCTCCTACCAACTGGCCTCAGGTAGGCTGACATGGGCCTGCACTGGAGCCCTCCCAAGAGGTCCCAGGACCAACAGAGCCAAATGCCCTCTTTCTTGTGTGGAGACCACACTAGAGCACCAACCAATTAGCTTCAAAAAGACACACCAAAGGGTGGGCTCCAAAGAAATCAGTCACACTACAGCAAATCCCATTTTGAGGGGTCAACTGCCACTCAACAGCCTATCTGTAATCACAGCCAATCCTCACAGCCAGTTAGCTAGAGAGTCAGTTCTACCTACTGAAGTGCCAACAGCAATCAAGACTTAACTACAATGCCTGAGAACACACAACCCACACAAAGGACAGCCCCGGAGCACCTGGCTCAGGTGACTAGGAAGACAGTGCCACTGGGCCCCACAAGAAACCTACTACATAAGGCCAACCTGCCAAGACTTGGAGATGTAGCAGATCTACCTAAAATGTAGTCTTCCAGATATAGAGGTGAAAACACTATAAGGATGCTCAAGAACTTAGGGGAAGAATAGATGAACAAGTAAGACCTTACACAAAGGGACAGAAATCATAAAAAAAAAGAGCAAGTCCGAGGCCTAAGTGGAAGTTACACTTACCTCTTCCCAATACCAAACTGGAATTACAATAAAAATATGGAACAGTCAACCTGAATAACCAACTGAAGACTGGCTGAATAGAATGCTAATGCTCACAGGTTTACAGAAGAAGCCACATAGAGACTGGCAGGTGGGGCAGAGGCACAAAAAGGGCTGCAGCCACTTCCGCTGGTGGTGGCTGAGATTCCTGAGGGGTAGCTCAGCTGCAAAGGTTCTCTCTTAGGACTTTGTGTCAACCCCACACTGTTTCCCCAGACCACCACGTGTTATGTGGAAGAAGCACCCACATAACCTCTGGCTGTGAAAATCAGCAGGGATTCTGACTAGTGGGGCAAGACAAAAGTCTGCTAGAGACCCAGGCACCCTCTTAAAAGGTCATCACACAAGATCTCATTCTCTGCCACTAACCCTGGGCTCTGGCAGAAGGAAGGCAGAACTGATGAGAATTCTGTGAGGATAGACTGGGTTTTATGGCTCCAGAGAGAGAGCTGCAGGGACAGCTGCCAGGGTCCCTGTGCTTAGTTCCTTTTACACACTGCAGATGCCATCTTTCTTATGTGGAGCTCACCTTTCTATATGACATCAGCCTGGGAGAATGCAATAATCCCACCAGCTCATACCCTGCAGAGGAATTGGCTGCTGGTCCTAGGTGTATATATCTGGGCAGACTCGGGGCATGTCAGTGACTGAGTTGTGTGGGCAAAGGCCATTTTCCAACCATCCTGGTGGTGTGACTAGCACCTCCCACTAAGGGGAGATCCACCAGCCTCACCCTTTGGATTTTTGGTGGTCCTGCACTGCCGATCTTCAACTCTGGGAGATCCAGGCAGAATCTTGCACATGCTGAGTTGTGTGACTCTAGGCCAGGGCCATTTTTCCCTCACACATCTGACCATTGCAGAGCCCTCCCTTCACACAGCCAAATCTTGGTCTCTTTGGGCATCATAAACTCTGCTGGCCTCATCCTCTGACTCCCTGACACCCCACCCTATCACAAAGCTTTGCCGGCACTGACTAGTTGTAGTACTCTTGTTGTACTCTGGGACTTTTGCTGAGTGGCCACAGACTCAGCACTAACATGGAGGTTGAACCTGTATTGAGCTGGTGGACACCACTCGCCCCCGCCTGGTGACTCACTGAAAACCTAGCCCACACAAGCAAGTACCACCAGAGGCTCCTTCGGAAACTAGCCTAACAGGCAACCAACCGGGGAAGCAGGTAGAGGCAGATGCATTGGCCTTGTACTGACCTGCCCTCAGGCTTCATGCTGGTGGAAGTTATCCTTGGGGTACAGTTTGGTTCTCATGCAGAGCAGCCACAAAGTAGATCACTTTGTAACTTCAAACAAGTTGCCCAGGGCCAGTCACAATCAGCTTCAGCTACTGATCTGCACCGGACTCCCTCCCAGGAGTCCTCAGAACCAACACACCCAGTTGAGAGCTTCACACAACATCAGAGCAGGACCAGCTAGCTTCAGAAGTGGCACATCCAAAGGGAGATCTCAACAGGCTCCAGAACTTACTGAATCAAATGCTGCTGTGTGTGTGGTCAGCACACAGGAACAAATACAAAGAGGCAGCAAGATGAGGAGACAGATGGCATGCCCCAAGTGAAAGAACCATAAAAAGAACTGGTCAGAAAGTAGAATACAATATCTGAAATGAAGGATACACTAGAGCCCTAGCTGGTTTGGCCCAGTGGATAGAGCATTGGCCTGTGAACTAAAAGATCCTGGGTTTGATTCCAGTCAGGGACACATGCCCGGGTTGTGGGCTCAATCCCCAGTGGGGAGCTTGCAGGAGGCAGCCATTCAATGATTCTCTCTCATTGTGGATGTTTCTATCTTTCTCTCCCTCTCCCTTCCTCTCTGAAATCAATAAAAATAAATAAAAAAGTATTTTTTAAAAAAGAATACACTAGAAGGAATAAACAATAGGTTAAATGAAGCAGAGGATTGAATTAATGATATGGAAGACAAGGTAACAGAAAACACCCAATATAGTAGCAAAAAGAAAAGAAAAATTAGGATAGTTTAAGGGACCTTTGGAACAACCTGAAGTGTAACATCATAGAGGTACCAGAAGGACAGGAGCCAGAGGCATTGAGAATCTATTTGAAGAAATACTCTTCGTGCTTCTTAAAAAAGTTTTTTGTTCAGCTCAGACTAGTCTCACTTTAACTCCCATTTCCTGTGCCCCCTCTAGTTAGCCCTCTGCCCCATTACTCCGTCAGAATGGTCTGCATGAGGGTATAAGTGATATTTATGGTTCATTTTATGTTCTTAACTGAGCAGCTGTATATACTTGACTGTTTCTTCCTCAAGACACTCTTCACTCACCACTGTGATATTTTCTCCCTCCTCTGGGGCCATTTCTTAGTCTCTTATCTTTCTCTGCCTATTTAACCTCTAGATGTTGGCAGTTCTATTTAGACCTGGGCTCTGCTTTCCTTGTAAACCAATCAGTCATTTCATTCATTCCTTGTGGCTTTAAGTCATTTGTGTACTTCTATCTCCAGCTTAGCCATTTCTTCTGTTTTCCCCTCTGGTAAGTGTTATGTAACCCAGAAAAATTTGCATTTCAAAGGATAGAAAGAAAATGTGATAAAATACTAAAGGTGGTGAGATTATGGGTGATATATATTTCCTTCTTCTTTACTTGACTTTCTAAAGATTTTCTATAGATCTTTGAAATTTACAAAGCAATCTCAAATATGTATTTAGTTTAATTTGATTTCAACACCTTAAAAACATTCCTTGAGCACCTAGATGTCACCTGGTAACGGGACTTCTTCAGTTGAACCGTTCTGCTGCCAGGCAGTTACTGAGAGTGTTAATTTTGATCCTACAGGTGGATTTGACATGGAAGTTAAAGGTTGGGGGGGAGAAGATGTTCATCTTTATCGAAAGTACTTACACGGTGACCTGATGGTGGTTCGGACCCCGGTCCCGGGGCTCTTCCACCTGTGGCATGAGAAACACTGTGCCGACGAGCTCACCCCCGAGCAGTACCGCATGTGCATCCAGTCCAAAGCCATGAACGAAGCCTCTCACTCGCACATGGGCATGCTGGTCTTCCGGGAAGAGATAGAGACACATCTTCGCAAGCAGGCATACAGGACAAACAGCGAAGCTGCTGGTTAACGTAACCACTGACACGTTAGTCCAAACCACAAACCAGCACTATTTATTGAGCCTTAATTCCAGTGCCAGACACAGTGCCTCTTTCAAAGAATACATGCTTATCTTCTGTGCTCTTTCTGACATTTTACCTTAGCAGTATAACTTCATATGAGAAGGAAAAGCAACTGTTTGAATGCAAAGCCTGTTTTGTGAGATTATTGCACTATGGAATCATTGATAAATCAAAATTTGCTGTTTGCGTCCCAAAGTAGCTTTGAGTTATTTTGTACCCTGCATCCATGCTCTGAGGTTTCTGGTTGCATCTGGGCTAAGTGATGGAATGTGTTGTGAAATGGTCAGTAAGGAGATCCCATTCCCGTAAAGGTGGAGTTAAGGATAGAGTGTCTGGACAAGGGTCCTTCCTTGACCACTGAGTCAACTTGCTTGGTTTATTTTTTTTAATTTTTTATTGAAGAAAAGAGAGAGGAGAGAGAGAGAGAGAGAGAGAGAGAGAGAGAGAGAGAGAGAGAGAGAAACATCAATCAGTTGTCTCCCATATGCACCCTGACTGGGGATTGAACCTGCAACCTAGGTATGTACCCCAACCAGAAATCAAACCCACAACCTTTGGTTGGTTGGTATAGGGGACTTGTTCCAACCAACTGGGCCACCCAGCCAGGGCTGTGGTTTTTAAAAGGAATTCTTTGGTCAGTTTGCTTGAAGAATCCTTTTTCAGTGAAGCAGAGGTCAATTATATGACACAGCTGAAATCCCCAATCAGGAGGAGACAGAAGTAAAAACTCCTTAACTTCATTTTGCTTGGTCCCCTCAATGTTTGTTTTTAAACAAATGGTTATTAGTGGGAAATACTTAGATGAGAATCCATGACTTGATTAAAACATGAAGTGTTATAACTTTGTCATCATTTTTGGGATTAGAAATCAAGTTGCTGTACACTATTTTGAACAAACTGAAATCCACATGGAAACGTCTTGACAGACACTTATTGTGTTGGAGTGCAGGACACTAGTGTGTCTGGGAGCATCATGTACATGAGCCTGGGCACTATCAGGGTGGGTGGTTCAGAATAGATGAGCATAGCATGGTGCTGTGTGTTTTTGTCTGGTCTCATTTAGCATGGGTTTATATGTATTTACTGTCCTTTTGTCCTAACAAGGTAATATATGCTGCATATGCATTTGCATTATTATAATACTTTGAGAGTTTCATGAAGAGAGAAAAAAACAATGAGATATGCCATAAGATCACACTGATTTGAGAAAAGGGGAAGCAGTATAAAATCTGAATTATAGAATTTTTAAAGAGATATGTATTACTTGCAGATAGAATGATGTTTTGAGGTATAAATTATATTAATGAGACAGATGAATAAGAAATTATTTTCAGATAGGACTATACTATGCTATTTATCACACATGGATCTTTTACCATAGGGTCAATTGCTAGATCCAGAAATTGGAGATATGGTGAAAGGCGTGCATAGATTTTTGAATCTTTGGTTTTTAAAAAGGGACTTGTGCTGTATTCTTTCCATTTGTATAGAAACCTCTGAAAATCACAGAAGAAAAATCATTTCTCTTTTGGCTCAGTAAATCATACCATCTGAAATATTATAAATTCTAAATTTCTTGGTGCTACATGAATTCAATTTTACAATAACTCTTACTAATTATTCATATGTTTTAAGTTGGGATAGCACTTAGGCTTGTTTTATTTTTGAAGATATGTAAAATGTCCTGTGCAAAATTATACTGGCTGTTGTCTCCTTTTTATACAAGTATTTATTATGAAGGCCAGTGAAAAGTGAGGGAAACTAATTATTTGCAAAGGTAAGTTTCAGCTTGTTTCTTGATATAAGCAAATTATTTTATCTTGTTTTTTTTAAAACTAGCTTTTAATTTAAAGATGGAAGCTAAACAATGAAAACAGCACTATGTTTTTGACATTAAACGGTACCAATAAAGTATTTTTTATCAAAAATTAAATGAAAACGTGATAAATTTTCTTTTTGTTGTGAAATATCATAAGTATAGAAATGTGTAAAGCATGTAATTATGTACTTAAAGGGTATAGAACATTACCAGTGAAAGGTCTTCTGTGTGCCCTTCTCATCACTTCCTGATTTTTGTGGTAATTTTTCTTCTTTTTTTTTTTTTTCTTCTAGTTTTTGGGGTTTTTTTTTGTTAATCTTCAACAAAGGGTATTTTTTAAATTGATTTTTAAAGAGTGGAAGGGAAGGGAGAGACAAGAGAAGCATCGATGTGAGAGAGACTCATATGTTGGTTGCCTCCCACACACACTCCAACCTGGGCCAGTGGGCCAGGTATTGAACCTACAACCCAAGTATGTGCCCTTGATAAGGAACTGAACACGTGACCCCTTGGGTGTGTGAGCTGATACTTTAACCACCGGCCAGGGCCACTTGTTTTTCTTCTTAGTTTTCCCAACTGTGTATGTATCTCTACCCAATGAGCTGCTTAGTTTTGCCTGAGGACATGTGTGCTGATTTTAGAGAGTGATGGAGAGAGAGAAAAACAGCAGTGTGAGAGAGAAACATCAATGTGAGGAAGAAACATTAATAGGTTGTCTCCATATGTACCCCAATTGGGGATTGAACTCACAATGTAGGTATGTACTCCCACCAGGAATCAAACCACAGCCCCTTTGCTAAAAGGACAATGCTCCAACCAACTGAGCCACCCTGCCAGGGCCTTTTTGCCTGTTTTTGAATTTATATACATACTACAGGCCTCGGCCGTGGGGGGTCCCCTCAGCCCGACCTGCACTCTCTCACAGTCCAGGACCCCTCTGGGGATGTCCCTGTGGGACCAGGCCTAAACCAGCAATTGGACATCCCTCTCGCAATCCAGGACCACTGGCTCCTAACCGCTCACCTGCCTGCCTGCCTGATCACGCCCAACTGCCCCTTCCAGCCTGATCACCCCTAACTTCCCCCACACACACCTGCTGGCCTGATCACCCCCAACCATCCCACCCTGCCGGCCTGCTCACCCTCAACTGCCACCCCCACCAGCCTGATTGCCCCTAACCTGCTCTGCCTTCACCCCACCATCATGCCTTTGTCCGGAAGGACGTCCAGAAGATCTCCCGGCCTAATTAGCATATTGCCCTTTTATTAGTATAGATTATTTCATTATCTATCTTTAACTTTCAATATTATGCTTTTGAGATTCACTTCAAAATGTTAATTTCAAAATTTTCATTACTGACTAGTATGCCACTGTATGAATACAGTCATAATTGGTCAGTAACAAGCCCTTGTATATGACTGTGGTCCCATAGGATTTAATGGAGAACACCATTGTGTTTTATTTATTTATTTTTTTAAGTCTTCAGGAATATTTAATATTATCCTGTTTTCTCCATTTTTATCCCTCTCATTTTTTTTTCGCTTTTTCTTTTTTTTTCTTTTTTTTTTTCTTTTACATATTTTATTGATTTTTTATTTTTTGCCCCCCTCCCTCCCTATGGTACATCTACATGATGGAATACTATGCTGCCATAAAAAAGAAGGAATTCTCATCATTTGCAGCAACCTGGATGGAATTGGAGAACATCATGCTGAGTGAAATAAGCCAATCAATGAAAGAGAAACACCACATGACCCCACTCATTTGTGGATAATAAAGACCATTGTGTTTTAAACCAATTGTTCCCACCCTAACCAGTTTGGCTCAGTGGGTAGAGCATAGGCCTGCAGACTGGAGGGTCCCAGATTCAATTCTGGTCAGGGGCATATATCTTGGTTGCGGGCACATCCCCAGTAGGCAGGAGGCAGCTGATCAATGTTTCTCACTGATATTTCTAACTCTATCCTTCTCACTTCCTCTCTGTAAAAAAAAATCAATAAAATATATTTTAAAAATAATTCCTCTAAACCAATTGTTCCCAAATGTTTCTTGAAATCCCATTATATGCTTAATTAGCACCGTTCTAGACACAGTGCAACAGCGAACAAGAATAGTGGAGTTTATATTGTAGTTCTGGAGAGAGAAGTTGTAGCACAATGAAGTAGTCACATGTTTGTGGTGATACTGGTGGAAGCAAGCCTGTGCTGCCAGTCATACAATAGAGTACAGTACATATACCTGATATAAATGAGTATGTTACCAATTTATGCACTCTACACTTGTTAGCATTATTTTAGCATGCACTCCCATTTATAGAGTCGGCTGTGAAACGTGCAGTATTGGCCTCACGTCTCACGTTTACTGCTTCTCTTGATTGCACCTTTCTCTCTTGTGCTTGAGGGGGTCCCGTGGTGCAGTGTAGCCTAAGGGCACAGGGTTGTGAGGGCTCAGCAGTGTGCAGTCATGGCCTGGCCTTGGCCCTCACCCTCACTCGCTGATCCCCCAGAGCAGCGCCCAGGCCTGCCAGCTCCGTTCATGGTGAGGGCCCTACACAGTGCTCCACTTTATCTTTCATACTGTATCTTTACCTTTTCTATATTTAGATATGTTTGGATACACAGATACTTACCGTTCTGTTATAATTGCCTCCGGGGTTCAGTAGAGTGCCATGCTGTACAGCTGTAGCCCAGGAGCAATAGGCTATACCATAGAACCTGGGTGTGCAGTAGGCTGTGCCATCTAGGTTTGCTAAGTGCGTTTTACAATTGCACAAGGATGAAATTGCCTGATGATACATTTCTCAGAATGTGTCCTGTCATTAAGTGGCATGTAACTGTATACTACACTATTCCACTATTTATAGATACTTGAGTTGTCTAGTTTTTCATTGCTTGCTTTTGCTCTCAAACTTTTTTGTTTTTTAATATATTTTTTATTGATTTCAGAGAGGAAGGGGGAGGGAGGGAGGGAGGGAGGGAGAGAGAGAGAGAGAGAAACATCAATGATGAGAATTGATCAGCTGCCTCCTGCACGCCCCTACTGGGGATCGAGCCCGCAACCCAGGCATGTGCTAAAATCAAACCTGGAACCCTTCAGTCTGCAGGCTGACGCTCTAGCCACTGAGCCAAACCAGCTAGGGCAGCAGTGTTTTTACAAATACTATTTTACAGGTCTCTTACGGTGTGCGAGAACTTCTCCAGGAGGGAGGATGCTAGGTCATTCATTGTGTGCACATTCAGCTCACTTTCCCAAGTACACACTGTGCGAGAGTTCACTTCACGCTCTTGCTAATGCTTAGTTTTGTCAGGCGTATTAATTTTTCTAACCTAGGGGTATAGACATGAATTATAATTTGCATTTCCAGCCTTTTTGTCCATGTTTAATAGTTCATAGGAATTCTTCACATATTCAGATGTTAATTCTTGTTGGTTACATGTTTGCAACTATCTTCTCCCAAGAGGTGGTTTGTCTTTTTCCATTCTTGATGGTACTTTTTGATGAATAAAAATGAACTTTACTGTGAATAATCTTCTTCCTTTATATATTCTACTTTTTATTATTGATGTATGCCCTCAAAGGGAAGGATGTTTTAAAGCTATGTTCCTTCTGCTGCTCCTTCCCCCTCCATCTCCCCCTTCCTCTCCCCTCCCCTCCTGCCGCCACCACCGCTGCCTCCTCCTTTTTTACCACGGAAGTTGGACTTTATGATGTACTTTAGGGGGTTTATATTGTTCTCCACTAAGCTTTCCCAGGCAATCCTTCAGATCTCTTGCCTCATTCCTCGCTCAGACCTCCCCTGGGGGAAATGGGAAAGATTCAAAACCCCTCTGTCATCTGCTTAATCTAAGCCCAGAAGAAATATGAACCAAAATGTCTTTTATTTCATTTTAATTCATTTTATTAGACCAGCATTGATTAATAAGGTTTATATAGGTTTTAGTGTATACTTCTGTGATACATGACCTGTATATTGCATTGTGCCCACCACCCAAAGTCAAATTATCTTCTGTCACCGTATATATGGCCCCCTTTTTAAGCCCCCCACCCCCACCCCTCTTCCAATGGTAAACACCATACTGTTGTCTGTGTCTATGAGTTTAAGATTTATATCCCATATATGAGTGAAAACATTTGATTCATAGCTTTTTCTGACTGACTCACTTAGCATAACATCCTTAAGATCCATCCACGATGTTATAAATGGCAGTATTTCATCTTTTCTTACAGCTGAGTAGTATCCCTCATATCTATGTACCACATCCAATCATCTATCCAAAGACACTTGGGCTGTTTCCATATCTTATCCACTGTGAATAGTGCTGCAGTGGATATAGGGATGCATATATCTCTGTGACTAAATATTATCTTCTGAATACCTCAAACGTGGCTTTGCTTTTCCCAGTTAGGTATTTAACCTAAGTAGAAGAGATTTTTGTGAATTTGTGTAAGGTGATGATTGCATTTTACTTCTTTCCAGCATCACCTTACTGTAAGGTCCATATTTTACCTGCTGACCTGCAAAACCACTCTCGTCCATCAGCTGCTGTACACTCACAGGTCTGATTTGGGCTCTCATCTGTTCAATTAGGCTACCACCATGCCATTTCATCACAGTCTAACTTCTGTAACCGAATGCAAGTCTGGGACCTTGCCCTGTTCTTAAGGATTGTCTATTCAAAGCCTTGGTACTTTCATATAAGTTATAGAATAAGCTTATTAATTTTCACAAAGACTTTTATTAATTTGACTGAAATTTCATTGAATCTATAAGGTCACTGGGGAAAATTCACATCTTTATGCTACAGAGTCTTCCAATCCTTGAATGTGAACCATCTGTTTAGGTCTTTGTTGTCTTCAATTAAGTTTTATACTTTTAATATAGTGGACTTAAACAAGTGTTATTTTTTAATTTTTCCTAGATGTTTTGAATTTTTGATGCCATAGTAACTATCTTTTATGTTTGTTTATTGTTTATTGCTGGTGTCTAGAGAAAAATTTGATTTTTATGTTCAGCAACTTTGCCAAAAACATTTAGTTCTAAAATGTATTTATAGTTTCCTTTGCATTTTTTGCCTTATATAATCATACTAGAAGCCCGGTGAGCAAATTCGTGCACAGGTAGGGTCTGGCTGGCCTGCCCCAATTGGGGCTGATTGAGCCTGGCCAGCTGGGGGGAGGGGCCACAGGCAGTTGGTGGGCTGGCCCTGCCCCTGATCAGGGGTTGGGGGAGTGAGGGTGATCGGGGGCAGGG
Source organism: Pipistrellus kuhlii (assembly GCF_014108245.1). Classification (NCBI taxonomy): domain Eukaryota; kingdom Metazoa; phylum Chordata; class Mammalia; order Chiroptera; family Vespertilionidae; genus Pipistrellus; species Pipistrellus kuhlii. Next base: position 140,195 of record NW_023425460.1, on the reverse strand, counting down.
CTAGCTAGGGGGAGGGGCCGAAGGTGGTTGGCGAGCTGGCCCCGCCTCCTCGTCGAACTCCTGGTGGAGGGGACAATCTGAATTTTAGCCTTTTATTATATAGGTTATGAGTGGTGAACCTTTTGTTTCTATCTTCAATTTTTATATCGTTTTTTTGTCTTACTGTGCTAAATAAGATTTGTCACGCAGTGCTGACTGGAAGTGATAATAGTGAACGTCCTGCTTATGTTTCCAAAGCCCCAGGGAATGTGCTGTGTTTCATCACTAAGTATGATATTCACGGGAGATGTTTTATAAATACCCTTTTATAAAGTTAGCAGAGTTACCTCCTATCACTGCTTGGCGAGTTTTTATCTTGCAGGAGTGCATTGGTCAAATACTATATTTAAGATGGTCATGATTTCTATCTTTAATTTGTTAAATTGGTGAAATGACTTCATCAGTTTTCTGAAGTACCCTTGAATTTGTGGGGTCATGATGTGTTATCTTTATTCCACACTAGAGGCCCAGTGCATGAATTTATGCATGGGTCTGGCTGGTGATTGGGGCTGATCAGGGGTCCAGCCGGCCAGGGGGAGGGGCTGTGAGAGATTGGCTGGCCACCAGGGGCAGGAACCACAGGAGGTTGGCTGTGGGAGCGCACTGACCACCAGAGGGCAGCTCCTGCATTGAGTGTCTGCCCCCTGGTGGTGTGCGTCATAGCAACCAGTTGACCGGTCATTCAGTCATTCATTTGCTTAAGCTTTTATATATATAGATTGCCGGATCCAATTTGCATACACACAGACACTTGCACGTGCGTATGCACACACCATGTGCGTATCTGTGTATTTATGTTTGCATGAGTGTGTGTATTTCAGGTGTTTTTCATCTATGTTCATAAGTACACCTCAGACCTTCCTTTCTCATCCCTGTTCACCTTTTCTATTAAAATATGCTAGCTTATGAAATAAGTTTCAAGTGTCTCTTCTTATTCTGTACCTGGAAAAGTTTCATAAAACTAGAATTACTTCTTTCTTAAATATTTTCCAGAACTCCCCTAATGCCACTGGGCATGGGCTTGACAGAGGACCTCAGGCTGTGTGTGTCCTTACCCCAGCGCTGGGCTGGTGGACCTCAGGACTCAACCCCCTCCCCGGCAACCAGGCCGAGGGGCCTGAGGCTGCATCCCCCGCCTGGAGGGACTTGACTGGGGGTGGGGCCGGCCAGGTCTGGGTCTCACCCAGTGGGGGGTGGGGCCGGCCAGGTCTGGGTCTCACCCGGGGGGGGGGGGGGGGGGGCGCCGGCCAGGTCTGGGTCTCACCCAGTGGGGGGTGGGGCCAGCCAGGTCTGGGTCTCACCCAGTGGGGGGGGGGGGGGGGCCCGGCCAGGTCTGGGTCTCACCCAGTGGGGGGTGGGGCCGGCCAGGTCTGGGTCTCACCCAGTGGGGGGTGGGGCCGGCCAGGTCTGGGTCTCACCCAATGGGTGAGGCACACATGGGTGTGCAGGGACTTGACTCTAGGTCCCGCAGCGTGTCCCCGACTCTGACAGGAGGAAGGTTTTCATACACATTTTACTGACTTTCTTTCATCTCTGACACTTCTATTATAGAGAAAGGGCAAATAGCAATATTAAAACATTTCCTCTAATTCCCTTTTAATGAGCACAATTTTTGTGCACTGGGCCACTAGTCTTAATAAGCAAAAGTTCTTAATTTTAACAATGTTTAAATTATCAATTTTCTTTCTTTTATAGCTAATGATTTAGGTGTCCAATTTAAAAAAAAAACTTGCATACTCTGAAGTAATATTTATATTTTCTTTTAGAAATTTTTTTGTATTGCCCTTCATATTTGGATCTGATTCATCTGGAAATAATTTTTGTGTATAGTATGCAGTAGGGGTCAAATTCATTCTTTAGAATTTTTTTTTAGTAAAGATCTGCTAAGAGCAAACTTAATTTTCCTTTGTAAATATATTTATCTTATTTTCAAACTTTTTTGAAGGATATTAAAATTCTAGCTTAGAAAACTTTGTTTTAGCACACTGATGTTTACTTCATTATCTTCTGGTTTCAACTATTTCTGTTGTAAAGTGAGCTATGATACTCCTTTGTAGGGAATCAACCTTCTTTTTCCTTTTTATCTCTGTTCTGGTCACTGTGACATGTCTGCGTGCAGACTAATTTTTTCTGACCCTGCTTGAGATTCTCTGGGCTCCTTAGATCAGTGTTTCCCAACCTTCTCTCATGATGAGAATCACCTGGTGGAGTTGTTAAAACACAGATTCCTGAATCCCAACTAAGAAGTGCTAAACTAGAATTTTTGGGAACATATAGGTAAAATTGTATACTTAACTAGTGCTCTAAGACAGATTTTATATACAGAGCACTAAGTTAGGTATGCAATTTTACCTATATGTTCTCAAAAATTCTAGTTTAGCACTTCTTAGTTGGGATTCAGGAATCTGTGTTTTAACAACTCCACCAGGTGATTCTCATCATGAGAGAAGGTTGGGAAACACTGCCTTAGATCACATGTGTCAAACACAAGGCCCGAGGGCCAAATCCATCCCGCCAGGCCTTGCAATGTGGCCCGCACCACGCTGTCATCACTGCACTCCGCTGCGTTTCCATCACAATGACAGTTTATGACTGTTCAGTAAACCATTCGGCCCGCGATTTAGGCTGGATTTTAGATTTTGGCCCCTTCTCTGAGTTCGACACCCCTACCTTAGATTGTTGCCTTTTATCAATTCTGAAAGATTCTCAGCTGTTATGATTCCATTGTCTCCACCTCCTTCTCCCTCTCCTGTAACCCTGATGACATATGTTGAACTTGTATACTCCGTCTCTTAACCAATTTCACTTTTCCCAGTCTGTCTCTGTGTTACATTCTGTAATTTCTTAAGGATTGTGACCAAATGGATCAGTTTGTTGTAAGGTTACACGACAGAAAGTATGCACCTGGCTCCTGGGCAGCAGTGGTGGCAGCTGGGGGCTTGCAGTGGCACCTCTGCTGGCACTGAAAGCCACGCCTCCTGCAGAGAGCAGGTGCTTCTGGGAAAAGCGAAGCAAAGGATTGCAAGTGCCCTTCCCAAAGAATTTCTATTTGGCCTGGCAGGTGTGGCTCAGTGGTTAATCACGGTTTGATGCCAGGTCGGGGCAAGTGCCTAGGTTGTGGGCCCAATCCCCAGTGTGGGATGTGCAGGAGGCAGCTGATTGATGTTTCTCTCGTCATTGATGTTTCTCTCACTCCCTCTCTCTTACTCTCTGAAATCAATAAAAAATATATTTTAAAAATACACTTTTGTTTGTTCTTCTAGAAATGAAAATTAATGTTTAAATCCAAAGAGTGGGTTTAACAGATTAGACACAGCTCAGGAGAGACACTGTTTCAGACTAGAATACAGGTCAGAATGTTCGAATCCACTGCGTCACTTAGGGGCAGAGCCATTTCAGGGCCACATTAACCACATTCTCATCTTAAAGTGTTTTGACCCATGTGATTTGTGTTGCAAAACGTAGCAAAATTCCCTGACTTGTGGTTACAGACTATTGGGGGTAAAATTGTCCTCTTCATTCATACTGAGGTTCAAAACAGGCCTTTTTTTTTTTAACTTTGGTAGGGTTGGGGTGGAGTATTTTAGTTCAACTTCACTCTTATGCAGAGGACGCCCGGGCCTCCTATCTGACCCTCTGAAGCAGGCCCTTTCTCTCTATCCTCAGGGTAAAAGCCGGTTTCAGAGTGTCCCCACCCCTCTGGGTTTCTGCCTCCACTTGGACCTTTTAAATTTCGCAAAACATCCGTTGATTTCCACAGGCCAGCACTCAGTCCCCCACACTGGCAGACACGACGGCTGCATGACTCTCACATCCTTGGCAACGCCATTCCCTCCCCACACTGCTGCTGATCAGTACCCGAGGGTCCTGGTTAGGTTGGGGGGTCAAGGGGGGGTCTTTGTGGGTGTTTGGCAGCTCTTCACCTTCCTCTCAGTATCGTGACTTCCCTTTGGGGAGTTATGACAGAAATGGCGTTGGCATAATCCGAGGTTACCGCCCTGTGAGTGGGGAGTGGGTTTTCTTTTAGACGGGAGTTTAACTCCCCAGTTTGTGCAAATGTTGATACTCGGGTTAAATTTAACAGCAAGTGCCTCTTCGGAGTCCGGAGTGTTTGTGTTGGCCGGGCTCCAGCGTTCTCTGGGAAGGGCACTTGCAATCCTTTGCTTCGCTTTTCCCAGAAGCGCCCACTGTCTGCGGGAGGCGTGGCTTTCGGTGCCAGCAGAGGTGCCACTTCGAGCCCCAGCCGCCGCCCCAGCCGCCACCACTGCTGCCCAGGAGCCGGGCGCACTCTCCGCCATGTAACGTTCCAGCAGCCCCGTGAGAGGGGGCGCTGTAATCCCATTGTCATCGTGAGAAAACATGAAAATGTAAAAAGCTTGTCCACGGGCACTCTGCTGGGCAGTGGGAACTGAAACACATTTTCTTCCACGCAGCCCGACTCACCCCCCTAAGGAGTCAGACGTCCCTTTTACTTACAGGGGGAGTCGGTGGATATTTCACAAATAATCTCAGTTTGTCACAGGGGTCTCCCTGGCCTTAGTGGAGATCCTCAGCTTAGAGGATCTGTAACGCAGACCTGTGCCTGGAACGTGTGTGAAGTGAGGGGTGACACTCGGTCATCACCTGACGTTGTTAGCAACCGCACGCTGAGGTGGCCTCTAGCCACACAGGGCTCCCACCGCGGGAGCCACGGGCGTGCAGGAGGCAGGCGGCAGCTGGGTAACAGGGAGGGAGGCTGGGGTGGAGCAGCAGAGCCTGCCCCGCCGGGAAGACGAGGCTCCCAGCATGCAGATGTGTGGGAAGGACGGCGCTGGCAGGACGGGGCAGGCGTGCGGCCGGTTTGAGCGTGCTGTGACTGAGACAGTTCCTGGGAGGGGGGCCGTGAGGGTGAGCAGGAGCCAATTCCTACAACCGCGCCCCCTCTCCCCCGCTGCCTGGATGCCCAGGGGTGCAGTGGGGCCCTGAGCATTAATTCCGAACCAGTTCCCGCGCTGTGGGGGACAGGGAGAGCACCAGCCACCCAGGCCAGCCGCTGTCCACTCCCCGCCAAAGCTCCGCGTTCCAGACGCAGACCCAAAATGTGCTGCTCTTCCCAGACGAGATGGGTACCAACTCCCAACATTCACTTTATCAAGGAATCAGGATGCCACTGGATTTAAAGACCTAAAGCGTGATGCCCTTTACCCCAAACTCACATCCTCACCGTGTTCTCGTTCGCCCCACAAGCCCCTGGCCACCTACTGTGTGCTAACCATGGGCCCCGGGAAGGAGTAGCCTTCTGTCCGGGACAGTGGCCACCAGCTATCGAGACGAACACCCGGCTGCATCACTCGCAGCTGCTGTGTCGCTCACAGCTGCTGGCAGGACACAGACCCAGGAATTCCGTCTCAGCACAGGGGCTGGTGGGCAGCACTAGTCTAATGCGCACGGCAGACCCTGCACACACTTACATGAGCCCTTAGCTCTCAGGAGTGGGCAGGTGTGGTGAGCTCTGACCGTGAACCTGAGGGGCCCGGACCCTGTGAACGGGTGGGGGTGGGGGGAGCAGTGGGACAGGCCAGAGAAAAGCAGATGGGAGCTCGGCTTCCCTCCTGGCCTCCTTGTCCTTTGGTTCCGCAGGCCCTCACCGGTGCTCTTGAAGGCAGCTCATGACGACACGGAGAGCCCCGTCTAGGACTGCGTTCTGCAGACGGCACCTCAGGGAGATGCTCAGGGGCCTGCTTCCCCGCCCGGAGGAGACCACAGTGCCTGTGACCCTGGGTGTTTGGCTGGTCCTGTAGGGGAGGTGCCCTGACCGTCTCATGTAAGCGGGCTTCCCCAGGCTTCCCATGGCCGTGTTGCACAGCAGCTGCTGGCACCGGGGGTCTCACCAGGGGACCGCTGGGCGGAGCAGGCCCCTGCGGGAGCTGGTCCGCCCTCTGTACCTGGGAAGCCCGTGGCCAGGCTGCGATGTGGAGGAGAGTGGCCTGCTCCCGTAGGAAAGGCCGGGGGCTCCGGCTGCAGGGAACAGGCACACGCGGGGAGCAACATGTCCTTTTATTGATGCAAGAATGTCCAGTCACACCAGCAGCTGACATGCTGTGTCACAGTACAGCTCGATGCTCACAGTTCATCTCAAAACACCAACACGTCACAGTCAGGAGATGGACCCAACTGGGCGGGTGAAGCGGCAGCACAGACAGGTGAGGTGAGCACAGGACCGGGCCCCACCACACGCGGACAGAAAATGCTCTAACGCGTATTCCAAATATATACTCTCGGGTTTAAGCCTTTATCTCAAATACATAAACAAAGCGATATGTACTATCAATATACAATAGGTACTATCTAGGACGTCTGGAAAGTGCAAAAACACTGTGACAATACAGTGTGAATATTCCCGCTCCACCGGGTCGCAGGTGGCGGCAGCAGGGACCACAGAGCCACCCCTTCCTGTGGCCGGCCGGCGCCTCCCGGTGGCCTGGGAGCCGTGGAGCAGCTGGCAGGCTCCCGCCGGAGGCTCTGCTGAGCCAGGCGTGCGGGGAGCCGGGTGCGGAGCTCACACCGCGCAGAGGAAAGCCGCCCGGGCCTCGCGGTGCGTGGGGCAGGGTGGCCACGTGGCGTGGGCTCCCTGCGGCCGGGAGTGGAAAGGGCCTCCCAGGGCTGGGCAGTGCGTGTTTTCCTCTGCACCGAGGAGCCTGACAATCCCACCCCCTCGCCTGCCATGGTTTTAGATTTTCTATTTTCCTAAAATGCAGTTGAAGAAAGCTTGGCCACACATGTTCCAACAGAAAAGTATGCCGCCCTCCCGGCCCCAGAAATCCCTGATAACGGAAAAGGAAAATGTAAACTTTGGAAAGCCCGCGCTCAGGTTTGCTTCCAGAAGTGTGCGCGTGAGACCTCCTGGCCTCCCGAGGCCCGTGGGGACCTGGAGGCTCCGCGGTCCAGGCTCTGGGGCCCGGCTCTGCGGCCAGGCGCCGCCAGCCGTGGGCGCAGTGGCCTGGGCAGAGCAGACCACCCTCTGGGACCCTCTAAGGCACCAGCCCTGACATCTGAGACACTGGCTGGAAGGGCGTCCACGCAGGCAGGGCTCACGTGGTTTTGGTTGTTTGTTTGTTTTTAATATTTTCTCATAAGGTGAATATAATCAAAAAGTAGAAAATAAAAATCTACACTCCGTTAGGCCAAGATGTGATCATGGACGCCGTCTCCCATGACACGCCTTCCCCGCGCCCCCCCCCCCCCCCCCCCCGAACCAGGGCGCTGCCCTGGTGTTTAAAAGAAACAAACACACGTTGCGCCAAAGGTCGATGCGTGAAATAATTACCGTTTTTCCCATAAAAGTTATATACAAAACGGGCCCCAGCCAGTGAGGCCGCCCCACGTCCACCCGGGTCAAGGCTAAAGCTCGGTTCTCGTGTGCGTCTCGGTCGCAGGCCGCCCACGCTCAGGCTCTGTTGAGGAGAGTGGTCCTAGAGGGGACGGCACGGGTCAGCGGCCGGCGGCCCCGCCCCGGGGACTCCGGGCCCGGCCATCGGGGGAGGGGGCGGCACATTCAGACCCAGGTCCTCAGCCTCCTGCCCCTGGCAGCTGGCCAGACCCCTCCTCCGCGTGTGGGGCCCTCGGCTGCCGTTCGGAAGGCAGGTCGGTGTTCCCATCCCGTCCTCTCCCTCCTCGCCCGGGGCAGCCCCGTCAGCTCTCCTACCTCAGGCTCTTCCAGCTGTCCTTCTCCATGTGGTTCTCGGGCCCCTCGCTCTCGAAGGAGGCGATGAAGAGTGCTGAGAGATGGGGGCCCTCAGACGCATGTCCGCATGCAGACAGCCCACCCGCCGTCCCCCGTCCCCTCTCCAGCCCTCAGGCCGGGCGCAGCGGGCTGAGAAGGGGCTCCTGGGCCACGGGGCAGGGGCCTCGGCGGGGCTTGTCCACAGATTTCCGTCGTGAGGGGCCCCGGGTCCCGCGAGGCCCCAAGCTCCCAGCCCCCTGCTCCGGCTCTGCTGGGTGCCTGGCTCTGAGCGCCGGCCCCAACCCGCCTGGCTCTCAAGTGGCCCCCGGAGCCTGTTCTCCTCAGTCCTCATCCTTCCTCGGTCCTCTGCCCACAGCCCACCCTCACGCACTTCCCCTGAGTGGGTGGGGACAGTGATCAGCCCCCATGAGGGAGCGGGGCCAGGGCCGTGGGGGCCGCCATGCGGCGCCTCACCTTCCTCGCTGTAGATGGGCGCCGTGAGCAGGTAGTTCTGGATCTTCTTGTCCTTCTCAAAGGGACACTCCACCCGTGTCCAGGTCATGAACTCGTGGATCTGTCTGGAGATCTCCCAGAATTTCTGGAGGGGCAGAGGGCAGCGGCACCCCGTCACCTGGATCAGGGCCGCGTGCTGCTCCCTGCCGGCCCGGCCGGTGAGGCGGCCGCTCTGCACGGCCGACCGCGAGGCCCCGGAGCACCCGGGCAGTCAGAGCCGGCAGGCGTCCCAGAGCCCACGCCACCCTGCCCTCTGCTGGGCCATCAGGCTGGCGGCAGGTCTGCGCTCCCCCCCCCCCCCCCCCCCGCCCCGGGACCCCAATCCCTGACCCCCAGCTGAGGCAGGGAACCAGCCAGACCAGCACCACCAATGTGAGCACGTCCTGATGTCACTCTTTGGAGCCATGTGGGCATCCATAACCCCCTCCCGCCCTGACCTGCATGAGGTGGCACTGGACACCCAGCTCCCCCTGCACCTTTGTCCCACCCTCCTGCCCTCAGCCGGACAGGCCTCTGCTTCCCCATGGAGCTCTGCTGCCTCCTCCCTCCTGCTCCAGCCCCTCGCACCTAAGCCGCCCTGATTCTCCCTGTGGGCTCAGTGCTGGGACCAGTGTCCCGGGCGATGGAGGCTCCTGTGGCTCCAGGCCTCATAGCCAGGTCATCCACCCAGCAGGTCACACAGTGTGACCCACCCTGGAGCTGCCCGACCTACAGGCCCTGCCTCAGGGCCGTGCCTGCTGCTCTCCCGCACAGTGGGTCCTGCCTGCCCCGGCGTGGCCCTGAGGGAGGCCCGCCCGGCTCTGTGCAGGGCTGAGCTCACCTTGAAGTTGATGTGCCCGTTGGGCAGGTGGTTGGTGTGGATCTTGTGCAGGAAGTAGATGTCCTTCACGAAAAGGTTGAACACGGGAATCACGATCTTCTCTCGGCTGCTGTTGGCCATCTGGGATCTCTGTGTGGCCCCCTGCAGGGCCGTGCGGTAGTTGCAGAAGTTGCTGGAAGGATCCATGTGGTGCTGTGCGCAGATGGGAGGGAGGGTGGGGGGAGGAAGAGAGGGGGAGAGGGTGCAGAGCAGAGTCCGCTGATGAGGAAGGCACTCCCCTCTGGGCAGCTCGGACTGTCACCCAGGAAAGGCCTCCCTTCCAGGAGGGCCCAGAGGTGCCAGCTGCGCGGGGGCCGTCTGGGTCTGGGTCTGGGCCTCACGGGAGAGCTGCAGAGAAGCCGCACAGCCACACGCCTCTTCCCTGCCCTTCTGGCCTGCTCTCTCCCTCCTTTCAAAACCCCCCTTTGCCCTCTGCTTAGATGGACAACCCCCAACACCCACCATCTCCACTTTTGAAGAAAAAAAAAACAGACTCCGTGATCAAATACATGTGGGCCAGGCTGTGCGTGAACTCATCCATCAGCCCCCGGCCATCCAGAGGGTCTGGTGCCCCGGAAAGCTGGGCCAGGAGAAGGCCCATGCCTGTGAGTGAGCATCAACCACTGCAGGGCGCGGGGGCCCATGTTTGTCAAACTCTTTAGCAACTGCTCCCCAGAAGCAGCTTTGGGCGATGCAGGGTCTGACTGAGTCAGGGCAGAGGACAGCGGGGTGACCCGGTCCCAGTGTGGCCAGGTGGGGCAGGCCGGACAGCCCCGCCCCTGCTGCCGAGGCCCTCCCAGGATGGGCGGGTGCCTACCTCCAGGACATCGAACTTGGCCGTCTTCACTTTGGACCACGTTTTCTTCAGCCGAGCCACGGGGCTGAGGTTCATGCCAGCTGCAGAGAGAGCAGGCAGGGTCAGGGCGGGCGCGGGTCAGGGGGCGCCGGGGGCAGCCGGCCGGACACTCACAGATGATGGCCATCATGGAGTTGAAGTTGCCGATGTTGAAGCACTCCCGGGCCACGTCGATGAAGAACTCCAGCATGCGGGTCCGCTGCTTCTTCTTTACCACCTGCGGGCGGGCGGGCGGGCGGGCAGGCGGCAGCCTCAGCGAGGGCCCCCGAGGGCCGTGCCCTCCGCCGCCAGCCCCTGAGGGCCTCGGGCTGGAGCTGCCCCAGGGCCCACAGGGAGGTCAGACCCGGGGGAGGGGGGTGCAGAGGCAGGAAACAGCTGTGGCGTGTCCGATGCGGGGCAGAGGGCAGGAGGATGGCGAGAGGACTGAGGGGCCCCGGGTGAGCTCAGAGACGGAGCTGGACACAGGGTGCACTCCATGGGTGGGTCTCCATCGTACGTGAGGCATCACAGTCGGACATGGGGGAGGGGGGGGGGCCGGGTAGACAGGAGGCAGAGCTCCAAGGCCCTTGCAGTGGAGGCTCCTTATCTCCACTTGCAAAGTTTCAGCGTCTGAGGGGTGGGAGCCCCAGGGGTGTCGGGCGGCCCTGGGGGGCGGGAAGAGACGGTCGCCCTGCCCGCGGCTGCCCTGCGGTGCGTACCCGGCACACCTCGGTGGCCACCAGCATGCTGAGGCAGTTGAACCAGTTGTCGTAGGCCTCCAGGCTGTAGGTCTTGGCCAGGTCCCCTCGGCACTGGGGAGGACACAGCGGGTCACCGGGAGCCCAGGACGCTGCTGGCGGAGCTGCCAGCCCTGCCCCGAGGTGGAGGGGCCGGGACCTCATCCAGAGGAGGAAACTGCAAGTGACATCGAGTGGGGGCGACTGGACGGGTCCCCGTAGCTGGCCTGGGGCTCCACAACGCCCAGGGCTCACCGGGAGGCCAGGCTGGGAGCACCGGGCCCCCTCCCAGCATGCATCTCTCCGTGTGGCCTCTGCTGACCTCCTAGAGCAGGCGCCAGGCAGCACCCACGGGTCAGACACCCAGAGGTGCCCAGGCGTGCTGCGTGGGGTCTCCGCCCACCCTGCACGGCATGGAGGCCCAGGCCCTCCCGCAGGCCGCCGCCCCTCACCCTGTGCTTGTCCCGGGAGTCCATGTGGCTGACGATCTGCATCAGGTCCTGGGGGTGGATGCTGCTGACGCGCTCCTGGGCAGGCGGGAGACAGCACGGGCGTGTCAGCTCCGGCCGGGAGGCCCCACACGCGGCCTGCAGGGCGTGTTTGAGCAGCAGCCAGAACTAGTCTGCAGGCGTGTGCAAGGGCCCTTCCTTGATCTGAGCACCACCCCACCAATGGGCAACCTCTGCCCAGGCCCCTCCAAAGCACCCAGAGGTCTGGAAGGGCCTCCTCGGGGGCACAGGGAAGCCCGGGTCTGTGGCTGCCACGTACAGACCTGCCCAGCCCAGGCTCAGGCAGGAGGCGGTGACAGTAGGAGAACTGGCCCTCCCCCTCGAAGCCACTCTAGTCCTGGCCACCCTCCCCCTCCCCTTAGCTCAGGGCTGCTGTGCCCGTGGGGCCTGGGCGCCAGGCACAGGGGAAGCTGCTGCGAGGCGGACAGTCAGCCAGAGGCGTGATCGGACGGGTGTGGCCTCCCCTGACCCCGCCTGCCCAGCGGGGAGCGGTGGTGCTGACACTGAGGACCCTGCGGGGGCTCGTGGCTCTGGAGCCGCAGGACCCGCCCCCCAGCCCCCGGAGCGGCCCCCGCACTGACCAGCTCGATGTGAGTGAGCTGCTGGGCCAGCACCAGGGGGTCACAGCACACGCCCAGGATGTCCTTCTGGGAGGCGGGGGGCTTGGCCTTGAGGATGGGCCCCTTGTCCACGGCGGGCGGGCGGAGCTTCTCCCGCAGCTCCTGCAGCTGGCTGCGGGCGGCCAGGGACAGCAGCAGGCTCTGCGTCAGCTGGGCCACCGCCTTCTTCACCGTGCCGTTCTCCTGCGGGCAGGGGCACGGAGGGCCGGCGGGCTGGCGGCATGACCACCACCTCAGGAGGGACCCACCTCATCGCTGGGGCACGCCCAACGCCGAGCCCACATGCCGACCCAGGCCCGCCCCGAGCACCTAGGCTGACAGAGGGCGCACAGCGGGCTGCCCGCTCTGGACGGGGCTCAGCGGGCTGACCTGTGAAGAAGGGGTCTGAGGGCCAGAGCAGGGCCAGAGCGGTCCCTAGGGAACCTTCACACACACACACACAGAGACACACACGCACACACTCACACACTCACACACACACTCACACACACACACACACACAAACACGCACACACTCACACACTCACACACACACAGACTCACACACACACACACCAACACACACTCACACACACTCACACACACACACACACTCACACACTCACACACACAGACTCACACACACACACCAACACACACTCACACACAAACACGCACACACTCACACACTCACAAACACACACACAGACTCACACACACACACTCACACACTCACACACTCACACACACACTCACACTCACACACACACACAGACTCACACACACACACACACCAACACACACACACGCACACACACACAAACTCACACACACACAAACACACACGCACACACTCACACGCACACACTCACACACACACACACACACACTCACACTCACACACACACACTCACACACACTCACACACTCACACTCACACACACACACACACACACACACTCTCACACACACACATAAACATGCACACAGACTCACACACACACCAACGCACACACACTCACACGCACACACTCACACACACACACACTCACACACACACTCACACACACACTCACACACTCACACACACACATGCACACACATGCACACACACTCACACACTCACACTCACACACACACTCACACACATGCACACACATGCACACACTCACACACACTCACACTCACACACACTCACACGGAGCTCCACCTGAGCCCAGGGGTGCCCTCACCTCATCACACTGCATGATCCGGTGGGTGATGGCCTTCAGTTCCGCCATGGCCTTCTCGTCCTGGAAGTCACAGGGGAAGGCCTCTGTCCACTCCTTCAGCAGCTGCACGACCTTGGCTGAGAAGGACTTCAGCGTGGCCTGGGGAAGGCACAGGGAGGCCTGACCACCAGAGTGTGACAGGACAAGTGGTATGCCAACCTCAGGACCGCTGGGGGGGCGGGGAGAGACCACGAGGGGGGGAACACGCCCCCCAACAGGGCACCTGCAGTCTTGTCAGACCTGCTTTGGTGCACATTCGTCTTGGGGACCCTGAGAAAGAAGATACCTGCCCAGAAGGGCTCCTGGCAGCTAACTGGGCTCCCATTTTTGAAAAACAGCCAAGCAGCTGTCTCTAAACAGGGGTCTCTCATGCAAGCCACACGTTAGGGAGAAGCCTACACTGCACTGCCCATCTGCACCAGGTTCCTGCCATTGGAGCCAAGCTAATGAAGTTCCTGCAATCCTATTTCAACCAATAGGATGACACTTTCCCCATCCAATCAGACCTGTGCAGCTGAATCTCCATTAACACCATCAGAGCCACTCCATTCTGGCCAATCAGGGCAGTGCTTTTTGGACCAATCAAATTGTGAGGATTTAGAGTTCATTTGCATAAGGACAGACCAATGAGGGACTAGGGACAGGGACCTCTCTATATATGTCAGCCCCCTGTTGATTGGGGTGGAGGGGAAAGCTTGCGTCTCCCTGGCTGGAGGTGAAATGTCACTGGCTGGCCAGAGCACCCACAGCACCCAGAGCTGCCTCCCAGCCGTGCTACTCCAGACCTGAGCTGTGCCACGGCTCAGAGCTGGCCCACACTGGGCTGTTGTCACAGCCATGCTGTCTCCTAACTGAGCTGCTTGCACTGGATGAAGTTTCCTTCTCCGCCACACCCCAAACTAGAGATTCTTGTTGGCATTGAATTGGTGCCAACGGCCATCATTGGCACCCTTAAGGCAGTAGTTCTCTTTTCACTTAAGTGAACTCATTTTCAAAAGCCCCAAACTTCAGCCGGTGTCTGTCCCCTCGTGCCCACAGCGCCCTCCCGGGACAGCCCCTCTGCAGAGGAGACTCAGAAGGCCCAGCCTGACGGGCCTCTGCCGCAATCCTGCAGAGCCAGCCTCGGGGAAGGAGGGTGAGGGAGCGTCGCGCAGCCCGGGGGGGCCGCCAGCTCCCTGACAGCTTGCCTGCCACCCCTCTGCCCAGACCCTGGGCTTCTAAAACCTCACCCCCAGACCCAGGGCCTCGGAGCTGCGTTTCCTGGCCATCCTGACTGCCCACAGCCCGGTTCTGTCAGAGGGACCACAGTGGCAAATGGCCCTGTTTGTGTCGCTGAGAACACCCGTGAGCAGACACCAGCCTGAGGCTGCTGCGCCTGACCCAGAGGGGCAAGGCCCCAGGCCCCTCTGGCTTCTTTTGCATCGACTGGAGCCAGGCCTCTGTGGGGGGTCCTGGCCCTGATCAGGAGAGGGGGGTATGCCCACCACTGGGAGGTGTGCATGCCCAGGACGTCGGGGGGGGGGGGGCGGGGGGCAGGCTCGGCCAATGCTGCCAGCTGCGCTCAGCATGCTCCTCTTAAAGCGGGCAAGGGAGCAGCCAGAGCACCGGCAGGTGCATCAGTCAGCGCGCCGTTACCTTCTCAGCCCCGGCCTCCAGCTGCTGCCTCTGCTCCAGGTAGATCTGCCCCACGCGGGCCAGCAGGTCGTGAGGGGGCACGAAGACCCGGGAGCTCAAGAGGAACGTGAAGATGTATGTTCTCTGAAGGAGAGAAAAGGAAAGGAGAGAGGGCGAAGTGTGGGTTAGGCATGGGGCCCCTGCCTGCTGCTCCCCTCGTCCCTGCTGGCTCCGCAGGCAGCGGCGTGGCTCTGCGTGGCTTACTTCACCGTGGACGCCCCGTGGCTGCCGGGCACAGACCACCCCCCCTTCGCAGCGGCTCAGGCCTCCCCGGTGAGCTCAGCTCCCACAGTCTCACTCCACCGGGCTCCTCCCCACCCTTCCTCCTGCCCCACGATGGGCGCTACCCCAACCTTGGATGTGGGCAGGACCCTCCATTCTGGGTGAGCCTGCTGCCAGCCCCCCGTGCTCACTGGCCTGGCTCCAAGCCTGCTTCTCCAGGTCCCCCCTGGGCCCGTGCCCACTGCCACCAGAGGCCGTCCCCCCCACACACCAGGGCTGAGGTGACAGGAGCCACCCTGCAGGCCCTGAGAGGGGCTGTGGGTGGAAGGAGGGGGCTGTGGATGGATGGGACGAAGGGTTTGTGGATGGAAATAAGGGGCTTGTGGATGGAAGAGTAGACAGCACCCCAGCAGGGAGGTGGTGTCAGACTCGGTGGGTAGGCCTGAACTTCCCAGAAGCTCAGTGGTCCCCAGTACCATCAGCTAAAAGCTGGAGGGCATGGAGGGTGGGGGAACTCCTCCCCCACTTTCTGTTTTTAAATTGACTTTTATTGATTTCAGAGAGGAAGGGGGCGGGGGGAGAGAGATATAGAAACATCAATGATGAGAGAAAAATCATTGATCGGCTGCCTCCGGTACGCCCCACACCGGGGATCAAGCCAGCAACCTGGGCGTGTGCCCTGACCGGGAACTGAACCTGACCTCCTGGTTCATAGGTCGATGCTCAACCACTGAGCCACACCAGCCGGGCTCCTCCCCTCTTCCATAGGCTACGTCTGGCTCACAAAGGCCAGAAAGCCCATCCCTGCCTGGGGACGAAGTGGGACCGGAAGGGCCGGCACACTTGGCTCTCAAAGGGACAGGCAGGCCACGGCTCTCAGAGGCAGAGCAGACCCCCACATGACAGGGGAATTCCTTCTCTCTCTCACGTTGAGGTGAAGAGGGCAGAGCTGGCCCTGCAGTGCGGGGGCTGGCGGAGCCAAATGCTGGCGGTCCCCTCTTCACTTCGGACTCTGGCAGTTGATGCACAAAGCAAACTCCCCAGCTCAGGGCCGGGGCACGTGCAGGCTGAGGGCTCACAGGACTCCCCAGCATCTGGCTGCCCCTTAGACTCCGCTTCCTCCCCGGGACCTGCACAGAGCCTGCAGCCCACCCACTGGCCCACCAGGGCCATCTCCCTCCTTCCTGGAGGCCACAGGGAAGCCTCCGCCCCTGGCCTGCCTCTCCCCTCCCGTGACCCTCCCGCCCTGTCCCGGAGCAGCTGCCCCGCAGCCCGGTCCCCCGCCCCCGGCCCCGGCACTCACGTCGGGGTAATAGTCCACCGTGGGGACCAGGTGCTCCATCAAGGCCTCCAGGGACCCCGAGACGAGGCGGCCGTCCTGGAAGATGAGGTCCCCGGAGCCGCCGGCCCCGCCTCCTCGCTCCCCCATGCCAGGCGGCACCTGTCCGCTACCGCTGGGCCCGAGCACGCCGGAGCAGAGGATGGACGTCTGGGGCATCGCTTCCTGTGAGAGAGGAGCAGCCCTAAGGCATCGCGGCGCCTCCTCCAGGTCCCCCGGCCCCCGGGGAGTGGGGTGTTGTCGGACATCAGCTGGAGCCCTGGCCGGTGGGGCTCCATTTGCTGAGCATCATCCTGTGCCCTGAGAGGCTGCGGGCTCGATCCCCGTCAGGGCAGGTGCAGGAGGCAGCCAACCTGCTCCCCTCTCTCCCCGATATTTCATTCTTTCTCTCTCCCTTCCTCACTCTCTAAGAATCAATTTTAAACCTTTTTTTTAAAAATCACAGACATCAGCTCAGGTGGACGGGTCTGCAGCCGCCGGGTGTCTTCGGCACCTGCTCCATGCGCCCCGGGCCTCACTCCAGTGACGGGCACACAGCCTGGCCCTGGATGGGGGCCCCTGGCAGAAAAGAGCCACGCCTGTGCCCGGAGGAGAACTGGACACGCGCGGTGGGGGCGGGTCGGCCGCCTCAGGCAGGGGCCGTGGCACACACTGATGCATCCGCTGTGCGGCTCTCCGGGCTAAGGAGGGAACGTTTGAAGCATAGAGATCGCAGGTGCCAAGGCCCTGAAGCCAGCGTGTGGAGAGGGGTGGGAAGGGAGGATGGTCTGAAGAGGGACCAGCTGGACCGTGCACACTCCGGGGCCAGGGTGCGGCATGCTGTTTCTCTGATAAGGCAGGAGGAGTGGGAGCGCTGAGCATGGGAGTGGCCTGACTAAGGGTGGAGGTCACTTTGGCTGCCACGTGGAGACCCAGCAAATGAGGGGCCCGAAAACCAGCTGTGGAGAGATTGCCCAGGTCAGGGGGTGCTGAGACAGGTTAGCAAGCCCGGGCAAGTGGAACAGGGAAACAGACAGATACTTAACCAGCCCACCAGTTTTCAGCCACTAATCCTGTCTTCCCTAAGCGAGGGCACTTTCCCTTCCCTCCCAGCCAGAGGGAAGAGCTTAGACCACCTGCTCAGAGGCCGGAGCAGACACACAATGAGTGCCACTGACCGAACACACCCACGGACTGACCGCGTCAGGGGAATCAGTCTCACTGGCTCATCTGCTTAGAGCTGGGGACTATTCTACTGAGACCCTCCCCGAACTGCCCTAAATGCCCAGCCTTGATTTTTTATTTTATTTTATTATTTTTTTAAATATATTTTCACTTATTTCAAGGAGAAAGGTAGAGAAAGATAGAGACATCAATGATGAGAATCATTGATCAGCTGCCTCCTGCATGCCCCTTAATTTGGATGGAGCCTGCAACCCTTGATCGAGCCTGCATGTGCCTTTGACTGGAATCGAACCTGGGACCCTTCAGTTCACAGGCCGACGCTCTATCCACTGAGCCAAACCAGCTGGAGCAATGCCCAGTCTTTAAAACCCTCCAGAGGAAGGACCCAGCAGGCTCTCCCTTTCCCTCCCTTCCTTCCCCCAGGCGTGTTACCTCTGCCTTTCTCCCTCCTAAGCTCCAAGGGCCTTTACTACCTCCACGACTTTCTAAATAAACTGTCCTAGAATCTGAGTTCCCGGCTCCGAAAGCTTTTCTTTGCTGAACTCGGGAACCGATGTCCGCCGTCGCCGCCAGTCACAGCGGAGGCAGAGGGGCCGCCTTCGGATACTGCGGACGGTCTCTGGCCAGCGACTACCCAGCCCGGGAAAGCGTGAGCATGGGCTAAGGAAAGATCTGGAGCGTGCTCTGGGGCACGTTGGGTTTGACGTGCCTGTCACACGTAGGTGCTGGGCGCTCCCGTGCTGGGGCTGCCCGGTGGCCTGGCCACGTGTGATGGAGCAGGGGTCCCACCTCCCACCACTGCCCCAGGGCTCTCAGGAGGCCTGCGAGAGTCAAGCCCTGGGACTGCCCTGGCCTCCCTGCCTGAGGCAGCAGCCGCACCGAGAAGGGCTCTCTGGGGATTTGCCAGCCCGAGGCTTTGAAAGCTAGTCCTCCCTCGTGCTGCAGATGTGGCCTGACCTCTACTACACACACACACACACACACACACACACACGCACACACACACACGCGCACACACACACACAGGTGGGCTGAGGTCAGAGTGAGGAGCTGGGCCTTCCTGCCATGGTGGTGCCATGGTCAGGCTACGCCCTCTGGTCACTAGCAAGCAGGTGCCACTGCCCCAGTGCCGGCCTCCCAGGCAGCCCCGTGCCCGCCCTCGCCCGGGGCAGGGCTCCCAGGCCCTCCGTGCTGACCTGGCCCGTGCTGCCACTGTCCCTCGCCCAGCCTGCTCGCAGGCCCAGTGGGATGCGTTCTGGGCCATTCTGGCTCAGCTTCCCTTCCGTGCAGACCAAACCGCAGTCGCCATTATTTTACTGCCATGAGAAGGCCGCAGGCTGCTGCCTCTTGGAGGCCACACAGAGAACCAACTCCCTCCCCAAGCACATCCACTGAGCCTCCCGGCCGGACACCTGGAGGCGCCTTGGAATCCTCCGGAAACCCTGTGCCAGGAGGGCAGAGCGCCAGGCAAGTCCCCGCACAGGCAGGAGGGAGTGCCCACCGCGGCTCCCCTCCAGGGCGGGCCTCGGCTCGCCGAACATGCAGCAGCCCCCTCAGGCCCGCGCCTCCCGGGCTCGGAGGCCGAGAGCCACCGCCTTGAGCCGCCCTGCATTCTTCAGAGGTTGAAACAGAAGCTCATGGGAAGGAACTCGGCCGAGGAAATCTTAGGGTTTCCAAGTCCAGTCCTGGGTCACTGCCTCCAGGAAGCCTCCCTGGGTTAGTCCCTGGACTGCTGGATGCTGGAGGCTGACAGTGGCCTTCGCATCCCCCCGCCGCTGAGCCTGGCCCACGGTGCTCACCGGGACGGAATGTGTTACAGGTTTGAATACAGTTTGCTGACATTTAGACTCGCTATGTGTGGGATGAAATAACAAAGGCGGGCTCCCAGGCACCCAGCACCCGCAGCTGCTCTGGGGTGCCGTCCCTGGCTCCCGGGGGCACTGGAGCCCCGCACTCCACCGGAGACCCGTGTGCTGTGGACAGCTCCCCTGTGGAGGCTGCAGGCCGCTCTGGCCAGGAGGTGCCAGGGGAGGGCACCAGTGCCCCTCTAACTCACACAGACCCTGAGGTCCCTCACGGGGCAAGGCCACCGCAGCGGGGACAGTCTGGAGCTCTGAGTCAGCACGACTCAGCCTTTGTGGAGCCTCAGACAAAAACTTCACCTGCTGAGCATTTGCAACTGCCCTCCATCATGCACACAGACACTGCCCACACAGCACACACTCAAACAAAGCACATATGCACAGTGTACATGCAATGCACACACACAGTGTGCACAAACATACACGGTGTGCACACACACAACATGCACAGAGCATACACACACAGTACATACACAGCACACGCATGCATAGAATACAATATGCACACATGCAGTGTGCATACATGTACATCATACACTGCAAACACACATACACAGCATGTATACATGCACAGCACACACATGCACACAGTGCAAGAGTGTATGCACAGTGTGCATACATACATAACATACAGCATGCACACACATGCACAATGTATGCACATGTGTGTAATGCACATGTGTGCACACCTGTTAAGGGGCACATTGCACCAAAGCATAGGCAGCATGGAAGCCGCCTGGACTGAGGGCCCAGGGGGAGAAGAGGGCAGCTCAGCAGGGCAGCCTGGGTCTGGAGTCTTCTGAGCCTTCGAGAGGGAGAGGGGGGTCTCAGGCAGCCCCAGTGCTGGGAGAGACCCAGCGAGAGGGGGAAAGAGAGCTTTAGGGGTTGTTTGCAGAGGATCACAAATGAAATTCCCTTTTGCAGCCTCTTCAAGAGACTTTAGCTTGAGATTGAAGGGCCACTCCTGCTACAGTGCTCTCTCATGTGGTCTCAACAAGCTGAGCCTTGGGGGACCCAGGCCTCTGCATTGGGCAGCAACGGAGAGAGGAGGAATCCTGCAGGCGCAGCCCTGCACACCCATGTGTACACTTTTAGAGACCTGTGGCACCGTCCTACTCACAAACTCGGTATGCCTGAGATGGCCTTCAGCGACAGACAGCCCCACTCCCTCACCCCAGGAGCCCTGGTCCCAGGAGTGCAGCTATGGCAGAGACCTGAACCCTTATGGGCCAGCACGGCTTTCCTCTGACAGCGAGCATGCAGTCAGAGCACCCAGTCAGAGCACGCAGTCAGAGCACGCAGTCAGAGCACCCAGTCAGAGCACACAGTCAAAGCACCCAGTTAGAGCACCCAGTTAGAGCACCCAGTCAGAGCACCCAGTCAGAGCACCCAGTTAGAGCACCCAGTCAGAGCACGCAGTCAGAGCACACAGTCAGAGCACACAGTCAGAGCACCCAGTTAGAGCACCCAGTTAGAGCACCCAGTCAGAGCACCCAGTCAGAGCACCCAGTTAGAGCACACAGTCAGAGCACGCAGTCAGAACACACAGTCAGACACTGCTGAGAGCACCCAACGGCACTCATCGCTACACCTGCAAGTCTCTTTACTTGACTTGGCCCCTGGGCAAGGGTGCCCTCCCTCCCCGGTGCTCTCCTGCCTCCTGTACCGAAGGCCCACCAGGTCCTGGGAGGCCTGACACCGCCATGGCCTCCGCAGCTGAAGTCACACGGTCCCTGGGAGAGGCCACAAATGATGGTGACTCCGGAAACCCGCCCAGCATCGCAGGGACCCTGGCAAGCTGTCGTGCCCACAGCTCGGGGCAGCCCTGCCACCTCCCTGGGGTGCCCACGCCAGGCTCTGCTCCCATAGGGAGCTCTCAGGCCTGCGTTCCAGCCCTCAGGGGCCAGGGGCCCTGCCCAGGAGCAGGACGGAGGGAGGGGGAGAGGACAGAAAGAGGCTCAGGTGGCCAGGAGGGACAGGGGCCTCGTCCTCCAGGAGCCACATGGAGGGGTCACAGCTCTGACCAATGGACTCTCCGAGGCCTCGAGGGCAGCTACCTGCTCCTGCCAGCCTACTCCAGGGCACATGCGGGGAGAGGCGGGTGCTCAGGAGCATTCACCCCAGCACCCGGTGTCTGCAGAGCACGCCTCTAGCCCCGATGGGCTGGCGGAGAAACACAGGAAGGTGGCACCACGGTAACAGCCAGCCTCAGGCACAGCCAGCTCGACCCAGCTGAGGGCGGGATGACAATGGGAAGGGGACAGTCTCCTGCTCAGCGACAGGGACGGTGTCAGGCCTCCACTCACCCGTGAAAAAGAGGAGCTCTGGGGCCAGTGCCCAGGGCACAGCCAGAATTTTAGGACCTTCCGGACCCTGCATCCACAGCCGGGACATCTCTGAGGAACAACGGGAGCAGAGCCCAGCTTTCTGTCGTCTGTTCGTCCAGGAGCTGGAGTCTCTGTGTGCTAAGCGTCACACGTCTCATCTCGCCCAGTACGAGCCCTCTGCCCTGGGGCACACAGACCCCCACTTCTCAGATGAGGACTGGCACGCATCTGCCCAGGCCTGCCCGCCTCACAGCCCTGCTCCTTCCCAGAACTGTCACTTCCCCTCGTCGCTGTCCTTGGCCCGCCCGGCTCTGAGCATTGGGCAGAAGCCTGCACCTGTGCACACAGAAATGTCCGTTCCTGGGCATTCTGCATGATCCCAGGAGCCAAGAGGCTCCCAGCTTCCTGGACACCAGACAGAAATGGCCCTCAGCGCCCTGGCGGCGTGCTCAGGGTTAGAGGATCAGCCCTCACACGGAAGGGTTACGGGTTTGATTCCCCGTCTGAGTCCCGGTCAAGGGCACATACAGGTTGCAGGTTCGTTCCCCAGCCCTGATCAGTCCAGGTGTTCTCTTGCATCAACGTTTCTCTCTCCCTCTTCCTCCTCTCTTTCACTCTTTCTCAAAAAAATCAATGGAAAAAAATATCCCTGGGTGAGGATTAATCAAAAATACATAAATACATAAAGGGCTCTCAGGCCCAACCTGCATGAGACCCCTGGAATCTTCTCAACGTTGGAGGAGCGGCCAGTAGCCCCGCCCTGCCAGGCTGTGCACAGGGTGCTCCCCCCTGAGGCAGCGCACACGCTCACACACACGCAGGCGCTTCTATTTTTTAACCTGCTCAACAAATCGGAGAGTATTTTTAGCTCAGCAAGCTGTGAGGCATCACAATTAGCAACTGAGACTTCCACACTCTGCCAGCCTCCCTTCTGCTCTCTGGGAGACACCGGGACGGCGCCCGGAGGGAGCAGGTGCCAGCACTGTGCCCCCACCCGGGGGCTGCTTAACCGAGAGGCCAGACTCTGGCAGAGATCTTGGAAGGGGTGCTTCGGTCGGTGGAGCAGTCTCGAGTTTCATGCCGCCTGGTTGGGAGCAGGGCAGGAGCACACGCAGCCAGAAGAGGCTGCTGGGGAGAGAACCGTGCTGGCTGGTTGGGCCGGGCCAGCGGCAGGGAGCCCAGCCTCCTGTCCCACCTGCGAAGTGACCTCCATCACCTGGTGATTCTCTGAAGTCCTGTGCCCTGGGGTGTGGCAGGAGGTGGGATGCTCCACAGAGCCCTTCTCCTTGTCCCTCCGTCCACTCTCTCACTCGTCCATGCCAGCAGGCCGCCTGGGCCTGGAGATGCAGCATGGAGGATGCGGCCTCAGTCCTGCGGAGCCCGGGAGCAGGCCGCGGACGGCTGGCCCAGGACCCAGGACAAGGCCCTGGGTTTATGGGTGAGCAGCGGCCGGTGCTCTAAGAGGAAGACTTGGCTTCCTGGGGAGGGGAGGTCTGAGCCTGAGGAGAATGAATGCTGGGGAAGGAAGAGCCTGAGAGAGAGGATGGGCTGGCGCCAAGGCCTTCGGACCAGTCTGCCTTCCACCGCGTTGGCTTTCTGGAAAGTCTCCCGGGAGCACTTCCCACTGACTCCCTCACTCCAAAACCAGCGTCTCCCAATGGCCTGTGTCATTCTTGCTAAACTCGGATCTGTGCCAGGCTGGGAACCCACCTCTGCCCTGGAGTCAGGTCACACGGAGTCTCCTCCCACAGCTCTGGGAGCGGGAGAGGGCCCCTCCCTGCCCTCCTCCAGCACAGCACAGCCCAGGCCTGCACTGGCCTCCAGGGGGCGCCTCCAGCAGGATCTGGCAGGTGACCCTTTAGGGGACAGTCTGGGGAGCGGGATTAGCAAAGGGGCCCTCACTTTGCATAGCAGGGAGCTCTAAGCAGGAAGTTTCACGTCAAAGCAATTTGTAACTGAAATGTTTAAATGTACTAGAGGCCCGTTGCACGATATCCGTGCACAAATAGGCCTTCCTTCCCCTGGCTTCCCTCCCAGCCCCCGGGAGCCGGCACATCCCGCTCCCAGCCCACCCGAGAACCTGTCAATCCTCACTTCTGTCTGGAGCACCACTCCTTAGCTCCCTCCACCATCCCCCTTCCCCTCACAGCAGGCTTCACACAACTCTCCACCTGCATATGCAAATTAACCTCCATCTTTGTTCTTTAATTTGCATACTCACTCTGATTGGCTATGGGCATAGCAGAGTGATGGTTAATTTGCATGTTTCTCTTTTATTAGGTAAGATAGCCCTGACTCTGGGATTTTTTGAGCAAATGCAAACCCTTTGGGTAAACTGTAGGGGGTCCTCTGCAGGGGTGAGGATTTGGGCCTACCCTGAAGTCACACCACCTGAAGGGGGGAGTGGGAGGGGACTACCCCTGCCCAGCTAAGGCCATTGGGATGCCTTAGGAGGACACGCTGGCCCCATCCCTGCAGCTCCCACCTCGCATCCTTCCAGCCCAGTGGGCACTGGGTGGCCTCCAGGCCCAGAACCTGTGACTAAACTGTCACTAAGACTCTGCCTGCGTAGGGGGAGGGGGGGGCTGGATGAGTCAGGGGCCCATGGCAGCCACCTCAAAGAGGGAAAGGTGACGGTGAGGGAGGCTTCCTGGTCTGGATGGAGGCTGGGATCACACGGGACAGACGGCAGTACACGCTGCCTGTCCTTTCTGTGAGCATGGGCCTGTCTTGGCTGCCTCCCTCCGGCCACGCATGGCAAGAATCAGGCTTTGCACCCCACGTAGGCCAGGCCAGGGGGCAGAGGCAGTGGCACCACCTTATTTCCCCATCCTCTCCCTTAGTCTTCCGTCCTCCGGCCCTGGTGTCCCCAGCTGGGCTCACAGACCAGAAAACGCGGCCAGAGCAGCAGGCCAGCAGTGGATGGTGGCTCACCATGGCCTCTGTGGTCCCACCTGCGGTGCCGGGTGCTGGGGGAGGGGGCAGATGGAGGCAGCAGGCGCTGGACCCTCTGGCGGGAGGAGAAGAGGGCTGCCCACCCCCAGCTCAGCCGCCTGCCCTCTCAGGTCCTCCTTCCTCTCCCCTCCTCTCTAATTCTCTGCTCCTGAAAGCCCCGGTCCCTCCCTCCTCACCGCACACACACACACACACCCGCTTCCCACTCCGGGGCAAAGTGGCCCTCGCCCAGTAGCCTGCCAGGGCCAGGCCCTCTGGGAGTCTCTGCACAGAGCGCAGGCGAGAACCCCTACTCAGGAGTCTTCCTGCTCAGCTCACCAGCATTTCCAGAGATCCCAGTGGTAAAGAGGCTCTGGGAGCCAGGACCCTGCCAGCCAGGCCTTGCACCTGCCCCAGGCGGCCCGGGTCTGTCTGCCTCCAGCTCAGGTGGCTGGTTCCCAGAACCCTGGGGACCCGCTTCCTGCAGCTCTGCTCCCTCCTCCCCTCCTCCCCTGCACCCTCCGTCCACAGGGAGGAAGGCCCAACCTCAACAACCCCCAACAACGGAGGGGTCTGAGCAGGAAGCTCCCGCTGGGGCTGTCCTTCCCCCTCCAGGTCCTTCCCAGCTCTGAGCTGGAATGTGTCCCCTGAACTCCAGAATGCCCTGGCTACGCAGGGTCTGGCTGCCAGCATGAGCTGGGGGCCCCGCAGGCCGGGAGGAAGGCCTGAGCACCCCGTGAGCGGGAGCCAGCACCCCCCTCTGCACCGCCAGCACCTACTTCACAGGTGGCAGTGAGCAAGGCATGAGGCCACCGCGCTCAGGGCACGCTTAGGACCTGCTGGTTTGGGCAACACCAGAACCAGAGGCCATGACGGGCACTTGTCCTCAGGGTTGCCTGCTGCTTTCTTAGACATAATAGATCTGGGGGCAGGTGCTGCTGCTTCCCCGGGCCCTGGGCCCCTCTTGCCGCCCATGCCCAGCACAGCTCCTGTGCCCCTCCACAGACAAGGAAAACATGGGGAGAAGCTGCCTCCGGCGTCCAGCAGGCTCGTGGCCTGGTTGCTCTGCCCTGTCCTGGCACCTGGGGCCTGGAGCAGCCCTGGCCTGGGGTGGGGAGTGGTAGACGTGACCCATCTCCAGTCCTCCCGCTCCTCCCACTCACCCTTTGGACTTCCACCAGGGAGTCCTTGAGAGGACATGCAGGCCCTGTCCCTGAAGCTCCACCTCGCATCCTTCCAGCCCAGTGGGCACTGGGGCCAGAGGGCAGCGGGGGACGCTTCATTAAGCCAAGCGTCAAGAGCTCACGTTCACAGGTGCCACGAGGTGGCCAGGCTCACCCGCCCGTGCCCTCGGGGCTGAAGGCCAGACTCCGGCCAGGCGGCCGCCGCCATGGGAACCGGAGCCGGGCAGCACCTCCTCGGCCGAGCCGGTCCGGGCCCGGGCAGATGCTGGTCAGGGAGGCTTTGTGCAGATCCGTGATTCATATTTTCCTCTGGATTCCTCCCGGTTCCCAGATGCTATCTGCATTGACTGAAGGCATCTCGCCCTCTCCTCTGCGCACTCCTAAACACAGATTCTGCCGAGTCTGGGGTTTCGTCTTCTTTTTCCTCCTCCTCTTCTCCTTTTTTGTCCACTCAGCTTCTTCTGCGGCTGCCCAGGGGACAGAATGTCATTGTCCACAATAACCATCCCATTATTGAGATGGAACAGCGAGGGGGAGAGGGAGCGTGTCAGAGAATCCCTGCCCTTTCCCACGAGCCACTGGCTTCCCACTCAGGTGGGGGGGGGGGGGCGCTCAAGGCAGGGGGCGGGTGGTGGGAAGGCCTGGAGCCTCCTCTCCCCCTTCACCTCTGGCCTCTTTCCCTCTTGAGCCAATGCCATCAGTTTCCAAGGGAACTGCCCCCCCCCCCCCCCACACACACACACACACACACGTGGGTGGTGACTCCAGCTCCTGGAGGCTGAGCAGGCACAGGCTAGGATGAGCGTGTGCGAATGAGGAAGTCTTAGCAGCCAGGCCCGTCACTTCTGCTGTCCCTCCAGGTGCCTCTGAGGCAAAGGGAGGGCCGGTGCAGACCCCACCTCAACGGCAAGTGCTCCCCTTGGACCCCTTCCAGGCCGGGGAGGTGGGGGGGGGTGACCCCCGTAAGACTCCGGCCAACCAAGTGCTCCCACAGGGAAAGAGGAGGACCCAGGTTCCAGAGGGAGCACTCCGCAGCTCCTCGGCCCAGGCAGCATGGCCCTGAGCGAGCAGGACAATGACGGGCGGCCAGAGCCCAGGCTCCTGGAGGCCCGGGAGGCGCCCTCTGGATGAGGCAGGCCTCCACCCCCAAGCCTACCTGGATGCTGGGATACAAAAGAAAGAAAACGCCGTTCTTTATTTTTAAATGGCATTCAATTAGGCTGACACATTAAACACAATACCTTTCCTTAAAAAACAAACAAAAATCCACTTCCTTCCCTTGAATTTCATCCCCCTGTCCCTGGGCCCTCACGGTGCTTCAGGAGCAGAGGATCTGTGCCACCCGAGGGTGGAGGGAGGGGACACCTAGCTCGCCTCGGGGCCGGAGCCAAGGCCTGTCCCGACCCTCCAACAGAAACCCCTCCACCCCTGCCTCTCTCTGTGCACAGACAGCTCCCCGCCCCCCATGCCGTGTCCCCTGGCCCAGGCGGCTGAACCTGCCCAGCCCCCAGAAGTCCCACCAGCACAGCCAGCGCCAGCCCCGCCCCCAGGGCAGCGCTTCCCCCCTCGCACAGTCCCACCTTTCTCGTCTCAGGAGGGGCCCCTCAGGACCGCCAGAAGCCATCCACCCCGGTGTTAAAGCTCCAACGCGGGGCAGCTGGGCTCTGAACCCTGGGGAGTGTGACCACCACGATCTGATCCGAACCCAGGCCATCTGCGCAGACTCAGAAGCACGATGGAGAGAAGCAGGTGAGGGCCCATGGGGGCTGCTAGGGCCCCTGCAAGACAGAGGGCCCGCTGTGCAGTGCCCCCGAGGGGCCCTTCCTAAACCAGCCCAGCTCTCTCTCTGCCAGTGAGGGACACTCACAGACGACTGCCCACCTACTGGCCACCTGCACGTCCCCACAGCGCCCTCCAAGGCGCCGAGGCCTACAGATGAGGGGCCGCCCTGGAGGCTGGGACGGCCACACGGTGGCTGTGCCCAGGAAGTGGGCCCAGCGCCCACACCACGCAGGGAGCGCCTCCTCATGGGCCAGACAGGAGCCAGGACAATCAGGAGTTCCTGCTCTTCCCGAGCCTGGTAGACACCCAAGGAGACACCGGTGGGAAGGAACGGAAATGCTGCAGTGCCTCCAAGGGAGGTTGGGGGTGGAACCATGAAGAGACAAACGCAGGAAACACCATGCCCTACACACAGGATGGCACTCCTGCATCAGAGTGCCCATCGCAGCGTTTACACACCATAGCGCCAGTGAGGCCCGCAGGGTCCCAGACGGAAGCCGACAGGCAGCATGACGTGGACAAGCCGCTGAGCATCAATGGTGAACGGTGAACCAGAGTGCACACCCACCTCACAACGTCTCCCTAAATCATGTTTGGGTTCAAAACAATCAAACTCCAATCACAGACACATCAGAAAAACAACCCTGGTGAGGAAACGCCTTATGCAATTTGGTATGGCTAAAGCTGTACCCGGAGAAAAATTCATAGAATTCAGTAGAGCTTAAAGAAACACACACAAAGAAACGAATGAATTAAACTCTTGATTCAAGAAGCTGAAAAGAGTTTCTAAACAAAAGAGGCATCAGCAAACTGGAGGAAGGAATCACTAAGAGATAAATTAGTGGATTTAATGAAAGAAAGAGTAGAACTTGCTGATTACACTCAGGAACTGATTTTCTTTGAAAATACACGTTAAAAAATTAATCTCTGGCAATTCTAATCGACAAAACGATCGAAGAAAGGAAGGAGAATGGCAGTGAGGGAAGGAGGGAGGGAGGAACTTGGGAGGGAGAGAAAACTCAAAAATATAGCTATTGGGAATGAAGATATGGAGAAGAAACTTAAAAACACACACACACACACAAACTATGTAGGTCTGCGCTAAAAGACTGAAAGCAGTTTGAACTAGGATATTACCTAGAAAATACAAGTAACCAAAATACACTAAAAAAGATTAGAGCAGAAAGACCAATAACCCTAGTACAAATTAAGTAAGCTGACAGCCAACTAAACCTCAGAGAGAAGTAAAAGCAAGCCATAGCTGACGCAGTTTCTAAAGTGAATTACTTCCGGCCTTGGAGAGTACGATGATTTTATTTTATATTCAAACCAGCTCAGCCGCACGATTCGCGTTGAAAACCTTTCCTGTTCATTGTATGACGCTAACGTAACGATGATTTATAAATGCGACAAACGTGTCCCCTAATAGAAAATTACACGGGCCCTAAGGAGAGCCTCGGAAGAAATACAGTCAGCCATCCTGCGAGAGCGGTGCCTGGTGCAGGGGGAGCGCTGTGTAAAGTACATGATTGTCTAACCACTGAGCGGTTCGCCCAGAACCAATACGTAACAATAAAAAGGAAAGCACGGATGAATTTCTGCCTGTGGATACAGATGACAAATACCCTGAGCGCTCTCAGGCACAGCCGGGCCTGACCCCCGGGAGTCAGTCCAGGAGCATGGGATGCTCTCACTCCGAAGAGCTAATACGTCAACACGTTAACAAGCCCGCGGAGACAGACGTGTGACGGTTTTGCTGAGCACGGGAAAGCGTTCGATGAAACCGGATATGATTACCCGTTCTTGGTGTACCCTCTTGGCG
Source organism: Pipistrellus kuhlii (assembly GCF_014108245.1). Taxonomy (NCBI): domain Eukaryota; kingdom Metazoa; phylum Chordata; class Mammalia; order Chiroptera; family Vespertilionidae; genus Pipistrellus; species Pipistrellus kuhlii. Next base: position 110,821 of record NW_023425460.1, on the reverse strand, counting down.
ATTAATGTGTGAACAGAGCATACTGGTCATGAAGAAGAATATTTACTTGAAATTTAAGGCCAGATTCAGACTTAACCATAGAGCATTAGAGGCCTTCTCATTAAAATAAAAGCATGCCAAGGCCACGGTCATGATTTAACGTGGCTTTGCACCTTTTAGGAATCACAGAAAATAAATAAAATAAAATAAAAACGTTAGAAATGGAGAGGTGGAATGTATCGTATATGCTGTAATGGGATTAATTTATCGGGTTTTCCAGGAATCCAAACTGGAAATCTGTTCCAGCTGATGAGAGTTCACTCACAATTACCTAACACACAGTATCTAAAACGAATAGCTTCCCTGCCTGTCCCCCTCCCCAGAGACGTTCCCGCGGAGTTCGCGGGGAGCAGAAACGAATGCTCACTCCAGCGGCCTGAGGGAGGGGCGGGTGTGAGCAGGGGCCTGCACGTTGGGTCTCTCAGCCATTGGCCAGGGACACAGTGTCCCCAGTGGCCTGCTCTGTCACCCAGGGCTGCCCCGGCCTGTAGCCTCCTTCCTGGCCCATGGCACGGCACCACTCCGCCCTCCGGGCTGGCCTGCAGGCCTCCAGCTCCTTAGGAACTTCTCTCCTTCTGCTAAGGACATGCTCCCAGCCCAGCGCCCCAAGGGCGAGCAGGCTCTGGGGTCAGCCAGGCCCAGAGAGCATGCAGGCTCCCCCTGTTCCTGTTGCTGCTGCAACCTCTGACCCCTTGGCTGACCTCAGGCAAGCGGGGCCCCGGCGCCTTCGTTTCCCTGGGTGTGAAACTGGCCACGCGCTGTCTCCTGACTGCGGGCTTGTTCTTTCCTTTCTTCCCTCACTCACTCAGTGACCAAACACCCATGAGGCCCTGCTGACCCGTGCCTCACACTGGGAAATAGAAGCCAGGGACCTCCGTGTCTGCTGGGGAGACAAGTGTAACATCACAGTGCCGTGTGAGCAATTTGGGATTAGGGGTCTTTGCTGGGTGCTGAGGAGGAACAAGGGCAGGAGAACTAACGCTGAAAAGAGAAAGCAGGAAGGGCTGCCTGGAGGAGGTGATTTTTCAGATGGGTTTCTAAGGATGACCAGGAGTTTCCCACTGGGCTAAGCGAATGAAAAGCGGGGCAACATCACAGATCTCCAGGCTGACACCCCAGTCCCGAGAGACCTAGCCCTCCTCCAGTCACTCCCAGCAGTCACCCTGAAGGGTGACGTCCAAGGAGCCCAGAGGTGTGGACTCATGGCAGTCTTCCTGCTTAGCTCACCATGAGAGCCAGGACCCTGCTCCACAGGTGCCAGCTCCATCCTGCGCCCAAGTCAAACCCTGCCCATCCCAAAGCCAATGCATGATTCTCTCCCCAGAGGGCCCTCTCTCCCCCTGCTGCTCAGCCCTGGAAGACTGGTCCCTAGCTTGATGGGTATGCGACCTGCAGGTGGCGCTGTCCCCTGACTCCCCGCCTCAGCCAGCCCCCAGGCACACAGCAGCCCTGTCTTACTGGATGAGCCAGCTGCTCCCCTTCCCTCTCCGGTGGAGCTCACTGAAGGGCCTCCCGGCTCCTCGCAGGAAGCCCAGCGGATGGGGCGGGTGCGTGGACAGGCCGCCCGGGACCAGGCTGTCCTTAGGCAGCGGGGACAGGTGTAGGCAGTGTGGCCAGGAAGTGGCAGGGGCGCACCGGGTGGAAAAGCTCAGGCTCCAAGTTAGCACTCCAGGCCAGACCTCCCCTGAGCTGGGACTCTCCCGGGTAGGTCACCTGGCTGCAGGGCGGGTGGTCTCACCCATGTGCCACCTCCAGGACCCTCCACCCTGCACGGCACACACAGCAGCCCTCCCTGGGGCTCCAGAAACAAACCGTGATGTCTGCTCCCCAACTCTGTCCACTGCCTCCCCCCACCCCCCTGGTCCACCTGCATCCTTTCTCCCCTCTGCGGAGGGCATGCTCTCCCTCCAGCGGGGACACCTCTCCCCCCACAGCACCGCACCCCTGCAGTCAGTGAGGCCTGAGCAGCGCCTCCTCTCCCCCACTGCTGCCTCCCAGCCTGGTGCCCTCAGCCCCCTCACCTGCTGGCCCCAGGGTCCTCGCCTGCTCTGCTCCTGACACGGCCTCCAGTCCGGCCCTGGACACAACCCTTCCCCTTCAAAGCCCGCCTGGTCCTTCCTGCTGCGCCCTCTCTCCACTCCCCACCTCAGGTGTCCCTGGGTCAGACTCCATGCACAGACAGCACAGCCGAGGCCGTCCAGTCCACCCTCCCCAAGTGCAAACAGCTCCTGCGCTGGCCAGGACTCTGCGCACCAAGTGGCCGGGCCCCACGAGCCAGGCTGGGGATGGTCATCGCCGGTCCCAGAGAGGCCCTCCTCTGGTGCCCCGGCTGCATTCAGCGCCAGCACCGGGGTTGGAACAGAGGGCACACCTGGCCACACTGCGGGGTGCGGCGCGTCTGAGAGGCAGGCCCCCATAAACAGCCATGGACAGGCAGCACTCACGCTGGGACTCACCGCAGGGCAGGTATTGGCCTCCCGCCAGCAGAGAGGAAGCTGCCGGCACCTGGACTCCTCTCCTGACCCCACAGGCATCTGTGTCTCCCCCCCACCCTCACCCCCCAGTCCTGCCCCACACACCTCCCTCTCTCCCCCAGACACCCCCTATACAAACAGCACAAGTTTCACAGGCTCTCACTCCGCCCACGGGCCTCCTCATCACAGACCCCCTCCCTGGGCCTCCTCCGGGCTAACAGGGCCCTGGCCCCCAGAGGCTAAGGCAGGGCCCAGTGACCTCCTGGTCCACCAGCCTGACTGCCGGTCCCGGAGGCCACCCTGTCTGCACCTGCTCCAGGCTGCTGTCCCTGCTCCCTGGCCTGTTCCCCGCAGGAGTCCCTGCCGGGCTGGCCGGTGCCGCAGCCACAGCCCGTCAGGAGGGCAGGCGGCGGGCCATCCACCGCGCGGAGCCCGGGCGCCGCCCGCCCGGCCGCAGGTGCCCCTGGAGGAGACGCAGAGGTGGCTGTGTGGGAGGGGGGTAGAGGGGGGCCTGCCTCTGGGCCAGACCGGAGGTGTGCGGGAGGGGCCGGGGGGGGGGGTCCCCTCCTTCCCGGGTGGCAGAACCTCCGGGTCCTGTGCAATGGGGTCTCCCCGGCGCTTCCCGCGGCGCCGCCCGCAGGACCCCACCTGCCCGCCCCGCCTACCTGGGGCTCCGGGCGCATCCCGGCCGCTGCGCCCCGATCCGCTCCCCCTGCCCGGCTCCGCCCTCCCGCTCCAGCCCTGGCGGGCGGGCGGGGCGGGGTGGGACGGGGGGACCGCGGGGACCAGCGGGGCCAGAGCCGGGAACCGGGCGGGAAAGCGAAGCCAGGCCGGGAAGCGGGCGGGGGCCGCGGGGGAGGCGCCGGGTGGGGCCGGGCGAGCGAAACGCACGGCGGGGGCGGGCGGGGCGGGCGGGGCGGTGCTGGGCTGCCGGGCGGGACGGGAGCCCTGCACCCCATTCCCTCCGCCAGCACCCCCCTCCCTGCCTCACCGGCCTCGCTTCGGGGATGTCCAGGATACAGCCGGAGGGGCGGGACCGCGCCCGGCTTGGCTGCCTCCGGACGGGCGCACCCGGGGAGCCGGTGACAGGTCCCCTCCGCCCGCCCCTACCCCGACCCGGGCGCGGAGTTTGTAGGGACCAGACGGACCGGCCCAGAGCGCCCCCTCTGGGAGCTGGGAGCTGGGAGCCCGGCGGCTGGTGGGAGAGGAAGACCCATCACTAGAGAGGAGCAGGGACATGGTTTTTCCTCAAGGAGGAGCCAGGGTGCCCAGAGAGGCGCTGGTCAGGGCCCTGGAGCTCAGGAGCAGCCCTGGAGCGGGGAGGGGACCCCTGTCAGTGTCTGGCGGTTCCCGGGATGCCCACCTTCGCCGGGCGTGCAGGAGACAGCTCTCCTCCCTGCTACCCCCACTTGTTTGCCGGCCGCCTCACCAGTCAGGAGATTAAGTTTTGAAAACACAAGTGAAAAAATAATTGACAGCCGATTCCCGGTTCCTCCATGGCTGTGGGTCCGGGATAAGGCCCGTTTCTGGACCTCGCCCCGTCCCCATACAGTGGAGAAGGGGACAGCCTCACTCCCCAGTAATTTGCTTCGAGGAATGGGGGGCTGTGCTGGGTCCGCGGGCTGGCCTGCCCCAAGATGGTCCCAGCCCCACGCTCCCTGCTGGGCCTGGAACTCTGCTCTCGCTGCTTCAGCGCCTGTAGCCCTCACCATGGTGGGCAGCGGGCAGAGAGGGAGTACCAGGCAGAAATGGGCACGCTGCCTTGACCCAGTGGCTCAGTTGGAGCATCATCCTGCACACCAATCAGGTTGTGGGTCTGATCCCCAGTTGGGGCACAGATAGGGGGCAACCGATCAATGTTTCTCTCTCACATCAATCTCTCTCTTTCTCTTTCTTCCTCCCTTCCCCCCTCTCTCTCTCAAATCAATAAAAAGCACATCCTCGGGTGAGGATTAAATAATAATAAACGGCCAGGGCTGCAGGCTGCTAGCACATCAGCCCCCAAACCTCCACACACCTGCTCCCCTCTGCCTCTGCTGTTCCTGTCGGGCCAGCAGGAGGGCGCAAACTCCAGTGGCCTCTGCAAGGGCCTGTGGCACCATCAGGCCAGTCGGGCACTGGGGTCCTGGACCTGCACGGATGGCTGCAGAGCACCAAAGCGGGTGAGCTGGGTCTTGCCCTAGAGACGCCTGCCCCGCCTGTCCCCGCCGCCTCAGCCCTGCCCACAGCCCTGCAGGACATCTGGTCGCTGCGGTGTCCATAGTATTGTCTCAGGGAGTCCATGTGAGCAGTTAAAACCCCTCTGCCACCTGCACCCCGAGAGAGCCTTCCCCTCTGCCTCTGTGACAGCCAGAGGAGGGGCCGCGCTGGCACAGCTGCAGGTGCCTTCCTGTACTCACCGAGTGGTTTCCCAGGTGCGCTCACCCACAGAACTCGCCTGCTCCCCCGGAGGCTCCCCCAGGAGGAAGGAGGACCACTGTCTCTGCCAGGAGCATCCTCACAGACACAGTGGCCCTCTCCTCCGTCACAGGGGTGAGCAGGTGGTGTTTGTGTGCGCGCCTGGACTGCATCTCCATCCTTCCTAGCCCGGGCTGCGGGGACGGGAGTTCCAGTGCTCCCCCTGCTGGCCGCTCCCCGGCTTGAAGCTGTGGGAGAAGCTGAGGGCTGTGGGCTCACACAGGACCCCCATTACCTTAGTTAGTCTCTTTGAGGGCTGCGCCTCAGCTCTGCCATAAAGCCTAGATGAGTCCCCAGGCAGTCTCATGGCCATCACTTCTCCCCTCCTTACACCCCACAAACTCCGCCCTCCAGCTGGCACACCAGAAGGCTCTGCCTGGTGCTGGCAGGGACCCTGTGGGAGCTGCTTGGAGGCAGACAAGTGGGCCCCGGACATAGTGCCTCCCTCTACACAGGCTGGTTTCTATTGTCTTGGGACGTGTCCACTTGATTTTTACCTCCAAGACTTGTGTTATTACCCACCCTCCAAACTGTCCTTCTCGTTCCCCCTCTGCCCCAATGCCTGTCACCGCCTCCAGGAAGTCTTCCTGACCCTGGGAACAGCCTCAAGGGCCACACCTTGGACTGCCAGCCCACGGACAACATGCACCTTACGCCCTAGTCTTCCTCCCACCACCTCTCACGGAAGGCTAGTGGCTCCCCACAGGGCCCCTCCGGGAGAATCGGAGCTCCCGTTTAGGCTCCTCGAGTCAAACGTTCTGTGTGAGATTAGTGATGTCTGACCAGGTGAGGGTGTGGAGGAAGGAATCACTAGGGCCCTGGGACTGCATTCATTTGTGGGTTCTTCGACAATTGGCTGGTAATTTACATTCCTAACTCGAGTAGTCACTTAAACACACACACACACACACACACACACACACACACACACACACACACTTTTATTGATTTTGAGAGAGAGAAAGAAAGGAAGAGGAAAGAGAGAAATGGCAATGTGATAGCAAAACAATTATTGGCTGCCTCCTGGACACCCCCTACCGGGGATCAAGCCCACAACCTGGACATGTGCCCTGATGGGAATTGAACCAGCAAACCTTTAGTGCACAGGGCAATGCCCAGCCAACTGAGCCACACTGGCCAGGGCGGGTGAGCATTTACTAAGTGTTAAGTTCTCAGAGATACAGTCCCTGCTCTGCTCTCAGGGTTTATCTCAGGGCTATGGGATGCAGGATGGTCAACACGTAAACAAATGAACAAAATTATAGCTGCAGCCGAAACTGGTTTGGCTCAGTGGATAGAGCGTCGGCCTGGGGACTGAAAGGTCCCGGGTTTGATTCCGGTTAAGGGCATGTACCTTGGTTGCAGGAACATCCCCAGTAGGAGGTGTGCAGGAGGCAGCTGATCAATGTTTCTCTCTCATCAATGTTTCTAACTCTCTATCTCTCTATCTTCCTCTCTGTAAAAAAATCAATAAAATATATATATTTTTTAAATTGTAGCTGGTGATGAGAATGGCTACGGCACGGAGTGTGTGGGTCCAGGAGGCCTCCTTGGAGGCGAACCTGGAGCATAGACTGCTCGGCGGGGCTGCCAGCCTGTGAAGGCACCAGGAGGACATGCCAGACAGGGAGCCCAGCAAGTGCCATTGCCCCACGGCTCGAAGGAGGTCAGTGCATTCAAGGCACGGACACCAATGCGGGCGGCTGCAGCGAAAGACAGTGGACGCTCCTGGCTGTCCTGGGCATCCTCCAGAGTAGGGGTGTCGAACTCAATCAGAGAAGGGGCCAAAATCTAAAATCCAGCCTAAATCGCAGGCCGAATGGTTTACTGAACAGTCATAAACTGTCATTGTGATGGAAACGCAGTGGAGTGCAGTGATGACAGCGCAGTGCGGGCCACATTGCAAGGCCTGGCGGGACGGATTTGGCCCGCGGGCCTTGTGTTTGACACATGTGCTCCAGAGGCTCGGCAGAGTGGCCGAGAGGAGGCGGGATGGGGGTCCCTGCTCCTGAGAGGTTTTCACCGGGCAGCCTGCTGACAGCCTCCACAGCATTCACAGGGAGCTGGGCTCACAGTCCTAACCTCCTTGGGGCTGAACCTGCGGAGCTGTTTCCCAGTGGCTGGAAGCACTTCACTGGTTCAGATGAGGTCGAGGTTGAGCTGCCCACCAGCAGCTTGGAGCTGCACACCCCCTGCAGCCTCCCCACAGGCCCCTCTGAGCCATGCCCAGCATCTGCCCTCTGCCAGGGCTCATGCGGACCCTGATTTTGCAGATCAAAGTTTTATTTCCACTTTAAAGGGGGAAACAAGGATGAGGCCATCTCATCAGGATGTGAATCGGGGTTAGGAACCCTCCCTTCTTCCCAATCTCTCAAAACCCACAGCTGCAGGTGGGGTTGGTGGTGTGTGATTTGGAAATATGTATTCCCTTTTACTCTTGAAATCACGGGAGAGAACATTCCCAGAAGATGTCCCAACACTGACGGGGCAGAAATAGGATGATGGGACACCAGCTAGTATTGTGAGAAATATGAATCATGCTCTGGTAATTGTGATTGTTTTATTCGGATCAAAGAAGGCACATTCTCATCTGGCTGGCAGCCACACTTGGGACTGGAGAGCTCACCTGGAAATCCCTCCCCATTAGGAGCTGCCCATTATCATGGAAAGATTAGCTTTGCTGCAGACACCAGAGCCAGAAGCCAGAATCGCCAGCCCTATGAAGGCCCCAGCCCTCTGTTCACCTGTTAACTGCCCATTTGGCATATCCTTTGGCTACTTCCCCAGGGAATCTTTGGCCTTTTACCCAATATAAGCAGCCAGCAACTAATCAAGGGCTTGGATAGATTAGGGAGTATTTACTGGCACAGAAAAAGTAGCCGATCCCAGGAAGAATCAAAGCTTTGTGGGGCGTTAACTTGCCCTAGTCCCACCCCACTCTTTAGCTCCCAGGGCCAGGAAACCCCACACTCGTCATGAAAAGCCTGGGAGCTGCTGTGGGAGCTGAAACTCTCCCGAGGCCTCACTCCCAGAACACTGTCATTGTTTCCGCTAGCTCCTGAGAGATCCTGTTGGCATGAATCCTGTGTTTGACCTGGTTCAGAGCTCACCCAGTACAAAAAGCCTGTTCCCCGGGATTGATTGTCAGAGCAATTACAGGCATGTAACTCCTCAGCTGCCTGAGGCAGCAGATAACAGTTGGAGCGAGCAATAATTAAAAAGCTGGAGAGACAAGGCTCAGGAATGAGGTGTCCACAGGAGCTTCAAAAGCCTGCAGTGGATTCCAGGAATCCAGAAGGCCGCCTTCATTGTATGTCTGGGCTAGTGCACATGCTCACAGGAGCACTGAGGAGATCCTGAGCCCTCACCCTGGCCGACTTCGAGGCTCTGAGCAAACAGGAAATGAAGGCTCAGACAGAGTTCCCGTCCCCCCGGCTGAGGGCGAGGTGTGCCCACATGCACACGGAGCTCTGGGCAGGGACTGGGAGACTTGCTGGTTCCAGGCATTGAAGGAAGCCTCTCTGTTTTTGATAAATGACAACTAACATAATGAAGCAGAAACTACAGTGGCTACACACCACCAGATACAGACTTTGCAGAATTAAATCAGAAAAGTCACTAACCAAACAACAACGTCTTCAAAAAACATCAATGACAACAACCCTAAAGAGGAGGGAGACTCTGACTTCCAGAGTTGCCACATTAAGTCATTTTAAATGTCCAGTTTTAACAGCAACAAAAATTAAAAGGCATAAAAAACAACAAGATATGACCCACAAGCAGAAAAGCAATCAGAACTGCCCCTAGAAAGTACATTCGACTTATTAAACAAAAAACTATTAAGTAAGTTCAGCAAGACTGCAGAATACAAGATCAATACACAAAAGTTAGTTGTAATCCTATATACTGTTGATGAATAATCTGAAAATAAAATTAAGAAAATTCGTTCACAATAGCATCAAAAAGAATTTAAATTCTTAGGAATAAATTTAACAAAAGAAGTGCAAGATTGAAAACTACAAAATAAAATTGGGAGAGTAATTTAGTCCTAAATAATGACATCCCATGTCCATAGATTGGAAGACAATATTGTCAACATAGCAATACTCCCCAAATTGATCTTCAGATTCAATGTGATCCCTATAAAAATTCTAGGTGCTTTTTTTTTTTTTTTTTGCTTTTTTTTGCAGAAATTTAGAAGTTGTTAAAATTCACATGGAGATACAAAGGACCTAGAATAACCAAAGCAATCCTTAAAAAAAAAAAAAAAAAAAAAAAAGTTGGAGGCCCTAGCTGGTTTGGCTCAATGAATAGAGTCAGCCTGTGGACTGAAGGGTCCTGGGTTCGATTCCAGACAGGGCATGTACCTTGGTTGCGGGCACATCCCCAGTAGGAAGTGTGCAAGAGGCAGCTGATAGATGTTTCTATCTCATCGATGTTTCTGACTCTCTATCCCTCTCTCTTCCTTTCTGTAAAAAAAATAATAAAATTAAATTTAAAAAAAAATCATGTAAGCAAATGTTCATAGCAGGATCATTCATATTAGCCACGAAGTGGAAACAACCCAATATCCACCATCTAATGAAGAGATAAACATGTAGCATATCCACAGAGTGAAAGATTACTTGGCAATAAAAGGGAATGATGTTCGTGTTTCGTGTGTGAAGCTTGAGAATTTCATGCTAAGCAAAAGATACCAGACACATGAAATGTCCAGAACAGGCAAATCCAGAGTCATGAGCTGGACAGTGGTCACCCCGGGCCAGCAGGTGGGGAAGGAGAGCTGGCTGCTGAGGGGTGTGGCGTGTCTTTGGGAGGTAGTGAAAATTTACTGCAATTAAGTAATGATGATGGTTCTATAACCCTGTGAATATACTAAAAATCGCTGAATTAGTCACTTTAAATGGGTGGATTTTGTTATATAATTTATATATTTCCATTTTAAAAAGAAAAAAGAGATGATCCAAGTTACATTCCTAGGCCTCACCCCCATTCCCCTCACATTCCTGACAAAGTGATAATGACCTCATTGCAGACTTAATTTGTATTTTTTTAATTATGAGCAAGACTGAGGTGGAGGGGAAAAAAGGCATTTTTTTCCCCTTGAATTGCCTGTTTGGGATCTGTCCCTATTTCACCTGGCTGTGCTGTTTTCCTTACTCATTCGCTGATTACTTGCCTCGCACCACTCCAGGCACTGGCGAGAGTCATGAAGGCAATAGACAAGACCTGGCTCTCAGGAGACTTACATGAAGACACAGACACTGCACAAGGGAGCAGGCACAGCTGGCAGTGAGAGCTGTGAAGAGAGCTAAAGGGGCTTTGCTGTTTCACAGGCGTCAGGGAAGGCTCTCTGTGTGATGGCTTCCCGGCCAAGACCTGAGAGAAGTCTCCCTGGAGATCCAAGGGAGCGTCAAGTCCAAGGCCCTGCGCAGAGTCCTGTGTGGCCGCAGAGAAAAGGCCGGTGCAGGCCAGTGCTGCTGTGGAGCGACGGTGGTGAGAGGCGAGAGCAAGCCCTGCTGGGCCCTGTAGGCCAGGGGAAGGCTTGCACTCATTTCCTAGGGCTGCAGCACACCTCACCCCAGAAAGAGGGGCTAAAACAACGGACGTTTATTCCCTCACGGTCTGGGGAGCCTGACGTCTGAAATCAAGGTGCCAGCAGGGCCTGTTCCCTCTGAGGGAACCCTTCCTGCCTCTCCCTAGCCGTTGGTGGTTGTCAGCTTGTAGATGCATCGTGTATGTCTCTGCCTTCATGGTCACATGACCTTCTTCCCTCCGCGTTTCTATTGTCTGCTTCCCTTTATAAGGACGCCAGTCACTGGACTTAAAGCCTACCCCAATCCATTGTGGTCTCTGCAAACACCTATTTCCAAATCAGGTTACATCACAGGTTCCAGATGGACACTATCCACCCCCAACCCGCCGCTTGAGGTCCCGGAGTCCGCATGTGTCTGCAGAGTGCCCTGCCTCTCTCATCGCCCGCACACTCTCCTTGGGGTGGGAGCCTAGACCCTGGACTGGAGGATCTGTGTGCAGAATGACACCATCTGACCAAACCACTCTGGTTGGTTTATGGAGACAAGACAAGTTGGAAGCAGGAAACCCGTTAGAAGCTCCTGCAGAAACCCAGGTGCCCGGGAAGGTAGGCTGGACTTTGGAAGCAGCAGTGCAGGAGCGAGATCGGGCGGATTCTGGACTTACTGAGGCAGAAACGGAGGATTTGCTCAGTGCTCAGATGTGGGTTTGGGAGGAAGAGAAAGAGAAATGAAGGTGCTGTTGCAACTTTCGGCCTAAGGAAAGGAAACAAAGCCCGTGCATTTATAAGAGCACTTTTATAGGAAGCCATCCTGACTTGCATTTAGATGGTGAACTGAGCACATGCATTTGCTTTTTACCCTTCCCAACCTCCATGAGAGAGAAAGGCACAGAGGAAAGGCGAGGGCGGCCACCAGCAGCCGAGGTGACTCACAATTCTGGAAGGCGGATGGCTTCAGGTGGATAGGAGAAGCAGGCTTAGAGACAAGGTCCAGCCCAGGAAGGCTCACCTGTCCTAATACTGGACAAGTGCTGGTCACTTCTGGGCTGGGAGGCCAGACACCCATCACGAGCTGCCCGCTAAGCCAGCCTCCTGTGTGGAGCCCCCTGCATCCTGGCCGAGGGGGAGTGGTGGCGCAGCTTGCAGCAAAGTGCTGGCTACCCCACCTCACTGCACCAGGTCTGCTGTGGGGTCAGAGGGAGCACTCACCAGGCTCCTCCTTGACGTGGGCAGAGACATGAACAGGCAGGAGAGAAGCACGAACAGCAAGAAAGAAAGGGCCAAGGGAAGAACCAGCCCCAGAGGAAACAGACACTTGAAGAAGTCTTTTTTAATTAATTTATTGGCTTGACACTGGTTAATAAAACTATCCGGGTTTCAGGCGCACAATGCTATCATCCGTCATCGTCTGTACATTGGACTGAGTGCTTACCACCCAAGTGAAGTCTCCCTCCATCACCATTTTCCCCTTTTCCCTCTCCACCTCCCTTCACCCCTGCTTCCCTCTGGCCATCACCATACTGTTTGTCTATGCCCATGAGTCAACAAAAGAAATCTTAAAAGGAGAGAGAGAGAGAGAGAGAGAGAGAGAGAGAGAGAGAGAGAGAGAGAGAGAGAGAGAGAGAGAGAGAGAGAGAGAGAGAGAGAGAGAGAGAGAGAGAGAGAGAGAGAGAGAGAGAGAGAGAGAGAGAGAGAGAGAGATGGATAGAGAGAGAGAGAAGAGAGAGAGAGAGAGAGAGAGAGAGAGAGAGAGAGAGAGAGAGGTGGGTGGGGGGAGAAAGAGAGAAAGAGGGGGAGGAGGGGACTTGAGAGTTGCATCCATGTAATGAGAGGACACAGCGGCTGAGGGCCTGGCAGAGCTGCGGAGACCCCACCCTGACACTCCGTCCCTTCCTGCTCCTCCGGGCAGTTTAGCCTGCTCTGTGCTTCCCACACCTGACCTGTCTGTCTGTCTGTCCATCCCATAGGAACGCCCTAGTCCAAGTAGCTAACCCTTTCTCCCCAGGAAATGGCGTTGGCCTCCCGGTGGCCAGGTCTGCTGCCCTCCCTCAGCCCTTCCCCGCTGCTAACCACCCTACAGAGGGGGCCTGTGTGGCTTCCACCCGCCCCTTCTTACCAACCTCAGGGCCCCCACTGCTTCCAGCAGAGGAACCTGTGACTTGGCTGTAAAGGCCCAGACTCACTGGGTGGGACTCCCCATTGCTGTTGGGAGGCTCTGCCCCCTCCCCCACAGGACCCCCAGGAGCTGCTCCCCCTGCTCAGAAAGCTCCTCCTGCAGGCCTCCCTGGCCCCATCCCCCGCCAGGACACAGACCTGCAGCCTCCCCCCCCCCCCCCCCCCGGGGCACTTCCCAGCTCACAGCTCTGCTGCTCTGGGACCCTCCGCATCTGCCTCTGATTTGGAAGAGGTGCTCACAGCCACTGGCTCAGTCTGGCCTGAGTCTGGCCCCAGGGTAGGCTCGGCCTTCCTGCAGACGGTTGCAGATTTCTGAGTAAGATCGAAGGCGCAGTAATAATGTACTCTTGCCTTAGCTGGATTGGCTCAGTGGCTAGAGCGTCGGCCTGCCAACGGAAATGTCCTGGGTTCGATCCCAGTCAAGGGCACATACCTCGGTTGCGGGCTGGATCCCCAGTAGGGGGCGCGCAGGAGGTACCCCATCACTGATTCTCTCTCAGCGTTGTTTGTTTCTCCCTCTCCTTTGCTCTCTGAACGCAATAAAAAATATTTTTAAAAAATAATGATTTACTCTCAGTCCCCAGGAATCTGTGCTCAACGTTCTCAAGAAGCACCTCTGCCCCCAAGAACTGCGGCCCGCTTCTTGGCCAGGGCTCCTAGGAGGGAGGGCGGGATGGATGGGGCAGGACACTGATCCTGGGCCGGAGGACAGAGGCGGCCAGCCGTCAGGCAGTGCTCACTGGGGCGCTGGCTCCGGGTCTGACAGTTCCTTACTCAGGGAAAGTGCTGCTACAGATGCTTCCATTGGTGGGTTTTAAGTTTGTTTTTGAAGCAGGATTATTCTGTGTCCTCTTCAAGCAAAGCCCCCTGCAGACGGCCACACAGCCGCACCGAACGCCCTGCAGCCCGGTGAGGCCTCAGATCTGTGCCCCGCGGGGGGAGCTGGCTCAGCCTCTGACCTCTCCGACCCTCGGTGTCTCCTTCTCGGAAACGCAGTGGGTGATGGGCACCCGGGCAGGCGGGTGCAGCCCAGTCCGGCACCTCCTCCTGGCGCTGCACACACAGGTGAGATGGAGGTCTGGGCCGGCGGAGGATGACTGCAGAGGAGGAGGTCCCCCCACAGGGAGCTCCGAGCAGCTGGGGCTGTTCCGCCTAGGGTGGTGCCAAGACAGCTCCCAGCTCAGCATGCACCGTCACCACCACAAGGAGACCGTCATCCCAGCACACGGACGACAGCCCAGTGTCTGCCTGTTGTCCTGTAATTCGCTCTCTGAGTGTCCCCCACCCCACCCAGCCAGACTGCTACGAAGCAGCTTCCCGGGCCTCACTGGGTCTGACGACACCGGAGTCCAGGGCTGCGGCCCGGGAATCTGCACTGAAGTGCAGCCTGGAGAACCCTCAGAGGGCGAGCCGGCTGCAGCAGGGCCCTGCCTCTCAGCCTCACCGGGCCCCTAGAGCAGGCTGAACCCTCAAAGGCCTCCGAGGGGCAGAAGGCTCAGCTCTTTCCCACCTGCACCAGGCCCAGGGCAGTCCCTGCGGGGCAGGGGAGAGGGGCCAGAGGCTGGGGTGGTGGCCTGCTGGGACGGGGGCGGGGGGAGGGGGGAGAGAAAGGACTGGCAGGGGTGGGAGGTGGGGGGCGGGGAGGGGAAGGACTGGCAGGAACCTGGAGCAGGCAGAGGCTCTCGCCCCGCCCCGGCTGAGTACTGGGAAGCAGTGGGGAGGGGCCCTGCCCCAAGGAGCAGAGTGAGAGCAGGCAGGGCCTGGGGTCACACTCAGCAGTGCAGGCTGGACTGCAAACCCCATGTTCCGGGCACCTCCCTGATCGAGGGGCATGGAAGGTCCTGGTCACCCCTCGGATGGACCAGGCCTTGAGGGAAGGGCTGGGAGGGTTGGAAACCCAGACATCCAGCAGGGAGGGCTGTGAGGAGGCTGCTCTGGGGTTGGGGCCTGGCCTCTGTCCTTCGATCCCACTTCTGAGACTTGCTTTCCTTTCCCACCCTCCAGGCCAGACATGCAGGGGGGATTCGCCAGAGCAGCCCCCGCGGTACCCCCGTAGGCCCTCCTGTCCCCTGGGGGGGCAGCCCCCGCTGCCTGCCTGCACCTCCCAGGCGCACACCCCACCCCCATCCTGTGATCCGGGCTGCACCAGGAGCTCCCCGGGAAGCCCCACTCTGGGGCAGGAACAAGCACGCGTGAGTGGAGAGGAAAAGCAGGGGACACAGGCTGGTCTCCTGTTCCTGTGGCAGCAGCAGGAGCGCAGGCGTGCACACACCTGGACAGGCAGCTGTGCAAACGGAGATGTCAACCCAGGGCTCGCAGGGCCATCCAGGGAACAGTGCAGCCCCATCCCTGTGTGGGCTGACTTGGAGGGCCCCCCGGCTGGCGGGCCTGTCCAGGACCGGCTTTCCGCCTGGCGCTCATGCACCCCCACAGGCATTGCCGTCGGCCCCAACCTCCGTCTGCTCCCCGGATGGACCAGGGTGAGCACAGGGTGGTGCTGGACAAGGACAGAAGCCGGCTCCAGCCCAGCGCTGCCTGATCCCGTCACACGCATCTTAAAACTGGGAGCCTTCCCGCTGCGGTCAGAGGAAAAGGTGTGACTACAGAGCCGGCAGAAGGATGGACTGGACACCCCCTGCTGGTGTGGGAGCCGCGTGGGGGGCCCAGAGGGGCCCTGGGAGCCGGGGGCCGCCTGCCCAGCGCCAGCGGGGAGCAGAGCTCCGGTCCTCCCCTGGAGGCCCGGGAGGAAGGCCACACCGGGACCCCAGCCCGCTGAGCCACACTGGCCTCTGACCCACAGAGCCAACCGGCGGATGACAAATGTGTTATTGCAGCCGCCATGCGTGTAGCATTTTGTTAGGGCAGCTGCCGGCACAACAGGTCCCTGGGACCATGGCAACCAGCTCTGCTTCAGAGCAACAGGGGTCTTGTACGGCGCCTGGCTCAGTGCCACATGCCGCGGGGCACAGCCCTGGAGGCCACCCATGCCAGCAGCCAGCCTGCAGCCACACACACACACACACACACACACACACACACACCGCTCTGCCTCTGCTCCTAGCCTGGCTCTGTGAGGAGCGAGGACCACAGACAGGACCTGGAACGTGTCCACGTGCGTTGGTCCCTGGCCAACGTGCTCCCTCCAGAAACGGCCCCGTCATCCCGAAGCAGAAGCTGGACGGGAACACCCAACATGGCAAGCCCAGGCGCTGGAGGGGCTGCAGAGAGGGCAGGGCCCAGAGGGAGGTCCCCGCCATGGCAATGGCCCCGGGAGGGGTCCTGGGTGCGCCCTCTGGAGCTGCCAAGGTGCCTGCTGAGGCCACGTGTCCTTGGGCTGCTCCGGTGGAGGGCACTGGGCGGCCCTGCCCAGCCCTCCCCCAGGGCAGAATGCCCCCGCAGGCGCCTGTCCTTGGGGCTTCATGGGCCTCTCCCGGACTTCCTCAGGCTCCTCTGGGTCTGCCCTCTTCCTGCCCACTCCTTCCCCTGCTTTCCTCCATCTCAGGGCTCCCTGGGTCCCTCTCTCTCTCTCTCTCTCTCTCTCTCTCTCTCTCTCTCTCTTTCTCTCTCTCTCGTCCGATCTAGTCTGGCTTCTGCTTCTCCGGGGCCTGGAGCTGACACCTCCAAGTCCTGTCACACAATTGCCAACCACACCGCACCTCTTGGGCCTGGGCAGCAGGGCTGGGTGGGGGCTGGCATCGCCCCTCCACACTGTGTGTAACAAGCGGTGCTTTTTGCTAAAGCGCGTCTGGGACCATGACTGCAGCTCAGGATCACTATGGGGCGAGCGCCAAGCAGCGGTTCTCCCTGGTGGCCCCAAACTCCTAGCCAAGGGAGGGACCAAAGGAGGCAGCCTCTTCCCGCCGGCCGTGTTAGCAACGCGTGAGAGCCACTGGCGTGTCCGCTTCGGGGGCCAGCCCGGGAGCTGGTGCGGCTGGCAGGGCTGTGGTGTCCGGAGCTCCTGCAGCCCAGCAGCCTGGACACAGCACAGGAGGGAAAGTTGGGGACTTTCCTCCGGGGCACAGGCTGCCAAATTGCCGGACATCTGGAGAGGAAGCCGAGAGGGACTGGGGTTCCAGCAGCTCCTGGGAAGTCCCCGCAGGTGGAAGCCTGCCAGCCCGCCCTCTGGCGGCGGAGGTGGGAATGACACAGAGGGCGGTGCGCAGGCGGCGGGAAGCCCTCCGCTGTCACTGGCAGGCCGTGCCTCCCAGCGGCCCACACCTGCCTGCACCGCCCGCTCGCTTTGGCTCACTTTGACGTCCTTGCGGCCCCAGTTCGCTACCTGCTCAGTTTCACATCTTCCAGCCCCTGCTCCCTCCCCTGCCACCACCTTTCCTCGCTTGTCACCCTGTGTCTGGACCACCACACACACACACACACACACACACACACACACGCACACAGGGATGTCCAGGACAGCAGTGAGGGCTGAAGGGGGACCCTGACTCTAACCCGATGCAGTGCCCGGCTCACGTTTGTGCAGTTTGTCCCAAGGCCGGGGAGCGTCTGGGGGACCCGCCCTTCTCGTCTCAACTGTAAGCTCCTGGGGGCAGGGCGTGCTCCTCAAGGAGCCTGAGTCCTGCCCTCCCACCCGTGGGTGCCCAGCGTGCCCTCGGGGACTGAATTAAGACCTCACAGCTTGGACGGGTACTTGTCACAGACACTCCTGTGAGGATGCTTCGGGCCCGTTTGCCAGAAGTGCAGGCTGAGGACTGAGGTGTACAACAGTCTGCTCAAGATCGAAGCTGAAACCAACGCCCAGACTCTTACCTCACAGGCAACTGGAGCCGGTGCTGGGAGTGGGGGTGGGGGTGGCCGCGGGCTCAGCACCCTTTCTCCTCACCCCTAACCCTCTCCGGGGTCCTCTCTGTGAAGCGGGGGGGAGCAGTCTGCCTCGCGGGGTTACGGAGAAACTGGATGCATCAGTGCAGGTGAGGTGCCCGCCATGCCCCCCACAGAGCAAGCCCAGGGAAGCCTAGGCATCAGCCCCCGTGCTCTGCCCACACCCACGCACCTCACCCTGGGGCATATCCGGCTGCCCTCAACGAGCCCTGTGCCCACAGCCGTGCTGGCACCTGGGAGGGCGAGCCTGCCCGCTGTGCTGGGCTGGGGGAGGAGCCCTCTCCCTCTGGCCCCAAAGGTCACTGCTGCCTGAGCTGCGGCTTCCTCCCATCAGCCTGTGCCCAGCGCGCTGTCCCTGGGGAGGGGCAGGTGAAGGCAAGTGGCCCGGCTGTGCGGGAGAAGGGGAAGGTCAGGGGTGCGGTGCAGGGTGTGGTGACCTGCTGGGTGAGACACACTGGCTGAGACACAGCTGGGGGGTGGGGCAGGCGGTGCCGGACAGAGGCTGTGCCTGCTCTGGCCCAGGCAGCCACGGGCAGGCTGGTCTGGGTCGAGGAGCATTAAGGCCACGCAGGCCTCGGCCCAAAGACGCAGGGCTTTGCCGGGACTTCAGCACCAGGTCCTGGACCTGAAACAGCCTGGGCCACTGCTCCCAGGGATCAGGCCGCTGGGCGGGAGGGGAGCCTTCCCGTTCTGTGGGTGATCAGAGGCCCAGCAGGGTGGGGCCGGGGTGGGCAGGGGCCAGGAAGGAGGGTGGCATCTGTGGTGACAGGAGAAGGGGTGGAAGGAAGAGACGTGGTGGGCAGCAGGCTAGGTCTCCCTGGACAGTGAGCCCTGCTCTGTGGGTAAATGAATGAATGCAGGGGCCTGGGAACCTGCATTCCTTTATTTCTTTTCTTTTTTAATTTCAGAGAGGAAGGGAGAGAGAGAGATAGAAACATCCATGATCAAAGAGAATCATTGATCAGCTGCCTCCTGCACGCCCTCTACTGGGGATGTGCCCTGACCGGGAATTGAACCATGACCTCCTGGTTCAGAGGTCGACACTCAACCATCAGCCACGCCGGCCGGGCGGCAGGTGCCTTTCTAACAAGGCCCGGGTGTGAGGCCGCGGGTCCTGGGTCCCACTGTGAGGTCACCTTTGTAAAGTCCCCGCTGGGTGAGGGCTGGCAGCAGGAGAAGGAAGATGCTGCACACAGAGCCCCAGCCCCTGTGCCCAGCCAGAGGCTGCCTCTGCCTCGGGGTCAGGAGAAGGAAGGGAAAGGGGGGGGCAGAGCTAGAAAGCAGGGGCTCAGGAGGAAGACCATGCTGCTGGAGGAGCGCCCGCAGCCCCACACCCCCTGGCACAGGATGTCCTGGCGGCCTCGGAAACTCCCTTCTGCCTGGGCCTGCCTGCCGCTCCGCTGCTCTCAGCACTTCACCTGAGGGGTCACTCCCGGCTCTTCCCCTGAGGTCTCACACCTCCGGATCCCCACGGGGGAGACTGGGATGTGGATGTGCAGCCGCCAGCCAGGGGCTTTTGTGGCCACCTGTGGCCTCAGCACAGGGCAGTGAGGCAGCCAGCACCTGCCAGGTCACATGTGTAACAGACAGGCGGGTGCCTGGAGGCAGGGCGGGAGAGGAGGCTGCCTGGGCGCTGGGAAGCCCTCCTTCAGGCACCACTACAGCCTCGCTGCCAGCGCCCACGCTGAGCCCCACACTGTGCTGGAGCAGAAGGCGCAGGTCAAGGTGGAGTGTGCTTTCTGCACCTCCTGGGTTCTTCTGGGCAGTGAGTCAGGGGCCCCATGCTTACTGCCCATGACCCACCCACGGGGGCTTCCTCAGACCTTGCAGGAGGCACAGAGGACAGGGCAGAGCTCAGATCCCCGAAGTCAGCATGGATGGGACGGGTGCTGAGCTGGGGCCCAGAGCCCAGGGACCTAGGCTGATGTCACACCAGCTTCATCACTCAGCTCCCTCTCCTCAGGCCCTTCCCTGTGAACCCCACTCCTGCGTGACCCCCAGGTGTGCCCTGCCTCCCAGTGCTCTGGGCCCAGCGTCCTCTACAGCTGTGACTCTGCCACCTCATGGAAGTGCCACTGTCTGACGCCCTGCCATTCTCCGCCATGCAGAGGCACCCCTGGTGCCCATCAGTCATGGGACTGCCCTTCCCCCCCTGCCCTCTCTCCTAAGGGGGAACAGGGGGCTCACATCCACAGCATCATGAGTGGAAAGGGGAGACGGCTGGGGTGCACGTCTCCCCACACCTCAGGCAGGTCCTGCTCCAGGCACACTCCTCGCTGCCCTCCACATGTGCAGGCACTTCCGCTGCCTCGGCACCAGGTGTCCTGGCGGAGCCTTCGCTGCTGGAGGCCATTCCTCGGCATCAGAACGCGTGGGAAAGCCAGGCGGGCCGGCCACCCAGGCGGGTGCACGGTCACAGCCAGGGCCCGGGCAGCCACAGCGACAGCCACAGCCAACGCCAGCCCGGTGAGCGAGGCCGCAGCGCCCCGGCAGACAGAGGAACGACGTCCACACAGAGCTGTGCCCTGGGCCCAGGTGCCGACCACCTGAGGGAAAGGAGGGCGGCTGGTGCCAGGAGGCGGCGAAGGAAGGGATTAGGCACGCATCTCGCTTTGTTAATAAGATGGTGTTGGGGAGACCAAACAGCCCGGTAGATGAGGGGGCGTTCCTTAGGGAGGGCCCACAGACGCCTCTGGGAGAAACGACCTTGGGAAGAAGCCCTGTGCCACCCTGGGGCCCACAGAGGTTACCACCGGCTGCAACCCCCAGAAGGATGAATGGATGATGCCAGGATGAGGACCCACCCAACCCCCACCCCCAGGCTCACCACCACCACAGCCAAACCTGACGTGATTTGCTCGCCACGCCAAGAACAGGGCAGGACCGAGAAGCATTCTTGCCACAATAACATAAATCCCGAAAAAGAAGCTGTTGAGCTAAACCCAGTCTGGAAGGAAAGGGGTGGAGGACATTGTGAGGGAGCAAATTCAGAAGCCATAGGAAAGGACTTCTACTCTTGGGCAGCTCACCAAGGGCCTTCACCAGCAGATGGCTTTAAAAAGGCAGTGGGCGAGGGAGGGGCTGCTGTAGACTCAAGAGGTGTTTTATATATTTTTTAATCTTCACCCAAGGATATTTTTTTTCCCCACTGATTTTCAGAGAGAGGGAAAGACAGAGAGAAACGCCGATGTGAGAGAAACACATCAAATGATTGCCTCCTCCCAGAGCCATGATCAGGGCACAGGCAGGGGAGGAGCCTGCAGCCCATGTACATGCCCTTAGCCGGAATCGAACCCAGACCCTTCGGTCCGCAGGCTGATGCTCTCCACATGTGTCAAACACAAGGCCCGCGGGCCAAATCCGTCCCGCCAGGCCTTGCAATGTGGCCCGCACCGCGCTGTCATCACTGCACTCCGCTGCGTTTCCATCACAATGACAGGTTATGACTGTTCAGTAAACCATTCAGCCCGCGATTTAGGCTGGATTTTAGATTTTGGCCCCTTCTCTGATTGAGTTCGACACCCCTACACTGAGCCAAATCGGTTAGGCCAAGATTAAAGAGGTTTATGGAAAATAAAAGCCAGGTGCCCATATGGCTTTAATTTGGTTACCAATTACACAAACCAACTGAATAAAGGCATTTTCAGGATGAGGAAAACGGAATACGTACTGGGTGTTAGGTGACAGCGAGGAGTGGCTGCTGATTTTGTGAAGTGTGATCGTGACTGTGTGGTTTTGTTCGAACACGGCCGCGCCGGAGGACAGGCCACCCCACTGGGCATGGATGTTTCACCACGTTAGCCACAAAGAAAAAGAACAGAGCAAAGGAAAAGGAGGATGAAGGGAGGGAAGGAGGGAGGGCAAAAAAAAAAAAATTATTACATGAAGCAAGCTGGTAAGATCTTAACTGCTGAATATGGACACGTGTGGGTTTGAAAATGTTCATAATAACAATTAAATTTAAACCATGGTATCAATCAGCACATGAATATACAGACAGAGCAACACAGCAAACAAGAAAATCTAGAAATAGCCTCACACGTGTATGGCGGCTTAGTCCATGATAAAAGTAATAATTCAAATCGGCGGGGAAAGGCAATTATTTGATGAGTGGTGTTGGGCAAATGGGTGGCCATCTGGAAAAACATTAAGCTGGAGTCCCACCAGATGGATCGAATATTCACATTTGACAAATGAAACCATAAACCTTTGAGATAAACGAGAGAATTTCTTTATAGTTTCGGAGTAGAAAAGCCCCTGAAATTACTGGCAGACAATCACTTTCGGCCTTACAGAAACAGGAACTTCACAAGGTTCAAACCTAATATGTATTTTAAAATACATTTTTAAAAATCATGGTTCTGGCTACATACATTTTTAAATTCTTCATGCAAAAAAGGCACAAGATGAGCCTACAGTAAACTAGGAGAAAGATCTGCCACTCATGCTCCAAAAGTTCAGTTTCCCCAATGTATGTAGAATCCTCCTATGAATCAACAAAAAAAAAGTGTCATAAACCCAACAGAAGCAGTGTTGGTAATGCAAACACCAGCTCACGGGAAAGAAAATACAGGCAGGTCTTACAGAGACACACCCGATCTCCTTCTTAGAAAGAGAAATGCTCGTAAAATTCCAAGAGGTGCCATCTCTCACCCATCCATTCGGCAAAGACGAGGGGGCGTTGAAACAGGCGCGTGGCGACGCCTGCAGCGCCCTGACGACTGTGCCCATCAGCACCTGCCTTATGTTTTCATCACTGGATTCCATCGCCATCTAATACCAGGATGACTTATCCTTTGGTTAGTGAATATTTATACGTGCTTTAAACTCCAAATATGAACGCTTTAAACGACGTTTTGGTGCTGATTTCTATCACCAGCCTGGCCTGAGTCACCATGTCTCTCTGATGAGACTTCAGGCGTTTTCACAGCTCGCCTGCAGGCAATTTTCTGGAAAGCCCCCTCACTGGCTGCAGAGTTCTGCTCCTGCGCCTACGCGCATTAGCCGCTGGGGGCGGGGCACTGTGGTGGGCGGTTCCCTCCAGGCCCCGCCCATGCGGGATGCCCACTTGTGACCATGGTTCTAGCTGCCCTGGCCCTCCCCAGAGGAGCAGCCCGCACCTGGACAACCCTGCTCATATCAGCCTCCCTCCTGAGTCCTTCAAACCCACTCTGCCGGCCCCGCAGTGACCCAGGGCTCCCTGCCCAAGAGACAAGGTCAGCCACACTCACCTTGCTGGGGTGAGCTGGGCCCCCAGGCCAGAGGAGGGAGGACACAGGCCTGGGGACCCCCTTCCTGAGGTGGGGCCAGCAGGAGGGGCCTGGCCTTGGATGGGCAGTGCACGTCGGCCAGGCTCTCCCCCAGGTCAGCCTGACGTTCTCCTGGAACGGCTCAGCCTCCCCCAGGGCCCACCCCCTACCACTAACAGCAATGCAGTGACTCACTGGCGCAGCCCGCTCTGCCCTTACCTCCTGGGAGCCGTGGAGACACCACAAGCTTCTCCTCTAGGAGCCTCCAACCCCATCCACCCAGCCCGAACCCCCTCATCTCACCTGATCCACACACCCAGCCTCCACCCTCTTCCCGGCCCTCAGCTGAGGACGGAAACCTGGGTCCGGCCGCCAGGGCCCACCCTCTGCAGACAGCAGGGGGGCGGCCAAGACCAGGGCCTCAGAGGCGGCGGTCCGAGAGGGCTCCTCCAGAGGCATACAGGGAGCGGCTTGCGCACAACGGTTCTGGGGAAGTTTCAGGCAGAAGTATGGGCTCTGAGCTGGGTTTCTACGCTGACAAGATGGGGCTCCTCACCTGGGCACATCCCCCACACCCAGGGCCTCCCCTGGCAGCCGGCTGTGTCTGGGATCTAGGCCATACCCAGATGGAACTGAGGCACCGAGACAGGCACATGGGGGGCTGGATACCAGAGTCTCAGCCTCACGGGCAAAGGGGGTCAGCAGAGGGGCCTGTCCACTGAGCAGCCCTCGCGGGGTGGGCATCAGCCTTGGCTAATAAACCCGTCAGGATGCACGTCCTCTCCCAGCCCCCTCAGCTTCTGGGCGAGCCAGCCTCCTCCACGCAAGCTACTCTTTGTTAACAGGGTTGCCATGGCAACTGATCCAGGAGAACTCTCTTCAAGGTAGCATCTGAGGGTGACACTTGGAGAGATGGAAGTGGTGGTGACAACAGGCAGAGCCTGGCCTCCCAGCCCACCCCCACTCCTCCTTCCTGAGCAGGTCTGGTCACCAGCGACCCTCCCCCCGCTTCTCGGCCCAGAGCTTCCGGGTCTGCTCCCCGCTCCTCTCCGTGAATGGGGAGAGCAACGTGGCCCAGGCCAGGCACACCCCTCACCCCTCATCCCTCATCCCTCATCCCTCACCCCTCACCCCTCACCCCCACTCCCCACAGGCTCACAGGCACAAATCTGTGCCCCCCTGCCCACCACACACAACTGCTCACAGGCTTTGCTGAGTCTACCAGTGCAGCCACCATTTCTGAGCTTGGGGTCCAACTGGGGCCAAGCCGGGGTAGACATGACTCCAAGGGGTCACAGACGGGTAACTGTGGGGGGCAGCAGGCAGCAGAGGCCCTGGGCACCTGGCCCAGCATGCCCACGCAGAGAGGCCTCCCAGGAAGCCTGGGAGCCGACAAGGTGGGCAAAGAGGCACCTGCATGGAGCAGGAGGTCCGAGCATCTTTACAACGAGAAGGTTGAAAGGTCCCCTGACTGCTGTGAAAAGGCACTGCAGGGAGGAGGCCGCTGCAGTGGTCCAGCCAGGGGAGGGCAGCCGGCCTGGAGCGGTGGCCGTGGGCAGGGACAGGTAGAGGGGCAGAAGTCAGGTATGGGATGGTAGGCTACCCTGGCTGATGACTCAGGGGGTCTGGCAGAGGCACAAGGGATACCCCAGCTGCCCCTCTGCTCAGATGGGGAGCCGAGCTGACAGGCTGCCCGTGGCTGCCTGGGGCATCCAGCAGGCACCAGCTTGCATGTTGACAGAGCCCAGAGGTCAGGAGGAGTTGGAAAGGGATGAGCACCAAGGAGGGATGGAGCCGGAGGCCTGGGGCCCAGGGTGAGCTGCAGAGCCCGGGATCGGGGGCCGTGACTGCCTCAGTGTCCGCAGGCCCCTGAAGACCGGTCGCTGGAGCGAAGGGGACGCGCCAGATGGGAGTGGGAGGTGAGGGTGTGGGGTGAGAAGCAGAGACGGCGGCACACTCGCCTGTGCAGGGGAGGACAGCGGGGTGGAGAGCTGGAGAGGGAGACGTGAGAAGGGGTGGAGGTTGTGTTTGCGCTGCAGAAGCTGCATGCACGCAACTGCACCCGCCAACGAGGGCAGCGGCACCTCACCGGGGGGGAGGGGACGCCACCGCTGGACAAACGGAGAAAGCGCCCCCGAGTGCCCAGCTCTGTGCCCGGGGAATGGCCCAGCGGGGAAATGGGCGCTCTCCTCTGAAGAGTCAGGGAGACTCCCAGCGGGCCAGCCTCGGGCCCTCCTCCCTGAGCTGCTTGCCCACTGCTCCCTGCACCCACCTCACCGCAGACCTCGCAGCCGCTCCGGGGGGGCGGGGCGGGTGTGAGCTCAGCCTCGCTCTGGCAGCACAGGCTCAGAGGCCCGGGCCGGGCTCACGTGGGGCAGGGAGGGGGGGAGGATCTCTCCTTGCTGTCCACCTCCCAGCGTCACCGCCCGGACCCTGGGAGCTCCCTGGCGCGAGGGAGGTGGACACGCTCCCGGAGCAGGACCCTGGCACCTGTGCGGCTCCCGGGAAATGTGGACCCTGCAGAGGAGAGCATCACGCTGCCCCCGAGGCCATCATGCTGCCCAGGGCAGCCAGGGGGCAGGAGCATCAGGCCTCGCCACCCTCGCCCTGGCAGGCAGCAGGGCGAATGCTGACACCTTCACACTCCTGGTGACACGTTGCACCAGCCTCAGGCCCAACCCAGGAAAGCCGCTCATTCCCAGGCCTCCCTGCTTCCCGCTGGCCCCGGCCCTCCCGGCTCAGAGCCGGCCAGGACCCTGTGGGGCTCCTGACCTCCGCTGACCCTCCCACACCCGGCTCCGGGTGTTAGACCGGCACTTCCTGTGTGCCCAGCGCAGGGACTTCCTGAGTGGCCCCCGGAGACCAGCCCGCTCTGGGCAGGCCAGGGCCTCTCTGCACTCACTCCCTGACACACACACAGGCATGCACAGCCCTCCGCGCTGGGGAGGGGGTGAGAGGCCGTGCCCTCTGAAGAGAGCAGAATGCCCTCCTCAGAGCCCTCAGCTCAGAGGCCAGAGACCTCCCTCTTGGCAGTTTCCCTGCGGGCGCCACCCCAGCCTCCACGATGCCGGCCTCCCTCCCCCTCAGACCGCCTGGAATCACGGCGCTAAGTAAACACTCGTCAGATGGAGGTGGGCAGCGGAGGGCAAAGGAACCGCGGCAGCCTGGAGCGGTAGGAGGCACCGGAGGCAGCACTCAGCGCGGAGAAAGCAGCCCCGGCGACCAGGCCTGCAGCAGATGGCCGGGGGGCGTCCCGGCGGGGGCCCAGAGGACGGCCCAGGACTGGGAGCCAAACTGAGTCACGACCACCTGCACAGCCGCTCCGCACCTCGGTTCCCTCCGCCAGGCCCTGGGCCCAGCCCCGTGGGGAGGCAGGGGCCCCCTTCCGGGGGGAGTCACCCAGAATGTGCATCCTACACCAGCGAGAGAGACACACACAGACACACACACACACACTCACACACACACTCTCACACACACACACGCACACACACACACTACAAACACACTCACACACACACACCACACACACACTCACACACTCTAACACACACCCACACACTCACACACACACACCCTCACACACACACACACTCACACACTCACACACACCAACTCACACACACACTCTCACACAACTCACCACACTCACACACTCACACACACACTCACACACACACACTCACCACCACTCTCACCCACACACACCACTACACACCACACACACACACCACTCACACACACACTCCCACACACACACACACTACACACTCACACACTCCACCACACACACACTCACACACACACTCTCACACACTCACACGCACACACTCACACACACACTCACACACACACACACTCACACACTCTCACACACACACACACACACACACACACACTCACACACACACTTACACTCTCACACACACACACCAGGGCCACGGTTGGGCCCTACAGGCCCAGCTGCTGGCCCTGCGCCTTCACTGGCCTATTTGGCAGGTGAGGCTGCTGGGGCACATGTGGCCTGAGAACCGGGTTCTGTGGCTCAGAACCAACCGTCAGCCAAAGCCACCCCCGTGCTGCTCATCCCACTCGTTACCCACGGGCGGGGCAGGGTCTCAGTGCGCGGGCAGAGGAGCGGTCCGCCCTCACCTGCCACGGACACTCCCCCTCGGCCTGCGCCACAGACCTGCTGGGCCGCACTCCGCACTTCTCCCGCCTCCTCCTCTGCCTGCAGTTGCTAAGTTACGCCAAAAAAAATCCCTCTGCTCCTGTGAACTGTTCCATTTCCACGATTTTCCAGGTGGAAGGAAGCCATCGGGCTGACAGTTGGAGAAAAACAAACTTGGTGGCTGGCTCCCGGGCACCGGGCAGAGGTGGGGACACCTGCTTGGGCTCCCAGACCCAGCGGCCATCGCGAGAGGGCACAGCTGCCTGGGAGTGTCACCCCGGCACCGGGTCCGAACGGCTCCCTCCGCCTCAGGAGCCTGCGGGTGCCGCTGCCACCCCTGCCCAGGCGGCTGGGCCACCACAACCCCCGCCTCTGGGAACAGAAAAGTCGAAGCTCTCCCCTCCCTCCCACTCAGGACCCCGCCTCCTGTCCTGGGCTGGGAGTTCCACCGCCAATGTCCCCATGGGTCAGCGAGGGGAGCTCCCCAAGTCACTGAGACCAGAGGTCATTCTACAGATGGGGAAACTGAGTCTCGGCGAGGCCTGCAGATGTCAAGCCCTGTGGCCTCTGGGCTCGCTAGTTCCTTGCTTGTGACAGGAGCTGCCACGGCTCCCTGGGCCTTTCGGGGCCGGGAAGAGCCCGCCCAGGCCGGGCCGGGCATGACTGTGGGGTGGCAGACCCTGAGGGCGGACCCGGCGCTGCCTCTGTGCGTTCTCCCGCTGCCAGCCGGCCTCTGTCCTGAGCTCCTGGGGCAGGTGGCCATCGGGAGAAGAATGACAACGCGCGAGGAGGTGGGCCAGATGGGACTCTAAGCAGGGAAGCAGGGAGCCCCTCCCCGTTCACACAGGCAACCGGAACCAGCGGTCCCTGCGCCCTGCAAGGCCGGGGCTCAGAGATCACGGTCCTTCAAATGACCCTGCCCACGGGGAGAGCGGGCCAGGCCACCTCCCCTCAATGCTGAGCTCCCCCCAATTCCTCGCAAACAGAAGGGAGTGAAATGCCCTCGCGGGGCCCAGGAGGCACACAAGCAAATGGAAACTTCCAGCTGCGCAGCGCCGAGCTCCGCCGACTCCCCAGCCCCCGCTGCCCTGCGGCCGGGACAGCGGACCTGCCCGGGTGCCCACGCCGCCGGCCGCGTGCGCCCGCCACGCCCAGGCCGAGGCCGCGGTGCCCGGTGCCCGCAGGGTCGCGGGGCCGGGATCGCGGCTCCGCCCGGGGCTGCGGTGAGTTCCCCGCGCTCCGCACGGGCTCCGCCCGCCTCCTCCACGCGCGCGGCCCCAGCCCCGCGCCGCCTCCCACGCCCGGGCACAGCCCCGGCCCCGCGACGGCCGCGCCCGCCCGGCGGGAGCCGGAGGGCGGCCGTGCCTACCTGGGTCCGGGCCGGCGTGGCTCCCGCGCAGCCCTGGCGCCGCGGTGGGGCCCGGAGCGCGCGGCCGGCGCCGGCGGCTCATGCTCAGCCCGGCGCCCGCCCCCCGCCGCCTCCGCGCTGCGCCAGCTGCGGGCAGAGCGGCTCCGCCGCGGGGAGAGCGGAGCGGGAGGAGCGAGCGCGGCGGGGGTCGCGGGGCGCACGGACCGGCGGGCGGCGGGGGCGGAGGTGCGGCGCTCCGGGCGCCGGGCGAAGGCGCGGAGAGGGGAGCGCGGGCCGAGGTGCCCGAGAGACGGGGGAGGGGGGGATTGGGGGGGGGCCGGGAAGTAGGGCGGGGGAGGGGTGGGGGTCGAAGAGGAAGGGGCAGGGAGGGGGCGCGCCCGGCTTCGTGTTTAAAATGGTAAGGCAGCGAGCAGCCTGCGTTTCTATCCGTGGGAACCCGGGTTCCGCGGACCACCCTGAGCACCCCGTGCGCCTGTGCTGGGCTCGCACCCCCCGCACAGTGAGAACGCTGAGGGTCAGGGGAGGAAGGGACCCTGCAGGGCCTCAGAGCTGGCAAGTGTCAGGGCAGGGGTCCAGCAACCCCGGGAGCCCTGGCCGGTTTGGCTCAATGGATAGAGCGCCGGGGTTGTGGGCTGGATCCCCAGTAGGTGGCACGCAGGAGGCAGCCCATCAATGATTCTTTGTCCCCATGGATGTTTTTATCTCTCTCTCCCTCTTCCTTCCTCTCTGAAATCAATAAAAATATGTATTTTTAAAAAATGTGTGCTTGATTGATTTTTCAGTGAGAATACTGGTAACCAGCCACGCCTTGATTTTCACTGCGGGAGGTTTTTAGGTTACTGACTCATTCTTTTTTTTTTTTTTTTAAGAATATATTTTATTGATTTTTACAGAG
The DNA here is from genome assembly GCF_014108245.1 of Pipistrellus kuhlii. Classification (NCBI taxonomy): domain Eukaryota; kingdom Metazoa; phylum Chordata; class Mammalia; order Chiroptera; family Vespertilionidae; genus Pipistrellus; species Pipistrellus kuhlii. Next base: position 81,617 of record NW_023425460.1, on the reverse strand, counting down.
AGGAAGAGAGAGGGATAGAGAGGTAGAAACATCGATGAGAGAGAAACATGCCCTTGACCGGAATCGGACCTGGGACGCTTCAGTCCCACAGGCTGGTGCTCTATCCACTGAGCCAAACTGGTCAGGGCCTGACTCATTCTTTAATAGATACATGACCGTGCAGATGTTCACTTGTTCCCAGGTCACTTTCGGTAAATTGTGTGTTTTTTAAGTTGCCTTGTCTACATTTTCTGACTTACTGAGAGGCTGTTTGTGACATCCTGGCGTCATCCTCAGAAGCCTGTAGAATCTGTAGCAGTGCCCTGCTTTTCATTCTGATATTGAGAATCTTTGTGTTTTCTTTTTCTTTTCTTCATCAGTCGTGCGAGAGTTTTGTCAATTTTGTAATTTCTACTTTTAGGGGATATTAATTATCTTTTTTCCAGTTTCTTAAATTGGAAACTACACTCATTGTTTTTCAACCTTCTGTCCCACTATATACAATACATTTAAAGCTATACATTTCCTTTTAAGCACCATTTTACTGTCTCAAATTTTAAGTGCATTTTTCTCATTTTGCTCAGGATATTTTTAAATTTCCATTTTGACTACCCTTTTTGGCCCATGAGTGTTCCTTCATTTCCAAATATTGGGGGATTTTCTAGTTACTCTCCTGGTATTGGTTCCAATTTAATTATACAACAGGCAGAGGATAGACTCCGACTGATTTCCACACGCTGACGTCTGCTCATACGTCCCTGATAGCCCGGGACATGTTCTGTTTGGGCAGATCTGCATACCCTTGAGAATAATGAACTCTCTGCATGTATCACTCAGGTCAGACTGGTCCGTCACGTCCAAATCTCTATTGTACTGAACTGTGTCTGAGACACCAACAGCCCTTCGTTGGGTGAATGAATAAACAAACCATGGCACAGCCAGACAGCTGAATTCCACTCCACAACAACGGGAATGATTCCCAAAAGCATTATGCAAAGTGAACGAAGCCAGACTCAAAATGGCTGAACCTGTATGATTCCAGTCATGTGACATTCCAGAAAAGGCAAACCTGTAGAGATGGAGAACACAGCCGTGGTGCCAGGTGTCTGTGTGGGGAGGTGGGAGATGTGGCTCCAGCCTGGGGAAAATTCTAGGAACCATGAAAGTGTATCTGTATCTTGACTTGTGCTGATGGTCACAAAACCCTGTGCATTTGTCAAAATTTTAAGAAGCTGTATACCAAGAAGAAAGAATTTTGCTGTATGTCAATGTTAAAAATAATTTTTAATCACTCAGGGCTTCTGTGACCACCTGTCATCTCGCTCTGTCCAGTGCTGTCCACAGGACTTTGCTTTCCCCTCCTTTTTGCTGTATCTGCTATTATTGGGGGAAGGAGGGAATCGGGATGGTCCATCACTGCCCATGACTATGGCATTGCCACCATTGCCGGGAGGATGAAGTCTAGGGCACGCAGGGCAGCGGAGGGAGCAGAGAGAGGCCCGTTGCTATAGTCAGATGGCGAATGACACTGGCTTAGCCCGGGAGAGTCACGCGGATAGTCACAGTGATGGGAAGTGCTTGCAGCTGGACAGGTGCTGCCGCTGGAAGCCAAGTGCTTGGGTCAGAGAGCAGGGAGGAGCACCACCGTTTTGCCCAGCACGCCTATGCACCCTCCCATGATAAGAAGCACCTCCAGGGGCACCTGCCCAGCAGGACAGGCGGTATTCTCTGTGCTCCCTGATTTGGGCTGGCTTTGGGTTGAGGGAGTTCTGCAGATAACCACTCAGGCAGCCCCTGTTCCTGTCACACTCGGACATGGCTGGGCCTCCCGTGCCCCACCCCCTTTCATAAGGAAACCTCGGCTTCCTTATTGCATTTCAATGTGAGGTTGCTACGGGCACATCACCGGGTTCCGTGATGAAGTCTTGTGTTACTATGGTTCCCATTCCTTTTCATTTAGAAGCGGAATAAAATTGTATCTCAAATAGCTTTTTAAAAAATAAGCAATGAAAGACTTCCCACCGCAATGGGCGCACCAGCTGACAGCGCCGTCCTGTCAAACCAGGTCACCGGGATGCCAGCGTCTTCCCTCCGCCTCCCCGCCTCCCGGTTAGCCTCGTTTCCCGAGAACAGGTTTTCAGTTGTTCCCGTGCCAATACCCTAGATCTCCTTGCTCCTCTTACCTTTGTGTCCCCCACCTGGCGAGACTCCAGTGACAGACAAACCCAGATTTCCCCGGGGTGCCTGGTGCTGCTGGAGGCGGCCACCCACCCTGCTGTCCGTCCGTCTGTCCGTGCGCCCACAATAAGCTCCTCCGCGGAGCGGGAGCTCAGCACCACTCAGCCGTTCTCCGGGGTTCTCTGGCTCCTTTCCTGTTCTTTCTTTCTTTCTTTTGTAAAATATATTTTTATTGATGTCAGAGAGGAAGGGAGACGGGGAGGGAGATAGAAACGTCAGGGATGAGAGAGAATCATTGATCGCCTGCCTCCTGCACGCCCCACACTAGGGATGGAGCCCACAACCTGGGCATGTGCCCTGACGGGGAATCCAACTGTGACCTCCTGGTTCAAAGGTCGACCCTCAACCACTGAGCCACGCCGGCTGGGCCTCTTTTCTGAAACTGCGGCGAAGTGAGTCACAGACATGGAAGCGTGTGTGACGTGTGTGTACAGTTCCAGGAATACTCGCCATGAGGATCCGCTGGAAGCAGGACATGGGCAAAGAGGCAGGACATTGCCGGGTGTGAGGAGCCCCTTGGTGCCCTTCTCCCAGGGCCTGCCCTCGCACCCTGTCCATATTGGCCCCCTCCCAGAGGGAGCTGTTATCCTGGTGGTCCCGAACCCAGGCCCTTTGGCTGCCTGGTGCTTGAAAGCCAGCAGTCAGGAGACAGGAGCTGAGGGGAGAAAAATGCCGTTTATTCAAAAGCCAGAGCTTGTCCTCACAAGGACCCTCTCAACATCTGTCCATTTAATTAAACGCCCAAACCTGTGAGAATTTTATGAGTTTATTCAAGCCGAACCGACAACCATTTCCAGGAAGCAGAATCGCAACGGATTGAGAAAATGCTCCGGAAAATGGTGATTTTGCACCTTCTTTTATACATCAGACTCAGAGGAGAAGACGGAAGGGGTTACACGACATGAACTGGTGATAGATTAGGGAGGCGGGAGACAGCAAAGCAAGAGGCATTTCTGGGATTGGATAAAAACGAGCAGACACACACTTCTTTTATCAACAATTAACACAGTAACAGTAACAACGAGGGGACTTGTGTTCTCCGCTCGGGTGCAGTCAGGGGTCTGGAAACAGGGCGTTCGGAAGGCATGTTATCGGAGATGCACAGGTGACCCACAGGCTCCTTTAGGTGAAGATGGGTCTTTGTCAGGGAAGACAATGACTACCTGCCAGGACTCGGTCTTAGCTAGACAGTGTCCATTTCAACCATCTTCTGCGGCTGCTTTAGGACTGAGGTCTGTGGGTTTGTAAGGCCTCCCTGGCCTTTGTCAGGTTCCCTTTTCCATCTACACATTTCAGTGCAGGCTGGTGGGGAGGGAGTTGTCTGTTTGTTTGTTTGTTTTTTAATGTGCCTCTTCCTACTTTAATGAGGTGACTTTTTTATTGATTCAGAGAGGAAGGGAGAGTGAGAGATAAATAGAAACATCAATGATGAGAGAATCATTGATTGGCTGCCTCTTGCACACGCCTACTGAGGATCGAACCCACAGCCGGGCATGTGTCCTGGGACCCTTTAGTCTGAAGGCCGATACTCTGTCCACTGAAGCAAACCGGCAAGGGCCAGGCAGGGTTTTATGAGAGGGGCAGGGGAAAGCAGAGCAAAGGAAGCTGGGGGGGTTGTGGCTCTCATTTGGGATGTGGGGTGCTATGTGTGAGTCAGCACAGTCTGCTCTGCTAGCCATCTTGTCAGTCAAAGGCGAGCAAATCTCCTGGAGCCAAAATGCCCGAAGGCTGGAGTCCGCTTCCTTTGAGGTTAGCTCCTAGAATGTTTTAAGCAAACAGGCTGTTTATCTGTAGCTACACAAGTCATCGTTTACAGAAACAATGTTAAAAGAATGATGGGGTTGGTTACATTAATATTTATTTCCATGCCTCCATTTTAAACTTCCATTCCTAAATATATGCCTGTTTTTTAACTTTGTGAATGGAATTTAAGGGGTCCAAAGTTTTACTACCAAAAAATACCTCTTGGGATATTGATTTTAAGCTGGTTAATTAGGAAACAAAAGACTCAGCTCAGCCAGTGTGCTCAGCGGTGGAGCGCCAGCCTATGGATCAGGAGGTCTGGTTCCCTGTCAGGGCTCAGCCCCCAGCAGAGGGTGTGCAGGAGGTAGCTGAGCAATGATTCGCTCACATCATTGATGTTTCTCTTTCTCTCCCTCTCCCTTCCTCTCTGAAATCAATAAAAATATAGTTTAAAAAAAAAAAACAGAAAGAACTTTCACCCTCTACCTTTACTGCCTAAGAAATTCAGATGGAAAAACCTGCTTCAGCCCTAACCAGTTTGGCTCAGTGGATACAGCGTTGGCCTGCAGACTCAAGGGTCCCAGGTTTGATTCCGGTCAAGGAAATGTACATTGGTTTCGGGCACATCCCCAATAGCGGGTGTGCAGGAGGCAGCTGACTGATGTTTCTCTCTCATCAACGTTTCTAATTCTCTCTCCCTCTCCCTTCCTCTCTTTAAAATCAATAAAATGTTTGGTGTTGTTTTGTTTTTTTAATCTGCTTCAGAAGGAATCTTTGTAATCACCTTAGCATTAGAAAGGAAACACCAAGCAAGGACCTGTTAACAAGATCATCACCTATGGCAGGCCCTTTGTTTGAGTTGGCTAGCAAAAACCTGTAAATTGCTATTTTCACTTTGTAAATCTAAAACCCTGTTCCCCCCACCTTCCTCCTTTTTCCAAAATGTCATATAAAAATTTTTAAAAATAAAAAGAAGGAAAAAAATCAAAATGTCATATATACCAAATTTTGCCTTACTTTCTCTGGAATTTTGGGGCTTCTGTGAATTCCCTGTGTGCATGTATTAAAATTTGATTTTCTCTTGTTACTCTGCTCTATATTATTTTAATTACTAGCCCAACTAGAAGAAAGTAGAGGGTGAAAGTAAAAGTATTCTTTTAGCCCCCACAGAATCATATTCTATATCTTCTACTGTCACTTGCTTGCATCATCAATATTGTGGTTGTGAGATCCACCCATGTGGATGGATATAGTTTATTCGTGTTGACTGTTGTTGGTATTATTATGTTTACTTGGTCTACCATTAGTAGACATTTGGGGAGCTGACATTATTCATTTATGCATTGAAGGAATATTTTTTGAGCACCTACTATTTGCCATGCACTGGGATGGAACAGTGATCAAAACAGGTAAAATTCCCTTCCAATAAGCAGAAAAATTAGATCATGGAGAATGAAGATGGCAGTGTAGGCAAACACCAGTACTTGCAGCCTCCCACAACCACATCAAAATTACAACTAAAATACAGAACAACCATCATTCAAAACTGCCTGAAATCTGGCTGAATGGAAGTCCTAGATCTAGAGAAGTAAAGAAGAGACCACATTGAGACAGGTAGGAGGGTCAGAGGCATGGAACAGGCTGGTCTGACACTCATGTGTGCCATTTTTTAATTGAAAAAGATATCTCTGCTGCAGAGGCTGCCTGAGGAGCAGGGGGTCCAGCCCCACACCAAACCCCAAAAACATGGTTTGAGTTCTGGGAAGAGAAGTGTAGGCTATAAAAACCAGCAGGGATTGTGGCTGAGTGACCCAGGCAGCTCCTCTTAAAGGGCCAGCACATGGACTTACTCAAACTCGATCCCTCTGGGCTACAGCACTGGGGAAGCAGCTTGAAAGGAACCTAGGACATTCAAGGAACTGGATTGTTTGGCATCAGGGCAAGAATTCGGGGACAGCTTTCTCCCAGACAAAGTTGCTCACAGGGACCGTTTTTTCTTTGCTGAGACCTCCCCATCATAAAGCTGACTGACAGCCATATCTGAGTTTCCATCAGCTTAGCTCTCATGATGCTCTGATAATTCCCTAAGACCCCACCCTATCCAATTTGCAGTTCCACCCAAACAGTTTGCAGCAGCTTTTCCATATGAATGGCCTGTCCTGGATCAGGCTTCAGACTTTGCTAAAATTTCTCAAACAAAAATAAATAAATAAATAAATAAATAAATAAATAAATAAATAAATAAAACAGGAGCTGGCATCAGCGTGACCTAAACCTATCAATAAGAGGTCTAAAACCCAGCACTAACACCAGCCTGCCTTGCTTCTCAGCTTGGCCTGTCCAGGGCACTTCCAAATCTAATATAAGTAGCTGCCATCTGCAGATGCTTTGTAGCTCCTGCCTGGTGGCTGACTTTGCACCTCTCAGAAGGCCCCAGAACAGTGCACCAGCTGGACAGCTTCAGACCATACCAGATTACAACTCTACACATCCGCAGGTGACATAATCAAGGGGCAGACTCAGTGAGCAACAAAGCACCACTGAAGCAAGTCCTGCTCCATAGAAGTGTCTCCTGCACAGCAGCTTTTCCAGTGTAGTTGCAGCTGGTCCTCACAGCCAGTTGGCACAGAAGTCCATTTCTCCCAGTGATACTAAGAGCAATCAAGGCTCAACTACAACAAGACTGTGCACACAGCCCACACAGGGGCACACATTGAGTGCCCAGCTCAGGTAACTGGGGAGGTTGAGCCTATAGGACACCCACTATTCAAGGCCACTCTACCAATTCCAGGAGACATAGCAGCTCTATCTCATACATACAAACAAGCACAGGGAAGCAACCAAAATGCAGAGACAAAGAAACATGTCACAAATGGCGGGGGGGGAGGACACGAATAAATCTCCAGAAAAAGAACCAAATGAAATATAAGCAAAAAAACTATTAGATACAGAGTTTAAAAAAAAAAATGGTTATAAGGTTGCTCAAGGATCTTAATGAGAGCTGCAAGGAACTTAATTGAGACTTTCAGAGATCTTAGTAAGAAGTTAAAGAATTTTAGTGAGTACATCAAAGACATGAAAAAGGACCAATTAGAAATTAATTGGTAAATTAATGTAAATTAAGCATACATTAACTGAAATAAATAATAAGCCATAGGAATTCAACAGTAGAGTTGAGGATTTCAAGAATCAAATCAATGATTTGGAATACGTAGTAGCAAAAAACAATCAGAAGAGCAAAAAGAAAAAAAAAAAGAGCTGAGACCGGTTTAGCTCAATGGATAGAGCGTCAGCTTGGGGACTGAAGGGTCCCGGGTTTGATTCCGGTCAAGGGCATGTACCTTGGTTGCGGGCATATTCCCAGTAGGGGGTGTGCAAGAGGCAGCTGATTGATGACTCCCTCTCATCGATGTTTCTAACTCTCTATCTCTCTCCTTTCCTCTCTGTACAAAATCAATAAAATATATTAAAAATAGAAAAAAGAATCCAAAAATATTAAAATAGTATAAGGAACCTCTGGGACAATTTCAAACATACCAACATTCACATAATGGGGGTGCCAGAAGGAGAAGACACAGAGCAAGATATTGAAAACCTAGTTGAAGAAATAGTGACAGAAAACTTCCCTATCTGGTGAAAGAAATAGACTTATAGTCCAGGAGGCAAAGAGAGTCCCAAACAAGAGGAACCCAAAGAGGCCCACACCAAGATATGTCATAATTTAAATAACAAGGATTAAAGACAAAGAGAGAATACTTTTTTTTTTTTTTGAGGAAGGGAGAGAGCTAGAAAGGTTGATGAGAGAGAAACATCAACCAGCTGCCTCTTGCACACCCCCTACCGGGGATGTGCCCACAACCAATGTACATGCCCTTGACCGGAATCGAACCTGGGACCTTTCAGTCCTCAGACCAATGCTCTAACACTGAGCCAAACCGGTTTTGGCCAAAGAGAGAATCTTAAAGACAGCAGGAGAAAAGCAGTTAGTTACCTATTATACAAAGAAGTGCTCATATGACTATCAGCTGATTTCTCAATAAAAACTTTGCAGGTATTGGCAGGAATTATTCAAGGTGATGAATAGCAAGGACCTACAACCAAGATTACTCTATCCAGCAAAGCTACCATTTAGAATGGAAGGTTGAATAATGAGCTTCGCAAATGAAAACAAACTAAAGGAGTTCATCACCACCAAATCAGTATTACATGAAATATTGAAGGGTATTCTTTAAGAAGAGGAATATGAAAGAGAAGAAAAATATAAACAATAAAGTGGTAATAAATATCTATCAACAATTAAATCTAAAAATCAAAACTAACAAAAAGAAATCTAATGAACAAAATAAACTGATGAATAAAATAGAACTAGTGGTATGAAAACATGGAAAAGACTGATGAATCTCAGAGGAAGGCCTGGAGTGGAGCAGGATCTAGGTAGAGGGGGATCAGCGGGGATGGGCGGGGGGGGTGGGGGGGAATAGAGGGAAATGAGGACATCTGTAATATTGTCAACAATAAATAGTTGTTGTTTTTTAAAAAGATAGTGAGGACAAAACCGGTTTGGCTCAGTGGATAGAGCGTTGGCCTGAGGACTGAAAAGTCCCAGGTTCGATTCCAGTCAAGGGCATATACCTTGGTTGCGGGCACATTCCCAGTGGAGGATATTCCCAGTGAGGGGTGTGCAAGAGGCAGCTGATCTCTCTCATCAATGTTTCTAACTCTCTAGCCCTCTCTCTTCCTCTCTGTAAAAAAAATCAATAAAATATTTATTTTTAAAAAATAGTGACTCAGAGTACCCATCTCTGTAACACCCACCCACCAGAAAGAAAGAAAGAAAGAAAGAAAGAAAGAAAGAAAGAAAGAAAGAAAGAAAGAAGAAAGGAAGAAGGAAGGAAGGAAGGAAGGAGGAAGGAAGGAAGGAAGAAGAGAAGAAAGAAGAAAGAAGAGGGAAGAAAGAAGAAAGAAGAAAGAAACGAAAGAAGAAAGAAAGAAAGAAAGAAGAAGAAAGAAGAAAGAAAGAAAGAAGCAAGCAGAACGAAGACAGCAAGAGAAACCGCACGACACAGCAGCCAAGACTACCACTTCGTCTTTTAGAATGTTACCAGGTGCCAATACTCATTCGGACAAAGCAGAGAAAGCAATGAGAAGTACCAGAGTGAGATGATGCATTCTATGGAATTTCCCACTGAGTTGACATCTAAGCCAAGCCTGGAAGGAGGTGGAGATGGTGCCATGTGTCCTAGCAGAGGGAAGGAGTCCACGCCGCACACTCAAGGCAGGACTAACACAGAAGGGTCTGTGCAGCTCTGACTACCCAAGAGGTATTAACTACGCAGAGTTAGGACAAAGTTTATTAGTTAAGAACACAGTCCCCACAAGATTCCTCGTAATTCAGACACCAACCACAAGCTGATGGGTCCCCGGCCACCCAAACCACTGACCAACTGGTTAAAAATGTGGAGGCTTCCATTATCCACTCAAGTTTGATAATTCGTTAGAACAGCTCACAGAACTTAGGTAAGCATTGTACTCCTCATTACGGTCTTACAATGACAAAAACGATTCGAATCAGAACCAGCCAAAAGGTCTCATAGGATAAGAGCCAGGAAAGCCCCAAAAAGAAGCTTACATGTCCTCTCCTCAGAGTCAGGCTGTGTCACCCTCCCAGCTCAGTATATTGTTAACCAGGGAAGTTCACCTGAGCTTCTGTCCAGAGATTTACTTCTGTTTCTAAGGTTTTATTATGTAGATACGATTGAATCATCCATGTCCATGTGGTTCAATCTTCAGCCTCTTTCCCCTCCTCAAAGTTGGACAATTGTCACCTGACTCAAAGCACCAACCCTCTAGTCACATGGTTGGTCTTTCTGGTGTAACTAGCCTATTATATACCACTAGTGGCCTGGTGCACAAAATTCGTGCATGGGGGAGGAAGGTGTTCCTCAGTCCGGCCTGCACCCTCTCCAATCTGGGAACCCTCAACAAATATCCTACTGCCGGATTATAGGGATCGGGCCTAAACTGGCAGTTAGGCATCCCTATCACAATCCGGACTGCTGGTTCCAGCCATTCACCTGCCTGCCTGCCTGCCTGCCTGATTGCCCCTAACCACTCTCCCTCCCAGCCTGCTCACCCCCAACTGCCCCCCACCACCAGCCTGCTTGCCCCCAAATGCCCCCCGCCAGGATGATCACTCCCAACTGCCCCCCTGTGCCAGGCTGCTCACCCCCAACTACCCCCCCCTGCTGGCCTGCTCACTTCAAACTGCCCCCCCACTGTCCTGATCACCTCCAACTGATCCCCACTGATGGCTTGCTCACCCCCAACTAACCACCTTGCTGGTCTGCTTACCCCCAACAGCCATGCCCCCCACTAGCCTGATCACCCACAATTGCCATCCCATCCTGGCCTGATTACCCTCCTGGACCCAAGCTCCCAGTCCCTCCTTTTTTTCATTTTTTGGTTTTTGTTGTGTTTTTTTTTGTTTTGTTTTTTCAGTGCCTCCTTGAGTGGAGGCCAGGGCCAACTGGAAGCAAGTATCTGGGATTTATTTATTTTCTATAATTGAAACTTTGTAGCCTTGAGCAGAGGCCAGGACTGGCCAGGGCGGGCAAGAAGCTTGGCTTCCTCCATTGCCAAGGCAACCCAAGCCTCCTGCTCACTCTAGCTCCATGGCTGCTGCCATCTTGGTTGGGTTAATTTGCTCCTGATTGGCTTGTGGGCATAGCAGAGGTACAGTCAATTTGCATGTTTCTCTTTTATTATTGTAGATGTGTGTTAGAAGAAGAGTATACATGAACAAGAATAAAAAGGAGATGCAATCAGAGAGATAATAGAACTAGATTCCTTTGACAATTTTATTGCCTGTGTTCTGGAGCCTTTTTTTAAAAAGGTTAATGGAAGAGTTCTATCAGATCTAGGCTGGAAGTGCACCTGCTGAGTCATAGGAAGTGCCCATGTTCAACTCTACCAGGAAATATCCAGTTGTTTTCTAAAATAATTATACCACCATATATTCCTAACAGCAGGGTTCTAATTTGTGGTAGGTAGAATAATGTCCCCTCAAAGAGTTCATTTCCTACCTAATCTCAGAAGTCAGTGAATACCCTTCCTTACATCAATAAAAGGGACTTTGCAGATCGTGATTAGTTAAGGATCTTGACATGAGGGGTGTTTTTTGTTGTTGTTGTTGTTGTTGTTTTTTTTTGGGGGGGGATGTAATCTAATCACAAGGGCTTTTATGAGAGGGAGACAGGAGGGTCAGAGTCCCAGAAGGTGTGTGGGAAAACAAACCTTTCTTTACCCTCCTGGTTCTTCTGGCTTGTTTAGTAATGAAATAGATACAAAACAGATTAGCAAGAGAAAATAACCAAATTTAATGTATACATATGTATCCCACATACATGAGAGAGTCAGACATCTCACATGCAGGAGGTACAGACAGAAATGGAACATGTGTATATAAGACATCCTAAGCAAGGGATGATAGGTAAGGTGCATGGGAGCTTCAAAAGGTCATTGTAGGATGGAAGGAAGAGCAGACCATTAGTAAAGAGAAGTTTGCTCTGCCCTATAGATGGGTCAAAGAAGTTATCACTGACCATCTCTTATGGGCAAGGCCTCTAATTCAATTTATTCTAGGTAGTTAAGGGGTGGGGGCAGAAGTTTCTCTTGAGCCAGTGGATAAAGTTGCCTTTAGCTAAAAACAACCTGCGTCACACAGGCACATACTGGGGTGACCTGTTCTGGACCCAGTTTCCTCCTCTGACACTTCCCAGGGAATCTCACATTCCAGGAGCTGGGTTGGTAGGTGGTTCTATATGTTATTAATCTGTCCAGCGTTCAAAAAAGTTGGGTTCAGTTAGACAGCTGTGCCCCATTCGGGAGGCAATGGTGCAGGTGGGCTCCCAAAGGTAAGCCTATGGTGTCAGCACTCAGGTATTTTATGAGGCATCTCTATAAAAAAAAATTTTTTTAAAAAAGGTTAATCATTGGAGCAGACTGTAATTTCAGTTTCTGAGTTCTGAATGCAGGCAGTCAAGATTTTCAGATGTCTGCCATCTTCAGGTGGAGTGGAGACAGGCAGTGATGACAGTCTGATAGATTCTCCTGCTCAGCAGGTTGATGGTCTCTGGTGATTTTCTGCAATGGGCACAAAGATGGTTCACAGATGAGCTATTCTCTGAAATCTATGTCAAGTTGCCCAACTTTATCTTGAATTGCCTTGGGAAAGGACAGTTTTGGTTCTCAATTATTCCAAGTCAAAGATGAGAAAATGAAAGTGTTAGTTTGGAGCAGTGGTTGGCAAACTTATTAGTCAACAGAGAGGCAAATCTCAGCCGGGAGGAAGGGGGGCGGGGAGGGGGATTGCCGACTACTGGTTTGGAGGATTGCAGACAAATATTTAAGAAAACTAAAAAAGTTCAAGATCAAATCCAGTTTATAGGTAGAAAAAACAAAAATCTCAAAGGACAATTAATAGCACTAGGATCTAATATCCACAAAGGTATATTATGGTTTTTATTGAAACAACTTTTCTCTCTAAAATTATACCCATTTTGCCCTAGCTGGTTTGACTCAGTAGAGTGTTGGCCTGTAGACGGAAGGATTCTGGGTTCAATTCCATCAAGGGCACATGCCTGGGTTGTGAGCTCTATCCCCAGTAGGGGACATGCAGGAGGCAGCTGATCAATGATTCTTTCCCATCATTGATGTTTCTCTCTCTCTTTCCCTCTCCCTTCCTCTCTGAAGTCAGTAAAAATAAAAATATTTTTAAATAATAAAAATTACACTCATCTTTATCAAATTAAGAGTAATTTATTTGCAAAATAAGTCAGTTCAATAAATTTGGCCTAATTATAAGTCCAACAAGAAGAGTAATTAACCAGGGATGGGAGGAGGGTGGGAGTGGTGGGGGAGGTGTCAATCAGGGGACAAGGAGATATATGTAATACTTTAAACAATAAATATGGGGGCATATGTAGGGAGGGAGTTTGGGATGGGAATGGGGGATAAGGACAATTATGTGATACCATAATCAATAAAAAAAAATAAAAATAAACAATAAATAAAAAATGGGAAAAAATAATTGTAATTAATCACATAGGCTCTTTTATTTTATTTTATTTAAATATATTTTATTGATTTTTTTTTACAGAGAGGAAGGGAGAGAGATAGAGAGCCAGAAACGTCCATGAGAGAGAAACATCGACCAGCTGCCTCCTGCACACCCCCCACCAGGGATGTGCCCGCAACCAAGGTACATGCCCTTGACCGGAATCAAACCCGGGACCTTTCAGTCTGCAGACCGACGCTCTATCACTGAGCCAAACCGGTTTTGGCCACATAGGTTCTTTTTAAATCTGCTTTGCTGGACTTCTTCATAAGGAATCTTCAGATTGAACTTAAAAAGGCCTCTCAAGGCTAAGAAGCCACATACTTGCCATCAGACTTCACCTGCAATACCAGTAATTTGGGTTAAATCCTCTCTTCTCAAGTTTCTCCATGTATTCTTAAGTGCTCTCTTTGCCTCTCCCAGGAAGCAACTTTTGTTCCATACCTGGAAAGACTGCTACGAACAAGTTAGCAAGATATCAGGCTGTTTTCCCAGAGGGAGGCTTTTATCGGCTTCCAGAGACAATCTTGATTCTTTAAAGCTTTCTAATCATATCTGAATCTATGAATGTCTCTCTCAAATATGACATTCCAGTAAAAAAAAAAAAAAAAAAAAAAAAAAAAAAAAAAAAGCCTTAAGAATTAAGTTCTGGAGTTCCAAAATGGCAGCAGCATAAGTGGAAGCTGCATTGACACTCTCCCAGAACCAAACTGGAATTACAACTGAAAAACAGAAAAACCATTCTAAACAATCAACTGAATACTAGCTAGAGAGAACCCTGACAGCCAAGCACAGAAAACGGAGACCACATAGAGACCGGCAGAAAGTGCAGAGACACGAGAAGGCTGCTGGGCTCCCACAGACAATAGCAGCTGAAGTTCCTGAAGAATATTTAAGCTGTGTGTGTGTGTGGGGGGGGGGGGGGGGGGGTACCAGTGAGAACTCAGCGGTCAAAACCCCAAACTGGGCTCTACAGCCGAGAGCACCAGAACTGAGAAAGGTGCCCACATAACATCTAGATGTGAAAAGCAGCAGATTTGCTGTCTGCCAGGGAGAGATGGCTGAAAATGCAGGCACCCTTTTAAAGGGCCAAGGCACAAAAGTTTGTGTGCAGCCACTCTCCTTGGGAGAAAACAAGAACAGAGCTGTATGAGGAGAATCCAGGGTTGGGGCTCTGTGGTGAGAGCTTGGAAGGCAGCTACTCTGGTTTCCTGTGTTGAGTCATTCCATCATATTGCAAAAGACATCTTTCTCCAGCAGACCTTTAACAGCCAGGCAGCTTCTGCCTGAGGAGGAAGTGATTGTCCCACCCTGTTGGAAAAACCTCTCACCCCAACCTGTGGAATTTATGCCTTGCTGTAGTCAATAGCATGGGGATAATTAAGACTGAGAATAACAATAAAATTGCAGGCAGAGGCAGATCCTGGAGGCTTTGAGTCTTTGTCTGATCTTCTTCTGGACCCAGAGTTAGGAAAAACAGAAGTTGGTGCACATCTTGACTCTTTCCAAAGGCACCCAGCCCAGCAGAGGGAGCCACAGCTGTGGATTGCTTATAACTCCATACAGTACTCAGGATCAGTCACAAACCGTGTCTGACATTGTTCTTCACCAGAGACGAGGAGTTGTAGCAGACCTACCTAACACATAGACACAAACCCAAACATGCAGTCAAAATGGCAAGACAAATAAAAACAAGCCCAAAATGAAAGAACAGGAGAATTCTGCAGAAAAATTCTCTTGAAATGGAGATAAGATTTATCAGGTATAGAATTCAGAATAATGATTACAACAATGCTCAACAGCATGGGAAAAAAATATAGTCGCTATGAAAAATGACCAGCCAGAATTGAAGAATGACATAGCACTAATAAAGAACACATTGGAAGAACACAGAGCAGATTAGGGGAAGCTGAGGATTGGATCAGTGAATTAGAAGACAAAGTAGAAAAATCATTTAATTAGAAAACCAAGAAGAAAAAATAATTAAAAAAAACCAGGAGGACAGCTTAAGGGAGCTGTGGGACAACATGAAACATAACATTCTCATAATAGGAGTGCCAGAAAGTGAAGTGAAGGAGAAAGGGATAGAAAATGTGTATGAGGAAATAATGGCAGAAAGCCTCCCTAACATGAGGAAATAAAAAAGTCATACCAGTTCATGAGCCACAGAGAGTCCCATGCAAGAAGAACCAAAAGAGGCCCACACCCAAAATTTAAATGCCAAAAATTAAAAACAAAGAGAGAATCAAAGGCAGCAAGAGAAAAGCATATTGTTACCTATAAAGGAGCTCCCATAAGGATGACACCTGATTACTCATCAGAAACTCTAAGGCCAGAAGAGAATGGCATGAAGTACTCAATATAATGGAAAGCAATGATCTTAAGCCAAGATTACTATATCTAGCAAGGCTGTCATTCAAAATAGATGGACAAATAAAGAGCTTCCCAGCCAAAAAAAAAAAAAAAAAAAAAAAAAAAGGCTAAAGGAGTATACCACCACAGCCAGCATTACAAGAAATGCTAAAAGGACTGCTATAATGAGAAGAAAAAATAGAGAGAGAAACCCAAGCATACTAATTAAAATGGCAATAAATAAGTGTACATCAATAATAACCTTAAATGTAAATGAACTAAATGCTCCCATCAAAAGGCATATTGTAGCTGCATGGAAATGAAAACATGACCCAACTATATGCTGTCTATAAGACTCACCTCAGAACAAAAGACACACACAGGATGAGAATGAAAGAATGGAAAAATATTTTCCATGCAAATGGAAAAGAAAAAAAAGTTGGAGTAACAATATTCATACCTGACAAAACAGAATTCAAAATGAAGGACATTACAAGAGACAACAAAGATCACTACTAAAGGGATTGGTCCAAGAAGAGGATATAACCCTGGTAGACATATTGGCCCAGCACAGGAGCACCTTTTTTTTAAAAAGAAACCTTCTAGAGGACTTTAAGAGAGATATCGACAACAATGTAATCATAGTGGGGATAAACACCCTGCTGATTTCACTGGATAGATCTTCCAGACAAAAACTGAGCAAGGAAACAGTGACTCTAAAGGACACATTGGATCAGAGCAATTTAATTGACATTTACAGAACATTTCACCCCAAAGCTGAAGAATATACATTCTTCTCAGTGGGCACATGGATCGGTCACAAAGATAGACAATGTGTTAGAATACAAAACAAGTCTCTACAAGTTCAAGAATATTGAAATCATATGTAGCATCTTCTCAGATTTCAGAGGAATAAAATTAGATGTCAACTACAATAAAAACACCCCCAAACATTCAAACACATGGAGGCTAAATAGCATGTTATTAAACAATGAAAGAGTTACCAATAAGATCAAGAAAGAAATAAAAAAAAACCTTCTTGGAAATAAATGAAAATGAACACAACACCACCCAAAATCTCTGGGACACAGCCAAAGGAGTCCTGAGAGGGAAATTCATAACAATATAGGCCTTCCTCAAAAAACAAAACAAAACAATCAACAATAAACTATTAATCCTACAACTAAAGAACTAGAAAGAGGACAACAAGAAAATCCCAGAGTAAGTAGAAGGAATAAAATAATAAAGATCAGAGCAGAAATAAATTACATAGACACTAAAAAAAAAAAAAAAAAAAAGATTAGTGAAACTAAAAGCTGGTTCTTTGAAAGGATAAACAAGATGGATGAACCATTAGCCAGACTCATGAAGAAACAAAGAGGACCCAAATAAATAAAATCATAAACAAAAGCAGAGAAGTAACCACTGACACCACAGAAATACAAAGGATTGTAAGAAAATACTATGCTAACAAGCTGGACAATGTGGATGAAATGGACAAATTCCTAAAAAATACCATCTCCCAAAACTGAATCAGGAAGCATCACAAAACCTGAATAGGCCAATAACAACTGATGAAATAGAAGCGTTAATAATTTTTAAAAATTCCCAGCAAACAAAAGCCCGGATCCGAACGGCTTCACTGGGTTGTTTTACCAAGCATTCAAAGAAGAACATCTATACTCCTCAAACTTCAAAAAACAAGAAACAAGAGGAAAGAATACTTCCAAACACTTTTTTTTAAATATATTTTATTGATTTTTTTACAGAGAGGAAGGGAGAGAGATAGAGAGCTAGAAACATCGAAGAGAGAGAAACATCGACCAGCTGCCTCTTGCACGCCCCCTACCGGGGATGTGCCCGCGACCAACGTACATGCCCTTGACAGGAATCAAACCTGGGACCTTTCAGTCCGCAGACTGATGCTCTACCACTGAGCCAAACCGGTTTCGGCCCAAACACTTTTTATGAGGCCAGCATTATCCTAATTCCAAAACCAGATAAAGACACTCAAAGAAAGAGAATTACAGGCCAAGATCCCTAATGAACATAGATGCTAAAATCCTCAACAAAATATTAGCAAAACAGATCCAGCAATATTTTAAAAAGATCATACATCATGACCAACTGGGATTTATTCCAGGGATGCAAGGCTGATACAATACTCACAAATCAATAAACATAATACATCACATAAACAAATTGAAAGACAAAAATCACATGATTGCCAAAACAGGTTTGGCTCAGTAGATTGAGCTTCGGCCTGCAGACTGAGAGGTCCCAGGTTTGATTCCTGTCAAGGGTACGTATCTTGGTTGCAGGCACATCCCCAGTGAGGGGGTGTGCAGGAGGCAGCTGATCAATGTTTCTACTCTCTATCCCTCTCCCTTCCTCACTATAAAAAAATCAATAAAATATATATATATTTTTAAGTCATATGATCATACCCAATAGGGCAGAAAAAGCATTCGACTAACTGCTATCAGAGGAGAGAGAGGTTGCTAGGAAGTTAAGGGATTAAACAACAACAACAAAAAAACCTCATGGACATAGTATGGTGATTACCAGACAGAAGGGGGATGGGTAGAGGTTAAATTGTGAAGGATGGAGATTTGACTTGGGGTGGTGAATGCACAATACAATATACGAGATCCTGCACCTTGAAAGGAACTATTGGCTGCGAGGCTGTGATAGGCGCAGGATTGGGTCTCAGCCAATCCTTCACGCCCCGCCCAGCCCCTCCAGCTGTGGCCCTGGTCCCCTGTCTGCCGGCAGCCTCACTCCCACCTAGCAATTGGGGCCAGCGCTGTCAGCTGGTAGGAGCAGAGGCTGCTGCCCAATCTACCCTCAGGAGCAGGGGGAGGTGGAGAAGCTGACAGCACCAAGCAATCAGGGCCAGTGCTGGGTGCTGGCAGTGGTGTGAGCAGTGGCTCCAGCGCCAGCAGCAGGTGCAAGCACCAGGCAGGACGGACCACAACGCACAGGGGCAAAGAATTTTCAATAACCACCAGAGGCTCGCCCCAATGACAGTGACAGGCGCCCTGCCTTGGTCTGGCATCCTTCACCTGCTCCACCATCCCACCACTGCCGCCGCCCACATGTTCCGTGCACACCCTCTGGCGGTCAGCTTATGTCATAGCGACCAGTTATTCATAGGATAGGATTGTTTAAAATAGCAATACATCTATAAAAATAAAATAACCCAAATGTCTGTCAAAATGGAAAAGTATAGCCCTACCTGGTTTGGCTCAGTGGTAGAGCGTTGGCCTGCAGACTGAAGAGTCCCAGGTTTGATTCTGTTCAAGGGCAAATGCCTGGGTTGTGGGCTCTATTCACAGTAGGGGGAAAGCAGGGAGCAGCTAATCAATGATTCTTTCTCATAATGTTTTTTTTTTAATTGATTTTTTACAGAGAGGAAGGGAGAAAGATAGAGAGCCAGAAACGTCGATGAGAGAGAAACATCGACCAGCCGCCTCCTGCACATCCCCCACTGGGGATGTGCCCCCAACCAACGTACATGTCCTTGACCGGAATCGAACCGGGGACCTTTCAGTCCGCAGACTGACGCTCTACCACTGAGCTCATAATGTTTCTCTCTCTCTCTCCCTCTCCCTTGCTCTCTGGAATCAATCAATAATAAATATATATATATATATATATATATATATATATATATATATATATACTTTTTAAAAATGGAAGAGTATAAATAAATGATCACTGTTCAGCAGTTTAGAAATCTAATCAACCTATAT
The DNA here is from genome assembly GCF_014108245.1 of Pipistrellus kuhlii. Lineage (NCBI taxonomy): Eukaryota > Metazoa > Chordata > Mammalia > Chiroptera > Vespertilionidae > Pipistrellus > Pipistrellus kuhlii. The sequence goes on along the minus strand of NW_023425460.1, from coordinate 62,435 downwards.
GCATTAATATGGCAAATTCTCCCAAGATTATATTATTAAATAGAGAGCATGTAGCAAAAGCATGAATACATCATATGATATTGTTTATTTTAGAATACCATTTGTGTTAACTCACAGATGAAACACAAATCACACAAAAGCAAATTAAACAAAAAACTGTCTGGAGGGTTACATATGCTGAACCATTCCCACATCACCTGTGGGGAGGGCCTCGGCTTGGCAGCAGGGAGTTTGTGGCCAGAGGAGAGAGCAGTTTCATTGTTCTAAATAACAAAACATTTTCGTGTATTATTTGTGCATTTAGGAAATAACAAATTCTAGCTATAAAGGACTTGATTTGGTCTAAGGCAAAGGACAGACATACATGTGATGCACCTGCTGGATCTTGGTGATGCTCACGTGGGATCCTGGATTATCAGCGTGAAAGCCCTCTGGGGGCAGAAGGAGGAGGAGAGAATGCAAGTCTGCTGCTCATGGGATTGGGGGATACCTGTCCTGGGGCAGAGGGCATGTGTGTGTGAGTGAGTGTGTGTGTGTGTGTGTGTGTGTGTGTGTGTGTGTGTGTGTGTGTGTGTTTGCGTTGACAGAGAGTGTTGACATTCACTTTGTGACTCTGAGACATTGATGGCCAGGTTTTTCCACATGATGTCATCCTTTTGCTGGCAATAGCATTACTGATTTGACATTTTTAGCACAGTGCCCGCTATTTTTTTTTCTGGATTCTCTTCCATGCTGCTGATTCCCACTCTGCAAGGGGTGATGCTGAAATTTTCCTGATCTTACCAGAAGGTGTCAGCAGAATGTTTTAGAGTCACAGCACCACTGGTCCCTCCATGGCTTGCTGACAGAAACACTGAGGGCCTGGGGTCACCCAGCCGAGCCCCCAAGAGTGACAGTGCAGGAAGTGAGGTTGAGTCAGGGCTGCCACCTGGCCAACAGGAAGTTAAGGCTGCCGATGGAGAGATGTGCCCTCATTTCTCAAATGCTGAGGTGAAAAAATGTATTTCAAAATTGATCAAATAAACTACTTCTCTCCCATCAAACCCAAATGCCTAGTGACATCATTAGTCCATAGGGAATCTGGGGAGGAGGCAGGGAAAGGCAGTACCTTATCACTCTCACTCCTCAAGGAAGGTAAATGAAATGGAGGCTGTTCCAACCCAGTTTTATAAATGCTCCTGGGACATCCCCATTCCTATCCATGGGCAGTCATGCCACTTCCTAGGGCATCATGCCCCTTCCTGACCAGTCTGACTAGACTAGGAGAACTCCCCTTGCCTCTGCATGCTGTCTCCCTGGCTCATTGCATGTCCCTCTGCCCAACCTGGTTAGAGCTGGGACTCCCTGTGGAATCTCCAGGTCACTCTGGCTCCAAACCCGCGTTGGAAGCCAGCACCCAAGGGCTCATCGCGGAGAGCTGCAGCTGTCCCAGAGTTACTGCTCACCGACCCCAAAGCCTCTGTTTACATCTGAAAGACAGAGCCGCCTCTGGCCTCTTGGCAGAGCTCCTTGCAGAGCCTAAAGGTGTGAGGCAAACAGGAGCCCAGCCCAGCGAGTGCCCGGTAGTGGGTTGTTCCATCTGTTCGGGGTCTGCTGTCCCTTCCACAGCCCCCATGTTAGGCTTGCTTCCCGCCTATGGACAGCAGGCTTGACAGTGTAGCTTGCTTGGGTCAAAGAAATCTGAGTGGAAGTGACATGTGCCTCTTCCAAGCATAACCTAAGGAGCCATTGTGCTGTTCTCCCTGGCTCTAGTCCCTCAACTGGAAAACATGCAGGTCCCATATAATGGCTGTATCTTCTAACTGAGCAAAGCTGAGGCCCACTTAAAATGGACTTCTGATGTGAGTGAAAAGTGATTCTTTGCTGTCATGTACTGCTGAGATTTGGGATCATTTATTACAGCAACACCTAAGAGCCTACCTTGACTGATGTATGCACAAAGAGGGCCAGCAGTATATGTGGGTTCCTTACTATCTCCTTTCTAAGGTTGAAGAACCCATTAGGCTTAGTATAATGAATTAGGAAGATCAAAGCTCCAAGTCTCAGAGACAGGGAGGGTCAGGGCCTGTTTGGGAATAGTGTTGGAGACCAGATGTAAGCTGACACGGTGCTTGCACCCGAAGGGGTTGGCAAGACTCAGCCCCTACCCACACACTTTTCCCAGACTTGTTTGGATGGCAGTTATCGGTGGAATGAGAACAACCTTTGTAGAATGAGAGCAACCTTTTATGACTTATCAAGAAGACTGTAACTATTTGCTGAGATTTTCTGTACTGAGAATCTGCCTGATTTGCTGTACCGAGAATCTGTCCTGCTCTGTCTCTCCCTTAGAGATGAAGAGTAACAAAGAATACATTTCTCTTGACAGACCTCCTATTCTGTGCTTTGTGTATAAAAGGCATTACGCGGTTAATAAAACTGCTGCAATCTGTCGATAGCTCGCAATCCTCCCGATCCCGCTTTCCTGTCTTTCTTTTCTTACTTCCTACCTCCCTACCTCAGCCCGGTCCCACCATCAGGCTGGCCCTGGCAGAATGGCAGGGGTTGGGGGACAGTGGCTGAAGTACAAGTGCTGGGAGTGCTATGGTGGGGGAAGGAGTGGGCAGGTGCAGGGCCCTGGTGGCAGGCTTGGAGCTGGGATTTTACCCAACAGGCTCAGGCCTGGCAGGGGATGGACTTCATCAATAGATGCTGAGGTATTGGGATTATGGGTTGAAGACCTAGAATGGTCGGCAAACTGCGGCTCACGAGCAGCATGCAGCTCTTTGGCCCCTTGAGTGTGGCTCTTCCACAAAATACCATGGCTTGGAGGAGTCTGTTTTGAAAAAGTGGCGTTAGAAGTATAAGTTTAAAAAAAAATGGCTCTCAAAAGAAATTTCAATTGTTGTACTGTTGATATTTGGCTCTTTTGACTAATGAGTTTGCCGACCACTGGAACCAAGGAACCATGAAAGATATTTGGCATGATAGACTTGAAGGCCTGCCACAGAGATCTGAATGGAAGAAACACAGCTTTTTGCTCCTTGATAATTTCATAATTGACTTAACTGTCCTTTTTCTTTTGACAAGTTTTAACTGGTTTTTAGAGAGAGAGGAAGGAAGGGGGAGAAAGAGAAAAACATCAATGTGAGAGCCAAACATTGATCCGCTGCCTCCTGCACGCTTCCTACCAGGTATCAAGCATGTGTCCTGACTGGAAATTGAAGTGGCAACCTTTCCATGCATGGGACAATGCCCAATCAACTGAGCCACACCAGCAGAGCGGCCTGGGGTTTTTTGTTTGTTTTTAATACATTTTTGTTGATTTCAGAGAGGAAGGGGAGGAAGAGAGAAAAAAAATCAATGATGAGAAAGAATCATTGATCATCTGCCTCCTGCACTCCCCTACTGGAGATTGAGCCTGCAAACCGGATTCGGACCTGGGACCTTTCAGTCTGTAGGCCCATTCTCTACCCACTGAGCTAGGACCTAACTGTTCTTAAGTGATTATAAATAATGCTGGTGAATATCTACAGTGAAAATATATATATATATATATATATATATATATATATATATATATATTGTGCTTGAAATGCTTACTTTTTTTTCCCACCAGTTTTTCTTTCTTTTTTTTCCTTCTTTTTTTTTTTTTTTTTTTTTTTTTTTTTTGTCCTAAAAGAGTCAAACTACTGATTTGAAGTGCAACTTCCCAGCTTTGATGATGATGATGATGATGATGATGATGGAGGTGATGGTGATGGTGATGGTGATGGTGAAAGAACTACCTGCATTTCCAAGCAGTCCCCTGGCCAGGCTGCCTGAGTGCCTATGGTCCACACATTGTTTTGTTGAATTCTCTCCACAGCCCATGAGGCAGGCACAGCCCCCTGGACTGTGCGTTCCATGAGGGCAGAGCTTGTTACCACTGCATACAAGCATCTAGAACATACCGCGGTTACAGGTTCAATCCCCAGCCTCAGTAGGAGTGCAAGCAGGAGGCAGCCAATTCATTCATCTCTCTCACATCAATGTTTCTCTCTCTCTTTGACTATCTCCCCACTTCTCCCTCCCTTCCACTCTGCCTAAAAATATCAATGGAAAAAATATCCTTGGGTGAGGATTTTTAAAAAGAAAAGGTAGAGAGGAGAATGGCATTAGAGAAAGAGGCATTTTGGAAAGATACAGGAAGAACTTGTCAACAGGATGAGCAGCATGTTTTTAAATGGATTGTGATTTAGGTTACACAATAATTTAAAACTCTTGCAGCAGTATTTCCCAAAGGTGGCCACACACACTCTGTTTACAGTGTTACCTGAACTTGCCTCCATCCAGAGCTGGGGCCCAAGCCCCCTGCCCTTGAGCCTGGGCAGACCTCAGTAATTGCCTAAAGTCCTTCTGCAGCACAGCATTGTCCTGGGCCTCTCTTGGGACATGAGCCTTGAAAATCTGAGCTGACGGAAGACTGAATCTCCTGGGGCTCCTATTTGGGGACTCATTTAGAGGCCACTGAAAGAGAAAGGCCTGAGGATGCCCCATCTCCAGACCATCAGCTGTTTGCATCGTCCAGGCAACACATGCCAGACATGGAAGGAAGGGAGGAACCAGAACCATCAGGTGATTCCCACCTTGGTTTTCAAGCTACCCCAGCTTCTGCAGAGTGGACAGAAATGAAAAGGCCCCACCAGAGCTGCTCAAATTGCAGTTTTGTGAGCCATATAAACATTGCTATGGCCCTAGCTGGTTTGGCTCAATGGATAGAGCATCAGCCTGCAGACTGAAGGGTCCCGGGTTTGATTCCAGCCAAGGGCACATGCCTGGGTTGCGGACTTGGTCCTTAGTAGGGGGCATGCAGGAGGCAGCCAATCAATGATTCTCTCTCATCATTGATGTTTCTATCTCTCTCTCCCTCTTCTTTCTTCTCTAAAATCAATAAAATATGTTTTTAAAAGACAATAACAACATGGCTATGGTTTCTCATGCTCTTGGTGGGAATGGTGGCCTGGAGTAGACAAAGGGGTGTGGACTGTGGAGCTGCTCCACATCCTGCTACACTATGCCCACTAGTGCTGCTGTATGAAAAGTCCCAGCCACAGTGTGACCCCTGCACCCCTGGATCTAGCTCTGCCACCTCTCCAACTGTCTACAGTGATGCTATGGTACTACTCTGCCCCTCCAATAGACGGGCAAGCCCACTACCTCTCTTAAAAAAGGATCCCTTCTCACTCCTACAGCATCACGTTCCCTCTCAATTGGATCATTAATACAAATGACAAACACCTTTTTATTAATTCTACCCTTAAAAAAAAAATACTGTCTTGGAGCTTCAGGTCAAGATGGCAGTGTAGGTAAATATGGTACTTGCATCCTCCAACAACCGCATCAAAATTACAACTAACTTGCAGAGCAACCATCATTCAGAACCACCTGAATTCTAGCTGATCAGAAGTTGTACAACTAAGGATATAAAAAAGAAGCCACACTGAGACTGGTAGAAGGGGCAGAGGTAAGGAATGGGCTGGTCTCACACCCACATGTGGTGGTTAAAAATAAAAAAGGGATATCTCAGCTGCAGAAGTTCCCTCTGAGGATTGAGGAGGTCCCAGCCCCACACCAGGTCCCCCAGCCCAGGGTTCCAGTGTCAGGAAGAGAAATCCCCATAATTATGGCTGTAAAAACCAGCAGGGGTTGTGGATGAGTGAGACAGCTAGAGTCCCAGGTGTTCCTCTTAAAGGGCCATTGGAAAACACAAATATTTACATTACAATTCATAGCAGTAGCAAAATTACAGTTATGAAGTAGCAACGAAAATAATTTTATGGTTGGGGGTTACCACAACATGAGGAAGTGCATTAAAGGGTTGCGGCATTAGGAAGGCTGAGAACCATTGTTTTAGTGTTTCTTGTATAGCCTTCTGACATGTTAGCCATCCAATTTAACTCTGGGTTTAACTCTCCTCTGAAGGGAGGCACTGAAGACTTTCTTTAACTCTACTTGTCACTTTGTGAAATTTCATTCCAAATGGATTATTTCACACTAAATCATTTTGACCCAACATGAGATTTGAAAGCAGCTTTAACAAAGTTTTGTAAAGTCTTTATAGAGATACTCTATCATTGATGTTTTTATCTCCCTCTCCTTCTCCCTTCCTCTCTGAAAAAAATAAAAATATTCTTTTAAAAAAGATAGTCTCTTCAATAAATGCTATTGGGAAAATTGAACAGGTACATCTAAAAAATGCAACTAGACCATCAACTTACACCGCACACAATAATAAATTCAAAATGTATAAGACTTAAATGTAAGTTGTGAATCATAAATATCCTAGAAGAGTCAGGCCGGCATAGTTCAGTGGCTGAGTTTCAACTATGAACCAGGAGGTTATAGTTCGATTCCCAATCAGTGCATAGGCCCTGGTTGTGGGCTTGATTCCCAAAGTGGAGCATGCAGGAGGCAGCCAATCAATGATTCTCTCTCAGTCATTGATGTTTCTATCTCTCCCTCACATTTCCTTTCTGAAATCAATAAAATTATGTATTTTTTTTAAATCCTAGAAAATATACATTGAGTGGTCAGATTATTATGAGCTCTGAACGCATAATAATCTGGCCACTCTGTGTGTGTGTATGTGTGTGTGTGTGTGTGTGTGTGTGTGTGTGTGTATTAGAGGCCCGGTGCATGAATTTGTGCATGTGTGGGGTCCAGCCAGCCTGGCCAGGGGGAGGGATTATGGGTTGGCTGGCCTGCCTGCTAGTTGAACACCTGGTCGAGGAGACAATTTGCATATTAGCCTTTTATTATATAGGATATACACTGAGTGGCCAGATTATTAAGCTTTCAGAGATCATAATAATCTGGCTACTCAGTATATATAGGCACCTGACATCTTGTAGCAGAATTTTCACTAATACATTTCCTAGGGCAAGGGAAACAAAGGAAAAATAAACAAATGGGACTACATCAAATTAAAAAGCTTCTGCATAGCCAAAGGTATTACTAACAAAATGAAAAGGGAGTCCAGGCCGTGTGGCTCAGAGGTCAAGCCAGTTCATGGCTTAATTCCCAGTCAGGGCACATGCTTGGGGTGCCAGCTCCATTCCCAGTAAGAGTCATGCATGAGGCAGCCAATCAATGATTCTCTTTATTGATATTTCAACTTCTCATTCCCTTTCTCTTCTCTGAAATCAATAAAATAATATTGGAACCCACAGTATGAATGTTAATTTCCAAAATATATAAAGACCTCATACAACTCAATACCAGGAAGCCAAAAAAAAAAAAATGGGCAAAGAACCTGAATAGACATTTCTCTAAAAGGACATACAAATGGTCAATAGGCATATGAAAAAATGCTCAATGTATCTAATCATCAGAGAAATTTAAATTTAAACTACAGCCTGGTTGGTGTGGTTCAATGGCTGAGCATAAATCTATGAACCAGGAGGTCATGGTTGGATTCCTGATCAGGGCACAGGCCGAGGTGCCTGATCCCCAGTACAGGGGTGTGCAGGAGGCAGCCAATTGGCAATTCTCTCTCATCACTGATGTTCCTCTTCCTCCCCTTCCTTCCCCTCTGAAATGAATAAAAATAGATTTTAAAAATATATAAAGCACACACCTACCCACACAAAATACATTACAGTGGTACTCTTAAGAGAAATTTATGTAAATGGACCATACAGTTTGTTACTTCTCATATCACAAAACTTTAATACTCCCCACTGGCTCTACGTTATCTTCAAATTTTTTCTCAAATTTTGCAATATTTTATCTCTTAAAAGCTTGGCTCAGTGGTAGAGCGTCGGTCTGCGGACTGAGGGGTCCCAGGCTCGATTCCGGTCAAGGGCATGTACATTGGTTGTGGGCACATCCCCGGTGGGGGGTGTGCAGGAGGCAGCTGGTCGATGTTTCTCTCTCATCGACGTTTCTAGCTCTCTATCCCTCTCTCCTCCTCTCTGTAAAAAATCAATAAAATATATTTTTTTTAAAAAAAAAACACCTCAGGTTTATTTGTAATTTTCTTATTCAAAAACAATGAAAGGAAATAGTCAACTCAAAATGTCAGTGGCTGCCCTGGCTGATGTAGGTTGAAGTGTCATCCTACACAGCAAAAGGTGACAAGGTTCAGTTCCCAGTCAGGGCACATACCCAGGTTGTGGGTTCCATCCCTGGTCAGGAACATATGGGAGACAGTCAATCAATGTTTCTCTCTCATATAAAGGTTCTTCTCTCTCCCTCCCTTTGTCTCTAAAAAAAAAAAAAAAAAAAAAATCATAGTCAATACCTTACATTTGTATAATATCTATAACTTTGTGTTCTAATATTCCATAACTTTTTAAAAATGTTTTATAGCTATCTTCAACAAATCAACAAATGACAAGTGCTGATGAGGATGCAGAAAAAAAAAAAAGGAACCCTCATGCACTGCTGGTGGGAACACAGACTGGTGCAGCCACTGTGGAGAACAGTATGGAGTTTTCTCAAAAAACTAAAAATGGAACTCCCATTTGACCCAGTAATCCCACTTCTAGGAATATATCCCAAGAAACTAGAAACACAAATCAGAAAGGATATATGCACCCCTATGTTCATAGCAGCACAATTTACCATAGCTAATACTTGGAAACAGCCTAAGTGCCTATCAGCAGATGATAAAACAGGAAAATAAACAAATGGGGCTACATCAAATTAAAAAGATTAGAAAACTTGGTACATCTACACAATGGAACACTATGCTGTGGTAAAAAAGAAGAAATTCTTACAATTTGCAACAGCATGAATGGAATTGGAAAGCATTATGCTAAGCAAAATAAGCCAGTAAGAACAAGATAAATATCACATGATCTCACTCATTTATAGAATATAATGAACAACATAAACTGATGAACAAAAACAGATCTAGAGACAGAGAAGTATCAATCAGACCATCAAACCTTGGAGGGAAAGTATGGGAAAGGGGGATCAGGGGGAGAGAACAACCAAAGGACTTGTATGCATGCATATAAGCCTAACCAATGAACACAGACACCAGGGGTGGGAGAACATGAGTGGTAGGGTCAAGTGGGGAGAGATGAGGGGTAAGGACACATATGTAATACCTTAATCAATAAAAGGAAAACATTATAAACCTTTAATTTACAAACGCAATGCTAAACATATAAATGCCATGTGTTATATGCCGGTTCTTTTTTATTTCTTTATAACATTGACTACTTATTTCAAAGTTTATCTATAAATAATCACATCACATTTGCTTAGGAGAATTTGTGGAAGTGATTCTCCCTCCATCAGAGAAGCATTATTCCCAGAGGGGCAGTAGCTTTGTTCTTCTATATGCATATAGTATAGTGTCAGGAATATCATAGGCTGTTGAATTTACTGAGTATGATTAAATAATGAATAAACACATTAATGAATATTTAGAGTTGAGATAGAAACATCAATGATAAGAGAAAAATCATTGATCAGCTGCCTCCTACACACCCCCTACTGGAGATCAAGCCCAAACCGCGGCATGTGCCCTGACTGGGAATTGAACTGTGACCTCCTGGTTCAGGAGTCATACTCAGCCACTGAGCAACACTGACCACGCAAATATTCAATAAGTTTTTAAATGGAAGTTACTAAAAGATAGAGGCACAGAGAAGCTGCAAGCTGCATTTTACCCAAACATCTTTTTTTCCTTCCAGTTTTATAATTGACATATAACAGCACATCTTAATCCAAATTATTTATTTATTTATTTATTTATTTTACAGAGAGGAAGGGACAGGGATAGAGAGCTAGAAACATTGATCAGGCGCCTCCTGCACAACCCCCACAGTGGATGTGCCCGAAATCAAGGTACATGCCTTTGACCGGAATCGAACTTGGGACCCTTCGGTCCACAGGCCAACACTCTATCCAATGAGCCAAACCAGTTTTGGTGATTTTCTGACTTTTCTGAGGTCCCAGTAAGTGAAGGGATCTTTTGGGCAGAAAAACTATAATCGGGCTAAAGCTGACAATTCACTATGTAAGGAGCTAGCCCCTTAGCTACCTATCATCCCAGTCAGGATTGTTGCAGGCTTGGCCTGCGCAGGAAGCGGTCAAAGTAAGAGCAGATACTCGCTACTGCCCTGTCTCCGCCTGCAGTCCTTTGCTAGGCAAGGAAACAATCCAAGCAAGTAACCACCAAGCTCAGGGGTGCCACAACCCCTTTCACTATTTAACACAAAATGCTGTTCGAAAGAACGGTAAGTCCCTGAAAGAACTGCAAACCAGGTTGTGACTTACTTCTTGAGTAAGCATTGGTGCTGCTTCAAAGGGCCTGTTTTCTATCATTTAGCCTCTCATTGTCACCTTCCTGCCCTTATTCTCCAATTTTTTCTTTCTCGGAAACTTCTTTGGGCATCTGTGCTCCTCTGTCCTCTCTTCTCCTTGGCCAGTCATCATCTGACACTTCTCCAACCATTCCCTTAATGTAACTGGTGATTTTAAATAATCTTCTGCTTAACTTATGACGAGCGCCTTGACTTTATCCTTTATGAAGTGTCCAGGAAATGGTAATAATCACTAATTCTAGAACATATAGCGAACCATCTGTTGCGCTGCCTCAGGCGGGTCGTCCTTCCAGCCAGCTGCGGGCTCAGGTGCTCTGGGCCTGAAAAGCCCGCATCCCTCCAAGGCTTCCGGGTCACCTTAGGGGGGGGGGGGGCTTTGGGGGTGTTTAGCCCAAGAGCTAATCTCATAAGCGATCTATTAATCCCCCTTAATTCTGCCACCAGAGCAGCCTCCATCCGTGTTCTCGGCAGGAAACGGCTCTCTTCTCTCACGCTGTTTCCAACTCAGAGGTCCTTGGGTCTCACTGGGGGCCCCTGTCAATACTTCCAGGGCCTCAGCGCTGGGGCGCGTTGGCCCCAACTCCCACTGTCCCAACACCCCCTCCTCGCCCCGCCCCCGCCGCAGGCCCCGCCCCGTCCGGCTGACCAATCCCCGGCTCCGCTCCGGGCGCGACACAATGGCGACTAGGTGGTCCCGGTTCCGGATGCCCGCCGTGGAGGCCCCGCCCCGCGGCTTGCTGCGTGTTTCCGGTTCCGTCTTGGAAGTACGACTGCGTTGCGTCCTCCTGGAAAAGGTGGGGTTCCGTGGGGCAACCGAGCAGGGGTCGCGCCGGGGGAAAAGCAGGTGGGGGTGCGGGTTCCGGGCTGCAGCTCCGGGTGTGGGGGCGCGGGCCGAGGGCAGCGGCTCCTGAAGCTGCTGCGCACAGGCCGCTGGCTGTGGACTCGGCCTGTGGCGCTCCGGCCTCGGAAGCCCCGCCCAGGGCGCGCAGCCAGGGTTTCCATGGTGATGGTAAACAAGCCTCAACTGCCTGAGCTCATAATTGATTGGCTGCCCGGGATTGGGCCTGTAAACCAGGCAGGTGCCCTTGACCACAATAGAACCTGGGACCCTTAAGTCTACAGGCTGAGTGCTCTATTCACCAGCTATGGCAGTTGACTCTTGTATATTCCCTGACCATGTTTCAGACTGCACCTTGGAGTTGAAACTGGTCTGGCTCGGTGGATAGAGCATCGGCCTGCGGACTGAAAGGACCCAGGTTCGATTCTGGTCAAAGGCATGTACCTTGGTTGCATAACCCCAGTAGGAGGTGTGCAGGAGGCAGCTGATCAATGTTTCTAACTCTATTCCTCACTCTCCTCTCTGTAAAAAAATCAATAAAATATATATTTTTAAATAACTTTTTTTGTTTTAGATTCAAATAAAATAAACCCATAATGAATGAAAAAAAGCAAAGGAATATTTTACATTTCTTTAATAACACAAAAGATAATATAACTAATGATAATAGTAACAATAGTAATATGTGTACTTCACTTAACTGTGAGCTGATCAATAAGAGTCTTACAGTTCTCGTCAGGCACCACTTGGAAGAACATTCGAACTGAATGAAGAGAGAAGAAAAAACTCAAAGTATCAAGAAAATATGATTCAAACTATTTGAAATTTGGATTTGTTCAAGAACGTGGTAGTGAGGAGAGAAACCAAGATGGTGGCATAGGGTAGACACCCGAATGCAGCCTACCACAACAAATTTGAATTTAGAACTGAAAAACAGGGGAGGCATTGCCCTGAAGCGCCAGACGGCTGGCTGAAAGGAGGCTCTGCCATCTGGGAAGGAGAGAGAAGGCACGCTGAACCTCAGGAACTGTGAAGGTACGGAGAACTGTGTGCGCGAAAAGGCGCTGGCTTAATCCCGGTGCGGAGAGGAAGGGCCGGACCGAGATTGCTGCTGGCTTACTCCCTGCACGCAGAGAGGGCGGGCCGGGCTGAGTTCGCTACTGGCTTACTCCTGGTGCGGAGAGGGCGAACAGCTAACGCGGCTGGCTTTCTTGTCCGGGAGGAAAACAGAATCAGCCTATTGCTCTGATAAACGGCCCCAGACAGGGAGAGGCCAGACTGTCAGGCAGTGGGCAGAGATCTCTTGGAGGTGTGTGAAGCCAGAGGCCATTACTGCGGGACTTGGGAAGGAGCCGAAGGGAAAACAAAGTTTGTCTGCACCAACCCGAGACTCTGCCCTATCTGTGGCTGAGCACAGAAGCTCTCCCAGAGGCTGGCTTTCTCTAAGGAGGGACTTGCAGGAATCCAAAGCTTGTCTGCGCCTTTACCAAAGAGGTGCGTGCGTGCCTGCAACCAATCTTCCAAAACTCTCCACGAACAGGACTTTTCTAAGGCGAGACTGACAGGGAACCAAAGATTGTCTGCGCCACCCCGAGACCCCGCCCTATTCAAGCAGAGTACAGAAACCTTCCTAGCTAAGACACTGCTGATCCTCACAGCCAATTGGCTTGGAGATCAACGCTTCCCAGTGATACCAACAATAAGCAAGGCTTAACAACAAGACTGCACACACAGCCCACAAAGGGCTACACCAAGACTGTCCACTGCAGGTAACTGGGAAGGCTGTGCTACTGGGCTCTACCAGAACACCTAGCACACAAAGCTATTCCATCAAATCAGGGAAACAACTAAAATGCAGACAAGAAGAAGGACACAAAGGAAGGAGATGGAGGAAAAGAAAAGATTGGACATTGAGTTCAAAACTACAGTTATAAGGTTATTCAACAATATCCTAAAAAAAGGCCGATAAAATAAATGAGACCTATGAGGATATGAAAAGGAGCAACTAGAAATAATAAGGGATCAACAAGAAATGAAGAAAACATTGTCTGAAATAAAAAATATTATACAAAGTCCTAAAAACAGACTGGAAGATCGCAAGAATCAAGACAAAGATTTAGAACACAAAGAGCCAGAGGACACTCCTCTGCAGAAGGGAGAAGATAAGAGAATCCAGAAAGTTGAAGATAGTGTAAGAAACCTCTGGGACAATTTCAAGCGAATCAACATCAGAATGATGGGGATTCCAGAAGAGAGAGAGCAAGATACCGAAAGAGTACTAAAAGAAATAGTGACAGAAAACTTCCCCCACCTGGGGAAAGAAATAGACTTACAAGTCCAGGAAGCCCACAGAACCCCAAACAAAAGGAATCCAAGGAGGACCACACCAAGACATATCATAATTAAAATTCCAAGAGCAAAAGACAAAGAGAGAATATTAAAAGCAGCAAGAGAAAAGCAGGTAGTGACCTATAAAGGAGCACCCATAAGATTGTCAGCTGATTTCTCAACAGAAACCATGCAGGCCAGACGGGAATGGCAAGAAATATTCAAGGTGATGAATAACAAGAACCTACAGCCAAAAATAATCTACCCAGCAAAGCTATCACTCAGAATCAAAGGACAGATAAAGAGCTTCACAAATAAAAAAAAGCTAAAAGAGTTCACCACCAAACCAGAATTATATGAATTGCTGAAGGAGGTTATTTAGGAAGAGGAAGAAGATAAAGATAAAAATTATGATCAACAAATACATAGCTATCAACAAGTGAATCTAAAAACCAAGGGAATTTAAAAATCTGATGAACAATATTAACTGGTGAATATAATAGAATCAGAGGTATGGAAGGGGAGTGGACTGACGATTCTCAGGGAAAAGGGGAGTGGGGGTGCGGGAAGAGACTGAACAAAAACTGTGCACCTATGGATGAGGACAATAGGGGATGGGGAAAGGACAGAGGGTGGGGTGGGAACCTGGTGAAGGGGAGCAATTGAGGGGGGGAAGAGGATCACATTTGTAATAATCTGAACAATAAAGATTTATTTAAAAAATTTATTAAAAATAAATTTTAAAAAAAGAACATGGTAGTGAACTGAATCCATGGCTGCTTTGTGTTGTGTGTTCTGAGAGTTTATCCAATGATACCACATGAAACTTTCAAAACTTGAAAGACACTTGCAATCAAAACACCCGGATTTAGCTAAAAAACCTCTTGAATATTTTCAAAGAATGCATGAAAATATGCAAAAGCAAGTAAAATGACTGTTATAGATAAATCCTTATTAAAGGCTTCTCATCCAGTAGCACTTCAGATAGAGAAAAATAAAAAATCATATACGGTTGGAGAAAAATTAAGCCTTGCATGTTACAAACCTATGAAGAGGTTTTGAGAAAGCAGGCTGTCTGGAAACTGAAAGCAATTCCTATGCCCGCTAACACTGTCAAATGCAGAACTGAAGTCATGGTGAAGATATTGAAAAGTTATAAAAATAGTGAAAAATTCATTTTATTCAATTCAACTTGATGAATCAACGGACGTAAGTAACAAGTTACTTCTCTTGTTTTGTGAGGGTTGAGTGTGAAGGTAAGTTACAGGAAGAACTACTTTGTTCAGCTTGCCAGGTAGATCAACGAGTTCTGAGGTTTTTAAAGCACTTAATAGTTATTTCCTGGAACACGGAATTGAATGGAAAAGATGTATTGGGATATGTACAGATGGTACCGCAAACATGACTGACATTTTCTGGAATTGTTGCAAAGGTGAAAAATGTTCACCCAGATATTTTGTCTACACAGTGCATTATACATCGTGAGCAACTTGTGAAAGAAAAAAAAATGTCGGATATCAACAACAAGCAAGGCTTAACAACAAGACTGCACACACAGCCCACAAAGGGCTACACCAAGACTGGCCACCTCAGGTAACTGGGAGGCTGACTCACTGAACCATATAGGACACCTTAGCACACAAAACCACCCTACCAACTCAGGGAAGCTGTGAAAATGCCAAGACAAGGAATTAGATCACAAACAAAAGAAATGGAGGAAAAGAAGAGACTGGATATAGAATTCAAAACCACGCTTATAAGGTTTTTTAAGAATTTCCTAGAAAAGGTCGATAAGACCTATGAGGAGATGAAAAGGGATCAACAAGAACTAATAAGGGATCAACAAGAAATAATCAGGGATCTACAAGAAATAAAGAATACATTGTCTGAAATAAAAAATATTATACATGGTCCTAAAATCAAAATGGAAGATCACAAGAATCAAGTCAAAGATTTGGAACATAAAGAGCCAGAAGATACTCCTCCACAGAAGCAAGAAGACAAGAGAATCCAGAAAGTTGAAGATGATTTAAGAAACCTCTGGGACAACTTCAAGTGAACCAACATCAGAATTATGGGGGTCCCAGAAGATGAGAGAGAGCAAGATATCGAAAACATACTAAAAGAAATAGTGACAGAAAACTTGCCCCACCTTGTGAAAGAATTAGACTTACAAGTCCAGGAAGCGCAAGAACTCCAAACAAAAGGAATCCAAAGAAGACCACCCCAAGACACATCATAATTAAAATTCCAAGAGCAAAAGACAAAGAGAGAATATTAAAAGCAGCAAGAGAAAAGATGGTAGTTACCTATAAAGGAGCATCCATACGATTGTCAGCTGATTTCTCAACAGAAACCATGCAGGCCAGACGAGAATGGCAAGAAATATTCAAGGTGATGAATAGCAAGAACCTACAGCCAAAAATAATCTACCCAGCAAAGCTATCACTCAGAATTGAAGGCCAGATAAAGAGCTTCACCAATAAAAAAAAGCTAAAGGAGTTCATCATCAGCAAACCAGAATTATATGAATTGCTGAAGGGGGTTCTTTCAGAAGAGAAAGTAAATAAAGATAAAAACTATGAACAACAAATATGTAACTATCAACAAGTGAATCTAAAAACCAAGGAAATTAAAAAAAAAATCTTATGAACAATATTAACTGTTGAATATAATAGAATCAGAGGTATAGAAGGGGAGTGGACTGACGATTCTTGGGGAAAAGGGGAGAGGGGGATGTGGGAAGAGACTGAACATAAACTGTGCACCTATGGATGAGGACAATGGGGGGTGGGGAAAGGGCAGAGGGTGGGGTGGGAACCTGGTGGAGGGGGAAAAATGAGGAACTTTTGTAATAATATGAACAATAAAGATTTATTTTAAAAAAATGTCCCCAGAGCTACACAAAGTATTATCAGATGTTATTAAAATTAAAAATGAAATTCAACACAAAGTGCTCAATTATCACATATTTGAGGCACTTTGTGAAGAAATTGGTTCCCAGTATACTCACCTTCTTCATGCTGAGGTGAGATGGCTGTCAAGGGGCAAGATACTAACCTGACTATTCACCCTGCACGAAGAAGTCAAAATATTTTTCCAGTGGCAAAATAATCCAAAATTACAAGAACTCTCTCCAATGATGAGTGGGTAGCCAAGCTTGCATACCTGGCAGATATTTTTACGCAATTAAATGAACTAAATATATCCTTGCAAGGACACCTTAAGGACATGTTCACACTATGAGGTAAAACTGATGCTTTTCAAAAGGAAATATTACTGTGTCAACGCTGTTGGCTGAAGAATATCTGCAGATGTTTTCAGTTGGATGAATATATGAGAGAGAAGAATGTCAAACGGCAGGTGGTAACCATTGTTCAACAGCACCTACAATCGCTCACAGGATCATTTTTACCCAAGGAAAGAAGATCCCAGACATGGTAATATGGGATAGTAGATCCATTTGCAGCAAAAATTGCACGAATTTAAGCACGAATGAAAAAGAAAGCCTCATTGGTCTATCATTCGACAAGAGTCTTTCACAGTTAAATTCCAGTCATCCTTATCAAGACCCCATTTTTGGATCTCCATTAAAAGTGGATACCCAGCCAAGACCGGTTTGGCTCAATGGATAGAGCATCGGTTTGGGGACTGAAGGATCCCGGGTTTGATTCCGGTCAAGGGCATGTACCTTGGTTGTGGGCATATCCCCATTAGGGGGTGTGCAAGAGGCAGCTGATCGATGACTCTCATTGATGTTTCTAACTTTCTGTCTCTCTCCCTTCCTCTCTATACAAAATCAATAAAATATATTTAAACAAATAAATAAAATAAAAGTGGATACCCATTGCTGAGTGAAAAAGCAATGAAAATTTTTATTCAATTTTGAACAACATATTTGTGTGAAAAAAAAACAGTTTCATCTGTCACAGCAATTAAAACTCTGTACTGGTCTTGGCTTGAAATAAATAGACTCTTCATTTTGCAGTAACATCATTGGAGCCAAAAATACATAAACTTATTTCATGCAAATAGGAGCAGATATCACACTAAAAATGTGTAATACTGAGGAGAAACCAAGATAATGGCATAGGTAAACACCTGAACTTGCTGCCTTGCACAACATTTCAAAACTACAACTAAAAGACAAAATGGACATAATCCAGAACCACAGGAAGGCTGACTGGGTGGAAATTCTACAACTATCGATAGAAGGGAAGAGAAAAGCACACTTGAGATTCAGAGGAGCTGCAGAAGTAAAGTGGAGAGGTATAGAGGCGCACACATGGAAAGGGCTGGCAACTGAGTATGTGGCTGGCTTTTCAATCCACAGGGAGACAAAGCCCCCACTACTCTGAACTCCAGTTCCAGGTGAGACTCTGGGGACCCAGACTTATACGGGGAGCAACTGGATTGTCTGGCACCAGGTGGAAACTCAGGGCAGCTTTCTCTCAGAGGTGCTTGCAACAATTAGTAAGGGACACTGAGACCCAGGGGCCTCTTAGGGCAGGGCTGATGGGAAGCCAGTGCTGTTTGCTCTGCCCTGAGAATCTACCCCATCCTAGCTGAGCACAAAGGCTTTTGCATATGAATGGCCTGGTCCTTTGAAATCTAAACTTACCTAACAAACTGTAGCTGAGTCAGAGAGACACAGAACATCCAAAAAAAGGCCCAAGGCTCCACAGCAGCTTGTATTGCTTCACAGCTGGGCCTATCTGGGCACCTCCAAAACCCAAACAAAGAAGAGGAATCTGCAGACCTTTCCGTAGCTCCTCCTGAGTGACCTCAAGCAGAGGGTAAATTATCACCTCCTTGGAGACCCAAGACCCAGTGTACCCAGGGGTCAGAGTCAGACCATCCAGATTACAACTCCTGAGATCCATAAGGGACACACTCAGGGGGCAGACTCAATGAGCACCAAAGCCCCACTAAAGCAAGTCTTGCCTCATAAGGGTGTCTCCAGCACAGAAGTTCTCCCAGTGTAGACATAGCTGGTCATCACAGCCAATTGGCCTGGAGATCAATTCCTCCCAGTGATACCAACAACAATCAAGACTTAACTACAACAAGACTTTGCACACAGCCCATAAAGGAGTGCACCAACAGTGTCCACCTCAATAACTGGGAAGGCTGAGCCACTGGGCCCTATAGGACATCTAGCACCCAAAGCCACTTTATCAACTCAGGGAATCAGCCAAAATGCAGAGACAAAGAAACAGTCGCAAATGAAAGAAATGGAGGAAAGCAAACTACTGAATATAGAGTTTAAAACCACAGTTATAAGGTTTTTCAAGAATTTTCTAGAAAAGGCTTATAAATTTATCAAGACCTTCAAGAATATGAAAAAGGACCAACTAGAACTTAAGCATACACTGACTGAAATAAAAAATATTACACAGAGATTTAACAGCAGACTACAAGATCGCAAGAATCAAGTAAAAGATTTGAAATACAAAGAAGCAAAAACACTCAACCGGGGGAGAAAAAAAAAAGAATCCAAAAATATGAAGATAGTGTAAGGAGCTTTGGGATAACTTCAAGCATACCAAAATCCGAATTATGGGAGTGCCAAGAGAAGAGAGAAAGCAAGATACTGAAAACCTATTTAAAGAAATAATGACCAAAAACTTCCCCCACCTGTTGAAAGAAATAGATTTACAAGCACACAGAACCTCAAACAAAAGGAATCCAAAGAGGACAACAGCAAGATACATCATAATTAAAATGCCAAGAGCAAAAGACAGAGAATATTAAAAGCAGCAAGAGAAAAGCAGGTAGTTACCTATAAAGGAGCACCCATAGGACTGTCAGCTGATTTCTCTACAGAAACTATGAAGGCCAGAAGGGAGTGGCAAGAAATATTCAAAGTGATGAACAGCAAGAACCTACAACCAAGATTACTCTGTCCAGCAATGATACTTTATCATTCAGACTTGAAAGGCAGATAAGAAAAAGCTAAAGGAGTTCATCACCATCAAACCAATATTATATGAAATGCTGAAAGGTATTCTTTAAGAAGAGTAAGAAGAAAAAGGTAAAAATTATTAACAACAAATACATATCTATCAACAAGTGAATCTAAAACTCAAGTGAATAAAAAAACGTGATGAACAGAATAAACTGGTGAATATAATAGAATCAGGGGCATAGAAAGGGAGTGGAAATTCCAGGAGGGAAAGGGGTTTGGGGTGTGGGGAGAGTCAGGACAAAAATCGTACACCTATGCCCTAACCAGTTTGGCTCAATGGATAGAGCATCGGCCTGTGGATTGAAAAGTCCCAGGTTAAATTCCAGTCAAGGGCATGTACCTTGGTTTCGGGCACATCCCCAGTAGGTGGTGTGCAGGAGGCAGCTGATAGATGTTTCTCTCTCATTGATGTTTCTAACTCTCTCTTCCTCTCTGTAAAAAATCAATAAAATATATATTTTTTAAATCATACACCTATGGATGAGGACACTGGAGGGAGGTAAGGGCAGAGGGTGGGATGAGAGCCGGGAGGAGGGGAGCAATGGGGTAAAAAAAGAGGAACAACTAAAAAAAAAAAATGAACAACTGTAATCTGAACAATAAAGATTTAATAAAAATTTTTTAAATGTGTAATACCTAAATAAGCTTCAATTATTCCATAAACATTAAACTTACTTTAATAAATTTATTACAATTAAACAACCTTCAAAGACTTTGTTAGGATTAAATAAGTATAATGTTATATTAAATAGGTGCATTTCATATTAATACAAAGTAAGTTCTCTGATCATTATTTTGCAAATGTATCTTTTTTTTTTAATCATATTAGTGGTCCAAAGGATTTAAAATTATGAATTTAGTGGCCTGTGAGGTCCAAAATGTTTGCTACCGCTGCTATAACCGGCTTCCCCACCCCCAGCCAGGTGAGCAGACAGACTTCTTAGCGCTCCTGCAGGGAATCTGTCCACAGGGCTCAGACATTTGGTGGGAGTGAGAGCAACTCCTTGTAAATGTTTCAAATCAAAATGAGATATCACATAGTCTGAATAGTCAACTATTTCTCTAACACTGTATCAAAGACAGCAATGATTCCCTTCTCTGTTTCCCTCTGCCTGCTCCCAGAAGACCTCATTTCCACATTAGGTGTTTCCCCTCCTGAGCTCTGCCAAGTTACCCTTCATCTCCTCAGGTCCAGCATCTCACCCTCAGCTCTTATGTCTCCACATGGGTCTCATTTGCAGCGGTGACTCCTTCATCAGCTTGTGTCATTGGATACAAGATATCAGGCTTTTCAAGTGCTTCACGGCAATAGTCTTCTTACACTTCCATTTGTGTTTCCTTTACTGTGTGTGTGTGTGTGTGTGTGTGTTCTCCTGAATCATTTGTATATGACATTGTGTCAGGGAGAACCACAGTCTGTGTGATGGAAGTTTTTGGATGTAATCATGTTTCTTACCTTAAAAGTGTTACGAAGCGAGTCCCCAAGAGATGCACCACCGGAGCCAATTTGATTAAGCATGCTAGAATTTATTACAGATTCGAATTTGGACTCAAACCATGGCTGACGCAGCAGCCGGTAAACACCCAGGTAAGAGCCCTGATGGAGGGGCAGTCCCTCCAGAGCGCTCACACAAAAACACAGACAAACACACACCTACCGCGGCCAGTCAGGCTCTTCGGAATGGGGGTCCCTCATGGTCCTGGCTGGGGATTCCAGTCATGATCCCCAAGGACCACCAGGGAGCCGAGTCCGATGCAATAAACAAAAGAGCCATCTCTATGCTAGCATGGGCTATCCCACGCATGCCGGCAGCATGGTGGAAGAGAGCGAATATCGCCCAGTCCAGGGATTTTATTCAGGTAGGTGATGTCACTGCCTCGGCTAACCCTGATTGGCCCCTCAGGACTAAATTCTAAAGACTGGGGACGGCCTGCAGGGTTGGTTCCCAGTCACACTCTGCTTGACATTGGATGTGGCCCTATCTTGCCCATAATACAAAAGCAGAACTAAAGGTTATCTACAGTTTCTACCCCTGAAGCTACTGAGTCAGTGGGAGTCAATCTCCTGTAACTACCCTATTGTTTAAGCAAGCAATCGAAGGTAGAAGTCAGATAGCAAGGTTAAAATTCAAACAGCAGTTTTTACCCAAGTATGAGTGCTACCATATTTCAAAAAGAATATGATTTCATTGCCCGACTGGGGTGGCTCAGTGGTTGAGCATCTCCTATGAACCAGGAGGTCACGATTCAACTCCCATCAGGGCACATGCCCAGGTTGCGGGCTTGATCCCCAGTATGGGGTCTGCAGGAGGCAGCCAATCAATGATTCTCTCTTATCATTGATGTTTCTCTCTCCCTCTCCCTTCTTCTCTGAAATCAATAAAAATAAATTTTTAAATGATGTTATGTATATGAGAGATTATAAAAGGCATATTGAGCACTAATAAAAAGGCCAATGCATTCATCGGTAAGGCCTCAACCTTGTGAGTAGAGCACACATCTGAGACGCCATCTGTGGACCTGAGTCTGCACCTGCAGCTCAAGGTTGCAAACTGTTGGCCCCAGGTATGGGTGTATCCCCTGAAACACCCTGGTTCACCTTTGCCCTCAAGTTTAATGATTTCCTTGCTTTTCTTTGGAGTTTTACTACATTTGTGTGTCTCCTGAAAGGGCTTGTCCCTGAACACACTTTATCCATGGCCTTGTGCCTGTGTCTTCCTCTCGGGGCGTAGGATTCAGCCTCAGGCAGGGGCCAGCCTCGTCAGGTGAGCCTTTTTGGTGTTGTCTTCCTTATGATCAGACACTAGCTTGCGGGAGTGGGGGCTGGAACAAGACTGTCAGCAGGGTTTTACACCCACCCCATCTTGGTGCTTCCCGGAGAGCTAGAGCCCAGCCTGCTCCCTCTCCTGACCCCGCAATCATGTGCCAAAGGATCTGGAAATAACCGACACAGTGCCATCCTCTATATTTAATTAGCTTCGCGTTTTTCATTAGCACAACATCCAGTTGCTGACCTGCTGACCTATTTATCCAGCCCATAGGGTAGGAAAATCTCTCAAATCTAAAAGGCAAGCTCAGCCTTTGGAAGCTAGCTTTGTATATGCAAAAGGTAGAAAGTGTTAATAAAATCTTATAGTGGTAGATGCTCTAGAGCTCATCGCTTTACAGGGTGATTCGGAAAACCTGGCTGTCAGTTTGCCTGCTGTCTGTGCCATTTTTGCCCCCTGGGGCTGTCCTTGTGACCTAGTTCTACATCAGACCTCACAGAAGTTCACACCGTTTCATTCTGGTATTGCTGGTTACCGAGACCATTTAACCAGGCCATTCAATCTTGTGTTTGGCACATGGTTTCTGCTTTCCTGCCGTGCTTGCCTCAAGATCCATGTTAAGCTAAAAAAAAAAAAAAAAAGAGAAACTGCATGTCCAAGCCAGGACCGTCTCAAAGCCCGGATGAGGAGGACTGGAGTGGGTGCTCAGCCAAGGGCACTACACAGAGACTCCGGGTCCAGGATCCTCAGCCTCGGCTAACATCACCGGACAACCGTCCCAGGGAAGTGCGTGAGGGCTTCTGGGCAGAACAGAAACAAGGCAATGTCACACCTGTGCTGGGGCTCTGGCCTGTGTTTTGGGAAAGCATAGAGATAAGAGCATTGTTGCCTCGTGAATTGGCCCTGCATTGCCCTCGGCGTGCAGGGGGAACGACGTCACACACAGGCCGACGCCCACACACTGACCTGTCCCAGGAGCTGACAGCGTAGTGAGAGCCTGGGGCCTGCTGCCCGCCCCGGCTGAGATGATAAATGACTGGGCTCATGCCCCAGGCACATGGTCTGGCCCAGAGGGTGAGGCAGCGAGGCAGAGAAGGCACTTGAGCCAGGCTGGACACCTGTGAGGTAGACCCGTGGGGACGGCAGCTGGGTCCAGGCCACCGTGGCCGAGTGCATGGACCCTGAGTAACGACTTCTGAGTTGGCACCAGCTCTGCCACCACAGGCTGGGCCTCTGTATTTCCCTTCTTCTGTTCTATGGAATCATGAGGAGCACCTCCTCCCTTGCCCCCGAACCTTAAAAGAGGACATATGTCTAAAGAGTACAGACCAGCACAGCATGATGAATGCCTGTGGTTTGCACTCACAGGCCTCACGGAAGTCTTCCTTTGAGCTTTGGTGACCAGGTTCATCTCCTGGAGATCAGCTGAGATCATGGTAGGAGCTTCATCAAGGCCACTCCCGGCAGGGCAGGGGTAGGCCCGGGAGCACTGCAGTGTGCATCCATTGCTTCCCTGGGACTGTATTGTTCCTGATCCACTGCACCTGCCCAAGCTCCCAGCCTGGCTGGGCTCCTCCCTACCAATAGTTCCTGCCTCAGATTTTGCCTCCAGTTCAGAGCAGGAATCCTGCTCACCCAGGAGCAGGGTGAGCGAGCAAACAGCCGTGGCGAACTTTATTCCATGTACATAGGCCTGAGGGTGAACTCTGAGCAATGGGCTGGAAGGCGGTCCCGGTCATCCTCAGAGCCGTTGCCTGGCACATTGCTAAGCATGCCCCACACCTGACGCTTGTCAGAGGGCTCTAGGGTCTGTCACTAGGACTTATAAAGCTACAGTGTCCCCTGCTAACATTCACATCTTACTACCCTTTGAAGTAACATTGCAGTAAATGCCCACCAATAAGCATCTGTGCGTGCCCTTAATTATTTCTTAGAATAAATTTTTGGTGATAGAACTATTGGGCTTGTGTAATAATTTTGACACAAACAAGCTGCTACCAATTTGCACTTTTACCAGCAACAAATTAGCACTCATGGTTCCTGAGCCCTTGCCAGACATATATTTTATAGTCTCTATATGTCTTTGTCAATTTCAGAGATGAAAGATTATGTCTCTTTGTGAAATATAAAAAGTTCCCATAAAAGTATATTGGTTGGCTGTTGCCGGAATACTGTACAACAAACAGCCAGGCAGTCTGTGGAGTGGAAGATGAGATTTGTTTCACATTCAGCACCTGTGAGGTGTCTGGGCCTCAGCCAATAGGCTTGGCTCAGCCCCAACTCCAGCGTGTGCTCGGGTCTTCTACCTTGGTCTCACTCTCCTGGGACCAACGGGCAACCTGGGTATGTTCTTCGGCTGGCAATGACAGACACATGAGACCCTGCTACATCACAGCCACCGGAGTTTCAAAGCAAATCACCTGCCAAGCCAAGTGTCAAGGGGCAAGAAGTCCATGCCCCTTACCATGATGGCACAGTGGAAGCCACTGCTGCTGGCAAGTGAAGCATCCAGATCAGTAATTCCCCCCGATTGTGCAGCTGAATGCTGTCCCAGGCCCATGAGCAGCATTTCTTCCTTGGGAGGCCTGCCTGCTGGGAGTGCCTTGGGCCAGTGGACAGATTTAGATAGGAAGATCGGAGAAGGTAAGTTCTGAAGCAACAATGAGCTTGTAACGCTTGGAGAACTGCCCTGGAGCCAGTGTGAGCAGAGCGAGGAACAGGGGAGGTGGGAGGGAGCCAGGCGCCATGTCACGGTGACATGCTTCATTTAAAACGTGGGGAGAGTGGGCTGGGATCCAGAGCAGCAACAGGGAGAATGTGTTCTCGGGCTTTTGCAGTTCAGAGCAGACAGTGGAAGCGGTGGGGAGCGATGGGATGTAGACGCAGACAGCACAGGAGACGGGAGAGAAACAGGCTAAGCTGGGCCTTCAGGAACAGTGGTTTGGAGAGTCAGCACACACAACACCATGGCCAGGTAACTCCACCTGGGGGTGGGAGGGTCAAGAAAAAGAGGAAATATAAACATAACCAATGGATACAAGACGGGGGTGGGGGGAGGAAGGGGGGAAAGACATATGAGGGGGGGTAGGAGAGGCTGGGGGGAGATCAAAGAGGGGGAAAGGAGACATATGTACTACTATTTGTTATGCTTCAAACAATAAAAATTTAAAAAAAGAAATAAAAAAAGAAAAAGTAAAGTCCAAGAGCTAAGCCTACTTTCTCCAGGTGGAGAAAGTGAGATTCAGGGGGTCCATGGAATATCACCCCAACCTGGGTAGGAAAAAAGGCCCAAGAAAGGGGAAAGGCGAGCTTGGAGATGTGGGTGAGAGCTGGCTGGAACGGTATTGCCAGCGCAGGGTTGGTAAGTTCAGCCCCTCAACCTCTGTAAATAAGGCACCAAGGCCACTTCCCCAACAGGCTCTTTCTTCCCCTCGTGGTCATGGAGGGCCCACAACCCCACACTTCATTTACCAAGGACAGCACTCCCTCAGACCACACAGGCCTAGGCTCCGTCCTGTGGCTCAGCATTGGGCGGACTGCCTCTTCCGGACACAGGGACGGGCCCTCAGAAGGCTCCTCGCTCTGCTCAGCACGCCCCAACAACGTTATTATTTTGAGGGGAAAAAAGAAAGGAATGGCTATTGGGGAACAAGCAGCTTTGTTTTCAGGGACAGGGAGCGAGGACCTGGGAGGCCAGTGAATGTAGGAGGATCTCCAGCCCGGCGGACTGTGGGGGCCCTGAAGGACCTGTTTTCCCAAGGTCGAAGCCCCTCAGCTGTTCAGCTGCTCCCAGATACCTGCGCCTGGCGAGGCCGCGTCCTCTGGTCCAAGCGCCCCTCTCTCCAAAGGCCGGCTGTTTACCGTCACCATGACAACGCTGCTGCCCGGGCGGGCTGCGGGGGCGGGGCCCGAGGCCCCATTGTGATGCTCCCGGAGGGGAGCCCCGATTGGCCAGTCAGGCCTGGGGGGCGGGGCGGGGCGGGGCCAGCAGGGCCGCTGCCTTGAAGGGAGCCCGTGGTTAAGCCCTGACAAAGGCAGACAGAGGGAGAGGACGGCCCTTCTTACCACTATGGGATCACCACAGGGAGCTAAGAGGCACTAAGAGCAGGGACAGAAGCCTCACACACACTTTCCCCTGGCAAGGCCACCAACACCCACGTTCTATAAAAATAGTCTACCTCTGGCTACTCCTGCGCCCCCGTACTCCCCAAAGAAACGTATTCTTTAAAACCCATGGAACAGCCGAAACCGGTTTGGCTCAGTGGTAGAGCGTTGGTCTGCGGACTGAAAGGTCCCAGGTTTGATTTCCTCTGAAAGGTCCCAGGTTTGATTCCCGTCAGGGGCATGTACGTTGGTTGCGAGCACATCTCCGTAGCCTGGGTGTGCAAGAGGCAGCTGGTTGGTGTTTCTCTCTCATAGACGTTTCTATCTCTCTTCCTTCCTCTCTGTAAAAAAATCAATAAAAATATTTTAACACACACACACACAAACAACAACAAAAAAAAACAACACCACATCAGCTTCTGTCTCTGTCCCTACCACCTTGTCTCCTCCCTCCCCACTAGATGATTATTTTTTTAAAAAATAAAAATAAAACCCATGGAACAACCCCTGTCTGTTTGGCTCAGTGGATAGAGCGTTGGCCTGAGGACTGAAGGGTCCAGGTTAGATTCCGGTCAAGGGCACATGCCTGGGTTGTGGGCTCGATCCCCGTAGCCGGGGTGCAGGAGGCAGCTGATCAATGATTCTCATCATTGGTGTTTCTATCTCCCTCTCACTCTCCCTCCCTCTCTGAAATCAATAAAAATATTTTAAATATATAAAAGCCATGGAACAGCGGCAAGCAATAAACAGAGGCCAGAGGACAATGCAAGATTGACATCCTAATCTCCAGCCTTACCCAGAGGACCAACAGCCGCTTGCTAGGGTCACTGTGTGCGGTGGGGACAGAAATAATCACACTTTCCAGGGATTGCCAGATGCTGGCTCTGAGCTGATTCCTGGAGACTCGCTATTCAGAGTGGGGCCTCAAGGAGGACAGGTTTCTAACTCTGTCCCTCTCTTCCTCTCTGTAAAAAATCAATTAAAAATATTTTTAAATTATATATAAATACATAAAATGGTTAGAGAAGTATAGTGGCTACATAAATATTGAAAGAATGACAGAAAAAGTATACCATAGTGTTAAAATTAGTTCTAAGGCAGATAAATGGTACAGAATGTTGGTTTCTGCAAGACACTATTTTTTTTTCAAATGCAGTTGACATACAATATTATATTGGTTGTACAACATAATAATTAGAAACTTATATGTTACAAAGTGACTATCTCACTAAATCTATTACCATCTCACATCATTATAATAGTATTGACTGTATTCCCTCTGCTGTACTTTACATATATATATAATTTACTATTTTTTTTAATCCTCACCCAAGAATATTTTTTTCATTGATTTTCAGAGAGAGGGAAAGACAGAGAAACACTGATGTGAGAAAACACATCGGTTGCTTGCCTCCTGCACACCCCCACCAGGGATCGAGTCCACAACCTGGGCATGTGCCCTTGACCAGAATCGAACTGGAACCTTCAGTTTACAGACCAACTCTCTATCCACTGAGCCAAACTAACTAAGGCTCAATACAGATTCATATTTCTACTTTTAAAAAAATCTAACATACATATTGGGAATTTAATTACTATGTTTTTTTCTTTCTAGAGATGTGACATCTGTTTTCTGGTCAGTAATGTTCTATCAAACATTGTATTAATCCAATGTTCTAAACCAAAGAAGACAGATGACCAGTAAAGCTGTTTGCTACTGCCTATTCCTGCTGAGTTACACCAATAGAACAACATCTTGGTAGGAAGCCATTGACAGGAAGAAGGACTTACTGAACCCCTGAAACAACAGAAAACCTATAAGCTGATCTATACAGAAAAGGTTTCAAACAAACACTCTGCATGCTATAAGTCTATTTCCAGCATGAACACATCCATTGGTGCCCAGCAAGATAGCACCCATATAAAAAGTATTTCCACTTTCATACCAATAACAACTAAAAAGCACACAGCATCTAATGCTTTGATCTTTAAGTGGGTAATCATGGAAGTTCCAAGGTTATAGAAGACAAAATGCTACAAAGACCACAAATGTAAGGCTAGAAGTTGATTTTCACACGTAGTTTTTAAATAAAGAAGATATCTCTTGGTTGGTTCTTACAGCCAAGACTAGCTGTACTAAAGAAGCTTCAGAAATCATAAGACAGGCAGAGCTGGATTGAGTGACACTCCGGATAAATACTCCCAGTGAAAAACCCCATGGAGGCTGAAGGACTGAAATTTTATACACATAAAAGCTGTGAGTTCACAAAGATTGATGTATAGCCTTCTGGGACAGAGGATACGATAGTGGGCGCTGACACACCAGCATGTGCTGAGGGGACCCCTCCCACCCCCGCCGCCAGCCCCACCAAGGAAAGCTGGGTATGTGTGGGCTTGCTCCAGAGGAAACCAACTCAGAAGTCCCTGAGAGGCACACTCTGGGCGGGGGACTAGGGTTATTAAACAAGAAAAAATAGGTCCCAGCGGGGCAGGCCGCTGTTTTTGTCCCATCAGGACTTGAAGAGTTACCGAATAGTCAGTCTTTCTAGAATGTTTTCTTCTGTCACTGGCTGAAGCCTCCCCAGTGTCCTGGGCAGTGGACACAGGGACAATCTCCTTGCCTGGAGGTGACTTCACGCTGCAGATGGTTCTGATCCGCTGGCAGAGAGGATGACTTACACAGTGAAGTCACCGCAAAGCCACTGCCTAAGTCCAGCCCCTGGCCTCTTTCCCTGCTCTGTAGTCCAGAACATCTCTTTAAAAGCCAGAAAATCGGTAAACATGAGCAGCGTGTCCAAATGTCAGCAGCCACTTCGTCTGCATAGTGCTGTAAGGCTGTGAAAGCGCCATGTTAGGCCCCGAGTCCACTCCAGCAGCTGTTCTTCAATATATTTTTTCTACAAATAAGTCCATTTGTTAAAAACAGGTGTGTAGGGAGCACCAAGACGGAGTCTGCCAGTCTCTCTCCCCAGATAGTGGCCCAGCAGGTCCCCAAATGTGTCTGTGGCCCATGCTCGAAGTTTTAATGACAAAGAATGAAAGCAATAGCCGTGCCTTTATGAAAGGATGGCAGGGAATGAGTTACGTAATGACAAGGGTTATGTTTCAGAAGAGACCAGAGTACTTCTGTTAACAGGAAAGCCAAACCCTGCTGGGGTACTAGGTGCAGGAAACAAGCCTTTATCGGTCACGGGAAGAAAGCCATGTGTCAGAAGCACTGGAGAGAGACTGGAAGAAATATGGATGTGAATTCAGAGCTGAGCCCTTCAACGGGAAATCAACCAAGTGAACAGAGTTCAGAGGCAGCAGAAACTAGACTTAGTGAAAATGAAGAGAACCCTGTGGAAATTATTTCTGTCACACCTGTAAAGAATACTGACCCAGCTAAAACCGGTTTGGCTCAGTGGATAGAGCGTCGGCCTGCGGACTGAAAGGTCCCAGGTTCGATTCTGGTCAAGGGCATGTACATTGGTTGCGGGCACATCCCCAGTCGGGGGTGTGCAGGAGGCAGCTGGTCGATGTTTCTCTCTCATCGACGTTTCTAACTCTCTATCCCTCTCAATTCCTCTCTGTGTAAAATCAATAAAATATATTTTTTTTAAAAAATACTGTTGTTTAAAAAAAAAAGAAGAAAAGAAAAAATATTGACCCAGGCCTTAGCTGGTTTGGCTCAGTGGATAGAGCATCAGCCAGTGGACCGAAGGGTCCAGGTTTGATTCTGCCCAAGGGCACATGCCCAGATTGTGGACTCGATCCCCAGTAGGGAGCATGCAGGAGGCAGCCAATCGATGATTCTCTCTCATCATTGACGATTTTCTCTCTCTCTATTCTTCTTCCTTCCTCTCTGAAATCAATAAAAATATTTACTGAGTGGTCAGATCATTATGATCTCTGAATGCATTATAATTTGACCACTCAGTGTATATCCTATATAATAAAAGCTAATATGCAAATTGTCCCCTCGACCAGGAGTTCGACCAGCAGGCAGGCCAGCCAATTGCCCATGTCTCCTCCTCCTCCTGGCCAGGCTGGCCAGACCCCACCCATGCACGAATTCATGCACCGGGCTTATATATATACTGAGTGGCCAGACTATTATGCTTTCAAAGATCATAGTAATCTGGCCACTCAGTGTATTTTTTAAAAAAGAATATTGACCCAATACCGAATAAGGAGATCAATTCTGATCAGGCTGCTCAGGGCAATATCAGCAGTGACCAAGAAAAGAACAGTA
The DNA here is from genome assembly GCF_014108245.1 of Pipistrellus kuhlii. Taxonomy (NCBI): domain Eukaryota; kingdom Metazoa; phylum Chordata; class Mammalia; order Chiroptera; family Vespertilionidae; genus Pipistrellus; species Pipistrellus kuhlii. Next base: position 31,894 of record NW_023425460.1, on the reverse strand, counting down.
ATAGCAATTAGTGCAGAACGTATCTAACAAAAGACAGAGGAGAACATAGGTGAATCAGAACCACCTGCCTCTCAAAAGCCCAAGAGAGGCAGTCGACCTGAATCTGATGCCCATAAGCCAATCAGGAGTGAGTATGCAAATTAACCCAACAAATATGGCGGGTTAATTTGCATACACAGGCGCCAAGAGTCCAAAGACAAGATGCTTGCATCATCACCATGTCAATGACACAGGCGTTCTGCACCGCCCCAGCCACTCTGGGCCTGTGGGCAGTGTGGGAAGGTAGAAAGGCAGCTTCGGGCCCAGCAAAGGTGCAAAGGCGGCTCCAGGTGGGAGCAAAGAGGGAAAGGCAGCTACGGCCAGAGTGAAGGCAGTGCCACAGCCAGGGGAAGGAAGACTCATTCTTGCACAAATCTTTGTGCATCGGGCCTCTAGTAACAACATAAGTGAGCCTCTTAGCAAGGGAAGAAAGAGAGCCATAGTCAGACAGAAAAACCCTGGGGGTTTGGAAATGGTTTACCAAAAGACCCAACTTCAAGATGTAGCCAAAAAGACAGCACCAACCTGGTGGGCATCACTCAGTGGTTGAGCATCAACCCATGAACCAGAAGGTCGCTGTTCGATTCCCAGTCAGGGTATATGCCTGGGTTGTGTGCTCCATGCCCAGTAAGGGGTGTGCAAGAGGCAGGCGATCAGTGATTCTCTCTCATCACTGATGTTTCTCTCTCTCTGAAATAAAAACATATTTTTAAAAAAGAAAGAAAGAAAAGACAGCACCAATAGGGACAAATTGACTAACAATGGTAACAAGAAAACTCATTTGCAAAGGAGAAAATAAAGGCTAAACGAAAGCTGGGTCAGCTTCTGCAAAAACTTGAATTGAAAATGTCCCTGAACAGAAAATGAAGTTCACTTTAGAACACACACTTTCTGCCTTGAAAACTGAAAGGCACTGTCACTTTCCACGTGGTCTCAAGTCCTTTGATGGAAATGTACAGCAGGTGCTCTTCAGAGAGAAGCTAAAGCAACTCTTCTACCTCCCCCAAAGCTTTCCTTACAAAAGGTTAATAATTAAGCAAATTGCATAACACATGGTTCCAGTTCCTGCATAGCTGGAGTTTAAAGGCATAATACACCATTAATTTTCATGCTTCAGTTTTTAAAGGAAATAACAGAATGTCCTTCACCGATGCTGAAAATTCACCAGTGGAATTGCCATGTTACATAAGAAAAAATGGAAGTCTACTCTTTAGAGGAAAAGAGAAAAAAAACAAATATTTGGTTTTCCTTTTGGAAACTTTTATGTATAACTGGGAGGGTCCCTAGCAGCTGCCAGCTGCTGGCCAGGGTCTCCCTCCCCCCACGCCTGGTCGAAGGGACAATTTGCATACTACACTTCTATTATATAGGATTCTTTCTGCCTGCCTACTTTTCTGCAAAACTACAATATACAGATTGCAGTTCCCTGTTATGAAAAGTGATGTGGCAATTTTATAAATTTTGCTTTCTGATTTTTATCAAAGTGAGAAAATATTGAAGATTATTATTGATTTTATATCACTTCATATTTTTATTTCTGCTCCATTTTAGCTTAATATAATTTGCAATAAATGTACATATTGTTGCTTCATAAAGCATACAACTTTAAAATGGTTTTTAAGTTGGTCCAAAGGTTGTGGCATCATTGTTAAGCTGATTAAAATGGTTTTTACTCCTGTGATTATGTTGAAATATCTGGAATTTTAAAAGAGCAAAGACTGTCCAACATTGGTTTTATGAAATTTGTCACCATGTTTTGATTATTAATGTAAAAAAGTCAACATTTTAAAATAGTTGGACTTTGGCAACTTTGTAAAAAACGTTGAAGGTGCTTAAGGTTACTATTAATTTTCAGCATTGTGCTATTTGGACATAAGATTTTTGCTTTGGTCTGCCAGTCTGGGCTCCGTTTTTATGTTTATCTGAGAAGACAACTGTTGCATCAATATATTGTTGCTTGGCATCATTCAGCATAGGTAATGTATGCACCTTTGTGTAAACATAATCATATTTAAGTTTTTTTGCATAAATGCTTCTAGATGAGAAAAAAAAAAAGTGTGTAGGTGAGTATTCTCTTCTGTGTATTCAAACTCCTGGTAGCACTTCTCCACGGGAGTCCAGGATAGTGTCCTCTAGACACCCAGCCACAGCATCAGACTCTGCCTCAGGCCGGGAGAGACAGCCAGGCTCTCTTCCTCCAGCTGTCCATCTTTGCCCCCATGTCCACCCCCAGCAGGGGAGTAGGCCCTTCCGCTTCCCGTCCTGCCCAAGACCCAGGCCCAGCTTCCTTTCTGCTTTTCAGTGCCCCCACCGCCAGGGCCACGGTGAGCTCACCGTCCAGCGTCCAGCAGTCAGTGCCTGCTGGAGGCCACAAGCCCTGGACTTGAGCTCCCCAGCTGCAGCTCTTTCAGGGATTTTATGGTATTAATTTTATGGTTTTGATCCATTTTTAGTTTATTTTTTCACATGGTATAAGAACATAGTTTAGCTTTATTTTTTGCATGTACCTGTCCGGTTTTCCAGCACTGTTTATTAAAGAGACTGGCTTTAGGCTGGGAGCGGCCAGGCCCAGAGCAACCGGGCCCAGAGCAGCCGGGTCGGGTGCGGCCAGGCATGGAGCAGCAACAGCCAAGTCCAGAGCAACTAGGTCGGGAGCAACAGTGACCAGACCTGGAGCAGCTGGTTGTGGAATGAACCAGAGCAACAGAGCCCAGGCCTGGAGCAGCCAGGCCCGGAACAGCTCGCTCCTCGCCTGCCCCTGCCCCACGACTGCCTCTCAGACATGGCTGGAAACTTTTGTGGGAACTTGAGGGTCTGCTGAATCAAGTGATGAAGGCTTAGATCTGGATGTGTTGAGTTAGTATAGGGCTGGGGTGTTGATCTGTGAGTGCCTTGGGTGGGGCCTGAATGAGGCTGGTTGACCTATTTGGAAATGTCTTTTGTATGAAATGTATCATTGGGCATGTGGTGGTATTATTGATATGAGAAAATGCTAAGTAACTGATTTACTATCTGAAAAGGGATTTACTATCGGGGAGAGGGAGGGAGGAAGAGACTGAACATAAACTGTGCACCTATGGATGAGGACAATGGGGGATGGGGAGGGAGCGGAGGGTGGGGTGGGAACCTGGTGGAGGGGAGAAGAAATGAGGAACCTTTGTAACAATATGAACAATAAAGATTGATTTTAAAAAAATAAATAAATAAAAATAGAGACTGGCTTTGTTGGTTGTATATTCCTGCCTCCTTTGTGGTAAATTAATTGTGGTAGAGACAAGCATGGGTTTTCTTCTGGGCTCTGTATTCTACCTCCTTGACCTATGTATCTGTTTTGATGCCAGTACCATGCTTTTGTTTAAGGATAAAATAAGTTTCTATTTGTAGTCTTGTAGTAAAGGGGGAAGCCATAAGTTGCAAGACGATTCTTCGGCAGTATGTATAACACACTTTTTATTTCCTGGCAATGGAATCAAACACCGACTGAGACTACAGAGTATAAACTAGAACTCAGTAATTATAGGGAATGGAGTCGAAAAAAGACACAAGAAATTAGCACTACACACATAAAACCCTTAACCGGGATCTGCTGACCAGAGAGAAAAACCAGGGCTGGATCTCCCAGTGGGGACAGGTCCTAGAACAGTAGGAAAGGGAGTGGGTGGAGGGTGGGAAGGGGCCACACTGGCATGCGGGTTTAGTAAATTGCTCTTAGTAAATATCAGCTGGCTCAGAACTGAAGTGAATTGTAGGACACTCAGCTGGCGTTACAGAATTGCTTGGTGCATGGAAATCCTACACATCTTGTGTCAGAACTGTTATGAGTGTGGTAGTAGTGTGAGAATAAGAAAAACATCCGATTGTTTTTCTTACAAAAAAAGGTTACTGGCCCACCGGTGTGGTTCAGTGGTTGAGCGTCAACCTATGAACTAGGAGGTCACAGTTCGATTCCCAGTCAGGTTGTGGGCTCAGCCCAGTGTGGGGCGTGCAAGAGGCAGCCAATCAATTCTCTCTCATCATTGATATTTCTCTCTCTCTCTCCCCCTTCCTCTCTGAAATCAATAAAGAGATATGTATTTTAAAAAAACAAAAAGGTTACTATGTTTCACCAGGAGAAGTGGGCCACCAGCATTCTCATCTCTGACTTCAAGCTGAAGAGGCTAAATTCCTGGTGAGTGTGTCTGAGAGGTCAGGAGCCCCCTTTCTCAACAATAGGATAATGGCTCCATCTCAGGTGCAGCAGGTCCTGAGGGCTGGTTCCCCAGCTCACTGGGAGGGCAGAGGTCCATACTAGGAAAGGAAGCTGAGAAGACCAGAAGCTACCACACCAACTAAGCTCCCTGAACAAGTGGGTTCACAGATTTTGCCCAGAGGGAGAGGCTTCCAATAGAAAAGAGAGGGGTTTTTTTTGTTTGTTTGTTTGTTTGTTTTTGTCTGTATGTTTGTTTTTTCCTTTTGGTTAGAGAGTGACAGGGAGAGGGGGAGATAGAAACATAGATGTACGAGGGGCACATCAATTGGTTGCCTCCCACACACACCCCGACCAGGGTTGGGATCGAACCTGCAACCAAGGCATGTGCCCTTGACTGAACTTGAACCAGGGATCTTTCAGTCCATAGGCTGGCGCTCTATCCACGGAGCCACGCCTGCTAGGGCAAGGAAAGAGAGTTTGGAAGCTCTCACCAAAGAAACTGACTTTACTTGAAACAGAGTATGAAGCTCAGGTACCAGTTCAATCGCTCCTCTTAATTAAAAGCAACTAAACTGCAGGCCAGCTAGTTCGCCTGAGAAAACCAATAGAAGAGACAGCTAAGAGCCCACCTGCTCAAACACTGTCCTCAAACACTACCCTTGACTGAACTTAATTGGATCAGACTATGAACAATATATGCCCCAGGGCACTGTCGAAAATAATACAGTAATTAGCCAGTAATTAGTGCAGCCTGGTATTACACATAGGGGTGTAATTCCAAATGAAGCCGAGAGCTTAACAGAGATCAGGGCAAAGATAGTTTTAAAAACCCTGCTGAAAACATGGTCACCCCTGGATAAATGTGGACATGCCTGCAAAGCGCTCTCAAGGAATGTCACAGAGGCTCCTCACTGCTGGCGACAAGGCTCGAGACCACATAAAGTCCCGAGACCACAAAACAAATGAGAAAACAACAACAAAGACAAGTCAGGAACCTCTTCCATCACGTGAGGACACACTGAGGAAGCGGCCATTGTGAGCAGGCTCTCCCCAGACATCACACCTTCTGACACCGTGATCTTGGAGCTCCTGTCCTCCAGGACTGTGAGAAATCAATGTCTGTTGAGCCCGGCTGGCATGGCTCAGTGGTTAAGCGTTGACCTAGAAATTAGAAGGTCATGGTTTGATTCCTAGTCAGGGCACATGCCCAGGTTGTGGGCTCGATTCCCAGGGTGGGATATGTGGGAGACAGTCAATCAATGATTCTCTCTCATTATTGATATTTCTGTCTCCCTCTTCCTTCCTCTCTGAAATCAATAATATATATTTTTTTTAATTTATTTTTTTTTAATAAAAGAAAGAAAGCACCGAAATCGGTGTGGCTCAGTGAATGGAGCGTCGGCCTGCGGACTGAAGGGTCCCGGCTTTGATTCCAGTCAAGGCCATGTACCTTGGTTGCGGGCACATCCCCGGGGGGGGGGGGGGGGGGGGGCAGGAGGCAGCTGATGGATGTTTCTTTCTCATCGATGTTTCTAACTCTCTATCCCTCTCCCTTCCTCTATGTAAAAAATCCATAAAATATATTTTTAAAAAAGGAAGAAAGAAAGAAAGCACAAGTGATTCCTCTCACACCTACCAGAAAGGTTAACGTGAAAACTCTGGAAAACGCCAAGCCTGTGAAGGGGAGACCAGCCAGGCCTCTGCAGGGAGAACCTATGCGTATCCTGTGTTCCCTCTGACTAGCCTCTCACTGCCAAGAAGAGACCCAAGAGAAAGGTGAACAGAGGTTTACCTAATAGCACTGTTCTTTTTTAAATTCTTTATTATAGAAAGGATTACATATGTCCCCTTTGCTCTGCGTTGTCCTCTCCTAACTTGCCCTCAGCCCCAGCCCCGGCCTTCACCCCACCCCCCCATTGTCTGTGTCCATTAGTTATGCTTACATGTGTGCAAGTTCTTTGGTTGATTTCTTCCCTCCCTACTCCCCGACACACATACACCCTGCCCTGTCTTCCCTCTGAGGTTGGATGGTCTGCTCGATGCTTCCATGTCTCTGGATCTAGTTTTGTTCACCAGTTTATGTTGTTCATTATATTCCACAAATGAGTGAGATTATGTGATACTTAACCTCCTCTGACTGGCTTATTTCGCTTAGCATAATGTTCTCCAGGTCCATCCATGCTGTTGTAAATGGAAAGAAAACTCTTAGAGAAAAGAAAACTCATACAGTTTACAACAGCACTATTCTTAACAGCCCTATTTCAGAAACTGCCTACATGTTCATCAGCAACAAAACTCAAATAAATGGAAGTGTATGTACCAATGCAAGACCAGGGATGAGAATAAGAAGATCTTGCCCAGCTGACATGGCTTAGTGATGGAACAATGACAAGTGATTCAGGTCCCTGCCTTTCCAGCAACTCTACAGCAAGGTGGCGGCTGACCGTGAAAGACCCCAACTTCTTCCAGCTGCTGGAGGACCTCAGACCCAGGAGAGAGAGGAGCAGAAATGGAGTGGGGTGGGTGGTATCCTTTAATCATGAAGCCCTGAAACCAGGTGCTGATCTGGCGTGGTGGCTCGTGGGAGGTCCTCGAGGGCTGCCCGGCCCAGCACAACCAGCACTGCGGTCCCTGCCGGGGAGATGTTCGTTACACCACTGATGTGAGTATAGAGGAAGTGAAAGCTTTGGCTTCTCTGATGACATAAGCATGCAGTGGTTGATGTGCCATATGGGGGATGCCAAAGCTGGTGTTAAGGTCAACTGATCTACTAAGGTTATGAACTACTGATCATGAATTAAAATGATGGAAAGGAGGTTCACCATGGAGCTGGTAAAGAAAGGCATTATTGGTCCTGGCAGTGATGTGCCTGCCCCTGGCCTGAGCACAGGCCAGCTGGACATGCCCTGGAGTGCTGATGCCTACGCTAGCACCATTGGGCACTATGGTAGCAATGCCCATGCCTTCACTGGCAAGCCCATCAGTCAGGGTGGATTCCATAGACAGATGGACCTCTGCTACTGGCCAGGGAGTTTTCCATGGGATTGAAAACTTCATCAGTGAAGTTTCTCCATGAGCATTTTAGGATGACACCAGGGTTTGGAGATAAGTAAGACATTTGTTGTTCTGGGATTTGGTAATGTGGGCCTGCACTCTAAGATATGTACATCACTTTGGTGCTGAATGCGTTGGTGTTGGTGACTCTAATGGGAGCATATGGAATCCAGATGGTACTGACCCAAAGGAACTGGAAGACTTCCAATTGCAACATAGGTCAATCCTGGCCACCCCAAGGCCAAAGCTTTATAAGGGAGTGTCTTTGAGGCCGACTGTGACATACTAATCCCTGCTGCCAGTGAGAAGCAGCTGACCAAGTCCAATTCACCCAGAACTAAAGTCAAGATCATCGCTGAAGGTGCCAATGGACTGACAACTCCAGAAGCTGATCAGATTTTCCTGGAGAGGAACACGGTGGTTATTCCAGATCTCTACTTAAATGCTGGATTAGGGACAGTGTCTTACTTTGAGTGGCTGAAGAACCTAAATTATGTCAGCTATGACCATTTGACCTTCAAATATAAAAGAGATATGAGCATGTATTATATAAAGCATTTTTTAAATATATTTTTATTGATTTCATAGAGGAAGGGAGAGGGAGAGATAAAAACATCAATGATGAGAATCACTGATCAACTGCTTCCTGCACACACACACCCCCATTGGGGAATGGAGTCTGCAACCCCAGCATGCACCCTTGACCAGAATCAAACCCGGGACCCTTCACTCTGCAGGCCAATGCTCTATCCACTGAGCCAAAGCAGCTAGAGCTAAACCTAGCTGTTTTATGAAGCACAGAGGGAATCTGACATGCCAGACATGCAAGAAATGTATTACACATCTATCTTCCTACAGATACACATGTAGACTAGTGAACAACACCAAAAAGACATGTAGACTGGTTTAATAAAAATTATATATAGCTGAAACCGGTTTGGCTCAGTGGATAGAGTGTCGGCCTGCAGACTGAAGGGTCCCAGGTTCGATTCTGGTCAAGGGCATGTACCTTGGTTGCGGGCACATCCCCAGTAGGGGGGTGCAAGAGGCAGCTGATCAATGATTCTCTCTCATCGATGTTTCTAACTCTCTGTCCCTCTCTTCCTCTCTGTAAAAAATCAATTAAAAATATTTTTTAAATTATATATAAATACATAAAATGGTTAGAGAAGTATAGTGGCTACATAAATATTGAAAGAATGACAGAAAAAGTATACCATAGTGTTAAAATTAGTTCTAAGGCAGATAAATGGTACAGATATGCATACATGCACACATGCAATCTCTGTAGATTGGTAAAGACATACATTTATATGTATATAGTGATTAGATAAATATAATGTTTAAATGGATACTGTGTAGAGTTCATTTCTTCAGATTTCTTGACAGATCACATAGATACCATGATTCAAAAAATATACGCTCAGATATTTAAGTACGGTTGTTAAGGCATCTGGACTCTGAGAAGTTTTTCCCACCAAAAGCTCATCAGGTCAAGAGGAGAGTGGTCCTGTCCAGTCTGGGCCCTCGGGCACCAATGGGAGCACATGCCCAAAGGGGCAGCACCAGCCAGCGGTGATGCTGGATGAGAAATGTGAGAAAGTGATGACAAGGGCATTGAATTAGCACTGAGCACTCAGTATGTACCACGTGGGCACCTCCTTTCAAATTACCTCCAGTGGAAAATTATCCCATTATCCCCAAGTTAGAGTAGAGGCAACTGGGGTCCCAAAAGGAATATTTGGCACACTAGTAATTCTAAACCTTCCAGCTTGTGAGGATCAGTGGGAGGCAGGAATAATGCTGCATCAGTCTTTCACTGCCACCTGCTGGCCAGAGGAATGGGCTCAGTCCTGTTTCCCACAGTGAAACCACCTTAGGATCCTGTGCCCTTATCTGCCTGCCTCAGGCCAGGCCCCGGTGGGGTAGGGTGGGTAAAATGGTGGCCTGGGCAGAGTTGCTGTGCCTGGTCTGGAGGGAAACACAAAGGAGACATCTGGAGCCACAGAAATTTCAGCGATAAGCAAACACCAGGAGGCATCAGATAGAGAAGTAAAGAGACAGAAAAGACCCGGGAAAGAACAAGGGATGCAGAACACTCAGCCCCACCGAAGGCTGAGGCCCGTAGGAGGGTTCTCCAGCAGGAAGGCCCTGGCTGCCACTGTCCTGGCTTCCCAGGCAATCCTGCAGCCTGTGTGCACACCCACCTTCCGAAGACCCGGCGCTCCAGTGCCTACTCCTCTCTGGTTTTCCTGGCACACATTGTCACAGCTATCCCAAACAATCAAACAATGCAGGAGGAGAGTTTGGAGAGACTCGCTTTATTCACCACGGTGGGCTTAGAGAAAATGATTTCAAATTCTAAGCAAAGGTACAAACAGAGCTTCCCTTTTTATTAAGGAGCCAGCTCTCTGTGCAATCAGTGGTTATCTCACTGCTGTCTTCGAAAACAAACACAGCTAAATTTATGGGCCTACCTAGTCTTGACCTGCAAGGTCAGACAACTACAAGCAGGCTAAAGCAGGCTAGAAAGCAAACTTTTTTTATTTTATTTTATTTTTTTAGAATAAGAGGCCATCTAAGAAAAACAGCAGAAAATTTTTTCAAACAGAAGTTTTTACAAAATAGGGGTTTTCCTTCTCAACATCAGTTTGTCACAGGGCTTTCCCCAGGACAGGCGAGGTGCTGCCTCTGCTCTGGAGAGCCCAGCCTTACAGCTTCCCTGCTTCCCTTCTTTCTCTAGGTGAGTGTGTGTGCTGTTCGCCTCGGTACACAGAATGTGCATTTTCACATCCATAGAACTCTGTAGCACTTGCCTAGGAGAAAACAACACTGACTCAGGTTTTCCTTCCATCTGGCTCTGTCCCAGTTGGTCTGAAGGTTGTGCGTTATTGTTAAGCTGATTAACATTGTTAAGCTGATTAACATCTGGCTCTGTCCGGTGGAGGCTGATCAAGTTGGAGGGCCTAGAGATCATTCCTGGGCTTCCACCCAGCCTGACGAACAGACAGAACTTATTCTAACTTACTGTGGACAGCCTGTGGCTTCCATGCTCAGGGGAGTCCGCTCAGCTCACCACCTATCAGAACCAGAACCAGGACAATGGAGGGACTAGTGAAGGGAGGAAACACTGACCTCTCCAGCTCAATCTACCATCATCCTCCATTCCCACCCTTCTTACCCTTCCCACCCGTCTCACCTCCAGGCACATTCGACAAACACTGCACAATTTCTGGCCCTGACGCCTTTACCCCTCTTTGGTAGAAGGGAACCGGAGGGGCAGGTTGCAGCAGAAATCCATGGGCTTTCAGTTGTATTTTCCAGAATACTCATGTACCAAAATGAGTGCATGGAGGGGCTAGGGTATTTTCTAGTCAGCTTTGTCTCCATCTTGGATTTGTCGGGTCTAATTGGAGTTTTTTGGTATTTAGTCCCCTGACTTGTCTGTCCTTGGCGTGGCTAGCACTATGGCACTAATTGGGTCTCTGTTATCTATCTTCCAGACCAGAGTGAGTTAAGCTCTTTACTCTCTGGTTAGATAGGAGGGGTATAATCCATTTACTCTCAAGTGTCCATAGTTGGGGAAGACAAGATCTTGTGGTTAACTAGCTGGCTGTAATTTGCTTGACTTGTTTGGCCCTATTTGTCTAACCATTTGCCCCATTTTTTTTTTCCCCACTTGTCAAAAATTCTTAACGTAACTATCCTGCTCACACCTATTGTCCATGCCAGCCCCACTCACACCCGCTGCTTGCACCAGCCCAACCCTGATCATCCCAACACAGCAACTGGCGGTGGCAGCAGGGTTGGGGCCACCACTCCCAGGTACTGAGGGATCAGGGGCAGGGGCTACAGGCCGACCCAATCGCCCCTCAGGGCTTCTCCACCTCCTCCTGCTCCCACCCACTGCTGGCAGACGGGGAACCAAGGGCCACGGTGGGGCACGGAGGATAGGCTGAGACCCACCCCTGTGCACACCTCAGCCTCTCTAACCCCAGTTCCTTTCAAGGTGCACAAATTCATGCACGGGGCCCCTAGCGCCAAATAAAAGAGAAGACATCTCCAAAACATTAACTAAATGAAATGAAGGCAAGCAAACTACCACATACAGATTTTAAAACAATGGTTATCAGGATTCTCAAGGATAGTGAGAACTTCAACAGCATTGAAATGAACATAGAAATGATGAAAAAAAAAATTTTTTTTTAAATAAGAAGAAAGAACCAGTCAGTGTTGCTCAGTGGTTGAGCTTCGACCTATGAATCAGGAGGTCTCACAGTTGATTCCCAGTCAGGCCACATGCCCAAGTTGCAGGCTCAGTCTTCAGAAGGGGGTGTGCAGGAGACAGCTGATCAATGATTTTCTCTCATCATTGATGTTTCTATCTCTCTCTTTCTCTCCCTTCCTCTCTGAAATCAATAAAAATAACATGTTTTAGCCAAAACCGGTTTGGCTCAGTGGATAGAGCATCAGCCTGCGAACTGAAAGGTCCCGGGTTTGATTCTGATCAAAGGCATGTACCTTGGTTGCAGGCACATCCCCAGTAGGGGGTGTGCAAGAGGCAGCTGATCGATGATTCTCTTTCATCAATGTTTCTAACTCTCTATCCCTCTCTCCTCCTCTGTGCAAAAAATCAATTATATATATATATTTTTTTTTTAATAACATGTTTTAAAAGAAAATAAACTGACACAAAAGTGTTATTTTAATATTGTTTTTTGAAATAGCAAATTTTAGAAGGTTGAAGGATTACTCTATTAAGATTGCCTCTTTGAATAAAATTCTTATGTGGATTTGAACCTATTGGAAGTTTGGCACCAGTCTAAGCCAACATTTTCTCTTTAGTGTTTAGAAGCCCTGAACATGTTTTTCCTTCAGATTAAAAGAAAAGATACAAGCATTTTATGCTCATAATTTTGTGTTCTTTTCATAGAGAACTCACAGCACTGGACCACCTTAGGGTCCACTTCTACTATGAGCGCTTCTTTGGTGCAGGTGCTGCTGTGCTATGAAGGACCCGCCTGGCAGCGCTGCTGGGCTCCATGTTCGCACACCTTCAATCGTCTGAGGCCATGCCGACTGTTCCCCAAGGCAGGTGAACCAACTGGGGAATGGAACTGAGACCCATGCACCCCACTCTGTCCACACCGAGGAGCTAGAAGGTCTTAGTTGTGTCAATGTAAGAAACATTCAAACCTGTGAAGAATTTTTGTGAGTTTATTTGAGACAAAACTGTCAACAACTGCTGGGAAACAAATCTCAACGGATTGAGATGATGCTCCAATGACAGTTTTGCACCTTATTTTATACATTACCATCAAAAAAGGAGGTGTAAGTGGTTTGCATGAAATCCATTAGTGATAGATTAGGGAGGTGGGAGGAAGCAAAGCAGGAAACCTTTGGGATTAGGTCAAAAGTAAAATGATAGACACATACTTCTTTTACTTGGTGGGTGCAGAATAGTTAACAGTCAACAATTAACTCAATAACAATGAGGGTGGTCTCCAGAGTGGTGCCTGTGCTGTGAGGGGTCTGGAAAAGGGAAATTATTTTGCCATTCCAAAGACATGTAATCACAGATCAGTGGTTCTCAACCTTTCTAATTTCTCAACCCTTTAATACAGTTCCTCATGTTGTGGTGACCCCCAACCATAAAATTATTTTTGTTGCTACTTCATAACTGTACCTTTGCTACTGTTATGAGTCGCAATGTAAATATCTGTTTTCCGATGGTCTTAGGTGACCCTGCTACCAGTTCTCAACCTGTGGGTCATGGGGTTGAGAACCACTGCTGTAGAAAATTTTTGACTACCCACCTAAAAATTGCTTTTGTTAAAGGTTTTAAATGGCTCTAATCCAGTGGTCGGCAAACCGCGGCTCGCAAACCACATGTGGCTCTTTGGCCCCTTGAGTATGGCTCTTCCACAAAATACCACGTGCACGGGCACACGTGCAGTGCGATTGAAACTTTGTGGCCCATGTGCAGAAGTCAGTTTTCAGCCTGTGCGAGTCTATTTTGAAGTAGTGGCGTTAGAACACTCAAGGGGCCAAAGAGCCGCATGTGGTTTGGGAGCCGCAGTTTGCAGACCACTGCTGTAACCAGTTTGGCTCAGTGTACAGAGTATTGGCCCACAGACTGAAGAATCCCAGGTTCAATTCTTGTCAAGGGCATGTACCTTGATTGTGGGATCGATCCCCAGTAGGGGGCATGCAGGAGACAGCTGATGGATGTTTCTCTCTCATTGATGTTTCTGTCTCTATTCTTCTCCTTTCCACTCTGAAAAATCAATACAATATGTACATATTTTTAAAAGGTTTTAATTTGAGACCATCCTTTGTGGCTACTTAAGTCTCTGAGTATGCAAGGCCGCTATGCAGCTGTTGGCTAAGCTAGCCAGGTTAGCAAGTAACCCCTTTTTGTCCTAACCCCATCAATGAAAAAGTTTAATATTGTCAACTCCACCCATCCATAGTGGCCAAACTGGTTCTCTAAGTGCTGTGTGGGAGAGGGCATGGCTTCAGACCCTCACTGTGGAAAATTCCAATGTTGATCATCAGAAGTTAAGATATTAATATTTTACTAGTGTGCTAAGCACTTGAAGGCACCTTTTGGTGCATGGGCGATGATCAACACTCTAACCAGTTCCAACCAATTCCAACCAAGCCACTGGGCCAGGGCTGCTATTTAATTTTTAATATGGTTTTTTCCATTGTTACTATACTTCAACTTCTTATTGCTTGAAGGTACTTGATATTCTTTTAAAAATGTTTTTTATTGATATTTTTAGAGAGAGGGAGAGGGAGAGACAAACATTAGTGAGAGAGAAACATGCATAGATACATGGTCCCTACTGGGGTTTGAACAGGCAATCTGGGCATGTGCCCTGACAGGGAATCTAACCAAAGACCTCTTGGTGCATGGGATGAGGCTCAACCAACTGAGCCACACTAGCCAGGGCTTTTTATTCTCTTTTGTAGTCTGACTGGAGTAGAATACAACACTAGCCCCTTTGTTGATAAAACTACATAACAAATGACTGCAGGGTTTTTTAATTAGCTATTGCAATGCAAAACCTCTGTCAAGCTTATACAGTATTGCATTTGAATCCTTTTAGTGCATTCTTTATTTACAGACAAGCTTCTAAAAACTATTGCCGAGGAGGGAACCAAGATGGCGGCCTAGGTAAGCACCTAAGCTGCCGCCTCACACAACAATTTAAATAAACAACAACTAAAATCACAGGAAAGCTGGCGGAGTGGGAAATCTACACCTAGAAAGAAGGAGAGAGGCTCACGGGTCGGACTAGGAGCCGCAAAGTGCTGAGCATGATGAAGTAATGTCAAATGAAAGAAACATCCTTAAGGAAAACTGTGAACTGGCCACAGATCACAAAAAAAGAATTATCCAAAAGCACAAAAAAGCATTTTATTAGGACTCCAGTTGTAGAAAAGCAGATGTACTTCCCTCTTCAGAATTATCCAGTGAACAACATGGTAGCAGACTATATATCAATTGATGCCATGAAGAAATTCGTTGGGGAGCTACCTGACTTTATTCCTGGAAGTTCAGGATATTTGGCATACCATGTTCAAAATGAAATTAATATGTCTACCATAAAAAACAAATTAAAGAGGAAATAAATTGTCCTTGTATCTGGGCATTTATTTTCTATAAAATATTATCAAAGATGGGCATGATTTTAAGTTCTCCTATTTGGGACAGGGGTATGAGGAAATGGGGATGATTTCTTTCTATCTCAAAAATGTATCTTTAGAAAATTCAAAATCTTTTTGGCTTTGTATTTTGACATTTGGGCTGGACTGTTTCCCAGCTTGTAACATATGCCCACAAATACTGAGTGAACAGTTGTTTGGTGTTATTGTCATTGAAACATACTTTATAAGATCTCTCTCTCTCTCTCCTGATTTCTTTTAGCTTAACATTGTATTATATGTATATTTTTCTAGATTCATTGATGTGAATGTAAAATTTATTTTTCTTATCATTTTATTTCAATTAAAAATTAGAATGCTAAAAAATAATAATAAAATAAAATAAAAACTATTGCCATTCATAGTGACATTCAATGCTAAAAACAAAACACAGATAGTCTTAAATGTAGATCCTTTCCAATCATAGTGTCTTTGGTCGCTTGAGCCACTGTTTTTAGTCTTTCAACTTCAACGTTCAGTGCCAAGAAAAACATTTTTATTTTATTACTGCCAAATATGTAAGTAATTCTTCTTATCAGACACTAAATCTTATTATAACAAACATATAAAGATGTAGATAAATCACATTGAGAGACATTTCTTGGGACGAGAGCCACTGGTTCTAGGTAATAAACCCTTTTCATAGATTATAGTCAAATCTAAAATCTGGGTATATACTAGTATATATTACTTCATTGACTCAGTTTAATCAGAAAAAAATGCAAAGGGAAATTTATGACTGTGGCATACAAATGTCTTAAACCTGTTCCTATCACTGCCAACTCTGACATCCAACCTAGAAAAGTTGTCTTTCTACAACAGTGGTCGGCAAACTGCGGCTGGGGAGCCACATGCAACTCTTTGGCCCCTTAAATGTGGATCTTCCCCAAAATACCACATGCGGGCACACACGTACAGTGCGATTGAAACTTCATGGCCCATGTGCAGAAGTTTTCAGCTCTCAAAAGAAATTTCAATCATTGTACTGTTGATATTTGGCTCTGCTGACTAATGTGTTTGCCAGCCACTGCTCTAACACATCACTCTCTACATCTCAGCCATTTTGTGAGTCTTTCTTCACTACACCACCGGTTAATCAATACTTGAAATATCTTACCATCTACTTCTTTTTCCTATTTGTCAGCTATCTGAGGCAGGAGCTTTGCACTGACCTGTTCAGAAGTTCCAGTTCCTGGAAAATGCCAGAACTATTGTGTGATTCAAAACATAGCACTAGTAGCAAATCAGTGTTGAATCCATCAATAAATATTTGTATAGAAATAAAAATTAAAAACCAGCACTTAAGGGCACAGGATGGGTGGGGACCAGGTGGAGGGGAGCTATGGGTGTGGGAGGGAGAAACAATTGTAATAATCTGAACAATAAAGATTAAAAAAAACAGCACTGAATCAGTAATTATTGTTACGAAGCGAGTCCCCAAGAGATGGACCACCGGAGCCAATTTGATTAAGCATGCTAGAATTTATTACAGATTCGAATCTGGACTCAAACCATGGCTGACGCAGCAGCCAGTAAACACCCAGGTAAGAGCCCCGATGGAGGGGCAGTCCCTCCAGAGCGCTCACACAAAAACGCAGACAAACACACACCTACCGCGGCCAGTCAGGCTCTTCGGAATGGGGGTCCCTCATGGTCCTGGCTGGGATTCCAGTCATGATCCCCAAGGACCACCAGGGAGCCGAGTCCGATGCAATAAACAAAAGAGCCATCTCTATGCTAGCATGGGCTATCCCACGCATGCCGGCAGCATGGTGGAAGAGAGCGAATATCGCCCAGTCCAGGAGTTTTATTCAGGTAGGTGATGTCACTGCCTCGGATAACCCTGATTGGCCCCTCAGGACTAAATTCTAAAGACTGGGGACAGCCCACAGGGTTGGTTCCCAGTCACACCCTGCTTGACATTGGATGTGGCCCTATCTTGCCCATAATACAAAAGCAGAACTAAAGGTTATCTACAGTTTCTACCCCTGAAGCTACTGAGTCAGTGGGAGTCAATCTCCTGTAACTACCCTATTGTTTAAGCAAGCAATCGAAGGTAGAAGTCAGATAGCAAGGTTAAAATTCAAACAGCAGTTTTTACCCAAGTATGAGTGCTACCATATTTCAATTATATTAGAATGAAAATATATTAAAAGTTGTAAAGTCAAATTATAATCTATTAAATTAAAAAAGCACAGTATAGCTGAAACCGGTTTGGCTCAGTGGTAGAGCGTCAGTCTACGGACTGAAAGGTCCCAGGTTCGATTCCAGTCAAGGGCATGTACATTGGTTGCATGCACATCCTCCGTGATCAAAGTTTCTAGCTCTCTATCTCTATCCCTTCCTCTCCTTAAAAAAAAATCAATAAAACATATTTTTAAAAAGCACAGTACAGCCCAGCCTGCATAGCTGTGGTTGAATGTTGACCTAGAAACCAGGAGGACATGGTTCAATTCAAGGTCAAGGCACATGCCCCAGTTGCAGTTTGATCCCCAGTGGAAAGCATTCAGGAGGTGGCTGACCAATGATTCTCCCTCATCATTGTTTCTATCTCTCTCTTCCTTTACCTTCCTGTGGGATCCCTTAACACGACCCGCATGGTTCAGGGCCCACTCAGGGTCCGGTTTCTGGAGAAGGCCGCACACTAAAATGAAGAGAGAGACTGGAAAAGAGTTAATTTGGGAAAATGGGGGCCAGGCGGGAAGTCTACCTCTAGTGGGAAGACTAACCCCTCTCTGGCCTTTTACCATTCCTTTTACTGAGATTCTGAAACAAAGACATCTCTTAAGGAGGAAGTCCCAACAGCAGAAAATCAACTTATTGTACATTTACATATGATTAACAAATTAAAGTTGCCTCAAGCACCACTATCTCAACTAGAGCTATAAACTCTGACCATTCAGAGCCATCGAGGTCGGCTAGCTCTTTTTACATTTTATCTCCAGTGACAATGTTAGGTTTTGTTTCCCGGCACCTTCCTCTCTGAAATCAAATTTTTTGGGGGGTGGGGGTCTTAATCTTACTTGACCTCTTAAGAACCCTTGACATATCACTCTTTTTTTTTTTAATATTTTTTATTGATTTTTTTAAAATATATCTTATTGATTTTTTTACAGAGAGGAAGGGAGAGAGATAGAGAGCTAGAAATGTCGATGAGAGAGAGTCATCGATCAGCTGCTTCTTGCACACACCCCACCGGGGATGTGCCTGCAACCTATGTACATGCCCTTGACCGGAATCGAACCCGGACCTTTCAGTCTGCAGACCGACGCTCTACCGCTGAGCCAAACCGGTTTCGGCTATTTTATTGATTTTTTTTACAGAGAGAGGGATAGAGAGTTAGAAACATCGATGAGAGAGAAACATCGATCAGCTGCCTCTTGCACACCCTCTACTGGGGATGTGCCCGCAACCAATGTACATGTCCTTGACCGGAATCGAACCCGGGACCTTTCAGTCAGCAGTCTGACGCTCTATCCACTGAGCCAAACCAGTTTTCACTTAAATCAATTTAAAAAAAAAATTTTTTTAATCCTTACCCAAGGATATTTTCCATTGATTTTTTAGGGAGAGTAGAAGAGAGGGAAAGGCAGAGAGAAACATCAATGTGAGAGAAACACATCAATTGGTTGCTTCCTGCACCAGCCCCAGGGCCTGACCAGAGCCCAGGCAGGGAAGGAATCTGCAACCAAGGTATGTGCCCTTGACTGGAATCGAATCCAGGACCCTATATAATTTTATTAATCTATGTCACCCAATAAAGTCAATGACAAGGAAGGGGAAAAGGGAGGGAAGGAGGGAGGAAGGCAAGGAGGGGAAGAGAAAAAAGACAAGAGAATCCACATACAGTTTAACACGGAGTGGGGTGCTGAAGAGCTGTGTAAACTGTAATGGGGGAGGAGGGAGCGCCGCCTGAAGCCAGACTTGCTGCTGCGAGGCCCAGCCTTCACTACCCTCTTCACCCATTTCCTCTTTCTGAAATTGGTTGCTGAGAGCCTGCCTTGGTGGGTGAGGAGGACCTGCGTCAGCATGTGGGAGTCCTGAAAGAGCACCAGGCAGCCCAAAGGCTGCTGCTGGGAGCCAAGCTGCTGTCACCAGGGAGGAGTGCCGGAGCCCTAGAGGGTCACAGCGCAGGGGAGGCGCATCAGCAGACCATCTCCCCAGGGAGGTGACAGGAGGGTCGGGGAGCGACCTGATGTGGAGGACTCCATGAGACAGACAGGCTGGGGCGGGGGTGAGACCACCAAGGGGGTTTGTTACTGTTGTTTTTTTGTTTTTTGTGGGGGTTTTTTGTGGTTATTCTTCACTGGAGGATATCCTGACCTGAATCAAATATCCACTGAGCCAAACCGGCCAGGGCCAGGTTTGTTTTATTTTTTATTTTTATTTCAGAGAGGAAGAGAGAAACCATCCATGATGAGAATCCCTGATTGGCTGCCTCCTGCATTCCCCCTCTCCAGGGATGGAGCCGCAACCAGCCAGGTGGCAACCAGCCATGTGCGCGGAGGGAACCATGAGCTGGTTCGCAGGTGAGGCCCGGCCCCTGGGCCAGCTGGGCAGAGCGCCTGTTTTTGGAGGTGACCGTGAAGTGCGATGGGAATGAACCCGGTGAGTTGGCGGTAATTCCAAGGCGGAAGGCTGAGAGGCCTGGGGGCCCTGGGTGGGGAGCGCCCTGTGTGGTGGAGGGAGACGCGGCGAGCTCTACAAGGCGCGAAGCCCCAGCCGGTGTGGCCCAGTGGACAGAGCCTCGGCCTGAGTGAGGGTCCCGGGTTCGATTCCGACCAGGGCACGGAACTCGGCTGCAGGCTCCGGCCCAGCCAAAGCCCTGGCTGGGCGCATGCAATGGATGTTCTTCTCTCACATATTTCTGCCTCTGCCTCTCTCTAAATCAATGGGAAAAGATCCTCGGGTGAGGATTTTAAAAAGAATATGGAAAGGGCTGATGACAAGCGACACCGCCTGCCTCTGCTGTCAGCCCTTCCGCTTCTCCCCTGCACAGTCTGCTCGCTCACCCCCGAAGGACGCCCTCCGGGTCCCAGGCCACTCCCGGCCCACTGCCCGCGGCCTGCGCCTCCGCCGGCCCCTCACTCAGCTCCCCTCCTGCTTCCGGGGCGGCCGCTCCTGAACACGCGGCCTCCGGGGCCCGCGGCCCGCTCCGCGGAGCGGAGGGAAGAACCACAAACACCCGGCGACGCGCTAACCCAGAGCCCGGCCGCCGCGGGAGGACGCGGACGGCGGCAGCCAATCCGCGCGAGGAGGGCGGGGCCGCTCCGCCGCGGGGAGCCCGCCCCCGCCTCAACGGCCGTCCCTAGGTGCTGATTGGCTGGAAGCCACCTCGGCCTTGCTCCGATTGGCTGCCTCTCCAGTCCTTCCGTGCGGAGGTGGAGAGCCTCCGGGACGTGATCTCCTGGAGGGGGAAAAAGTGGTTCCCGGAGGTGGAGTCTGCGGAAGGGAGCGGGTCCTTCACGCCAGACTCGCGTGGGGCGGTGGCTGCCTCGGGGATCCCAGGATTCCCCTTCTTGAGACCCTCACACCGTGTCTGTACCCGCTTGTCCGAAGGCTGAAGGCCCGCTGCGCGAAGGGCCCCTCCCGCAGCCTCCCCAGCGCGCTGGGGATGAGCCCAGGCCGAGTTGGAGAAGTGAGCCCTGGTCTCTCAGCCATCCCTTCCGGTGGCCGCCTCCCCTCCTGCCTCACACCGCTCCCTCCTGCTCCCAGGGGCAGCCAGTGAGCAATGAGGCTGCCTCCTCTCCCCTCCCATCCCCGCCCCCCGCCCGCACACCCAAACACGCGGCCTCCGGGGGAGTGAGCCCGGTGCTATGGGCCCAGGACAGAGGCGCTCGGCACACATAGGGGACTGAGGAGCATGCAGTGTCGCAGGGCGAGCATCTAGGAAGCCCTACTGTTCCCAAAGGTCAGGTCACAAGCCACGCTTGCTCACAGGAAGTAAATGCAACTGCTACTGGTTAACGGCAACACCGCAGGCAGCTCCAGCAGAGAGCTCCACGGCAGTACCTCCCTCTGGGGAATTTGTCTTAACATATTAAAAATCACACCCAGGGAACCATTTGTGCTCCGCGTTGCCCAGTTCTTCCCTGAAATCGGTTCCCTTTTTCTTGAAATGCATCACCTTCTGTATCCCACATACCTACCGACCTTAAACCCCTTAAAAGCTCCCTGACCTCCACTTGGGAGGGAAGGCATGTTTCCCAACGAGACTCACCCTTCTCCACTCCTTGGTCGAAGAAGACACTTTCTTCTCTGCTTTACCAGAGGGATCCCTCATTCCCGTTCTATCTGCGCTGCCTTCATCTGGGTCACTGGTCCCAAAGGGTTGGCAACAAGAGGGCAAGGAGAGCAAGGGGATCCCTGAGGGAGACAACCTCGGAAGTGGGTCCAGATGGGAGACTTCTCAGAGAATACATTCTGGTTCTCACAAATGGGGATTATTTTGCCCTGACCAGGTAGTCAGTTGGTTAGAGCAGCCTCCTGGTACACGAAGATTGTGGGTGTGATTCCTGGCAGGGCACATATAAGAATCAACCAATGAATGCATAAATAAATGGGACAAGAAATCTATTTCTCTCTCATCAACAAATAAAAACTTAAAAACTCACACAAAAAAAGAGAGGCATTTTTCCTCCTACACCAGAGCCCTCAAAATAGACAATTTCAGCCTCCCACTGAGCCTGTGACATTCAATCCTCCTAGTCCCAGACGATAGGGAAAAGACTCATATTATGCTCCCATGGAAACCGAAATGGGGTGTTTAGGTCCAAGTCTGTTGTCTCGAAGAATGAAGTCATGGACAAAAACGGCTAGCAGAAGCAGAGTTTATTGAGAGAAGTCAGTCCTGGGAAAAGTGCAGCTAGGGTTTGAAACAGGACTGTGTACAGAGCTCCCACGCCATGCGCAGCCAGGTGTAGTTCAGCATCCAAGCTCATTGAAATCCATTAGCCCACGTGTGGAGTCCACATGGCCATAAGACAAGTGGGCGCAGGCCAGTGTCAGGGGGGTGGGGAGAGAGCATGGCCTTTCTGCCTAGGTAGGCCCTAGGGGTAAGATACATGCTTGCTAGCTTCTGATTGTTTTTTGGTGGGTTTTTTTTTTTTCCAAATAATTCTGCCTTATCAACATCCTTGGGATGGTTCCTACGCCTCACTGTGTTATAACTGGTTATCTGCAAGCTGCCTGTCTTTGCAACATCCATACATTTTCTTAAAATATTTTTTTATTGATTACAGAGAGGAAGGGAGGGGGAGAGAAAGATGAAAATATCAAAGTTGGAAGAGAATCATCCATTGGCCGCCTTCTGCATGCCCTACACCAGGATCAAGCCTGCAACCTGCTCAGGTGCCCTGACAGGGAATCGAACCATGACCTCCTGGTTCATAGGTCAGTGCTCAACCATTGAGCCACACCAGTCAGACAACATCCATACATTTTATTTTATTTCTTACTTTTTCAATCACATTTACTGGTTCGCATAAATATTTGAAAACACATGTGTCTCCTTTCTCTATCCTTGGCACAATATATTATAGATCTTAAAAAACAAACAACGGTAAGTAGTCATAGGGGAAAATGCATTTTAAAATATGAAAGGTCAGTAAATAGCCAAATAGGTCAATCATTAAAAGGACTAATGATTTAAAATTAAGCCACTGATTTGCAACTTTTATTAAAATAAATTTCAACTATAAAAACAAGTTGATTTATAACTTGATCTTAACTCGTTTTGATAGCAGTTGAATTTTTACATTAAAAATTGCAAAATTTCAACTAAAGAAAAAATAAGACATTCAGGCATGGGTTTTTTTGGTTAACCATTTTATTTTTTTATTTTTATTTTTTATATGTTTTATTGAATTTTTATAGAGAGGAAAGGAGAGGGATAGAGGGTTAGAAACATTGATCAGAGAGAAACATCGATCAGCTGCCTCCTGCACAACCCCCACTAGGGATGTGCCTGCGACCAAGGTACATGCCCTTAACTGGACTTGAACCCAGGACACTTCAGTCTGTAGGCCGATGCTCCATCCCCTGAGCCAAACCGGTTTCGGCTAACCATTTTATTTTTCAATATATATATTTTTATTGATTTCACAGAGGAAGTGAGAGGGAGAAATAGAAACATCAATGATGAAAGAGAATCATTGATTGGTTAAATCCTGCATGCCTCTTACTGGGGATTGAGCCCGCAACCCAGGCTTATACTCTTGACTGGAATCGATCTCAGGACCTTTCAGTCCACAGGCCAACTAGGGCTAGACATGTTTACACTTTAAAAATTCTATCAACTTCAGCAAATAAAAAGTGCACATCAATTTACATTAGCCCACTGGTCCAGAATACATTTTCCATTTAAAATATTTTTAATATTTCTTCTGCACTGCATGGGTAGCTTCAGTATGTTCTTGATGAAGACAAAACTAGACAGATGTTGCCTGAGCTGAATGTGACAATCCAGCGACACACATTAAGATAATTCTCCTTTTCTTGAACTGTCAGGTCAACTATGAAGCGATGGAGTCCATAGTATAAAACAAAATCTGCTAAGGTAAAGTTATATCCTGTAAGATAGACTTTATCTTCAAGATATGAATTAAGATCCTTCAACAGCCAGGACCAGTTTGGCTCAGTGGATAGAGCGTCGGTGTGCAGACTGAAAGGTCCCAGGTTTGATTCTAGTCAAGGGCATGTACATTGGTTGCGGGCACATCCCAGGCAGGGGATGTGCAGGAGGGAGCTGGTCGATATTTCTCTCTCATCGACGTTTCTAGCTCTCTATCCCTCTCTCTTTCTCTCTGTGGAAAATCAATAAAATATATTTTTTAAAATTTACTTAGGATCCTTCAACAGAATGTGGATCCATGTACTCGAGTTCCTTTGTACTCCAACCATTGTTGAGCCATTGCTTTCTCTTCTACAGTGCTCCCAAGTTAATATTCTTTGTTGGCTTCTTTGACTAGATGAGCTGCTATAATAGCCAATCCTCTTAGACATGGACCGCTGTTTGTTTGAAGAACTGGAACTGGCGCTCGCTCTGAGCGTTGTACTTGTTCCCTTTACTCAGCCCCAGGGACTGCAGCAGCATCAACTCCATGGCCGCTGTCATCTTTCAGCCTCAACGTCCATACATTCTAAAGCTCATGTGTCCCGTGCGCACCCTTCTTTCTCCACCAGCTGGGTTGCCTTAGCAATTTTGCCTAGCTGGGACTAGTTCTAGGTCATTTTGCCTATCTCCCTGGTTTTTCTCGGAACCAGGCAAGGTCAGCAAGCTGTATTTTACCCAGGCCTGCCACGCTCCCCTTCCCAGCCCCTGTGGGCCTGCCCCTCTACCCAGCCCTCTTCTACTATCTTCTCACCACTATATACCAGACAAGACACGAGCCACTTCTCTTTCATTTTACCTTTGGCAATGTTAGAATTCCTCGGGGAAATCAATGGCTTTTAGGATATATCTTTCTCACAGGACAATAGGCAGTGCTTGGAGAAGGGGGGAAGCACAGTTTGTGAGTGTGGGGGCTGTGGCAATGATTGATTTGATCAGAGGAAGGAGTCCTAGGTATGAGTGCTGGTTTCCAGCCTACTCTTGGCAATAGACTTCCCTCCTTCCACACAAGGTCCTATGTATCCTTTGCAGTGCTGAGTCCAGAAGGGAAAAAAGAGTTCAGAGCTGGATCTAGCAGTTTTCTCTCAGCTTCTGATACCTACAGGCTCTCATTTGCACCCACCCAACTGAGGCTGGCTCTCCATCACCCACTCCTCCCAGCCTTTCACCATCTGAGGTTTGATTTCCCTGTAGGTCTTAGTGCCTCTTGCCTAGTTCTCCCATCCTTTATAATAAAATCCTAATGTGCTAAGTGTCCAGTCATCCAGACGTTCAACCAATCAAAGCATAATGTGCTAATGATATGCTAAGGCTGCTCAACTGCTTGCTATGACATGTACTTACCACGAGGGGGCAGACAGTTGACCAGTTGCTATGACATGCATTGACCACCAGGGGGAAGATGCTCTGACTGGCAGGTTAGCTTGCTGCTGGTGTCCAGCCGATAGGGACTGAGTAAGATGGGCCAGACATGCCCTGGAGCTCTCCCACAGTCTCTCCCTGGCTGGCCAACCTCCCCCATTCCTCCCCAGTCCTTATCATGCACCAGTGGGGTCCCTCGGCCTGGCCTGCACCCTCTCACAATCCAGGCGGTACCCCCCAACAGTGCACTTATTTCATGCACCAGGCCTTTAGTGTAGTAAATAAAAAAATCAGACCCAAATGGATGGCTTTGGATGAGAAATGTATATCCAAGCCCTGGCCACTGTGACCCAGTGGTTAAGAGTGATTGCCTGAGCACCGAAGGGTCACAGGTTCAATTCCCAGTCAAGGGCACATACTTGGGTTGCAGGTTTCATCCCAGGCCATGCTAGGGTGTGTGAGGAAGCAACCAATTGATGTGTCTCCCTCTCTCTCTCTCTCTCTCTCTCTCTCTCTAGAAAATCAATAGAAAAACCCCATCCAGTGTGGCTCAGCGGTTGAACCAGGAGATCAGGGTTCAATTCCCAGTCAGGGTATATGCCCAGGTGGCAGTGTGCTTATCTAAACCTTTAACTTTCTTATTTATATAATTAAGCAAACTTAAAAAAAAAAAAATGTTTTGCTGCCAAACAGTTTGGAGGAAGTTTGTAGCCATTCAAATGCAAATTACCACATTCCTTAGCATCCTGGGAGAGTGGGCTTCCATATTGGATCTCCACGTGTCCCCCTCCCTTCCCCACATCCTGCTTACTTCGGGGGAAGCCTCCACAACAGATCTGGCTGGATTTCTTTTCTTGCTTAAAAGACAGACAGATCTTAAATTTCTCTTTCTTTTTTGCTTTCCAAAGTAATAACTAACCCCCAATTTGGCCAAGACAACACCCAATTTGCAAATTCTTTTATAATTTTTAAACAATGCACTGAGTAATCTCATTGCGGGAGAGCAGATAGCCTTGCCCTCTCCTGCCACCCTTGAATTTTTCCACATCAGAGGTGGTTTCAGCAGTGGAGTTTCACTTATTACAGATTTCAAATTCCAAATAAAAACCAATATTTAAATTTGAACAAGAAACCACATTCTTGCCGAAACCGGTTTGGCTCAGTGGATAGAGCGTCGGCCTATGGACTGAAAGGTCCCAGGTTCGATTCCGGTCAAGGGCATGTACCTTGGTTGTGGGCACATCCCCAGTGTTGCGGGGGTGTGTGTGTGTGTGTGTGTGTGTGTGTGTGTGTGTGTGTGCAGGAGGCAGCTGATCAATGTCTCTCTCTCATTGATGTTTCTAACTCTATCCCTCTAACTTCAACTCTGTAAAAAATCAATAAAATATATATTTTTTTTAAAAGAAAGAAACCACATTCTTTAAGCATAAAGCCAAAATTCTATAATACAATTTACTTTATATTTATAACCTAATTCTTCCCCATTAGCCTGGAAAAGATGTTCCACCGTAGTTATAGATTCTTCAGCTGGTCTGTGGGCTTTTGAGTGCGGTTAATTTCCATCACCTTTTCCGGTGAATTTTTCCTCCTTTGCTCTAGGCGGAAAATATCATCTCCCCCAGGAGCCACACGTTGGGCTCCAGATGTGGGATCCCTTATCACATTCCACGTGGTTCAGGATTCCTGTTCAGAGTCCAATTCTGGAGAAGGCCGCACACAAATGAAAACAGACTGGAAAAAAGTTAATTTGGGAAAAATAGGAAGCAAGTGGGAGTCTACCTCTAGGGGGAGGACTACCACTAGGCTCAGGCCTTGCTATTCCTTTTATTGAGACTATGGGATACACCCATTACCCTTAAGCAGGTTTGGGATACACCCATAGCCCTTAGGCAGGTAATAAGCGGATTATCATATCAGTAAGGATTTACATGATTATAAGATGGAGAAGTTGCCTCAGTTACCATTGTCTCAATTAGATAGGAGTGGTTGGCTCTGACCTTTCTTTCTTTTCTTTTTTATTATAATAAATCTTTACAGGTGCTCCTCTTTCCCCCCTCTTCCCCCATAGTTTCCCTCCACTTGATTCCCAACTCCACCCCATGCCCTTACCCCCGCCCCTGTCTTCATCCATAGGTGTAAGATTTTTTTTTTTTTTTTTTTTACTTAGTTTGTGCTAAATCATTTTTTAAAATGTGTAGCTTTGGGACATTTTATTACAAAAAGCTGTTTTTATATAAGTGACTAACAACTTAAAATTCACCATACATTTACTTCATTTTTTAGCTTGACTGTCTAGTAAATCTTTAGCTTCATTGATTTTGGCTGCTATGTAAGGAGATCCTCCCTTGTCTGGGTGGATTTAACAGCATAATTCGTCGGTGAGCATCTTATTTTTCCTTTATTGGCAGTAGGGCTTACACCTAATATTAATGCTGCTTCTCGTTTTGTCATTTTGGGTTCAAACTTACCTCTGTAATAGCCACCACTGAAGGCAGATTTTGGTAGACTTTGAAAAACTTGTTTTACTTGAGGCTCCATATGCTTCATGGCTTGCAAAACATAACGGCCTGCAAATCCTGCAGCAGCAATGGTCAATCCAGCTGCGACCACTGTACTGGCCATGGCTCCGGCTCGGCTCCCCTGCCTCCGCCGAGAGTGCGGCTCATCCCAGCCCGGAAGGCCGCGGCCACTCCGCTCCCCGCCCGCCCCCGGACAGCAAGGCGGCCACTCGCTCCCCGCCGCCCCTGGACAGCAAGGCGGCCACTCGCTCCCCCGCCGCCCCCGGACAGCAAGGCGGCCACTCGCTCCCCGCCGCCCCCGGACAGCACGGCGGCCACTCGCTCCCCACCGCCCCCGGACAGCAAGGCCGCCGCCGGCGGGGACCAAAGGTCCACACTCGGGCAGCCGGAGCCCTCGGCAGCGGTGAGATGTAAGATTTTTGTCCAATCTCTTTCCTCACCCCTCAGACTCCCTTCCCCTGAGAATTGTTGGTCCAATCCCTTTCTATGTCCCTGATTTTATTGTATTCACCAGTCCATTTTGTTCTTCAGATTTTTTATTCACTTGATTTTTAGATTCACTTGTTGGTAGGTATGTATTTTATGTCTTTTTGTTGTTCGTAATTTTTACCTTTACTTTTCTTCTTCTTCTTCCTCTCCTTAAAGAATACCCTTCAGCATTTCATGTAATCCTGGTTTGGTGTTGATGAACTCCTTTAACTTGTTCTTGTCTGTGAAGCTCTTTATCTAACCTTCAATTCTGAATGATAGCTTTGCTGGGTAGAGTAATCTTGGTTGTAGGTTCTTGTTGTTCATCATTTTGAATATTTCTTGTCACTCCCTTCTGGCCTGCATAGTTTCTGTTGAGAAATCAGCTGACAGTCGTATGGGTACTCCCTTGTAGGTAACTAGCTTTTCTCTTGCTGCTTGTAAGATTCTCTCTTTGTCTTTTGCCTTTGGCATTTTAATTATGATGTGTCTTGGTGTGTTCCTCTTTGGATTCCTCTTGTTTAAGGTTCTGTATGCTTCCTGAACTTGTAATTCTATTTCTTTTACAAGGTAGGGAAAGCTTTCTATCATTATTTCTTTCAATAGTCCTTGAATATCCTGCTCGCTCTCCTCTGGCACCCCAAAAATCCGGATGTTGATACGTTTTAAGCAGTTCCAGAGGCTCCTTACACTATCCTCACACTTTTGGATTCTTCTTTCTTTCTGCTTCTCTGGTTGGGTGATTTTTTCTTCCTTATATTCCAGATCTTTGGTTTGATTCTTGGGGTACGTTGATCTATAGTTGAGTTTCTATATATTCTTTATTTCAGAGACTGTATGCTTAATGGTGGCAGGCTTGATCCCCAGTGTGGTAGCTAATCAATGATTCTCTCTCATCATTGATGTTTCCATCTCTCTTTTCCTTTCCCTTCCTTTCTGAAATCAATAAAAATATATTTATTAAATAAATATCAATGGAAAAAACTATCATTGGATAAGGATTAACAACAACAATAAAAAGAAATGCATATCCAAGAAGCAGGGCCAGTGGGCAATGCTCCTTGAATGTGACTTCCTGAAAATATCCTTCCCTACCAGACCAGCCCTCAGGAATCACATCTTTTTTTTTTTTTAGGAATCACATCTTGAGAGAGTAGTTCAGTGGTTGGCAAACCGTGGCTCATGAGCCACATGCAGCTCTTTGGTCCCCTTGAGTGTGGCTCTTCCACAAAATACCACATGCGGGCGTTTCGTGGCCCATGTGCAGAAGTCAGTTTTCGGCCTAGGCAAGTCTATTTTGAAGAAGTGGCATTAGAACACTCAAGGGGCAAAAGAGCCGCATGTAGCTCTTGAGCTGAGGTTGCCAACCACTGGAATGGTTGTTCATTCTAAACACTCCTAATGAATAAAAGGACAGTATAGTAAATACTTCTTAGTATGTAAAGCTTCTAATGCTTTCTATACCGAGTTTTGTGACCATTTATAAGTACTGGGTTTAATAGCTAAGAAAAAAATTCATTAACTTGGGAACTGACTTGACACCACTTCATTGCTACCATCACTGAGTGTGTAGACCACCTTTGGTGCCTCTCAGAGGGGTCAGACGCAGGACTTGGCCATGGTACACCTGCACCTCCAGCCAACTTGGGCAGGAAGAGATGAGGCAATGATCACCATTGTGCTTGCAGACATCACACAGGTTGCTGGGATCCTCTTCCTGATCTGCCCCAGACTCAGCCTGTCCCCTGCCTTGGATCAGTGTCAATACCACCTGGCTCAGTGACTTTTTCTTTCTATTTGTTGAAGGTGAAAATCCCTGTGGTAATAGGGAGAGTAGCGGGTGAATCCCTCCAGAGGTCAGAAGCTGTAGGGCAAAAGCACTAGGCCCTCTGGAGCGGTGGATCTGAAGTTCTTTTCGTATTTCATGGAGACCTTCCAAAGCAAAGCTGGCCCTTGGGACTTAAAAGTGTCCCCTTCCTACCATGCCTGCTTTCTTGCTGCTTATTTCCAACCGTGGCCTGATAGGGCAGAAGAACTCCCCAAGGAGCCTAGAAACTTTGGTTGAGTGTCCAGAGTGTGACCTTGTGCAAGACCTTTTTTTTCTCTGGAATGCAGATTTCCCACGGGGATCTCTCCAATGTTGATCCCCTTTCCTCATGCTGCAGATCTCCGTGTGTACGTTAGGGCCATTCCCAATTCCAGTTAACAGCTCCTGGGAACCCAGCAGCGTAATCAGATGTCATCGTACCGTAAACATTCAAAGCAGGCACTTTACAGATAAGTAAACAGGTCCAGTCAGTTCCTCAATTGCACATAGCAAGCAACCAACAGAGCCTGCATTTGACTACAAAGTATGTGGCTCTGAGTGTTTCTTCTGAGTCTTGAGCTTAACAACGTTCCACACACCAGGCCTGAGAGGCGGTCATTCCCCAAGTACACACAGGGCTGCTGAGGTGGCCCCCAGCCCCTGCAGCACTGCCACCCAAACCTCCCAGGGAAAACCTGCCATCCTTCCATTTGTGGGAGAGGGAACCAAATGAAGCTCAGAAAGCGAGTGGCAAAGCTGGGCTTCACATCCAGCTCTTTCTGACCTCAGAACCTCTGCTCAGACTCTGTGCAGAAGCTGAATCTTGGAAACTGAGCTCCAAGGAAAATTTTCATGAGGAAATGCAACATATTCACAGGAGAAATGCCTCCCTCCCTTCCTATCCTCCCTGCCCTGCCTTTGGGCCTTGTCCTGTCTGTCCCCTGCCCCCAGCACTGGGAGCATCCGATGACTTCTTGTCCTCACTGACTCATCATTCATTTGAATACTGGCCACCTACATGGAAGAGAGGAGGAGACCGAAGAAAGAGGCAGACCACTCCAGACGGGCAGGCGGAGGTTAACAAGCAAGGGAACTTACTGTCTTGGTCAAGTACAAGAGGAGTAAATATCCACATCTGCCCACCAGAAACTTAAACGTTTATATAGAGCCCTTAACTGGGCACAGTGGTACAGTCCCATCAAAAAGTGTTCTCAGCCCTGACAGGTTTGGCTCGGCCCATGGACTAAAGGGTCAAGGGCATGTACCTTGGTTGCGGGCACATTCCCAGCAGGGGGTATGCAGGAAGCAGCTGACTGATGTTTTTCTCTCAATGATGTTTCTAAAGCTCTATCCCTCTCCCTTCCTCTCTGTAAAAAAATCAATAAAATGTATTTAAGAAAAAAGAAAGTGTTCTCAACAACACCTTTCTCTCTCAAAGGTATAGTGTTAGCCAAAACCGGTTTGGCTCAGTGGATAGAGCATCAGCCTAGGGACTGAAAGGTCCCAGGTTCGATTCCGGTCAAGGGCATGTACATTGGTTGCAGGCACGCCCTCAGTAGGGGGTGTGCAAGAGGCAGCTGATCGGTGTTTCTCTCTCATCGATGTTTCTAACTCTCTATCCCTCTCTCTTCCCTTCTGTAAAAAAATCAATAAAATATATATATATATTAAAAAAAAAAAAAGGTTTAGTGTTAGCCCTGACAGTTACTGTATTTATTTCTTGTAATGCAAGCCTCTGACTTAAGCTTGATTGTCCAGGTATGAAATATCCATTTCAAAGAAGGTTATCTCAGAGAAACACATGGCTGGTCACGTAGATAAAGAGCTATGATAGATAAAGAGCCAGGTCACCTCCCTTCCAAGCTCCTTTGCTCTAAGAAATTTTATTTTAGTAATTGGCCATTAGTGCTATTTGTTTTTCTTTCTCTTCCTGGACTTTAAATTCCTGCTGTGATGTTTTAAAGCCACCAAAAAAGTGTGAGCCTGCGAAACCCTAGGCTCCCACCCTCAACCCTAATAACTTCAGAACCCAGGCCCATTCTCTCTCTCTCTCTCTCTCTCTCTCTCTCTCTCTCTCCTCTCTCTCTCTCTCTCTCTCTCTCTCTCTTTCTCTCTCTCTCTCTCTCTCTCTC